>NC_064620.1:144357500-145607500 GCF_023898315.1 Schistocerca nitens | reverse complement strand
CGAGTAATAAAGTCATCAGAAGATCACAACAAACTGCAAACCGATTTAGAAACAATACACTCCTGGAAATTGAAATAAGAACACCGTGAATTCATTGTCCCAGGAAGGGGAAACTTTATTGACACATTCCTGGGGTCAGATACATCACATGATCACACTGACAGAACCACAGGCACATAGACACAGGCAACAGAGCATGCACAATGTCGGCACTAGTACAGTGTATATCCACCTTTCGCAGCAATGCAGGCTGCTATTCTCCCATGGAGACGATCGTAGAGATGCTGGATGTAGTCCTGTGGAACGGCTTGCCATGCCATTTCCACCTGGCGCCTCAGTTGGACCAGCGTTCGTGCTGGACGTGCAGACCGCGTGAGACAACGCTTCATCCAGTCCCAAACATGCTCAATGGGGGACAGATCCGGAGATCTTGCTGGCCAGGGTAGTTGACTTACACCTTCTAGAGCACGTTGGGTGGCACGGGATACATGCGGACGTGCATTGTCCTGTTGGAACAGCAAGTTCCCTTGTCGGTCTAGGAATGGTAGAACGATGGGTTCGATGACGGTTTGGATGTACCGTGCACTATTCAGTGTCCCCTCGACGATCACCAGTGGTGTACGGCCAGTGTAGGAGATCGCTCCCCACACCATGATGCCGGGTGTTGGCCCTGTGTGCCTCGGTCGTATGCAGTCCTGATTGTGGCGCTCACCTGCACGGCGCCAAACACGCATACGACCATCATTGGCACCAAGGCAGAAGCGACTCTCATCGCTGAAGACGACACGTCTCCATTCGTCCCTCCATTCACGCCTGTCGTGACACCACTGGAGGCGGGCTGCACGATGTTGGGGCGTGAGCGGAAGACGGCCTAACGGTGTGCGGGACCGTAGCCCAGCTTCATGGAGACGGTTGCGAATGGTCCTCGCCGATACCCCAGGAGCAACAGTGTCCCTAATTTGCTGGGAAGTGGCGGTGCGGTCCCCTACGGCACTGCGTAGGATCCTACGGTCTTGGCGTGCATCCGTGCGTCGCTGCGGTCCGGTCCCAGGTCGACGGGCACGTGCACCTTCCACCGACCACTGGCGACAACATCGATGTACTGTGGAGACCTCACGCCCCACGTGTTGAGCAATTCGGCGGAACGTCCACCCGGCCTCCCGCATGCCCACTATACGCCCTCGCTCAAAGTCCGTCAACTGCACATACGGTTCACGTCCACGCTGTCGCGGCATGCTACCAGTGTTAAAGACTGCGATGGAGCTCCGTATGCCACGGCAAACTGGCTGACACTGACAGCGGCGGTGCACAAATGCTGCGCAGCTAGCGCCATTCGACGGCCAACACCGCGGTTCCTGGTGTGTCCGCTGTGCCGTGCGTGTGATCATTGCTTGTACAGCCCTCTCGCAGTGTCCGGAGCAAGTATGGTGGGTCTGACACACCGGTGTCAATGTGTTCTTTTTTCCATTTCCAGGAGTGTATCTGAATGGTGCGAAAAGTGGCAGTGGACTCTAAGTAACGAAAAATAACGAAAAGTGTGAGGTCATCCACATGAGTACTGAAAGGAACTCGTTAAACTTCGGTTACACGATAACTCAGTCTAATCTAAAAGCCGTAAATTCAACTAAATACCTAGGTATTACAATTACGAACAACTTAAATTGGTAAGAACACATAGAAAATGTTGTGGGAAAGGCTAGCCAACGGCTACGTTTTATTGGCAGGACACTTAGAGAATGTAACAGACCTGCTAAGGAGACTGCCTACATTATGCTTGTCCGTCCTCTTTTAGAATACTGTTCCGCGGTGTTGGATCCTTACCAGGTAGGACTGACGGAGTACATTGAAAAAATTCAAAGAAAGGCACCACGCTTTGTGTTATCGCGAAATATGGGAGAGAGTGTCACAGAAATGATACATGATTTGGGCTGGAAATCATTAAAAGAAAGGCGTTTTTCGTTGCGACGGAATCTTCTCACGAAATTCCAATCACCAACTCTCTCCTCCGAATGCGAAAATACTTTGTTGATACCGACATACATAGGGCGGAATGGTCACCACGATAAAATAAGGGAAATCAGAGCTCGTACGGAAAGATGTAAGTGTTCATTCTTTCCGCGCGCTATACGAGATTGGAATAATAGAGAATTGTGAAGGTGGTTCGATGAACTCTCTGCCAGGCACTTAAATGTGATTTGCATAGTATCCGTGTAGATGTAGATGTAGATGAACCGATCACTCCATTTTAATCAAGTTCTCTCACAAATTTCCTATATCTTCACTCCAGTCAGTACCTCTTTGCTGGTTACCCGATCTGCTGATCTTCTGCAGTCTTGCATAGCATTACATTTCGAAAACTTTGTTCTTCTCTTGTCTGAACTGTTTATCGTTCATCTTTCACTGTCGTTCATGGCCTCCACTCCAGATAATTACCTCCAGAAAAACTTCTCTGCCGTTAAATTTATACTACACGTTATGGTATTTATCTTTTTCAAACGGAAACCTGAATCGTAATATGTACATTCTTTCACAGTTAATAGACAAGTTTTTTTAGCTGGTTTTAAATTCTGTTATTTTGGTTCGTCACAGCGCATCTGTGTCAGTGGTACAGAGTGAGGTAGGCTAAGCGGTAATTTAGCGATATTAGTGTTTAATCACAATTTTCGACAAAAGTTATTTTGAATAATTATTAAAAACTGTCATTTATGTTTTTTACTGGCTAACTGAATTGAATGGAATCAACGTCACTTTGCATAACATCGTTGTGAAGCTGTTGCGGCTGTTGTCGGCACTCGGGTGACTGGTTTGATGTAGCTCTCCAAGCTACTACTCCATCCGAGGCAAGCCGCTTCCTCTGCGAGTAACTACTGCAACCTACATCCTTCTGAATGTGTTTACCGTAATCATTTCTTGGTCTCCCCCTACTATTTTTACACGCTACTCTTCCCTACAGTACAAAACTGATCATTCCTTGATGTTTCAGAATGTGTCCTATCAACCTAGCCCTTCTTTTGGTCAAGTTGTGCCACAAATTTCTTGTCTCCCCGATTCTAGTCAGCACCTTCTGATCATTTACGCGACCTCCCCAACTACGCGACCTCCCCAACTAATCTTCAGCAGAGGTCTGTAGAACCACATTTCACAAGCTTCTGTTGTCTTCTTGTCTAAACCGTTTATCGTCCATGTTTCACTTCCATACATGGCTACGCTCCAGCCATATACATTCAGAAAAGACTTCCTAACATTTAAATCCACATTCAATGTTGACAAACTTCTCTTCGTCAGAAAAGCTTTCATTGCCATTGCCAGTCTACATTTTATATCCTTTCTCCGTGGGCCATTATCAGCAATTTTGCTGCCCAAACACTCCTACTTTTACTGTCTCGTTTCCTAAAATAATGCCCTTATCATCTTCGCCTGATTTAATTCGACTACATCCTATTACCCTTCTTTTGCTTTTGTTGATTTCATCTTAATTTCCTTTCAAGAAGCTGCCCATTCCGTTCAACTACTCTTCCAAATCCTACGCTGTCTCTAACAGAATTGCTATATCACCGGCAAACCTCGAAGTTCTTATTTCCTATCACTGAATTGTGATTTCTACTCGAAATGTTCCTTTCGTTTCCTTAACTGCTTGCTCCATGTACAGATTGAGTAACATCATGAATAGGCTACAACCCTATCTCACCCTCCTCCTTACTATCTCTACCACTTCTTCAGTTTCAGGCCCCTCCACTCTTATTACTGCCGTCTGGTTTCGGTAAAAACCTTTCGCTGCCATTAATTTACACTGCTACCGTCGGAATTTCAAAGCGGCTATTCCAGTCAACATTGTAAAAAATTTTCTCTAAGTCTACAAATGCTATAATCGTACGTTTGTCTTTCCTTAACGTATCATCTAGGAGAAGTCGTAGGGTCAGTATTGCCTCGCACGTCCCTATATTTCTCCGAAATCCAAATTCATCCTTCCTGAGTTCGGCTTCTAACATTTTTTCCATTCTTCTCCAAACAGTTAGTGTTAGTATTTTGTAACCATCACTTATTAGGTGGATAGTTCGATAATATTCACAACTATCAGCACCTGATTTTTTTGCAATTGGAATTGTTACATTCTTCTTGAAGTGTGAGGGTATTACGTCCGCCTCGCACATCTTACACGCTAGATGGAATAGTTTTGTCACGGCTGGCTTTCCTAAGACTATTAGTAGTTGTGACGGAGTGTCGTCTACTGCAGGGTTCTTTAGATGAAAATACAAAAATGCAGAAGATAAATCAGATGAAAGGAAATTCAAACATCTAAAAATGAGACTGACATGAAGTGCAAAACTGATAAGGAGGAATACTTAGATGACAAATGCAAGCATATTTCTCTTGGGAGGAAGGTAGATACTGGCCACAGGTAAATTAAAGAAGCTTGAATTGTGAAGGTAAAATGCCATAGTTGGTGGTTTTAATATATAAGTTTAAATGCTACGATAAATTTTTTTTCTCTTTTTGGAGTAATGATGTATTAAACGCAGAAATACCCATAAACAAAAATGTTTTTGGTACTATTTATTCTAAGGAAATATCGGTGAATGTGACACTGAGAGATAAAAGTATTCCCACACCAAGTTAAGGAGAGTGTGACAAAGCACAGGCCGGTTGCTGTAAGTAAAATTCGAAGCCTAGTTTCTGCACCTGTTTATGAGAAACAGAACAGTCGAATACGGTAGAATAAAAGTAACTGATATTGCTGCAGATTTGTGTACTCCTCTGCAAGACACACCATTAAATGGATATAGTGTTCCAGAAGAGAAAAATGTTCTAAAACATGTTACACTAACACGCCGAGTTTATTACACAAAATTTCTTTAGCGATGTCTGTAGTTCATCTTTTCCTGAAGAGGCAAGAATTTAATAGTTCCAACCTTTTAACAACATAGTAACATCCGGAGAAATAATTTGATTTGGAAATGACATCTACGTGCAAATAATAATGTAACATTTTCGTATCATTTTAGAAACAGAAACGTTTGTATGTAAGTAGAAATGCTTCCTGAATGAGATTTTCACTCTGCAGCGTAGTGTGCACTGATATGAAACTTCGAGGCAGATTAAAACTGCGTGCCGGACCAAGACTCGAACTCGGGACCTTTGCCTTTCGCGGGCAAGTGCTGTAGAGTTGGTAGAACACTTGCCCGCGAAAGGCAAATGTCCCGAGATTGAATCTCGGTCCGGCACACAGTTTTAATCTGCCAGGAAGTTTCAAGTAGAAATATAACTACACTGAGGCGACTAAAGTCGTGGAATAGCAAAGTACACTTATAGAGATGGCTGTAGTACCGAGTACACAAGGTATAAGAGGGCAGCGCGCTGGTGGACCTGTCACTTGTACTCAGGTGATTCGTGCGAAAAGATTTCCGAAGCGATTATGGCCGGACGACGGGAATTAACAGACTTCGAGCGCGAATGGTAGTTGGGGCTAGACGCATTGGACATTCCGTTTCGGAAATCGTTAGGGAATTCAATATTCCGAGATTCACAGTGTCAAGAGTGTTTCGAGAATACCACACTTTACGCATTACCTCTGACCGCGGACAACGCAGTCGCCGACGGCCTTCGCTTAACGACCGAGAGCAGCGGAATTCGTGTAGAACTCCCAGTGCTAACAGGTAAACAGTACTGCGTAAGTCGGCCGTGGTGGCCGAGCCGTTCTAGGCGCTGCAGTCTGGAACCGCGCGACCGCTACGGTCGCAGGTCCGAATCCTGCCTCGGGCATGGATGTGTGTGGTGTCCTTAGGTTAGTTAGGTTTAAGTAGTTCTAAGTTCTAGGGGACTGATGACCTCAGATGTTAAGTCCCATAGTGCTCAGAGCCATTTTATTTAGTACCGCAGAAATCAAGGTGGGAGCTACGACGAAAGGATCCGATAGATCAGTTAATGGGCTATGTAGCGGACCACCGATGCGAGTGTCTTTGCTAACATCACGACATCGCCTGCAGCGCCTCTGCTGGGGTCTCGATCATATCGGTTGGACTGTAGACGACTGGAAAACCATGGCTCGGTCAGATGAACCAGAGTTCCGTTAGTAAAAGCTGATGGTATGGTTCGAGTGTGGCGCAGACCCCACGAAATCATGGACGGAAGATTTTGAACAAGGTACTGAGCAAGCTGGTGGTGGCTCCAGAATGGTGTGCGATCTGTTTACGTGGAATGGACTGGGTCCTCTGGTCCAACTGAACTGATCATTGACTGGAAATGGCTATGTTCGGCAACTTTGAGGCTATCTGCAGCAGTTCATGTACTTAATCTCCCCAGTCAAGGATGGGATTTTTACGGGTTGGAACAAGCATTGTCACTGGGCCTAAGTTGTTCGAAGTCGGTTTGAAGAAAATTGTGAACAATTCGAGCAAATGATTTGGCCATCCATGTTGTTGTTGTTGTGGTCTTCAGTCCTGAGACTGGTTTGATGCAGCTCTCCATGCTACTCTATCCTGTGCAAGCTTCTTCATCTCCCAGTACCTACTGCAACCTACATCCTTCTGAATCTGCTTAGTGTATTGATCTCTTGGTCTCTCCCTCTACGATTTTTACCCTCCACGCTGCCCTCCAATGCTAAATTTGTGATCCCTTGATGCCTCAAAACATGTCCTACCAACCGATCCCTTCTTCTAGTCAAGTTGTGCCACAAACTTCTCTTCTCCCCAATCCTATTCAATACCTCCTCATTAGTTACGTGATCTACCCACCTTATCTTCAGCATTCTTCTGTAGCACCACATTTCGAAAGCTTCTATTCTCTTCTTGTCCAAACTAGTTATCGTCCATGTTTCACTTCCATACATGGCTACACTCCATACAAAAACATTCAGAAACGGTTTCCTGACACTTAAATCTATACCCGATGTTAACAAATTTCTCTTCTTCAGAAACGATTTCCTTGCCACTGCCAGTCTACATTTTATATCCTCTCTACTTCGACCATCATCAGTTATTTTACTCCCTAAATAGCAAAACTCCTTTACTACTTTAAGTGTCTCATTTCCTAATCTAATCCCCTCAGCATCACCCGATTTATTTTAACTACATTCCATTATCCTCGTTTTGCTTTTGTTGATGTTCATCTTATATCCTCCTTTCAAGACACTGTCCATTCCGTTCAACTGCTCTTCCAAGTCCTTTGCTGTCTCTGACAGAATTACAATGTCATCGGCGAACCTCAAAGTTTTTACTTCTTCTCCATGAATTTTAATACCTACTCCGAATTTTTCTTTTGTTTCCTTTACTGCTTGCTCAATATACAGATTGAATAACATCGGGGAGAGGCTGCAACCCTGCCTCACTCCTTTCCCAACCAATGCTTCCCTTTCATGCCCCTCGACTCTTATAACTGCCCTCTGGTTTCTGTACAAATTGTAAATAGCCTTTCGCTCCCTGTATTTTACCCCTGCCACCTTCAGAATTTGAAAGAGAGTATTCCAGTTAACATTGTCAAAAGCTTTCTCTAAGTCTACAAATGCTAGAAACGTAGGTTTGCCTTTTCTTAATCTTTCTTCCAACATCGCCCATATCGCCCGAAATTAATCCTATCGAACATTTATAGGACGTAATCGAGAGACCAGTTCGTGCACAACATCCTTCAGAGGCAACACTTCCGCGGTTAAGGACGGCTATAGAATCAGCATGGCTAAATATTTCCGAGGTGGACGTCGAACGACTTGTTGAGTCCAGATGATTTAGTACTCCGGGCAAAGGGCAAAAGACAGTCCTACGCAATAGCAGGAAGTATCCCATCACTTTTGTCAACTCAGTGTATCTTTAGGTCGGATATTCTTTGACTTGTCTCAATATCTTTGCAAATGTCTTGTGAGACGAAAAGTGTGTGCATGCACGGAAATACGTCTACAAATACGTTGCCCAAGAACTATATGATGAGTGCTGGGACCAGTAAGTAACTTACGATTTTTTGTCTCCGTTTTATAAAAACTGCAGTCAAAATGTGCAATTCGTAATATATTTATGCTCTCTTAACAGAATCGCTGATAACCTTCTTTCAAAATCTAATGCGACTGCTCACTAAGCCGAAGATGTGTATTGTAATATAGCGAATGCGTAAGGTGACGTGTCGAAGAGTCGTAATATTTAGTCATTATATTTCCTCTCCTTCAAGTTTCTTGAAAACCACGTAACAATTCAGACAACAAGGAATCGTAGTCAAAGTTCTATGTTCACTACTGTGTACTACACAGCAGTACTTCGGACAAGTTAAAAATAGACTGTATGCTCATATGCTGCTCTCTCTTCGAAATGGAAAGAAAGGTGATCGCTCTTTCAAATCCTGAGGAACAATAGGTCATTAAAAGCTTAACAAGACCATCTTAACACAATCCTCTACAATCGCTGCCACATTCTCCATACCATGACTCTCACTATTTTAAGTTATGTGCGCTCGGCCTGGTTGTGGTTCAAATGGCTCTGAGCACTATGGGACTTAACTGCTGTGGTCATCAGTCCCCTAGAACTTAGAACTACTTAAACCTAACCTAAGCACATCACACACATCCATGCCCGAGGCAGGATTCGAACCTGCGACCGTAGCGGTCACGCGATTCCAGACTGAAGCAGCAAAGGGTGTTTATGCTTTCTCAGCCTTTGTGATTCGCGCCCCGCTATGGCATGGTCATGGAGAGGGGACGACATTGCCACAAGAATGAATAATACGGCAATGGGTCCCTCTAAGTTCCCCCAGTTTGGCATCGCACTTGGAGTCAGCTGCCCTCTCTCGTGGAGCACTTTAAAAATGTACCTGTACAGAGACAAGCTGTGACAGAGTGCCAGGCGCCTGCAGGTAGCCCACACTGCTACTCTACCCGCTGGCAGTGAGCATGCGGAATGTAAGTGGTGTTAGGGGGTCGCCTGCTGACAAGTGCCTAGGAGTATGTCACACCTTGTCTCTGTACAAGTATTCGGGCTTACAAAGTAAGGAGTGTCAAGGTGCATGTTCAAATGTTCAATAACACAGACACAATGTTTCTGTATGTGTTAACTGCTAAATATTATGACCACATTTGTTACGTATGTGTGATGAACAAATAATATATCATCTTTGTATGTCATGGATGGACATTGATTACTGTCTCAGATTGCAGTCAGTGTGAATGAGGGGTGTCAGGAATCCATTTCTACAAGGAATGTGTGGAGGAAAACATACCACACAGGCTTCAGCATGAGACTTTTTCCTTCCCATCTGGCTCCTTACAATAAATTACAGGAAATCAACACGTTTTTTATTTTGTACTCTATTGTTTATATCTGAACACAGGAGGAACAGCAGGAGCATCACACAGAAGTTGGCTTATAAAACACAGAATCTAAGTTACTACTAGTAGTACATACTGCAGTTGAAATAACTGAGAGATTTGGTTTTCTATCACAACACGTTTATTTGGCTTTGAAGATAGAAAGTAACAAACATGAATGACATTGTTTCACTACTGGTGATATCAACTGTGTAGCTGTACAGAATTCCTGTTTAATGGGTTTTTGTTTGCTAGGTAGCTTCTGGGAAATTCGAATTCACAACACGTGATAGCAGCCACTAGGGAAAGTGGTACTGTGAGTACTGTGGAACCGTAATATTCCACTGCAATTAATGGTGAAATGTTTTAGTAAACATCATACGAAGAGAATATCATGTCTGTATTTACAGAACACTGAACGGAAATAACTTCCACACGTATATTGAGTTCACAAATAATTCAGTTAATTTCACTGAGTTTTCAAATAAATGTGTGAAATATGCCACGTCGAAACCGTTGCATTCCGGTGAGATAATAAATAATTAAAAAGTAAATAATTAAAGTAAATAATTAAAAAGTAAATAATTAATAAATGGTGTCTCCCGCAACTCACAAGGGATAAGGAATCGATTATGCTCGTTTTTATTGGGAGTAATTAAGAAGGGAAAGCAGGTAAGGAGGAATATGATATTGCTTGGAGGTACATTGTGATACCAGCAGTACACATTCGTTCCACAAATTTGCATTTTGACACCTAAGACATGATGCGATGAACACGTCAGGAACATATACAAGGTGAACCTCTATACCACCGACTAAATTTCGGACGTCATTTAAGGACGTTTACTGAAATTATGTACACTAACTGCAAAAGTAGATGGTATGCACTGTGCATCTTACTTGCGAAAAAAGCTTGTTCCATTCGCTCATGATATTTACTGTTGACAACAGTAAGGCCATTTTGCTCCTAGCTCTCAAGTTTCCATCCATTACTGCTCGGTTCTATATCGGATTTGTTTATCCATCAGTGTTAGCTGTATGTTAACAAAGGTGCACAGCAGTTTGGACAGATTTACTGATGATTTGTACGATTAGCACGTTGTACAGAGATTCACTGAATACAATGGTAGAAAAAGACATCGGTCATATGCTGAGTCATTCCCACAGTGACAGTAACCACATCATAGTACTTTCGTACCTGAGGGTTGTTACGTCGTCTGTGTTTTGTTTTGTACTCCCTAGTGATTGCATATTACAGGATTTTTGTCACTGTTCGGAAGGTATTTTAACACGTTACAATGGTAACTGGGATAGCAAATCGAATAATTCGTTAAGATATTATTCTCTGCAATGAACCACTCCACTTTAGCTCAAGGTCTCTCATACCAAAATACTAAGTAAATATCCCCAGAACAACACTGAAATTTTGGCGGGTTGTTCTGATTGAACCAAGACCGAAGTTCGCAAATTCTTGAGAATGGCAGATATCAACATTTACATCAACATACATAATCCACTAGCCACCCTATTTTTCTTGCCGGCTGGAGATGTATACCACTACTGTGCACTTCCATTCCTGTTCCACTCACAAACAGGGAGAGGCAAAAACTGTTATCTATATGCCTCTGTGCGAGCCCTAATTTCTCGTAATTTATCTTGGTGGTCCTTAGGCGAAATGTATGTTGCCGGCAGTAGAATCGTTCTGCAGCACACTTTTTAAACAAATTAGAAGTATTCTGAATATTTTTGAACCTGCTTAAGGTTATTAAAAAATTACAAAGAAATTGAAGCAACTTTTTTTCCAAAATGCATCCTCAGATTGAGGTACCATTTAATCCAAAGTTATACATTTGAAGGAGACCAAATTTATACCACATATGCATGACATGATGGGTGAGGTACTAGACCTATTTAATTCCACCTATTATGTATATCACAAGGATAAAAAATATGACATCTTACATTTAAATTTTTATAATTTTTTCCTAATGAAATGTTATTTTTTCTATAATTTGGTTGATTCTGCAATAAAGCTTAGGCTATTGAAAATTACAGAAAAAAATTAGATCAATGATTTATAAACTTTAGGAAATATTTGTAGCTGAATTCTGAAAAATACAACTTCCTGGAAATTGTGAATGAAGAAATGAGTTCAATTAAACTGTGCCTCAGAACATTCCTGAAGCATAGTCTTCACCCTGCAGCATTTCTTCATTTTCAAGCTTCCTCTTGACTTTCCTTTTAGCACTTCTTGCTTCTTTGGTAACTTAAAGAGGGAATATTTCAACTTCATGCACACGTTGTCTGTCACACGCAAGCAATCGATCTCCATATTAGTGCCACATTTTATGCCTAAATTTCTCAGGACTTCCAACCTTCCTATCACTCCATCATTGAAACATATCACTCCATCTAATACACCAAGTTTTAATGTATTTAGTCATAGAAAAATATTCTTGGGAGTCTTTCCCATGTGCGGTGGTTGAAACTTTCATTTGTATTCTGGGTGCCCCCATGAAGACATTTACTAAGCAAAACAGGGTCACTCAGGTTTCTAAAAATTGGTTTTATTTCATTCATAATAGGCTCAGAAAGACAATGATTATGATGGTATATTTGACCACTTTCGTTGGGTTTTTGGTAACCAAACCAAGAATCTGCTCCTTTAGGGCAAAGTCCGTGAACAGGGTGGTTATCTGTGTACAACTTCTGAAATTAGGTGGCCCACACAGCTTTTCTCATTGCTGTAACACCATTCACAGGTGCAGTTCGTCTAATGGCGAGTCCATAAAAACTCTGAAGAAGGTTTGTTTCAGTTTCTGTCAATCTGCCTCGGCCAGACAGAGATTTTCCATCAGATAGAAACATTCGTTTCACTTCTCTTCGTAGCTTCCTCAATCCAGCATCCATCGTGTTTTACACATGTCCACAACACTCCAGTTTTGTTATCAAGGTATCACCATAAATATTGAACACATTAATTTTATTGAAAGCTTTAGAATCCCCATCGCCTAAGTTCTTCGTATATCTAACGTTATAAACGGGCACCGACCTATGAAATATTTTTAGAGCTCCATCACACTCCATAACTCCACTGTAACCATCATAATTCTTAGAACACTGATGTTCAATATGTCCTTCAGTGCTACCATGGCAGGTGTGGCAGTACGTAGATAAGCTCTCAACATCACAACTTTTCCACTCTCCAGAGAAGCAGCACTTACAACTCCAATCAAGGAACGATGTCCTCGACGTTGCCATGTCCCATCAAGTGCAACAGCAAAGTCCCTGGTTCCACTAATATTTACAGTTTCTTCTGCTGCACGTTTCATAGATGCTTTAGACACAACCGTCAATGCACCTAAGAGTATTTTTATGTAATTGCCGAACCTACTGGGAGGAAGGTCCATCAAACCACAAAACGTTTTAGCAGCCTTTTTTTTCCTTTTCCTGTTGCAGACATTGCATAGAATAACTTTAAATTCACATCATATGAATCATGCACAACGTTCGAAGTAATTTTCGAGGTAGCGGGATCTGCACAGAACAACTAATTTTGACGCTAAACGCTTCCTGCTACTTTGTTGTTCAGTTATTTCTAGACAGCCTACACCATCACATTGTTTACATTTCGCCACTTCCTTTATCAAAGAAGATAAGATGCACACATCAACCACAACAAATCCACTACAAACAGAGTTATTTTTAACACAAAAATTTGAATCACCAGGAGGTGTGCCATGTGAGAGTTTCTTACCTGAAGAACTGATGCATAGATTATTTCAACAGTGTGGTTTGCTTTGTTTGCGAACTGGTTACCACGGAATTTCCTTTTATTGAATTTCTTGATGTGTGGCATTATTTGTATTTATTGCACACTAAAGCATATGTACTTCCACAAATATATGTAGCACTTGGGCAACAGACATTCAGTAACACGTGAACAAAATGCTTCAGCGAAACACAAGTAAATACTAGCAAAGATAATCATTTACAGGCACTCAAAACCTGCACTGTTACCGGCATGTACAATGTATCATACGTATTATCGCTGGAAACAGAAAGTTCACAGTTCTTTTCGAAATAATACTGCTTTCTGTAACAGAAATAAAGGGGGCGTGGCGGCATACATGACCGAAACTTTAAAATTTGATGCATATATAGGTCTTTTTCTTTTGAAAACCTATAACGTATATATCACTGTAATCAAGAAAGACTATACAATTTAATAAAATTATAAAAAAATCGATTTTTCCACCACATATAAGTATCCTGTATCCCTAAGGAAATCTGTATTTATGAAATTAGGAAGGTCTACCATAAGACGTCATCAGTTGAAGATAGGAAGACTCACAGATTAAATAAAAGATTGATGACCTTGAAAATACTTGATTAATTGCTCTGGTTGTTTGAAAATATGTCCTCCACAGATTTTTGTTCGAACCATACGCAGGACAGACAGACCTAAAACGGCATCTCTTGACCATTGTCTTAGATCTCCTTGAATTTTCTACCCATCCACTTCTGTTTACAGCAGTGCTCTACTTCATTTGTTTTGTGCACGGCGAGGAAATTTCTGATCATGCTGTTGTGATAGGATGGACGTTAGTGTAACAGCTATGGAATAGTCATGCGATTAAAACGCACCAGAGGCAAGAATTAGTGAGACATTGTTCTGTATGTCTTGTTTGCAAATTACTTCGAGCAGACAGTTACAGAGCCGACTTGCGTGAGCAATGTGTTATACCTTATAGTAACTAACAGGTCCAAACTTTACGTATCTGTTAACACGGGATACAGCTCAGACATCCAAAGACTGTGATAGCATCAACAACCTCAGGTACTGCAAGGAATATTTAGGAAAGGAAGAACAACATGTTTGCTTAGCAATAGTGACGGGACAGAAATTTGAGTACGTAATATAAAACACAAAAGCTTTGTACAATACACTATAACACAAGTAGCCTATGTGCCTAAGAATGTCGTGAGGTATGCGAAAGAACGATCTTTCTTCAATAGCTGTGGTAGAAATATGCTATGAGATCAAAGGTCTAACCATCATAGATTTTAAATGCAAAAACTGAACGAAACCAAAAAATAGGACCGCGAAGTCTTAGCGCCTTGCACGGTTCGCTCGACTCGCCCCGTCGGAGATTCGAGTCCTCCTCCGGGCATGGGTGTGTGTGTTGTCCTTAGCGTAAGTTAGTTTAAGTTAGATTAAGTAGTGTGTCAGCCTAGGGGCCGAAGACCTTAGCAGTTTGGTCCCATAGCAACTTACCCCAGCCTGCCGGTGTGGCCGAGCGGTTCTGGGCGATTCAGTCTGGAACAGCGCGACCGCTACTGTCTCATGATCGAATCCTGCCACGGGGATGGATGTGTGTGATGTCCTTAGGTTAGTTAGGCTTAAGTAGTTCTAAGCTCTAGGGGACTGAGACCTCAGCTGTTAAGTCCCATAGTGCTCAGAGCCATTTGAACTTACTACAAATTTCCAAAAAATACGTATGGGTGGCAATGTGAGGAACTGTGAATTCGACACTAAAATTTTTTTAGTAGGTCTTACGAAAACTCCTAAGACCGTTTGGCCGTAAGCGTCTCGAAAACATCTAGTCGGAAGTTCAGCGACAATACTGCCACCAGACCCGAAGACGACAGAGAGACGGTCGAAGTTCCGCATTCGGTCTTCCGAACCTGTTGCACAGCAGAAGATCGCAATATGGTACTGCGATAATTGGCCGCCGGGTAAAAAAGGGAACAAACTTTTCTCAGCAATGAAAACTCTGTACATAAAGGGATGTGCGTGAGATTCTAGAGAAGTTATACGAAAGAATTTCCTCCCATCCGAGAAGTGATTGGTGTTATCTTGCTGGAGCAACAAACAGTACCTAAGAATTGAAAATGTGCATGTCGCACACGTGTTTAAGAGGGTCGACAGACACATATATAAAATTATAAGCCAACATCAGTTACACCAACCTTTAGAGTTATGGAAGATACAGTGCTAATCAAAGAGTAGGGACATATTTAAAACTTTTATTGCTTCCTAATTGCAAAATATACAGGGTGTTTCAAAAATGACCGGTATATTTGAAACGGCAATAAAAACTAAACGAGCAGCGATAGAAATACACCGTTTGTTGCAATATGCTTGGGACAACAGTACATTTTCAGGCGGACAAACTTTCGAAATTACAGTAGTTACAATTTTCAACAACAGATGGCGCTGCACGAGATGTGAAAGATATAGAAGACAACGCGGTCTGTGGGTGCGCCATTCTGTATGTCGTCTTTCTGCTGTAAGCGTGTGCTGTTCACAACGTGCAAGTGTGCTGTAGACAACATGGTTTATTCCTTAGAACAGAGGATTTTTCTGGTGTTGGAATTCCACCGCCTAGAACACAGTGTTGTTGCAACAAGACGAAGTTTTCAACGGAGGTTTAATGTAACCAAAGGACCGAAAAGCGATACAATAAAGGATCTGTTTGAAAAATTTCAACGGACTGGGAACGTGACGGATGAACGTGCTGGAAAGGTAGGGCGACCGCGTACGGCAACCACAGAGGGCAACGCGCAGCTAGAGCAGCAGGTGATCCAACAGCGGCCTCGGGTTTCCGTTCGCCGTGTTGCAGCTGCGGTCCAAATGACGCCAACGTCCACGTATCGTCTCATGCGCCAGAATTTACACCTCTATCCATACAAAATTCAAACGCGGCAACCCCTCAGCGCCGCTACCATTGCTGCACGAGAGACATTCGCTAACGATATAGTGCACAGGATTGATGACGGCGATATGCATGTGGGCAGCATTTGGTTTACTGACGAAGCTTATTTTTACCTGGACGGCTTCGTCAATAAACAGAACTGGCGCATATGGGGAACCGAAGGAGTATAAATGCGTACCATCACGTTTCCGGCTTCGATAAAGGTCGGATTGTAGCCTATCGCGATTGCGGTTTATCGTATCGCGACACTGCTGCTCGCATTGGTCGAGATCCAATGACTGTTAGCAGAATATGGTATCGGTGTGTTCAGGAGGGTAATACGGAACGCCGTGCTGGGTCCAACGGCCTCGTATCACTAGCAGTCGAGATGACAGGCATGTTATCCGCATGGCTGTAACCGATCGTGCAGCCACGTCTCAATCCCTGAGTCAACAGATGCCCACGTTTGCAAGACAACAACAATCTGCACGAACAGTTCGACGATGTTTGCAGCAGCATGGACTATCAGCTCGGAGACCATGGCTGCGGTTACCCTTGACGCTGCATCACAGACAGGAGCGCCTGCGATGGTGTACTCAACGACGAACCTGGGTGGACGAATGGCAAAACGTCATTTTTTTCGGATGAATCCAGGTTCTGTTTACGGCATCATGATGGTCGCATCCGTGTTTGGCGACATCGCTGTGAACGCACATTGGAAGCGTGTATTCGTCATCACCATACTGGCGTATCACCCGGCGTGATGGTATGGGGTGCCATTGGTTACACGTCTCGGTCACTTCTTGTTCTCATTGACGGCACTTATAACAGTGGACGTTACATTTCAGATGCGTTACGCCCCGTGGCTCTACCCTTCACTTGATCCCTGCGAAACCCTACATTTCAGCAGGATAATGCACAACCGCAAGTTGCAGGTCATGTACAGGCCTTTCTGGATACAGAAATGTTCGATTGCTGCCCTGGCCAGCACATTCTTCAGATCTCTCAGCAATTGAAAACGTCTGGTCAATGGTGTCCGAGTAACTGACTTGTCACAATACGCCAGTCACTAATCTTGATGAACTGTGGCATCGTGTTGAAGCTGCATGGGCAGATGTACCTGTACACGTCATCCAAGCTCTATTTGTCTCAATGTTCAGGCGTATCAAGGCCGATATTACGGCCAGGGGTGGTTATTCTGGGTACTGATTTCTCAGGATCTATGCAGCCAAATTGCGTGAAAATTTAATCACATGTCAGTTCTAGTATAATATATTTGTCCAATGAATACCTGTTCCTCATCTGCATTTGTTCTTGGTGTAGCAATTTTAATGACCAGTAGTGTATATGTCGCTCGCAGATGCTTGTAACGTCACAAGAACACAGCACACCGCAGCACATTTCCTTACAAGAGGTGGACATATTATAAACACTGAAGAATCACCTTAAACGGAGTGTGTAGGGGATTTTCAATGTTTAGGATATTTCCAGCTCATGTAAAGAAATGTGTTACGGTGTGCTGTGTTCTTGTGACATAACAAGCATCTATGAGTGATATATATATATATATATGGGCTTGACTATTTCAACAGGGTGCTCTATGATTTTAAATATTTTTTGTTATGACAAACCTGTTATAATGTGTTTATTTTATCCACATGAAAAAGTTGCTTGACGTCCAACGAATAATGAATACGTTTCGTAAGAAAAAGATTTTGTAACACCTGTCATCTGGCAGTAAAGTCTGTCGAAACCTATTGTTTTAAATAAAAATATATTGTGCGATTTTAGCTTTTGAATCTTTTTAGCAAGGTTTTTTTCGTATTACGTTAATCCAAGAAATACATGTTTTTCTCATACTAAGCTTTCTTCGACCTACATTGCATACCACCAGAATGTGTTTTTTATATTCTGTGTGGTATATTTTTACCTATTTCAGTCAATGTTTTCCCTAAATTTAAAAAGTCTGTATACTGGTGAACGTCCTCAAGTCCTTAGCAAATACAGGGTGTCCGAAAAGACTCTCCCTGATTACATAAATTGATAACTCAGGCTAGAAGTACGATACAAATATGAAACTTGTGTCGAATTGTTTACAACTATCAAAGTTTTTTTCTGTTCTAGGTTCGCAGCACGTAAGTAGTGGATGAGGTGCAGTGCCCAAGAAGCCATGTTAACCAATCAGGAGAAGGCACAGTGTGTCCTGTGGTACCATGAGACACGATCACCAACCACAGTGCAGAGACACTTCCAGACAACATTTAGAAGGAATCCACCTGATGTCAAGAGCGTTCATTAAAGCCTGGTATGAGAAGTTCAAGAACACATGATCGGTAACTGACCTTCCGCGGTCTGGTCGACCAAGAACCTCAGCTGACAGGGTGGAAGCCGTAAGGCAGTGTTTTCTGCGAAGTCCGAAGTAATCGGTGCGCAGGGCCTCACGTGAATTACAGATGCCAAAAACCTCTCTCCATGACATTTTACACAAACGATTATTGTTTAGTGCATACAAAGTGCAAATCGTTCAGGTCTTGTTGCCCAGTGACAGTACACGTCGATATGACTTTGCAGTCGAAATGCTATCACGTATTGAGAACGATGATGGTTATCTCAGACGAATTGCCTTTCCCGACGAAGCGAATTTTTTTGTCAGTGCAGTAGTGAATCGCCATAATGTGCGCATTTGGGGTTCACAACCCCCTGGCGAGGTCATGGAGTGCACCAGAGGCAGTCCAAAGGTGAATGTTTGGTGCGCGCTATTGCACGATCGAATTAGCGGGCCATTCTTCTTCGCTGAGGCTACCATCACATCTGCAGTGTATCTGGACATGTTGTAATTGTATGCTGTTCCTCAGCTGCTTCAGTATCACCCCGATGTCTTGTTTGAGCAAGACGGTGCACCGCCTCATTGGGGTATGGACGTCCGTGCTTATCTCGATATGAACTTTCCTGGGCGATGATTTGGTGTTGATGGGCCAACGGTTTGGCCTCCACGCTCTCCTGACATAACCCCATTAGACTTCTTTTTATTGGGTTACGTCAAGGACGAGGTCTACCGAACACGTGTACCAGATCTTGAAACCCGCCGGCCGGTGTGGCCGTGCGGTCTAGGCGCTTCAGTCTGGAACCGCGTGACCGCTCCGGTCGCAGGTTCGAATCCTGCCTCGGGCATGGATGTGTGTGATGTCCCTAGGTTAGTTAGGTTTAAGTAGTTCTAAGTTCTAGGGGACTGATGACCTTAGATGTTAAGTCCCATAGTGCTCAGAGCCATTTGACCCATTTTTTTGAAACCCTGCGGCAACGGATAACCACAGTCGTTGAATCGATCCCTCCAGTGATGTTGGCTAATGTGTGGACGGAAAATGAATATCGCCTAGATGTGCTACGTGCTACCAAGGGAGCTCATGTGGAAGTTTACTGATGTGTGAAAAAAACTTTGATAGTTTGTAAACAATAAGACACCAGTTTCATATTTGTATCTTACTTCTAGCCTGAGTTATAAATTTATGTAATCAGGGAAAGACCCTGGATTTCCATAAGCTTGTCAGTCAATAAATTTTCGTCATTTTTCGAAATATTTACCGAGTGAGGAAACTGTTGATCCAGTTTACAAATGTCGCAACATACTCGAGGTTCCCGAATGAGTGTTTAGCATATTTTTAAACAATTTCCATTGCGAGACACCTACCGATTTACTTGTAGCTGCCCCTGAAACACACGACAGCTTTTTCCCTGCTGGACTTGGGCTCTGTTTCGTGACAGATATACATTCGTAATTTCTCCTCAATCTCCCTTAAGTTCGGTTTGTCTTTTTGCTGCTCTCGCCGTTATGATAAATGAGGTGCAGTAAAATTACTTATACAAACATATACCTGACTAATGACTTTGGACTTGCACTGATAGTACAACCTGTTGTCAGGTGCAACTGGATGAACGAGTCGTGTGAAACTTGCCAGGCTTGAGGAAATCCAAGTTGGTCTGCCTCAACCATACACTCTTGTGTCTTCGTTGCTGCAGATTGAGCTGCTTTAATAGTTGCAGCGGAGACGCGGGCAGGCAGGCTGGAAGGAGAGTTTGTACACCTCTGCCACAGAGTCGTTCGTAATGTGGAAATATGTGTAAATGTAAATTTCCGTCATGTCCTCTGTCGAAATATAGGGATTTTGTTTTGAATATATTGACATGGAATTGGCAGGTGACTGTAAATCTGGCCTTAAATTGATTGACAGATAATCTATGAGAGTGCTAAGTTGACGTCAAGTTTCACATCGGCATATCCTGTTAAAAAAATTTACACAGTGTACATGAAATTTTAATGTGACGTAAATTTACCAATTAGTTGGTGTAACAAAACTTCTTTAGAAGTGCTCAAACACTATATGTTGAAACACAGGAAGTCTGTGAGGAAATGCCGTGCGAGATCAGCCGAGCGGTCTAGGGCGCTGCAGTCGTGGACTGTGCGGCTGGTCCCGGCGGAGGGTCGAATCCTCCCTCGGGCATGGGTGTGGGTGTTTGTCCTTAGGATAATTTAGGTTAAGTAGTGTGTAAGCTTAGGGACAAATGACATTAGAAGTTTAGTCCCATTAGATTTCACACACATTTATGTGAGGAATGAAACTACAGGAAAAATAATTCTATCGAAATTCCGCAAACTAATTCCTGGGAAATCACTTTGCTGTCCATCAAAATTACTATGGTCTGACCACCATATGGAAGGATCGCCGTATCATGGAGCAAACACATCGTAACCCTTACACACCTGCCCCTACCATCGGAGAACAAGTATTGAACTCCCTGCATCGATCTGTGTCATCACACAGCATTTATTGGAGGATATCAGCAAACAGAATAGGGAACTACCTTTCCATGCGTGGGCGTTAACCCTCCAACACAAAAGGCTGCGTTTGGAGTGGTGCCATGACAGGGAAGTATGGACAGATGATAAATCGACTCTCATTGTTTTCGGCAATGACTCGTGGTTCCGCACTAACTGGTATGATGATAGCTGAAGAGAGTAATCTCGGGAGATGTCCCGTTCTCCCATTGTTTTCGAGGGGAACAAGGGGAACACTGTTGTTATTCTAGGCATCATCATGGTGTGGGAAGCCGTCATATATGACTTCAGGTCACAGGTGCTAGTGATTTAGTCAACTCTGACAGCATAACGGCACATCACAGACATCCTGGGTACACACGTGTCACCACCCACGCAATTACACCTTGGTGCCATTTTCCAACAGGACGATGCCGAACCCCCGCCGTGATTCAGTCTTGGGAAGTAGACTCGGTCAAAAATGGGAAACGGTGTGGAACAAAACTCTTCAGCCCAAATGGGATTCATTTATTCCCCCATATGTAAGGTTTTCATATTTATTCTGTCCTGTAAATAGTTCACCTTTACTGTACTGTAACAAAGATGAATGCGCGCAGTGCACGACGAGTGAGTAATATCCTTGGCTCTGTGTTTAATGTTATCTGTGGTTCGCTTGCTCGCCTGTCAGTTGTCCAGAGCTGGGGCATTCTTATTTGAGGCATAGTAGCGAGCAGTTGAGTTTCTTACAGAAGGACGTTTGATATTTGTGAATCTGAGAGAAATTATCCAGAATACTTTGTTATGAAGATGAAAACCTGTTCCTAAATATATGTTATTGATTTTATTGATGAAGAAGACATTTTGGAGGAATTTTTCTAGGAAACCAATGTATGCACATATGAGACGTGTCTCTGCGAAATGTGTGCATGATGTTGAGGTACTCCTGTTGCCAACAAGACCTCCAGATCTGTTTCAGGTACAACATGTCTGTGACTAGCTGCGACATTATCTCCATCCCAGTGCCACTATCCAGGATATCAAGGACCAGTTACGACAGTTGTGGATCAGCTCTCCTCAGGATGCAATATCTGTTTGACACTCTTCCCAACCGAATGTCTACATCCCTCCAAACCAGATGGCGTGCATCATCATGCTGACTAGTGGGCTTATACTGCCAAATTTGACAGTCTAACTCGACTTTGTGATCATTTTCTTTGGGCCTTTGTCCCAACGTGGGGTTGGCCT
Source organism: Schistocerca nitens (assembly GCF_023898315.1). NCBI lineage: Eukaryota > Metazoa > Arthropoda > Insecta > Orthoptera > Acrididae > Schistocerca > Schistocerca nitens. The sequence continues at coordinate 145,585,464 of NC_064620.1, read as the reverse complement.
AGGTACTATGGATTTGGCGTTGTTAGTGTCAGAGGGTGGCCGGATGACCTTCCTGTCGCCACCCCGTACCCCCTGGGATGGATTTAGTATACCACAGCTGTCTGTGTCTAGTGGAAGCCATGAAATAGTGCAAACGTTTTCAAATGTCAGCGAGTCGTATAACTTGAGGCGGGACAAGGGAACCAGCCCAACATTTACCTAGTATGATGTGGAAAACCGCGTAAAACCACATCCAGGTTGGTGGGCAATCCAGCCCTCATCATTAATCCTCTGGGCAGATTCGATTCGGGGCCGGCACGCCTATCCGAGCGAAGCAGCGCATTAGTGCCCTCGGCTGACCTGGTGTGTTCTGACTCGATTTTGTAATTACTGATATAAAATTACACACTGTCTCAAACCGTGGTGTTTCTTTCGCTTCCTGCTCCCCCTCTGGCTGGTTGGCCTTGTTCATTAAACATTGTAAAACTGTGTAACTTGGTCATAAATACCATCAAATTTTTCCTGGTCATGGAGAATCCATTTAGTGAAAATACACTCCTGGAAATGGAAAAAAGAACACATTGATACCGGTGTGTCAGACCCACCATACTTGCTCCGGACACTGCGAGAGGGCTGTACAAGCAATGATCACACGCACAGCACAGCGGACACACCAGGAACCGCGGTGTTGGCCGTCGAATGGCGCTAGCTGAGCAGCATTTGTGCACCGCCGCCGTCAGTGTCAGCCAGTTTGCCGTGGCATACGGAGTACCATCGCAGTCTTTAACACTGGTAGCATGCCGCGACAGCGTGGACGTGAACCGTATGTGCAGTTGACGGACTTTGAGCGAGGGCGTATAGTGGGCATGCGGGAGGCCGGGTGGACGTACCGCCGAATTGCTCAACACGTGGGGCGTGAGGTCTCCACAGTACATCGATGTTGTCGCCAGTGGTCGGCGGAAGGTGCACGTGCCCGTCGACCTGGGACCGGACCGCAGCGACGCACGGATGCACGCCAAGACCGTAGGATCCTACGCAGTGCCGTAGGGGACCGCACCGCCACTTCCCAGCAAATTAGGGACACTGTTGCTCCTGGGGTATCGGCGAGGACCATTCGCAACCGTCTCCATGAAGCTGGGCTACGGTCCCGCACACCGTTAGGCCGTCTTCCGCTCACGCCCCAACATCGTGCAGCCCGCCTCCAGTGGTGTCGCGACAGGCGTGAATGGAGGGACGAATGGAGACGTGTCGTCTTCAGCGATGAGAGTCGCTTCTGCCTTGGTGCCAATGATGGTCGTATGCGTGTTTGGCGCCGTGCAGGTGAGCGCCACAATCAGGACTGCATACGACCGAGGCACACAGGGCCAACACCCGGCATCATGGTGTGGGGAGCGATCTCCTACACTGGCCGTACACCACTGGTGATCGTCGAGGGGACACTGAATAGTGCACGGTACATCCAAACCGTCATCGAACCCATCGTTCTACCATTCCTAGACCGGCAAGGGAACTTGCTGTTCCAACAGGACAATGCACGTCCGCATGTATCCCGTGCCACCCAACGTGCTCTAGAAGGTGTAAGTCAACTACCCTGGCCAGCAAGATCTCCGGATCTGTCCCCCATTGAGCATGTTTGGGACTGGATGAAGCGTCGTCTCACGCGGTCTGCACGTCCAGCACGAACGCTGGTCCAACTGAGGCGCCAGGTGGAAATGGCATGGCAAGCCGTTCCACAGGACTACATCCAGCATCTCTACGATCGTCTCCATGGGAGAATAGCAGCCTGCATTGCTGCGAAAGGTGGATATACACTGTACTAGTGCCGACGTTGTGCATGCTCTGTTGCCTGTGTCTATGTGCCTGTGGTTCTGTCAGTGTGATCATGTGATGTATCTGACCCCAGGAATGTGTCAATAAAGTTTCCCCTTCGTGGGACAATGAATTCACGGTGTTCTTATTTCAATTTCCAGGAGTGTATTAACTGAAACACTGAAAAATCATAATTTATAATAATTGTAAACTGGAGTCATACTGGGTCAATAGTGTCAGCTAAACGTTGTTTTGAATACACTAAGTGACGCATAGCACATGGCTTAGTGCGGCTACATCCAGCACCACTGAAAGTGGGCTGGAAACCGGGCAGCACATGGCACATTCGTCACTGATGTCTGATTTTTATCCCTGCTCACGAGATACGCTTCGCAGTAAAAGTTGCCTCAGAAAATGACCCAGAACATTAATTTTTTCAGCAATTCTCTCAGTGCCTACTCAGGCACAACTCACAGTTCTTCTGTCAACCTTAACTTCTGCCTGTATTTCTTCCCTACTTTCCAAGTTTCACAGTATTCCTGCTTTTATCGCAGGACGTCTTTCTGGAGGAAAAGGTATGTTGGAGAAATGGCTTAGCACAGTTACTGGGTTGTTTCCAGAACGAATCTTTTACCCTGCATCGGAGTGTACATAGTTTTAAAAATTTTCTGACTAATTGAAAATGAGTGTCAGTGTGGATCATGAACGTGGAATCTTGCCTTCTGTAGTCGTTTCCTACGAGAGAGAATGTTGCGAGTTCGGTCTTGGGAGATTGTTTGTCTGAGCTTAACGTAAATGAAATTGATATATTATTATTTTCTTTTTAAATTTATGCTTGAAACATTTCACCATCAGTTAATACATAAGTTTGTAAATAACATCTGCCACCAGTTTAGCCGTGAGTCAAAACAGTTAAATTGTTTTGCATTGAAAATTTACTTTCGCTAAATTTCTGAAGCTGGATAACCTAATTTATTTATTTTTATTCGTTGACAATGTAACTGCTATTACTTATGGGTAATAAATATAATTGGATCCTTCATCACATGACACAGTAATCCTATTTCTGCATTGTGGCCAGACATTTGCCTAACAGAGTTTAAACTAAGACTGTTAGTTTAAAACTGTTCTCTCTTAACCACTCCTAACACGGGGTACAGACACAGATCAAACGTTGCCCTATCTGGGACCAGACATGTTTGGACTTTAATTTCTGGGTGGAAACATAAAAATAAAGAGTGAAAAAGAATGTCAGAATCAGAACTGAAAAAATGAAAAGGGCATACATGAAAATAAGAAATTTATACAATGATAAATGGTTTTCTAAACATGTTAAATTAATTCATTGTAAAAAGTTGTAAAACCATAAGTCCTCTATGGGTTGGAAACGCTATGTTCGTCTGGATGCAAAACGGCGTTAGAAAGTTTTGGAAAAGTTGGAACGAAGAATCTTGCGAAAAATATTAGATCCAGTCAAGTGGAAGACAGCAGTTGGATTTTGAAACCACATAAGGAAATATATTCTTTCTGCCCTCAAATAATACAAGAGATCATACAAAGATGTCTTACACTCTATAGACATGTAAATAGACTTGAGGAAGACAGATTAAAAAAGAAGATCCACATATTCTTCCAAAACAGGAAATTAGTCCAAAGTAAATGAGTGTGAAGCCAATTCAAAAAAAACTTAGAAAGAATGCAGTTTGCACGGGAGACTTTAATAAACAGAGAAAAATTTCAGTCTAGAATTCAAGATATTTAAAAGGTTTGTATAAAAATTGCAATAAACTGAAAAATCATTGGGAACAAAGGGTGAGATGGGAGGAAAAGTGCTCATTCTGAGAAAATAAACTAATTTTGGAGAAATATGAAAGAAAAGAAAAATAAATAGTTCTCTTGGGGTCGTGCTTAGTTGACCTGCAACAAATTAAAAAGAAAACAGTAATTAACGTGAATTGATTGCTTAGGTCTTATAACGTAACAAAACCAACAAGATATAAATATCTTCTCAAGGTATGACCATCAACTGGAAATTACCGTGTATGAATGTAACAGAAGAAGCAACCAATGTCGCCGTCGGCTATTAATGAGAAGCAAACGTGAAGGAGAAATACGTCAGTTCCTCACATGCGTCATACCTCTGTTTCTCAACTGCTGAACACCCTGAACAATGTCATGCAGCGCAGACCACGTACCACCCGGGAACTTGCTTCGCTGATTTGTGATCTATTGTCTTCCAAGGAGAAAGAAACAGCTTAGCTCACAGCTTGTAATTACGTACAAATTGCAGTCAGGCGGGTTCCAGCACAGGAGCAACAACACCGTAAAAAGCAATGTTCTCAGAAAGCTTATAGTTGACAGCCTTGTACACAATCAGCGATGTAAAATTATCCACGAATAAGAGTTTGTGATGCTTCATTTTGTTCGATCTTGATGCTCAATTTAATCGTTATGACGTTAACCAGTTCATAAGCGTAACACGAGTAATTTACATCATTCAGTGGAAATTTAAATAAGTGAGCTACGATTGAGATTTGGATCTCCGACCGTATAGAATATGTGCGGCGAAGCAACTGTCTTTTAAGAGATCACAAAAGATCATTGTCGCTTTACTGCACGACTTCTCTGAAAGGGCGCACTATTTGAAAGGTACTCGTTAATATTTAAATTAATGTAAATTTTGACATCATCATACATAAATGGAAAAGACCTTCATTATATAACACTACATCACACTTCCCTTAGAATAACTCACTGGAGGAGCTGCCTCTCAAGCCGAGGGGAATGAAGAGGATTTGATACTCAGTTAGAAAATGTTTATTAACTTGAATTGAATTTCGTGTACAAACGGCCGTCATGTTTATATCTACACTACAGTTCAGTCATTCAGGCAACATATAGCCATCGGTTATTTTGATAATCAAAGCCTTTATATTTACTCGAACATGGAATTTTCACTTACTGGGATGGTCCAGTAGCAGGAAATAAATGTAGATAAGGTCATGCTGAGAAACCATGCTAGATTTCTAAAGTATATGAAAAAGTATTTTGTAACCTGGAATCAGAAATACAAATCAAGTGGAAACCTAAATGTGACAAACAACTGCAGAACGTGGAAGGCAGATGCGTTTAAGAATATGTCTCACATTAAAATCAGCCATTTTTGTTGTCATCATAATACGATTACTATAGTAAAATAAAGCGAATGAAATGCAGAGTTTAAAAATTATATTCAGTTAAGGTATGCTGAGAAGAACATTCGATGGGTAACTCAGGAGTTCGCCTACTGAGTATCACTGTAGAAATTTAAGGAAATGTTTGTACACAAATAAGCGCGACAAGTACATTGTGGGCTGGTTTGTTGGCTACGGGTGGAGAAAAATATACAAACATGCAACACATTCCCATACCTAATACAATGTAGGGAACGCGTTGGCATTCAAAACAGCTTCCAGTTGTCTCGGAATGGATAACTACATGCTCTGCATATTTTCAAGCTAATCTTACACGGTTCTTCCTGCAAAATAGAAGGGAGCTCAGTTAACTATGATGCATAAATAGCGATGACGCAGTCTTCTATACAAAGTAGACTGCCAAGGCTCAATAATATTGACATCTGGTAACTGGTGACTATGGGAGATGCGACAAGACTCCTCGATGATGCTAGGTGTATGTACAATGGCCCAGTCGTCTTGGAACATAGCATCACCATTGGGGATCAAACATTGTACCATGGAGTGGACCTCGTCAGCCATAATGGTCTCTTAATCACTTGTAGTGATGTGACCTTGCAGAGTAACCATGGGGCTCACAGAATATCGTGATACGGCTGCACAAATCCTCTTGGGACGTGAACTCGGCCAGAAATTGTAAACAGTGTGGAACAAAACTCTTCTGACTAAATGGGATTCCTCCTTTCCTCCACATGCAAGGTTTTCATTTCTTTCCTTCTCTGTAAATAGTTCACCTGGAACAAAGATGAATAGGTGCGCTGCACGACTAGTGAGCAAAATCCTTCGCTGTGTGGTTAATGTTATCTGTGGTTCGCTTGCTCTCCTGTCAATTGTGCAGAGCAGGGATGTTCTTATTTGAGGTATCGTAGGGAGCAGTCGAGTGTCTTAGAGAAGGAGATTTGATATTTGTGAATCTGAGAGAAATTATCCAGAATACTTTATTACGGAGATGAAAACTTGTTTCTAAACATTTGTTATTGATGGAGAAGACTTTTTGGAGGAATTTGGAATATCTGTAATTTTTGTATTCAGAGAATTTCGTAATTGTTAGGGTCTTCTTATGTTGTACAGTATTTTTTGACAATAGTCAGAGTTTAATTTCACACGAACGACTTTCTTTAAAGTATAACTCTTCTCCATCATTGTTAGTAAAGTTTTGAATATTTTGCCGTGTGTGCATTGCACCTCACGGCACACGAAGCCGCAGATTGTTTCTGACAAGCAAAATGCGAATTTTGTAGTGAGTAGTTTATTTTTCCTTTAGCTGCTGCATCTGCTAATATGTGTTTGCTTTCGAGAACGTCATTTCACCAAATACAAAACAACGTGCTTAGCATGAGATAACTTACGTTACATCCTTATGAGGAAACAGTTCGTAGTCAGAATTATCAGGTGCTGTGCTAAACAAGCTATTAATTTACAGTGAACAGTGTAGGTAGTCTCAAACAGTTATTTTTCTTCTGAGTAGAGCAGTATTTTATCTCATTTTTAATCAGAAACTGCGCTTCATGTCACTCAACTTTCGTAGTGTACTTCAGTATTGAGTTCCAGTTAAAAAGTTTTCACTGAGAACGCAGTTAGATACTTCTGCTATTTAATTACATTAGTTTTCATTATTTCAATTTTAGTATTCCATTAAGCTTAAAGTTTTGTTTCAGAACAGTGCTCACATACGGAACACACGGCCAACCGACAATGAGTATTGCTCAGTAGTTGGACACGATATCTAAAGGTCACGTTAGACGAGGAGAAAGCTTTTGAAAGAAAGAATATTCAGTATTTTCATTTATAGATAAATCTGTATGGAAAGCTTACACATAGTGCAGGTTTTATGGCTTCGGCAAAACGATTTCCTGTTAGAGGACATTTGCATTACTGGTGAATGGTTTCTGAATTCCACCTCGTCCTCAAATTCCCTGTTTTGGAGCCACCTTCGTGTTGTTTTGGTGCCGGCAGGGTTTGCGAACGCTACATTCAGTTCTGCGGTGACATTTACAGCTGTCGTCTTCATATTTTTCGTCACTACCGTCTTCGATGACCACATGTCAGGATCACTCGAAACGCAGATTGTTGATCATCAAATTTAAATTATTCTGTATTAAGTTCTTTACGTTCTGTTGCTCATACTATTTGATATGAAGTAAGAATAGCTTTAATTTTATTATCAATTACTTTAATTAGTACGAGGATTAACCCGAAAGTAATGCACCACATTTTTTGTTCAAAAATTCTTTATTGAACATTATGAGAATTACACACACAAAAGAATGGTGTTTTACCTACAAACCCTATTGTTCCGCGTAATCTCCATCCCATTCTATGGCCTTCCTCTAGCACAGAACAAGGGTGTGTATGCCCTGTTGGTACCAATCCTTGTAATGGTGGCGGAGCCAGTGCTTCACTGTGTGAATCACCTTCACATCATCCTCAAAAAGTCTTCCACGAATGGCACCCTCTAATGGCCCAAACAAGTGGAAGTCCGAGGGGGCTACGTAAGGTGTGTAAGGTGTGACAGCCGTGGATGGCCTCCCCGACGGCTGTGAATCGTGGAGCTCCGCCGAACCGTCTTCTGATGACCTCACCCCCCGTGCCCAGCGAGTAACTGTACTTCTGTCGACGGCAGATGCTCTATAGACTTTGCACAAGCGTTTGTGAATATTCCGCACAGTTTCTTTCTCTCCAGTGATAAATTCAATGACTGTATGTTGCTTGTAACTTACATCACCTACTGAAGCCATTTTGAAACTGTTCTGCAGGTACGCCACCTGTCGGAATTGACGGAAACCTGGCGCGCTCGATCAGGAGACTTCAAATAATCCATACGTAACGTTTCGGATTCGTATGATTGTTTTCGGCTGAGAAGAAGTGCGGTGCATTACTTCCTGGGCAAACCTCGAAGTTTTACACTACTGGCCGTTAAAATTGCTACACCAAGAAGAAATGGAGATGATAAACGGGTATTCATTGGACAAATATATTATACTACTACTGACATGTGATTACATTTTCACGCAATTTGGGTGCATAGATCCTGAGAAATCAGTACCCAGAACAACCACCTCTGGCCGTAATAATGACCTTGATACGTCTGGGCATTGAGTCAGACAGAGCTTGGATGGCGTGTACAGGTACAGCTGCCCACGCAGCTTGAACACGATACCACTGTTCATCAAGAGGAGTGACTGGCGTATTGGGAGGAACCAGTTGCTCGGTCACCATTGAGCAGACGTTTTCAATTGGTGAGATATCTGGAGAATGTATTGGCCAGGATAGCAGTCGAACATTTTCTGTATCCAGAAAGGACCGTACAGGACCTGCAACATGCGGTCGTGCATTATCCTGCTGAAACGTAGGGTTTCGCAGGGATCGAATGAAGGGTAGAGCCACGGGTCGTAACACATCTGAAATGTAACGTCTACTGTTCGAAGTGCCGTCAATGCGAACAAGAGGTGACCGAGACTTGTAACCAATGGCACCCCATACCATCACGCCGGGTGATACGCCAGTATGGCGATGACGAATACACGCTTCCAATGTGCGTTCACAGCGATGTCGCCAAACACGGATACGACCATCATGATGCTGTAAACAGAACCTGGATTCATCCGAAAAAATAACGTTTTGCCATTCGTGCACCCATGTTCGTCGTTGAGTGCACCATCGCAGGCGCGTCTGTCTGTGACGCAGCGTCAAGGGTAACCTCAGCCAAGGTATCCGAGCTGATAGTCCATGCTCCTGCAAACGTCGTCGAACTGTTTGTGCAGATGGTTGTTGTCTCGCAAACGTCCCCATCTGTTGCCTCAGGGATCGAGACATGGCTGCACGGTCGGTTACAGCCATGCGGATAAGACGCCTGTCCTCTCGACTGCTAGTGATACGAGGCCGTTGGGATCCAGCACGGCGTTCCATGTTACCCTCCTGAACCCACCGATTCCATATTCTGCTGACAGTCATTGGATCTCGACCAACGCGAGCAACAATGTCGCGATACGATAAACCGCAATCGCCATAGGCTACAATCCGACCTTGATCAAAGTCGGAAACGTGATGGTACGAATTTCTCCTCCTTACACGAGGCATCACAACAACGTTTCACCGGGCAACGCCGGACAACTGCTGTTTGTGTATGAGAAATCGGATGGAAACTTTCCTCATGTCAGCCCGTTGTATGTGTCGCCACCGTCGTCAACATGTGTGAATGCTCTGAAGAGCTAATCATTTGCATATCACAGCATCTTTTTCCTGTCGTTTGTGTTTCGCGCCTGTATCATGTCATCTTCTTGGTGTAGCAATTTTGATGGCCTGTAGTGTAATATACTTGATTTTATAAAATATCGACTTTATTGTTGATTTAGTGTTATTTCTTTTCCCTTGGCTTTAGCTAGTTTTGGCTGAAACTAACCGGTCCGTGTTGTGATTTAACGAATGATGTTTTTTTTTCTTTCGCTGCATGCGGTATAAATCTTGGATACTGTGCCTCTTTATACACCGCACACTTCTTCTTCCTTGCTCACGGAAGTCTCCACCATACGACCACCAACAATTTTCCCAAGTTCGAATTCACTTAATGTCTACATAGTGCACTCAAAACTACACAGAAAACTGACCTGACCGCGTTTGGCACTTGCAACGTGTTGCGGGCACTGCGGGAAGTTCTGTTTGTGGTCAGGTACAAGGGCGAAAGCTGTAGGCTTGGCTAGCATCTGAACTGACGTTCGAGCACGCATCCCTCTCGATTTTTCCATGTGTTCGTCCGTACCCTGTTCTAGCCAATCTTGGACCTACTCGAGTCGTGTGGTATGTTTGTAGGGCCCGTTGAACGAACTGTTTCGAATGTGATACTCTGGTTCTGGCGGTGTTCTTGGATTCAGATTCCACGCTTCTTGCCGCTGATCACAGGTGTGCTGCCTTGCTTTGAGGTCATTTTGTAAGTAGATTGTTTAGGTTTTTATGTTGGTAATGCCATATAGTGCTCTGTATGAAAATCGCCGACTGCGCTGTGTGTAGTCTGTGGCTGGTTGGACTCATTGTTTGGATATTCGCTAGTGTAGTGTTGGGCAGTTGGATGTGAACAGCGCGTAGCGTTGGGCAGTTGGAGGTGAGCCGCCAGCAGTGGTGGATGAGGAGAGAGAGATGCCAGAGTTTTGAGAGGTTACTATAAGCGGACGACCTGGACGTGTGTCCATCAGAAAAATGAAATTTGTAAAGACGGATGTCATTGTAATTGATAGATTTCTATATGATGTCTTTTGAACATTATTAAGGTAAATACATTGATTGTTCTCTATCAAAATCTTTCATTTGCCAACTCTGCCTGTCAGTAGTTAGTGCCTTCAGTAGTTAGAATCTTTTATTTAGCTGGCAGTAGTGGCGCCCGCTGTATTGCAGTAGTTCGAGAAACGAAGATTTTTGTGAGGTAAGTGAATCATGAAAGTTATAGGTTATTGTTAGTCAGGGCCATTCTTTTTTAGGGATTATTGGAAGTCAGATTGCGTTGCGCTAAAAATATTGTTTGCACTAAAAATATTGTGTGGCAGTTTAGTGATGATCAGAATAAGTAACGAGAAAAATGTCTCAGTATGTTGAGTTTTGCTTAGCTGTTTGAAAATCAGATAACGTAGAAGTTTGGCTCTGAGCACTATGGGACTTAACATCTGAGGTCATCAGTCCCCTAGAACTTAGAACTACTTAAACCTAACTAACCTAAGGACACCATACACATCCATGCCCGAGGCAGGATTCGAACGTGCGACCGTAGCGGTTGCGCGGTTCCAGACTGAAGCGCCTAGAGCCGCTCGGCCACACCGGCCGGCTAACGTAGAAGTTTACCAGCACTGTCATTCTTAATTTTTCTAAGGCGACTTTTCAATTTTTGTGATGGCCATTCCCACGCGACATGCTAGAAGAACTGTGATGAGGTCACAGCATACGTTTGGTACCTTCGTGTAATATGTGTTTGCGATATTTCCAGAACATTCAATGTGCCTTCGCTTCTGTTCAAACTTAACTTGGCTTGTTCACAGAAGTGCACGTGGTACGGCATCGGCTTTTCATTAGTTCATCCGTATAACAGGAATATTGATTACCTCACACTTTCGTTTGCATAATGTGTTGCTGATTTTCTGATATCTATAATTTTACTTTGTTCAAGTTTTTATTATGTGGTGGCCCTGTAAGAGGTCTGTTCAAAAGGTTGGTCAACTGTCTGCGTCGCCTGGCCACCAAGAACTGTTCCAGGACGATTTGATTCACGGATCCAGTTATATGGCTCCTTCCATGTATAGCGATTTTACGACTATGACGAGTGGGGCCTAAAGATGACATCAATGTAATGCCGAAACTGGTAGCACATAGAAGTTCATAAAATAAAATAAATTTCTACAGTACATACGGCTGTTGCTAAATTATTGCATCAAGAAGTTCATGCCAGCCGCCGTCCCACGATCCATAATGGATCAACGAAGAAATTTAGGAAAGTTGTGGTCACGATCTGTCTGTTTCTTCAATGAAATACTTAAAGTGTCTGTAAAAATCGAATGTGTTCTGACTGGTGGTAAGAAAAAGGTAGTTCCCAGGAATGAATGTCAATTTGACTGACTTATTTTTGTACCTGTCGGGTGGAATTTTTATTCGCAAATTTAAAACTTGGAATTTAGTTTTATTTGGAAATTTATTTGCTACAGAGATTGTACAATTTTTCAGAATGTAAAATTCAGCACTCTAAGAGTCCATTTATGTGTGCTATTTAAAAGAACCACAGAAAATTATGTGCTTTTGTGTGATAAATAGTAAAATGCTGCAGGATTTGTTTAGTACAATAAAATAAACTAGAAGCATTTAAACAACACTTAAATAACTGTAAAAATAAATGTTATGTAGCATAAATTAAAGATTTCAAAGGATTTTTGCCTCAAATCTCGGTTTAAACATAGGTGTCCTAGCGTCCCCTCCTCGAGGTATACATTACAGTAAAGTCACCGCACCAGTTAAGGGCTAGACGGTCTGCAGATTTTTGTTTATCTCGCCTATCGTTGCAAATCTTTGTCCTTTCAAAGGGGTTTCCAACTCTGGAAATAAAAAAAATCCACAGGGTCCAGGTCTGGAGATTGCGAAGGATGAGGCATCACAGTGATTTCGTTTTTTGTGCAGTGGGCCACGCGCTAATAGATTGCGACGTGAAGGTGTTTCGGGTCTTGATCATGAGCCGTGGGATGAACGTGGCGGCAATACGATGCGTTCCAAGATGCTTTGTCAGGATTTCATGAGAAGATCCAACTGAAATGCTACATTCTTCTGCAAGCCCTCGGACAGTCAGTCTTCGATTGGCACTACCGTTCCGTTGACGTTCCTGACATGGGCGTCGTCGGTAGACGTCGAAGGGCGTCCTGAACGAAGATCGTCTTTAACTTCCGTCTAGCCATTTGCAAACCGTGTGAACCATTCGTAACACCGAGTACGGCTTAAGCACTTATCAGCGTAAGCTTCCTGCATCACTTGTTGTGTCTCTGTAAGGGTTTTCCTGAGTTTAACGCGAAAATTTACAGCAGACGTGTTGCTCGTGTGGCTCTGCCATCTCGAATTTAGCGAAATGTGCAACACAACGTACTGCTCAACACAGCACTGAACAACAGCTAACACGCATACAACAATGAAACTTGTCGCAGTTACACACTAAACACAGGCGTGTGCAGGTATGCCAGCCAAATTTCTCTCCAACCCATCATAGGCGTGAAATCACGATTGTTCCGCAATTTTTTGAACAGATCTCGTATGTCACATCGTCGAAGTCCGGCCGGTTGTAGTGTTTAATGGATTAATGGTTGTAGGCTTCGTCATGGAAATGTTAAATTTAACTATAGCTTCTATGATTTATTTTCGCTTCCAAATCACTTACGAAATTCATGTCCAGAGATGTGACTGGTAAAGTGGTTTGTATTCATCTTCCAATTTGCGTTTTTCTCATATTTCTGGCTTCAGCAGGGACGTTAGTCAGTGCGAAGCAAAACTGTCATCAGGATAAGTTCCTTCAAAACTGAAAGTAGCAAAACCTTTCTCAAACCTATAGGCTGCAGGAACTTTCTTCTGTTGTTGGAATGCTTTTCAGATTACGGGTTAGAAGGTAAGTGGTGGTGTGCAGACTGCGACATTAGTTGCCGCTCGGCGTGGTTGTTGTACACCTTTATACTTCAAGTTTTGTGTGGAAAGGTATTAAGGTCAGATGGAGCTACGTATGCTCGCTGCCCGTGATCATCCCAAAAGGAAGATCATTTATACTTTCTCCAAGTCCATTATAAGTTTTATAGAAGTAACCGTAATTTTAAAAAGTATTCGTTAAAGTCCTCAATTTCTTCCGTTGCACAAAGTAAACGCGCCCTACTTTTCACTGTTTGTAAAATGCGGTTAAATTGCGTTATACATTATTTCTTGGCTAAGCATTTTGTGTAAAAAGGGGCACATACTCACAGAAATTTTCTGAAGACATATTCTCATTTCTTTAGGTCATTACAAAAAAAAAAAAAAAAAAAAAACAACAACAAGTGGATTACAACTTCATGCTGTTGGATGTGTAGCTATTTAGTGCCGAATCTGATAAATGTCGTGTTAACATCTGGAGAGAGAGTGCAATGCAAAATAATTTAAATTTTCGCAGGAAAAACCACAGTGTTTTCCTGGCTAACTTAAGGCACCCACAGCAATTAACAGGAATCATCGTGTTACCTGAAATGGATACGTCACGGCTATAACGAAAATGCATCAGATTTTTCAGACTGAAGCAATCCCGTTACGCTTTCAACTATTGCTTGCTGCATGGGGTTAATATGGTTAACGACGTAAAGGTAGCTCTGCTGGTAGGATCCTACCGGATATGTGTTGGATTTGATTGGAGGCAGTACTGTAAGTAGGCTAGCTGTTTTCACACCAAAATTTTATCTTTCTCAAGGCGTGGCGCAATTTCCGTCACAAACTCATCAATATTTATGCGAAATACACGTCGTGCATGCGCAAGGCAATGTGGGCAGTTCGCGGTAACACAACGTTAAGTATGCGAGCTACACCAAGTTCTGAATTACCCTTACAGCACATATAATGTGCCGTGATGCCTTTGCTTGGAAAGGCAAAAAATTACTTAACAAGTGACTGTGTAAGTCTTACCAGTATTCTTGCTATCACGTATTGTACTGTAATTAAGTTTAATTCTCTGTCCTTCTCTTGGTGGGTGCAGTATTACAATTTTACTGCCCACAATTGTATGTTAATATATTTTTTTTTCATAGGTTGCAAAGCACCATTTTTTCTGCTGCTTAGAGACTAATTTCAGCAAATATTCATATTTCCGTTCAGAAAATAGCGTTTACTTAATGTTGAGCAAATCAGATCAAAAGGAAGGATTGCAGATCAGAGTTTGAGTCAGATTTGATGGGGCAGGAATCAACTATTTCACGCTTGGTAACCTTCTGTTCTCCACTTCCAGCTCGTCTTCTACGTGGCTGAAGAGGACCAAGACTCAATAATGCTCTGAATCTCAGACACCCAACACTACTCACGAAAACGGCAATTAAAAAAAAAAAACCTTGAATGTAAGAAGAAAGGAAGTAAATCATCTGCGATCTTTCTGAACAAACAATCTCTATTCGCCTAAAATGCAACTGTGGGAAACATAATCAATGTGTTGTTAGACGAGAATCAGCAGCTAGTTCCCTAGAATAATCATTGAAGTTGTGCTGAAGGGCTCGTTAAAAGAGAGGCAGAAAAACTGGAAAGAGCAGTAATTAAAAAAGTTCCAACCTTCCACCCGTACAACAGAACGGCGGTTGTAACCACAAAGTTTACGCCAGGAATGACAGATGAAGCATTGGCGACTCATCCGCAGTGGCAGACACACCGTATTATGCGAAACAAGTTCCCTAAGTGCTGGGTGTAGCAGATACATAGAGATGAAATGAGGAGCGCAGGAGAAGAGTAGAAGAAAGATACCATTACATTCGCTTCGTCCATGTACACTACAGGCCATTAAAATTGCTACACCAAGAAGAAATGCAGATGATTGGACAAATATATTATTGGACAAATATATTATACTAGAACTGAAATGTGATCACATTTTCACGCACTTTGGGTGCAAAGATCCTGAGCAATCAGTACCCAGAACAACCAACTCAGGCCATAATAACGGCCTTGATACGCCTAGGCATTGAGTCAAACAGAGCTTGGATGGCGGGTACAGGTACAGCTGCCCATGCAGCTTCAACACGGTGCCACAGTTCATCAAGGGCAGTGACTGGCGTATTGTGACGAGCCAGTTGCTCGGCCACCATTGACCAGAAGTTTTCAGTTGGTGAGAGATTTGGAGAAAGTGCTGGCCAGGGCAATAGTCGAACATTTTCTGTATCCAGGAAGGCCCGTACAGGACCTGCTACATGCGGTCGTGCATTATCCTGCTGAAATAGCTATGAAGAGATAAGGAGACTTGTTCATGAAAGAGCATCAGGTAGAAACGCACCACATGAATCTTCAAATTACACTACTGGCCATTAAAATTGCTACACCACGAAGATGACGTGCTACAGACGCGTAATTTAACAGACGCTGTACCTGTACCCGCCATCCAAGCTCTGTTTGACTCAATGCCTAGGCGTATCAAGGCCGTTATTATGGCCTGAGTTGGTTGTTCTGGGTACTGATTGCTCAGGATCTTTGCACCCAAAGTGCGTGAAAATGTGATCACATTTCAGTTCTAGTATAATATATTTGTCCAATAATATATTTGTCCAATCATCTGCATTTCTTCTTGGTGTAGCAATTTTAATGGCCTGTAGTGTACATGGACGAAGCGAATGTAATGGTATCTTTCTTCGCAGGGATCGAATGAAGGGTAGAGCCACGGGTCGTAACACATCAGAAATGTAACTCCACTGTTCAAAGTGCCGTCAATGCGAACAAGAGGTGACCGAGACGTGTAACCAATGGCACCCCATACCATCACGCCGGGTGATACGTCAGTATGGCGATGACGAATACACGCTTCCAATGTGCGTTGACCGCGATGTCGCCAAACACGGATACGACCATCATGATGCTGTAAACAAAACCTGGATTCATCCGAAAAAATGACGTTTTGCCATTCATGCACCCAGGTTCGTCGTTGAGTATACCATCGCAGGCGCTCCTGTCTGTGATGCAGCGTCAAGGGTAACCGCAGCCACGGTCTCCGAGCTGATAGTCCATGCTCCTGCAAACGTCGTCGAACTGTTCGTGCATATGGTTATTGTCTTGCAAACGTGGGCATCTGTTGCCTCAGGGATCGAGACGTGGCTGCACGATCCGTTACAGTCATGCGGTTACGATGCATGTCCTCTCGACCGCTAGTGATACGAGGCCGTTGGGATCCAGCACGACATTCCGTATTACCCTCCTGAGCCCACCGATTCCATATTTTGCTAACAGTCGTGGGATCTCGACCAATGCGAGCAGCAATGTCACGATACGATAAACCGCAATCGCGATAGGCTACAATCCGACCTTTGTCAAAGTCGGAAACGTGATGGTACGCATTTCTGCTCCTTACACGAGGCATCACAACAACGTTTCACCAGGCAACGCCGGTCAACTGCTGTTTGTGTATGAGAAATCGGTTGGAAACTTTCCTCATGTCAACACCTTGTAGGTTTCGCCACCGGAGCCAACATTGTGTGAATGCTCTGAAAAGCTAATCATTTGCATATCACAGCATCTTCTTCCTGTCGGTTAAATTACGCGTCTGTAGCACGTCATCTTCGTGGTGTAGCAATTTTAATGGCCAGTAGTGTAATTTGAAGATTCATGTGGTGCGTTTCTACCTGATGCTCTTTCATGAACAAGTCTCCTTATCTCTTCATAGCTACCTCAGCCTTAATTCTTCTGAACCTACTTACTGCTTTCAAGAATTGATTTAGCTTTACAATTCTTAGTCCCACCCTCCTTCCCTAGAATAGCGTGTATTAGCAAACCAACAATGCCATGGAGACATAAGATGTGTCGCTTCATGCATTTCTTCTTTTAGTCAGGTTGTACCATACGTTCCTTTTTTCTCCAGTTCGATTCAGTGCCTCCCATTAGTTATTCCATATATAAACCTAATCTTCAGCTCTCTTCTGCGGCAACACATTTCAAAACCTTCTATACTCTCCTGTACTACACTCCTTGTCTTCCACGTTTCACTTCTGTACAAGAAAAATAAGTTCAGAAAATGCTTTCCAATATTTGCATTTATATTTCATGTAAATAAATTTCAGTTTTTAGAAATGATTTTCTTGCTATTACTGATCTACATTTAATATCCTCTCAACTTCGACCACCATGTCGTTTTGCTACGCATAAAGCAAAACTCCTTTCTACATTCAGTGTCTTATCTGCTATCTAACTCTCACAGAGCCGCCTGATTTAATTAAACTTCATCCGAATATCTCTGTTTTACTTTTGTTGGCGTTTGTCTCTTAACCTCTTTTCAAGACAGTATCGGTTCCGTTCAACTACTGTTCCGAGTCCTTTGCTGTCTGTCAGAAATACAACGCATTAGCGAACGTCAGAGTTATTACTTCTTCTCCGTCAACTTTAATTCTTTTTCTAACTTTCTTCTCGGTTTCTTGTTCAACGTGCAGATTGCATGACATCGGGGATAGGGTACAATTCTATGCCAGTCCCTTCTCAGCCACTGCTTTCTTTTCATGTCCACCTATTCTTACAACTGCAGTATGGTTTCTGTAAAAACGTGTATAATATTCCGCATCCTGTATTCTATTCGTGCCATTTTTAGAACTTAGAATGTAACCCACTCAATATTGTAGATAGCTTTCGTAAGCCTATAAATCCTATAAACGTCTAAAATGGTTCAAATGGCTCTGAGCACTATGGGACTTAACATCTGAGGGCATCAGTCCCCTATAAATTAGAACTACTTAAACCTAACTAACGTAAGGACATCACACACATCCATGGTCGAGGCAGGATTCGAACCTGCGACCGAAGCGGTCGTGCGGTTCCAGACTGATGCGCCTAGAACCGATCGTCCACAACGCTATAAACGTCGATTTGGTTTCCGTTAACCTATTTTCTAAGATAAATGGCAGCGTTAGTATATCCTTACGTATTTCTACAGATCTTTGAAACAGATGTTTCCGAGGACGGCCTCGTTTAGTTTTTCCATTCTTCTTTAAATGAGTCGTGTCAGTATCTTACAACCACGACTTAGTAAGTTGATAGTTCAGTAATGTTCACACCTGTCAACACTTCCTTCTTTGAAATTTAAATTCTTGCGTTGTTTTTGATATCGGAGGATGTTCGTTAGTCATATAGATCTTGTAAGTAAAGTGAACTCCTGTGGCACGATTGGCTGGGTGTTCGTCTGGAGGGATGTCCAACTGCCTGTTTGAAGTTCTTTCAACTGACCGCCACGTAGGGGACTAAACCTAGCCCAGTAGCCCTACCGGGGTTAGGGGACCTACAACTTAACGTGGAATCAGAACGATGTGTCGTTTATGACATATCTACACATCACTGAGATCTGAAGGCAGGCGTAAAGTCAGACTGAAAAATTGCGTTGTCTGACTTGGATTCTATTCCGTGATCTTACGGTCTTCAGGTTTGTAATGTACCACTAGACGACCAAGTCTGACACATATTTTGTACACCATGTGGGTTTTGTCATGGGCGGCTTTCCCAAGGATTTCAGTAATTTTGAGACAGTGTTGTTTTCTTTAGGGCCCAGTGTTTCCATTTAGGACGTACAGAGTTTTATCAAATACTTCTCTTAGATCACATCTCTCATCTCATCTTCATTTACTTCCACTTCCCTTTCTATAACATTGCTTTCATGTTCATTTCCCTTATATAGCCCTCCTACATATTCGTATTCCTGCCATTTTAGCTTCTGTGGTTAGTACAGTTTTACCGTCTGTGGTCTTGATTTTCAAACAGCTGCATCACTTCCCTCAAAAGGACCCTCTAATATTGCTATAGGTGGCATATAAGTTTACCTTAGCGATATATTCCCCTATATCTTTACATTTGTCCTCTGGCGTTATCTGCTATGTACTCTCCACTTTCTCTCAGTCTCATTGTTTAGATGTCTCCATTCCCTTTCTCCCGCTTTATTTGTGCCATTTTTATGTGACCTCCTTTTTCAATAAAATTAATTATCTCTGGTGGGCCTTGTCTTTCTGCCCTCTTATCCCGTACTGCCCTGACTATTTCGTCTCTGAAAGCTATGCATTTGTATTTCCCTGATTTTAGTCACTCGCTGCCCAAAGCTTCCTATGAAACACCCTCTGGGTCAATTTATCTCAGATCCCACTATCTTCATTTCCTACCGCTCCGAAGTTTCTTTGGTTATAATCTACAGCTCGTAACCAATAAGTTATGGTCAGAGTCCGTGTATGCCCCTAGAGATTTTTGAAATTTGAAATCTGATTTGGAAATATATGTTACAAAAGTGCCACCACACGGCACATTTCCTATACAGGTAGCATACCTAGGGCTTCCAGGGGCAACAAAATTTTCGTTTCCAGTATTTCATGCAGTGACTGACCGAATTCAATAGTTGAAAATGTTGTCACATTTTACTGCTTAAGAGCTATACACTTATATTTAAGGTTTAACATGATAAGTCAGGTATTACAGATAGAAACAGTGCGTATGTATTGAGACAGCTTAAATCCCGTCGCGTATATTCTGCAGACTATAGTCCGCCTGTTTAGCCGGGCGGCGCCTCCCGGCCATCAATGCAATACGATCATTTAATTTTTTTCCCAGACTATATTCATCAGTTGCTGAGAACAAGAGCAGTTAACAACCTTCAACAAACTTTACACAAAATTTCAAATCAATGCGAAACTTCTTCTCGGCTAACGAGCCCCTATAAATGATGAAAGGAGAAAAGTTTAGTTCTACTACATTTTTGCTTTCATGCAGAAAAACTGGGGCTGCAAACATGACGATTCAATTTATAACTTCTTTACTATTACCTCCACTCGCAGCACACTTTGCTGATAGTAACCACATATACCACTAAACGCACCTGCCAAGTTATATCGTTGTTCGATACTTATTTCGGCAGATATGACGTTTTATACCTGGGAGTTGGATTCTTTAAAGAGGCGTGGATGGGGGTCTACTGATCTCTGTCTCACCTTTATACAGGGTGACAATTATTGAACTTTATGGAAAAAAACGTACATTAGTTACAAACTACGGCGTGCACCCTCTATTCAACATGAAAACGTCGCTACAGATATTTGGATTTAGGTCATGACATATTCAATACGTCTTCCATCATTGTAGCGAAGACAAACAGCGGAATTCTGCATTTCCCGCTTAAGTGTCGGAACATCGATACTGTCGAAGACAGTAGGACTTAACTCGTATTACTGTTCGTTTTTGGAGCATCACCTGCGGCCAGCTTTGCGGAAGAAGTGGCGACACTCTCTACGCAACCCATTAATCATTTTGCACGACAATGCGCGGGAGCATACAGGGGAAGCTGTGGCTGCTCTGTTCGGTCGATGGGACTGGGAAGTACTGTACCATCCACCATACTCCCCGGACTTACGACCTTGCGACTTTGATTTGATTGCGAAGATGAAGGAATCACTTCGTGGCAATCGCTTCAGAACTGTTCCAGAGATTCGACAGGCAGTAGACCGCTCCATTCGCACCATCAACACAACATGCTCTGCTAACGGAATACTACGCCTTCCACATCGCTGGCAATGGGTTCTGCACAACACTGGTGATTACTTTTAAGGTCACTAACAGGTGCAAACATGTAATTATTTTGTATCGGTTGTCAATAAATACACTCCTGGAAATGGAAAAAAGAACACATTGACACCGGTGTGTCATACCCACCATACTTGCTCCGGACACTACGAGAGGACTGTACAAGCAATGATCACACGCACGGCACAGCGGACACACCAGGAACCGCGGTGTTGGCCGTCGAATGGCGCTAGCTGCGCAGCATTTGTGCACCGCCGCCGTCAGTGTCAGCCAGTTTGCCGTGGCATACGGAGCTCCATCGCAGTCTTTAACACTGGTAGCATGCCGCGACAGCGTGGACGTGAACCGTATGTGCAGTTGACGGACTTTGAGCGAGGGCGTATAGTGGGCATGCGGGAGGCCGGGTGGACGTACCGCCGAATTGCTCAACACGTGGGGCGTGAGGTCTCCACAGTACATCGATGTTGTCGCCAGTGGTAGGCGGAAGGTGCACGTGCCCGTCGACCTGGGACCGGACTGCAGCGACGCACGGATGCACGCCAAGACCGTAGGATCCTACACAGTGCCGTAGGGGACCGCACCGCCACTTCCAGCAAATTAGGGACACTGTTGCTCCTGGGGTATCGGCGAGGACCATTCGCAACCGTCTCCATGAAGCTGGGCTACGGTCCCGCACACCGTTAGGCCGTCTTCCGCTCACGCCCCAACATCGTGCAGCCCGCCTCCAGTGGTGTCGCGACAGGCGTGAATGGAGGGACGAATGGAGACGTGTCGTCTTCAGCGATGAGAGTCGCTTCTGCCTTGGTGCCAATGATGGTCGTATGCGTGTTTGGCGCCGTGCAGGTGAGCGCCACAATCAGGACTGCATACGACCGAGGCACACAGGGCCAACACCCGGCGTCATGGTGTGGGGAGCGATCTCCTACACTGGCCGTACACCACTGGTGATCGTCGAGGGGACACTGAATAGTGCACGGTACATCCAAACCGTCATCGAACCCATCGTTCTACCATTCCTAGACCGGCAAGGGAACTTGCTGTTCCAACAGGACAATGCACGTCCGCATGTATCCCGTGCCACCCAACGTGCTCTAGAAGGTGTAAGTCAACTACCCTGGCCAGCACGATCTCCGGATCTGTCCCCCATTGAGCATGTTTGGGACTGGATGAAGCGTCGTCTCACGCGGTCTGCACGTCCAGCACGAACGCTGGTCCAACTGAGGCGCCAGGTGGAAATGGCATGGCAAGCCGTTCCACAGGACTACATCCAGCATCTCTACGATCGTTTCCATGGGAGAATAGCAGCCTGCATTGCTGCGAAAGGTGGATATACACTGTACTAGTGCCGACATTGTGCATGTTCTGTTGCCTGTGTCTATGTGCCTGTGGTTCTGTCAGTGTGATCATGTGATGTATCTGACCCCAGGAATGTGTCAATAAAGTTTCCCCTTCCTGGGACAATGAATTCACGGTGTTCTTATTTCAATTTCCAGGAGTGTAGTTGCCACTATTTAAGTTCCAATCCTCGTACGTTTATTGGTATGAACAGTTTACTGTACAGTTTTTATAATAATGCGAAACAGAGATTTATCTGCGTGTATACTAACAGTCATCTCCAGTGTGAGTAGTTTGTCCCATTATCCCATTACCTTGATTTTATTTTAAAAGAGGTTATAGTAAAATGATGTTCATATGGTTGTGTTTTGAGAGACGTAGTACTGCAGCACCAAGGTGAATAAAGTTATCTGCTTGACTACGTTCTTCCAGTTCCACTTGTAGTGTACACAATTTACTTGTTTAGAAAGTTGGATAATGTAATATCACACTGCTAATGAAATGAGAATATGAGTCATCTATGTTATAAATGTTGTAATGTATGTGTTGTTGCGAATGGCGGTAAAGTTTTAAGCTGGTATATTGAGTCAGCCAGTGGGTTACATGAACAATGTTTTATATGTGCAGGCAGAGCACGGTTCGTGGTCTTTGATCTTCGTCTCTTGGTCGGTGAGGTTGGTTTCGTAAGACCTGGGTGGCCAGAGAGTCGTTCGGGCTTTAATGTTCCTTGGGACAGATTAATATTTAGGTCGACAGTGATTGAACATTGCTACCATGGTGAATTTCAGTTGTTGTGTAAGGACTTGTACGTACTTGTTGAACATTAGGATTTTGTTGCAGTTTCAGTGATTTGGTGCACGGCTCCATGCATTTAGTTTACATTCGTCACTGCCTGCGAACGCTCTGCTCCTTCTGAAAAAGTCAATAATTTTGATATTTTGTTTCTATATTGTGTTTAATAACACCCGCTGCGAGGCCGCCGTTCGGAATAAATTTGCGTATGATTTGAATAAACGAATACTCAAGGTTAATCATTTAGTTGTAGGCCACATAATTATCCTGTGGGGATAATATTCTTAAACTTCTTTTTAATGTTTTCAACTTCCTTATTATAAATTTGTTTCCTTATTTCACTGAGATGTATATGCTAAATTAATGTGCTTCGTAATAGATCCATGTTGTTATAAGGGCTTAAAGCAACACGGCGTGACCGGAATCCTGTTGTTCAGATGAGCCATATTCAGTTTTACGATCATGTACTCGCTCTCTGGCGGTTAGGTTGCAACGAATTAATGTTGACAGGTAACTAATTTCTAATAACTAAATTGTTACCGAGCCCCAGTGAAGTTGCAACATGGAGCACTGCACTCTATTTCTTTCACTACAAGGTATCTGTCCGTATTCATTTTGTTACTCCTGTAGTGCATGTGGGGCTAAAACAATCGATACCTTTAGCAGATCCACTACATGCAAGCAGAAGAGTTGAAATAGCGCAAATGAGACGTTGTACGTTTTCAAGCCACCTCACGTTGCATATGTTTCTTGTCTTACTTTGATCCCACATCTGAGATCTGATTCAGCAGTTTTTCAGGACACTACGCACAAAGTATTCAGCCTCACAAAGTACACCAAAAGAGCGCCTAAAAATGTAGGAAAGCTATGAGCTGAAAAAAAAAATAGAAGTAAGAAGAAGTTGAAGATTCAAGTTTGATTGACAACGGTCACCGAACCTAATAGTCATCTTCCTAGAATAACGTGATTTCCAGCTGCGAGTTTCACACCACATCTGTTTCGAGCCTGAATTAACTGGATAAGACCAGGACATAGAACATATAGATTAGTTTGACACTTTTTTCGTGTGAAGAAAGAATGTCTAGTGAGGACATAAAAACACATAAACACTTCTCCTTGTTTCCAATAATAAAGTCAATATTCCCGTGCAGGTGAACCGCAATTTATTTTGATGTCTGCTTAGTGTACAATAAATTCGAAAACCATATACTTTCATCATCTGACAACAAACATGCCTCAAAAAATGACTGCCAAAAGTATGACCAGACAAAAAGAAGGATTTTTCCCTATGTGTTGATGTCTTTGCACGGAAGGTGCTATATACCTAACCAGCACTGGCCGATGTGGCATGCCGTTGGCTTGGATGACCACTCGAGGTACTTAGAACACTCGATTTTTCATGCAGCTGATGATGAAAAAATGGCTCTGAGCACTATGGGACTTAACAGCTGAGGTCATCAGTCCCCTAGAACTTAGAACTACTTAAACCTAACTAACCTAAGGACTTTACACACGTCCATGCCCGAGGCAGGATTCGAACCTGCTACCGTAGCGGTCGCGCGGTTCCAGACTGAAGTGCCTAGAACCGCTCGGCCACACCTGCCGGCGCTGATGATGAGACTACAGGATGTTGATATGAGCTGTATATTAATAGAACATCAAAATATTAGTCCAGATGTATAGAAATAATAACATCATTACTGGAATAAATTAAACAGGAGAAGTGGACACGTGGCTATCATACAATGGACTAAAGAAACCTTGTCATTCGAATTCCATTCAGTTTATCAGCTGCCTTCCTGTTTTCTGGATGGAGTTTACTAATTATCATTTTGTGAGTACGACATGTGCTAATGCGGAAGGCATACGTAACATTATTCGGTATTTCTCAAAATTTTGAGATTAAGTGGCATCTATGCGACTACTCAAGTTCGTTTGTAGAACCTATGAATCTGGGGTCATGCTTATTACACTTTCAAAAAAGATATTATCAATACAGTCCCAAAAATAGCAAGAGCAAGTAAGTGTGAAAACTGTTTCACAATCACCTTATGAGTATTTGGAACATCGAATTTGCTGAAAAGAATGTTACATAGAGGAATAGAAATTAAAAGTAAGGATTTGTTAAATAACATCGGCTTGGCTTTAGGAAAAGTAAAGGCACCAGAGAAGCAGTTTTGGCGTTATGCTTGAAAATGGAAACAATAACTAAGGAAAATCACGATACTTTCATGCAATATGGCGACACTGAAGAAATGTTTCAAGATATTGGAAATTCTCAGGATGATGGGTGTGCGCTATAGATTAAGAAGGGTAATATATAGTACATACAAGATCCGAGAGAGATAAATAAGAATCGAATGCCAAGAACGAATTGCTCGGATTAGAATGGGTATAGCAGAAGAATGTACCGTGTAACCCCTACTGTTCCACTTATAGATAAATTCAGTAAAAGAAAGATCAAAGAGTCGGATTAAAACGAGGTGTGATAGGATATGAATGATCAGATTCACTGATGCCATTGCCATTTTTAGTCAAAATGTCAAAGAATTGTAGGACCTGTTAAATGAAATAAACAGTCCCATGGGCGCACACTGTGGATTGAGAGCCAACCAAAGATAGATGAAAGTAATGAGGAGCAGGAGAAATGTGATTAGTGACAGCTGAAGGAATTTTCCAACCTTAGATGCAAAATAACTTATGACTGGTCAAGCAAAGACGAAGTAAAAATAGACTGAAGCAAGCAATGATGGCATTCTATTGCAAGAGAAGTTAACTAGTACCAAACATCGGCTTTAATCTGAGGAAAAAGGTCCTGAGAATGTATGTGAATGACAGATTATCGGAAAACAGGAAAGCATGAGAATCACAACATCTGAGACGTCGTACTTCTGAAGGATGTTTTTAAGTTACGTGGTCTGATAAGGAATGAGGAGGTTCTCCGCTGATTCGGTGAGGTGAGGACCAAGAGGAAAATAGTGTCAAGAAGAAAGGACTGGATGACAGAATAACTGTTATGACATCAGTGAATAATTTCCATTGTACTTGAGGGAGCTGTAGGGGGTAAAAACTGTAGGGAAAGACAGGGGTTGGAGAGCTTCCAACAAATAATTGAA
This sequence comes from Schistocerca nitens, assembly GCF_023898315.1. Classification (NCBI taxonomy): domain Eukaryota; kingdom Metazoa; phylum Arthropoda; class Insecta; order Orthoptera; family Acrididae; genus Schistocerca; species Schistocerca nitens. The sequence continues at coordinate 145,559,447 of NC_064620.1, read as the reverse complement.
GGCGTTGTCTGCAAGTTCTACTCTGAGATGAAGAAGTTGGCATAGGAGAAAAATCGTGGCTGGCCGCATCAATCTGGTCAGAAGACTGGTAACAAAGGAAAAAGACTTCACTAATTAGTTTCCTATGTTATAGTGAAATCATCTGGATCAATGTCCACATATCTATAATCACTAGAAGTTAAAGTACAGCAGCATTCTCTATGCAGGGTGTCCCAGGAGTGATGGTCAATATTCAGATATATGGCAGGATCGCTCATTTGAAGGAAAGAGCTCCATAGGGACATACGCTCTATATGGAATGGTTTCCAAGGTAGAACAGATTTAACGTAGATTCGTTTTTGGGCTAGTGGCTTGCACGCATGCATCTCACCCACTCAGACTTTCTGACGTTTTATTCTAGCCCGACCTACCTCGTTCCCTTCAAACTGTTGGCTCGGGATGTCTGTCTGCCATAGAGATAAGAATAGTTCCATAATGTGGGACTCCCTTTGTAAATTTTTCCCAACCAGGAAAATTTTCTACCTTTCCAACATAATTTGAACTATTCAGCGCAACATTTTGCATTCAGGTTACTAAGTATGATTCAAACTAACTATATGTGTAAACCCGTCTGTTCCATAAAAAACAGTGTGCAGTAAAAGAGTTCCATCTCGAAAACTATTCGGAATAGGGATATGGCAGGAACTCTCATTCGAAGGAAAAAAAATTTTTTTTTTCGAATGAGCGCTGCTCTCATTTCCCAATTCCGAATAGTTTTCAGGATAGAAATCTTTTGCTTCGAATGAGCGTTGATGTCATTTCCTGCAAATTGACCATTCCTCCTATCACACACTGTCTAGGAAATGATCAGTCTTTGGTTTAGGATTCTAAAATAACATTTGAATGCTGGCTGCTTGTGAGAAGGTATTGTTACTCCTCGAGTAAGACGGAGAAACCTCTAACAGCACTTGTCGGAATTCTACAGCGGCAGAATCGTGGCCGATCGACATCGCTCGCATTGATCAAGATATGTCAACCGAATATCGACTCGATGGATCGAGGACTAAGGACCATGCGTGATCTCAGCAGCATCCACCAGAGAGGACAGAAATATTGTTCGATTGGCGGTGCAGCATTTTACAGCTAAGCCACGTACCTTGAGTCGGGGAATCAACTTGCTTGCATCAAGGTAAGTACTCACGCAGGTGAAGCGAATGCTTCTGTAGAATTGTTGCCAGACGTCCCTTATTTCCCGGGACGTCCCGTACTTCTGGCATAGTTTTAAATGTCCCACCGGTAAAGGCTCTGTCCCGTATTTCAATCTTGTTCGATTATTATTGCGAAATCTTTCGCGCTACAGCTGGAAAGTGCCTGTTATCTATGCACGTACTGCGTGAAGGTACCACTTGCTCGTCTGTCAGCGTATAATAATGCCCGGCGGGACCGATATTCACCGGTTCCCACAATCTCACGTGGCGCAGAGCATCTCCGTTTGCCTCTGTCTCTTTGTTTTACGTGCTTCTATTTGTTTATTATTCATGTCACTTTCTTTTCACATTTTTGTGTTCAATAATTTCGTTCGTTTGCTAACTCGTTTAAATGCTCTGTCAACGAGTTTTAACAATACTGCAATTATTTTTCAATTGCATTCTTGATTTTCGTTCTAGTTTATAAATGGTATTGCTGATGTAAAACAATGTGTACCTACTAAATAGCACATGGCTGTTGGTAGCAATAGAGCATGAAGTTCCTTATCCAAAAATATATCAAAGCCTGAACCATCTGCCTCGGAAACGGACAAGATAATGGCTGGAGAAATCGCATCTGTGTATAACACAGTAAAACATTCTCTTAGTTACATTAGTGTAGCCCGCCCAGCTAGCCGCGCGGTCTCAGCCGCTGCTTCCCGAGCGGGAAGGCGTGACGGTCCCCGGCACGAATCCGCCCGGCGGATTATTGTCGAGGTCTGGTGTGCCGGCCAGCCTGTGGATGGTAATTAAGGCGGTTTTCCATAAGCCTCGGCGAATGAGGGCTGCTTCCCCTTATTCCGCCTCAGTTACACTATGTCGGCGATTGCTGCGCAAACACTTTCTACACGTACGCGTACACCATAATTACTCTACCAGGCAAACTTGGGACTGCACTCGTTTGGCATGAGACTTTCCTGGGGAGTGGGGGGTCCACTGGGGGCAGAACCGCAGAATATCACTGGGTTCAGTGTGGGGCGGCGGTGGTGTGGTTGGACTGCTGTACCCTGTTGTGGGGTTGTGAACAACTGAGGGGACGAAGCCTCTCTGTCGCTTCTAGGTCCAGGTTCAACACAATACAATACAGTAGCATGGATTGTTCGCACAACTTATCACCGTACATTTGCAGTGATTCTAAAAACGCCCAAAGTTTTATCTGCGGAATCACGAAAGCGGAAGAGACTGTATGTGAAGTATCGGCCGGCGGCAAATAATGTGTTAAAAATATTTTAAAGACAATACAAGCAAAATGTTATTCTTCTCTTCAGCGACAGACGCAAGTAATACATATAAGAAACAGTAATATTTCCCATTTGCTTACGATTGTTTGATTACGATACTGGAGTTGTAAAACGTCTACTGGAATTTGTAGAATGTAACGATGAATGTACATATCCAATTTCGAAGTTATTAACAGACACACTGGAGCAGAACCGATAGACTTTAAACAAAGTTTCAACATTCGCCACAGACAACACTGATTTAAACTTAATCAGAAACCTTTCCATTTATGCATTTCATTTTGCTGAAGACGATAAAATCGTACAAGATGATTGCACTGTCCATATTCTCCACAATGCTACAAAATACAGTACTGATAAACTGAAGGCGGATTTAGAAAGTTCAGTAGATCTGCGAAACGAAGAGCGTACTTGCAACTCCAATCTGAAGCAAATGAGATGCAATGGGAGAAAATACTACAACATGTTGCCACGAGATTTTTTCTCTTGGTCCTGCTGTCGAAAGAATATTAAACAAATGGTCTGCACTCTCACATTTCCTGCAATATCGCAATGAATGTCCTCGCTTATTAAAAAGATAACCACCTGTGAAGAAGAAGAGAAAGAACTTTGGCGTTTCTGCATAACATAATGTTTTTGGTAGAAACAGCAGCGAAGAAGATAGAATCAGATTCTCTGTCAGTTGAGATACATGCTTAAATGCATGCTTAAATGCACGGGATTCGAGAAAAGATTGAGGAAAGAATAACAGACTACTTCTTTGGAACTAAGCACTAACGCAAAAGGTTCTGCACGGAACGATTTTCTTCAGTTCTACACCAATTTCGTAGGATATTTCTTACCAAGATATCATTTCTCAGAAAACAACGTCCTTTCCAAAATGCTGTTTCTAAGCTTAAAATCACCAATAAATTACGACCGTTTTCAAAATGATGTGGAACATTTAAGAGTCGATCAACTGAACATAAACTCATTATAGTAAGGATTTCAGATAGTTAAAAGAAGTCAAAAAAAAGAACGCGATTGAGATATGGAAGAAAATCATGGAAGGGTTTTCTAAGAATGAAGTCCCTAATATTTTTCACGCCTTATTGTTCATCTTTAGCATCCCTAGTTCTAACTGCTTAGTAGATAAGGTTTTTTCACATATGGTATTAAATTGGACTTATGTACGAAATAAATGTACCCAGAATTGGACAAAACGTGAATTAACGAGCATTTTCAACTGTTATTATAACTGAATTGATTTCTTAAATATGTGAAATCAAACGGAAACATGTAAAAGCTTTCACATTCGTCATTAAAATATAATAAAGAGGAATAAATCACAAACAAGTAATTTTGTTTTCATTGGTCCTGGGTAAAATAATGGAATACCGTTTCTTTTTCCCCATCTGAACATTTGACCTTTACAGGGTAAAAAAGGGAAATATATAAACACTAGCCAGTGGCACAGCCACAGAGTCGTCAACACGTTGACAACTGCCGCGGGTGGCCTTGACGCTGCAACACAGAGAGGGATCCGACGACAATGGAAATATGGCGACAACACTGGAAGCTAGATTCTCAGCATGTCGTCTCTTTTCTCGATTCTGGTTAGAGCACCACGATGGACATATTTAAGCGTGTATGCTCCTAGGAGAACGGACACTGACGGACTACATTCGTCGTCATCATAAAATGGCGTAACACCTGCTGTGACGGTATTGGGTACTACTGGATACACAACACCATTACCTCTGGTCCATGTACCCTAGAGATTCCCAAATTCCCAACCTTTTTATACCATTACCACTGAGTGCAATTAGACATTAGCTAGTATCTTCTCCTCTCGCGCCCGACCTTCCCGTCGAGCCACATTATAACTAACTTTAGCACCTAAGGCCGGTATTACACTATCAAATTTCTTTGTCCAACATCTTTGCCAAACATTTTTGTCAAATAAATTTGATGGTGTAATAAGGAACTTTTTCAAATGTCGTCAAATCTAGGGCCTCGATGAGATTTGATCAAAGAAGTCGGTTGTCTTCTGTTCACTGCAATGTGACATGTTACCATGTGGAGCGCTAGCATCGTTGCAGCGTTCTGTCATCTTTAGTGTTTTTATAAACATTGCTGGTAAATAAAATTGGTGTGTACCGACAACTACAAACTGAATAGAGATGTATGAAGCTGATGAGGCGCTTTACAACGTGAGGCACCCTAAATAGAAAAATAGATTAAGAAGATGGAGACCTGACTTAACCCAACCTAACTTAACTCTCTCCTGTAGCAAGGAATCGGAGTGTTACAGTGCGCCTGTCTTCTGCAGATATAGCAGTTCTTAAGTGAGTATTGTGCTTTATGATATGAGGATACACTTCACTGAGCACTTATAGAAATGTATGCTCATCCATTCTTAAGTAATTGATGTACGACTTGACGTCCTCCACTATAAGCTCACGTAACAAGTTTTGTTGAATGCTTTTATCGTGGCGTCGTAAAACCCATGGCTGCACCCTGGTACGTTTCCTTTTTTCCTCCCACTTCTCTTCCACATGTGCACACAGTGCTGTTGTGGTACATGCAACTGCTGCGGTTAATAACAAGTCGTTTTTGCCAGCCGTCTTGAACTCTGACGAAAAATATGATGACAGTGTAATACCCCTTTTTAGTCCCACGTCAAAAATCTTTGTCAAATATGTTTGATGAATATTTGATCACATCTTTGACAAAGAAATTTGATAGTGTAATACCTGCCTAACTGAACTGTAGAATTAAAGACTTTCCTTGGAACACTTTTACTTTTAAAATGATGAAAAATGAATGATATCTTGTTCATGTGTGCGCGTGTGTTAGTTAGAATGAATGACAAGGAATTCGTGGAGCATTGGAAGTGGTACTCACAATTCCTGCCCAGATAAGGAAACTAACTGTGCACAGTGAGGGTAGACACTTTTTACAAAACATAAATCCCCTGCATCACTCCTCTCCATTGGGGCACTTGCTTGTACTGCACACTGCAACCCCATTTCAAATCCAGCAAGTTGAAATGTATGCACTACACTTATTGTTGTTCTTGTGGTGGTCTTCACTCCAGAGACTGGTTTGATGCAGTTCTCCATGCTACTCTATCCTGTGCAAGCTTCTTCATCTCCCAGTACCTACTGCTACCTACATCCTTCTGAATCTGTTTAGTGTATTCATCTCTTGGTCTCCCTCTACGATTTTTACCCTCCACGCTGCCCTCCAATACTCTTCTGTAGCACCACATTTCGAAAGCTTCTATTCTCTTCTTGTCTAAACTATTTATCGTCCGCGTTTCACTTCCATACATGGCTACACTCCATACAAATACTTTCAGAAACGACTTCCTGACACTTAAATCTATACTCGATGTTAACAATTTCTCTTCTTCAGAAACGCTCTATATTTTATATCCTCTCTACTTCGACCATCATGAGTTATTTTGCTCCCCAAACAGCAAAACTCATTTACTACTTAAACGTCTCATCTCTTAATCTAATTCCCTCAGCATCACCCGATTTAATTCGATTACATTCCATTATCCTCGTTTTGATTTTGTTGATGTTCATCTTATATCCTCCTTTCAAGACACTGTCCATTCCGTTCAGCTGTTATTCCAAGTTCTTTACTATCTCTAACAGAATTACGATGACATCGGCGAACCTCAATGTTTTTATTTCTTCTCCATGGATTTTAATTCCTACTCCGAATTTTTCTTTTGTTTCCTTTACTGCTTGTTCAACATACAGATTGAATACCATCGGGGATAGGCTACAACCCTGTCTCACTCCCTTCCCAACCACTGCTCCCATTCATGCCCCTCGACTCTTATAACTGCCATCTGGTTTCTGTACGAATTGTAAATAGCCTTTCGCTCCCTGTATTTTACCCTTGCGACCTTCAGAATTTGAGGGAGAGTATTCCAGTCAACATTGGCAAAAGCTTTCTCCAAGTCTACAAATGCTATAAACGTAGGTCTGCCTTTCCTTAATCTATCTTCTAAGCTAAGTCTTAGGGACAGTACTGCTTCACTTGTTCCAACATTTCTTCTTGAAGTCTGAGGGTATTTCACCTGTCTTATATATCTTTCTCACTAGATGGTAGAGTTTTGTTAGGCCTGGCTCTCCCAAGCCTATCAGTTGTTCTAATGGAATGTATTGTCTATTCCTGGGGCCTTGTTTCGACTTAGGTCTTTCAGTGTGTAGGGAAGCAGCCTACTCACGCCGTAGTACGTTCACATCAGTCTTTCCATTGTGTGCCAGCCAGTCCGCTGTAACTAGCTCTGACGTCATAAATGTTGCGCAATACTTTAAAAATCAAGCAAATAACCTAAAACATTTCTAGCATGTCAGGAGTAATGCTAAATTAATATGTGTTGAATATCAGTTCGATAACTTTAACCATTTTCGAAATATGGACGTTTTTCTGTAAAAATCATTGGCGCAATAGAAAAGAGCTAGAGACTTCAAAATTTATAATTAGATTCCTTTTTCATAAATATTTAATAGAAACAGTCTTCTGGATCTCACAATTTAAGATTTTAGTTGAAATTCAATATTTTCTGGTTTTTGTCTTAAAACTTAAGGAGGCAAGATAGATTAAGTAGGCTAATAAATAAGGCTAGGATGTTTATATTTAAGTAGGTTGGAGATCCGCTATAACTATGAAGATGTGAGAAGTTTCATTTGAATACCTATAAAACTATAGCGATAGCGTATCTCCAAAGGGCCAGTTCAGAGCTCGTCTACTGCGTGCAGTGTAATTAAATTAATTCTCTCGCCCAAAATATTTAACTTGGCCACGTCAAAATTTTATTATCAATACTTACCTGCGTGCTGAATGCACATTTAAATTAAGAGCTTTATCGGCCATCAGCAAGAGAAGCTATGATTTATTAGGTAACTTAAAGTGGTGCGTTACTAGCCCAGCGGCTAGTCGGGAGAGCCGATTTGATCAGGCGTTCCCTTAGCCGTCCGCACCGCGGCTTTATATATAAGAACGCTGCGCGAGGAAGCAAGGCCCCAGTTCTCTCCAGACGCTGAATAGCACGCCATCTGTGTCGGGAGTCGCGTCGCGTCGGTATCATTGCTACAAACAGCCTCGGATACCGTATTAAGTTACTCGGAATACGCGTAACCATGAAATCATTTTCGAGTGAAGTGTTAATTCTGGGATGACTTTAATTATCGATCTTCAGTTTGCGTATGTCGTATTTTCACATGCCGCCGCGGGACAAACATTCTACCATTATTTAGCGTGGCGATCATCAAATTATGGCGAGCATGCATTTAAACATTTAATTTGGACATTTATAGTTGCATCAGCGCATTAGACTCTGAACTGCTCTGTTAGTTAGATTGTGTGGATTCTTTTGTTTTCATCTGTGACTTTCGGAATACAGAACGTTTTTTTTTCACGACCGTTTTTGATTATAAATGCCAGACAATCTCCTAATTCATCAGAGCTATAAGCTGTAACTATAAGTGTATTCTCAGATGAAGTGGGCACTAGGAATTCTAATTACAGGCTTCACATTTTGCTAATCACTTTCTGGTTGCCAATATTGTAGTTAGAGAGCCAGTGTTGAGAACGGCAAAAGACAGCATAAATAATAGGAACATTTTAAACAACAGTATTCCACCCGCCGCCCCACATATGGTGCATCGGCCAGGAAATGTTTCTACATTCTACATTAAATAATAATTAACATAAAATTCCACCCGCCGCCCCACAATTGGTGCATCGGCCGGGAAATGCAGTGTTTCAACATTCAAACATTTATGCAACAGAAAACAATAATTCCACCAGCTGCCCCACAAGTGCTCTGTCAAACTGTTCACGCAATATCATATCTCCCATTTCATCTTCACCTACGTCCTGTTCCATTTCCATAATATTGTCCTCAAGTGTAACAATCTTGTTAGACCCTCTATATACTCCTACCTTTCTGCTTTCCCATCTTTGCTTAGAACTGGGTTTCCATCTGAGCTCTTGATATTCATCCAAGTGATTCTCTTTTATCCAAATGTCTCTTTAATTTTCCTGTAGGCAGTATCTCTCTTAACCCTAGTGATATATTTTGACATCCTTACATTTGTCCTCTAGCCATCCCTGCTTAGCCATTTTGCACTTCCTGTCGATCTCATTTTCCAGAGGTTTGTATTCCTTTTTGACTGCTTCATTTACTGTGTTTTTATATTTTTCCTTTGATCAATTAAATTCAATATATCTTCTGTTACCCAAGGATTTCTACTAGCCCTCGTCTTTTTACCTACTTGATCCTCTGATGCCTTCTCTATTTCGCCTCTCAAAGGTACTTATTCTTCTTCTACTGTATTTCTTTCCCCCATTATTGTCAATGGTTCACTAATGCTCTCTCTGAAACTCTCTATAACCTCTGGTTCTTTCAATTTATCTAGGTAACATCTTCTTAAATTTCCACCTTTTTGAAGTTTCTTCAGTTTTAATCTTCAGTTCATAACGAATAGATTGTGGTCAGAGTCCACTTCACTTACTGTTCGTAAATCACTTCATTGCTTCTGAACTGGCAGAATTTGGGAAACTTCAGGTTGCTACTGCTTTGGGTCTGACCGCAGCCACTAACAGTAACAGAAATAGGAAAACTAATGAAAATAATAATAATAATAATAATAATAATAATAGCACTATAGTAGCCCTTATGTAGTTATGGCTGTGTTGTGGTTTGAATTAATTCATTTATCTGTTTTGAAGGGAGTAATGAGCAGTTTCTGAACTACTGCAGGTACTATCTACAGCTTGGAGAAGACATTTTCTTGAGATATTTAACATGTTTTACTTATATGTCTCACTTTTATCGTCAGTGATGTACGGAACAAAGCATTGGCTGGACTGTGCGAGGAATGTGTAGCCTCCATCACATCAGTACTACTAATTTAGAAAAAATATTTATTGATAACTAATATAATCAATAGTTGAGACTTGCAAAATTGTGATAACGGTAATGATTTAGTTTCGTGATTGAAACATCGATTCGTTTAGTTTTTACCCCTTATAAAATTTCGTTTTACCTTTCAGGGGTAATTACCCCCAGGTTTGGAATCACTGACATACCTGGTAATTTGGACAGAAGATCCTATATTTCTGCCACGTTGCTCGCGCAGTGCTGTCTTATATTGGTACCGAAGGTGTTCCACTTTTAAAAATGGCTCTGAGCACTATGCGACTTAACTTCTGAGGTCTTCAGTCGCCTAGAACTTAGAACTACACTCCTGGAAATTGAAATAAGAACACCGTGAATTCATTGTCCCAGGAAGGGGAAACTTTATTGACACATTCCTGGGGTCAGATACATCACATGATCACACTGACAGAACCACAGGCACATAGACACAGGCAACAGAGCATGCACAATGTCGGCACTAGTACAGTGTATATCCACCTTTCGCAGTAATGCAGGCTGCTATTCTCCCATGGAGACGATCGTAGAGATGCTGGATGTAGTCCTGTGGAACGGCTTGCCATGCCATTTCCACCTGGCGCCTCAGTTGGACCAGCGTTCGTGCTGGACGTGCAGACCGCGTGAGACGACGCTTCATCCAGTCCCAAACATGCTCAATGGGGGACAGATCCGGAGATCTTGCTGGCCAGGGTAGTTGACTTACACCTTCTAGAGCATGTTGGGTGGCACGGGATACATGCGGACGTGCATTGTCCTGTTGGAACAGCAAGTTCCCTTGCCGGTCTAGGAATGGTAGAACGATGGCTTCGATGACGGTTTGGATGTACCGTGCACTATTCAGTGTCCCCTCGACGATCACCAGTGGTGTACGGCCAGTGTAGGAGATCGCTCCCCACACCATGATGCCGGGTGTTGGCCCTGTGTGCCTCGGTCGTATGCAGTCCTGATTGTGGCGCTCACCTGCACGGCGCCAAACACGCATACGACCATCATTGGCACCAAGGCAGAAGCGACTCTCATCGCTGAAGACGACACGTCTCCATTCGTCCCTCCATTCACGCCTGTCGCGACACCACTGGAGGCGGGCTGCACGATGTTGGGGCGTGAGCGGAAGACGGCCTAACGGTGTGCGGGACCGTAGCCCAGTCTCATGGAGACGGTTGCGAATCGTCCTCGCCGATACCCCAGGAGCAACAGTGTCCCTAATTTGCTGGGAAGTGGCGGTGCGGTCCCCTACGGCACTGGTTAGGATCCTACGGTCTTGGCGTGCATCCGTGCGTCGCTGCGGTCCGGTCCCAGGTCGACGGGCACGTGCACCTTCCGCCGACCACTGGCCACAACATCGATGTACTGTGGAGACCTCACGCCCCACGTGTTGAGCAATTCGGCGGTACGTCCACCCGGCCTCCCGCATGCCCACTATACGCCCTCGCTCAAAGTCCGTCAACTGCACATACGGTTCACGTCCACGCTGTCGCGACATGCTACCAGTGTTAAAGACTGCGATGGAGCTCCGTATGCCACGGCAAACTGGCTGACACTGACGGCGGCTGTGCACAAATGCTGCGCAGCTAGCGCCATTCGACGGCCAACACCGCGGTTCCTGGTGTGTCCGCTGTGCCGTGCGTGTGATCATTGCTTGTACAGCCCTCTCGCAGTGTCCGGAGCAAGTATGGTGGGTCTGACACACCGGTGTCAATGTGTTCTTTTTTCCATTTCCAGGAGGGTAGTTAAACCTAACTAACCTAAGGACATCACACACATCCATGCCCGAGGCAGGATTCGAACCTGCGACCGTAGCGGTCCCTCGGTTCCAGACTGTAGCTTCGAGAACCGCACGACCACTCTGGCCGGCGTTCCACTTTTAACCAGGTCAGTGAACTCAACAGGTCTCATACATCTGTTCATGGATTATCAAGAGGCTGTCGCGCTACGGTTCTCCAGACGCTAATATGACTGGCGTGGAGTTGAAGCAGCACCAAATGGCGTACCTGTATCTGTCATGGAAGCTCCGTCAACTGGATACCCGTTGTTGCTGCAAAAGAATCAAGTTTCACATCCTGTACAAGGTGTGTGGGAAAGGTAATGAGACTGATTTTTTATCTACCAAAGTTTTTATTTTTCCAAATAATAGTACTGTCCCCTTCAAATTTGTTTCCTTTTGCTGCTGTGTGTGAAAAGTGCTGAGACTGGCATTTTATCGACCAAAGAGTTTATTTTATTTTTTTTCCAAACAACAATACTCTCATCTTCAAAGTGGTTCCCTTCGGCGGCTATACACCAGCAGAGTCGGTGTTCCCAGTCTTGGTAGCTGCGCTGAAAGGCCCCATATGGTAAGACCGTTAACATTCGCTCACTTTCTTTTGAATGTTCTCCAGAGTCCCAAAATGGCGTCCTTTTAAAGACATTTTTGAATTTAGGGAAAAGGAAAATATTACAAGAACTCAGAGCAGTTTAATAGTGGGGCTACGGAACAATGGGATCGCCTTCTGAGGTCAAAAATTCCGTGATGGAAGTGGCCCTGTGAAGTGGGGCGTTGCCATACCGCAGTATCCACTTGTGTGCAATGTCTGGTCTCACTAAGTTCTCCCTTTTCCTGATCATTTCAAGCACAGTTTGTTAAAGACTTGGTTGACAGTTAGTTCCAGAGGAAGAAAATCTGTTTTCACAATATTCCTATGTAATGTGCAATATATATGATTTACTTATTCTAGGATTGAAGATATCTGTGTAAATTGGAATGACATGTTTAATGTCGCAATGTTATGACAAAAATACACGCTTTTACACAGTTTTCAATGTGACAACAATAAACAGTTGTCAAGATAATGCATCTCGTCAGCATCAAAAAGTGAAATAATCCTAAACGCAACAATATTAAATATTAACTCTCAGAAAGTTAAATTATCTTAAACATGACAATATTAAAGTTTAACTAGAAGTTTCTACACTTACGTTATGAAGTTGGTCAGTACTACGAAAATCATCCGATTCCGGTTCAAAGTTCGGTACTATTTTTTGGATGACAATCTAGTCGACGGTGGATGTTAGTTATGTGACAAATTGAGCAAAAGATTACCCAAGGTCGCTCGAGCTTACAGTGGGCGCAGGCTGGTGAACCAACAAGTTTACACCTCTGCACATGGTATTTACCTTAAGCTGCGATGAGCTTTCGTCTGCTAGGCCGCTCTCTTCCGCTGACATTCCTATAAAACTAATTACATCTTTGCTGAATTTTCCAGCAGAAACTTTCCCTATGTTTCTCGTTATGCGAGAGAACATGTACTCATCCCCAGTCTTAGAATGTGGCAATATACATGTGCATGGTTGAAGCAGCGTGCATATTATAGTGCCCTCTCAGTTCTCGCAAGAACAGTTAACTAATTGGCTTGTTCGTTTCTCCACAGTTGGAGCTAAGCGATGCCACAGCTAATTTCTAGCTGGATGGCAGCCGCTGTGAACGCAGTGTTCACACAAATTACTCCTCTGCATCGTATGGAGCGTTATGCGCTCCGTTCTGCGCTTGACGCCAGTTCAGAGAAGAGTCCCCCAAATTTCTGTCTTGTCTTACTCATAGCCGAACTGTCTTCCCCACCTGAGATCTTTCGTTCTTCACGTCACGGCTTTTTTCGACCAATATAAGCGTTCCTCTTATTTTGTGGAAACTCTCTCTACCAATCGCAAAGTCCCTACCATTAAATTGCGTCGAAACTTTGGCTCTTCTCCCCTTCCTAGCGCATTTCCACCAATCCGACGTTTTATGCCCGTTGCAGACGCCTAAATGCGTACATTGACTCTGTCACGTGAGTACCACCCGCTGGACACGTGATCGAAAATGCGTCACTGGTCTTGTTTCGTATCCATTTAGAATTCCGAAACGCAGTTGTCTAAAAGCTTTCTTTCCTGTCCTCCCTCAGATGGGTCGTTATACTCGCTCTCCCCGTCTGAGTCACCTGGTCAGTCATTGACTTTCTGCCTGGGACACCCCATTAAGTTGTTTCCATGGTACCCCCTTTAGCGTGGCTTTACCTCTACACTCGTCCCTCTGAATTCCAAACTAAAATGCCTCTCGCTGCTCGTTTCACTTTCCGCTCAAACATGCATTATACGAACGGTGTGTTAATTGCTGTTGATTGAGTGTCACCCCTTTTTGCGTTACATACTGGTAATCAAATTTGCTCATTACTGCCGAATTAAGTTAGGTGCCATATTCACCGTCCCATTGCGATGTATAATGCACTCATGTAAGGTGCGAATCTGACCTTCATTTATTCTGCCACCTTACACGTACCGTCAAAAAAGCAAATCAGGATTGTTTTGATCTTGAATTGCTCATTCGAGCTTTTCTCGGTCGGGGAGCTGTTTCTATGTGCCTCGCTTTTTCGCTTTGTCTCAAGATCGTCGCCAGCCGGTGCGGCCGAGCGGTTCTACGCACTTCAGTCTGGAACCGCGCGACCGCTACCGTCGCATGTTAGAATCCTGCCTCGGGCATGGATATTGTGATGTCCTTAGGTTAGTTAGGTTTAAGTAGTTCTAAGTTCTAGGGGACTGATGACCTCAGATGTTAAGTCCCATAGTGCTCAGAGCCATTTGAACCATTTGGAAACATAAGTGTATTCTTCACGTAAGACTAAAATTTATGTAGTCCATGTATCGAATACACAATCAGTATACAATCTGCATAACACTATTGTGTATGTAACTAAGGTATCACACAGAATATACCACAACTACCAACAATCAAACAAACAACTACTGAATATCATGCAGTCCTGACATGCAATACTCCAAGTACTACATAAGCACACAAAAGCAGAACAAACAAACATAAACACAAACCATTTTATGTGAGAATAGCTCAAGATCCTACCGAGATCTTCGCATCTGAAATAGGTAGAAATAGGCCATTATCAACCAACGAGTTACTTACAGTATATCACACATCCAGATATAGCACATCACTTCCCGCTACAAATTGCAACTTATTTTCACCGCACTTATAGTATTACTTCTTTTTTTGCATTTCCATTTTATAAATTTGAACCATTTTTCTCAGGATCGTCCTCAAGAATCTTTCGTGGTCATTGGCAGTCCTCCCAAGAAGATGAACGCACACGTTTCTACGATTGTGGTTCTGCTCAATTGCGAGGTTTTCCGGAATCATTTTGGCACAAACCTTTCACATGTGCAAATCTTGAGTGAAAATTTGACGTACGGTGAATGTGTTCTAAGTTTCACATGTAATCCGTCATTGTTAAACGTCGGTCTGACCTCACGAAAGCACAGCATACGTTCGGCGTTTTCGTCGGTCTCTGAAGTTGAAGGTCTTCCTGAGCGAGCGTCATCTTCAACCTGTTCTCGACCTTATAAAATTCATTTCTGCCAGTGAAACACTTGTGCTTTTTATAAGGAAAGCTCCCTATAGGCCTGTTTCAACTTTTCAGATGTCACACTCGTGGATTTCGCAAGGTTAACACAAAACTTTGCACTAAATTCTGCTGTTCTATTTTCGTTACATACGACAAAAACACAACTTCATTGATGGCGCTTTCAAAAATCACGTGATGGCTCCTAATTTCACAAATTAGGCTATAATATATTATATATAACTGTTTAAAATGTATGCCAGCCTGTATTTTTCATTATTGATTGTGTAAATCCCATCAATGTGTCACCAAAATGTGGAACAGAATTTTCTTATCAAATGCTTTATCAAATATGCAACGTACCAAATTGTACCTGGCAGGCATAACGTTATAGATTTTACCTTGTGTACTGCATGAGACTGCATTAATGGTTACAATAGGATTTTTAATCTTTTCGCCGGAGTAGTAATTTATTCAGGTTTTAAAAATGGCTCTGAGCACTATGCGACTTAACTTCTGAGGTCGTCAGTCGCCTAGAACTTAGAACTAATTAAACCTAACTAACCTAAGGACATCACACACATCCATGTCCGAGGCAGGATTCTAACCTGCGACCGTTGCGGTCGCTCGGTTCCAGACTGTAGCGCCTAGAACCGCACGGCCACTCCCGCCGGCTTTTACTCAGGTATTAAGTGGTTAATGTGTAACATGTCTGATAATTCAGTTATTAATTTTTACTGGCGGTTACTTGTTCCTGTTTCGACTGATTTTATCGTAGATAATAACTGCTAATAAAAGTGGAGACTCAAGAAGGCAAACAATAAAGTTTATTTTAATGGAACATTCACGTAACCTATTATTGGCTACGACGCTTTCCAACGACTAGTCGCTGTCAAAAGACCACAAACACTCGTTGGCCGATTGCTAAGTCAGTACCTCTAGAAGCCAATATTTCCAAGTGGCACTTACAAGAAGTGGACATCATCCGCCAGGAGATCTCATCTGTGGTTGTTCGGCCGCCTCTTGCTGTTCTTTATATACGACGTCACTTCAGTGATTTTCGAGTCTTCGCGATCAAGGTGAGACGAAACCATTACACCTATACAAACGTGAAGTCTCCGAGCGAAGAAATATCCGACCCACGTGGGAACTGAACTTGAGTTCATGCGACATGGAGGCAGCGACACGAGCCACTAATCCACAAGCCGAAGCCCAAGAGAAGTATTTAAGACCAATTGAAAACAACTAGTATAACGTTATCATCAGTAACGGTCTGTTCACTATAGGATTTAGAGATGTGGGCAGCAGTCTCTTAAATTACAATTTTCGTTTCGTGATTTTTGAGACGTGGGTGATGGCTCGTCTCTGAAACTTGGACTGAGAGTCTGGAGGGTGTCACCTCACCGACCTAGAAGAACACAGCGTTGTCAGATCGCTAGTGTTGTTAGCCTCGTTACCTTCCTCACATACCTCGTACATCCCAAATATCCTATTAATCTGTATACTATTATATTGTCTACACGCGGTAATAAACTTTTACTATCTAGCATTCCAGGTGTTGCAAATTTAACACCCAGGACTGTATTGTCCACCTGGGAAAAGAAGTTCACAACGTGGCAGTCATCCTCACATACTCTACCAAACGCGTGCAGAAGACTGAAGTGACGCACCAGTTGCGTTGCGAGTTTCGTCAGACGCCTGTGTGATCCGTCAATGACAAACGCACGTGGAGCGTAACATTGCATTTCCCGATACGGGAGATAAATTTCCCTGAAATGTCAGCGGCGGGCGCACACGTAAGCGCACGTGTTGCGGGCGCTCGTTAAATGCGAAGGCCTGCTAATGCGTGCAGGCAAATGTCAGCCGGCCGGCGCACAACTCTAGCGCTGCGGACTGTGCGTCGCGTCGTACAGGTAGCTGTGTCCTGCCTGGTGGCTGCCGCGGTGGCCGCGTACCGCAACGCAGAGAACTGCCCGCTGTCTCGACTGCACCGTAGGTCGAAGATGTAGCCTCTTTGGCACCCCTGTAGAGCTCCAGTTTGTGAGACTTCGACTGGTAAACGAAGCCGCTTGATACTGATCTCATATATCGAGCAGCGTACACTGTCCGCCCAAAAAGTTCCGAAACTGGCAAATAAGAGGCGTCAGGGCAGCAACTGAGGTGACAGCTTGAACTAACAACTGTAAACAACGGATGTACATTCGATCAGCCAGTTGTAGGCAGCCAGTGTAACAGGGCGACACTTATTGAACTATATGAAATGACCCCACGACTTATCTTAGAAAATAGATTAAGGGAAGGCAAACCTACGTTTCTAGCATTTGTAGACTTAAGGAAAGCTTTTGACAATGTTGAGTGGAATACTCTCTTTCAAATTATAAAGGTGGCAGGGGTAAAATACAGGGAGCGAAAGGCTATTTCAATTTGTACAGAAACCAGATGGCAGTTATAAGAGTCGAGGGGCATGAAAGGGAAGCAATGGTTGGGAAGGGAGTTGAGACAGGGTTGTAGCCTCTCGCCGATGTTATTCAATCTGTATATTGAGCAAGCAGTAAAGGAAACAAAAGAAAAATTCGGAGTAGGTATTAAAATTCATGGAGAAGAAGTAAAAACTTTGAGGTTCGCCGATGACATTGTAATTCTGTCAGAGACAGCAAAGGACTTGGTAGAGCAGTTGAATGGAATGGACAGTGTCTTGAAAGGAGGATATAAGATGAACATCAACAAAAGCAAAACAAGGATAATGGAATGTAGTCGAATTAAGTCGGGTGATGCTGCGGGAATTAGATTAGGAAATGAGACGCTTAAAGTAATAAATGAGTTTTGATATTTGGGGAGCAAAATAACTGATGATGGTCGAAGTAGAGAGGATATAAAATGTAGACTGGCAATGGCAAGGAAAGCGTTTCTGAAGAAGAGAAATTTGTTAACATCGAGTATAGATTTAAGTGTCAGGAAGTCATTTCTGAAAGTATTTGTATGGAGTGTAGCCATGTATGGAAGTGAAACATGGACGATAAATAGTTTAGACAAGAAGAGAATAGAAGCTTTCGAAGTGTGGTGCTACAGAAGAATGCTGAAGATTAGATGGGTAGATTACATAACTAAAGAGGAGGTATTGAACAGAATTGGGGAGAAGAGAAATTTTTGGCACAACTTGACTAGAAGAAGGGATATGTTGGTAGGGCATATTCTGGGGCATCAAGGGATCACAAATTTAGTATTGGAGGGCAGCGTGCTGGGTAAAAATCGTAGAGGGAGACCAAGAGATGAATACACTAAACAGATTCAGAAGGATGTAGGTTGCAGTAGGTACTGGGAGGTGAAGAAGCTTGCACAGGATAGAGTAGCATGGAGAGCTGCGTCAAACCAGTCTCAGGACTGAAGACCACAACAACAACATGTAATAAAATCGTAATAATTTCTGAGCGGTTTGTGTTAGGACGTTCAAACTGCACGGTTGGCCCCGGAGCATGATTGGAATTAGTATGTTGGTATAACGACGGGCCCGTTTCCTTTTGGATGGGTTCGTCAACAAGCAAAATTGGTACGTTTGGGGGACTTAGAATCCTCGTTTCGCGATCGAGAAGTTTCTTCACCGGCAACAGGTGAATGTGTGGTGTGCAGTGTCCAGCCACTGAATAATCGGTGCGATATTCTTTGATGGCACGGTGAATTCCGAATGGTACGTGAAGGTTTTGGAAGATGATTTCATCCACATTATCCAGAGTGACCCTCATTTCGACAATATGTAATTCATGCAAGACGGAGCACGACCCCATCGAAGCAGCAGAGTGTTTTATGTCCTGGAGAAGCACTTTGGGGACCGCATTCTGATCTGCGGCACCCAGAAGCCACTGCCAACAGCCTCGATAGGCTGCCATATTCTCCGGATCTGAACACGTGCGACTCCTTTTTGTGGGGATATATTAAAGGCAAGGTGTACAGCAATAACACCAGAACCATCACTGATCTTAAAACCATCGTCGACAGCATGGATGTTCCGACACTTCAGCGGGTCAGGCAGAATTCCGCTATTCGTTTGCGCCTCATCATGGCCAATGATAGCAGGCATATCGAACATGTCATAACCTAAATATAAATATCTGCAGTGACTTTTAGATGCTGAATAAAGAGTGTGCACTCAATAGTTTGTAACTAATTTACGTTTTTTTTCATATAGCTCAATAATTGTCAACCTGTAAGTAGGATACGTCCGTCCATAGTGTGTCAACATTGCTGTCTAACAAATCGCAACGAAGTAACGTCTCTACATCAAGTGCCCAAAAAATTCTCCAGGAGGTTTTGCAGAAGAGAAAAGTGTGTTCAAAGTTCGTCCCGCAAACCTTGGCTACCGAACGAAAACAACAGCGCGTGGACTTCTACCGCAACACTGTTTTTCGGGAAAAAAATCATAACGGGTAATGAGTCTTGGTGCTACCTATAAGAACTTATCGCAGAAGGTCCAGGTGCTGAAATTCGCTTGAACGATCAACGCTTTGACGACATAACTGACGTTCAAGCAGTGTGATGCGTGCGTTGACTAACACCCCAAAGGACTTGTCTGAAAGTTTCACAGGGATGTATGAACGTGCTCTGCGTTGGACTCACGTGGTGGAAGACTATGCATAACACCTGAAACATTAAAACACCATCCTAATGTTTTTCCACTGTTTAGTAGCCCACTCTCGAAACTTTTTGGACTGAGGGGTTAAAATGTTTTACTAACGCCTGTAGACATTCTGTTTAACCCTCTTTATTATGTTGACTTCGGTGTGCAGCAATAATGTGTGTGAAAATGCTTATGTTCGTCATGGAACACTTTTATTACCGGTAAGCCTTTTTATAGAGAAGTAAGTGTATGAGAAGAAAGAGAAATCGGGAATTTCATTGCACTACCCTGAAATAAAGCAGTATATATGGTATAGTCGTGGAACTTGCTGTGTTCTTCGGAAGATACAGAACGCTGTTGTACGTTGACGAACGGTACGTTACCTAGTGAGCTTCCAATAGATTCGGCAAGAAGACAGAGTCTATTTATGCTTCCGCCTTACTTCAACCAAATAGTCCGCTAATGGATATCCATCCGACAAGCGTGGATATATGCAGTCACACGGTTCCACTTTGTCAGTATGAGGACAGTATCACAACGTATCACCAACAGTACATCAACACAGGATCAGAATCGTGTCTTCGCGAGTGTCAGGACTCAACTGCAATCGCCGCCAAACAGAGCTGAACTTGACGTTCAGCAAGTGAAAGTAGTTATCATACACTGGATTCGGGACTATACCAGAGTTAAAGACGGATCAGTGCACGTGACCACTGAATTCTTTCCACTCACTGAATTATAAATGAGATGAGCCATCACCAATGTCTCAAAAATCACGAAACGAAAATTGTAATTTAAGAGACTGCTGCCCACATCTCTAAATCCTATAGTGAACAGACCGTTACTGATGATAACGTTATACTAGTTGTTTTCAATTGGTCTTAAATACTTCTCTTGGGCTTCGGCTTGTGGATTAGTGGCTCGTGTCGCTGCCTCCATGTCGCATGAACTCAAGTTCAGTTCCCACGTGGGTCGGATATTTCTTCGCTCGGAGACTTCACGTTTGTATAGGTGTAATGGTTTCGTCTCACCTTGATCGCGAAGACTCGAAAATCACTGAAGTGACGTCGTATATAAAGAACAGCAAGAGGCGGCCGAACAACCACAGATGAGATCTCCTGGCGGATGATGTCCACTTCTTGTAAGTGCCACTTGGAAATATTGGCTTCTAGAGGTACTGACTTAGCAATCGGCCAACGAGTGTTTGTGGTCTTTTGACAGCGACTAGTCGTTGGAAAGCGTCGTAGCCAATAATAGGTTACGTGAATGTTTCATTAAAATAAACTTTATTGTTTGCCTTCTTGAGTCTCCACTTTTATTAGCAGTTATTATCTACGATAAAATCAGTCGAAACAGGAACAAGTAACCGCCAGTAAAAATTAATAACTGAATTATCAGACATGTTACACATTAACCCCTTAATACCTGAGTAAAAGCCGGCCGGAGTGGCCGTGCGGTTCTAGGCGCTACAGTCTGGAACCGAGCGACCGCAACGGTCGCAGGTTCGAATCCTGCCTCGGGCATGGATGTGTGTGATGTCCTTAGGTTAGTTAGGTTTAATTAGTTCTAAGTTCTAGGCGACTGATGCCCTCAGAAGTTAAGTCGCATAGTGCTCAGAGCCATTTTTAAAACCTGAATAAATTACTACTCCGGCGAAAAGATTAAAAATCCTATTGTAACCATTAATGCAGTCTTATGCAGTACACAAGGTAAAATCTATAACGTTATGCCTGCCAGGTACAATTTGGTACGTTGCATATTTGATAAAGCATTTGGTAAGAAAATTCTGTTCCACATTTTGGTGACACATTGATGGGATTTACACAATCAATAATGAAAAATACAGGCTGGCATACATTTTAAACAGTTATATATAATATATTATAGCCTAATTTGTGAAATTCTCGGAAAAAGTTTGTTCTCTTGTTTAGACTGTCGTTCACAATTTGGTCTTTTACATCATTTCCTTGTGTCTGCAATCTGAGGCCAATGACATACTCCATCAATTCTGGTAGACTTGTGAAACCCGTTTTGTTGGGCTCCGAAGGGTCATGCATAGTAGTTCTGGCTGTAACCCTATCTCTCTTTTATTTTTCGTGTCTTTTTCCTGCTTGCAGAGAGGCTCTCGGAGTCTGGTTTTGCATTATAGTTGATCATTTGGTTTATGACAGGGAATTTTGAAAGTGTCACAGCCCTTCTCTGCAAGTGATACACGAGCTTTGAAATCTCGGTTTGCATTTCGTAGTGCGTAAGACCTCTGGGATCCACTGCTAATGAAATAAAAGCTCCAGCGTATTAGCATATCATTATAATTTCCTGATTACAGTAAAAGTGACATTTAATCAGTCGCAACGGTGTTGAGTCTTGGATGATCATACCAAGTATTGGAAACCTGTAATACATTAAGGCACAAAATGAACACGTAAATAAGGAACACAACTGGTCAATGAAGTGCTCTAGTGCTACAGATCAACCAAAATATTTTCTTTCAATGCACTTGGTCTCATTTCTTGCACGTGCCCACGAAAATACACAAACGCCTAATGTGTGTGTTTTACACAAACAATATTATTGAATTCACAGTCACGTACAACTAGTTTATTACGTCAGAATGTGATTTACATCACCTCAGAGACACTATACAACAAACCAATACCTGGGGCGTCCAATAAATACTGCAACATTTTTTTCCCTGAAAGCAGATTGATTTTATTCAGGATTGCAATGCATCATATTAAATCGCCACTCCTCTGGCTACAAAATACTGTTGTTCGACATAATCTTCGTTCAATGCGACGGACGTACTCCACCTTAGTGGGAGGGCCTGTATAACGGCATGGTACCACTCCACTGGTCAACGTCTGATCCAACGTCTTGCTGCATCAATAAACTCCCCATCATTCACGTACTACTTGCCGCGGAATGCGTCCTTGACGGAGAGAAGCAGATGGAAGTCGGAAGGTGCGAGATCCAGGCTGTAGGGTGGATGAAGAAGAGCACTCCAAGGAAGTTTTGTGAGCTTCTCTCGGGTGCCCCACATGTGCGTGGCCTTGCGTTGTCATAGAGGGGAGATCACTGCTTGCGATCCGTCGATCACCTCTAATGAGGGGGTCCACACGTTCCAACGTTGCAGGACTGACAGGTGTGTGCGGCAGGCTGGAAAGTGGGAGATGAGACACGTTTTTGTGATCGTGTTGCAATGATGACGGACGACTCGACCAACGACTCACCGTGCTTTCGTTCACTGCCACGTCTCAAAAAATGGTTCAAATGGCTGTGAGCACTATGGGACTGAACATCTGAGGTCATCAGTCCCCTAGAACTTAGAACTGCTTAAACCTAGCTAACCTAAGGACATCACACACATCCATTCCCGAGGCAGGATTCGAACCTGCGACCGTAGCAGCAGCGCGGTTCCGGACAGAAGGGCCTAGAACCGCTCGGCCAGCCATGTCTCCTTAGACATTCTGCAAGCATCTGTGAATATCTGCGACGCCCCGGTTTTCCTAAATGACAGTGGTCTCTTCTTGGAATGGACCTCCATTACGGACTCCATTTTCAAGGCTATGTGCAGCGCCGCCACCTATCAGAACTTCATAAAACTATCGGGGCTGAAGCGGGATGTATTCTATGAAGTCTCAGACCGTTACGGTCGCAGGTTCGAATCCTGCCTCGGGCATGGATGTGTGTGATGTCCTTAGGTTAGTTAGGTTTAAGTAGTTCTAAGTTCTAGGGGACTTATGACCGCAGCAGTTGAGTCCCATAGTGCTCAGAGCCATTTTTTATGAAGTCTCACAACAAATTTCTACATTTTTTCAACAGGAAGTGGTCGAGGAAAAAAATATGTTACATTACTTACCGGACGCCCCTAGTAATTTTCACAACTTAGCTTACCTCTCTATCTAGCTGTAACCGTCCCAACAATGATAACTTATCGCGTGTGTCAGTCGTGAACAAAGGCGCGGGAAGCAAGCCACTGTAGAAGTACCCAGAATATTCAGGAGGCGGAAGCGCATGTCAGGGGCGTTGTTAGCTTAGTGTAGAGTCTGCACGTATCGTCACTGGCAAACAAAACAATTAACCTCCCCTTTATTAGCGTCGCAGTGCTATTTACCATTTTGGTATTTCGAATTTAAAGACCAGTTACCCGGTATTTTAAAGTAGGTTGTGCATATTACAGTTTCCTTTTGTCACCTTATTTTGTAGGTTTTCGTTTTGTTTTTATCTGCAACGCTTAACATAGATAAATACTTTTTTAAATAACAGTAATTTGAGGTTGAAATAGAAATAATTTTTTTTGTTAAGAACAACGTAAAAAGATGATAGGATAGAGGATTTGTTGGTGCCATCACCAATTCTGACTGGCGGTGAATACCTCTGCTTGGTTTCTTCCAGCTTTTGACCATCAATTGCAACAAAATAGTTTCAGTTAGTAGAGAGAAACGGCATTGAAAATCCAATGTGTGGGGTCCTACCCACTCGTCTCTTACAGGCTGCCTAAAGGATGCTGCGTTCTCGGAATGCTATGCAACAATTCAAGCACATACTATTAGTAGTTTGTATTACAAATAGGAAGATTGACAATACTTAACTTTCAATTTACAACTGCGTGGCAAGCGATGGGCGACATGCAGCATAAATCAGAGTCCTTTGCTATATACAAAGTTCATACAAGTTTGTCACACAGTTTGTGAATAAGTAATAACTGCTATCGTAGCACTCTCTGCTGGGCCTGTCCGTAAACTCCTGATCCTTAGCGGCCGAGGCTTTTTCTTTTTCTTTTTTTCTTTTTTTTTTTTTTTTTTTTAAGAGGTGGAGCCCCTCCACGCCCACACTGTCATGATGGCCAACTCAAAAGGTCTACTGCCATCTCTGCACAAGGGTTAGCTTTCACTAAAGTGAGGTGTCGCAGGATGTGGGTACTGCGATGTTTGCTTACGTCTCGTTAAGGTTAACCAATAATACGCGCTCATCTGGAGATAGACTGGGTCGAAAGTCGAACTAGTTGTAGCGGTTTGAAGGGCAGTGGAAAAAAAATGCCAAGGCAAGAGCCAATGGAAAATAACATCTCCGATGGTTAGGTCGGCTAGGAAGAGCAGTAGCGGATGTATTGCTGCCTGCGACTCGTCACGCAAGGGTAGGCTTTGTTAATAGCGGGTATCATGCATATCGATACCTTTGACGTCGTGCGGTGCAGTCACTCGGCGGCTGCCGCTAGTTGCCGATGTTGATCTCTCGGTCAGCGTCAGCATAACTGTAACAGTTACGTTCATCATTGTTTTGTGTCCGATAGGTCATATATTAGATGCACAGTGTTGGGTAATGTTTGCGATTTGTTTGTGCATCAGTGAGCGAGCTCGTCGGTTTCCCTGCTGTAGCCTGTTGGCTGCCAGTCAACGTTGCTAATATGAAGGTGTTTTCCGACGTTTGTGGCTTGTTGGTGTATGTTAGCTTGCCACAGATGGTTATGCCCTAGCTAGTAGTGTCTTTGGCCGCTTATGCTTCCACCTATGGCGGCCGAGGCCGGCTGGAGCTGCGCTTACATTCTCCTCTTGTAGAGGCCGCTTCTGTCGTTCTGCGTTCCTAATCAGCGCACCATTGGCCGACGTCGTTTCACCGCCTTCTCTTCTCTTGCGTTCTTTACCTTCGTTTCGGCGCTTGTGGTTACGCCAGAACACTATGTATTAACGTTAGTTATTCGTCCATGTAAAACATTGGGTGCTTTCTTGGCTAGACTGCCAGCACCTTATATTACATTTGCTCTAGTGTTGGCTATCTTTAACTATTATTTGACTGATGTATAGAATTTGTCAGTGTATTTTGGCATGTTTTGTCTAATTCATAATTGTAGGTGTCTTATTTACTCTTAAACCTTGTCTTCCTCCTCCTTCTGTCCATCTTCAGCGTCTCTGTTACCGCTGTCACTGTGGGTCTCACTGTCCACACTCTGGAGGTACACTATATTATCAAAAGTATCCGGACACCCCCAAAACCAAACTTCATATTAGGTGCATTGTGCTGCCAGGTACTCCATATCAGCCACCTCAGTAGTAATTAGACATAGTGAGAGAGCAGAATGGGACGCTCCACAGATCTCACGGACTTTGAACGTGGTCAGATGACTGGGTGTCACTTGTATCATACGTCTGTACGCAAGATTACCACACTCCTGAACATAACTACGTCCACTGTTTCCGATGTGATAGCGAAGTGGAAACGTGAAGGAACACGTACAGCACAAAAGCGTACAGGCTGACCTCGTCTGTTGACTGACAGAGACCGCCGGCAGTTGAAGAGGGTCGTAATGTGTAATAGGCAGACATCTATGCAAACCATCACACAGGAATTCTAAACTGCATCAGGATCCACTGCAAGTACTATGGCAGTTAGGCGGGCGGTGATAAAACTTGAATTTCATGGACGAGGGGCTGCTCGTAAGCCACACATCACGCCGGTAAATGCTAAACGACGCCTCGCTTGGTGTAAGGAGCGTATACATAGGACGACTGAACAGTGGAAAAACGTTGTGTGGAGTGACGAATCACGGTACACAAAGTGGCAATCCGATGGCAGGGTGTGGGTATGGCAAATGCTCGGTGAATGTCATCTGCCAGCATGTGTAGTGCCAACAGTAAAATTAGGAGGCGGTGGTGTTATGGTATGGTCGTGTTTTTCATGGAGGGGGCTTGCACTCCTTGTTGTTTTGCGTGGCACTATCACAGCACAGGCCTACATTAATGTTTTAAGCACCTTCTTGCTTTCCACTGTTGAAGAGCAATCCGGCGATGGCAATTGCATCTTTCAACACGATCGAGCATTTGTTCATAATGCTCGGCCTGTGGCGGAGTTGTTACACAATGATAACATCCCTGTAATGGACTGACCTGCACAGAGTCCTGAACTGAAACCTATAGTACACCTTTTGGATGTTCTGTATCGCCGACTTCGTGCCAAACTTCACTGACCGACATCGATACCTCTCCTCTGTGCAGCACTCCGCGAAGAATGGGCTGCTATTCGTCAAGAAACCTTCCAGCACTTGATTGAACGTATGCCTGCGGGAGTGGAAACTGTCATCAAAGCTGAGGGTAGGCTATCATCATACTGAATTTCAGCATTACCGATCGAGGTTGCTACGAACTTGTAAGTCATTTTCAGCCAGGTGTTCGGATAGTTTTGATCACATAGTGTAGTTGTTACGTTACATATTGGCTTTTCTGTTGTGACGTGTCCGCAGGTATTCTTCATGTGTTGCTTTTTGAAATACTGTCTGTTAATGTGTTAATTGTGCCAATTGTTTTTGGTCTCTTGTTGTTGTTGTGGTCTTCTGTCCAAAGACTTTCGATGCAGCTCTCCATGCTACTTGTGCAAGCTTCTCCATCTCCGAGTAGCTACTGCAACCTACATTCTTGTGCGTATTCATCTTGGCTTTTGCATGTCGTCAATATGCACATCAGAGAGAGAGAGAGAGAGCAAGTTACGTTACTGTTAAAATTCTTTGGTCTTCTCGTGGCAAAGTCTTTGCCTCTGCTCAGTCTGGTGGTTTGTTAGTTAAAGTGTGTTAATTGATGGACGTACTCAGTAGTCTGTGTGGACTTATGATTGTATCCGTTAGATGGAGAATATTGTGAAGGACAGCAAGGATAAATATGATGGATATACTAGAGATTGAGGAGAATATAAATTGTGAGTAACGTTATTATTTTTGAAGAGAAGAAGTTTGAGGTAAGAGTGCTGCATTGATCAGCTAGAACTGATTATTGTCAGCTAGTTAACTTGCTCACAGCTGAGAGAAAGACCACATGCATTGACATATTAACTGATTAAGCTGTTTGTTTTTTTATAGAAATTATCTGTTAACACGGTACCCTTTCCAAATCATTATTCTCTTTGTTAAGCACAGTATTTTGCAGACATATGTTATGTGTAAGCATAACTCTGTGTTTTTGAATATATACTTCATTCTAAAGCCGTTGTCTTGGCATACTATTTCATAGGCATAGTTACTCTGCCCATCTCACTGTTTGTCACTACGCGTTACCACATGGTACAGTTCGAATATGTATGTAGAAATAGGAATCTAGCTTGGCCGCTACCTGCTTGCTGTTTGCCGCTGTGCTTTCGAAAAATCTGCAGCAACGTTATCAAGATGCGAGGTAAGTGAAACTTTTGATTAGAGCCAGATAATCATTTTACTTCAGTTGTGCATTTAACATAAAGGTAAGCTGCATACAGATCAATTACAGTTCAGTTCATATTATACTCTGTTTAGTCAAAGTTTAGCATACAAGTTTAAGTTGGGTAACAGTTTGTGGAGACATAGTTTTTGGTAATGCGTAGATTTTATAGGGTGGGAGGTGACGTTGTTTCATACAGAAACAAAATATAACGGGGAGCACAGATCTCTTTGTCTCTCTCTACGATTTTTGCCCCCACACTTAACTGCAGTACTAAACTGGTGAGTCTCAGATTGTATCTTATCAACCGATCCCTTCTTTAGTCAGGTTGTACCACAAATTTGTTTTCTCACCAGTTCCTTTCAGTAACTCCTCGGTAGTTATTTCGTCTACCTATCTAATCTCCTCCACTCTTCTGTAACACCACATTTAAAGAGTTTCTATTCTGTTTTTGTCTAAACTGTTTGCCTTCCTTGCTTAACATCCATACGTGGCTATACTCCACACACATACTTCCAGAAAGGACTTCCCGACATGTAAATCTACACTCGATGTTAATTAATTTGTCTTTTCCAGAAACACTTTTCTTGCCATTGCCAGCCTACATTTTATATCCTCTACTTCAGTCATCATTAGCTATTTTGCTACCCAAATAGCAAAACCTATGTACAACCTTAAGTGTCTTGTTTTCTTGTCTAATTCCCTTAGCATCACGTTACTGAATTCGACTACATTCCATTACCATCGTTTTGATGTTTTCGATGTTATTTTTATATCCTCCTTTCAAGAGACTGTCCATTCCGCTCAACTGCTCTTCCAGATCCTTTGCTATCTCTGACAGAATTACAGCGTCATCGGAAAATCTCGAAGATTTTATTTCTTCTTCCTGAACTTTTATTCCTACTCCAATTTTTATTTTATTTTTCTTTACTGCCTGCTTAATGTACAGATTGGATAACGTTGGGGACAGGCTACAGTCTAATCTCATGCCCTTCTCAGCCACTGCTTCCTTTCATGCCACTTCAACTCTTATAACTACCGTCTCGTTTCTGTACAAGTTGTCAGTTATTGCTGCGGATATATGTATGTCTGAAGTTGAAATCTTGGTGTTGTGTGCTGTCCTTAGGTTAGTTAGGTTTAAGTAGTTCTAAGTTCTAGGGGACTGATGACCATAGATGTTAAGTCCCATAGTGCTCAGAGCCATTTGAACAAGTTAAAATTTTCTGGGTTATTAGGCCACGTCATGTTACTTCTAAAATGTTTGACGTTTCGACCCCTCTGCTGGGATCTTCCGCAGGATCTTTAGCTGTCTACTACTGCTAGAACACTGTCAGAGACGAGTGTCGCGTCCACTTTGTAAGTAGGCTGTTTAGGTTTTTTTTATTGGTAACGTCACCTCTGTATGAAAATCACTGGCTGTGCTGTGTGCAGTCTGTGGCTGCTTTGCATAGTTGTAATACTCGCCATTGTAGTGTTAGGCAGCTGGCTCTGAACAGCGCGTAGCGTGGCGCAGTTGGAGGTGAGCCGCCAGCAGTGGTGGATGTGGGGAGAGAGATGGCGGAGTTTTGAAATTTGTCATGAACTGCTATATATATTATGACTATTGAGGTAAATACATTGGTTGTTCTCTATCAAAATCTTTCATTTGCTAACTATGCCTATCAGTAGTTAGTGCCTTCAGTACTTTGAATCTTTTATTTAGCTGGCAGTAGTGGCGCTCGCTGTATTGCAGTAGCTTGAGTAGCGAAGATTTTTGTGAGGCTAGTGATTTGCGAAAGGTATAGTTTAATGTTAGTCAGGGCCCATTCTTTTGTAGGGATTTTTGAAAGTCAGATTGCGTTGCGCTACAAAAATATTGTGTATCAGTTTAATGACAGTCGTGTATAATTGTTTAAAGGGGAAGTTTCATATGGCGACCCTGCCAGGATCCATATGAAACTTCCCCTTTAAACCATTATACACGACTGTCCTTAAACCGATACACAATATTTTTGTAGCGCAACGCAATCTGACTTTCAAAAATCCCTACAAAAGAATGGGCCCTGACTAACATTAAACTATACCTTTCGCAAATCACTTACCTCACAAAAATCTTCGCTACTCAAGCTACTGCAATACAGCGAGCGCCACTACTGCCAGCTAAATAAAAGATTCAAAGTACTGAAGGCACTAACTACTGATAGGCATAGTTAGCAAATGAAAGATTTTGATAGAGAACAACCAATGTATTTACCTCAATAGTCATAATATATATAGCAGTTCATGACAATTTTCAAAACTCTGCCATCTCTCTCCCCACATCCACCACTGCTGGCGGCTCACCTCCAACTGCGCAACGCTACGCGCTGTTCGGAGCCAGCTGCCAAACACTACAATGGCGAGTATTACAACAATGCAAAGCAGCCACAGACTGCACGCAGCACAGCCAGTGATTTTCATACAGAGGTGACGTTACCAATAAAAAAAACGTTAACAGCATACTTACATAGCTGTGGGTTTGCTCTGTTGTGGCCCATTACCTGTCAGCATGTCAAGAGTCAGCACTGTCTTTCCGTTGGAAGGACAACACTACTTCTTCAAGACTGCATGGAAATCCACTACCTCTGTGTGCAAATTCTTTTACTAATGAGACTTTGTGAAAAAAAAGAAAACTGTAATTACTATTATGATGAATGATCAGAACTATCTTTATGGACTGTGAGAAAATTTTAGCTTTTGACCAACATTGTATCAATAAGTGTGTGCATTTGATTTCTTTGTTATTGTAATTACGATTATGAAAAATTTTAACAAATATGTCTTGCCCAGTGCCCAAAACAATTTGTAAAATTTTTTGTGGGTTGCATGGGGGCTATGTAAGTAGGCTGTTTAGGTTTTTTTATTGGTAACGTCACCTCTGTATGAAAATCACTGGCTGTGCTGTGTGCAGTCTGTGGCTGCTTTGCATTGTTGTAATACTCGCCATTGTAGTGTTAGGCAGCTGGCTCTGAACAGCGCGTAGCGTTGCACAGTTGGAGGTGAGCCGCCAGCAGTGGTGGATGTGGGGAGAGAGATGGCGGAGTTTTGAAATTTGTCATGAACTGCTATATATATTATGACTATTGAGGTAAATACATTGGTTGTTCTCTATCAAAATCTTTCATTTGCTAACTATGCCTATCAGTAGTTAGTGCCTTCAGTACTTTGGATCTTTTATTTAGCTGGCAGTAGTGGCGCTCGCTGTATTGCAGTAGCTTGAGTAGCGAAGATTTTTGTGAGGTTAGTGATTTGTGAAAGGTATAGTTTAATATTAGTCAGGGCCCATTCTTTTGTAGGGATTTTTGAAAGTCAGATTGCGTTGCGCTAAAAAAATATTGTGTATCAGTTTAAGGACAGTCGTGTATAATTGTTTAAAGGGGAAGTTTCATATGGTATGAAACGTCCCCTTAGAAAAATTTTACAAGACTGTGCTTAAACTGATACACAATATTTTGTTAGCGCAACGCAATCTGACTTTCAGAAATATCCCTACAAAAGAATGGCCCTGACTAACAATAAACAATACCTTTCACAAATCACTTACCTCACAAAAATCTTCGCTACTCAAGCTACTGCAATACAGCGAGCGCCACTACTGCCAGCTAAATAAAAGATTCAAAGTACTGAAGGCACTAACTACTGATAGGCATAGTTAGCAAATGAAAGATTTTGATAGAGAACAACCAATGTATTTACCTCAATAGTCATAATATATATAGCAGTTCATGACAAATTTCAAAACTCCGCCATCTCTCTCTGCACATCCACCACTGCTGGCGGCTCACCTCCAACTGCGCAACGCTACGCGCTGTTCAGAGCCAGCTGCCTAACACTACAATGGCGAGTATTACAACAATGCAAAGCAGCCACAGACTGCACACAGCACAGCCAGTGATTTTCATACAGAGGTGGCGTTACCAATAAGAAAACCTAAACAGCCTACTTACATAGCCCCCATGCAACCCACAAAAAATTTTACAAATTTTTTTTCTGGACTGGGCAATACATATTTGCTAAAATTTTTTTTCACAATTACAATGAAATCAAATGCACACACTTATTGATACAATGATGGTGAAAAGCTAAAATTTTCTCGCAGTCCATAAAGACAGTCCTGATCGTTGATCACACTAAAATTGCCGTGTTTTTCTCAAAGTCTGAGCAGTAGAAGACAATGCACACGGACGTAGTGGATTTCCATGCAGTCTTGAAGAAGTAGTGTTGTCCTTCCAACGGAAAGACAGTGCTGACTCGACATGCAGACAGGTAATGGGCCACAACAGAGTAAACCCACAGCAGAGTCAGTCGACGTTTTGAAGAACATTGGTAGGTAGGTCATCACAGAGTAGACCCACTGTAGTCCTGGTAGAGATTGTGGTATTGGTGGGCCACCTGAGGCGTAGACCCACTGTAGTCCTGGTAGAGATTGTGGTATTGGTGAGTGAGTACCTCAATAGTCATAATATATATAGTAGTTCATGACAAATTTCAAAACTCCGCCAACTCTCTCCCCACATCCACCACTGCTGTTGGCTCACCTCCAATTGCGCAACGCTACGCGCTGTTCAGAGCCAGCTGCCTAACACTACAATGGCGAGTATTACAACAATGCAAAGCAGCCACAGACTGCACACAGCACAGCTAGTGATTTTCATACAGAGGTGACGTTACCAATAAAAAAACCTAAACAGCCTACTTACAACTTATAAAGGGGGAGTTTTCTGACGTTCGTGCTGGAGAAGTGATAGTATTGGTTAACATTCATATGGCTACCATTGGTGGTCCATAGTCATAGGCTAATACAGAGGAAGGGGAGTTGGTACCTCATTTCCTGTGGATACCATTGGCGGTCATCGTCATTGGACAGAAAGGTACTATTCCACACTTATGTTAGAGAAGGGTTGTTGGTTGAAATGGCTGCTACCGCTATTGGTTGGTCGTCATCAGTGGCTAGATTCGAAAAGGACAGAGCAAGGGAGGGGGAATGTTTACCGAAAATATTATTGTCCGCTGAGGTGACTTGCAGCGCGTTATTTATGCCGCTCACACACCGCGGCCGCGTATTTACACTGCTGGCCACCGTACATGCAACACCAAGAAAGATAAGAGGTAGCACAACAAGATTTATTTTGTAGATAACATGTTGACCAAGTATCAAATGATTGCGTTTGCAGACGTCTGTGACATGTGGTTCCTGCCAGAATCAGTAGCCAGAGTAGCCGCCATTGTTGGAGATCACTGCTGACACACGTCTCGGCATTGAGTCAAAGAGACGTTGGATGGGTTCCTGGGGTACAGCAGCCCAAGCAGCTTCCACACGTTGCCAAAGATCATCTGGTGTGGCAGCTGGGGATGTAATCTGGGTCACTCGTTGAGCAACCATGGACCACATGTTTTCTATCGGCGAAAGATCCGGAGAGCGAGCCGGCCAGGGAAGCAATTCAAACTGGTTATTGACGAAGAACCTTTGGACAATCCTTGCCACGTGTGGTCGCGCATTATCCTGTTGAAATATGGCTGTGGCCGAGCCCTGAAGGTAAGGAAGGACAACTGGCTCCAGCACCTCGGATATGTAGCGCCGGCTATTTAAAGTACCGGCAATGCGTACTAGAGGCGTGCGAGAGTAATATCCAATACCGCCCCATACCATAATACCCGGTGCAAGACCAGTGTGGCGGTGCATAATGCAGCTGTCCAGCATCCTCTCTCCACGGTTTCTCCACACTCGAATCCGACCATCGTGGTGCTGCAGACAGAAGCGTGCCTCGTCAGTAAAGACAACGTCATTCCATTCTGCCGTCCACATACGTCTGTCATCACACCATTGGCGACGGAGACGTCTGTGGTTCTGCGTCAATGGTAGACGAAGCAATGGACGTCTTGCGGACAGACCACCCTGCTGTAAACGGCGTCGAATGGTACGCGCAGACACTGGATGATGCGTTACAGACGCAATGTGCTGTGCTATGGTTCGGGATGTCACTGAGCGATCCGTCACTGCCATGCGCACAATTTGCCTATCAGCACGTGCAGTGGTGCACCGAGGTGAATGCGATCGACCACGTCGGTCCGTCGTACCCTCCTGCATCCATCGGTCACATATCCGCATTACAGTTGTTTGGTTTCGTCCAACACGACTAGCGATTTCTCTACATGATAATCCACAATCTCGGTAAGCCACTATCCTTCCTCTGTCGAACTCGGATACTTGATCAAAAGATGTTCGCTGTTGTGTACGAGGCATAACTGATCGTCTTGTGAAACAACCACAAGGTAAACACACGTGCCGAACGTACACTCGTCGAAATCGCCAAGCCTTAAATGTCGCTATAAGGTGGCGCCACAGGCGCGCGTGATGTGCGTCTGCGCTGAAATTCTAATCAGTTGCATATCTCATCGCTGAAAACCCATGGTGTAAATTTCACTTGATTCGGATGCTTCGTTCAGGGTGTTGCATTTACGGTGGCCAGCAGTGTACTTCCTTGATGGCGGGGAGCCACGATGCCGGAAGCCTATAGGCGTCCTCTCTATTGAAATTAGATGCATTCTTAGAAATTTTAACCGCGCTCGGACTTTTCCTCTATAAATGTTTGTTTCTTTAGCCAGTACACGTACGTTATTAAAGTCGATATCAGAGCCGCAGTTATCGTGATGTTCCGCTGCTGCCGATTTTGCACTTTGTTTTCGCCGCATGTGCCGTTCATGTTCCTTAATGCGTTCTTTAACAGTTCTTCCCGTTTCCAACTATATACACTTTGCCGCTGCCACATGACACTTGATAGACGCCTGCATTGTGGAGGTAATCAGGTGCATCCGTTCTCCGTCGAAAAAGTATTTTATTTTGTTTTGACTAAAGAAAGATGTCTGAATACCATTTTTCTTTAAAATTCTGCTTATGTGGTCAGTGACCCCAGAAACGAACGGTAACCTGACGGAGTGAGAAGGCGGTTCCTCGTCATTCTTATTAGCGGCAAAAATATTCCACCTAAACGCCCTGTCGATTGAATAACTATCATACCCATTTGCCTTCAATGTCCTCTTTAAAAAGTGACAACGGCCACGAAAGCCTGCAGACTTACATCTGTATGTCTGTTTCTGCGTAGTCGAAGTGTAGTGTGTATCTGTTGTTCACGTATTGTCCACAGAAGAAGACAGCGTGTTCTGGGGAACCTCTCTCCCCGCATGTGCATGCAAGTGTGTGTGTGCCAGACTCACGCGGTTCAAGTGCGTGGGATAAGAAATGTACCGTAACGCCGCTGTGATCTACAAGGGTGAAAAGTATTTAAACCGACAAACTCTGGGAGGTTGAAGGGGACATCAAAACAAAACTTTTTCCCTAGTGTCATTTTTTCCTATGACGATTATTTAAACCGGTGGAAGGAGATTTCTCTGGCGGCAAATTAATTAAAGCAACAAACACTTTTCCATTTTTTATGACCAAGAGACATTAACACAACCCAATTTCAGTTACAGTAGATTTTCAAAAATGCCTCCATTGACACGTAAACAAAGGTTACACCGTCGGATCATGTTCTGCCTGTCACGGGTAAAAACTCCAGGAGTATCCTGAATTGTCCCTGCTGCTGCTACTATCCAGGCAAACAGATCCTCTTCTGATGCAACAGGAGTAGCGTAAACAAGGTTCGCATCTCTCTCACACAAAAACGTCCAGAGGGGACATATCTGGGGATCGAGCAGGCCATGGTATAGAACCACGTCTGCCTGTCCACGTTTCTGGGAACTGTCGGTCCAGGAATCGACGCACACGACGAC
The DNA here is from genome assembly GCF_023898315.1 of Schistocerca nitens. Classification (NCBI taxonomy): domain Eukaryota; kingdom Metazoa; phylum Arthropoda; class Insecta; order Orthoptera; family Acrididae; genus Schistocerca; species Schistocerca nitens. The sequence goes on along the minus strand of NC_064620.1, from coordinate 145,524,088 downwards.
TGAAATGTGATGTCGCCCCGTCATTTTGGAACCACATGCGTTGTCTTGTAGCAAGCGGGACATCTTCCAGCAATGCTGGCAATGCTCTGGCGAGAAAATTGTAATAGTGCCTGCCATTTAATGGCCTAGGTAGCAGATACGGCCCAATTAAGCAGTCCCCAACAACACCGACCCACACATTATCGAAGAACCGCACTTGAGCGCTAGTAACGGTGGCATATGGGTTATCCTCACTCCAGACATGCGAATTGTGCATGTTGAAGACTCCATCACGCCCAAACTTTGCTTCATCGGTAAACAACACAGAGGATGGAAATGTGGGATGCATTTCACACTGTTCTAGGTACCACTGCGAAAACTGTGCTCTGGGTGGATAATCAACTGGTTCCAGGTTGTGGACACGCTGTAAGTGAAATGGGAGTAACAATTGCTCTCGAAGGACTGTTCTTACATTCGTCTGATTCGTCCCCATGTTACGTGCAGTTGCACGAGTGCTAACTGAAGGATCCCCCTCCACATGCTTCCTCAAATCGCAGCGTTCTTAACCGTGCGACGGCGTCCCTGTCCAGGTAATCTGCTAAATGACCCGGTCTCACGCAGACGTTGGTACACTGCAGCAAAGGTTGTCGTATGATGCGGGATACGACGATTAGGATATTGTTGTTGATAAACCCGCTGTGCAGCTCGTCCGTTGTGGTGCGCTACGTAGTACGCACCAACCATGTCAGTGTATTCACTCCAGGTGTATCGCTCCATTAGTAAACAGAGACAAAGCACTACTACACTGGTGGACAGCAGTTGACTGCAACTGAAGAGCGTAATACGCCCTCTAACAACTGAAGATCGTAATACGGCCTCTAAAGACTGAAGAGCGTAATACGGCCTCCACCGGTTTAAATAATCCTCATAGGAAAAAATGACATTAGGGAAAAGTGTTTGTTTTTATATCCCCTACAACCTCCCAGAGTTTGACGGTTTAAATACTTTTCGCCCTGTATATGTTCCACTCTCATTCTCGCATTGCCATGATGTGAATCGACGACGCTTAGCAGCTAGTGGTTGAATAAGACGATTGCCTCTTTAGCGCGGTACCGTCCGACACACGGGGTACTGCTAAGGACCAGCGGCGCCTACCGAGACGGCGTCCACGGCCGCGCCGGTGTTCTCCTCCGGCAGTTGCGAGTCGCGCCGGCGGCGAGTATTTGTTTAGCGGCGTGTATTACCGCGGAACGGCCAATTACCGCTGCTCGCCATTACCATAACAGCCGCGGCGGCGTGCGACAAGAAGGCCGCATTTGCATATGCATCGCTGGGACCGGTCAACGCGCGCCCCGACACGGCCAGCCGATGCTCATTTGTCGCGGTGAGCGCGTCCAATCACAGGCGCCCTGCCTGCTCCTCACGCTACACGGCCCCCACAGGGCCCGCGGGCCAAGACTAGCCTCTATAACCTAACGGCGTCCGTCCACGCGCTAATGGCACTGGAGAGAGCATTCGGAGAGCGACTAGACTCGAATCGTGTAACTATCGATATGGAACACAGTATAAGTTCACGAGGTCACACAGAGGACAACGGTCTCTCGATACCCAGGCACAGCTCGCGAATCACTCACAAGCGGTGAAAGGGGTGTTGCTTGGATATACAGACGGGAATCGCGCCTATTTTGATTCTCAGACAGTGCGCAATGTCATCTGCGACGCAGCGCGTAATCGATAACATCTCTGCGTCGTCCGCCCCTCACAAATGCTGGTCGCAGAGACTGTCAGTAGCCTTCATGTAATTATATTCTAATAAATACAGTCACCACACACACTGTTGCGAAAGCTGTTGCGGCGGCGCGGTTCCTTCCGTCCCTTTACGACGAAGCTGCAACTACCTGTGAACATTGTCTCACAAGGGGAAGGCCTCAGACATGGCCGACCGATTCGGCTCAAATTTGACAGGTCGCTTGTGTACAACCTAAAACGAAGTAATCTAAGATATTTTGGGTCAACAACCCCGTGTTTTTCAGAAAATCACCCATAAAGGTAATGACGAGGAATCGACTCAAAATTGGCGGGATCGATAGCTAATTGTAAATAGAGCATTTTTCACCATCAGGTGAGGGACCCGAAAACGTACACTTTTTCCAGAAATCGAGGTAAGGAACTTTTACAACTGTCCCTTCTGTACCCACATGGTAAACGATTTTCGCCGCCAGCACCGATAACCCAACGGCCAAGGTAACTGCCTGAGAATCGGAGAACCCGGGTTCGAATCTCGAAGAAACTGTATTCATTCACAAAACGTATTTCATTCGGCGCTTTAACGACGGAAAAATCACGACATGTATCCGCGAGGTTCGCGGCAGCCTGATGACGGAAAACAACTCTTTCCGATTGACTTTTATAAGGCTCATGCTGGATACCTTCACTCTTCCAGGTTCACAACTACAATATGTCGAAGAGGCAACCGGGAAGCCGGCCGAAGTGGCCGTGCGGTTAAAGGCGCTGCAGTCTGGAACCGCAAGACCGCTACGGTCGCAGGTTCGAATCCTGCCTCGGGCATGGATGTGTGTGATGTCCTTAGGTTAGTTAGGTTTAACTAGTTCTAAGTTCTAGGGGACTAATGACCTCAGCAGTTGAGTCCCATAGTGCTCAGAACCATTTGAACCATTTTACAACCGGGACAACATAACTCTCCCCGCGTGCATTCCGTCCCGTGCCTCGCTGTAAGCAAGTGTAGCGCGGTTGGCTATCTGCGGTCCCTCGTGAGGAATTCGCAGCACTCTTACTCGGAGTTGTTTTCATGTGACAAGGCTTGAAAGTTTCATACTTTACTAACTCACGGCGTTTGGGAAATTAGTTTGCCTACCTTATTATTATCATTCCTTATTGATTTACTTACCTTATTAACCCTCCTATCTCTATCAATTGAGATATAGAAAAATACAAACGAAAGGAATGACATCTGCTAGGTTTCTTCGAGATTCGAACCCGGGTTTTCCGATTGCCAGCCACTTACCTCGTTCGTTGCGGTGCTGTCGGCGAAAACCATTTACCATATGGGTACAGAAGAGGCAGTTGTAAAAGTTTCTTTCCTCGATTTCTGGAAAAGTTTGCGTTTGCGGACCCAATACCTGATGATGAAAAATGCTCTATTTACATTTATCTATCGATCCCTCCAATTTTGAGTCGATTGCTCGTCATAACTTTTGGGGTGATTTTCTCAAAATTACGGAGGTGTTAACCCAAAATATCTTAGATTCCTTCATTTTAGGTTTTATACAAGCGACCTGCCAAATTTCAGCCGAATCGATTGGCCGTGTCTGAGGCCTTCCCCTTGTCAGAAGATCATCGGTAGGGAAGCTGAGCGAAACCTACTGTACTTCGACGTGAACCAGGCTGCAATTAAAGTCACTACATCTATTTTTGGGGGAAAGTTTTCACACGAAATGAAAGGTTGGAACTTTTGTCCTTAATTAATATATTCTGAAACTTAGGTAAACAAGTATCACTGCCAAGCCCGTGCTAGTCTTAACACAGTCACTCACTATCCCTTTCACTCACGTTAGCAAGTTTATGGTGTTGCGTTTCCCGAAAACATAATAGCTACAAAAATACGGATTGTTTTTGATTGAGAATGCTCGATAAATATTACGTCTGTCGGTACTAATGCAGTTAAAGCTTTTAGCCACCGACCTGCTCAATACGCCACGTGAAATTTATGTCTTTTCTCGTCACAAAATTCACTTAAAAATTCCGAAATTTCTACGCACCCATTGGAATAATTATGCCGTCACTTTACAACACTTTTGATGTATTGAAACATCCCTTTAGAAAAATTTATACAATGACTGTGCAATATTTTTGGCGCAACTCAATCTGACTTTTAATAATCTCTACAAAAGAATGGCCCTGACTAATTTTAACCTATACCTTTCACAAATCACTTACCTCACAAAAATCTTCATTATTCGAACTACTGCAATACGGCGAGCGCCACTACTGCCAGCTAAATAAAAGATTCAAATTACTGAAGGCACTAACTACTGATAGGCATAGTTAGCAAATGAAAGATTTTGATAGAGAACAAACAATGTATTTACCTTAATAGTGTTCTAAAATCATAATATATAAAGCAGTTCATAACATCCATTCTTACAAATGTACTGTTTCTGATGGACACACGTCCAGGTCATCCGCTCTCAAAAATCCGCCATCTCACTTCCCCACATCCACCACTGCTGGCGGCTCACCTCCAACTGCGCAACGCTACGCGCTGTTAACATCCAGCTGCCCAACACTACAATGGCAGACAACAATGCAAACTAGCCACAGACTGCACACAGCACAGCCAGTGATTTTCATTCAGAGCGCTACGTGGCGTTACGAATAAAAAACCTAAACAGCCTACTTACATAGCCCCATGCTCCCCACAAAAATATTTTACAAATTGTTTTGGGCCACTGCCAATACAGATTTGAAAAAATTTTTCTTAATTACAATAACAAAGAAATCAAATGAACACACTTATTGATACAATGTTGGTCAAAAGCTAAAATTTTCTCACAGTCCATAAAGACAGTTCTGATCATTCATCTCAGTAAAATTGCAGTGTTTTTTTTTTCCTCAAAGTCTGAGCAGTAAAAGAAAATGCACACGGAAGTAGTGGATTTCCATGCAGTCTTGAAGAAGTAGTGTTGTCCTTACAATGGAAAGACTGCTGACTGTTGACATGCAGACAGGTAATGGGCCACAACAGAGCAAACCCACAGCAGAGTCATTCGAAGTTTTGAAGAATATTGGTAGGTAGGTCATCACAGAGCAGACCCACTGTAGTCCTGGTAGAGAGTATGGTATTGTTGGTCCACCAGAGATGCAGACCCACTGCAGTCCTTGTATAAATAATGGTATTGGTGGGTCATCAAAGGTGCAGACCCACTGCAGTCCTTGTAGAAATAATGGTATTGGTGGGTCATCAAAGGTGCAGACCCACTGTAGTCCTTGTAGAGACGGCCAGAAGCCATCTGTTGCGACTGTGCAGGTGCGGAATCACCATCGAATAGTCTTGCGGAGAATATAGCAAGTCCATAAACCACCACGTGTCCACTCACAAAAGACTTGTTTGAAATGTCCTTAGAACCAGCAATGCTGTTATCCAGTCGCTTGCTGAATTATTAACACACGTGTGAGCACTAAGAGTCCCTTTTTTTCATATATTGTGCATATACTATGACCAACAGAAACGTGTGCAGTGAAATGTAACTTAATTTGATGAACTGGTGTCAATTACAATTTTATAACAAGAGAATACAATAACAAAGGTACAAAATACATCATTAAAGAACATAACAATACATATAACATTTGTAGTAAAACAGGCTTCACAAAAGAATAGAAATAAACACGTACATCAGTGTTACAGGAATTATGACGTAAGTAAATATATAAAATAATGAGAATAGTTTTCGAAACATTAATTTCACACTTGAGCATTGAAGCAGAACAGAATTAATAATGTCTAAACATATTTACAAAGTGAATAACATATTATTAATGCAAATTATATTTGAGGATAACAGTATTCCTCATCATAGTGAATGTACCTTAGTACTAGAAAAATTCTACAACATAAATCGTATTAGCTAAACACATAAAGACAGGAAGAACACAAATATACAAGAGTACACAAACACATAGCGGAATAACAGAATGGGAAAGGGCGGGGTTTGTTTTACTGCAGTACCTTGCAAACAAAACTTTCTTTACTTCTAGGAGATCTCCCTTCATTCTTCATTATTTCAAAAAGTGCTATCTATACTTGCTTTCTGTACTTTTTTCGTAAGACTTCTCAATGCATTTCTTCCAATTCATCGCAACTCATTCTCTTATATAGTCTACCCCTCTTAAGCTAACTTAAATCTACTGAGCTCAGATGCTAAACTAAGGGACGAGGCAATGCAGCAGCACAAAACAATTAATACAAACAGCAATTACAAAAAAATGCAAATTAGCAAAGCAAGCTACAGTAAATCTAAATTAACAGAAAAAATGCAACATTACAACTAATATGAGCCAATGTGCAGCAACAAGAAAAATAAATCAGTAGTAAAACTGGCTTAACAGAGTAATACAAAGTGAAATTTAGTAGCACTATGCCTGCAAACAGCAGCAGCAAATGCAATAACTAATATCTAAACATGACAAAGCTCAAGCAGAAAAAAATAGTACACTAAAGACAACAATGCAGATAAGGGAGATGTCTATTCACATCTTAATGTCTACATAATTAAAGTGGTGCACCACATCTTATTCTACGAGAAATATTACCAACTAGTTGCAAAGAAAATTATGTATGCAAGTCCTGTGAAGGGGAAATGTCTTTTTGTGCTCCCTCATTTTTTTGGAAGTATATCACAAAATTATTATTTACTTGATCTGTAGACAGAAAATATTTATATTAGTACATCTATAAAATTTTATTTTAACCAATGCTACAGCGCAGCTAGAAACTAGATATTAAACAAAATAGGCAAAGCAAGGCATGAAACGTCATTCACTAGTCATATGGCATTTCATAATGCAGTAAACAATCTTTCAACTAGCAAGACAATTGATGTGAAATGTTTCTCATCATTTCATTTCAGTAAATATCATAAATTAAGAACTCTACAGTGTAATCATGTTTTCAAGTTTGAGTGTGTCATATTTGCGATGCTTTCTATAAAGAAATGTTAATAGCGAGGATAATGGCCTCTTTCTTCTCCACATAATGGCTTTTTCTCAAGGCGGCGGGCACACCTGGCCGCTCACAACGCATTACGTCACGGTCACTTACCTTTCTTACCGAAATATTTACGACAGCAGTTTCCACTACAGTGACAGTCTCATATAAAAATTTCACAGGTCGAAAATTTGAGTTACAAATGTGTAGAAACACAATCCTGTAAATATAACAGTATCCAAAAAATTTTCAGCGGCATTGTGGTACATTCACGCATATACACACATTTCATAACTCTTAAAGTACGATTCTTGGTTTCCAACATCCTTTTCATAAATCAGAGTCCCTAACCACTACTGCTTATTCCTTACCTTATTACACATGTACATATTCGTCGACACGTCAATCTTGCGGCGACACTTCAATATTTCATCATAATAAATACATAGCATAATCAAATTCCTCATATAGCATCAGCTTATTGATCATAAACATACCTCAAAAGCATAATACACATCGTCGTCGTAATAATAACACCATAACACCACAGCCAAAAATAAAAAACGTTGTAGTTTTCTGCAATAATTTCAAAACCTAAAAAAAATTCTCTGCTCATTTCAATAGTGTCATCTACCTCAAACATACTTTAAAAATCATGACCCCGTACCAAATGCGGCATTCAAAGCTCTCATAGTATCACAATGGTTCCGAAAAAATATGAACAGTTCACAAAGTACAGACGAAATACAATTTCATAAGTGTGAAGTTATCCAAGTGTGTAATTGCGTAAATATCTGTCACTGACGTAGTAAAAATAATGTTTGTCTCTCTCAGTTAAATGATCAGATAGCTGTGTAATTATGTGTTAGAGAAATATGGTACCGATGTGTAAAGTTGTATAAACAAATACCATATTAGCTAGGGCTCCTTGTGCTTGCCAAACACATGGTACACAAAGTAAGCGTGTACCCCCCTGAGGATTAACGTAATTATACCCTCAGGTGTTACAGATTACAGCAATTATGTATCAGGGAAAACCTTTGTATCATTGTAATTCAAAATTCTTTAAAAATAAATGTTTTAAGTACAAAATTAATCACTCAAATGCGTGTCAGGTAGTGCTAAATGTGCCTCTTGCTGTAAGATAATTCTGTGGAACTGTCGTAGTTATCGTCCTCTGTAATCAAAGTTCTGCTGAAGTCAATGTACTCACCTCCTCATAAACAAAAGTGAAATGCTTTGCGTATAGATATCTTAGTTATTACGCTTATTGCCATGACGAAGAAAGTGCTGCACTGTAACATATTGTTGTGCTACAGAAAAGGCTCTCTCATTGTAGCTATACCACAAAAGTTACTACTAAAACATTTTTTACTTTCCAGAATAATACAGAAAAACTGTGCAGATATAAAACAGATACACCGCAAAAGCATCAATGTAAATTGTCACTCATTAGTAGCGTCGTGATATAATCGTGTAGCTGTCATATAAACTAACCACTGTGTCATCTGGTATCTCTCAGAAAGTACTTTAAATCCAGAATGTATTTTCAAGTAAGCCAAAATGTTACATTAAAATCTCATTAGCAGTACCTGTATATGTTCTAAGTAGGTGAGCCTTATGGTCGTTACGTAATCATGCAACTAACAAGCAAGAATGTACACACACAATAAAATTGTGTTGTCTGTTCACTATAACAATGCATTCCTAATTTCTTTTTAAATAAGTTCTCTTGGTTCTTGGCTTGATATTTAACCCTTTGTTGCCTGACGGTACTTAAAAGTACCAGTAAGTTTTGACTCTCATTATTTTCTTGTGGTGCAGTTTCGTGATCTGAGAGCCTGTCGGTACGTAACAGTAACTCTGCTCTACTGTTTCATAGATGTTATTGTGCAATACATAGACCTCTCTGGCGGTCAGAGCTTGAAATTGTTTTTCTCGCGCTGCTGTGATAACAGAAGATTGTATGTGCTTGTTTCCATGGTGTTGCCTGAATTTGTGCGCAATTTATTGAAACTTCCGTTAAGTTTTCCATTGTACGTACTTACCTTCTTTGTTTTCTTATAATAGTTTGAAGCATTACGTTACAAGTGAATGAGATAAAGTGGAAAATATAAGGCGGACTTATTAGTACCGTCAGGTTGTGCGAACACTTTATTGTAGCAACAAAGCGTTACCTCTCACTAGTTGTACTCTCCACTTTTCCTCACACAGAAATCGGTAAATACATTTGCCTGTGGAACAATTAGAACAAACAGGAAAGGTTTGCTAGGGAATTTACCTAAAGGAAAATGTCTAAATCAAATCACAGAGAGTCATCTTTAGACCTAACAGTATTTCAATGGAAGGAAAATAAATTCGTGTATTTTGCGTCAAACTTCCATGGCACTGAACAGAGCGTAGTGACAAGTAAACAGAAAGATGGAACTAGTGTGACTATATCATGTCCAGTTATTGTATGTGATTACAATAAAAACATGGGTGGTGTGGATCATGCAGACAGATTATGTTCAACTTATGGTCTTGACAAGTGATCAAAGAAATGGTGGCACCGTCTCTTCTGGGGAGCAATACAAATTGCTTTTGTCAATGCTTACGTCATTTTCAGTGATCTACATGGGGCACTGCCACTGCTGGAATTCAGGCGTGCTGTGGCACTAGGGCTAATGAATGAACAGCAAGTGCCAAATCTCAAAAAGAGAAACTCTGGTAAAGATGAAATAACTCTCCCAAAGAGAAGGAAGGATAACTTTTCTGTTCCGAAGGATGTACGTCTTGGCAACCGAGGAAACCATTATGTAGTGTTCAGTTGTAAAAGAGGACGATGCGAAATGTGTGCGAAAAATAAAATTCAGTCGAGACCACATTCACAATGTAGTACAAGTAAGGTGTATGTGTGCTGCAATGAGAAAAAGAACTGTTTCCTACACTTTCATGAGGTATCACTAAATATGTGATATGTATATACTGTCAAAAATGTATAGCTAAGTTACTATATATTGTGAAGTAACTCTAGAATAAATTTATGCGAAATTTAAAAAAATAATTCAGAAATATCATATTTCTGTTAATTAATTTTCTAATGTAAAAATATGTAATATTTATGTGGAATAAAGTACAAGTTATAAAAATTGGAGCATTTTTCTGCGCATGTTGTGATTCTGTCCATGGAGTCTGACGGTACTTCTGAGTACCAGGAGAGAAAAAAGTTGTGAAAAATAAAATAAAATTTTACAAAAAATCCTACCGTCATTTGAGGCCACAATAGCATAAATTCTGCAAAGAAAATTTTAAAAAGTAAATTTTTTCTTATGTCAGGAAACAAAGGGTTAACTTCAAACTTTGTTGCATGTTAACAGTTTCTTAAGTCTGACAAAGCATACTAGAAATGTGAAGTGAAAAGTTTTATGGCAAAGACAAAGTTAAAAAGCAGATTATCTTTCAATAAACGGTTTTACATGTGAAATGTGGTGCAATCCTTTACTCTTCCTAGTACGCAGAGTTTCGACTTCAACATGTGGTATACGTCAGATTCTGTAAGGTCCATTGTAAATCAGAAAGAATTTGTGACTCAAGTGTTTCTTCTTATGTGACAATGAATGAGCTTTAATGAGAACTCTCTGACCAATATATAATTTCTTTGCATTTGCTTTACCGTGTAGTTTTCTCCTTTTGTCTGCTGCAGATTTTATATTTTTAATAGCCAAATCCATTATGTCTTTGTATCAAAGTTTACGTGTATTCGGGAAAGGTACAAGCTCTCTGATTGTGTTCGGTGGTTCTTCATTCTTCAGTACAAGAATAGGTGGTAAAGCATTGGAGTCATGAGGCATTTCATTCAGAACGTTTTGAAATAAGTGTAAATATCTGTCCCAATGCTGATGCTTTCTGTGACAATAAAGTCTGAGAAGCTCATTGATTTCTTTCATAATCCGTTCAGATGGGTTACAATGTGGTGAGTACAATAAAATAAAAACAGGTTTGGTTTTATGGTTCCGAAGCATGCGTGACCAAACAGCAGATCTGAATTGCGGTCCGTTATCTGAAATGACTTTACTAACGTGTCCAACTTCACGTAAGAAATTTTTAACAAACGTGTTGGATACCGACAGTCCAGTGGCTTTACGTAATGGTGTGAAAGAAACAAATTTTGAAGTAAGTTCAACAGCGACTAGAGGGTACGAAAATCCATTCGATGTTCTGACAAGGGGTCCCAAGAGATCAACAGCAGCAAATTCTTTTAATTTAGAAGGAATGATAGGAAACAACGGAGCACGATGTGAGATAGTAGATGGTTTCGCCTTTAGACAAAGTTTACAAATAGACAAGACTCTTCGGATTCTCTTTTCCATATAAAATAACAAGTCGTTCGAAGAACATGATAACATTTTCATGGACCAAAATGTGCGTAGCTGAAATGAATGTACCAAATGAGCTTATTAACAAAATCGTCTGGAATGCAAAGTACCCATAGCTTGTCATCAACAGTGCAGCGTTTGAAGAGTATGTTGTTTCTAACCAGATAATAATACCAAATCTGAGTGTGCGTCTTTTCATGCCATTTACTTTTGATGTCTTTCCAAATCGGATCTTTATCTTGTTCATGAGCAATGTCCTTTAAAGATGTGGTGATGAAGTTTTCAAAGGCGACTTTCTGAATGTAAAGAATACTGAAGTTTTTCTCGAGGTTTCCTTCTGTGTTACTTTTCTCAAGCCCAGCCGGTGCGCGTGACAGTGCGTCCGCAACAATGTTCTCCTTGCCGGGAATGTAGACTATTGTGAAGTGGAATTCTTGCTGAAACAATGCCCAACGTATTAACCTGTCATGATTTAATTTTGAAGACTTAAGAAATTGTAATGCACGATGATCACTGTATACTTTTACGTGCTTGCCAGAAAGAAAGAAACGGGATTTGTTAAATGCCCAAACGATAGCTAAAGCTTCTAATTCAGTAACGGAATAATTTTTTTCAGATTTTGTTAGCACTCAGCTAGCAAAAGCAATGGTTTTCTGAACAGTAGTGTCATTTTCTATGGCTTCTTGAAATAAATGGGCACCAAGACCGACTTTAGAAGTATCCGTGCTAAGGCAGAAATCTTGTGACAGATCTGGATGAGTTAGTATTGGCGCGTTAAGTAGCGATTCTTTCAAAGAATTGAATTCCAACTGTGCTTGTTCGTCCCAGTTCCAAATAGTATTTTTTCCAGTGAGAGAACAAAGTTTTGGTGTAACTAGAATTTGCATATTCAGAAAACGACGGTAAAAATTTACGAGACCTAGAAAACTGCGGACTTGTCTTTTTGTGGATGGAACTGGAATGGCTCTGATTGTTTCTAACTTTTCAGGATCCGGCTGAATGCCTTCAGAAGATATAATATGTCCCAAAAACCTCACCTTTGTCCTACCGAATTCAGACTTTTCCAAGTTAACTGTAATTCCAAATTCTGCAAAAATACGTAACAAACTGCTGAGGATGCGATTGTGTTGTTCCCATGAGGCTTCTGCTATTAGAATATCATCCACATATAAGGTGATGTGACGTTTTAAGAAATCAGGTAATATGGAATTTAGTCCGCGAATGAACACTGCCGAAGAAATGTTCAAACCAAAGGGAAGTTTCCGAAATTGATAACAATCGCCGAAAAAAAGAAAAGCTATGTATTTTCTACATTCTGGATGAAGTTCGATCTGATAAAAGCTGGATCTGATATCAATAGAAACAACACTTTTATACCATTAAAATTTTGAAGAAGTTCTTCCATCGTTTGCGGCCTGTCTGTTTCAGGAGTAATGATAGTATTGATTTGTCTCGAATCTAAGACAAGTCTAATCGATCCATTTTTCTTCTCAACAGCATGTAATGGATTGTTGTATGAGCTTACTGCAGGCTCAATAATGCCATCGTCAAGCATAGATTGTATTTCTGTTCTAACATGGTCCCTATAATGTGCTGGAATTACGTATGGTCTAACACAAAATTTAGTATGCTCACGAACACGAAATTGGTATTCAAATCCCTTGATTGTTCCTGTTTTGTGAGTAAATACTGTGGAATGTGCTTGTACAATCTCAAAATGGTCCTGCCTATCAGTGTCATTACAATTTTCAATGGTTTGGATTTTATTCTGAATTAACTCATTAGTTTTAAATATGTTGTCGATTTCATCCCTGTCAGTACTTGCAGAGTGATTGTTAGTGTATAGTTCCGTAGAAAATTACGAACTGTTGACTAACAGAAGGTAAAGCCGATTTATTTCCTCGTCATGATTTGAGAGCCAATCGTCAAATTTCAAAGCTTTTGACTTACCTTCTTTCTCTAAACTTATTTCAGCATTGTGAAAGTTTAAGATTGCTTTGTATTCATACAAAAAGTCTACTCCCAATATAATTTCCGTCGACAATAATGGAACAATAAGGAAGTTCATAGAGAAGCTGTGGCTTTGACACAAGAATTCTAAATTAGTTTGTTGGCGTACATCTACACTTTTTCCAACGATTGCACCTTGTAATTTAATCTTACGTAACGGAAGTGTGGGGCAATCGTTCGATTTGTTGCATTTGCTAAAGGCTGTTTCACTAATTACTGAAATGGGACTGCCAGAGTCAGGTACTGCCGTAAATTTTACGTCATTTACTGTAACGTGAATCACAGGATATGCAATGTTGTTATGTTTTACGTCGTATTCCTGGAGTAAGATATTCCTAATGTCTTCTATTTTTACGTAATTACTAGCTACGGCAGCTGCGTCGTCAGTTTCATAAGTACGTTTTGTGGCTGCCAGCGGTATGGGTCATGGCCTATTGTCTCTTTGTTGGCGCGCGTCGTTATTGGGATTTGGAGACTTAATTTCTACAAATTCACCGTGTCGAGAGGGCCCTGCCTTGTTTGAATCCCGCCAGTTCTGATGCAATTCAGGTCTGTCGTTACTATCATATCGTCTGTCGTCATGTCGGTAGATTCCATAGTTTCTTTCTTGTCGCTCACGTGGTGGAGAATTTCTCCCTGAATCGTAACTGCGCGCTGGACCGTTGCGTCTGAAGTTATTCTGTCTCCCTTGATAATAATTATTTTGGTTCCCATATTGTCTGTTTCTCTGATTGTCTCTGTGATAGTCATTACTGCGGAGAGGTAATCCTTCCCTGTAATTATGACTACTCTGCCAACGGTTGTCATACGGGTGGTGTCTGTTTTGATCACGATTTACGTTGTAAGAATAGCCTTGTCGTGTCCATTTATTATTTCTGTCATTGCGGAATTGTGACGTATGTGACCTGTAGTTGTTGTGCTCCTGTTTTCGAGTTCCGCGATTGTCAGTGTCAATTTCCAATTCTTGCAACAGTCCCTGAAAAGCTTCAATGTCGTCTTTGCAACGTCCTGCTAAAATAATATGTCGTAAATGTTCAGGCAATTTTATTAAGCAAATGCGGATGAGTTCTGAGGGGCTGTATGGGTTTGACAGGTACTGATGAAGGCATGATAAAATTCTCCTTCACTGTGGCAATCGTGAATGACCGATCGCATTCTTATAGCTGGTTCATTCTCTAAATAGCCACACATAAATTCTAATCTGTGCTCTAATGACCAGTTGGGAGGAAAAAAATGGGCTAATTGATGAAGCCACGCTTGTGGATGAATGTCGTAGCCAGAATTCTTAAATGTTTTGAATTTACGTGTAGTAATGAACAGCTTATAGTCAAAATCGTCGTGTCGGCGAGTCGCATATCGGTCATTGTTAAGTCGGTTCGGCGGTTCCATTTCAAAATTCGGTGCACCTTCCTAATTTCTTTCAAAATTTCCGAAATGCGCTGCGTTATTAATTTGTGGCAGTTCCGTATTTCTATGTCCCTATTCCCATATTGGAGTGCGAGTGTCCTCTGAAATATGTAATTCTTGTATTACTTGTGCCAACTGATCTTGTACTTCATGGATATCTCTTTTGGGTTGCGTATTAATTTGATTCTGATTTTGTTTGAATTTCTTAATTTGTTCATACTCTTCTATGTCAGTGAAGGGTACAGGTCTTGTGTCACTCAGATCATCATCTACCTTTGTAGATAAGTTAGTGAACTGATCCGAAAGTTCGGCTACTTTCTGCAATAGTGAACTTATTTCCTCAGTGTGTTTTCTGAACCAAGTTTCAGAGTGTCCATTTGTGTTGAAATCGTATCTACTGTGTCCTTTAAGTTTTCCTGAGTTTTTACAAGTTGCGTAACCGAATCGGTAGATGCAACTGAGTAAATTTTAGCTTGCAACGTGTCATGATTTTCATGAACAATGGTTTGCAGTTCTTTTATGGCTGCTTCGTGATTCTGTAATGTATTTTCATGCCGCGAAAAAATAGGTTGGAAATGCTCACAAATTTGTGTTTTTACGTCATTACAGACTTTTTGACATTTCGATTCGATTTTATGTAACTCAGTAGTTAAATCATCACGTGTTTGTTCAAGCGTGGTGTGAAGATTTTGTTCCATTGCGTCTAACTGTTTCTGTGTTTGTCTCTGGTGTTTTTCCATTTTGTCTAACTTTTGAAGATTTTGTTCCATTGTGTCTTACTGTTGCTGTGTTCGTCTCTGATTTTGTTTCATTTGTTGCATTAATTGCAATAATAATGTATTAGTGTCTGGAATCTGTTCCTCTATGCGTTTCGGCAGTGCATTTGCACCGGCAACCTTCACATTTTGACGAGCAGAAAATGTGTCTTGACTTATTTGAGAAAACGGTGAAGACGCTAAACCTGAATCTACAGTATTTGCAAGATTGTGTCCTGTCATTTCGGATTCCTGAGGCGAACTGTTGCCGACCGATCGATCGATAATGCTTCCCTGTTCACTGATAGTTTCACTGCCTACACCATTATTTGCAGCCTGCTCCATTTCCCTATGAACAATTACGAAATTACTAGTTTGAACATTAGTTAATTCATTACACGGTGGCGCTAACACACTGCTTTCGTCTTCACTGTCATTTCTCGGTTTACTTTGGAGCCTAGTATTACGTTTTTCACACGCCATTATTGTCACAATATTTCACACGACAACAAAGAAAAGCACAATTTGAAGAGCAAAACAAAGAAAAAACACATTAACATAGCACTGAAAATGAAATCTAATTGCTAGTGCAGCTGCGCAATACTTGGTGCAAATTTACATGCATGCCACAACTGTTTTACTGTACAACAATGAAAAACTACAACTACAAAGGAAATTCTCTCTATAATTACGCGCTAGCAATAAACAATAGCTACACTAATTACACAGGGTCACCATATGAAACGTCCACTTAGAAAAATTTATACAATGACTGCTTAAACTGACACACAATATTTTTAGCGCAACGCAATCTGACTTTTAATAATCCCTACAAAAGAATGGCCCTGACTGACTTTAACCTATACCTTTCACAAATCACTTACCTCACAAAAATCTTCGTTACTCGAACTACTGCAATACGGCGAGCGCCACTACTGCCAGCTAAATAAAAGATTCAAACTACTGAAGGCACTAACTACTGATAGGCATAGTTAGCAAATGAAAGATTTTGATAGAGAACAAACAATGTATTTACCTTAATAGTGTTCTAAAATCATAATATATAAAGCAGTTCATGACATCCATTCTTACAAATGTACTGTTTCTGATGGACACACGTCCAGGTCATCCGCTCTCAAAAATCCGCCATCTCACTTCCCCACATCCACCACTGCTGGCGGCTCACCTCCAACAGGCAACGCTACGCGCTGTTAACATCCAGCTGCCCAACACTACAATGGCAGACAACAATGCAAACTAGCCACAGACTGCACACAGCACAGCCAGTGATTTTCATACAGCGCGCTACGTGGCGTTACGAATAAAAAAACCTAAACAGCCTACTTACTGTATGAAACACTGCTAGATCCGGCAACTTATCATCTCCATCGGAACTACTACTACACACGTCCGAACTGTTTCATGGCTAGGTTCTGTCCGACTCCTCTCTAGAATACTCTGTCTTGTCTACCAGCCTCGTGGTCGTGCGGTAGCGTTCTCGCTTCCCGCGCCCGGGTTCCCGGGTTCGATTCCCGGCGGGGTCAGGGATTTTCTCTGCCTCATGATGACTGGGTGTTGTGTGATGTCCTTAGGTTAGTTAGGTTTAAGTAGTTCTAAGTTCTAGGGGACTGATGACCATAGATGTTAAGTCCCATAGTGCTCAGAGCCATTTGAACCATTTTTCTCTACCAGCAGAGAAAGGAGCGCGAAGAATATTGCTTTACCATTGGTCAGTTTACTCAACAGTCAATAGCAAAACAACATTCTCCCGCGTCAGTCCGCGCTTTTCATCAATAACCAATCCCAAAATAGTAAACCTAGCGACTGCACTTTTACCGAGGTAATCATCGAAATGAAGTTTTGTTTATGAATAAAGTTATTTACTATTGTTATTTATAGCTTAATTAACTTTCCCTTTACCATAAACTTACTTTACAAATCTATTGTACAAAAATCCGCTTTGTCCACATCCATACTTCTTCGAAATGTTCCCACACTAAATCTCACTACATAACTCGTTAAAAAATTATCTTCTTATTAACCTTAAACCACACTCACGCATCATTCATACTGCTAAAACACATTTATAGCATTTTGCATACACTAAAAGACATAATAACACTTTATGAAAATACTAGAACAGTTTATGCAGAACATTCTATTTCTTTAGTGCACTATAGTGGGCACAATCGAAACTAAATCACAGTCCCCAATCCAATACTGTCCTCTATCGGCTGATACATAAACTACGTGCGCGGCCAGTCTCGCGTCACCATCTGTCTGTATCTAGCTCTGAGACACATCTCCCACTTCACCGCCTCCAAGGCAGGATCGGTGTACGGCGCTGCGCCTCACTATTACCGTTTGACGGCTGGAACGACACTAGCGCTCCAAGTGGTGAAAAAGCAGACAGTCACACGCGTCTTAAGGACAATTTTTGTTTTTAATTTATTTAGACACTGGTGTCCAAAATTAAAGCAACAATCGGAAAGTTCGCAAGGTAGCATTTATTTTGCCACGAAACAGTATAAACAGGTGATAGTAAAGTAGGAACATTGTAAAAAATACAGAACGTAATCAACTGAAACATGTATAACGTTAGACAAAAGTGTTCTTCAATTTTTTTACAACTTAACGGATTTGCACATACATTCTGACAACTGGTTAATGTGTTCAGGGGTGTGTGACTACCTCTGGCACCAATACAATGACAACGACGGGACTTGCTGTGAATGATATCATCAATCTCATGTTGAGGCAACAACGCCCGTTCTTCCTGCAGAACTGCTCCCAAGACTTGAAGAGTGGTTGGTGGATGCTAACGCGATGCAGCCCGTCTCCCTAGTGCATCCCAGGCATGCTCTATGGGATTCACATCGGGAGATCGAGGAGGCCACACCATGCGGGTTGACCTGCACAACTCCATGAAGACGTGTTCGAGTGGTCATCATAATCCCTGCGCACACCATTGGGGTCCTGTAATTTTGTTCCACGTGCCCTCCAGATGCGAATCCGTCGAGAATCACTCTCCAGATCTAATCGGGACACATCTGTGAAAAGAACATTGGCCCAAAGTTCGACCGTCCATGTTGCATGTTGACGACTCCACTCTATACGTTCCCTTCTGTGGAGACATGCCGGAGGTAAACAGACAGCAAGTCTCCAACAATAAGGCCGCTCTGCTGAAGCCTTCTCTACACCGTTTGTCTCGATACAACACGTGCAGGGCACGCTGCGACGTCAGATGCAAGTTGGAATGCAGTACTAACAAGGGAACCTCCCCATCGCACCCCCCTCAGAATTAGTTATAAGTTGGCACAGCGGATAGGCCTTGAAAAACTGAACACACATCAATCGAGAAAACAGGGAGAAGTTGTATGGAACTATGAAAAAATAAGCAAAATATACAAACTGAGTAGTCCATGTGTAAGATAGGCAACATCCAGGTAGAGTAAACACATGAGCGCCGTGGTCCCGTGGTTAACGTGTGCAGCTGCGCAGCGATAGGTCGTTGGTTCAAGTCTTCCCTCGGGAGAAAATTTTAATTTTTATTTTCAGACAATTATCAAAGTTCAGGCACTCACATATAATCATCTTCGCTCTCCAAAATTCCAGGACATGTTCAGATTTGCTTGGACATATGCAGGATTTGACGGTTTACACACGGAAAAATTTGAAAACGTTAAAAATATATGTTTTGACAGAACACAGACAAAACTGTGCGACTGTGAAACTGTTGCATTCATTTGTTGCAGTTTATGTGACAAACTTATGTTTTCACACTTTTTCGGAAGTGATTATCACATCCACAAGAAAACCTAAATTGGGCAAGGTAGAAATCTTTTTACCCATGCACCAAGTGTACAAGTTAGGTGGGTCGACAACATATTCCTGTCATGTGAAGCACATGCCATCACCAGTGTCGTATAGAATATATCAGACGTGTTTTCCTGTGGAGGAATCGGTTGACCTATGACCTTGCAATCAAATGTTTTCGGTTTCCATTGGACAGGCACGTCCTTTCGGCTACTAATCGCACGGGTTTGCGGTGCGGTCGCAAAACACAGACACTAAACTTATTACAGTGAACAGAGACGTCAATGAACGAACGGACAGATCATAACTTTGCGAAAATAAAGAAAGAAAAATTTTCACTCTTGGGAAGATTTGAAGCAGGAACCTCTCGTTCCGCAGTTGCTCACGCTAACCACTGGACCACGGCGCTCCTGAACGCAGATCGTCCTAGACGTTGCCTATCTTGCACATGGACTATATATATTTTGCTTATTTTTTCATAGTTCCACACAACTTCTTCCCGTTTTCTCGATTGATCTGTGTTCAGTTTTTCAAGGCCTATCCACTGTGCCAACTTATAACTAAATCTGAGGGGGGTGCGATGGGGAGGTTCCCTTGTAAGGTGGTTCCGTCGTGACCTCGCAGCCAAATAACGTTCCTCTCTTTCTGATGTCACACGTTGTCGGCATTGTCCTGGTCTCCGGAATGCAGTTCCTAACTGTCGCCTCACACGAGAAACAACAGAACGATTCACATTAAGCCAACAGGCCACATCAGTTTGCAACTCTCCTGCTTCCGTTCTTCCTATGGCCCTCCACAGCAGAGAGTCTTTTCTGTGTCATACTGCACCGTCTGTGACTGTACACACAGCGATTGTGGGCTGTAGGCCTAACCTTAAGACACTACCCAGTTTGATAGGTGCCCTGACGACATTGCTGGCGTGGTTGTCCGTTGATCGGATGCTGTTTTCCGTTCAGAACACGATCGTAACATCTGTTGACAGTTTGTGTGATTATATCGTGAATTAGACACAGGACGGGGAAATAACAGTTTGTTGCTTTAATTTTGGAGTGCTTTCCGTGCGTTAGTAACTTACGAAGAGACATTAACTATTGTGAAATACATGTAAAAACAGCCGAATCACACTGATTCAGTGACATAAGCTGCAACTCATTCATGAAGAAATACTTCCAAATACGTCTATATCTTAGCTTATTCCCACGAAAGCAGCAGAATACAAACGCTTATTTCATTCATGAGAAGCATGTATTTCTGTTGTTCTCTGTTATTGTCATAGGCGCTTTCCTTGACACTTAAAAATTTTCATGGAGTCCAATGATTCGCCCTTTATTACACTTACTCGACTTTCTAATACATAAACATTTTTGTAAATGAAATTATTTTTGTTTAATTCGATAAAAAAATTTTGTGACAACGTTGTCAATACATATAAAACTACCGACGTTTCGGTCTCCGTTGCAAGCGACCTTCTTCAGGATGTTTTTGTTTATTGGTGAATGAGAAAACTTTGTTTCTTATGTACCTGCAAACATGGCTGCTATCGAATTCTGATAGTCTGTTATAGATGAAGGGGAGGGATGTTAGAAGTCTTTATTGGTGTTTTTATCATTTCCTTTCATTGACGGAAACCCGAATTTTTGATTGGTGTTTGTATTACTGCTTGTGATTGGTGGAAATTGGCGAATGGAAAACTGGGCGGCAACTGTGACGTGGCGTTGTTTTCCTGCTTTCTAGAGCCGGCCGAGACGCGCCAGTACTCATGTTCCTGCAGCCGCTGTGGTCTCCCGCACGCCTGTATGCGTTGCTTCTCGTGAGCTGTATCATCCCGTAGTGCTGTTATTGCTGGCAGCCAAGACGTCGGAAGTCGGTACCCGTCTTCTCTGTTAATGTCAGCCGATCGCTTGGCTATTTCTATTGCTTCTCTAATCTTCCTCCTGAAAGTAAGAGGCCGTTTCGCCAGTACGCGAGCTTCACCAAAATCAATATGTTTTCCGCACTCATCCTGGTGTTCTGCCATCGCTGACTTGGTGTGCTGTCTTAGTCGGATATATTTTTCGTGTTCAGATATCCGTGTGCTGATGGATCTATCCGTCTCGCCTACATACACTAATCCACATTCGCACCTGATTTAGTACACTCCAGCCACATGAGACATGAAAGAATGGGGTGCTGTCTTTTCTCGACGTGGAAGTTTACAGAAAATCTGATGGTAAACTGGGCTATAGAGTATGTAGGAAGCCAACCAGTACTGACAGGTACCTGCATGCCTCCTCCCATCATCACCCTACGCAGAAGAAATGTGCCCTGCACACTTTAACCAAGAGGGCTCACACTAACAGTGATAACGGGTTAACTGCAAAACCTCAAGTCCATTTTTTGTGCAATTGGTTACGGAATGAAAGTAATAGATATAACTACGGCGACAAAGAATGAAGGCAATAGAGGAGAGCAAAAGGAAGCACAAAATATCGCTCTATTGTCACATGTACAACGTGTCACAAAACGTGTGGGTAAAATTCTCTGCCGAGCAGGTATCAAGCTGATTTTCTGAAGCAGCAACAGAGGACGTCCTCCACACAACGAAATATACAGTTGACAAACTACACTCTGGCCCCCACCAGCCTCTACTGAGACAGCATCTTCAACGAGGTTATGGTAATTCGCGTAACGGACTATCTCATAAACTGAGACACAGGTTTCCAACTCAACAAGCCAAGGAAACCATTACTTAGCTCGTTCAAGGACCCTCCAAGCGGGCACAAGACACTTCCACGACGGCCGCCGGGGCAGTCCACGGGATTCTACACCTTCCACCACCCGGAGCGACGCCGGGGACGGCGCGGATCTGGGTCGGTGCCCGCAAACGGAATGTCGGCGGCAGCAATCGAAGCGTCGGCGCAGGAAATCGAAGCCAAACTGACTGACATAAATGACACCGACAGGTCCACCAAGACACAGGAAGCTCTAGGGAACCCCCACTCAGTCCACCCCCTCGGATCAGTTATTAGGCATTATGGTCCACACCAGGAACCTTGTTATGGAAATGATGAAGGGATTCAAGGAGGCCCAGAAGCGGAACACTCATAATCCACGTTATCCTTTAGGCAGCAGTCCAGCAGTCGCTCACCTCTGCGACTTCATCAATAGTTTCAAAACCCCGTCATGGATAGACGACCAAATATTCAAGGCCTGACAATGTGCGTCTTTAACGCAGACGGCATTGTTAATCAAGAGGTCGAGTTCAGAGAGCTCATGAAACCTCCATCGACCTATGCATGATTGGGGAAACCCACCTAAAACCGGGAATAAAAGCGTCATTCTGAACTACGTTAGATACCGTAAAGACAGGCCAACCCAAGGCGGAGGAGTGGCCATATATGTAAAAAGAGGGATCCCTCACCACCATGTATTCTTACCAGCTACCTATAAAATCGAAGCAATGGGGGTGGAAGTAACCACTGCCACCAGACCCCTAACTATTGTTGCAATCTACCGACCCCCACAAGACGAAATAGACGACGGAGACATAGCTTCTCTAGGGCAAATTCAAGGCAAACGCGTAATAGGAGGCGACTTCAATGCCGAACACCCCGATTGGATCTCTAGAGTAACCTCCAGAGCAGGCGCCAAACTGCAACAACTAGCGCGAACGCACCACTTCGAAACATGGGGTCCAGTCGAGCCCACACATGTTCCAAAAAATGGAGGCAGGCCCAACGTGTTAGACATAGCCCTCACTAGGAGAATCGAGGGGCTTGCGGCCGCAACAGAATGTCCTCCGACCACAATTCTAGAGATCGATGTGGGAGAATGGGTAGCACTCCCACGGTACCAGACGTCTTACAAACGTACAAACTGGGAGCGATACCGAGAAACTGTCGCCTCTGATATCGCTCGTGCTCCGCCACCTACAGCCGAAACAGTAGAAGAAGCCCTACAAGACCTAACAGGTACCATTTTGCAGGCAGCAGAAGATACCACTCCCCCACAAAGGGACGCCCCGCCCCCGCAAGTACAACTGCAGGAGCATTTGATAGCTCAAATCAGACCTAACAACAAAGTGTGCAAAAAAGTGGAAGATCACAGAAATCAGGCCACCAGGAGGCTGCTCAATCGTCTACAGAAAGAGCTGAAGGCAGCGCTCAGTGAGCACAGGACCCAGCAATGGCAAAACCGCCTCACAGCCCTCATAGTGGACGATCACACGCTATGGCAACAAATCAAGAAATTCACAAAATGACGCGTTAGGATGCCGCCACAGCACAGCGAGTGGGGTCTGGCCTCCAGTCATGCTGAAAAGCCCAACGCCCTTGCCGACACCTTGGAGAAGTTGTTTCAAGCGGCAGAACTCCAGGATGAAGAACACGAAGAGGTAGTCCGTCGTCAACTGGCAGTCTTCTTCAATGTTGAGGATGACCGAGAGGACGAACCACCACATCTCGTCCCCGAAGACGCGGCAAAAGTAATTAGGTCCCTTCCTACAAAAAAGGTGCCTGAACACGACCGTGTCACCAAACCAGCTAGTTAAAAACCTCCCGCCCTCAGCTATCGAACACCTCGCGAACGTCTTCAACGAGATTACTCGCACCCGCAGATTCCCAGCTTACTGGAGACACGCGGAAGTGGTCGCGATACGCAAACCAGGGAAAGACAGTTTGCAACAGATCGAAGAGGTGCTAGAGGTGATAGCCTACGCAGATGACCTCCTGCTGCAGGTCAGCGGCCGGAGCCGCGAAGACATAGAACCAAAAATAGAAAGAGCTATGGCAAAATTGCAACTATGGTGTACTAATACTAAAATGTCAATTTCACCCACCAAATCAACATACCTATTGCTGAAAGGACAGCTAGTAAGAAACCCTACAGTGAGAATTGGGGGCTCACCAGTTCTCCGACGACAAGAGACTCGCTACTTGGGTGTCATCATCGATGAAAGGAGGAACTTCGGAAGGCACATTGAGTCTGTAACCCAAAGAGCATTACAAGTACTCAATAACCTCATCTCCATAGGACACAAAAGATTTCACCTTCCACCACACCTAATAAAGTTGTGTCATAACAGTATATTAACTTCAATAGGTGGGTTACGGATCGGGAGTCTGGACGGACAGTCTCACAAGGGTGGTGCCTGCCGTGACAGTGAGAAGAGTACAAAGGAACATGCTGTTAAGATCTATGGGGGCTTACAGAACATTCCCAGGAAGTGCCCTGTTAGTGATAATGCGGCTCTGTCCTCTAGATATCAAAATTCGAGAGCAAGCAGCATGGTACTGGGTTGAGAAAGGGAACGACATGAAAATAGAGAATATACTGGGAGCTCTGGCTAGAGACAAGGGAGAGATACGAAGAAGGGGTGAGGACTTAGGGCAGGAATCTTGGGAAATGGATGAATCTGGCAGAAGAACCTTCAGACTCTTGCCAAATGTTAAAGAAAGATTAGGCATGAGGTATTTCGCACCAACCCGGGGGCTAATACATTTTCTTACTGGCCATGGGCCCTACCCGACAGACCTATGTCGGTTTGGGAAAAGGGCTACACCTGAGTGTGACTGTGGCGCTTCGGAGGGTACTCCCGACCATGTGGTTTACGAGTGCCCCCTTTTCGATGATGTAGCACCTACATTAAGACAACAACTTCCAAACAACAACACATAAGACTTACTAAGACACGAAGAGACTTTTGAAACCTTGAACAACTTGGCAAATGAGGTTTCACGAAAAGTTCTGACTGCATACCTGAGGGACTTTCGCGATTAGAACCAACCACTGAACGTGTCCTAGTACCCTAATCCTGTACCGCCTGTGCGTGGACAGGTCGACTTATTAGTTGGAATCCGCCACGTGCAGGGCTAGGGGGACTGGGGTACACCTATTATCGACTGAGACAGCACCGGATTTGACGTAGGTTAGTTAGTAGTTAGTTGGGCCGAAAGCCCAATTGTTTACCCTTGATGACTGCACGACACAAAGCTTTTCGCCTCGACTGGGCCCGTCAATACCGACATTGGACTGTTGATGACTGGAAAGATGTTGCCTGATCGGACGAGTCTCGTTTCAAATTTTATCGAGCGGATATGGAGACAGCCTCATGAATTCACGGATTCTGCATGTCATCAGGGGACTATTCTAGCTGGTGGAGACTCTGTCATGGTGTGGGGCGTGTGCAGTTGGAGTGATATGGCACTCCTGATACGTCTAGATACGACTCTGACAGGTGACACGTATTTAAGTGTCCTGTCTGATCAGCTGCATCCTTTCATGTCCACTGTGAATTCCGACGGACATGGGCAATTCCAGCAGGACAATGCGACACCCCACACTTCCAGAATGCTACAGAGAGGCTCAGGAGAAGTCTTCTAAGTTTAAACATTTCCGCTGGCCACCAAACTCTCCAGACATGAACATTATTGAGCATATTAGGAATGCCTTGGAACATGCTGTTCAGAAGAGATCTCCACCGTCTCGTACTCTTATGAATCTATGGACAGCCCTGCAGGATTCATGGTGTCAATTTCCTCCAGCACTGCTTCAGACATTAGTCGAGTCCTTACCAGGTGGCGTTGCGGCACGTCTGAGAGATCTCGGGGAACCTACACAGTATTAGGCAGGTGTACCAATTTTTTTGGCTTTTCGGTGTAAAAGCGAAACGAGTATCGTGTAATTCTCTTTAATTAAAGTGCAGTAAGTTCAAGAGGGAACACCAATAATAACTGATTTTAAAAGAAGCTGCGAAGATAGCCATGCAAACAAAGGTATTATTGCTGACTTTTAAGGCTGCAACATTTTGCCTCGACGCTTTTAATATTGTGCCAGTTGGTTTTGCTTATTTTACTCGATATGAGATCGTGATTGATGATGAGTGATCGGATAACTGGTAATTTCTTTTGTTGATGCTGGGTAGAACCACACACTAACTTTCTTATGTGGCGTTGTATGCATGGGAATTGACACCCTGACAGTAGGGGGTGGTGGTGGTTACGCGTTCTTGAGATGGCAACCATCGGCACAAAGGCGTTTTGCAAGACTACACGAGTGATCTTCTACTTGGAGGAATGTTTTAGTGCTCTATGAAAAACAGTGCGGAGGCAATGGTTTTATAGCCCTTCTGGCCCGTCTCCCTGTAATGCGGCTGGTGAATTGAGGAGGGACGCACTCTGCCGCTAAAGAAACAGCCAGAGGCTGGCACCCGGGAGTGGAGGGAAATAACATCTTACAGGAGAAGAAGGCATCCTTTTAATATGGAGGAGCTCGCAGGGGTCACGGACGGCAGACGGGAGTTGTTATTTCGCCGATATTCTCACGAGGAACGGCGAGCGACATTTCCCGCCAAAAAGCAGAGAAGTGAATTTGATTGGGGGGTGTCCTTAGTCGCAGATGGAGCTTTAGAAGAGTTTTCTATATGGAGTACGAACTGCAGGCGATTGGCTGGCAGCTTCATTACCTGTATAGTGGGAGGCACTGCATTTGTTAAGGTTGCGGTGGATGGTGGGGGGGGGGGACTGGGGGGGGGGGGCGGTGCGTTGCAGGGTGAGCACACGCGCATGCTGGCCAGCTTTGCTGGGAGCCGACATGCGGCTTGTAGAGCGTCAGTGAAGAGACTCACTGATGGAATTTGTTAAGTGTCAGTTTGGCACTAGGAGCGTGTTAAGTCGTTCCTCTGCAAGCAGAGCGACCATTCTTTCCTTCTCCGGGGAGTCTGAGGCATACTGAAACCTTCTGTACGAACAAATACGTAAGTTGAGATTCTGTTTCTAGCTTACCGGATTTTCCGTACAGATGGTGCTAGACGTCAGTATAGGGTGCGTGAGACCGCGTCTGAACCGTGATCAATAACGAAACCTTGATTATCTTGCATCTTGAATGAGGCTGGTTCACTCGGCCATCATATTTTGACTAGTTCCAACTGGCAAAACACTGTAACTCTATTTTAAAGAAGTTTTGCCGCCATTACAACGGAGATAGGTTCAGGGTTTCATATGTATATTTTAAACAATATATTCCAAACAATATATTTTAAAACAATAACATAGCTTCTCTTCCGCCATTCATTTCCATTCCGAGTCACCGACTTTAGTGATCGTGCAACCTATGGTAAGCCAGAGACTTTACACTGACGTACTTTTTCACAGAAACGCACAGCTCATTCAGTTTAATATTGTTGTAAATCCCATTTATAGAATATCGTGTTTATACATGTTATTACCAAAAATCCTTTCTAGTATCTGTACAGATATATCCCAACGTAACTTTTTCATTAGACATTTTGTAAATTTTCTCATATCTGAATTGGACTCTATAGCTCTTGAATATAAGAAGGATAAAAGAACGAACACGAAGGACTAGAGACCATCATCCTTAACAGCGGTTTGCTACAGAATTCTAGAACATATTCTGAGTTAGAATACGATAAATTTCCAGAGATCATAAAGCTTATGTCCACGAATCAGCACGGTTTTAGAAAGCATCGTTCGTGTGAAACTCTGCTTGCCCTTTTCTCACATGATATACTGTGAACTAAGGACGAAAGGCAGCAGGCAGGTTCCATATTCCTAGATTTCCGAAAATCTTTTGACACTGTATCCCATTCCAGAACGTTAACGAAGGCACAAGCCTACGGAATAGGTTCCCAGGTATAAGAGTGGCTCAAAGGCTTGTAACCTCCCAACAGATTATATCCGTAACCTCAGAATAAAAATGGTGACTAACCTCTCAATAAAATTTTGACTCATATATAACCTTTCAATAATTAACTGGCTGTGAATCTAAAATGGTAAATTTTGGACGTCAGCAGTGCTGCGTCATGGCCCTGAAAACCATTTTGAATAGATTGAAAATTCATACCTCAATTATGTCGCCGGATAACACGTATATATCTGCTCCTATACGAAATTTTTCTGGCACAGCCCAGTGCAATGCTGGCCACTAGATTTTGGTATGTATGAAAAACAACTGATTTTATTTACAATAATTGGCATGACTATGGATAGGAGAAATTAGTAAAAAACTTTACATTCAGGTGAATGATTGTCAAAAGTTATCCTTATAAGAAAGATTATTATTGAAAATTATTTACATGTGACTTTGATATAACAATAGTACAAAATGAGTTGATGCAAATTACATATGTGCGCGGCAATAAATAATAATAATTTTTGCTTTTACCTTATACTACATCGCTCAGGCACCGCCATCGTTCTCCACGACCGGCCTTGGTAATTTCATACAGCATACAAGTGCTCTCTGTAAGCTGTACAACTAGTCAGCTGCTCTCTAAGAGCGTCCTGACCCAACATCCCGACTGCGAGTTGCTACTACTACCGCTGCCGACACTGCTCTCTGGTCTGCGATTCTATTGTAGCTTACATATCGCAGGCAGCGCGTGAGCAATCCATAGAAGTTACATCTGCTCGAGTGCACTGACAATAAATTCCTTAGTCATGGACCTCTTACAGGCTTTATTTATTTATTTACTCGTAAAGCTCCGTAGGACCAAATTGAGGAGCAAATCTCCAAAGCCATGAAACGTGTCAGTACATGAAATTACAACATAAAAGTAATAACAGATAAAAATAAAATGTTTATGAAACCGAAAAAAGTCAAGCCATAAGTTTAAGTACAACATGAATCAGCTTGATTTGTCAAGGAACTCCTCGACAGAATAGAAGGAGTGACCCATGAGGAAACTCTTCAGTTTCGATTTGAAAGCGCGTGGATTACTGCAAAGATTTTTGAATTCTTGTGGTGGCTTAGTGAAAATGGATGCAGCAGTATACTGCACACCTTTCTGCACAAGAGTTAAGGAAGCACGATCCAAATGTATGTTTGATTTCTGCCGGTATGAGCTGAGCGAAAGCTGCTTATCCTTGGGAATAAGCTGATATTGTTAACGAGAAATGACAGTAAAGAATATATATTGAGAGTCCAGTGTCAAAATACCCAGACTAGTAAACGGGGGTCGACAAGAGGTTCTCGAACTTACACAACTTATTGCCTGAACCACCAGTTTCTGAGCAAAAATATCCTTTTAGAATGGGAAGAGTTACCCGAGAATTTAATACCATACGACATAAGCGAATGAAAATAAGTAAAGTAGACTAATTTACGTGTTGAACAATGACTCACTTCAGATACCGTTCGAACAGTAAAAATGGCAGCATTAAGTCTTCGAACAAGATCCTGAATGTGGGTTTCCCACGAAAGTTTACTAACTGTCTCAACAAACAGAAATTTGAACTGTTCAGTTTCACTAATCATATGCCCGTTCTATGAAATTAAACCGTCAGATTTTGTTGAATTATGTGTTAGGAACTGTAAAAACTTTGTATTACTGTGATTTAGCGTTAGTTTATTTTCTACAAGCGATGAACTTATGTCAGGAACAGCACTCTTTGAAACGGAGCCAATGTTGACCACAACATCCTTTACTATCTAGCTATTGTCATCAGCAAACAGAAATATTTTGGAGTTACCCGTAATACTAGATGTCATATCGTTTATATAAATCAGGAACAGGTTGGTTGGTTTTGGGGAAGGAGACCAGACAGCGAGGTCATCGGTCTCATCGGATTAGGGAAGGACGGGGAAGGAAGTCGGCCGTGCCCTTTGAAAGGAACCATCCCGACATTTGCCTGGAGCGAATTGGGGAAATCACGGAAAACCTAAATCAAGATTGCCTGACGCGGGATTGAACCGTCACCCTCCCGAATGCGAGTCCAGTGTCTAGCCACTGCGCCATCTGGCTCGGTAAATCAGGAACAGGAGTGGCCCAAGTAACAGAACGCAGTACGTTACTCTCGACATCGGGTGTAAGTCGGATACAATCGTATCGTCAGGACTGCTCCAGGGAAGTGTGATAGGACCGCTAGTTTTTGCATAGACGTAAATGATCTGGCTGGCACGGTGGGGAGCATTTTCTGATTGCTTGCTGATGACGCTGTGGTGTGCGGTAAGGTGTCGAAGGTTAGTGAGTGTAGGATGACACAAGATGAAGACACAAATGAACCACATACATTGGCTACAAGTAAGGATTGATGCAAATCATTGGGGAAAGTTGAAAATTTGTGCCGGACCGCGATTCGAACCGGGGTCTCCTGCTTACTAGGCAGATTCTCTGACCACTAAGCCGTCCGGACACAGTGGTCATTGCAACTGCACGGACTACTCTCGCACACCTCCCGTCGGACAAAAATTCTCAACTTATCCAAATACTACAAATGTAGTATCCCTTGTCCATTAGGCTCAATACTCGCGGCATTTCGCCGATTCCCGTGCGAGTTCTAGCCTAGCCACTATGAATTAAGACAAAACATTACAGATACTGGCTGCGAGAGGGCTCCGACGTAAATCAATGGCGAAAGTTCAAAATTATCATATGTATAATACAAGATGACTAAGATAAAATTTCTAGTAGCTCTGATGAATGGCAGATGGCTATGAACATAGAAATCCGTAAGTTAATGCGGATGAGTGGGAAAAACAATCTCTTAATGTTCCGATACAGCATTAGTAATGTCCTGCTTGGCACAGTCATGTCTTTTCAATATCTGGGCGTAAATGGAACAAGCATGTCAGGATTTTGGAAGTGAAGGCGAATAGTGTACTTCGGTTTATTTGAGGAATTTTATGAAAGTGTGGTTCATCTGGAAAGGAGATTGCATATAGAATGCTACAGCGATCAATCTATTCTTGAGCACTGCTCGAGTGTTTTTTAGGAACATTATTTGGAAAATTTTTGAGAACCAGCATTTAAAGCTGGTTGCACAACGATCCTACTGCCACCAACACACGTTGCGCGTAAGGACCACGAAGATAAGATACGAGAAATTAGGGCTCACAAGGAGGCATTTAGACAGTCGCTTTTCCCTCGCTCTCTCTGCGAGTGATAAAGGAAAGGAAATTACTGGTAGTGGTACAGGTTACCCTCCACCACACACCGGACTATGGCTTGCGGAATATGTATGTAGATGTAGGTGTGGTTGCAACTACTGCAGGTAGGTACCCAGAGCATGCCCACGTACCTGAGCCGCTTGTCTAGCTGTCCCAGGTTGGCTGCCCTGGTTAGCAGGCCCGCAGCATTGCGTGTTCATGGGCGGCGGTCAATAGCTCGGTTTACCTCGCGCCATCCGTCGCCGCTCACTTATTTACTGTAGTGGACAGCTCGGGGCGGAGCACGCGTCGTGTGAATACCGCTGTGACGCGTTTCTGTCTCTTAAGGTTGTCTCCTAAGCGACGGATGACGCTCGCCTCGAAATAACTCCGTGCGGCCCGAGGCTCACGCAATACTCGGCTATAACTCTGACGGCCAAACGGTATTCAGGTCATTGATCCGAAGGGTTCTACTCAAACAGCGACACAGTACCGAGCCCCTTAGAAAGACTTACAACAGTAATTTATCTTAGTAATACGTGTGAAACTTTCACTCTTAGAGAAAAAGGCTTGGTTAGCATTGAGAAAAGGTTTGTTGGTTCGATTCCCGTGTGTCTAGAGTTACACACGAAAATCGTTCTAAAATATCTAACAGTGGACCCCATCTACTGCAAGCTCTTTGCATGCTATATCTTGAGAGGTTCTAGTATGGGCTTAAACAAGAACAAAATTTCCTGCATACGTGAGCCCAAAATTGCATACGTTAAGAGCTGTGAGCATTTGTTCATCTGTTAGACACTAGACTCGCATTCGGGAGGACGACGGTTCAGTCCCGCGTCCGGCCATTCTGATTTAGGTTTTCCGTGCTTTCCCCAAATCGCTGCAGGCAAACGCCGGGATGGTTCCTTTCAAACGGCACGGCCGACTTCCTTCCCCGTCCTTCCCTAATCCGATGAGACCGATGACCTCGCTGTCTGGTCTCCTTCCCCAAAACAACCGACCAACTTGTTCATCTAGGCTACGGTGTAACACATCTCCTCCACTAAGTAGATTGCTCATAGCTCTTAAGGTATGCATTTCAGAACCCTTATTTACTAGACAATTCTCCCTTGTTTTGTCTCATACTACCTCCTTCCAAAATATGGAAAACAAAGTGCCTGCAGTGGAAGACGCCAACTGTCACAGGTATCAGAACGATTTATGGTGATAACGTCAGACTCAGTCGTTTCCGAACCAGGGAGCCTTACCTCGACACTTTTGTCCCTCTCCATCATCCCTGAAAGTTTGGAACATCATCAACGATGGGACGCAGCATCTCCGAGGTAGCGATGAGATGAGAATTTTTCCGTACGTACATTTCACGAACGTATCGTGAATATGAGGAATCCGTCAAAACATCAAAGCTCCGACATAGCTGCGGTCGGGAAAAGATCCTGCAAGCAGGGGACCAACGACCACTGAAGACAGAAGTGCAACCAAGATAAGAGAAATTAGGGATTTGTAGGGGGTATGTAGATAGTCGTTTTTTCCCCGCTCCATTTGCGAGTGGAACAGGAAAGGGAATAACTAGTAGTAGTGCAAGGTACCCTCCGTCACGCACCTTATGGCGACATGTGGAGTATACATGTAGATGCAGGTTCACTGTAGTCAAGTCTAGATCTACCTCAACACTTTTTACGTCCCCCCTCCCCCCTCACCACCCCCCCCCCCCCACACACACACACTTCCTTTCATCACCAAATTAACTGTTCATAGATGTCTCAGTAAATGCCACATCATGACATAAATTTCTTTCTCCACAATTATATTGAGTACGCCTTCATTAGTTATTCAATCCTAACTAACTATCTAACTCTGCAACTACACGTTTCGACAGCTGTTTTATTGTTCTCTGAACAGTGTGCCATCCAGTTCACACTTCCGTGCAAGCATACAGTTCCAGAAACGAGATCATAATTCTTAAATCTACGTATCCAGTATTAACAAATTTACCATGCCACTGCTAGTTTGCATTTTATGTTCTCCCTACTTCGGCTCTAGTTATTTTGCTGCTCAAATAACAAAACAAATGTACTACTTTTCTTTCCAAATGCGCTGGCTTTCACGACTTGCCCATACAACCATTTGAATAGCGAAATGTTAGTTATGACGATACGAACGTGAGAGCAACACAAAACCCAGTCCCCTAACGGAGAAAAATCTCCTACACAGCCCCGAAACCAACCGGAGCCCCTTCGGTTAGCAATCCGTGGCACTAACCGTGCAATTACTGAGGCGAACATGTACAAATTTTGATAAATTATTTCCTAATTGTTCTCCACACGGCTTTCACTCTTTGTTCTGTATACAGATGGAATATTTCACTTCGGCCGGCCGAAGTGGCCGTGCGGTTAAAGGCGCTGCAGTCTGGAACCGCGAGACCGCTACGGTCGCAGGTTCGAATCCTGCCTCGGGCATGGATGTTTGTGATGTCCTTAGGTTAGTTAGGTTTAACTAGTTCTAAGTTCTAGGGGACTAATGACCTCAGCAGTTGAGTCCCATAGTGCTCAGAGCCATTTTTTGAATATTTCACTTCCTTCACAACTACTGCCGCCATTTCATGTTTACCGGCTTTTAGAACTGCAGTTTTGTTGTCTGTACAAGTTGTAGATAAACTGTCGGCCTTTGTACTCTATCCCTGCTACCTACAGAATTTCAAAGAGTATATTTCAGTCAACACTGTCAAAAGCTTTCTCAAAATCAAGAAACGCTATAAATCTAGGTTGGTCTTTCTTCAGTGTTGCTTCTAACATGAGTAGTCGGATTGGTATCGCCTCGCATGTTCTTACATATCTCCGGTACCCAAACTGATTATCACAAAGGTTGGCTTCTAACAGTATTTTAATTTTTCTGTAAATGATTCGTGTTACTATATTGAAACAATGGCTTGTACAACTAACGATCTGATAATATTCTCATTCCTTGGAAACGCAATTATTACATTGTTTAGGATGTCTAGGGTATTTTTAATATCGCGTGCAATCGCTTTTTCAACGTATGTTCTCCCAAGGTTAACAATCCTGAAGGAATGTCGTTTCCTCAATGATACCAACTACATTACTTAACTGAAAGGGTCTGTTACCAAAACCAGGTGAAAACATTAAAAGCTATCGGAGAAGAGATGCAGTTACTGGATATAATCGTATATTTCCTATGTTTGTGATAAGCAAACTGCAGAGTTGAGCAGAGAAGCAGGCATTGATAATGGACCTGGAAAATCTTACATTCAAACGAAATATTACGAATACTGTTCCTGCAGAAGATTTTGAAGATGGAACAAAGCAAATTCGAAAGCTTTCTGGAAATCTACACATAATAAAGTTTTTCGAAGCATTTCAGATGCTTCCTTTATAGTCACATCTTCCCACTGATTTGACGCTACATTCATCCTTCCTTTATATCATTCTAGTATTGTTCTTGCTCTCTTTACCTTAACTTTCCTAGGTAATATTTTTGCAACAATCCTTCCAATAATCTGTCTGACAGAGAATATATCCTTACGCGTTGGTAAGGGCTAGCTAAATTCTGTTTAATAAATCTGGACCAAGCACTACACAGACCACACTAAGAATTCAAGAATCTGATTCTGAGCCTCATAACCGCTGTGCGATCTCCTGTCGGTCATTAATCAGCCAAACACTTTGGAGTAGATCCTAGTCCACACTACCTAATTCTCAGCGTCTCTCACACTAGTGATACGGGACATCTCGAATGAAGAAGACTTCAGGCTACCAGATCTTTTGCTTACACGAGCCCGCATATTTTACGACTGCGGCAGACCAAAAATGAAGTTCTTGGGCAGTAACTGTCATTCCATAGCCGACTAAAAGATGATTTTTAAGCAATTATGTTTAAGCACTGTAGATAAAAATCAAGATATTATTTGCGTATCCAGTACCTCCAACAGGTATTTAAGGTAATTATAATGGTGGACTGAGGAGTTTTGGATCAAGATAGAGCGTGCTGTTCCTGTATACAGGATATATGAGAAGTCTGGCGTTTGCGAGGACATGAGGCATCTCGTAACTTCTGCGAGATGGATACAAATGTCCGTGGTGCAGACAGCCAGCTACAGAGGTGAGTAATCACCTCACCTTAACTTACGGCACGCCAATGTCTGTCTTTTGTCCACGCCAAGAATTGCAGTCGTCTTCATCAAAAGTAAATAGTCCAAAGCAGAAGTTAATTTAACGTACCACTTCACGTAAATCGCGCTACTGTTCTTTTTTTACCAAACGCCGTCGTTTGGGATGGATAAATCATTCATTTGAACGCCCTAATACTGAAAATGACTACATCACAGGAAAACTATTTTTGCATTAATGATTCTCGCAGTAACAAACGAGTGGGCACGCATATATAACGTCATTTCTCAGGACTCAGTGTCCACTCTGTAGCGCCTAGAATCGTTCGGCCACTCTGGCCGGCAAACGCTTTAAGTAATTCCCGTAGTGCAAAAATAGTTCATATTTGGTTCATTTTCTAAAATACTCTCCCTCAGATGAGAAATAATTTCTCCAGCGCTTGGACAGCACATAATTATTTTCTTTCTGTACAGAAGAATATTTCAATAGTTGCAAAAAGTTTCACATTCACATTCAGATAAGTCACAGATTGCCATAATA
Source organism: Schistocerca nitens (assembly GCF_023898315.1). Classification (NCBI taxonomy): domain Eukaryota; kingdom Metazoa; phylum Arthropoda; class Insecta; order Orthoptera; family Acrididae; genus Schistocerca; species Schistocerca nitens. The sequence goes on along the minus strand of NC_064620.1, from coordinate 145,488,507 downwards.
TTTTGTATTGGAATTAGTGCATACGTTCGTCGCGTTTTCCAGTAAGTTTTGTAAAATGCGACAGATAAACATAACAGAGACTTCAATCATCAATAATATGGTCTTCTTTACTAGTTACAACAGTCTGCCAACGCTGCAATAACATTTCGATTCCGCGACTGTAGAAATCACGTGGTTTTACGACGAATCACTCATTAAACCGTGTTCGGAGCGCATTTTCGTCCGGAAAGGAAGTGGCCTGATGGTTGTCAGACAGAGAGAGGAAATTAGATGAATAATGTGGTTGAGGAATGACTTCTCAACCCAACTCATATGTATTGTTTCTTGTCAATCTAGCAGCATACGTGCGAGCGTTATCTGGAGTAAAATTACTTCACACAGTCCTCCTGATCGTTGTTCATGGACTGCGTCTGCGAGACTTCTCAGCTGTTGACATTGAATGTCAGCAGTGGTGATGGCTACACTCGGGGAAGCTAATATTAGTACACCACACCGTCGCTGTTCCACTAGATGTGTAATATAGTCTTTTGTGGAATCACGTAGATTTTGGTACGGAGAGTTGCTGCTTTGTTTGGGCTCAACCATTCCTTTCTTTTCCTTGTCTTAGCGTAAAAACACCATTTTCCGTCACCATGAATGATGCAGGATAGGAATTGTCGGTGTTGTTCACGAGCCAATACAAACAAGCTCAGATGCACGTGTGGCCACCCACTGATTTTTGTGATTTTGGTTTAGTGGAAGCAGTACTCATACACCTGATTTTTGAAGTTGCCGCATTACATGGAAATGTCGCACGATGGTTTTGTTTGGTTTTGTTTTGTTTTGCTTTAGGGCACAGAACCAACTGGGGTGATACCGGCCGAAGTTAAAACTATAAAACACGAAGACAGAGAAGAGTTGAAAAAACGACTATGCGTCAGTCCCAACTGATATAATAGAAGACAGCTAAAAACAAGCATGTGGAGAAAGGGCTAAAAAAGACACAATGCAGAAAGTTAGGTGAAAAACTAAAAATTAAATGGCCTTCGCCATATTTCTGTGGTGGATAAAAAGTAAAACGCGATCGACAGCTCGCGCGTCATTTGCCAAAACGGCCGTTAACTGAGACGGAAAACCCAAGCGGGAACGTAAGCGGTTAAGAAATGGGCAGACCGTCAGGAAGTGGCGAACAGTTGAAACTTGTACGCAATGTGTATGAAGTGGTGGCTAGAAAGGCAATATGCAGACTACTTCAAATGATCTCTTCCAAGCGGGAGGGCCGAGAGGAGCTCGCCGAAGCCACGGGGAGAGGCTTAATAAGCCGGAGCTTATTCCCTTGATGCGAGGACCATTGGCGATGCCACTTCCTGACAGACTGCAATACAAAGATCATCGGAGGGAATATAGGAACTAGCGGATTGAGGTACGAGGACTGCAGCCTTGGCAGCAGCGTCAGCAGCCTCGTTTCCTGGCAGACCGACATGACCAGGAACCCACATAAACAACACAGTGGCTCCACTAAGAGTCAGCAACTGACAGTTTTCCTGGACCCACTGCACTAAGGGATCGGTGGTGTACAGCGCACATAGACTTTGAAGGGATCTGAGGGAGCAGAGGACAGAATCAAAAAGGCTGCGATCCCGGTTGTACTCCGTGGCCTGATACAGGGCGAAGAGCTCTGCTGTAAATAATAAGTAGCGTGCCGGAAGCGGATATCGAAAGGCGCGGGTATCAATGACGAAGGCACAACCGACCCCACAGTCAGTCAAATAGCCATCAGTGTATACAAAGTGTAAGTAGGCTGTTTAGGTTTTTATGTTGGTAACGCCACGTAGCGCTCTGTATGAAAATCACTGACTGTGCTGTGTGGAGTTTGAGGCTGGTCGGCATTGTTGCAATATTTGCTATTGTAGTGTTGGGCAGTTGGCACGTAGCGTTGCGCAGTTGGAGGTGAGCCGCCAGCAGTGGTGGATGTGGGGAGAGAGATGGCAAGAGTTTTGAGAGCGGATGATCTAGACGTGTGTCCATCAGAGAGAGTAAATTTGTAAGACTGGATGTCATGAGCTGATATATATATATATATATATATATATATATATATATATATATATATATATATATATATATATATTATGACTTTTGAACACTATTAAGGTAAATACGTTGTTTGTTCTCTATCAAAATCTTTCATTTTCTAACAATGCCTATCAGTAGTTAGTGACTTCAGTAGTTAGAATATTTTATTTAGCTGACAGTATTGGCGCTCGCTGTATTGCAGTAGTTCGAGTAATGAAGATTTTCGTGAGGTAAGTGATTTGTGAAAGGTACAGGTTATTGTTAGTCAGGGCTATTCTTTTGTAGGGATTATTGAAAGTCAGATTGCGTTGCGCTAAAAATATTGTGTGTCAGTTTAGTGTTGATCAGAATAAGTAAAGGGAGAAATGTCTGAATACGTTCAGTTTTGCTCAGCTGTTTGAAAATCAAATAACGTAGAGGTTTATCAGCACAGTAATTCATTAATTTTTCTAAGGGGACGTTTGAAAAGGTACTATCGCAAAGTTCCATGCGAGGGTCGTGAAACTGAAGGCGATAGACTGAGGCTGGAGTAGTGTCCTTGGGAAGCGAATGAAGGCCAAGGTTAACATGGGCCGCTTTACGCACCCAAGGTGGTGAAGGGTTCACGCCCATCGGTAAAGGGGCAGGTAGTGTGAAGTTAAGCAGCTGTAGCAAGTGCCGAAATCGAACTCCAGGAGGTAACAGAGAAAAGGGACGCGCCCCATACTGGCGATCAAAGGAATCACCAAAGAAAGAGGCACAGGATGGGTGGCCACGCATGGCAGACAAACGGCATGCATACCTGCTGAGGAGAAAGTCACGGCGGTAGGACAGTGGTAGTCTAGCAGCTTCAGCATACAGACTCTCAACTGGGCTGGTGTAAAAGGCGCCCATGGCCAAACGGATGCCTCGATGATGGATAGTGTTGAGACGGCGTAAGATGGATGGACGCCCAGACGCATAAACAAAGCACCCGTAGTCGAATTTTGCACGGACAAGGGACCGGTATAAACGGAGGAGGGTGGTTCTATCGGCACCCCAGGAAATTCCAGGAAGTACACGTAGGTCATTGAGGAACCGCGTACAGCGTGCTGCCAGGTAAGACACATGGGAGGACCAAGAGAGAGTTTGCTGTCGGGCATGAGCCCCAGGAATTTCGTAGTTTCAACGAATGGAAGAGCAACAGACTCAAGATGTAGAGATGGTGGGAGAAACCAATTGTGTCGCCAGACATTCATACAGACGGTTTTGTCAGTGGAAAAGCGAAAGCCATTGTCGATGCTCCAGGAGTAAAGACGATCAAGACATCGCTGAAGACGCCGCTCAGTGAGACAGGTCCGTGGAGAACTGCAATAGGTGGCTAAATTGTTAACAAAAAGGGAGCCGGAGATGCCCGGCGGGAGACAGACCATAATAGGGTTAATGTTAAATGATCACAGTTAATTACATTGGCAGTTCTCGAGTACACTGACGTGCATCATTGTGGATAATTGTGTCTAAACGATCTTAATCAACCACTAACGTCTTCCTCAACATGGAAAGTTACTAATGTCAAAACGTACCTCCTTGAGTGATTTCCCTAAATTGCTTTAGCCAAATGCCAGGATGGTTCCTTTGAAAGAACACGGTCGACTTCCTTTCCCATCTTTCCTTAACCCAGTGGGACCGATGGCCTCGCTATTTCGTCCCCTCCTTCAAATGAACCAACTAAACAGCCCTCCTTAAAAGGAAGAACCCTTTTCCTTGCTGTGAACTGTCCAGTGGCCTTGTCCCCATACGCGGCGCAAATGTGTCTGGTTGCCTCCGCCGTAGTCATCCCACTAATGTACTCAAACAGAAAAATATGTGGGAAATGTCCCGATTTCTCCCATTGGTAGGGCTCCACAGCTCCACTCGCCATCTCTAAATGACAAAATGACAATATGTTAAATCAAAAAGCAACACAGAAGTACAAATAAAGTATGACAATTGATAAATAAACCCGTAGCAGCCGGAATACCCACATCCACATACTCTATAGTTTATGCACCAGCCTGATATTCCACATTGGAAGTTAACTGTTTCATCATCATCATTATCAGGAAGAACTTATCTACGCGTGTTTAGGGGATGGCAGTGTGGTGTTTTGACAAATCGAACACACGTCACAAAATTTATTTCGGGAAAAGAATCACTTCAACACTGCACTTGGCTTACAGTGTGTACACGTTTTACTTGTTGTTCTTTATAACTTTAGCGAGAAAGATAAACAGACATCACTGAGCAGAGAATGATGAAAAGTGTAGGTAATGGTGACAGATGATATGTTGATGGTCAACTTGCGGTGTCGTCCGAAGTACGATTTCCAAAGCAAGGGTTGGTACCTCGTGACGGAAACAAAAGTAAGCACAGTCGTTGCCAGACGCAACGACGAATGAGCAAAGTCGGCGTGGACAAGCGTTGAGGAGTTTCCGTACGCCACCGCTGGAGAACGCTTACTTACGTCAGACTGGAGTGCCTTTCAGCCCGTTCTGCGATCGTCGTCTCACTACGGAGCCAACAGTGTGAGAGTTGAACTAGACAGAACCATGCAACAGGATTTATGGTCAGTTGTACTTTGACAGAAGAGATATTATGTTGTACTGTATCAAATGGTTCAAATGGCCCTGAGCACTATGGGACTTAACTTCTGAGGTCATCAGTCCCCTAGAACTTAGAACTACTTAAACCTAACTAACCTAAGGACATCACACACTTCCATGCCCGAGGCAGGATTCGAACCTGCGACCGTAGCGGTCGCGCGGTTCCAGACTGTACCGCCTAGAAACGCTCTGCCACCCTGGCCGGCTGTACTGTATCAAGTTATACGTTAGCGAGTAGTGACAGTAATAAATAGTCACGACATTAGTATGGTCATGGATTGTTGTTTGCTTGATAACAATACTGAGTTGCTTCAACATCGCGAATATACTATCAAACTCTTCGCCGTAGTCATGGGTCACCTTTTGGTGTAACTTTTACCGTTCGTGTCATTCATTTGACGTCTCACCGACTTCTGTGCATAATGCTGACGCACTTACACGCAGTCTTTCCGTAGGAAACTGTCCCGTTTGATTGAGAATTACATTTGTTTCGACGTACCGAAGTTGCGCGTCCTCTGATTCTGTTTCTGAACCACTAGATCCGTCATCTGTTCGGTTTTGTGAGGTCGCAGCCTCAGATACCGATCGCGAAACTGCCACCATTCCCTCTGCATTGTCACTTCGTTCAGTTTCGTGACCTTCATTCGATACATTTTGATTTAGGTCAATTTCTATCCTATCACGCCCTTCAGTTTGCCCTATATGCGATGGTCTACGTCCATCCTCCATCTCAGACCGTCTAACTAACCTCTGTCTTTCACGATTTGCGCGAGCCTGAGCACTAGTCAACATGAAGCTATATGACCTGACACGTCTCCAAAATACCATAGAAAGTCTCTTATGCCACTAACACATCAATAGCAATCGCCGTTAACAGTTTTTGGGCAATCAAACCAACTCAACAACGCTATGAATAATTTCGCGTGACGCCAGAAAGGCTACTTTTATGCAAAGGCTACTTTTACACAAAACACAAAAATTTTTCTTTACTCATTAATACAACCTTTTCTGCTCTGTGGATCACACATTTACAGTAATCTGATGACTATGCAGACACATACACTGAGTAACCTTGTCACTTTTTGTTTTTTTTTTTAAATTCTTAAATACCAAATTTTAATTACTCTTTCTAATTTGAGTAATTGTCATCCTGGCACACTAATTGTTATCCTGGCAGGGTCGCCATTATCTGACAATCCACTCCTTTTCACATTCGTCAAACATCAGCAAAAACACCCTGTAAGTGCGTTCGCATCAGTAGAATACATGACTGGGGTTAGGAGTGGAGCCTTATTCTATGACAGAGCACATCGGTGTTTAGCTGTACACAAAAGGTTTAATTTCAGAAATATTGTTAAGTAAGTACACGAATTTACATAGATTGTGACATGACACTTACAGGACATTTGTCAATATAACGCATTACGTCCTATTTGGTATAAATAACCCTGAATACAACAATATCAATCATAAATAGAAGCTTCTCTACAAAATTATTCTTACTTTTACGCTGTGAAGTTGGCCAATATTACAACAAATCATTTGATTCCGGTTCTAAGTTCGGTACTATTACGGATCAAAATCAAATCTACGGGGGAAGGTAAATTTTTGTGACAAGATGAGCAAAAGATTACTCAAGGTTGCCAGAGTTTACAGTGGACGCAAGCTGGTGAACCAACAAGTTTACGCGTCTGCCAGCGGCAATTACCCTTTAGCTGTGATGTGGTGTCGGCTGCATGGCTGCTCTCGCCCTCTGGAAATCCTATACAAAGCTAATCAAAATCTTTACTGATTTTATCAGCTGAAACATCCTATATTTGTGGTTAGGCGAGAAAACATGCACTTATCCGTAGTCTGGAAGATATGGCGATATACACGTGCATAGATGGTGCAGTGTGTATACTTCAATGCCATCTCAGTTCTTGCAAGAACAATTAGCTACGTGGCTGTTTCCTTTCTCCGCTATTGGAGCTGAACGACTCTTCAGCTAATTTCTAGCTGAATGTCAGCCAAAGTGAACCCAGTGTTCACACAAAATTCCTCATTTGGCGTCTTACACAGCGTGATGCGCCCTGTTCTACACTTGACGCTGGTTCAGAGGAGAGTCCCCGAAGTTTTCATTCTTGTGTCTTTCGTAGCAAACTGTCCCCCACCTATAGCCTTTTGTCCTTCGTATCAAGGCTTTTTCAAACCAATTGGAGCGTTCCTTTCATCTTGTGGAAACTACCCCTGCCAATCGCTAAGGGCCTACCTGTAAACTGCATCGAAATATCGCCCCTTTCTACTCCTTCCGAGATTATTTCAGCCAATAGGACATTTTGTACCTGTTCCTGACGCCTAATAGTTACACGCACACATCACAAGCATTCAACTGTGTTGCCGGTCTGTTTGCATCCATCTGGAAATTCCTCAATGCGGTTTTCTAAAGAATTTCTCCTTAGCAAGCAGCGCTGCGCCGCTACCTGCTCCCCTCAATGTATCGCCTGGTACGTTCGTTGTCCCTCTCGCCATGGGTCACCAACCCCTATTTAGAAGTGTTCCATTGCACTTGGGCCGTGACGGTGCCACTCACGTCTGCCCCCCCCCCCCTCCTCACCCAACTACAATGTTTCCTACTGCCGCTTTTTTCACCTTTTGCTCATTGACATGCAGGATATGGGTTTGGTGTGTGAATACCGTCAGATTGAGTGTCATCCCTTTGAATTATATACTGTGCATTTTGATAGGAAAATATGCTCATCATCACCAAAGTACGTCAGGTAACATATTACTTGTTATGCCATATAAAATCTCTTATGTAAGGTGCGAAATTGACATTCATCCAATCTGCCACCTTACACAATTGCTGGTCCATGGCCTGCTAATGTTAGAAATCCTGATTTGGGACCTCAGCTGGAACACAATTTTAATGTGCCATATAAATTTCAGCTGCAACACATTTGCAGTAAGGCTGCACAGCGATCCAGGAAATATTTATTTTGTTATAAATCCAGTCACAGACGACAAAAGTTTATTAATCTGATAAATACTTTCGGTCAACAATGACCATCTTCAGACATGAGTATACTGGATATACTTAGGTCTGAAGGTGGTCATTGTGGACCGAAATTAATTGCCTGATTACTAAACTTTTATCGTCCTTGACTGGATTTATATTAAAATAAATATAAACTTAATGTTTTTGTTTCAGTTTGGAAACTAAACAGGGACTCATCTTTGAATATGTCTTCCACTGATCAGGCAGTCTGATGTATACAGTGACATGTGTTCCATCCAGTGACGAATGCCGATTGATATGTACATGGTGGGTACCGCCTGGATGAAATTCCCACAGGCAGAACTCGATAGCATCATCTTCCCGCTGGCTGCGACATAGTTGGAGGATTGTTATAATGGCTTTGATGTCCTGTTCCTTCCGAGTGCGCATAGCAGCAAATTTCAGCCGTTGTTACTCTGTCGCCATTGCTGTTACTATGCTGAACCTAGCAGGCTGGAAATCTGTGCACAGAAATTTGCTGTTACAGCTTATGAATAACAGAAGAAGGAACAATGAAGCTTCTGACTATATCTGCCTGAATGTGACCTCCTTCCAGTGCGCCGATTGACCTCCATTCTAGCTCGTCCGGTAAATTCAGCACTGAAACCAGTCGAGATAATGGCTGTACCAGCTAGCTGTCTTCTTCACGACACTAACCGCAGTCTTTATATGCGGGGATTTCTGCTGTTTACACATGAGTAAAGCATACTGCAGCGAAATTAATTTACAAATTGATCCTTTTCGTCACTATGTTAATTAAACATTGTAAATTTCTATGCCAACTGCGTCATCTCTGAATTGTGGATTTTTTTATGTAAATTTTACTGCAATTCGTGGATTACCGTATTATTTTAATTCGAACGAAATTGGAAAACGGATTTTGAGTCCTAGGCTAAGCGAAAATTAGGTTATTTACTAGTATTATATTGCTGTAAATTTCCCACACTACTTACGCTGAAAAATTTTAATTGCTTCTTTTTTTAACTAGATTAGATATTGCGATGGTATAAGGTACATGCACTAAGGAATTAAAAGATTCTTGTTATGTTTATCTTGTGTGTGCATACGTATTCAGCGTCCTACGGAAACCGGCGAAGTGAAATCTGTTTTTTAGTACTGAAAAACTATTCGCCCCCACGTATATCTTCATCTCTGTGTCCTATCGTACAACGAATGCCTCCAACAGTCAGTGTACAACATATGTACCAACATCAGAAGGAACAGCATAACAACGACAGGTCGCCATCTTGTTACCAATCAGGAATAAACACCGTTAGGTCAGGATGAAACCGTATTGGTTAAAACTGTCACCCACCACTTGCATTCTGATAAACTTTGAAGGAGCAGCATTTGTATCTTACGCTACCGTTATTTTCATAAAACGGCTAGACCACGAATTATTTTCGGGGAGGGAAAATTAACACCAATGGAACTACGTCATCGTTACACAACTTCTCATCAGTGTTGTGACGTACTTCAGCCAGACGTATTCAGCTGCTTCGCAAATGCCGAGGAAGAAATCTTTGATGTCCACCGCTCTCGAGTGCCCAAGACAAAATGCTTTCCAGGTTATCACTGTCCCAGGACAAGATCGCACAATTAATGTTTCTACCAAACAATCAGGAGCATGCCTTATACACTAGTTTCGCTTTTGATATATGTTGTATAAATGCTTTTGAGATGTCACAGTCACTTAGTTCCAATATAATATTAGATCTACAATCTTGCTTCCACTGTTTTTTTCTCGAGGTTCTAGGCTGTATTGTGAAAAAACTTACACAAAACTGTATTATTCAAAGAATTGGCCTTCGGTAGCCGCTACTTTTCCCATCTTTCGGGCAGCATACGAATCCCGCTGCGTAAGAATTGTGTCTTTTGGGGAGCTCTGTGAATGTCTTCAGTTCTGGATATGACCAGATGTGCTGATCAGCTAGGCGGTGTGCTATTGATCGAAGAAGGTGGAAGTCAGAGGGAGCAATGTCTGGATAATACGGCTGGTGGAACAGCATTTCAAAGTTGCCAAGTATGTTTGACGGATTTTGCGACATGGGGTCGAGCACTGTCATGCTGAAGAATCACGTTTTCTCGTCTGTCTCCGCACTGTGCCAGTTTGTCTTTCAGTGCTCAGCTGCTTTCGATAACGGTTTCCTGTGACTGTTTGTCGGTTTCAGTAGCTTCAAGAACCTTCCTCCCACTGCCATGCTGATGTCTGACGTCATATTCACCGTTGTTGAATCGTTGAAACCATTTTTTTCACGTTCTTTCACTAATACGTGCCTCACCGTAGGTCTTACCCACCATTTTGCTAGCCTCAGTCGGAGATTTTTCGGGTCAGGGATTTTCACCTGCCTCGAGATGATTCGGTGTTTGTGTTGTCCTCATGATTTCCTCATAATTCATGAAAGTGGCGAGACTGGACTGAACAAAGTTTGGGAATTTGTAAGGGCGCAGTTGAGCGCTTCACAACATCATAATCATCATCCCGGATCAACGACGAGTGGTTGGTGTACCAGCCAACCTCGAAGTGGTGTCACACATCACGCTAGGTGAATTCAGGGGTGTTTCCCATGTTCCGTCTCAGATATATGCTATGCAAACGCTTAAAACACATTTACCCTATACGTAGACACATTCGGCACACTGCTTCCGTCCCAGAGCCTGATTAGAAGAATGATGACATTCGCTGTTTGGTCTACGTAAACAATTACTCAGCAACTTTGTTTCCACCGTTTTGCAATAGATGGCAGTAGCTGCAAGTGGTGGTGACGGTGGTAGATCGTGTCATACAATAAGCTTAGGCACTTGTAAACATAACGTCATCAAAACATTAGTCGATTTGTGGTCGTATCATAAAGTTATTCTCGACTGAGTGTGTCGGAGATTTTTTATTTTATTTTAAAGCAGAAAATTAAAACATCTCGCGAGAGACGAGTACTGGGCTCGTCAATTGAGACACTCAGTCGAGAATACCTTTATGATACGACCACAAATCGACCAATATATTGATGACGTTATGTTTACAGATGTCTAAGCTTATTCTATGACACGATCTACCACCTGCACAACCACTTGCAGCTGCTGCCATCTATTGCAAAACGGTGGAAACAAAGTTGTAGACCTAATAACACTATTTGTCTTGCCGCTGCTGCTGAGTAATTGTTTACCTAGACCAAACAGCGAATGTCATCATTCTTCTATTCAGCCCTTGGGACGGAAGCAGTGTGCCGAACTGATTTGATTCGAGGTCGACATGCCACCCATCCCAGAAGCTATTGCGGTAAAGGGAGTAATTACCGGGATGGATCTGTTTCCCTCAACCACAGCATTCTGTTGACTTAAAGAGATGTCATAAACTCAATTAAATGCTGTGGTCGAGATAAAGAGTATGTGACTTTCAGTGCTATTTCATGTTAATTTCGATTCTGAAGAACACATTAGTCTGTCCAGATAACTTGGTGGGAGGCTGATTGTATTCACTTAGCCGCGCAGGGTAGCCGCGTGGTCAAAGGCGTCTTTCACGGTTCAAGCCGCTCCCTCCGTCAGACGTTCGAGTCCTCCCTCGGGTGTGTGTGTGTGTGTTGTCGATAGCGTAAGTTAGTTTAAGTTAGATTAAGTAGTGTGTAAGATCGATGACCTCAGCAGTTTTGTCCCTTAGAGCCTTACCACAAATTTAAAATTCTTCATCTTGATGTCTTGATTTTAGGAAGCAGCTTTATAATAAATAGGAAATACACAATTGAAAGGCATAGCTGTGATTCGTTTGACCCCGGTACTTTTTAGGCGCACAAGGTGGGCCTGTATTGTTGACTCCCACCCAGGGCAATGGACCAACGGTTTACTGGCTTCCCATTCCTCCGGTTCATGCACAGAGCTCTGTTTTGATTTTTCAAATATTTTGTTGGCATTTAACTATTTCCCTGCTACTTCCCTCATCTACATCAAATGTAACACAATTTTGGTCAGGGTTTCAGGAGTACAATACCTCTCTTACATCATAGTTACCTAACAAATGACGGTTGTAACATGACAAATAGTGTTAAAATGATTTGAGTGTCTATATTGGTAAGGTGAATAAATAATACTCACTATGATCTTGAAAAGTTAATATTGGCAGTACTTGTACTACTGGTGCTGTCACTAATTGTGATAATAATAATAATAATAATAATAATAATAATAATAGTAATGTCAATAGCTATGACTGTCATAAGAATAATGATAATGGCACGTGGACGAACAGGTAGAAGCTAACCTTGGGGAAGATCAGTTTGGATTCTGGAGAAATGCAGGAACACGTGAGGTATTGCTGACTCTACGACTTATCTAAGAAGATAGGTTAAGGAAAGGCAAATCTACGTTTACAGCATTTGTAGACTTAGAGAAAGCTTTTGACAATGTTGACTGGAGAATTCTCTTCGAAATTCCGAAGGTACCAGGAGTAAAATGGAGGGAGCGAAAGTGTGTATACGTACCAGACGGCTATTACAAAAGTCGAGGGCCATGAAAGGGAAGCAGTGGTTGAGAAGTGAGTGAAAGAGGGTTGTAGCTTATTTCCCTATTATTCAGTCTCTAAATTGAGAAAGGAAAATTTGGAGTAGGAATTGAAGTTGAGGGAGAAGAAATAAAAATTTTGAGACTTGCCGATGGCACTGTAAGGCCATCAGAGATAGCAAAGGAATTGGAAGAGCAGTGGAATGGAATGGACAGTGTTTTGAAAGTAGGATATAAGATGAACATCAGCGAAAGCAAAACAAGGAAAATAGAATGTATTCGATTTAAATCAGGTAACGATGAAGGATTAGGAAACTAGACACTTGAAACAGTAGATAAATTCTGCTATTTGGACTACAAAGTAACTGACGATGGCTGAAGTAGAATCAATATAAAATGGGGAATGGGTATGACAAGAAAAGCGTTTTATGAAGAAGAGAAATTTGTTGACCTCTAATATACATTTAAGTGTCAGGAAGCTTTTTCTGAAGGTATTTGTGTGGAGTGTTGCTCTGGAAATGAAACATGGACGACAATCAGTTCAGACAAGAAAAGAACAGAGCTTTTGAAATGTGGTGGTAGAGAAGAATGATAAAAATTAGATGGGTAGACCACGTTACTAATGACGACGTACTGGATATAATAGAGATAAAAATTAGTGACACAACTTGATTAAAAGAAGGGATCGGTTGGTAGGACACATTCCGGGACATCAAGGGAACGGCAATTTAATACTGCAGGGCAGTGGGGGGGGGGGGGGGGGGTAAAATTCCTAGAAGGAGACCAAGAGATGAATAGAGCAAGCATCTTTTGAGATGAAGGAGCTTGCACAAGATAGAGTAGCATGGAGAGCTACATCAAACCAGTCTTCTGACTTATCACAACAGAGGCAGACATAAAAAGAATTTACAGGTGTACCAAAATAGATGCTCTCTGATTTAGCAAGTTGTGGGAGAAAACCGCAACAGCTAAGAATACTAGGGAAAGAGGTAGATTAAACAGGAAGGAGGTATGTTCGAGGGTTGCCTAGGAAGTAATGCACTGCATTTTTTTCTCAGCCGAAAACGATGCTACAAATGCGAAGCGTTACGTATGTATTACTTGAAGTCTCCTGAGTGAGTGCGCCAAGTTTCCATCACTTCCGACAGATAGCGTAGCTGCAGGAAAGTTTCAAAATGGCGTATGTTGGTGATGTACGTTACAAGCAACGTGCCTCCATAGAATTTCTCACTGCAGAGAAATAAACTGTGGAGTATATTCACAAACGCTTGTGCAAAGCCTATGGAACATCTGCTGTCGACAGAAGTACAGTTAGTCACCGGGCACAGAGGGTGAGGTCATCAGAAGGCGGTTCGACGGATCTCCACGATATGCAGCGGTCGGGGAGACCAACCACGGCTGTCACACCTCACATGTTGCAACGAGCTGATGTCATTCGCGAGGACAGACGCATTACGATTCGGCAGTTGGCGCAGCATCTAGCAATCAACAAAGGAACTGTGGATGCTATTATCCGCACTCTTGGATATTCCCGCGGTGTCTAACGATGGATCACAAATCGCCAAAAAAAAAAAACCAATTGTCTTGATTTGTTGCAACGTTTTGAAGCTGAGCAGGGGGGGGGGGGGAGGCGTTTTCGTTCCGGAATGTGACAGGTGATGAAACCTGGTTCCACCATTTTGAGTCCGAAACAAAACGACAGTCGATGGAATGGCGCCATTCCCACTCCACAAAGCAACTGCTTCCGCCGGTAAGGTCATGATCACCGTGTTCCGGGACTGTGAAGGTGTGATTCTCATTGATGTGATGCCAAGAGGCGGTACCATTAATTCAGAAGCATGTCAACACATCAACAAAACTCAAGACGCACTTCCAGCGACTTCGGCGCCACAGCAACCCAACAGACGTTTTGCTGCAATACGATAACGCTCGGCCCCACACAAGTTTTAGGACTGCTGAACACACCGCAAAACAGGGTCGGACAGTGTTACGCAATCCACCCTGAACGAAATGCCTCATGACTCCACTGCTTTACCACCTACTCTTGTACTGAAGAATGAAAAACCACCGAACAGAATCAGAGAGCTTGTACCTTTCCCGAATACACGTAAACTTCGACACAAAGACATAATTGATTTGGCTCTTAAAAATATAAAATATGCAGCAGATAAAAGGAGAAAACTACACGGTGAAGCAAATGCAAAGAAATTGTATATTGGTCAGAAAGTTCTCATTAAAGCTCATTCACTGTCACATAAGAAGAAACACTTGAGTCACAAATTCTTTCTAGTTTACAATGGACCTTACAGAATCCGACGTATACCACATGATAATTGCGTTGAAGTTGAAACTCTGCGTACTAGGAAGAGTAAAGGTTTACACCACATTTCACACGTAAAACCGTTTATTGAAAGATAATCTGTTTTTTTTTTTAATGCAACATTTTGGTTTACTTGCAAATACATTATGGTTTCAAGGTGCTTTCTGAGAGGTACCAGGTGACACAGTGGTTAGTTTATTTGACAGCTACACGACTATATCACGACGCTACTAATGTGTGACACAATTTACCTTGTTGCTTTTGCGGTGTATCTGTTTTATATCTGCACAGTTTTTCTGACTTCTTCTGGAAAGTAAAACATGTTTTAGTAGTAACTTTTGTGGTATAGCTACAATGAGACAGCCTTTTTCGTAGCACAACAATACGTTACAGTACAGTACTTTCTTCATCACAACAATAAGCGTAATAACTACGATATCTATACACAAAGCATTTCACTTTTGTGTATCATGAGGTAAGTACATTGACTTTAGCAGAACTTTGCTTACAGAGGACGATAACTACGACAGTTTCATAGAATTATCTTACAACATGACGCACAGTTTAGCGCTACAGGACACGTATTTGAGTGATTAATTTTATACTTAAAACATTTATATTAAAGATTTTTTTTTACAAAGAAAGTTTTCCGTGATACATTTCATTCCATTGCTGTAATCTGTAACACCTGAGGGTATAATTACATTAATCCTCAGGGGGGTACACGCTTACTTTGTGTACCATGTGTGTGGCAACCACAAGGAACCCTAGCTAATATGGTATTTGCTTATACAACTTTACACATCGGTACCATATTTCTCCAACACAGTATTACACAGCTATCAGATCATTTAACTGAGAGAGACAAACATTTTTTTTACTACATTAGTGACAGATGCTTACGTAATTACACAGTTGAATAACTTCACACTTATGAAATTGTATTTTGTTTGTACTTTGTAAACTGTTCATATTTTTTTGGAACCATTGTGATACTATGTGAGCTTTGAATGATGTGTTTGGTATGGAATCATGATTTTTAAAGTATGTTTGAGGCAGATGACACTTTTGACATGAGCAGAGAATTTTTTTTAGGTTTTGAAATTAGAAAGCTACGACGATTTTGAGAGTTGACTGAGGTGTTATGATGTTATTTTTACGGCGACGATGTGTATTATGTTGTTGAGGTATGTTTATTATCAATGAGATGATGCTATATGAGGAATCTGATTATGATACGTATGTTACGATGAAATATTGAAGTGTCGACGAATATGTATATGTATAATAAGGTAAGGAGTAATGAATAGTGGATAGGAACTCTGCTTTGTGGAAAAGGATGTTGGAAACCGAGAATCGTACTTTTAGAATTATGAAATGTGTGTAAATGCGTGAATGTATCACAATGCTGACGAATATTTTTTTTGGACACTTATATTTATAGGATTTTGTTTCTACAGATTTGTAACACAAATGCTTGACCTATGAAATTTTTATATAAGACTGCCATTGTAGCGAAAACTGCTGTCGTAAATATTTCCGTACGAAAGTTAAGTGACCACCTGCACGTAATGCATCGCGGGCACCCACCTGGGCGACAGCCGCCCGAAAAAAAAAAAAAAAAAAAAAAAAGGCCATTAGCCTTCCAGCGGCACAGGTAGAAAAACAAAAAGGGAGGCCATTAACCTCGCTTCTGACATTCTTTTGTAGAAAGCATCGCAAAAACGACACCGTCGAACTTGAAAACATATGATTACACTGGATGCCTAATGAAATGACGAGAAATATTTTTATGTCTATACACCTGATTATGACTACTGTCTCTCTAGTTGAGAGATTTTTCCACTAACTTATGAAATGTCACATGACTATTGAATGATATTTTTATGCTTTGCCTTTCATAGTTGCTTATTTCATTTGATATCTAGTTTCCAGCTGTGTTGCAGCATAGGTTTTATAAAAAAAAAAAAAAATTCATTTGCTAATGTGGACACTTTCTGTCAACAGATCTATTAAATAATTATTTTATGACCCACATTCTTCGAAAAAGGAGCTCTTGGAATGGAAAGACCAATAAGAAGGGACTAATAACAGGAACCGCATACATAATTTTCTTTTCAACTACTTGTTAATTTTTTCGTAGAGTAAGTTTTTGTGATGCATCACTCTAGTGTTAAGATGTGACGTAAGTTTTAAACATGGCCATTTTTACTGTAATATTTTTTCTGCTTGAGCTATGTCATGTTTAGGTATAAGTTGCTGCTGTTTGCCAGGCATAGTGTTATTGAATTTGACTTTGTATTATTCTGTTAAGCCAGTTTTACTAATGATTTCTTGTTATTATTTGTTGCACATTGCCTTAGATTAGTTGTAATATTACAATTGCTTTGCTAATTTCTTAATGCTGCTTGCTTCGCAAATCTGCGTTTTTTTTCATTGCTGTTTATATTAATTGTTTTATGTGATGCTGCATTGCCTCGTCCCTTAGTTTAGCATCTGAGCTCAGTAGATTTAAGTTAGCGTAAGAGGGGTAGACTATATAAGAAACAGATTTGGCAAAAACACTAAGAACTAACTATTTTGAAAGAAATATGGTTGGAACACAGAAAAGAGGTACAGATAGGACTTTTTGGGAATAATGATGAACGAAGGGAGATCTCCAAGAACAAAAAAGGTTTTGTTCGCAAAATACTGCAGTACCAAAAGTTACACTGAAAACGAACCCTGTCCTTTCCTTTTGTGTTATCTCACTATGTGTTTGTGTACTCTTTTATATTTGTGTTTTTCCTGTCTTTATGTGTTTAGCTAATAAGATTTATGTTGTATAATTTTTCAAATACTATGTTATTTACTTTGTAAAGATGTTTAGACATTTATCTGTTCTGTTTTAATGCTCATGTGTGATGTTGATGTTCCAAAAGTTATTCTGATCTTTATGTATGTACTTATGTCATTATTTTTGTAACACTGATGTATATGTTTATTTCTATTCTTTTGTAAAGCCCCTATTACCGCAACTGTTATTTGTATTGTTATGTTCTTGAATGATGTGTTTTGTATCTTTGTTATTGTGTTCTTATGTTATAAAATTGTAATTGACACCAGGTCATCAAATTAAGCAACTTGTAAGTTACATTTCACTGCACACGTTTTTGTTGGTCATAGTATATGGACAATATGTGACAAGTAGGGACTGTTAGTGTTTGCACGTGTGTTAATAATTCAGCAAGGGACTGGATAACAGCATTGCTTGTTCTAAGGACAATTCCAACAACTTTGTGAGTGCACAAGTGGTGGTTATGGACTTGTTATATTATCCGCAAGACTCTTCAATGGTGATTGTGTACCTGCACAGTCACAACAGATGGCTGCTGGCCATCTCTACAAGGACTACAGTGGGTCTGCGCCTCTGGTGGCCCACCAGTACCATTATATCTCTACAAGGACTGCAGTGGGTCTGCACCTTTGATGACTCACCAATACCATTATTTCTACAAGGACTGCAGTGGGTCTGCACCTCTGGTGGCCCACCAATACCGTAATCTCTACCAGGACTACAGTGGGTCTGCTCTGTGATGACCTACCCACCAATACTCTTCAAAACTTCGACTGACTCCGCTGTGAGTTTGCTCTCTTGTGGCCCATTACCTGTCAGCATGTCGAGAGTCAGCACTGTCTTTCCGTTGGAAGGACAACGATACTTCTTCAAGACTGCATGGAAATCCACTACTTCCGTGTGCATTTTCTTTTACTGCTCAGACTTTGAGAAAAACACTGCAATGTGATGAATGATCAGGACTGTCTTTATGGACTGTGAGAAAATTTTAGCTTTTGACCAACATTGTATCAATAAGTGTGTGCATTTGATTTCTTTGTTATTGTAATTCTGAAAAAAAAATTTTAAGAAATATGTATTGGCCAGTGCCCAACAAAATTTGTAAAATTTTTTGTGGGGAGCATGGGGGCTATGTAAGTAGGCTGTTTAGGTTTTTTTATTGATAACGCCACCTCAGTATGAAAATCACCGGCTGTGCCGTGTGCAGTCTGTGGCTGCTTTGCATTGTTGTAATACTCAACCATTGTAGTGTTAGGCAGCTGGCTGTGAACAGCGCATAGCGCTGGGCAGTTGGAGGTGAGCCGCCAGCAGTGGTGGATGTGGGGAGAGAGATGGTGGAGTTTTGTAATTTGTCATGATATCAAGGTAAATACATTGTTTGTTCTCTATTAATATCTTTCATTTGCTAACTATCCCTATCAGTAGTTAGTGCCTTCCATAGTTTGAATCTTTTATTTAGCTGGCAGTAGTGGCGCTCGCTGTATTGCAGTAGCTTGAGCAGCGAAGATTTTTGGTGAGGTAAGTGATTTGTGAGACGTATAGGTTAATGTTAGTCAGGGCCATTCTCTTGTAGAGAATTTTGAAAGTCAGATTGCGTTGCGCTAACAAAATATTGTGTGTTGAAAGTCAGATTGCGTTGCACTAAAAAAATATTGTGTGTCAGGTTAAGCACAGTCGTGTAAAATTGTTAAAAGGGGACGTTTCAACTTCCGCTGGCCACCAAACTCCCCAGACTTTAACATTATTAAGCATATCTGGGATGTCTTGCGACGTGCTGTTCAGAAGAGATCTCAACCCCCTCGTAATCTTACAGATTTATGGACAGCCCCGCAGGATTCATGGTGTCCCTCCAGCACTGCTTCAGATATTAGTCGAGTCCATGCCAGGTAGTGTTGCGGCATTTCTGCGTGCTGGCGACACTGCGACACAGACAGAAATTTGAACAGAGCGAACCAGACTATTTCATAATTTTGTGAAGAAAAAAATAGGCACGAAGGAGATTTAAACAAGGATCTCTCCTTTCGCAGTCCATCACCGTGACTACACATCCAAGACCCCCTGACTACTCAGCTTTTCTCGATGTTACACATCTTGAGACTGGACCACTCACTGTATGTATTTTGCTTCTTTTTTCACAGTTCAGTACACTTTCTTCCTGTATTCACGCTTGGCCTGCGTTCAGTTTTTGACGGGCTATCCACTGGGTCATCTTACCACTAAATGTAACGGGAGGGGGCTCTGCGACGGGGAGTTTCCCTTGGTAAACACAGATGGAAGTCATCCAGCTTGCTTGGGGTATTTGCAGTAGAAAAAAACTGATGACACGTCATTGAGATAAAATGAAAAGAGTGTAAGTCCTAATACGTATAATCAGCTTGAGTGACTCTCATGCGGACGACCCGGTTTTAATTCCCGGTGCTGCCAGTGATTTTTCCTTTGTGAGGGTATTTGGACAGCGTGCACTCATCCTTGTCGTGCCAACTGAGAAGTTTCTTGAGTGATAAAAAGAGGCTCCCAGGCTTGGGAAGCCGACAACTATCGGAAAAGCGGTGTGTCGACCACATAACTCTTCGTAGTTTTGCTATTTGGGGACCAAAATAACTGATGATGGTCGAAGTAGAGGGGATATAAAATGTAGACTGGCAATGGCAAGGAAAGCGTTTCTGAAGAAGAGAAATTTGTTAACATCGAGTATAGATTTAAGTGTCAGGAAGTCATTTCTGAAAGTATTTGTATGGAGTGTAGCCATGTATGGAAGTGAAACATGGACGATAAATAGTTTGGACAAGAAGAGAATAGAAGCTTTCGAAATGTGGTGCTACAGAAGAATGCTGAAGATTAGATGGGTAGATCACATAACTAATGAGGAGGTACTTAATAGGATTGGGGAGAACAGGAGTTTGTGGCACAACTTGACCAGAAGAAGGGATCGGTTGGTAGGACATATTCTGAGGCATCAAGGGATCACCAATTTAGTATTGGAGGGCAGCGCGGAGGGTAAAAATCGTAGAGGGAGACCAAGAGATGAATACACTAAGCAGATTCAGAAGGATGTAGGTTGGATTTGGTACTGGGAGATGAACAAGCTTGTACAGGATAGAGTAGCATGGAGAGCTGCATCAAACCAGTCACGGGACTGAAGACCGCAACAACAATAACAGTTGTGGTGTTCATACTCTAAGACCTTCGGTACACACACCATCAGATTATTTTACTTGTCGCTCTAACGAAGTAGGCGAGTGTCAGCAATATGTCTCGTGGTCTTATCGTGGCGTGTTTATCTTCTGCCGTTAGGTCAGACGATAGAAAAGCCATTAGCACGCTTAGAGTAGCAGATTGACGGTGACCAACTTTAAACAGAACTTGATTCAATTTTCACACACATTTATTAAAATAATAACAATCATAAACCTTACTTAACTTGATTCTGGATGCTATTTACAATTGACAATCTGAAGTTCCTTTGGTCTTGGTACATTAATCTTATTCTCACATATCTCTGATACTTGACAAAGTGTCTATTCATTTATCTTAATGGCTATGTACAGGAATATGATAATCTTATTAGGCGCAGACTGAAACTTGACTCTAGACTGGTACAGACAAATGTAGACTGGTACAGACTAATGCAGACTGACTAACTGGAGGTCTGTACACTCGTTGTAATACCTCGAGCGTTCAGGTATCACTGCGAGAGTGTGATCCGCGAGGAGAAAAGGTTCTATGTTATCAGCAATCTCATTGGCTGCATTACATATTAATAAGCGGATCGGCGGAAGCAGAATTTGGTCCGTCTCTAAGACAGCGCCATCTCGTAGTGCGGAGACGGACGAGCGCTGCGCCTGCGCTGTTGTGCTTAGCCGGGCGCGCTCTATTGGGAAAGTTGTGTACGCGCTGACTACGTGGAACTATGTACACAACAGTAGTGCATCCCAGTGACGCAACAAGGTCCTATGACGAGACGGCGGCCGATCGGAACCGCGAATTTCTTCAGGCGAAGTTGAGTTCAGTCCAGTTCAGTTCACAAGAACACGATCAAAAGTTCAGAATAAATGGAAAGTTAAGGAAACTGTCTCCTTAACCGATGTCTTCTAAACTGGAGGGTTGGTTGTTACAGACGAAATAAACTTCGTTTCCAAATCTAAAACAACGTATATATTAACCCATCTTTCTATTTGTCGCCCTTCAATTTTAGTGAATACTGTAAATATAGTTCGGATAACTTCATCAGCCATAACGATAAAAGCAACTTACTGCAGATGGAAGCATCAAGAAAGTGTGTTTTGTAACTGCTTCACTTCATGAACTTAGAAACGTGGGCCTATAATGACAATGGAATAAATGTAACGACTAATGAAAATTTTTTTAAAGAATGAGTCCAGTTTTAAGCACACAGTCAGATCAACGCTAAGAGTGCAAATTATAATTTGATGTCTGCCACTGGAAGTTTCGCTGACAGTGGGCAGTGTATTGCCGCTATTACACTATACAGGAACTCAAGACGATTTATAGTTGAGACTAACGAATTACGGAATGCAAAGACAAACAGGTAAATTACTATTGCCAGCCATCGGTTGCGTACTTAACTTTCTGTTACAGTCTTATTCCATATGTTACAACGACGGAAAGAGAAGAAATGTTAGAAACATTCAGAAATTGTTCCAAAGAAATTAAAATAAAATTTTACAAAGGTTAAAAAGTAAACGACTATTAACAATTGTTCGTCGTAGAGAAATACTATCGTTAATGTAGTCGAATACTGTCAAAGAAAACCACTATACCAGATTACCCTATTTCGTGTTAAGGGAAGAAACAACGTCCTGTCTACCGGATGTTTTCGCACAAACAGTGTCGCTCAATCTGCGGCACTGTCCTCTGCAGTCGAAAATTTATTCGACACCACGACGCTTACTGACGAAAAGCCCGTTTCACTACGTTTCTTGTTTTTTTTTTTTTTTAAGTTGTAATTAATTATACAGGCTACCTGCATTACTCTGCAGGACGGTGCCTCGAGCCAATAAGTGCCATATAATGAACTCCCTTCATTTAAAGGAGCATCTCTTTCCATCTTCGGAGGAACGTAATTCTTCCCCTGTTTCTTTAGCCTTGTTATTCATTATTAACGTTTTCCCTAGCTAAATGGAGCAATTTACATCTTCCAGTAAATTGCTCTTCATAACTGTACTGTTGCTTGAAACCGCAGGTGTCCGTTTCGCCAGCTTCCGTAAATTTAATTAGCGGTTTGTCTTTTATGAGCTGTTTTCGCTGACAACGGGTCTTACATTTCGGTAAATAATCCCCACTAACGTACGCGATATGTTGGAGCTTTATTCGTGAGAGAAGCCCATACCAGTCCGTGCTCCGCCACTAACTTGTGAGAAGTTCATGGCTGCGGTTTTATGGCTCATTAAGAGAACAAAGTTGACGTCCCTTAAACTGGCCTGGCCACAGACCGACCCCCATACACATCTCAAAGTTACGAGTGCAATTAAGAATATGAGTCGTAATTTAACACGAACGGATGAAATTTACAAACCTCGGCAAGGCAGACACCGAAGTCTGATGGTGAATGTTAGCGTCCGAAACCGGTCTAGCTGGGGCAGTCAGTTTTAATTATAGGTGTGTCGGTTGGCAGTGCGGCGCCTAGCAATTCTTCGCTCGTTCTGCGAATTTATTGCGCCGGTGTCGTATCTTTCCATGTTTACGATGCCTAGTCGTCATTCTCAGCACGGTACGCACAAGTTACACGTGCGCTTTGTTTGTGTTAGTAACAGATACAGAGACATTCACAATTTTGAATGTTAAATCAAATAGCTTTCAACCGTCTAAATTTCCAAGCTGTTATTCTATTGTGCTACCAGTTTCGGCGATGCATTGCGCCATCTTCAGACCCCTGACCAACATGTAGGAAGATTCCAACCTCCGTTTCGGTCAAAACATGGGAGGGATACCAAAGACTAGTATCTGTAGATTTTTCATAAAGCACTGTTTAAAAATTCTACAGTTACCAGTCTTTGAATCCTGGCCCATATTTTGACCGGAACCGAGGTTGGAATCTTCCTACATGTTGGTCAGGGGTCTGAAGATGGCGTAATGTATCGCCGAAACTGGTAGCACAATCGAGTAACATCTTGGAAATTTAGACGGTTGAAAGCTGTTTGATTTGACATTCTGTACTGAACAGTCGAGGTTAAGCAAACCATCTCTGAAAAGATGGACGCACAGAGATTCACAATTTTCGCATATAGTTCATTGTTAATAGTAGGATTTCCAGAACCACGCGAACACTACGTGCTGAGTCGTTTCAGACCAATGTCGAGAACTCGCTTAGGGAAAGCCACTTGTATGATGGAAGCACTGCACACTGGATGACATCACTAATTGGGAATAAAGGCTCAGAAAGAATCCGATAATTAACCATAAACCCGTAATGTTTACTTGAAAGAACTGCAGTCTGGACAGTATTTTAACACTTACGGTGCTGGCTAAAGTATGCGATTTTTTGAAAGTTGTAACTCGTGTGTACAAATATATAGCTGGAATTTCACAACATATGTAGGCTGTTTGGACTTTTTACTTTAAAAATACATATTATGGCGTTACTATCACTACATCTGAATCCACAGGTTAACCTTCAATTTAATGTTAATTATCTCAGAAAGAACTGAAAACGAGTTCTGGCATTTAAATACGTATGCCGGTAAGCAAACAAGTCATGTTTCTATTTAGATTTCCTTTGCAACCGTTTTAAATCTAACTAACTTTGTGTTCTGCCTTACGGCAGGTCTTGTCATGGGGGAAGCCTCGTCAGAGAGGTCCACCGCATGAGCGTCTTGGGAAGTGATTCCAATGGTGGTTACCCGTTGCCTTCCACTGGTGATGATGAAATGATAGTGAGGGCAACACAACACCCAGTCCCTGAGCGCAAAAAATCTCCGACCCAACCGGGAATCGAACCCGGGCCCTTTGGCGTGACAGATTCTCACGTTGACTGCTCAGCTTTAAATCTAAAGAAACACACAAAACACAAGAACAAAGCAAAATTTGGCGCTCATAGGAGTACAATGTGATGCAAATAGAAACGTGGAGAAATACATACTCCAACATTACACTCACTGGAATCATATGCTAGGATCGATTTCCTGATTTACTGCGGGAAAATCCTTCATAACAATACAATCTGCAAAAATAATACGATAAACGTCCAATATGAATCGTCATCAGATATTTTGTTCCCATCAGCTGAAGACTCGTGAAAATTTTGTAAATGATTTGCTCCAGACCTTTCTCCTCTTCACTGCACATTCTCAACAGAAAAACACACAAAACGCACGAAAGAGGGAGAATCCGGACGTCACCTGACACCTGCGAAACAAGAGACGATAACAAATGTCTCAAAAATGACCGGATTTTTCCAGTTGCTATTACCATCCACTAAAAACTACGAAGCCTGCAGACCCGACAGATGTTTTTGTGAGCGGTAAATATACGTTTGACGCCACAGAAAATCATCAAGACGTCCGCCGCACGTTCCCATTTCCCACAAGCGCCACAAAATTACGTCATCCAAATCCTAAGTGTTAAATTGAGTACCAAACTGGGGCATGCAAAAGTTATGGACAAAGTAACTTTCTCAAGATTTGTCACTGTCAAAAACCAAAGCTCGATGAAACTTCTACCATACTTGCAACGAATTGCTACAGTATAGTAGAGAAGGTAACTGAATGAAATACGCAATGAGACGGAGAAATGTAACATTTTCGTTCAAAGAAAATTACTATAATGCAGTCACCGTGATTCATGCTGGTCCAGTGGATATCACGAAAGGCGGGGCGCGGTTCTTAATAGGGTGTGTGTTCACCATGGATGGCGAGGCATGCTGGCATGGGGGTCACAAGGGAGATAAAAGGTTCTTGTGATTTGGCGTTCCATTACTCCACCAGCGCCGCTGACAACTGGACTGTCGTTGGTATATTTGCACGTGCTAATATGCAGCCTGCCAGTGCAGGTGGAAAATTATTCACCGTATACCCAACTTTGTAGGACTGATGTTCAGAGTGTGTTCTGCAGTATTTGTATTGTTAGTAGTGTTACTGTCAGGCACCAGAGCTGGTACAGCAACGCAGAGTTGAAACACAAATATCAGTGTACAGTACAGTTGCAGACAGTCAACACAGTTCTGGACAAAGTGAGCAGGGCTTTACTCTTAAGTCTGCTTTATCAAAACGACAGCCCTTTGCTAGTAATAACGCATTAAGGTCCTCATTCCGTGGTTGAACAGCATGAATGGAAGTACAATTTAACTGGCGATTTTGAAACTGATCCTTGGAGTGCCCTGCGCTCATATGCGACACAAATTGTGGGAGAAATTACTGTTGCCATAGCTCAGAGTGCTGGACGCAATGTGCTACCTTCAAGCAGCTCAACGTTTTATGGTCCACCGTATGTGGCGGCAGTAGAGCAGTCCCAGTGCGTTTTCAGCCTGTGGTGGATCCAGGTGGTCGCCACACTGAGCAACGTTTATAACCGGGAACGTAAACGTAGTACGCAATTAATAGACGTTACTCTCTCATGTGGAAATTGCTGTGTCGTCCGAACAACACACAGCTTGGGAAAAAGCGCCACAGGAGCAAAGATGCGAGCTGGTGCCAGTGTCATACAGACTCGCCACTTTCGCGAGTTCCACCACTGCTACGGGCGGCGCTGAGGAGCAAGATATCGAGTTCGCTTCGGTCAGTTGCCGGCCGAGTACAGTACCCCAATGACCGGACGACAACGGACAGAGCCCTACTCGGATGACACAAGAGCAGCACTCGCCCACTTGGTTATAGATCATCGTCCAGGGCTGACTCGGACAGGAGACGTCGCTTAGTGGACTCTTAGAAGTGAATAGGCAATTGTTGTAAATTGCGTATACTGTGTTCTGTGAAGTCTACCTGCGGATAATTTGCACTTAGCCACAAATATAAGAAACATTTTAACTCATTTGTGTGACTTTGTTACTAATTTGTTGGAGTTTTGTACAACCTTCGTTCACCTATCTTGTTACCTGACCCGGGGGCATAGCTGTGTAATAGTGGCAGGAAGAAATTGTCTTAGCGGCGTATTGCACTAGAAACTGTTACACGAACTCACAGACTCGGCCTACCGTAACGGTGGCAACTCGGCCACCACAGCAGTAGCGGCGAGGCCTTTACAAAACTCTCGTCGAGGGTCTACAAATGAAATTAAAATGTGTTTGTTCCAATGGCTTATTCGTTAATTCTCTTCCGCGTGTCCTTACAAACGTTTCCACAAAAAATGGTTCAAATGGCAATGACTTAACATCTTAGGTCATCAGTCGCCTAGACTTAGAACTACTTAAACCTAACTAACCTAAGGACATCACACACATCCATGGCCGAGGCAGGATTCGAACTTGCGACCAGAGCAGCCGCGTGGTTCCGGACTGAAACCCCTAGAACCGCTCGGCCACCAAGGCCGGCGTTTCTACAAAGTTTCATTGTCTTACTGTCACTCCTTTTTCATGGGAACCATTTCAAGTAGCAGCCCTGTACGTCTCCCCAACACATCCCACAGATGCTCAATGAAATTTAAGTCGGAAGAACGGGCAGGCCAATCCGTTAACAGAATATCCTCTCGTTCCAACAGCTGCTTCACTTAGGCTGCTCTATTTTGTCGCGCTCTGTCATCCATAAAAATCTCGTCAAGACCGAATACGTTCCTGGAAAAAAGCACACGGTTATGGAATACAGTGTGGCAACAACGTTGAACGACAACCACACCGAGTTCAGAGATCTGGAGGTGGGTACGCCCGTATCACAATATGCCACTCCGCAACGTAATATTTGGCCGACCAGAACGATCATTACAAAATTGGGCGACGCTTACAAAGAACTTGACAATACGAGCCCACTTATCAGTTGGTCGTTGCACTTCCTGGCTCCTCTGGCACTCATTCGTTTGGAAAGAATGTCAAAGAGCCGTTGAATCTTCTCCTGAGGCAAGGTGGCCCACTACCGTTGAAACCCGTTCTTGACAACCTGGCTGCTGTCACTAGGACGGGGTTGACGTCCGACCTCGATGAAACTTGGAACATCCTTAGAAAGGACAGCTACAGTATAGCAGACAAGGCAACTGAAAGAAATACGCAATGAGGTGATGTCCTCCGTCAGTCCTGTCTGGAAAGAATCCCATACTGTGCAGCTGTCTGGCATGTTTTATCAGGTGCAGATCTGGGGATCCTAAGGGGCGTAGGACATCAAACGGGCCGACTTGGAGCAGGAGAGGCACCACAGGACATTTTAATTTCCACTGTCCATACTTTTACAAATAAAATCATACAAATTTGTCAGCACGACCAGGAAGGATTCAGAATTCACACTCATGGCAGTGGACGTTCAAAAACACAACAAAATTTTTTTTTACATTTGAAATTTCATCATTTTTTCACTTTCTATTGGCTACATTTGTTGCTATAGATACACTTTTGCCGCACGGGATTAGCCGAGCGGTCTGAGGCGCTGCGGTCATGGACTGTGCGGCTGGTCCTGGCGGAGGTTCGTGTCCTCCCTCGGGGATGGGTGTGTGTGTTTGTCGTTAGGATAATTTAGGTTAACTAGTGTGTAAGCTTAGGGACTGATGACCTTAGCAGTTAAGTCCCATAAGATTTCACACACATTTGAACATTTTGAGATACACTTTTCTTCATAATTAAGAGAGATTCTTCGATATATTTTGCACAGCGTACAAACCATAATTGTAGGTGTGTGAAACTCTAGAATTTATTTAAATTATGAAAACATGAATGAGCTGTTACATTTTAAAATTCGTATTTAGAAAAAAACACAAATTTTGCAGTTAATTATTTCAATTTTTATCACAGTTTTCAATATATTTAGAAAATTCTAGCGTTTTCCAATCAGGAGTATGTGTTTAATAGGCATACCAAACAACAGGATATTTATTTCGTATGCTGCATCAACCTAAGTACAGAAGTATCTGTTTTGCGCATAATGCCCGTAATAGTTTCTGCTTCTATTTGGCAGTCTTTTAGAACCGTTGAGCACCATAGGTAGGTTCATTTTCATTTTCTAAATCAGTTTTCTTCCTTTTCACATTTCTATGATACACTCTTCTTGATTTTATCACCTCCAAAAATGATTTATCTGCTTTCACTAGACGCTCTCTGCCCATCGCATACAAAGCTTTGATGCAGTTCACTCCGAGCTTAATTCTCATATTCTCTAAAACATATTTGTGGCTTTACAAAACATCGTTAAAACATGAAACTTCGTCATAAACACCAATAGCAAGTGCATTTCTGCGCACAAAAATGGTTTTTGGCAATCTTTCTCATACACATTGGTTAAAACTTTCTTTCGGGTTTTGGATACGACCATGAAGACATTTCATCAATAAGTTTCCATTTACAAGGTCCCTCAATAAAGGAGTGATAGCTTCCATTACAGCAGTTGGTAGAGAATTTCTGTGATGAGATTCTTCACATACGATTGGCAGAAGAATTTTGTGCAAAGGGGTGTAGCGCTGCATATTGGTGCACTTAAGAGCAAATAACGTGCCATATAGTCTATGATAACTGGCGTAAGTCAGGGTGATATGGTGAATCGGGTGAATTTGTGAATTGCTTTAATTCTTTACTGATTAAACAGATGTCTCTGTATGTCTGGAAGCCAATGGTCTCTGATCATCTCTGCAGTGTGCACGTGTTGAAAACCAGCTCCGTTTTAAAAACCGTAAATACTGTGTACAAAACTGTTTTCGATGCTAAATAATTTTTATATGCTGCATGCATTTGCAGATGTTACTTCAGGTAGCGTAGTCCGCGGATTAACTTTGATATATTCTGCTTTCTTATACTGCTTATGTACTTCATAACCTAGAAATCGTTGTGTCTAGTGTTTTGAACTTCTTGCGGTGCTATTCACCGTTTCACCCATAGCAAATGGGAGAAATGGTGAACTCGGGCAGGGGTGATACGGCGAAGGACTTTTCTTATGTGGAAAGTGTAAAGCTTCTATTTAGGTACATCCCAACCAGGGTTTTTTACAAGTCATGAAATGTTAGCGTTTCCTATCCCATGCGACAGTTATATTCTGTTTTATCCGACGTCTCAATACAGTCGTTAATTTAAAAATTAGTATTTATATATTTTTTTGCGAGTACAGTTTGGTTAGTCAGTGATTAAAAAAATAAATGTACTAACTACCGACATTGGTCCAGGCAAAGATGCCTACATTTTATGAAAGACAAAAAGTGTCCAGCTCTGCTGATTGGACGGAGGAGCAACTTAACGATGCCATAAAAGCGGTGCAAAATGGAATGAGCCCGAGAAAAGCCTCAAAGGAGTTTCACGTACCATGGTCAACGCTGAAGAGACGATTAGCAAACGGGTGCCTTACGAAAAAACCTTTGGGTGGGCCGCCTGTACTAACACAAGAATGTGAGAAAAAGTTGGTAAAACATATCATAAAATTACAAAACTTCGGATTTGCACCGATAAGGACAGAAGTACGTACCATGGCATATAAACTAGCTGAGAAATATAACCAACATCACAAATTTAACCGAGAAAAGGAAATTGCAGGAATGTACTGTCTACATTTATTCTTAAAAAGAAATCCGGAACTCTCAATCCGCAAATCGGAAGGAGTTTCACAAGCACGGTCAAGGGGTGTAAGTACGAAAAACGTTTCAGACTATTTTCCATTGCTGCAAAAGATCTTGGTAGAGCATAACGTCCTTGATAAGCCGGGAAATACTCGTATATTCAACGTAGATGAGTCCGGACTTCAGCAGAATAATAGACCAGCTTACGTGTTGGCAGCAAAGGGGTCTAACAGCGTTCCAGCAATAACATCCGGTGAAAAGGGTGAAACCATATCTGTAATCGCTTGCTGCAATGTAGAGGGCATGTCATGTTCTTACCCCCAGCTTGTGTTTTGAAGGAAAAAAATGAAAAGGCCGAGTACAAGGACGGTATGCCACTGGGTTCCACGATTTTCATGTCACAAAAGTCGGCGTACGTAACAACTGATATTTTTCTTCTGTGGCTAAGGAACCATTTTGCACCGAGGAAGTCTGAGGGAACAGTCGTGCTTATTTTGGATGGACGTAGCTCTCACTGCAGCAGCGTGGATACATTACAGTTTGCAGCAGAAAAAAACATAATTTTGCTCTGTATATCCAGCCACCTCACACACTATCTGCAGCCGCTAGACAAAGGATTTTTTAAAGCTTTGAAATCCTATTATTACAATGCTTGCAATTCGTACATTACAATGAATCCAGATAGAAAAATTTCCATAGTAGTGTTCGGAGGACTGCATACAAAGACATGGGTACAAGCAGCTACGACAGAGAATGCAATATCGCGGTTCAGAAGCACAGGAATCATCCCGTTTAATCCTGATGCCATCCCCGAATACGCGTTTTTAACATCAGCTTCAGATCAACATCAGGAAAACAATGAACGACATGAAAACAGACCTACTTCACCTCGACCAAGTTGTTCGCACTGGCAGGAGATACCTAATCTCTCAGAAGAAGCAACTGCAGACGTAGATAACGATCAGGGACTTGAACACATACAAGCTTCACCACAACTGGGCTGTTCGCAACGGGCGGAAAATCCACAGGAAAACATGCAGTCTTCATCAGAAGCAACAGATATGACCTCGACAGTGGCAACAGAAGAATCTCAAATACCCCCGGGCAAACTCTTGGACCATATTTCGCAGATACCTATCCTAGATAAAGTAGCATCTGCCAGGAAGAAGTCCAGAGCCTTAGCTGAGGTTTTGACCTCTCCAGAAAACATCGACAACATGCGAAACAGAAAACGACAAAATGAGTCAGTGAAGAGTGGAGCAAATGCTTAAAAGAGGACCAAAGGAGAAACCGTAACCAAAGGAAAAACCCTAACCAAAGGAAAAACCCTAACCAAAGCGACTACCAAAGGAATTATCAAAAATAACCAGCCTAGGAAACGAATCCGACTCGTCGCTAGCTATCCAATTGCAAGAGGATGATGACGACGCGAATGATGAAGAATGTTGATGTGTAGGGTGCGGCGAACTGTACAGTTGCACTAAAAAGGATGTGGTTTGGATCAAATGTATTAGCTGCCAACGTTGGCTGCATGAAGACTGTTCAAAATATGAATCTATGTGTCACGCACGTGGCAAAAAGCAAGGGAAATAAGTTCACCATTTCACCCAAAGGGCATTCGCCGTTTCACCCACATACATGGGTGAAATGGTGAAACTGATAAAAATAAGTATTTTTTAAACTTTTGTAGTGCCTTAAAGAGGATGTGGTACTGTTAATGTGTTACTTATCTATTTTGTGAAAGGAGAGTGTTTTTATTTTGTTTAAATAAACAATTTCTTGTCTTCGACGAGGCCCAAATGTTTTGTTCACCATATCACCCTGATTTACCCTATATATGTTTTATACATCAAAATATACAGGTAGATGGGCGCTACAAAATAGGCATATTTTTGAAAAATCGATTTTTTAAATTTTTGACGTCCTACTTCCTTAATGGCTATGAGAGTCACTAAAAATCTCGTAGAATCTAGCAGACAGTTCATAAAGAAACGTGGCATGTGATAAGGGGACACGCCCCTGAACGGGCTCCATTTTTAGCATTATCTTTACCCTCATAGTGCACCTGATGTATAAATGAGAGATAGCTCAAAATTCTTATACACAATTAGCGTCTTTAGTTAAAGCATTTCCCAAAACATCACTGAGATATTTATTATATTTTGGGACTGACAACAATATTTATAATAGTATAAAAACGGAACACTATTTCACTGCGGTACCATTTTCTTGGAACCACTGACAGCACAGTTTGGAAAAAGAGAGTACAGACAACATTCACATATGTGTTTAATGCCTCCGGTTTCCTTCCCTGATGCTGATCTGTGAAAAAGACAAGTAATTTATTTTACTACAACAAAAGTATTTTAAAATGTAGCTCAAATATCGCCGACATCATCATCATGTTATAAATTTCTCAGGAAATAGTAGGCAAGAGAGGTAGAGGAGGTCATTCTAAATATCTGTACCAAGTTTTGTGAGTTTAACTTCAGTCATTTAGGTGAAAAGTGTACATGAATGACGAAATTCAAGATTTCGGTAAATCGCGATTGAAGACTTACAGATTTATTAACTTATCAATATGCTCGTATAGAACATTCCAGCTACATACTCCAGTTGTCCTCCTGTTTCTTTATCCTCTATGCTCTTTCTCTTCATTCTTTTCTTTATCGTTGAGTCCTTTCTAGCAGCTTCTGCAGCTGTCTCTGCTTCGGTTACCCGCCACTTATCAATTGCAGTTAGAGCTGAAGGCATATTCCTTTCCATCTGGATGTTCAATTTCTTCATAACATTGATCCTTGAAATTGTGCTATCATTGAATGTTATTATTGCATGCATTACACCAATCTTCAGCACTGTCAGCCCAACAAACACAGTTTTTGGTATTCTCTCCCATATACAGCTGCTGAAGCTTTCATTTGCATTCTGAGAGAGACCATGCATACATTTCATACGTAGGTTTTTATCTGCCAGATCCCAATATATAGGCCTAATTGCCTCCATTACAGCAAGTGGTAAGGAATGCTTGTTGGTATATTGTATGCCTGTTGCATTGCTCAACCAGTACTTGCACCACGAATCTTCCCCTTTCGGACACAAACCATGCAGTGGGGTTTCATCTGTTGACACTCTGTGAAACTATGTTGCCCAAACAGCTCGTCTCATGTTCTCCAAATCTCCTACATTTCTCCTTATTGCTAGTCCATAATATTGAGTCAAACAATCAATTTCACTTTTTGTAAGACGACCTGGACAACCTATGTGTTTCCTGTCTGACAGTTTTTTTCACTGAAGTCTTTACATAATTTTCTCAGCCGAACTCCCATTCATTTTGGTACATGCCCAACGCATTCAAGCTTTTCTATCAGTGTGTCCCCATATGGTCTGTCACTAACAACAGTAGTGTGTCCTTTGCAGTCTTCATCCCCAAGGTAGCCTACATACCTCACACCACGACTGATGTCTGATCTTGTAAAGATGTTTAGAATTCCTTTCCCTTCCATGTTTCCACTTGGGCCATCAAAGTTCTTTACACAAACATGGGTGCCAATAAATTTACTTGAACAGCCGTGGCAGTGCTTTTTTAGATATTCATAAGCTAGTATCTTACCAGTTTCAAAAAATATGCCAGTTACAACCCCATTCACCGAAGTATGACCTCTCTTCTGCCGCCGGCCGCGATGGTCTCGCGGTTCTAGGCGCGCAGTCCGGAACCGTGGGACTGCTACGGTCGCAGGTTCGAATCCTGCCTCGGGCATGGATGTGTGTGATGTCCTTAGGTTAGTTAGGTTTAAGTAGTTCTAAGTTCTAGGGGACTGATAACCACAGCAGTTGAGTCCCATAGTGCTCAGAGCCATTTGAACCATTTTTTTCTCTTCTGCCAAGGTTCATCAAATGGACATGCCTGTACTTTTGTTCCGGGAGTCAGTGCCTTCTAGAATACACCTGTGTTGCCGGCCGGAGTGGCCGTGCGGTTCTAGGCGCTACAGTCTGGAACCGCGTGACCGCTACGGTCGCAGGTTCGAATCCTGCCTCGGGCATGGATGTGTGTTATGTCCTTAGGTTAGTTAGGTTTAAGTAGTTCTAAGTTGTAGGGGACTGATGACCTCAGAAGTTAAGTCGCATAGTGCTCAGAGCCATTTGAACCATTTTAACACCTGTGCTAACGATCCGTAACTAACGACGCAAAAAACGGAAGAACAAAATAATGCATCACGTTTTCTGACGCACTTCAGTCAGAAAGATGGGCGTGGCCCCTGTGCAACATTACGTTAGAACCTCAATTTTAGAACGATCGGAAAATGATAATGCAATAAACTATACATTTTTGAAATCAGCATGAAATGCTCTTTTCTATAGAAAAAGATATTTTTGTCATTTTCACGAACACGTCCTCTTAATGAGCATTGTATTGTTGAAAAATGGAAGCAAGATACTGAATTAGATTTTAACGACTTCGAGGTCATTGCAGATGGACCGCATGAGAGATAATCCTTGCGACGCAAAATATCTGTGACATGCTGTTGTGCCATGAGAGTTTGAGCTGTAATCTTAAGTCATACCCGATGGCTGTTAACACCATGACGCCAGCAGTAACTCCACCCTGACTCTCCAAAACCATGAATAAGTGGAACCTCTGCCCAGTTCGTCACCCTATTCGACGATGATAGTCATCCGGTTTAGTGTATAGCCAGGATTCATCGCTGAACACAGTGTGAAGCTGTACGTCAGCCGTTCACGCTTTACTGTCACGTCAGCACTCCAAAGGCACCCTTTGGGTTGTGGTGTTAACGACAGCCTGCTCTTAGGACGGTAGTTCCGTAGTCCAGGTACTGACAATGTCCGACCGATGGTGCGTGATAACACAGAATGTGGGAGGCGGTCCACTACTTACTCATGGATGCCAGACGCAGATGTGAAGGGGTTACAATGTGGTTAGTGGACAGCACAGCTGTCCTCCGTGGTCGTGGTCAGGTGCGGTCGACAGGAACGTTAGCGACGAGTATGGCTGACCTCGCGTTTCCAAGAGTTCAACATCGGTCCACTACCACATCTGAACGCCCCACTAATCTAGATGTTGAGCGATTCAGTCTGCTGGCGAAACTGAGATTCTCAAACTGTGACAGGTGCTGATAACGCTGCCTCACACGACTAAGTGGCATCTCCGGGTTCTTCACAGTAATCACTTAACAGGTGACGGTGTCCACACAACTTATACATCGTAACAGGCCTGAACTATCAGTTTAATAAGTCACAGTTGCAAAAAACTAACGCGAATTATTTACAGACAAATGGAAAAACTGGTAGAAGCCGACATCGGGGAAGATCAGTTTGGATTCGGTGGAAATGTTGGAACACGTGAGGCGATACCGACCCTACGACTTACCTTAGAAGATAGATTAAGGAAAGGCAAACTTACGTTTCTAGCATTTGTAGACTTAGAGAAAGCTTTTGACAATGTTGACTGGAATAGTCTCTTTCAAAGTCTGAAGGTGGCACGGGTAAAATACAGGGAGCGAACGGCTATTTACAATTTGTACAGAAAGTAGATGACGGTTATAAGAGTCGAGGGGCATGAAAGGGAAGCAGTGGTTGGGAAGGGAGTGAAACAGTGTTGTAGCGTATCTCCGTTGTTATTCAATCTGTATATTGAGCAAGCAGTAAAGGAAACAAAAGAAAAATTCGGAGTAGGAACTAAAATCCATGGAGAAGAAATAGAAATTTTGAGGTTCGCCGATGACATTGTAATTCTGTCAGATACAGCAAAGGACATGGAAGAGCAGTTGGACGGAATGGACAGTGACTTGAAAGGAAGATATAAGATGAACGTCAACAAAAGCAAAACGAGGGTAATGGAATGTAGTCAAATTAAGTCGCGCGATGCTGAGGAAATTAGATTAGGAAATGAGACACTTAAAGTAGTACATTAATTTTGCTTTTGGGAGCAAAATAGCTGATGATGGTCGAAATAGAGAGGATATAAAATGTAGACTGTCAATGGCAAGGAAAGCGTTTGTGAAGAAGAGAAATTAGTTAGCACCGAGTATAGATTTAAGTGTCAGAATGCCCTTTCTGAAAGTATTTGTATGGAGTGTAGCCTTGTATGGGAGTGAAACATGGACGGTAAATAGTTTGGACAAGAAGAGAATATAAACTTTTGAAATGTGGTGCTACAGAAGAATGCTGAAGACTAGATGGGTAGATCACATAACTAAAGAGAAGGTATTGAATAGAATTGGGGAGAAGAGAAATTTGTGGCACAAATTGTTCTGAGGCATCAAGAG
The DNA here is from genome assembly GCF_023898315.1 of Schistocerca nitens. NCBI lineage: Eukaryota > Metazoa > Arthropoda > Insecta > Orthoptera > Acrididae > Schistocerca > Schistocerca nitens. Next base: position 145,452,254 of record NC_064620.1, on the reverse strand, counting down.
ATCACCAATTTATTTCTGGAGGGCAGCGTGGAGGGTAAAAATCGCAGAGGGAGACCAAGAGATGAATAAAAAATGGTTCAAATGGCTCTCAGCACTATGGGACTTGTCATCGGTGATCATCAGTCTCCTAGAACTTAGAACTACTCAAATCTAACCAACCTAAGGGCATCACACACATCCATGCCCGAGGTAGGATTCGAACCTGCGACCGTAGCGGTCACGCGGTTCCAGACTGGAGCGCCTAGAACCGCATGGCCACACCGGCCGGCACAGGTGAATACACTAAGCAGATTCAGAAGGATGTAGGTTGCAGTAGGTACTGCGAGGTTAAGAAGCTTGTACAGGATAGAGTAGCATGGAGAGCTGCGTCAAACCAATCTCTGGACTAAAGACTGGTTCCCGGGTTCGATTCCCTGCGAGGTCAGGGATTTTCTCTGCCTCATGATGACTGGGTGTTGTGTGCTGTCCTTGGGTTAGTTAGGTTTAAGTAGTTCTAAGTTCTAGGGGACTGATGACCATAGATGTTAAGTCCCATAGTGCTCAGAGCCACTTGAACCTTTTTTTTACTAAAGACCACAACAACAACAACCAGGCCTGATAGCCACACTAACCACGAAGCACAATCATACGCTCTGGTGGCCGTCATACCGGTCATAGTGAACTGCAACTCTAATAGTTTGCACACCCGTCTCTGGTGTGTACATTTACGAAGTTACATTGACATCAGTTTATGTCGTCTGGGTTTTTCGCTTTTTTTTGTAGGTACTGTACTTGCATCAAACAGAATTATTTTATCAGCAGTTGGTGTAGGTCTTGTATGTATACAATATGTATGAATACAGTACGTGCAAGCTCTGGGGTAAAAATGGGAATGAGCGTATGTCATTATCGGCTGGGAGGCCCCATTCGGGGAAGTTCGGCTGCCAAGTGCAAGTGTTATTGCAGTCGACGCCACACTGAGCGACTTGCGTGCCGGTGATGAGGATGAAATGATGATGAGGACAACACAACACCCAGTCCAAGAGCGGAGAAAATCTCCAACTCAGCCGGGAATCGAACCTGGACCCACTGCATAGGAGGCCAGGACGTTACCACACAGCTAAGCAGGCGGAGTATGGGGTAATATGTGCCCAAACCAAAATCGATAAATTTAAGACCTTTGTAGAGTAATTGTAATTGTTTGCCATTCTACTGTCGATGTTTAGTTCGTCCCCTTCACTACGCAACAGCTTTTTAGACAATGGAATGTCTTTTATTCAATTCATTCTCCAAGGTTTTACTAAAAGTAATGTTACTCAAAAACGAACGGACAATTTCTACAGCATTTTGAAAACAACAGCATTTACGTCCGGCATACTCGATATCTACATGTACATGGAAATCCTGCAACTGGGAGTGCTTGGGAGAGGATCACAGAACCAGTATGAGATTATTTCCCGACGGTGCCACTCCCGAATTCCAGGTGGCGAAAAGGAACACCTAAAATTTCAGTGCGCGTTCTGATTTTTTTTTTTTTTCATTATGAGAATCGCTTCTCCTTTTGTTGGTGTGCACCAATAAAATATTTGCACATCTGAAGGAGAAAGTTGGCTGCTGAAACTTCGCGAAAAGACGTCACTGGAAAGAAAAACGCCTTTGTTTTAATGACTGCCACCTCAACTCGCAAATCATACACCCGATTCTCTATTTGCTATAATTGGAAGCGAGCAGCTTTCCTTTGAAGTTTTTCGAGATCCTCCGTCAATCCTATCTCTAAATGATTCCATACGGTGCAACAATACTACAGCAGACGATGGACAAGCGTAGCGTAGGCAGTCTCTTCAGCGGATTAATTGCCTCTACAAAGTTTTCTGCCTATGAAGAGCAGTCTTTGGTTCGCCTTACCCACAGTGTTTTCCGTCTAGCATTTCCAATTTAAATTGTTTGCAATTTAGGTACTCTGTTGATCTGACATCTTTTAAAATTGTGTGTATTTTGTTCACAGTCAGTTTCCAGTTTTCGCATGATACAGACACTTGTTTGTCGAATCAAACAACAGCTTTTCTCTTACCGATACCAACTTCTGGTTTTATTTGGTGAATCTATTGAGTTTAATTATCTGAAATAGGTCCACCCAGAATAAATCCAACAGTTCCTACCCCATGTCAGCCTCGTATTATGTATATGTGTTTGTATTATTAAGAGTACATTTTTCTGCATATCTTTCAATCGGAATCCAATTACTTCAGCATTTACTTAGTTATAGCAAGTAACACACGTAAGTTAAATGAACACACAGCTTCAGCATATTTAAAACTTACCTCTCTTTCTTGCAATTCTTTATCTCTGAATCCTAGTCACAACTGTTGTTTATGTGTACTGTTACAACTGTTGATAAGATAATTATTCCGCTTAAAATTTGTAATGTGTGAACTACTTACATATACGACTGCAAAAGGTAAGCCGTATTAACTTGACAGAAAAGGAGTTGTATACCACTTCAAATATTTACTCTAACATATGCACTATTCAACTCAAACAGAGGTCTCTGCAATGATTAGATTAGATCAGTTTTTCGTTCCATAGAACCAGGCTGAGGAGATCCTCGTGGATGTGGAACATGTCAACTCTTTTTTTTTTTTAGCTGAAATATCAATACTAATAGTGTGAGTATATACAATACATCATTTGTTTCTATTAAAAAATTCGTCAATGGAGTAGAAGGAGTTGGCCACTAGCAGATCTTTCAGGCTCCTTTTAAATTGATCTTTATTTGTAACTAAATCTTTTATGTTTGCTGGCAAATTATTGAAGATGAGTGTTCCTGAGTAGTGGACCCCTATTTGAACTAAAGTAAGTGCTTTTAAGTCTTTGTGCAGATCATTTTTGTTCCTGGAATTGTATGTATGAACTGAGCTGTTTGTTGGAAAAAGAGATATATTACTTAGGACAAATTTCATTAAGGAGTAAATATACTGAGAGGCAGTGGTCAGTATACCCAGTTCTTTGAAGAGGTTTCTACATGACGTCCGTGAATTTACTCTACAAATAATACGTATTACACGCTTATGGACTCTGAAAAGTTTTGTTTGACTTGAAGAGTTACCCCAAAATATTATACCATATGACATTATGGAATGAAATTAGGCAAAGTATGCAAGCTTTTTCATTTTTATGTCGCCTATGCTAACACTCGAATTGCAAATACAGATTTTTTAAGGCGTTTCTGCAGTTCTGTGGTGTGCTCCTCCCAACTGAATTTATTATCAAGTTGTAATCCCAGGAATGTAAGACTGTCAACCTCTTCTATCTGCTCTTCTTCATACTTTATGCATATGCTGGGTGGAAACCTCTTACAGGTTCTGAACTGCACGTAGTGAGTCTTTCCAAGGTTTAATGTCAATGAGTTGGCTTTAAACCATTTATTAATATCCATGAAAATATCATTAGCAGATCTTTCTAGAGCTACACTCGACATACTATTTATTGCAAATACTTGTGTCATCTGCAAACAAAACGAACTCTGCTTCTGGCAGTGTAACTGACGAGAGATCATTAATGTACTCAAGAAAAAGCAATGGCCCTAAGATGGATCCCTGTGGGACACCACATGTAATTTCTTCCCATTCTGATGATGACTGATGACTTGATTCACAAGTCCCTTGTACTGATACCCTTTGTTTCCTGTTAGCTAGGTATGACTTGAACCATTTTGCAGCACTGCCCGTGAGACCATAGAATTCTAATTTATTTAAACGATGTTGTGGTTCACACAATCAAATGCCTTTGACAAATCACAGAAAATACCTGCTGTTTGTAATTTGTTATTTAATGAATTAAGTACATTTTCACTGTAGGTGTAAATAGCCTTCTCGATATCAGAACCCTTCAGAAATCCAAACTGTGTTCTTGATAATATGTTATTTGTGGTCAGATGGTTGAGAAGCTGCCTGTACATTACTTTTTCTAAAATTTTTGAGAATGCTGGCAAAAGTGAAATCGGTCTGTAGTTTGATGGTATCTCTTTATCCCCTTTCTTGAATAGAGGCTTAACATCTTCGTATTTTAGCCAGTCAGGAAATGTCCCAGTTATAATTGACTGGTTACACAAGTAACTTAGAATTGTACTAAACTCACAAGAACATGCCTTAATTAATTTTGTTGATATTTCATCGTAACCACTAGAATGCTTTGTTTTCAAAGATTTTATTAAGGAAGTTATTTCTTTTGGTGAAGTGAGTGACATATTCATGTAGCTGAAGCTATTTGTAAAGGCTAGTTTCAGATATTCAAGGGCATTATTTACTGATCCTGACAATCCCATTCTATCAGTAACGGATATAAAGTACTTGTTAAATAGATTTGCCACACTATGCTCATCGGTTACTAATGTGTCATCTACCCTTTATACTATTTGCTCCTGTTCCTTTCTGGTTCTACCAGTCTCCTCTTTCACTATATCCCATATTGTTTTTATTTTGTTCCCTGACGTTGCTATCGTCTTCTCGTAGTGCATTTGTTTAGATGTCTGAATTACTGTTTTTAATATTTGACAGTATTCCTTGTATTTAGCTAAATCATTAGTATTGGAGCTATTCTTGGTCGACAGATACATTTTCCTTTTTGTCTTACAGGAAATTATTATTCTTTGTGTAATCCATGGTTCATATCTTACTGAGAAATAGGTATGTTGTTTTTCTGTGTGTTCTTTGTACTTCGAAATAGCGTTTCTGCATTTGCTGCACACCCAGGTGACAAAAATCATTGGATAGCGAATGCAAATACACAGAAGGCGGTGGTATCGCGTACACAAAGTATAATAAGGTAGTGTAATGGCGGATCTTTCATTTTTAAAATGGTTCAAATGGCTCTGAGCACTATGGGACTCAACTGCTGTGGTTATCAGTCCCCTAGAACTTAGAACCACTTAAACCTAACTAACCTAAGGACATCACACACATCCATGCCCGAGGCAGGATTCGAACCTGCGACCGTAGCAGTCGCACGGTTCCGGTCTGCGCGCCTAGAACCGCGAGACCACCGCTGCCGGCTTTCATTTTTACTCTAGTGATTCACGTGAAAAGGTTTCCGACGTGATTACGGTCACACAACGAAATAAACAGATTTTGAGTGCGGAATGGTTGTTGGAGCTAGACGCATGGGACATTCCATTTCGGAAGTCCTTACGAAATTCAGTCTTCCGAGAGCGTGCCGAGAATACCAAATTTCAGTTATTACCTCCCACCACGGACAACACCTTTACTTAACGACTTATCTTTCGGTGGTAACACGCAAGAAACACTGCATACAATAACCGTAGAAATAAATGTGGGACGTAGGAGAAATGTATGGTGCGGTGCCACGTGGCGTTAATGGACTATGGCAGCAGACGACCGGCACGAGTGCCTATGCTAACATCACGACATCGCCTTCAAGCCCTTTCATAGGCTCGGGACCATATCGGTTGGACCGTAGACAATGGGAAAACCGTGGCCTAATGACTCCCGGTTTCAGTTAAGAGCGGATGGTAAGGTTCGAGTGTGGCGCAGACCCTCCGAAACTATAGACCCGTGTCGTCAAGAAGGCACTGTGCAAGCTGGTGGTGACTCCATAACGGTGGGGGTTGTCTTTACATGGAAGGATTGGATCCTCTGGTCCAAGTGAACCGATCACTTACTGGAAATGGTTGTGTTCCGCTTATTGGCGAACATTTGCAGCCATTCATGGACTGCATGTTCCCAAACAACGACAGATTTTTTATGGATGACAATGCGCCACGTCACAGGGCCCAAATTGTTCGCGGTTGGTTTGAAGAACATTCTGGACAATTCGGAATACCCACAGGAATCCCATCGAACATTTATGGGACATAATCGAGAGGTCAGTTCGCGCACTATATCCAGCACTGGCAACACTTTCACTAATTTCAAGGGCTAGAGAGGCAGCATGGCTCAGTATTTCTGCAGGGGACTTCCAACGACCTTTTGAGTCTTTGCCATCTCGAGTTGCTGCACCACGCCGGGAAGAAGGAGGTCCGACGCGACATTAGGAGGTACTCCATGACTTTCGTCACTTCAGTGTATGTTCCTTGGCCTAGTAGTTTCCAGCTATAATCTTTGCTTACAAAATGTAACTGTTTCCATGAGTTGTATTACGACAGAGGAACGAGCCTGTGTATTCTGTTTTAGTTTCTTCATTTTCAAATTAACATTAAGCTTAGTTTTTAGTCAATAACGTTCCGAAAACCATGTTGTGGAATAGTATTCTGTTTCTACACTAGATAGCACCGCATGTTACTCCAAAGTCGTTAAACAACACACACATGCTGTATTAACACATATAAATGGACCTGATGATGGAGATTTAAGCATTTGAAACGCACTGTTGATATGAATAAACAGTGACTGGTAAGAGTAAAGTTGTTGTTTCATTCTATATCAATGGCAGTCACGAAAAATCCTGACCTACAGTGTTCGTACTTGTTCTACACAATTTTGCAGTAATATCAGAAAATTGAGTCCGCCTTGATCCAAAACACCTTGTTATTCGTTTATTTCTTTATTCTCCCAAACTAGTTTCGGCGACAAATATCACCATCATCATTGGGTTTTTTTAAACTAAAAAATGCAGAAAATAGCATGGTTATACATAAACAGTAGCACGTTATTACATTTTTACTATTTGTTTTTTAAATATATTTTTCTATGGACACGTTTATACTACCTCATTTACTGTATGTTACAGCATGTTTTAAGCAATTATTGTCGCTGTCTGAGGCATATTTTCTGTGCGCTTTTTGTTTCTGTTGCCGTTTTTTACTTAGAGAACATCATGTCATGTGCAACCATGTTAGCGGCTTTTAGTAAACAAAATACTAAAAGGTGAACTTAGTATGTCAGTAATATGTACTTGGGGTTGTGGTAGAGTTATGGAAAACCAGTTGTTTGGTGTGTACTGAGGTGTTACTTAGCTATTCGTGTACTCACGTTCGTTGGATGATATGTGGCTGCTTTTATACAAAGAAACACAAAGCTTTCGCACTCTATTTCTGATCCAGAACGTTACGCTATCTTGTTGTTCGCATGTATCGCGAGAGGTGTATCGCATGTGGCGAGAAAGGCTATGAAAAACTATAGCGCGAATTACGACTCATTATTTATGTCTCTGTGTGGGATGGGGAAGTGGTTCTTTTGTGTGTGTGTGCTTTCTGTTCTGTGTCGTTGGTCAGTTCTCTCAGAGCGGCATAGAGTGTGTTGTTAGAAAGTGTTGTGTTTTAGTTTATTAAATTTTTCCCTTCGACTATAGCCTTTTGTATGTAGTAATTTTCTTCTATTGTTAGTTGTCGGTATAGACTGTTGCTGTTTCTCAGAATGTGTAGATCGTTTTCGATATTAGTGGAGTTATGGTTTTTGTTCCTTAGATGTTCTGCAAAAGTAGAATATGTGCTGTCACTCTTTAGAGCTCTCATGTGCTCTGTGTACCTCGTTCGGAAATTTCTGCTTGTTTGTCCTAAGTATTGGGCCTGACAGGAGTTACAGGTAAGTTGATATATTCCACCATTGCTGAATTTGTCTGCGGTTTTTCAGACTGGCCTTATCTTTTCTGAACCGTATTGTTTGTTCTGAATGTTATTGGGATCCCTTGCTTACTCAAGATGTTTCCTATTCTATGTGACATTTTGTTATTATATGGTAGTGTGTACCATCTCTCTCTTTTTTCTGAAGTGGTGTGGTCTGCTGTATTGTCTGTGTGTACTGCATGTTTCCGTTTTACCTTGTTGTTGAGTTTGTTTATGATGTCTGTTTTGTAGTCGTTTTCAACAGCAATTTGTTTGATTGTATTTAGTTCCTGTGTATAGTTTTCTGGTTTAAGAGGTGTTCTGTTAATCCTGTGGAGCATGTGTGTGAAACTGGCATATTTATGCACTGTCGGGTGTTTGGATGAGCTGTGGATAACAGTGCTTGTGGATGTGGGCTTTCTGTAGATGTTGGTGGTTGTTTCTTGTGATCGTAAGATCCAAGAAATTTAGTTTCTTGTAGTCTTCTATTTCCATTGTGAAGTGGATTTGTAGGTGTACTGTGTTGATGTTACTGTGTAGCTCTTCTATTCTGTTATGTTTCATCTAGAAGACAGATTATGTCATCCACATATGGGTACCAGTAGATTATTTTGTACCCTCCTTGTTTTACAGTGTTATTGAATATTGTGTTCTCTATATGGTCCAAGAAAATGCTGGCTAGTGTTCCGCAGATGGGGGACCCCAAGGGAAGCCCATCTTGTTGCAAGTAGAAGTTGTTTTTGAAACTGAAGTAGCTTTGTTCTGTGATTAGCCTAAGAATGGATGAGATTTCAATTATTTGCACATCTGGAAATTTCCTGCAGTTTGTGTCGATCCTCTGATAGCTCCATAAGACGGTAAACGTCAGCACAGTTTCGAAATAATGCAACTTAAGCTGCTGTTGACGTATGCCCCGCTACACGTTTCGCGGGTGACGCGTCCGTGCCTCTGACACTCGGTCCGGGCGGAAATGCGAAATTGGCGAGCGCGGCGCTCGTGGACGAGTTACGCGAGAGCGACGCCCTGTCCGCCGGCTGTCGCAATCCGTCGCGGCGCGGCGCGGCGCGGTTGCAGGCACGTGGCGACGCAGGGCGTCCGTCCTAGGCAAGGTCGCCCGGTGTATCGCGTGAAGCCCGGACCGGCCCGCTGCGAAACCTGACAAGGCACGCACCGGCGGCAACGCCGGCGACGGCGGCAGCGCCGGCGACGGCGGCGCTCGCGTAACGCCTCAGCCGGGCGGGCTACCGTCCTACACAGGCCGCCCAAGGTTAGGCTTCTTGGAATACACCTGATATTGGATGTAGGATGGACCGTACGAGGAGTCAGACGTCAACATCGGTGTATTTGGCACACAAAAATGCACGGTAAAGCTTAAATACACAGACAGAATTTCGACGGAGAAAAAATTGTAGTAACTGGGCAGCACACACGAAGGGCGTCCCACAGGCTTCAATTTTCGGTCCACTCTTATTTCTCAAATTCGTGAATTACCATCCTCTTAACATTCGTCAAGTAGACTTGGTACTTTTTCACATGGTACTGGTGTTTTCATAAATCCTGTTACAGAAAAATCCACAGAAGAGCCTTTTAATAATTTTCACAGAATTATTGAGGAGTTCCCTGGAACTGGATTCTCCATACATTTTCAGGAAACAATCTCCAGTGTTCAATTATCAATCTACATCTATTCCTCGTATATGTGAATGACCAATCGAACTTGGTACTTTTGCAGGCAGTACAAGTATTTTAATAGATAAAGTTACACAAAAAGCTACAGACGAGATTGTTAATGATGTTTTGTCAAATAATTATGAAACAGTTCTCTGAAAATACACTGTCCCGAAACTTCGAGAAAACGCTTATCCCACAAGGTTCAATTCTCGGTCCACTCCCATTCCTTGTATGCATGAATGACCTTCCTCTGAACATTCATCAAGTAGACTTGCTACTTTCACAGACGATATTAGTTTTTAAATAAATCCAGTTGTGGACATGCAGCAGAAGAGGTTTTTAATGATGTGTTTCAAAGAATTATTAAGTAGTTCTCTGAAAATGGATTTTCCATAAATTTTGAGGAAACACAATTCATGTAGCACAGGAACGGAAGCGAAATAATTATATAGAATGCCGCAAACTTTTAGGGGTACAACTGATGAAAACTTGAACTTAAAAAGGATTGCATTGTTTTTGGGGGAAGACACCAAACTGCGAGGTCATCGGTCTCATAGGATTAGGGAAGGACGGGGAAGGAAGTCGGCCGTGCCATTTCAAAGGAACCATCCCGGCATTTGCCTGGAGCGATTTAGGGAAATCACAGAAAACCTAAATCAGGATGGCTGGACGCGGGAATGAACCGTCGTCCTCCCGAATGCGAGCCCAGTGTGCTAACCACTGCGCCACCTCGCTCGGTCAACTTAAAAAGGGATGTTACTGAGCAGCTCAAACAATTACGTTCAGCTACTTTTGCTCCTTGTGGGATTGCAAATCTGGTGAACAAACGAATCAACCTCCGAAGATATTTAGCATACTCCTACTCAATAATTGCTTACGACATAATTTTCTGGGGTAACTTTTGACTCTGAAAGAACGTACTGATTGCACAAGAGCTAGCAGTAAGAGTAGAATGTGGTGTTCACCAGCATCTTCTTGTTGCTGCTGTTTAAAAAGTTCGAACGTGATCCAAAGCAGCAGAGGATTCTGATGCTTTTCGAGACTTCCTGTTTGCGCTCACTTGTCGGGTGATCGCAGAGGAGTACAGCATTGACAGACGAATGAAGAAAATAGCAAAGGGACCCGTTAAGATCCTCCAGTTTGGGAAACCACTTGGTAGCACCACTTTTCAAACTGAAAGTGTACAGAGATAACCTATACAGTAGTTTGAGGAATTTACAAGCAGCCTACTGGAATGGCGTGGGTGTCATGGGTTTGCCTAACTCCATATGGTTGGGACTACCTTGCTTGTTGTCTCTGCACACATTAATTTTTAAAGTTCTCATAAAGGATGGCGGGTGTCACCGAGGTTTTTGCCGTATTGGAAGACTCAGAAGGACCCTTAACTGTTTTGTTCATGCATAGCCAATGCCGTACTCCTTAGTGATCACGCCACAGGAGGAATCAAAACATGAGGGCTAGAAAAGAATAAGCACACTTTGCTGCTTTCTTATCACATTCAGATTTTGTGAAATCGTTTTGAACGGTCCCTAGTGGTTGCAACCTCTACAATAGAGCGAAAGTGGCGGTCGCGCTGTACCCCAAACGGGTGCGATCACGTTTAATCGGGTACAGTCGCACAATGTCCTTAGACAATGGTTGAAACGTCTGAGGGTGTCAGTAGTGTTAAAAGCTATCAAGAATCCCTTCCTGCTGGTCATCGAACTGTGAACTGAAGTTTTCGACGGTGAAACGTGTGGGAATCAACATCCTAGGGAAAGGGGTGGTTTCATTGACGCTGTTGATGCCACCTGTTGAGGCCCTTTCGTGCTGATTCTGAGCAGCGGTGAGTCTGGAATGTTTCCCTCGTTAACCAATCAAAAAACCGTGTGATTTCAATTCTGGGCATCGCGGTTCTGACCTCCGACACAGAGGCGTCAAAAGAAGGGGTGAGAATGCGTGGCCGCCCTTCGAACAGTGCAGGTGGAGGAGCTCTGGCAACGAGGGGATATTCGGCGAACGGACTGGCCTGGCCATTCCCTAGGCTTAAATCCCGTCGACCTCGCATGCTGCAGGCCATCCACATGCAGCAACATTCATCAACCACGTTGGCGGAGAGGTCCTCACCAACCGTGTGCCCACCATGGGAAGACGTTGCTGAGTATGCATTTCAGTCTGTGGTGATCATTCACCCAATTACGAGCAATGTCCCGCATTTTGTAATGTTTGGGGGATCATTAAAAATCGCAGCGACTTCAGTGTAATTATTGTCTTAGAATAAAACTGTCATCTCTGTTCTCCTCTTTGTGCACTGTAAATTTGTGGTAAGGTCTAATGAGACAGAACCGCTAAGTCATCGGTCCCTAAGCTTGCACACTACTTAATCTAACTTTAACTTACGCTAAGGACAACACACCCACCCGCGCCCGAGGGAGGACTCGAACGTCCGACGGGGGAAGCCGTGCGGACCGTGACAAAGCGCCTTAGACCGCGCGGCTACCCAACGCGGCCCTCCTTGGGCATTTCTTTGTGCATTTCTTTCTCTTGTCTGCTGCAGTTTACTGTACCAGTTCTTTCCATGTTTTGTCCAAGTTACATCGAGCGATGTTACTTGCCTGAAACACCTCACCTGAAAGTTACTTTCGTGCTGAAGCATACACCAGTGTGTTTCCTTTGAGCCGGCCGCAGTGGCCGAGCGGTTGTAGGCGCTACAGTCTGGAACCGCGCGACCACTACGGTCGTGGGTTCGAATCCTGCCTCTGGCATGGATATGCGTGATGTCCTTAGGTTAGTTACGTCTAAGTAGTTCTATGTTCTAGGGGACTGATGACCACAGCAGTTAAGTCCCATAGTGCTCAGAGCCATTTGAACCATTTTGTTTCCTTTGAAGCTTCCTGAACACCGTTTCTGATCTTTCGAATGAAGTATTCCAAGCTGTCACGATCCCAGCAACGCTTGTCTGAATTCTTTAACGTCCACGGTGAAGTCTACTTGACGACGATAGTAACCGCTTCAGCAGTAATCCAAAATATAAATGCAGTGCATAATCCAGATCCCTTCCGACTAGTGTAAGCATTCCTTTCTCCTACCTTATTATACATTATACGTCTCCGTTTCATACTCTATCGCTTCCTAATATTGCTCCTAAATAAAGATGTGATGTCTACATCTAAATCTACATTCATATTCAACACATCACTGTGGCGTGTATGGAAAAGGGGACATCCCACTGTACTACGTATTAGCCTTTCTTTGCGTTCCATTTCCGTGTGTAGCGAGGGAAGAATGACTGCTTAAATGACATTGTACATGCAGTAATTGTCTTGTCTTCCTGTGCGGGAGAAATGTGTAGGAGACCGTTATATATTAATGCATTCCTCATTTAATATAGAGATTTGAAACGTTGTAAGTAGATGAAAGAGACACAGCGCCAGCCACATGACGCCCTGGAAATAATCCACTGGCGACAAATGAGAATTTTTGTCAGACCGGGACTCGGAACTAGATTTCTCGACTTACGTAGGTCCTGCCGCCTGTTCTCATTGCTCGCAGAGTTTAGCATGATTCTCACAAGAGGTCGGACTTACGGTGCATCCGCAATGAAGGTATCATGAAATACTATATAAGCGCGCGCGCGCGCGCGCGCGCGCGCGTGTGTGTGTGTGTGTGTGTGTGTGTATGTGTGTGTGTATGATGTTTGTTCTTTCGGACATGCCAATGTTATTTGGCTTCTACGTTCAAGCATCTGCCAGTTCAGTTCTTTCAGCAATTTCATTGCATTCTCCCGAAGAGACATGTCACCATTTGCGTTGCTCATCTTTCTATACGTTCAATATTCGCCGTTAAAGGAGTCGGGTATGTTTCCAAAACACCTCAGAAGTGTCCTAGTTTAGTGACGTACGGCAACTATTGGCCACTACACTGGCACATTGTGGGAGTGGGGTCCTCCAGTACCACAGCAAGCGCCTCGTCTAGAATGCTGGTCTAGTAACTCGCCATTTATTATTCGACGGCTCTCATACAGTAGTTCGACGGCTGCGGCACAGGTGCTGAGCGGCAACGTGTGAGTCCGCTGAGGTAGCGGAGTGCTCAGACAGAGTAACTGCGGCTGGTGGCGCCGGCAGCGTTGCTAACTCCACATGGGTGTTCACTCCACAGCACAGCATGCTTACGACTGGACTCGTTCGGCTGGTAGAGGCGTTCAGACGCCCCGACTCGTATCTGCGACTCTTGAAGGTTGGCTGGAGTATCAGGCGACGGCACCCAATGCTAGACCTCGCTTTCAGACCTGAAACCTTCGTGTTAGGTGACGATTCCTACACTAGTTGCTTCGCCTAGACCATGTTACTGCTCGGTGAAGCTGTGTGCAGAAGTATGGACGGACGTCTCATGGTAACAGGCGCTGAGGCTGCGCCAGAGGAATGCTCGACGTTAGTGGAATGAGACCACTGGCTGAACTGGCGTTGTGACAGGAACACTGTTCCTGACTTGTAGCCACCTGTAAGAGATTGTTTTATGTGACAGTACGTAGCAACCCATTCCATCACTACGGTACGCCACTGCGTTCTAGAACGTTACTCCAGCAGTAATACAGTGGCCAACTGTAAAATTACGAATACCTTTGGTCAACGTATTCCTTGAGCGCCTTCTGTGGTCAGCTTCCAACCAATACCACAACTTAGGTTGTGTCATCAAGGTGGTTGTAAAACAAACTCCGTCTGAAAAGGCTCTGAACTCCCTATGGTCCTAACTAATCACTCTCAGTAAACACACATCGCCGGGTGAGGATATTGACGGGCACATGGTTAGCTCTCCTGGCCATTGTCAGTTTACGTAACCAGAGCCTCTACTTTTCTGTCAAGTAGCTCCCCATTCGGCCTCACAAGGGCTAGGTGCACCCCACTCGCCAACAGTATTCAGCAGCCCCTGACAGTCTTAGGTCATCCATGCACATGCTAGCCTAGCCTGACAGTGCTTAAATTCGGTTATCTGATGGGAACTAGTGTTACCACTCTGGCAAGGCTGGTGGCTAAATGTTTTTAAGCAGTCTCTTTTGTAGCCTCACTGCATTTTCCCAGTAACCTATCAATGACTCGAAGTCACCAGGCAGGGTAGTGCTGTGGTTAGCACACTGAACTCGCATCCAGTAGGACGGTGTTTCAAACCTGTGTGTGGCCATTCTCATTTTCCCTGATTTCCCTAACGGTTTAAGGCAAATGCCAGAAGCAAATGTCTGTAATTCTTTTGTGTCTTTAATACTAATCTCCTCCTCCTCCTCTTCTTTGACTCGAAGTCTGCCAACTACGTCCACTAGGCACAATTTTGGGTCCACTTCTATTCCCTGTGTATTTGAATCACCTTCCACTTAATATTTATCAAGCAGAATTGGTATCTTTTGCAGACGACACCTGTGTTATACTAAATCTATGAAAGAAAAAACAACATAAGAGATTTTTAGTGAGGTTATCCAAAGAATTATTGAGAGGTTTTCTGAAAATGGACTCTCTCTTAAATTTGGGAAAACGCAAGATATTCACAACGAACAGAGACATTCCAACAATTCATATGGCACATGAACAGGAGCCAAAGACCTAAATTTTTGGGTGTACATATTGAACTCAAAGAAGCGTATTACTGAGCTGCTCAAGCAAGTTAATTCAGCTACATTTGCTCTTCGTATATTTGCTTATCTTGGGAGCAAACGAATCAGCCCCCTGACATGTTTTGCATATTTCCACTCATTGATGCATTATGGAATAATTTTCCAGGTTTACTCAACATTTAAAGAGAAAGTATTACTTGAAGAAAAGCGAACAGTACCCCTAACACGTAATTTTCATCTGCGGTCACCACGTACGCCCTTCTTAACATGCTAGTGAAATTTCTCATAGATAATCCATCACAATTCAATATGAAGGGAAAGAAATAACCTTTGTTACCCATTACTAAGCTGTCAGTGCTGCAGAAGGGAGTTCTATATGCAGCAACAAAAACATTTGGTCTCTTGCCCAATACTACAAAATGACTGACAAGTAAGATTACAAGTTTTTAGTTTAACCTAAAGTCATTTCTCCTGGTCAGCTTCTTTTGTTCAGTGGGCGAATTTCTGTTTAACAGTTGGTAGCCTGCAACAAAACAAGGAAAACATTGTTTTTAAATGTAGTTACATGATTAACACTAAAAAATTATATATTCATTGACGGTAATGCTAATCGCATACACGTATCCAGAGAACTGACTTGTTTCGATAAAATCATTCAGATCAACTGTGGAATATGTAACAAAGTAACTAAGTTATCTATAATTGAGTCCATGCTATCATTTTGTGTCGTATCCCTACAGACTGTTACTTTGAGGTCTATGTATGAGTCGACTGATTTCATTTGTGACTCCTTGATATTGTACTTATAGGAAGAATGGTTACTCAAAAGAGGATCTCCGTTTTTGCTTCTTCTAAAGTGGAAATTTTTATATTTGTGTAAGTTTAAAGCAATTTACCACCATTTGCAGCAGTTGGAAATCGTATCAGGACTTGCCTGAATATTTGTGCTGCTTGCTGTGTGTGATGCTTCGTTTGAGATAACTGCATCACCGGCAAAAAGTGCGAGGTTGCAATGAATACTGTCCAGATGGTCAGTGACGTACAAACTTGAAAAATATTGGTCCCAATATCGCTGTCTGGGTCACGCCTGAAGTTACGCCTTCTTCTGTAGACCAGTTTCGTGGACCTCATGTTCGAGGAGCGGGGCACATGGCTACCACGTATGTAGAAGATTTAGACGCACTGAATATTTTGAAATGCCTGAGCCGCAAGTAATTGGGAGCAGACTGAACGTGTGTTCTCCAATTGTGCAAGGCGTTTACTTGATCCCACGTTGACTACGGTGGCACAGTTAACGGCTCATCTAGGCCATCTATTCTTAATATCATCGATGCTGTTCGTTTAGCAACAGGAGCATATGGGACAAATCTACCGGCAGATCCTCATGTCGCGTCATGAAGGGAGCCTACTCTTCATCCCACGATACTCGGAATTCCACACCGTTGCTCCCCCTCAAACGGGGACTTACAAACGATCTTGATGAAACTTGACGAGTATGTAGAGGGGTCAAAATAACGAAATACGTATTTTTTCGCTTTTGCCCAATTTTAATTTTAAAGGGTAAAACACACCCCGAAAGGCGATCTGGGATACTAAGTTTAGAGGGGATGTCTTAGAATCCATAACAGCCAGAAAAAATTTGTGTTGTTTCATATGAAAACTGTACTGTAACCAACGTTCTTGAAAACTGTGATATGAATGTTTGTAATAATTCGATATTTTTCAAAATACTCCACCACAATTAACAAGTTCTTCAAAACTAAAGCTTTTCTTACGAAATAAATTGAATAAATTTTCATAGCATATCCATCTATGTTTAATAAAGCTAGTTTCTCTTATTTTTGTTTTATGTTGTGGGTTGTTATTTCACGTTTTAAATTCATTACTTTATTTGGTTGTGGTATTCCCTTACTAGAAAATAGTAAGTCATTATTATGATACAAAATCATTACAATAGCTGCAAATAAATGCTTAAATCATAAAAATTTTTACTTCATGCACACAAAACGAACGATATTTCTTCATATAATATATACAATGGACAACAAAATATAAAACAAAATTCAGGATAATTCTCAAATTGTAGCTGGTGATATTCTAAATAGCCTGATATGTGTACCACTTTTCATAGTTTTGAATGACACTAATGGAGATTTTTGACGAGAATCCGGGGGTCTCTTTTCGATGTCCCAAATGTTCTTGTTACGGCATCTAAATCTGGAAAACTAACGTTTGACAAAGTCAGAAGATATTTGACAGACGTCTTCTTTCCCATTGCAGAAGGAAAATCTGTATGGTTTTAGATTCTTGATACGATCAGTGTGAAAGAACCGTTTTAAGCGACGTACTTGAGGTTAAGAAACTTGTTCATCTGGTGATCCCAAAAAAAGTCTACGGGACAGGTACAGTTGTTGGACGTGTACGACTTTTGATGCTGGAAGAAGTTACTGAGAAGATTTTCAGATCTGATTCTGCTGGGTGATTATGATGTCAATCTCCTCTTAATAAACAATATAACCTAGCTGCAGTCACTAGACAAACAGTTCTCTTCGACGAGGTTTCCCAATGTGCTGAAATACTGAAATATACCTGTCACAAATCTGGATAATCAGAACTTTGTTTTAAATGGTGTTGTCCATCGCGTGTCTTACGTGAAGGAATATCATTTATTTTAAATACATAATGCAAGAAACGTTATGTTTTAAGCATTTCTTTACAGATTATCGTTACTGTAACAGATTTGTATCATATTAATGCGTTACTTAGTATCTCTAATTAATAAAATGCACATATGTTAAACGATAAACTAAAAAACGAAAAAAATGAATGTAAAACGTAGAATGATGATTCGAAATGTAAAACAGAAATAATTCAAACAAATAATTAGAGTAATAAGTACCATTTAGCTATTTTAATTACGCATTTTTACGACACTCTTACAACACACTGCGTGTAACCGATTTGCTAAAAACAGCACTTCAGAAACCAGCTTTATAACACTTAGATACATGTGACGTGAAACCTTCTTTAATTTATATTGTCACAAAAGCTTTGATTTTGCGACAGTGATTAATAGTGGTGGGGTACTTTGCAAAATTTCAAATTGCTACAAACGTTGGTTATAGTTTTCAAGAACGTTAATAGCTTTTCAACTTTTATACTAAACACGTTTTATATTTGATGGCTTTGAAGATATTTCGTCTAAGATTGATATGCAAAGTGACTTTTCGGGCCTCTTAAAAGTGAAACTGGGCAAAAACCACAAAATACGTGTTGCATTATTTTGATCTGTCTACATACTCGGCAAGTATCATCAGGGTCATTTATTTACACCTGGTAATGTTCCCATGTAAGTCCTACCGCACGTGAAACCCGAATGGCTTCGTTTCTTGCAGCCTTTTTTTGAACAGTAGCTGATTTCTTTTTTAAACAATCCCATTATTCCACCAACTTTGAAGACGTAGCGTTGGTCATGCTCGGGTAGCTCAGTCGATAGAGCAGTGCACCCGAAAGTCCAGTTCACAGATTTAAGCTGCCAGGAAGTTTCATATCAGCCCATACGCCGCTGCAGAATGAAAATATAATTTTGGATATATACCTGCTTTGCTGAGTTTATCCATGGTGATGTTGGGTGTTTTAAACCTTTTCTCTAGTAATATGTGGTTTGTTTTGTATGCCATATGTACTCCCTGGATCTTTTTTCACAGTATTTCCTATTATGGGGGTTATTTTGTTTTTACTACGCTTGCACGCAAACTAATATTCCCGCAAGTAGATAATTCGTGCTGGTATGTGCTACCAGTAATTATTAAACTGATGGTTTGGTAGTAGTCACTCCTGACAGCACTTCTCATCTACAGTATAGGGCTTATTAAGATCTGTTTCATGTCTAAGGGCATCTAATCAGCAGAAACAGCTTTATCGTGGAAGGTTCTTCCAAGAACCATAATACGAGTGTTAGTCGGAAAATAGTGTGCGGCTCGCCGTAGATAATCGAATGCAAATAGAAATGAGCGTTTGGCGTCATTGGCCGGGAGGCCCCTTGCGGGGCTGGTCCGGCCGCCTTGGTGCAGGTCTTATTACATTGGACGCCACATTGGGCGACCTGCGCGCCGGATGGAGATGAAATGACGATGAAGACAACACAACACCCAGTCCCTAATCGAATGTCACGCGCATGCACACCGACTCCCGGCATGCCTTGCTCGTCAAATGACACCATTTGCATTGGCACTGTCGCAGTATGCTGTTTACAGCGACAGGTCAAAGTGTTTACAACAACTGATCAGTCCCCTGATTGAGAAATATGGTCAGCGATTCGGTTCTTGACAACAAGAAACGTTGCAGCAGCGGAAATTCATCGACATACAAATGAATGCCCTCAATGCGTTGAGTGGCAGCGAAGTGCTTATGTGGATGAGAGCTTTCAAGGACGGACAGGAAAATGTCCGTGATGAACCGCTATCAGACCGACTGTCAGTGATCTCAAATGATTTTGTCAAAGCCGTGAACCAAAATATTTGTGGAGACTGACAATTCACAATTTCAACTTCAGAATTGGAATTTCCGAACGTGTTTCGTACAACTTTGCACAAAATTTTCTCTGAAAAGCTGAAATTTTGTAAACTGTGTCGTGTTGGGTTCCTAGGCTGCTTACTGTGAATCGCAAAATGGAAAGAAATTCTTGTGCTCTTGATATTTTGCACCGATATCATAAGGAAATTGATCAATGAGCAGAGATCACTTTCACAGGGGCGAGACATGGATTTTTCACATGACCCCAGAGTCTAAAGTCAGTCAGTGCAATTGCGTCCCACGACTGCAAAAGTCAACGTCAAGCCCAAGCTGACACTTTCCAAACTGTGTTTTGGGATAGACACCGAATCCTGTTTGTCGAGCTGATCCGGGGACAACAATAAACGCGGCCGCTTACTGCACTACTCTGACTAAACTTCTACGTGCAATACAGAATAAGCCACGTAGCGTTCTGATGTCTGGAGTTTCGTTACTGCATCACATAACCAAACTCCATTCTGGCATCCACTCCCAAAATTTGATCAGATCTTTTGGATGGGAACAGACAGTCCACCGAACGCGCAGTCCAGACTTGGCGACAAGAGGTTATTACTTGGTCCGCTGCCTAAAGGAGTTTCTCGATGGCAAGCGCCTCTCAAAATATGATGAGGTGAAAGAAGCAGTTAAAAACTGGTTATCCTCACAGGCGGCAGAAGTTTATGACTTACGGACACAAAAGCTTGTAGAACGTTACGACAAATGTTTAAAAATATATGAAAACTATGTAGAAAAATAGGGAAACATGTAAGTAATTGAATAATAACCGATTTTTGAAAAATCTGTGTTGGTTTATGTTTTATAAGATTTCGAACCTTTGTTTCCGAATACACCTCGTATATATGAAGGAATGTCGTCTCCACAAGGTGCTTGGTCTCAAGTTGGGTCTATCAGCGCTCTGTTAAATTGTTTCCACATTATCACATTTTGATTGACTTCCTCTGCCGTATGTATGACCATTTTTTCATGTTCGTTTCCTTTCTACAAAAATTCACTTTTCAGCATTCCCTCGTTTACGTAGTACTGGTTTGCTATCTAAGCTTCAGCTATTTCATACAAATGTTTTCCTTCCCTCCACATCTTTTTTTTTACCTTTTCTTTAGGCTGCATCTAAATTCTTTGTAGTTGTACGAGCTTCTACAGTTTTCCATTTCTCCTGCATCCCTTCCTACTTCGCCGTTTTAAAGTTCTTTTTACAGCCACTGTCAGGAAATGATAGATGAAAAAAAAAAAAAAAGAAAATCATATAAATTGAACAAGGACACCAGTACACTTTACAGAGCAAGTGTCACAATCTATTTTGCAACATTACGGTTTGAAGCTGCTATGAAGACAATGAACGATTGAGGTGGTTGTGGTGGTTGGTGGGATGTTTAAGGGGGACTAAACAGCTAAGGTCATCAGTCCCCCAACGATTGAGGTAATAAAATAAATGTTAAGGTTATCGAGGTCTGTCAATAAAATAACTGATGGATGGTAAAATTTGCAACAACGGCATATTGGTGTAAAAGATGGAGAATTGCTGGATATACGTCCATAAAATCTAGGCTACTGCCTTATCGTCCTAGTAGACGATTCGAAGGAACGTAACAAAATGAGGAAGTGTAAATGTTTAACAACAACACCTGTGAAGTAACCTACAGCTGAACAGTTTCAACTAAACGTTTTCAATTCCGGATGAATGTTCATATGTGCATCTTGTAAAAACGTACGCAAATCTGCAGTGTTATAATGAAAATTAAATTCGTATTTGTCTTTAACAGGTGCCATGTGAACTGCCTGTTGGCTGAATGTAGCATGCGATACACTCAGTGAAATTTATTTAGTAAATATCTTCTGCTTCAGAAGGTCTTATGAAGTTTTCCTACTATGCATTAACAATTTTTTTGTATTATCAATTACTCTGAAGGTCATTCTAATATCAAATGTACAGAAAAATGGACCGACTAGATGACATTCCATCAAAGAAAGGAAACATTACTTGATCACTGCGTAAGTATTTGGGATTCGCTATTACTATACCAATCCTTTTAATCATAATAAAATGATAGGAGATGTTAATTTACACTGTTCGCCAAGTTAAGGTCTTGAATATTGTCTTGTGTGCATTGCTATTCCGCTCGCAAAAGTGTTACTTCGTATCATTATAGATCATAAGAGGCACGAGAAATTCACAATTGTAACTATTTCTTCCAGGATACAAGATTTCTAACCACTACTGCACAGTGAAGTTAGTCGGACCACACACTTGGAAATATTTATAATGGTACTCATACCAAGTGCCAATCACTCACAATGCTGCTGTTTTTCTATCTGTCTGATGTACAAACTGGGCGGCAATATGTGTGTTAACTTTCATCTCACCGACATTCTGTTCATTAACATAAGGTTGATGTAATAGAGTGCCACCGTACCTTATTAATCTTGTCATATTAAGGTACGGTCCTCATCAATTGCCCCACGGGTTCGTTCGGTAACATGGCTCTTGACAAATAGCGCTACATTCATCGGATGACGGAGCTCGCTTGCTTAACAAGGAACGTGGGTTAGTTAAGAAGCGTTAATTAGGTCCTTGTTGTATCAAGCGAGCCAACCGCATCTCTCACATATCTAAACTGGTGGAATGTTGACATCCCTCTGGCTAAAGAGTACTGACAGTGATATCCATGCCAAACCGCTCTGCTCAGGATGGCGTCTATTTAGGAAAGAACAATATGCCTCCAAACAGATAGTGAACTATTCGTAAAAAAATAGAATTACTCTTGAGTATTCTAAGCTGATGTCTCTTTCACTTATATGTACTAAAAATCGCAGCTTTACTGTTTTAGTTCACTAAAAAAAAGCAGTTGAGTGCTAGTATAAGGAATTTGTATATATATCTCTCTTTCGTCTGTCTCTAACCATTTTTCTCTCTTTTTTTTATAAGTAACTTCTCTATAGCATACAATGTCTTTAGCACTATTTTAGGCTATATGTGTTGGTAGAATGTTTTCTTCGTAGTTGTTAATTACCTGATTCAAAATTTGGCCTAGTCCAGTTAATCTGGTATAGCGTGGCTTTTAGGCGGTTCTCAAAACATATCTATGTATATATCAGACTGGTTACTGATCTCCAGTTCAGTAACTTTCCACACAAACAACAAAACCTGCAAAAGTCAGAGAATCTACGCATATAACTTTCTTCTCTGAGAGTAAAAGTTACTGTGTGTTTTGCCGTTTATTGTCACTGATATCTTTTTACAGTTACAGTAGACACTTTCGGCGATCATAGGAACAAATATCAGTACGTATAATAATTAATAATATTTTTAAAATGTCGATAATAATTTGAAATATGCAGTAGAATAAAGCATCTACAATTACCAGCTCTTTGAACATATATAGACAATGACCTAAGTTACTGTTGCGAACGAATACTTTGCCCCTTTTTGAAAATTAAAAATGGTGACTGAATTTTTGCATTTCCAAAAATATTTTCAGTAGGTAAACTTTCCCTTTACTTTCTAATAGTATACTGCCACAAGACACAGCCCGTCTGTGTTTGCTTCAGCAGTAACATATGTTTTTGGGTGGGGTCCGCCTTTAGCGAAACAGGATTTAGTTTTTTCTCCCAGACATGTTTCACTGCAGTTGCAGCATCATCAGTGGGTGTTTTTATTATTATGGCTATTAAACATAAGTAACGTTCTTTACTGTTTAAATACATATAAATAATAGTTTCTAAAGCGTAGTTACAGATTTTTGAAGAGCACATAAAACTGTGTATTCATACCTTCTTACCACATGGTGTGGTTTTTCTGCTCTATTGCGTTTTTACAGTGTCTGTTTTTGTTTACAGTTGAAGGTGACAGTTGCAGATTTCATATCTTTTTAATTACAAAAATGTGTCAGAACATCATATTCTCAATACGTGCACAAAAAGTGAATACAGTATGACATCACTTGTACGTATTCCTTTTTAACCACATGCATATATATATATATATATATATATATATATATATATATATATATATATATATATAGTTTATTAAATGATTCCTTGCATACATTAATTAAATGTTGACTTGGTCTACAGTAAAGGCACTCTTCGCTTAAAAATTTCTAATATGTACAGAAAATCTAAAACCACCGTTAAATAGAGCACAGACAGCTACTGCTAAGGCCCCATATTTACTGTTTATCATGTATTAACAACAATTTCCTTATCATTAATACTGAGCTTGTGTGCAGAATTTCATGTTTTAATTAACTACAGGTAAACTATTAGAATAGGATTCTGTGCACAATATGAGGGGTAAAGCAAAGAAAGAAATTTCTTTAACATATATGTTGGATTTCTGGATTTGTTAACATTCTAAATGGTGGCCCGTTTTATGTATTTTTGCGATCATACTAAAATTTATCTGGCTTGCCAAAGGGTTATACGGGGATCCGAACGGCTGCTCCTGGTCGAGCTGGTGGTCATTCTGTGGTGATCGGTCGTAGAGGCAACATGTTTGTTAGAGAGCTGTTAGAGTGGTTTAGAACTCGAAGATTTATAGGTTCTGAGTGGCAGGGGGCCGTGTGAATACATCAACTTTCGTTTGTTCGAATGCAACGTAGAATCCGCGAGCCGGTTGGGATTCTTAACATTTTGCAACGGGCAACATAGAACTCTTATATTATTTCGGTTCCATTTCGGAATCATTACTGGTTATACTATTGGAATCTACTCCTTATTATGCTACTTCGGATATGTTAAGTGCTGTATGGAATTTTATTTATTTGTGATAACGTGATTAATTTGTGTACAGATTAGTAGAATATGACTTGGTATTTCGTAAGTCGCTGATGTGTCGTTAGTGTTTGGAGAATCCGTCACGACTGAAATAATCAAGTACACAATCTTTACTGCAACTAATTATAACTATCTATCTCATGCTTATCAGCATGTTTGTAGGACGTCATTTTGATTATTTATGTGTTTTCAGTCATTAAATAAATCCCATTGGTTCAGTCGAAATCCTCTGTTGTGGCATTCAATCAGTTATTCGAGAGCAGTCAATCCTTTTACCATTTTCTTCATATGTCAACTTGTATTTTACTTATTTCACATAACTTGTCGAAACTTATCTAATTTAGACGGCTGAACCACGAGTTAAAAATAATTTTAAAGACTGTTTAGCTCTTGGGCATGAAAGCAGATGTTGCGTGGCTCGATCCTAAGACAATATCGAGCAAATATTTATAACAGAGTCGCATATTTGTCCAGCTTAGGGTGTGTAAAATGTATCACTCACACTTCAACGTTGGAAACGGTTGCTCACATATTTGTTTAGGCTAATCAGGCGTAGCAAGAACGGTCGCAGTTTATCTTCTTATCCTGACAGTGATATGGCAATGCAAAGTAATAGCGCACATGTCAGAAATGGGCCTTTCTCGTCCGGGTATGAACTTATCCCTGTTACGATCACCACTGGAGTTTTAGCCTGGAACTGAATCGATTATTCATCCGGGAACTCACAATTACCATTGGTAATATCCGGTGATCTATGTCCTGGATGGGCAGGTTTGCTTGAGGGCTCCAACCTATAGATTTTAGAGGAGTTGGGTGCATACGAACGTAGTAGCAAAAGTTACACTGCCCGGTCACATTAATGTGACAATCTACAAAAGCCTGAAACACCACCTTATGGAGCATAAACTGCTGCGAGACGTGCGGGAAGAGAGTGACTGAGGTTCTAGAACCTGCCTACAGAGATGTGGAGCCATGACTGCTCCAGTGCCATCGCTGACTGCGCATGGATTCTTGTTGAGGGCCCATGGAGCGAACATCGCGACTGAGATGGCCCCACAGATTTTCGATTGAGTGCCCTACGGCGTACAGTTAACTCTTGCTGGTGCTCTTCGAACCAGAAAAGTACACTGTGAGCTGTGTGACGCGTAACACAGTCCTATTGGAAGATGTCGGGGAAACATAAACTTCGTGTAGCAGTGGACATAGTTTCCAAGGACAGATGCGTACTTCTGTTGATCCATTATGCCCTCCACATTGACGTGGCAAGGGAATGCCACGAAAACGTTCCCCAGACCTTAATGGTCCCTCCTCTGGCCTGGAACCGCACGGGGTAGCCGCGCGGTCTAGGGCACCTTTTCACTGTTCACGCGCCCGCCCCGCCAGAGATTTGAGTCCTCCCTTGGGCACAGGTGTGTGTGTTGTCCTTGACGTAAGTTAGACTAAGTAGTGTTTAAGCTTAGGGGCCGATGACCTCAGCAGTTTGGTCCCATAGGGTTTTACCACAAATTTCCAATTTCTGGTCTGGACCCTTCCGACGATTATTGCAGGGTGTTTGATTTCAAATGTTTCAGGCCGTGCTGTAATCTGAAACGTCCACTTGTTGCCACTCAGTGGATGCCCAGTTGCGCTACAGGCATGCATATTCCAGCCTTCGTCGTTGATGAACAGCAGTCTACGTGGGTGCGTGATCCAGGCCCCTGCTGCTGAAGCCCATACTCAGCAACGTGCGCTGAGTTGCCGTTGAGGAGATACTGTCGACAGCCCCTCGTTTCATCTCGGCGGTCGGTTGCTCAATAGTTGCACGTCTGTTCTCTCATAAACATAACAACATCCGTTGTTCACCACTATCATCTATTGCCTGTGGTTCACCAAAGCTGTTTCGGCGCCGGTTTTGACCATTAGCGGTCTGATTTAACCATGCTGGCACTCGATCAGTTTACAAACTTAGCCGTTTTAGAAGCACATCCAATCTTGACCCGAACCGAAAACCAATGAGAAAGTCCACCTGGAACAACTCATTCAATTTCCGCATTACGAGAACGGCTGTGCTGTTTTCTGTAATCCGCCCCCTCCGCCACCGAGAAGCCTTATACATCTCCACTGCTAGTGCGACCACCTGCCGTCTGTGAGTGATTGTTGCACGCTGACGTTGAACATAGGCGGTGGTCACATTAATGTGACTGCTGAACCGTTAAGAACCGGAAATGTTAGACGCATAACGGAATTCCGGAAGAAGGAGACGGTGATGGTGGCGCATTGACTAGCTTAACACGCCACACAGGGGTCAGTTTGGATAAATCCAACGTCGAGAGTATAAATTCTAATTTGGCGGGACTACTCAGAGCTTAACCACTTGAGTTTATTTATGTGTTTCTACTGTTTCAGTTGTTGAACGTGAATCCTCTGGTGTTGCCTTGTAATGTTATGTGAGCCTCACTGCCCCCTTTTTTTTTTAACTAATCTGTGCCTGATTTTATTCTGAGAAGCTCAGTAATGTATGTAAATACCGTAAATGTAAATGTGATTAAAAAGTACTTGAAGTGAAGTGAAGCGCAGCTGGACAGCAAGAAACTCTTCAGCGTGCAATGCCCGCAACGACAGTAGTTGGGAATCTTTGAGTATGGACTCTAAAAGAAAATCGATTTATTAAAAAAAAGTGGACTGTTAATCTGTATCTTGTGGAGAGAGGACGTGTTGCTAGGCCGTCGCTCAGAACGTATTGTTACATTTAATGAAAATTGATATTTTAGTGACAAAAGCGAGTAAAGTATGTGTAAGAGTTGCCAAACATATATGTATACAATTTTTTTGGAAGTGAAGGATAGAAATATCTTGTTTTTGGAAAAGGAGGTGAACTTCATTGTCGTCGCGGTCTATCAATCGACAGAATTGTAAGTGTATATAAAGTTCACTAAAATACAGGAAAAGGAATGTATTCTTTATAGTTTTCATTCAATAAGTAACAACCTCTCATAATTTCTTAATTACAGTAATTGGATTATGTTCTTGTACAATAGTATGTTGCTGAACTCCACTGAGCAATTTTGTTGTAGCTGGACGTGTAGTTTGAAGGAAGTCTGTGTGCCAAGCACTCTCCTTTTCTCACGAAAAGCAGATTGCTGTTTGATCTTATTTACTTACAACACTGGTCCCTTAGGTATGAAAAGCTACGAAAACTTGGGCTCAAAGCTATCCGCAATACGGCCAAGTACCTAACAGAGTCGTATTTTCAACTTTAAAGAACAATAGCTTCATTCAAATTGTAATACGTCACCAACTGTTGCAGAAGCTGATCATTCACGAAGGCAACAAGCAAAACTCAGGTACCACTTAAGACTTAAAGTAAAAATCTCAATCAAAAATCAATCTCTCTCTCTCTCCAAACACATATATAAATATTCATATTATTAAGATAAAAAGTCATTTTATAGCCTGTAATTCGAAAGAATACAATCATTTTACATCTTACTAATATTTCAAATTCATCACACCAACCAGAAATTTTGTGTCAGTCATCTTGTATCCTCCTACACTCACTAAACGTCCCGTACACCACTGTACCGTCAGCATACAACCGCAAACTGTTGCTCACCCAGTCTGACCATTTACTCGTATGAGTATTGAGAATAAGAACGGTCCTATCACACTTCCCCGAGGCACCGCTGACGATACCCTTGTCTGAGATGAAAAAGCATATTAGGCATTAATTCTAGCTGTCAGACGTACACTGTAAGTAGGCTGTTTAGGTTTTTTTATTGGAAACGCCACCTCTGTATGAAAATCACTGGCTGTGCTGTGTGCAGTCTGTGGCTGCTTTGCATTGTTGTAATACTCGCCATTGTAGTGTTAGGCAGCTGGCTGCGAACAGCGCGTAGCGTTGCGCAGTTGGAGGTGAGCCGCCAGCAGTGGTGGATGTGGGGAGAGAGATGGCGGAGTTTTGAAATTTGTCATGAACTGCTCTATATATATATATATATATATATATATATATATATATATATATATGTGTGTGTGTGATGATATCAAGGTAAATACATTGTTTGTTCTCTATTAATATCTTTCATTTGCTAACTATCCCTATCAGTAGTTAGTGCCTTCCATAGTTTGAATCTTTTATTTAGCTGGCAGTAGTGGCGCTTGCTGTATTGCAGTAGGGGGAGTAGCGAAGATTTTTGTGAGGTAAGTGATTTGTGAAAAGTATAGTTTAATGTTAGTCAGGGCCATTCTTTTGTAGGGAATTTTGAAAGTCAGATTGCGTTGCGCTAAAAAATATTGTGTATCGGGTTAAGCACAGTCGTGTATAAAAATTATTCAAAGGGGACGTTTCATATGTCGACCCTTAGCCGAGGATACCTCACTGGAATCTTCTGATTTTTTCCTTGTAGTTTGTGTAATTAGTGTAGCTTTTGTTTATTGCTAGCGCGTAATTATAGAGAGAATTTCCTTTGTAGTTGTAGTATTTCATTGTTGCACAGTAAAACAGTTGTGGCATGCATATAGATTTGCAGCAAGTATCTCGCAGCTGCGCTTGCAATTAACTAGATATTATTTTCAGTGCTATGTTAATGTGTTCTCTTATTTTTGCTCTTCAAATTGTGCTTTTCTGTGTTGTCGTGTGAAATATTGTGACAATAATGGCGTGTGAAAAACGTAACACTAGGCTCCAAAGTAAATTGAGAAATGACAGTGAAAACGAAAGCAGTGTGTTAGCGCCACCGAGTAATGAATTAACTGATGTTCAAAGTAGTAATTTGGTAACTGTGCATAGGGAAATGGAGCGGGCGGCAAACAATGGCGTGGACAGTGAAACAATTAGTGAAGAGGGAAGCATTATCGATCGATCGGTCGGCAACAGCTCGCCTCAGGAATCCGAAATGACAGGACACAATTTTGCAAATACTGTAGATTCAGGTTTTGGGTCCTCACCATTTTCTCAAATAAGTCAAGACACATTTTCTGCTTGTCAAAATGTGAATGTTGCCGGTGCAACTTCACTGCCGAAAAGCACTGAGGAACGTGTTTCAGACACCAGTGCATTGTTATTGCAGTTAATGCAACAAATGGGACAAAGGCTACAAAAGTTAGACACAACGCTTGAACAAAATCAGAAACAAATGGAACAAAATCAGAGTCAAACACAGCAAAAGCTACAAAAGTTAGACACAATGGAACTAAATCTTCAAAAGTTAGAGACAATGGAACAACACCAGAGACAAACACAGCAACAGTTAGACGCAATGGAACAAAATCTTCACACCACACTTGAACAAACACGTGAAGATTTAACTACTGAGTTACATAAAATCGAATCGAAATGTCAAAAAGTCTGTAACGACGTAAAAACACAAATTTGTGAGCATTTTCAACCTATTTTTTCGCGGCATGAAAATGCATTACAGAATCACGAAGCAGCCATAAAAGAACTGCAAACTATTGTTCATGAAAATCATGAGACCTTGCAAGCTAAATTTGACTCAGTTGCATCTACCGATTCGGTTACGCAACTTGCAAAATCTCAGGAAAACTTAAAGGACACAGTAGATACTCTGAAACTTGGTTCAGAAAAACACACAGAGGAAATAAGTACACTATCGGAGAAAGTAGCCGAACTTTCGGATCAGTTCACTAATTTATCTACGAAGGTAGATGATAATCTGAATGACACAAAACCGGTAGTCTTTAATGACACAGAAGAGAGCGAACAAATTAGGAAACTGAAACAAAATCTGAATCAAATTAATACGCAACACCAAAGAGAAATCCGAGAAGTACAAGATCAGCTGACACAGGTATTACAAGAATTACGTATTTCAGAGGACACTCGCGCCCCAACACGGGAAGAGGGGCTTAGAAATACGGAAAAGACGCAAAATAATAACACAGGGCATTTCGGAAGTTATGAAAGAAACTGGCAATGTGCACCGAATTTTGAGATGGAACGGCCGACACGACCTAACAATGACCGATATGCGACTCGCCGACATGATGATTTTGACTATAAGCTGTTCATTACTACACGTAAATTCAAAACGTTTAAGAATTCTGCCAACGACATTCATCCACAAGCGTGGCTCCATCAATTCTCTCATTGTTTTCCTCCCAACTGGTCATTAGAACACAGATTAGAATTTATGTGTGGCTACTTAGAGAATGAACCAGCTGTAAGAATGCGATCGGTCATTCACGATTGCCACAGTGAAGGAGAATTTTACCATGCCTTCCTCTTAGCATATTGGTCTCAAGCCACACAAGACCGAGTAAAACATAGCATCATAATGATGAAACTTTTCGAACAATCTGAATTTTCCAGTCTTATGAAATATTTTGAAGACATGTTGCATAAGAATCAGTATCTTTCAAACCCATACAGCCTCTCAGAACTCATCCGAATTTGCTTAATCAAACTGCCTGAACATTTACAACATATTATTTTGGCAGGACGTTGCAAAGACGACATTGAAGCTTTTGAGGGACTGTTACAAGAACTGGAAATTGACACTGACAATCGCGGAACGCGAGAACAGGAACACAACAATTACAGGTCACATCTGTCACAATTCCGCGATGACAGAAATAATACACGACAAGGCTATTCTTATAACGTAAATCGTGACCAAAACAGACACCACCCGTATGACAACCGTTGGCAGAGTAGTAATAATTACAGGGAAAGATCACCTCTCCGCGGTAATGACTATCACAGAGACAATCAGAGAAACAGACAATTTGGGAACCAAAATAATTATTATCAAGGGAGACAGAATAACTTTAGACGCAACGGTCCAGCGCGCAGTTACGATTCAGGGAGAAATTCTCCACCACGTGATGGACAAGGAAGAAACTACGGAATCTACCGACATGACGACAGACGATATATTCGTAACGACAGACCTGAATTGCATCAGAACTGGCGGGATTCAAACAAGGCAGGGCCTTCTCGTCAGAGTGAATTTGTAGAAGTTAGGTCTCCTAATACCAATAATGGCGCGCACCAACAAAGAGACAGACAATGACTCGCGCCGCAGGCACCAACGTGCGCCGGCTGGCTCAGAGAAAAATAACATAGAAGCTAACCTTGAGAAAAATTCCAGTATTCTTTACCGACGTATACTGCATGATAATTTCGTTCAAGCTGAAACTCTGAGTACTGTGAAGAGCAAAGGTTTACACCACATTTCACATGTAATACCGTTTATTGAAAGATAATCTGCTTTATAACTTAGTCTTTGCCATAAAATTTTTCACTTCACGTTACTAGTATGCTTTGTCAGACTTAGAATCTGTTAATATGCAACAATGTTTGAAGTTAAATATCCAGTCAAGAACCAAGAGAACTTATTTAAACAGAAATTACGAATGCATTGTTATTGTGAACAGACGACACAGTGTTATTGTGTGTGTACATTCTTGCCTGTTAGTTGCACGATTACGTACCAACTATAAGGCTCACATTCTTAGAACATTTACCAGTACTGCTAATGAAATTTTAATGCAACATTTTGGTTTACTTAAAAATACATTCTGGGTTTAAAGTACTTTCTGTGAGATGCCAGATGACACATAGGTTAGTTTATGTGACAGCTACACGACTTTATCACGACGCTACTAATGAGTGACAGTTTACAATGTTGCTTTTGCACTGTTATCTGTTTTATATCTGCACAGTTTTTCTGTATTATTCTAAAAAGTAAAACATGTTTTAGTAGTAACTTTTGTGGTATGGCTACAATGAGACAGCCTTTTTCGTAGCACAACAATACGTTACATTATAGTACCTTCTTGATCACGGTAAGGTACGTAATAACTACGATATCTATACACAAAGCATTTCACTTTTGTTTATCATGAGGTAAGTACATTGACTTCTGCAGAACTTAGCTTTCGGAGGACGATAAATACGAGACTTCCACAGATATTATGTTGCAACAAGACGCACATTTAGCGCTACAGGACACGTATTTGAGTGATTAATTTCGCACTTAAAACATTTAACTTTTTTTAAGATACAATGATACAAGGGTTTTCCGTGATATATTTCGTTCCATTGCTGTAATCTGTAACACCTGAGGGTATAATTACATTAATCCTCAGGGGGGTACAGACCTACTTTGTGTACCATGTGTTTGGCAAGCACAAGGGGCCCTAGCTAATATGGTATTTGCTTATACAACTTTACACATCGGTACCATATTTCTCTAACACATAAATTACACAGCTATCTGATTATTTAACAAAGAAACAAACATTTTTTTACTACCTCAGTGACAGATGTTTACGTAATTATACCGTTGGATAACTTCACACTTACGAAATTGTATTTTGTCTGTACTTTGTGAAATGCTCATATTTTTCTGGAACCATTGTGATACTATGAGAGCTTTGAATGATGTATTTGGTAAGGGAGCATGATTTTTAAAGTACGTTTGAGGTAAATGACACTACAGACATGAGCAGAGAATTTTTTTTAGGTTTTGAAATTATTGGAGGAAGTTACGACGATTTTGAGAATTGACTGAGGTGTTATGATGTTATTATTACGATGACTATGTGTATTATGCTGTTGCGGTATGTTTATGATCAGTAAGCTGATGCTATATGAGTTATTTGATTATGCTACATATTTCATATAATGAAATATTAAAGAAGCGTCGACGAATATATATATGTGTAATAAGGTAAGGAGTAATGAGTAGCGGTTAGGGACACTGACTTGTGAAAAAGGATGTTGGAAACCAAGAATCGTTCTTTAAGAGGTAGGAAATGTGTGTAAATGCGTGAATGTATCACAGTGCCGGCGAAAATTTTTTGGACACTGTTATATTCATAAGATATTGTTTCTACACATTTGTAACCAAATTCTCAACCTGTGAATTTTTTTATATGAGACTGTCACTGTAGCGAAATCTGCTGTCGTCAATATTTCGGTATGAAAGGTAAGTGACCGTGACGTAATTCGTTGTGAGCGGCCAGGTGTGCCAGCCGCCTTGAGAAAAAGCCATTAGGTGGTAGAAAAAAAAAGGGGAGGCCATTATCCTCACTATTGACATTCCTTTGTAGAAAGCATCGTAAATACGACACGCTAATAATAACTTGGAAACATTTTTACATCTGCACACCTGATTATGACAAGCGTCTTTCTACGAGAGTTGAGAGATTTTCTGTACTACCTTATGAAATGCCCTATGGCTAATGAATGATGTTTCATGCCTTCCTTTGTACATATTTACTCATTTTGTTTAATATCTAGTTTCTAGCTGCACTGCAGCATTGGTTAAAATAAAATTTAATATATGTACTAATATAGTTATTTTATGCCTACAGATCGAGTCAATAAGAAATTTATGATCTACTTCCAAGAAAACGAGGGCACATAAATAGACATTTCCCTTCACAGGAATTGCATAAATAATTTCTTTACGATTTGGTAACTTATCTGCTAGTGTAAATTCTCGTGATGCATTACTCTAGTGTTAAGATGTGACATAGGTATTAGACATGGCCATTTTTAGTGTAATATTTTTTTCTGCTTGAGGTCTAGGTTTAAATTTTATTTGCTGCTGCTGTTTGCCAGGCATAGTGTTACTGAATTTAACTTTGTATTACTCTGTTAAGCTAGTTTTACTACTGATTTATTTTTCTTGTTGCTGCATATTGGCTCATATTAGTTGTAATATTGCAATTGCTTTGCCTATTTAAATTTTTTATCATTGCTGTTTGTGTTAATTGTTTTCTGCTGCTGCATTGCCTCATTCCTTAGTTTAGCATCTGAGCTCAGTAGATTTAAGTTAGCTTAAGAGGGGGTAGACTATATAAGAGAAAAAGTTATGATGAATTGGAAGAAATACATTGAAAATCTATAAGAAAATGGTTTGGCCAAAACAGTATTTTGGAAGAGGATATGAACCAAAAAAAAGTAGGGTTTAGGAACAACAGGTTTAGGTAGGATTTTCTTGGAAATAAATGATGAAGTAAGATAATGGATAATAATAATGAGGTAAGAAATATGTGAACATATATATACAGAAAGCATGCTTGAATAGGATTTTTTTGGTGGAAACAAATGTTGAAATAAGACGAAAGATCTATGGAATGAAGTTTTGGGTTGGACTGCAGTACCAAATGTTACACTGAAAACAAACCCTGTCCTTTCCTTTTGTGTTATCCCACTATGTGTTTGTGTACCCTTGTGTATTTGTTTTCTTCCTGTCTCTGTGTAGTTCCATAGAATTTTTTCTTCTTCTAATACTAAGCTACATTCACTATGATGAGGAATACTGTTATCCTCAAATATAATTGGCATTAATAATATGTTATTTACCTTGTAAATATGCTTAGACATTATTTATTCTGTTTTGTTTTAATGCTCATGTGTTAAGTTGATGTTTCAAAATTTATTCTGATCTTTTATGTGTGTACTCATGTCATAATTCCTGTAACACTGACGTATATGTTATTTCGATTCTTTTGTAAAGCCTGTATTACAAACGTTCTCTGTATTGTTATGTTCTTTAATGATGTATTTTGTACCTTTGTAATTGTATTCTCATGTTATAATATTGTAATTGACACCAGTTCTTCAAATTAAGTTACATTTCACTGCACACGTTTCTGTTGGTCATAGTATATGGACAATATGTGAGAAGTAGGGACTGTTAGTGTTTGCATGTGTGTTAATAATTCAGCAAGGGACTGGATAACAGCATTGCTGGTTCTAAGGACAATTCCAAAAACTTTGTGAGTGCACAAGTGGTGGTTATGGACTTGCTGTATTATCCGCAAGACTCTTCAATGGTGATTGTGCACCTGCACAGTCACAACAGATGGCTGCTGGCCACCTCTACAAGGACTACGGTGGGTCTACATCTTTGATGATCCATCAATACCATTATTTCTACAAGGACTGCTGTGGGTCTACACCTCTGGTGGCCCACCAATACTGTAATCTCTACCAGGACTACAGTGGGTCTGCTCTGTGATGACCTACCCACCAATACTCTTCAAAATTTCGACTGACTCTGCTGTGGGTTTGCTCTGTTGTGGCCCATTACCTGTCTGGATGTCGAGTCAGCACTGTCTTTCCGTTGGAAGGACAACACTACTTCTTCAAGACTGCATGGAAATCCACTACGTCTGTGTGCATTGTCTTTTACTGCTCAGACTTTGAGAAAAACACTGCAATGTGATGAATGATCAGGACTGTCTTTATGGACTGTGAGAAAATTTTAGCTTTTGACCAACATTGTATCAATAAGTGTGTGCATTGGATTTCTTTGTTATTGTAATTATGAAAAATTTTTTCAAATCTGTATTGGCCACTGCCCAACCCAATTTGTAAAATTTTTTGTGGGGAGCATGGGGGCTATGTAAGTAGGCTGTTTAGGTTTTTTTTATTGGTAACGCCACCTCTGTATGAAAATCACTGGCTGTGCTGTGTGCAGTCTGTGGCTGCTTTGCATTGTTGTAATACTCGCCATTGTAGTGTTAGGCAGCTGGCTGCGAACAGCGCGTAGCGTTGCGCAGTTGGAGGTGAGCCGCCAGCAGTGGTGGATGTGGGGAGAGAGATGGCGGAGTTTTGAAATTTGTCATGAACTGCTCTCTCTCTCTCTCTCTCTCTCTCTCTCTCTCTCTCTCTCTCTCTCTCTCTCTATATATATATATATATATATATATATATATATATATATATGATATCAAGGTAAATACATTGTTTGTTCTCTATTAATATCTTTCATTTGCTAACCATCCCTATCAGTAGTTAGTGCCTTCCATAGTTTGAATCTTTTATTTAGCTGGCAGTAGTGGCGCTAGCTCTATTGCAGTAGGGGGAGTAGCGAAGATTTTTGTGAGGTAAGTGATTTGTGAAAGGTATAGTTTAATGTTAGTCAGGGCCATTCTTTTGTAGGGAATTTTGAAAGTCAGATTGCGTTGCGCTAAAACATATTGTGTATCAGGTTAAGCACAGTCGTGTATAAAAATTTCAAAGGGGACGTTTCAACACTATCATATCAGAAGTATCCGGGTATCCCTATTGAGTCGTGCACGGCTCGTGTTCATGCCATTTATTGTTTGTCATCTTCTATTACGGTACTGCCGCCTCGTTTTCTTGTTCCATTTACTGGCGTCACTAACTTCCGCCTTACGTGCCCATGAGTGGCAGAAGCAGCGCGTATCGATAAGTGTACTATCGTACCATCTTTCGAGCGACCGATAGTACTTAAGGGTGGTAGTGTCTCTGGCAGTGAGTTCGAGATGGACCAGCAGTGCAGTCGGGGACGGAGCCCCAGTGAGGTCGGCACAGCCAGTACGAGCGGGGACGACCGTTGGTTGGTCGTTCGGTAGGTCGTCTCTTCAACGACGTGTATTTCTGTCGGTTCCTTCCTGTGCCGAGACGTCGGTTGTGTTACCTCTGCATGGTTGGGTCCGAGCCAGTGTCTCCGCGACGTCGTCCGTTCGAAGGCAGTCAGTGAGTGGGAGACGCACCAGCAGTACAGTCGCGACGGAGCAGCAGTCGCGGACGGCCCAGCAGTCCAGTCGGTCGGTTGGAGAGGAGCAGCAAGCAACCCCCGTCGCCGTGAGTCGGGCTGGAGGTGTCTTGGTCGTTGTGGGCGCCAGTATTCTGTGTGTCGTGCATTGAAATCTTGTGGTCGTTTTGTTGGTTGCGTGGAGCGGAACTGATTTGGTTGATTGGTCGGTCGGCTGTCTGTACGTTGGGTTGCCTTCTGATTAAGAGATTGTTGGTCAGGCTGCCTGCCTCTCCTAAACGGGTGTTAGTGTTACAATTCCAGGCCGACCCTTCTAACGTCTGAGCTCCGTTACGTGACTGTTACATAGTAACTTCACTGTTTTTGGGTATTTGGTTGATGTGTGGCCTTCAGCCGAGTTTT
Source organism: Schistocerca nitens (assembly GCF_023898315.1). Taxonomy (NCBI): domain Eukaryota; kingdom Metazoa; phylum Arthropoda; class Insecta; order Orthoptera; family Acrididae; genus Schistocerca; species Schistocerca nitens. Next base: position 145,415,230 of record NC_064620.1, on the reverse strand, counting down.
ATATGTCCTGAATCGATGTTCTTGTCTTGCCCTTAAGGCATGAGACTGTTGTTCTTAAAGGGGCCTTCAGCGGAATTTAGCATCAAATCTTTTAAAGCCTTAAGCTGTTAAATTATTGTGTTGATGTGTGGCCTCTAGCCGAGTTTTAATATCTCTTAAATTAATGTTCTTTTCTTGCTCTTAAGGCATACGATTGTGATGTTTTTGTATGGGGCCTTCAGCCGAATTTGCTTCAGTTGTTTTTAAGATTAGGCCTTCTGCCGTTGGACTGAAACACTTCTTATTGCTTAATATGCGGCCTCCACCCGAGTTCCATTAAAATTAAAGTGATAAGGCCTTCAGCCTGTTTAGATTGAAGATTTAGAAAGTATTTTTCGGTGACACCTCCAGGAGAACCTTCTATGTCAATTTCTTACTTAGGCCTTGCGTCTTGGGTTTTGATGGTGGCCTTCAGCCGATCTACAGTTAATCAAAAGAGATCCATTACAACTTTGAGTGTTTTGCATCCTTGTGTAATATTGTGTGTGGACAAATAAAGTTTGTATGTTGAGTGCAACTGACAGCAACCTCATTTTGGCCCGTTTCCACAACCAAACCCGCTCTGGCCTGCTATCCCAGGCTTTTCACCTATGTAATGCAGAATTGATCACTATATGCCATTAGAGGTGAACCTGGCAATATAAAAGAGGCGAGGATTATTGTGTTGTCAGTAGAGAAGTGGTAACATTAGATTGGCTAGGTCAGGAGAGCTGGGTGACTTCAAACATGGACCGGTTTCTGGATGTCAACTGAGTGACAAATACATTAAGGACACATCAACCATTCTAAGATTGCCCAAGTCGACTCTTGTGATGTGATTGTGAAGTGGAAACACGTAGGGAAAAACCGCAGCTAATGCAAGACCAGGGAAACGTCACGTACTGACCGACAGGGACCATCAGGCACTGAAGAGAGTGATAGCAAAAAATGGCATGAGATCAGCCGAAGGAATCACTCGTGAGTTCCAAAGTGCTACCAGAAGTCCAGCTAGCGCAGTGACAGCTCGTTAAAAAGAATGTGGTACAGTGGTCGAGCACCTCCAGTCAAGCCAATGGTAGGTAACGCTTGAGATGGCCCGAAGAGCGACGCCACTGGATAGTGGATAACCCAAACAATGACCAGTCGCGCTATACCTTGTGGCAATCTGATGGCAGGATTTTTGGTTTGGAGAAGCCTGGAAAGCGTTACCTTCCATCAAGTATATTGCCAATAGTGATATACGTAGGAGGTGGTGTTGCGGTATGGGGATGCTTTTCGTAGTCGGGGTGTGGCTGCCTTATTGCGCTTAAGAAAGCGTTGAGTGCAGGTGGATGAGAGCAAGTTTTACAGAGCCGTCTACTGCGTACATCAGAGGAACACTTCTCCCATGACGATCGTATCGATGTCAATACTCCCGCTCATGAAGCAGCAACTTCTGAAATCCCTGGACTAGCAGGACAGAGCGGGCGAGGTTATATTTGTGGAAAGGGGCCAAAATAAGTTGCTGTCAGTTACACTTAACATATAAATTTTATTACTTAAAACACAAAATTACATAAGTAACAATGAAAAACTCTCGAGGTTTCAACGAAAGAGCTCCTTTGTTTTGATTTAAATCGGCTGAAAGCCACATACGAAAATCCAGGATCCAAGGCTTAAGCAAGGAATTGAGGTACAGGAGTTCTTCTTTCAAATATTTTTTTTGTTTCAATAAAAATACGCTGAAGGCCACACATTAAGCAAGAACAGTGTTACGGCTTAAGGCCAAAACAAAGATTTTCATTGTTAATTCTAAATAGGCTGAGACACGGCTGATGGCCGCATATCAACCAAACAATTTAACGCCTTAAAGCCTAGGAAGAAGGGCTTTCAATTTAACAGGTTGAGAGTTTTAGCTTAAAACATTTCATGCAAACTCGGCTGAAGGCCTCATACTAAAGAATAACGATGTTATAACTTAAGGCAAGACCAAGATTTTAAATTTTTAGTTTAGGAGAGATTAAAACTCGGCTGAAGGCCACATAAAAAAGAATAACAATCTTGTGACTTAGGGGCAAGACAAAATTTTGAATTTTGAATTTAGGAGAGATTAAACTCTGTCGAAGGCCACACACTACAGAATACCAATTTTATGACCTAAGGGCAAGACAAAAATTTAGAAATTTTAATTTAAGAGAGATTAAACTCAGCTGAAGGCCACATACTAAAGAATAACACGTAATGACATAACGGCAAGAGTAAGATTTTGAATTTTCAGTTTAAGAGAGTTTAAAACTCCACTAAGGCCACACACCATGGAGAAAACAATTCCATGGCTTAAGGCCTAAAGAGAAATAAAGCTTACAATTTTAATAAGCTAAAACTCGGCTGAAAAGCACACAGAGTACTTACGAATAAAGGGAAATCACTATGTAAAACACAAGAGGCGGCGCTCAGAAGGTTCCAAGGGTCGGCCCTGGAAGAAACACTAACTCACGTTTAGGTGAGACAGGCAGCCAGACCGACAACCTCTTAATCGGAAGGCAACCCAACCGAAGGCCAGCCGACAAACCACCAACAAAATCGGTTCTGCTCCACACGACGAGCAAAACGACATCAATAGCTCAACGTTCTGGATACTGGTGTTCAATCCAGCCAAGTCATAATAAACGCCCAAAACTACCAACACACCTCAGCTGTCGAACTACACGCCGTGCTGGATAGCAACATCACGATGATGAAAATACACTGCCAGAAACTACGTCAACGCCCAGAGCAGGTAACCGGAACGCTAACGGCCACAAGGCAGAAGATACCGCTAGTGCACTTCATTAATGAAGGAATGAATTAAATTAAGTTAAACCCCATTCAAGAAAACGGCAGCAGTTCTAGCCGAGTTCAATGCACACACTTGTAGCTCGCAGGAATCTCGCACAAAGCAACAACCAGGATCAAACGAAGATAAGTGATAGATTCAACTTTTGTAGTCCTGTCTTCCTCAGTTTCGTGTAATATTACGGTATATTGATAATTTTTACTTATGGATGTCTGACAGCAACTGAATAAAACACAATTTTAGTGCCATACGCGTTTCGCCTTTATTTTCTGCAAGGCATCATCAGTGGCCTGGAATATGTACATATGTTAGCTGTTTAATTTACATTTTTGTCACTGTGCCTATAGGTTATAAACAGTTCTGGTGGTTGGTATTTCCTATTAAGTAGCAATGTTTTGAACTATACTTACAGGTTGCGTGGACAATTTCTTACATATTACGCTCCTGTTGCATTTTTGGTGTCGTTCTTCCTCTTATGAACGCCAATTTGCGTTTTTTTCCCACATTCCACAGCACTATGAACTGAACGCTTGTTTTAATGCAATGTTTTGGTTTCTGTTGCCGACTGTCAAATGTTTTTGCCAAAGATCGAATGCTATTGCCAAACTTATGAGTGTAATTACTGAAGTATCTGTGGTCTGTTCGTGTATGCATTTGTGTGTGCGTTTGTGTATCTGTGTGTGTGTGTGTGTGTGTGTGTGTGTGTGTGTGTGTGTGTGTGTTTTGGTGTGATATTAATTTTTTTTGGTGTGTGTGTTTTGGTGCGATATAATTTTTTTTGTGCTGTGTCACACACACACAGACACATACACACACCACACACACACACACACACACACACACACACACACAAATGCATACACGAACAGACCACAGATACTTCAATAATTACACTCATAAGTTTGGCAATAGCATTCGATCTTTGGCAAAAACATTTGACAGTCGGCAACAGAAACCAAAACATTGCATTAAAACAAGCGTTCAGTTCATAGTGCTGTGGAATGTGGGAAAAAAACGCAAATTGGCGTTCATAAGAAGAAGAACGACACCAAAAATGCAACAGAAGCGTAATATGCAAGAAATTGTCCACGCAACCTGTAAGTACAGTTCAAAACATTACTACTTAATAGGAAATACCAACCACCAGAATTGTTTATAACCTATAGGCACAGTGAAAAAAATGTAAATTAAACAGCTAACATAGGTACATATTCCAGGCCACTGATGATGCCTTGCAGAAAATAAAGGCGAAACGCGTATGGCACTAAAATTGTGTTTTATTCAGTTGCTGTCAGACGGTCCATAAGTAAAAATTATCAATATACCGTAAGAAGTGATAGCAGTTGAGGCTTGATAGTAGGTTAAGTGAGCACTCAACTTTAGAGTCCAAGATCGGTGGGTGACGAACTTCGTAACACTCGCAAGAAGCGCCTCGCAACTCCAGCCGCTCGTGCACGCTGCCAGCGGCTCCGGCCCGACTTTGCCCGACGGGGACCTCCTCGCTGCTCTGCGCCAACCGACAGACTGCCACACACCGCACACCTGAAAAATACACTCCTGGAAATGGAAAAAAGAACACATTGACACCGGTGTGTCAGACCCACCATACTCGCTCCGGAAACTGCGAGAGGGCTGTACAAGCAATGATCACACGCACGGCACAGCGGACACATCAGGAACCGCGGTGTTGGCCGTCGAATGGCGCTAGCTGCGCAGCATTTGTGCACCGCCGCCGTCAGTGTCAGCCAGTTTGCCGTGGCATACGGAGCTCCATCGCAGTCTTTAACACTGGTAGCATGCCGCGACAGCGTGGACGTGAACCGTATGTGCAGTTGACGGACTTTGAGCGAGGGCGTATAGTGGGCATGCGGGAGGCCGGGTGGACGTACCGCCGAATTGCTCAACACGTGGGGCGTGAGGTCTCCACAGTACATCGATGTTGTCGCCAGTGGTCGGCGGAAGGTGCACGTGCCCGTCGACGTGGGACCGGACCGCAGCGACGCACGGATGCACGCCAAGACCGTAGGATCCTACGCAGTGCCGTAGGGGACCGCACCGCCACTTCCCAGCAAATTAGGGACACTGTTGCTCCTGGGGTATCGGCGAGGACCATTCGCAACCGTCTCCATGAAGCTGGGCTACGGTCCCGCACACCGTTAGGCCGTCTTCCGCTCACGCCCCAACATCGTGCAGCCCGCCTCCAGTGGTGTCGCGACAGGCGTGAATGGAGGGACGAATGGAGACGTGTCGTCTTCAGCGATGAGAGTCGCTTCTGCCTTGGTGCCAATGATGGTCGTATGCGTGTTTGGCGCCGTGCAGGTGAGCGCCACAATCAGGACTGCATACGACCGAGGCACACAGGGCCAACACCCGGCATCATGGTGTGGGGAGCGATCTCCTACACTGGCCGTACACCACTGGTGATCGTCGAGGGGACACTGAATAGTGCACGGTACATCCAAACCGTCATCGAACCCATCGTTCTACCATTCCTAGACCGGCAAGGGAACTTGCTGTTCCAACAGGACAATGCACGTCCGCATGTATCCCGTGCCACCCAACGTGCTCTAGAAGGTGTAAGTCAACTACCCTGGCCAGCAAGATCTCCGGATCTGTCCCCCATTGAGCATGTTTGGGACTGGATGAAGCATCGTCTCACGCGGTCTGCACGTCCGGCACGAACGCTGGTCCAACTGAGGCGCCAGGTGGAAATGGCATGGCAAGCCGTTCCACAGGACTACATCTAGCATCTCTACGATCGTCTCCGTGGGAGAATAGCAGCCTGCATTGCTGCGAAAGGTGGATGTACACTGTACTAGTGCCGACATTGTGCATGCTCTGTTGCCTGTGTCTATGTGCCTGTGGTTCTGTCAGTGTGATCATGTGATGTATCTGACCCCAGGAATGTGTCAATAAAGTTTCCCCTTCCTGGGACAATGAATTCACGGTGTTCTTATTTCAATTTCCAGGAGTGTATATCCGCCACCCAAAGATAGTACAGCAGTAGTAGTATCGATACACGCTGCTGCTTCCACTCACGGAGAGAAAACAGCAAGGTTATGGAGCTAACTGAAGAAGAAATAAGATACGACAGGACTGCAAACAATGATAGTAATAAAAAAAAAGGGTATGACGCGAGCCAGCCACGGCTCAACTTTGAGTCAATAATTTGTCTACAATAACATTCCTGAAACGGATTGACTTGCGCATTGTCCTGACCGAAACCTAATAGATCGTCTTTGGAATGAGTTTGGACGTAAACTTCGCTACAAGACTGCAACGACCAACTTCACTATCTTCACTGATCTTGGCTCTCGAAGAACAATGGACTGCCATTCCTCGACAGTTATCAGGAAGTGCCCAAGAAGAGTTCAAGGCATTATAAAGGCGAAGGGTACACATGGCCTAAATTAATGTCCAAATCTCCATTAGCAGATGTTATATGAATGCGGGGTGTCTGTTCTTTCAGACTTGTCCGAAAGCACAGACACCATGCACCCATATAATTGATATGCGTAGCTGGGCAATGGATCCACCTTTTTCATTGCGGATGCACACATACAGTACTGGCCATTAAAATTGCTACACCACGAAGATGACGTGCTGCAGACGCGAAATTTAACCGACGGGAAGAAGATGCTGTGACATGCAAATGATTAGCTTTTCAGAGCATTCACACAAGGTTTGCACCGCTGGCGACACCTACAACGTGCTGACATGAGGAAAGTTTCCAACCGATTTCTCATACACAAACAGCAGTTGATCGGCGTTGCCTGGTGAAACGATGTTGTGATGCCTCGTGTAAGGAGTAGAATTGCGTCCCATCACGTTTCCGCCGGCCGAAGTGGCCGTGCGGTTAAAGGCGCTGCAGTCTGGAACCGCAAGACTGCTACGGTCGCAGGTTCGAATCCTGCCTCGGGCATGGATATTTGTGATGTCCTTAGGTTAGTTAGGTTTAACTAGTTCTAAGTTCTAGGGGACTAATGACCTCAGCAGTTGAGTCCCATAGTGCTCAGAGCCATTAGCCATCACGTTTCCGACTTTGATAAAGGTCGGATTGTAGCGTATCGCAATTGCGGTTTATCTTATCGCGACATTGCTGCTCGTGTTGGTCGAGATCCGATGACTGTTAGCAGAATATGGAATCGGTGGGTTCAGGAGGCAAATACGGAACGCCGTGCTGGATCCCAACGGCCTCGTATCACTAGCAGTCGAGATGGTAGGTATCTTATCCGCATGGCTGTAACGGATCGTGCAGCCTCGTCTCGATCCCTGAGTCAACAGATGGCGACGTTTGCAAGACAACAACCATCTGCACGAACAGTTCGACGACGTTTGCAGCAGCATGGACTATCAGCTCGGAGACCATGGCTGCTGTTACCCTTGACGCTGCATCACAGGAGCGCCTGTGATGGTGTACTCAACGACGAACGTGGGTGCACGAATAGCAAAACGTGATTTTTTCGGACGAATCCAGGTTCTGTTTACAGCATCATGATGGTCGCATCCGTGTTTGGCGACATCGCGGTGAACGCACATGGGAAGCTATTGGTTACATGTCTCGGTCACGTCTTGTTCGCACTGACGGTACTTTGCACAGTGGACGTTACATTTCAAATGTGTTACGACCCGTGGCTCTATCCTGCCTTCGATCCCTGCGAAACCCTACATTTGAGCAGGATATTGAACGACCGCGTGTTGCAGGTCCCGTACGGGCCTTTCTGGATATAGAAAATGTTCGACTGCTGCCCTGGCCAGCACATTCACCAGATCTCTCACCAATTGGAAACGTCTGGTCAATGGTGGCCGAGCAACTGGCTCGTCACAATGCGCCAGTCACTACTCTTGATGAACTGTGGTATCCTATTGAAGATGCATGGGCAGCTGTACCTGTACACGCCATCCAAGCTCTGTTTGACTCAATGCCCAGGCGTATCAAGGCCGTTATTACGGCCAGAGGTGGTCGTTCTGGGTACTGTTTTCTCAGGATCTATGCACCCAAATTGCGTGAAAATGTAATCACATGTCAGTTCTAGTATAATATGTTTGTCCAATGAATACCCATTTGTCATCTGCATTTATTTTTGGTGTAGCAATTTTAATGGCCAGTACTGTATGTCCGACCTCCTTTAGGAATCTCAGAGTAGCGAACGGGAGTACAGTGGACAGGGGCTACGGGTACGTGGCACTCGGTGGAGATGTTGATCCGCTGTGACACGTGCCGAGGTAATATGTGCAGTTGCGATAACCCTATGTCCCGGAGGAAGAAATTTCTGCGAATGTAAATTTGATGCAGAGTATTGTATGGCAGTGAAACATGGATTAAGGGGAAACCGGAACACAAGGGAACCGAAGTATTTGCCATGTGGTGCTACAGAAGAATGTTGAAAAGTAGGTGGACTGGTAAGGGAAGGAATGAGAAGGTTCTGCACAAAATCGGAGAGGAGAGGAATGTATGGAAATCATGGTAAAGAAGAAAGGAAAATATGGTGGGAAATAAGTTAAGACATCAGAGAATAACTTCCACAATAGAAGAGGGAACTGTAGAGAGTAAAAACTGTAGAGGAAGACAGAGACTGTAATTTATCCAGCAAATATATAAGGACGTAGGTGCTACTCTGAGATGGGCGGCACCGAACCAGTCAGATGACTGATAACTCAGAAAAAAATGGAAGGCCGACTAAAACTCGCGCTTCTATCGATAGAGTCAATGTAGCCCAGTGAAAACAGTACTGCGACAGTAGAAGACTGGATACGTTAAACATAATAGGTCGGTTGAACTGGAAGTATGGGTTATCATCTTTTAAAATCGATATTCGATAAGTTAAAAAGTAGAAACTTCATTATCGAGAAGAAACTATTGAACCATAAGACGTGAGGACGTTTTAGATTTTGCTGAGTTGGACAAATTAAAAGTAGGTATTCTTCCAAATCATTGTCCTCGCATAGTGCTACAATGTAGGCCGGCAGTCTTAATTGGCTTCAAAGAATCATTCAGGTGAGTATCGTCTCCAGATTACTTACCGAAATCCAGTGGAATTACAAAACAAAGGTTCCAAATCAGCTGCGGTTACTTCACCGGAAACGACAAAATGGCTGCGTCTAGGAGCTCCAAATTGCCGTAGGCTATTACTATAGTATATCTACCGTGCGAAAGGGAAGTATTTCGTTAAAATTACAAGAAGACATCTGAAAACCACTTCATAAAAAAGTAAGGTAGATTATCCTGTAATGTCACTTCATATCTATTGTAAAACGAGTGCAGAAGCGCAGTTATATATTAGATGCAATATAATCGCTATCGTATCCAAAATGACACATTTTTCTCAGTCGGTTTCATGAACTTAGTACCAACAAATGTTTCTTATATAAAACCACTACAGAAATGTAACTACTTAATTCTGAATGACACGTTTTTTAGACATACGTGTGCTTGGTAATGTAAATAATGAAAAGATCGGAAATGTATTTCGCCTGAAGCAAAGTAGTGAGTAATCTTAATACCCCATGCTAAGAATAGCTCTACTGGATGCTGAATAGAGACGTGAGGAAAAACATGTCTAAGAGACGATGTAACTGCGTGAGTGTATCAAAGTTATCCCAAGAACCTCAGCAACCTCGGGCAGAAACTTGATTCACTGTTTCTCGGTTCTGTATCTACAGGAGCGCAGCAATACAAATAAAACTGAATTTTATCAAGATAATGTCTAATGAAATGTGTTAAATGGCGTTTTTGCTCGCAAGGCGATCAGGTTTTTGCCAGCGCGTAAATGTAATATTTTAAGCACCATCTGATAGAACAAGTTTCTGTCGACATGATACGCGCCAGCTTACAACACTAATAAGTTGAAACAGGTATTGGCAAGAAAACCTGTCTGATTTAGACATTATCTGTTTGAGAGAGCTGTAGATTGCACCCAAAGTAATTACTCTCGTATGAGTTTCACTAGGTTAAATACGCTGCTCTCAAAATCTTTTAGAATGTTGAACTGATGTTCTTACTTTAAACCAGGTTTTCTGTTGAATTTAAGAATCTTTAAGTATAAAAACGTTGACATCGCCTAGCGGAAAATAGAAGGACCTTACGAAAGGATAGGAGTCAACGATATGATATCTTCGCCTCTTAGTAGATTCGCGATGGGAAGTTGATTACATGATATTAATATTTCACGCCCTCTTCGAAAATTTTGTTGCCGTTAATGCATGCTCTGTAAACACTCTTTTGTTTGGCCTACAAACCTGTATCACTCGTGTGCTGTTCCTTATTTTCGGTCCCAAACACTTCAGCAATATAACAGAATAGATCCCAGGAACATTTCTTAAGAATCTCGTTTGTAGACACACTGTATTTTCTGAGTCACCAGACAACGCACCGGTGTGTACCACCCTCTTTACCCACAAGTTACCTATCTGAACCTTCCATTATACAGGGTGAGTCACCTAACGTTACCGCTGGATATATTTCGTAAACCACATCAAATACTGACGAACCGATTCCACAGACCGAACGTGAGGAGAGGGACTAGTGTAGTTATTTAATACAAACCACACAAAAATGCAAGGATGTATGTTTTTTTAACACAAACCTACGTTTTTTTAAATGGAACCACGTTAGTTTTGCTAGCACATATGAACATATAAACAAATACGTAATCAGTGCCGTTTGTTGCACTGTAAAATGTTAATTACATCCGGAGATACCGTAACCTAAAGTTGACGCTTGAAACATTGTCCTCACTTCATTGCAGGGGCCCAAACAGCTGCGACATACATCACGTTTCTACAGAATGATCTGCCAACGTTGCTCGAAAATGTCCCACTGGAAACGCGTCGACGTATATGGCATCAGCATGATGGTGCACCTGCACATTCCGCAATTAACACTAGGCTGACCCTTGACAGGATGTTCTACGGGCGTTTCATAGGACGTCGAGGACGCATAAATTGGCCAGCCCGTTCTCCTGATATTACACCTCTGGACTTCTTTCTGTGGGGTACGTTAAAGGAGAATGTGTACCGTGATGTGCCTACAACCCCAGATGACATGAAACAACGTATTGTGGCAGCCTGCGGCGACATTACACCAGATGTACTGCGGCGTGTACGACGTTCATTACGCCAGAGATTGCAATTGTGTGCAGCAAATGATGGCCACCACATTGAACATCTATTGGCCTGATATGTCGGGACACACTCTATTCCACTCCGTAATTGAAAACGGAAACCACGTGTCTACATGTACCTCACCCCTCATGGTAATGTACATGTGCGTCAGTGAAAAAGACCAATAAAAAGGTGTTAGCATGTGGACGTAATGTGCTGTTCCAGTCTCTTCTGTACCTAAGGACCATGACCGTTCCCTTTGGATCCCTACGTAATTCGGTGCTCTCCGATACACACGATCGAACAGCGGAGGAATGGTACTCAAGCGTCAACTTTAGGTTACAATATCTCCGGATGTAATTGACATTTTACAATGCAACAAATGGCACTGATTACGTATTTGTTTATATGTCCATATGTGCTAACAAAACTAACGGGGTTCCATTTAAAAAAAAGGTAGGTGTGTGTTAAAGAAACATACTTCCGTGCATTTTTTTATGGTTTGTAGTAACCAATTACACTAGCCCCTCTCCTCGCGTTCGGTCTGTGGAATCGATTCGTCAGTATTTGATGTGGCTTACGAAATATATCCAGCGGTAATGTTAGGTGACTCACCCTGTATATAGTAGCAAAATGTTACGGACACATAAACTAAAATAAAAGAAAGGAAAATGAAAAAAGAAACCACGCACAATGAAGTAATTATCGGAACGGGATGGAAGGCGGTAGATGTGACGTACATCTACAGACAAAAAAAGAAAGGATGATTTATTCAACAGAAAGAGGTCCAGAAATTGAGCAAGTCAATAACGCGTTGGTCCACCTCTGGCCATTATGCAAGCAGTTATTTGGCTTGGAACTAATTGATTGATCTATTTTTTGTATGTCCTTCTGAAGGACGTCGTCCGAAATTCTGCCCAACTGGCACATTAGGTTATCGAAATCCCGAGCTGATTGGATTCCTGATCGTAAAACTCGAAACGTTCTAAACTGGGCAGAGATCCGGATACCTTGCTGCCCAAGAAGGGGTTTGGCAAGTACGAAGACAAGCAGTAGAAACTCTCGTCCTGTGCGGTTAGACATTATCCTGGTGAAATGTAAGCCCAGAATGGCTTGCCACGAAGGGCAGGAAACGGGGGCGTAGAATATGGTCGACGTACCGCTCTGTTGTAACAATGGAGCGAATGGCAACCAAAGAGGTCCTGACGTGAAAAGAAATGGCACCCAACACTTTCACTCCAGGTTGTCGGACCGTATAGCGGACGATACTCAGGCTGGGTTCCCACCTCAGTCAGAGGGCGAGGGGAGGGGGGAGATTATTGCCGACATGCCTTCAGCCCAGAATCTCACTGGCTGGAGTCGAATTTTCTTCAGTGATGAGTCCCGCTTCGTAGTGGGTGCCAATGGCCAGCGAGGTCTTGTGACCATCTCTATCGTGACAAAACTTAACGCTACTTTACCCTCCACAGTGCATCGGCCCTGCTACTGTGTCGGCCGAAATGTCGAGTTTCCCCGCCGTAGCAGGTTGGTTCGGCGTATTCCGCTGTCACTGAGAATAATGCAGCCTGCGGATTGCTGCCGTGGCACGGGCTGGAAGAGCCGCCCAGTTCGATCCTTGACACATGCGGAGGCATCTGTATCCAAATGCTGTACACCCCGTGAAGGCGGCAGAGTGCATGGCTTCCCAGGCTCCAGGGTGGTTGAGCCAGTGGCCGTAGATTCGAGCACTGGCGATGGTGGTGGCAGGTGCTCATTGGTAGGGCATTGCCTGGAACAGACTGGACGCCATAGCTAGGTCCAGCTGATCGACGACCATAGGCTCGCAACAGGGCGTTTAAATACAGCTGTCCCAGACTGACTATGTAGAAGACATCACGTTTCTACGTCACGCCGAAGTGTCTCGAACAGGGGCCAGAAACCTAGGCTCGGCAGGTGCTAGTGGATGGAACCGCTCATGCTGGGTGGTACTTTGGCAAGTCATTGGCTGTGGCTAACGGAGACAGCTGCTAATGACATATACAATACCTGCCTTTGACTGTGTCCTGTGCTATTACTTATACATATCACTCAGATTTGCAAGGGTGCCTTAGTGTTCCAGACTCAGTAGTTTATTTAACTAGACAAAAATTAGATTGGACAAAATTATGGAAACACCGCGAAAATACATTCTTTAAAATATGTGCAGATGCTGGCCAAGCGTGAAGGTGGCGCTATTGTATTTTACCACACACGGCGTTTGTGCAATGGCGCCAAAACATTACCAATGTCGATCGTGGTCATGACTGTGCACTGTGCAGTTGTGAGTCCATTACGTCGGAGATAAGGGAATTCGAATGTGACTAAATTGTTGGTGTTTGTATGGTGAGTGCTTCAGTGACCCAGGCAGCCGAAGTGCTTATGCTTGGCAAATGGCGTCCCAAGCCTACGCTGCAAACTGATTGATCCCAAGAGTGAAGCATGGTGAGGGTTCTGTGATGACCTGAACGGCCGTGTGGTGGTATTCCATGGTCGCTTGGTTACTCTGCAAGATCGCACTACTACCAAGGACTATATGACCATTTTGGCTGATCAGGTCCACCTCACGGCACAACATTTGTTCCCTAATGGTGCAGCAGCCCTGTTCACAAAGCTCCAATCGTCCTCGACTCGTTTTGTGAGCGCGAAGGTGAATTGTAGCATCTCACCTGGCCAGCACACTCACCAGACCTCAGTATTATTGAACCTTTGGGATCAACTTTGACGAGAAGGGTGCATGATCGCTGTCGAAGCCCGTCATAGTTACATGAACTTGTCACAATTTTGCAGTAACAATCGCACAAGTACCCATGAAAACAATACAGGACGAGTATTTGTACATATAAAGACGACTTGAACCTGTTTTGAGTGCTTATGTTTTTCCTACATCGTATTACGCATGGTAATGTGTTGCGTCTTTGGTGTTTCATATATCTGTCCACCCCCTTGTATTTTCGTCATCAGAATTTTGCCACTAAGAGGTAAGTTCCTGGTGTACAGTATGAGTCACCAAACTGTGCACCTATGTCTAGAGTTATATGCCACTCAACGTTCAGAGTGTGTAATGGAATGTGGACATGTGGGGGTGGGGAGGTGAGGTGACCAGTTCGTGGGATAGGACAGCAAATTCGGTTGATCCCTGGGCGCTTTTAGAGACCAGTCGGATGTGTTTCCCGTAGGACAGTAGTCTTTCCGTTTCATTTTGCTGAGCTTCCGCGACACCACGACACTGAAACACTTATATACGAAGACAGTAACTTGTTCTTGAAGGAACAGTTACTGTTGATGACCGTGCAGCTTTTCCCTGAAATAAATGATGACTAACTGACAACCTCAGCTGCCGACAGGTGTTGTTGCTATACCTCGATGTGGACAGCTGAAAATGTGTGCCACGACCGGGACTCGAACCCGGGATCTCCTGCTTACATGGCAGACGCTCTATCCATCTGAGCCACCGAGGACACACATGAATAGCGCGACTGCAGGGACTTATCCCTTGCACGCCTCCCGTGGGATTTCAGGGAAAAGCTGCACGGTCATCAACAGTAACTGTTCTTTCGAGAACAAGTTACTGTCTTCGTATATATAGTTAAAGGCTACCCAGCCATTGACCTTTGTCTGTGCGAATGCGCACAGGTTGCCCAAACTCTTACGGGAATCGCCAACGCGTGCGCGAATAATGAGTGGGTGGGCAAATGTCTATAAGGTACAATACATATGTAGAATTGTGGACAGTTGGGAAAGTGAGTCTCACGGGAGGCGTGCAAGGGATAAGTCCCTGCAGTCGCGCTATTCATCTGTGTCCTCGGTGGCTCAGATGGATAGAGCGTCTGCCATGTAAGCAGGAGATCCCGGGTTCGAGTCCCGGTCGGGGCACACATTTTCAGCTGTCCACATCGAGGTATAAGAACAACACCTGTCGGCAGCTGAGGTTGTCAGTTAGTCATCATTTACTGAAACACTTGCCCAGTGCCTCTGGTTACGTGCCTTATACACTATATCGAAGGGGAAATTTGGAGTCTCGCCCTGTCGATGGCAACGTAACAGGAGACACTGTAGAAGCTCAGGCAGTACGAGGATGAAGCATGGAATAGAATGAATCTCTTTTAAAGGAGCTATTAAAGAATTCATCGTAACCTGAACAGCTAGCGTTGATTTTCAGCCCTATCCTCCTGAATGAGTGTTACTTAACTTACCCACAGGGCCACCTCCATCTCCACACGTCTCAGATGTTGGAAAATGGTAACTTAACAGCGACGTGTACTACATCTTCAACTGAGTGACGTTGCGACATACTGGCGTGACACTAAAACAGCAGTATTTCGTCCTCCTTCCAGAATTAACCATCTATTTTATAACGCTAAAATACGGATTACAAATGTTTTAAGTTTTTCTGTATAGATCCCACATTTATCTTCTGTGTTTAATAAATGAGATGATGAAAATTGTTCATTACTCTTCACTTTGTTGCTAGCTCAAAAACAATGATGGCATTCCCTCTGACACAGACTGATAACAAATGACTGATGTGTGAATATCCATCGAGCGGACTCCATTGTTGGTACTAAAATATTCTTAAAATTAAGTACGTTGAAACAGTCAGGAAACTGAACATGGGAGTTATATTTATTATTTCCTGAAGAAATCTTCTTTCGTACGAACACAGGTACATTAGCCGTACTGCTGCTTCACCAAGTCAGCGACGAGCTAAATGTTGATATGTGTGTTGTAGTGCCCGGATCACAGTACGGATTAATGGCGTGTGTCAGCAGTTAAATACTATCGATTGATTGTCCGCTTCAGTATGAAACTAACTGCCAAAAGACTAAAGATCAATTTGGTTCTGCTTTTAATGTTAAGGTTCGTTCTTGAGGGAGAAACCAGTTTATAGCTAACTTTTGCCGTAATCGTTCCATTTCAGTCAAATAAAATTATATTATTTTATTCTATCTTTAAAATTTTATAATAGAATTGATTTCATCATATAGAAATACATTAAAAACGGCACATAAAAACAAATATGTAGAAAATACTTGGACATTGTATTCAAAGAATATTAACTGCAGCATGTTGGTTAAAATATTTGCAAATCAAAACTACAGGACTTTAACATTCTCCCAGATAAAACAGTCAGTAAATAAGGTCATCTTTACAGCACCTATAAAACTCTCCTAGTGTATAAAAAGCTTTACCTTTCATCCAGTTCTTCGTAATGTTTTGAAAAGCAGGCATTGGAACGTCATATGCCTGTGAAGGAAATGAATTAAAGAACTTAACTCATAAATACTGGTAGCTGTTACTTCTCTTCTGAAGGCTAGTCATAGGCGTCTCTATGTTTTCTTTCTGTCGTGTCATGCAGGTGAACTGATTTTGTTAAGGTACATTTGTGTTTATTTTGTTTTATGTGAAATAAGCAACTGAATGTAAATAATGGTGGAATGGCAGTTTTTCAGATTTTTGAAATGCACTCTGCACGAAGTTCTGCAGTCAGAAATTCCTAAGATAGACTTACTGGCTTTTTTTTTGCCAAATAAAGATTTAGTTAGCTGCTAGTGATTACCCCATAGCATTACTCTACACGTTAAATGTCTGTGGAAGAAGACATGCTATGAAGTGAGTAAAATATTATCACTAACACAAGTTCTAAGTTTATCAAATAAATGAGTCTTGCTAGCTTTGTGCATATAAAATTCGTGTGTCTTTCCCAAGTTAATCTTGAGTCAACGTGCTAACCAAGGAACGTAGCTGATTTATTACCTATTTCTATATTACACAGGCTGAAGAAAAGATTTATTATGTTGCCAGGATTGATTCTTAACTTACTGGTTTCAAACCAGTCATTAGCTGCTCTTGTTTGTTCTTCACCTTGTGGTTTCAATGCATCTGTGTCCATCCTTACTATTATAAAAGCGGTATTATCACCATAAATAACTGATTTACATTTACCACATTTGGAAGATCATTTTCGAAAGTGATAAATAACAGAGGTCCCAATACAGATCCCTGTGTAACACTTCCTGTGTTATTTACTGAACCTGATTTTAAGATTTTGAAGTCCACCACCTGTTTTCTATCATTCTGGTAAGATGCAATGAAACCAAGTACTTTGTTTCTCATAGCATACTGTCACAGTTTTTGTAATTAGATTTTGTGATTCACAGAGTCAATTGCTGTACTAAGAATTACAAGTGTAGCATGAACACATAATTTGGATTGAAATGAGTATAATATAAATGATACAATATTGCCGACTCCTAACTGTAGACAGACCCAGCCTGAAGCCATATTGGGATTCTGACAAAACTCCATGACAAACTAGACATATAGAAATTTCTACATTCCGACATAATTGTCGTAAGAAGTATGACTATAACATAATTTGAATGTTTCTTTGACACTACGATAGTGAATCCATAGTCACAGTACATAAATTTTTTCTTTAAAACCACTTTTTTTAAAGCAAAATTTTATGTTCTGTGGCTGTGGCTTCACTGTTGTAGTGTCACATAAACATTTAAGATATAGAAATTTGTAAATCATAGTGGCCGTTTTGTAGAGAACTCCTTTCATTCTTCGTGCACACACTCTATGTAAGTCACTGGCTGATCCGCAGTTGGTCAGTCCCTGTCTGTGAGAGTGGAACATCTTTGGCAAGCAGAAAGAAATGGGGATATCTTTCTGCAAGCTAGAGCTTTGACCAGGGCTGGCCAATCAGACTGTTTGACGAATGTGCGTATATCAGTTGTGCTCATGTCTTGGCATTTTTCATACAATTGGAAACTGCAGATTCATTATCTAGGATCTTCTGTCTGTCCATAAATTCTAACACATGTAGCTTGCCTCCACGTTTAAGTTTTTAAGTGCTGTCACATGCAAAACGTTTTCGATTCACCTGCTTTGAGATCTGCTCAGGAGCTAGATTGCACTTACGTGCCACGATTTAATTAATTTTTCGTAAGAAATTTTAGCTATCCATATAAGGTGCTGCCGAGGTTTGAAATCTATGGTCGAAGAGACAACTTCATAGTAAATTACTGGTCTCACCAGGCAAACTCTCTACACTATGTGATGAAAAGTATCTGGACACCCCAAAGACATACGTTTTTCATATTAGGTGTATTGTGCTGCCACCTGCTACCAGGTTCTCCATATCAGCGACCTCAGTAGTCATTAGACATCGTGAGAGAGCAGAATGGAGCGCTCCGCGGAGCTCACGGACTTCGAACGTGGTCAGGTGATTAGGTTTCACTTGTATCATATGTCTGTACACGAGATTTCCACACTCCTAAACATCCCTAGGTCCACTGTTTCCGATGTGATAGTGAAGTGGAAACGTTAAGGGACACGTATAGCACAAAAGCGTACAGGTCGACCTCGTCTGCTGACTGACAGAGACCGCTGGCAGTTGAAGCGGGTCGTAATGTGTAATAGCAGACATCTATCGAGACCATCACACAGGAATTCCAAACTGCCTCAGGATCCACTACAAGTACTATGGCAGCTAGGTGGGAGATGAGAAAACTTAGATATCATGGTCGAGCGGCTGCTCATAAGCCATACATCGCGCCGGTAAAAGCCATACAACGCCTCGCTTAGTGTAAGGAGCGTAAACATTGGACGATTGAACAGTGGGGAAACGTTGTGTAGAGTGACGAGTCACGGTACACAATGTGGCGATCCTATGGCTGGGTGTGGGTATGGCGAATGCCCGGTGAACGTCATCTGCCAGCGTGTGTAGTGCCAACGGTAAAATTCGGAGGCAGTGGTGTTATGGTGTGGTAGTGTTTTCGTGGAGCAGGCTTGCACACCTTGTTGTTTTGCGTGGCACTCTCACAGCACAGGCCTAAATTGATGTTTTAAGCACCTTCTTGCCTTCCATTGTTGAGGGGCAATTAGGGGGTGGCGACTGCATCCTTTAACGCGATCGATCACCTGC
The DNA here is from genome assembly GCF_023898315.1 of Schistocerca nitens. NCBI lineage: Eukaryota > Metazoa > Arthropoda > Insecta > Orthoptera > Acrididae > Schistocerca > Schistocerca nitens. Next base: position 145,396,343 of record NC_064620.1, on the reverse strand, counting down.
TCATAATGCACGGCTTGTGGCGGAGTGCTTACGCGACTTTAACATCTCTGTAATGGACTTGCCTGGACAGAGCTCTGACCTGAATCCTATAACCCACCTTTGGGATGTTTTGGAACGCCGACTTCGTGCCAGGTCTCACCGACCGACATCGATACGTCTCCTCAGGGCAGCACTCCGTGAAGAATGGGCTGTCATCCCCCTAGAAACCTTTCAGCACCTGATTGAGCGTATGCCTGCGAGAGTGGAAGCTGTCATCAAGGCTAAGGTTGGGCCAACACCACATTGAATTCCAGCATTATCGATGGATGGCGCTAAGAACTTGTAAGTTATTTTCAGCCAGGTGTCGGGATACTTTTGATCACATAATTTATTTTCAGTTTATTAGGTACTGTGGCCCACAAATGTCCAAAATATTTCTCCCTCCAGAAAGAGGGTCTGTTTGGCATTTTGAATCTGTGTAGCATGAGGCTTCCAATTAATATTTTGGCTAAATACTGAATTGTGATACATCTGAGTGCCCCCTCCACCCCACCATTTAACGTTCCGTTTGGATGCTTTGTCATGTCCGAATTGAGATTCCAAATCCATAGAGCTATAAATACGGCATGTTCAGTGTTGGGATGTATATCTCAGGGCATAAATCGAATTGACGTTTTGTGTGACACTTGGTCATTGTTTTGAAAGGAGCGGCAGTTTACAAGTTTCTGACTGTCGCACTGGCGTACACACTGCTCCGGACACGCAACATCCGCGCTGAGATGAACTGCCAGTTCAGCAGACAGGCTAATGTTTTTATTGGTCCAGTTCGCAGAGTTCGCCACAGCTCAGCTTCATTTACGACCGCGCAGCGGCGTGGCGCGTTACGTAAACTTCGACTCAGCCCTGCGGTCTCACGCACACACCGCAGTCGCGAGCCGTTTTACGACGCGGCTTCGCGTCCACTCCGCGATGCGTCTACTCGCCCATGCCCTCACTGCCTGTTTACGTTAACGCAGCACACACTCCGCGTAATTACGTTTAACTGCGACGGCCCTACGTGTCCTCCTCAATCGGTAACCGACTTCTCGATGCTAGATCGCCGCACTGCTGCGAAAGCCTATTCGCTCGTGCTGTCCGCCACATGATAAGCTGAGCGTTCCCCGATGTCGAGGTCTCCGTAGACAAAGCTACACTTTAAAACGGCACCTATTTTTTGGGAACCAGCGACTCGAAACACCTCCATCAAACTAGGTCCGCTTTAAATCCTGGGTACGCGTGAAATATTTCTTCTCGGCATTCACTCTGAGCTTCCGTTGCGTCACGCGTAGTCACCCTCGCGGCTGCGACCACAACCCACATTCTCTTGGCCATGAGCGTCTCGCGAGACAAATTCATGCGTATTCAAATACAGAGATATTTAAACCGGCAGAAGAAGGAGCTGCAGTCGGCAAAGCCTTTATAAGACATGTGTCTGGTGCAGGATCGATTACTGCTGCTACAATGACACGTTATCAAGACGTGGTTTTATAGTCGGCGCACGAGCGAGGGGGGACAGCGTCTGCGAGATGGCGATGGAGTGGGGATTTTCCTGTACGCCCTTTTCACCAGTGCACCGTGCATATCAAGTATCCGGTAAAACATCAAATCTCTGACATCGATGCGCCTGGAAAAAGATCCTGCAGGAAATGGACCGAAGACGACTGAAGAGAATCGTTCAACGTGACAGAAGTGCAACCCTTCCGCAAATTTCTGCAGATTTCAATGCTGGGCCATCAACAAGAGTCAGCGTGCGAACCATTCAGAGAAACATCATCGGTATGGACTTACGGAGCCGAAGGCCCACTCGTGTATCCTTGATGAGTGCGCTACACAAAGCCTTACGCCTCGCTTGGTCCCGTCAACACCGACATTGGACTGTTGTTGATTGAAAACATGTTGCCTGGTCAGGCGACTCTAGTTTCAAATTATATCGAGCGGATCGACGTGCACGAGTATGGAGACAGCCTCATGAATCCATGGGCCCTGCATGTCAGCAGAGAACTGTTGAAGCTGATGGAGGCTCTGTAATGTTGTGGGGCGTGTGACTCCTCATACGTCTAGATACGACTCTAACAGGTGACACATACATAAGAATCCTGTTCGATCCCTTGCACCCTTTCGTCTCCATTGTGCATTCCAACGGACTTGGGCAATTCCAGCAGGACAATGCGACTCCTCACGCATCCAGAATTGCTACAGAGTTGCTCCAGGAACACTCTTCTGAGTTTAAACACTTCCGATGGCCTCCAAACTTCACAGACATGAACATTATTGAGCATATCTGGGATACCTTGCAATGTGGTTTCAGAAGAGATCTCCATCCGCTCCTACTCTTACGGATTTGTGGACAGCCCTGCAAGATTCATGATGTAAATTCCCTGCAGCACTACTTTAGACATTAGTCGAGCCCATGCCGCGTCGTGTTGCGGCACTTCTGCGTGCTCGCCAGAGCCCTACACAACATTAGGCAGTTGTACCACTTTATTTGGCTCTTCAGTGGACTATCGGCCTAACCAGGGGTCGCTAGACTCGTTTCGACGCACGAGATTGCTAATGTACCACTAAACATTGCCGTGTAGCAACCCCACTACTTTCAAAAGTCGCTTTGATTCGAACAATGGGTAGGAAAAACATGTAATGCAGTTGTATCATCTTCTCAATGCAGTTTTTAAAGTGAAAAATTTTTGTAAGCGATTTCCAACAGCTGTACCGCATACTTGGAACTGTTTAACTGTCGTTTATTGCAACCACTGGCTTTGGTATACACTGTCATCACGGTATCTGTATCCAACCAAACGAAGTAAGAAAAAAAATGCAAAAAAAAAATATAATCACTTATCCATAGGTGGTATAAATTAATACCTATGAAAGGTCAGTTATTAATCACTGGTAATAGCTTATATCAGTATGGCAGTGCATCTAATTCCTGTCCCATCTAAATTGCTAAACATATGCAAAACCCAACTGCTTCCTTTGCTTAAGGAGTGGTGTGTCCTATTAGAACTCACGGTTTCAACTGATCAGTTAACTGTACATTGTCAAAAATTATAGACCTGAAGTTGTTTGATATGACGAACATACCAAAACAAAAATATAGTAAGTAATACTTCTTCATCTATTCAGTGTTCAGAGTTACTACGAGGGCTGTTCGGAAAGTAAGGTACGAAAGGTCACGAAATGAAAACCACACTGAAAACCAAAAAATTTTTTATTCACAGCTAGTAGCGACACCTTCCGGCGTACCTCTCTACATTGTCGCCGCTCTGACTTTGTTGTGGCGTTGTACAAACTTTCCAGTACTCTCGTTACAGAAAGCAGCCGGCTGTGCTACCCACCAATTCTCTACGCTGGTCTGCCTCTCGTTGTTTGTGCCAGAATGTTGGCTTTGCACCCGGCGGTTCATGTGAGCAGAGATGAACAACGGAGGAAGCCAATTAGGGTCTGTATTGTGGGTGTTCGAACACTTCCCATCGAAATAGCTGCAGGGGCATCTTCATTTAAAGTAATTTTTCATACAATATGGGGAAAAGAAAAAGGAAAATAGAAATATTTCTGAAGCAATGTAAGAATAATGCACAATAGCACATAGATGTGTGACATGCCCTGCTAAACCCGCAGGAGAGGACAAGTAGTAGTAATTGTGGAAGGGGGGCCAGAAGGAGCGGCTGTCAGTTACACTCCAAACATAACACTTTATTTAGTTGTCCAAACATTACAGCGCAACTTCTAAGCTTGACTATCGACAGAAAACGTCTTTAATTCTAAAACGGCTTAAGGCCCATGAATTAAATACAAGTTCTTTTTTTTTTTTTTTTTTTTTGAGACAGTAGGCTCTAGGCTTTAACCTTAAATAGTATTTAAGGACAAGCGATGTAAGACTTGACTAGTCAGATAGACCTGGTTTTTAAAAGCGGCTGAAGGCCCATAAATTTAAAACAACATAACTATAACAACCTTTCAATAGGCAGAAGTCCCAAGCTTTATGACCAATAACAAACCTTACTTTAAACGGCTGAAGGCCTTTGTTTAAAAAAAAAAAAAAAAAAAAAAAAAAAAAAAAAAAAAAAACTGCAACCAATTTTCCAAGGCAGAAGGCCCAAAGCTCTTAACCTTAAATAGTATTTAAGACCAAGTGATGTAAGATCTGATAAATAAGAATCCAAAATTTTAAAGCGGCTGAAGGACCAGCATTTTAAGAACAACACAACTACAACAAATTTTCAACAGGCAGAAGGCTCACAGATTTATCTTGAAAGAATGTACGAGGGTCACTCCAAAAGAAATGCGCACTATTTTTGTAAAAATGCAGTTTTCATTCTGCATATGTGAAAGTTTTACAGTGTGTAGATACATCCTTCCCGCTTGTTTTCAAACATAGTTGAATCTGTTCCCGTGAGTGCCGACGTCACAGATGTCTTCAAGATGGCTGCTACACTTGACGTTAGTCAGAAGCAACGTGCTGTCATAGAATTCCTGTGCTGTGAAAACGAGACAGTGGAAAACATCCGCAAGAGGTTGAAAAAGGTATACGGAGATGCTGCTGTCGATCGCAGTACAGTTAGTCGGTGGGCAAGCAGGTTACGTGATGAAAGCGGGCAAGGCAATATTGAGGATTGTCCTCGCAGCGGCAAGCCTCGTACTGCACACACTCCAGACAATGTTCAGAGATTTAACGAATTGGTGACTGCTCACAGACACAACACAGTGAACGAATTGTCACGCTACTTGGGAGAGGGGAAGGAAGTGTTTGCAGAATACTGAAAGTGTTGGCGTTAAGAAAGGTTTGTGCCAGGTGGGTTCCCAGGATGTTGACAGTGGCTCACAAAGAAACAAGAAAAGCGGTATGCAGCGAACTTTTGGAACAGTACGAGAATGGTGGAGATGAATTTCTTGGAAGAATTGTGACAGGTGATGAAATATGGCTCCGTCATTTTTCACCAGAGACGAAGAGGCAATCAATGGAGTGGCATCATGCACATTCACCCAAGAAAAAAAATTCAAAACCACACCTTCCGTTGGAAAACTTATGGCTACAGTGTTATCGATTCTGAAGGGCTCTTGCTTGTGAACATCATGTCAAGTGGAACCACCATAAATTCTGATGCATATGTGATGACACTGAAGAAACTTGAAGCTCGACGGAGTCGTGCTCGACCACATCGGCAAAAGCAGGATTTTTGCTGTTGCACGACAATGCACAGCCACATATCAGTCAAAAAACCATGGAAGCGATCAGAAAACTCGGATGGACAACACTGAAACACCAGCCTTACAGTCCTGACCTGGCTCCATGTGACTATCATCTCTTTGGGAAACTGAAAGACTCTCTTCATGCAACAGGGTTTGAAGATGATGACTCCCTTGTACACGCTGCCAAACAGTGGCTCCAACAGGTTGGTCCAGAATTTTACCATGCGGGTATTCAGGCGCTGGTTCCAAGGTGGTATAAGGCAGTTGAGAGGGATGGAAATTATGTGGAAAAATGAAAATATTGTTGCTAAAGGATGTATCTACACACTGTAAAACTTTCAAACACGTAGAATAAAAGGTGGATTTTAAAAAAATAGTGTGCATTTCATTTGGAGTGACCCTCGTAATACTTGATAAATAAGAACCTTAAGACATAAAGCAGCTGAAGACCGATGCCTTTAAAAACAATACACTAGAATAAATTTTCAGTAGGCAGAAAGCCCACAGCTTTATCTTCCAAAAGGTAATACTTGATAAGTAAGATCCTTAAAACTTAAAACGGTTGAACGCCGATACTTTTAAAAATAATACAATAAATTTTCAACAGGCAGGAGGCCCAAGCTTTATCTTCAGACAACGTAAGACCTGAATTAGATTTTCACTTTGCAGCGGACTGTGCGCTGATATGAAACTTCCTGGCAGATTAAAACTGTGTGCCGGACCGAGACTCGAAATCGGGACCTTTGCCTTTCGCGGGCAAGTGCTCTACCAACTGAGCCACCTAAGCACGACTCACGCCCCGTCCTCACAGCTTTACTTCTGCCAGTACCTCGTCTCCTACATTCCAAACTTTACAGAAGCTCTCCTGCGAAACCTGCAGAACTAGCACTCCTGAAAGAAAGGATATTGCGCAGACGTGGCTTAGCCACAGCCTGGAGGATGTTCCAGAATGAGCACTTGCCCGAGAAATGCAAAGGTCCCGAGTTCGAGTCTCGGTCCGGCACACAGTTTTAATCTGCCAGGAAGTTTCAACATAAGACTTGCACAATTTAGACAAACTTACTTTTAAAACGGCTGAAGGCCTTTGTTTTTAAAAACACAATTACAATCATACAAATTACAACCATCAGCTATGAGCCATTAAAATGCACAATTAAACGCTAATAAGAGGGTACAGGCAACGGCGCTCAGAAGTTTCCAGGGGGCTCGGTGTGCCCTTGAAATCTTAACGTTCGTTTAGGTGAGACGACAGGTCGGCCCAACTATACCTGATCTGCTGGCAACACAACCAAGAGACAGTCAGGGACACACTGACAAGACGACTTGCTAACCACCGACCAGTATACCAGAATTCCAAAGCCAAAACGTTACATAGCCGCCCACCACCAAAAATACATTAAGCTGTCCAAAACTACACACCATGTTGGACACTGACAACACGTGAGGAAAGGACACTGCCTGAATTTACGTCAGCGACCAGGGCAGGTAACTGGAACACTAACGGCCACAAGGCAGAAAATTCCGCTGGTGCACTTGAATTTCAAACCGACAAATATAGTTAATTCCACCACACAACGGCGAAATCTTCACCAACCCGAACACTCGCTCCCAGGAATTCCGCCAACAGCGAACCACCAACCAAGGGGACAGCGTGAACAGACGTGGCTTCGGTAATTAAATCACCACTCAACCTTCATGTCCTAGGTCGGTGAGCTAAGAACCTCGTAGCACTCGGAACAGCCCCCTCAAGCTCCGACACTGCATAGAGACCACCAGCGGGCCCGACCGACTACGCCACGCGGAGACTTGCTTGCTGATCCACTCCAACCGACCAACTCCTTGCCAGTAAGCCGACAACATTTAAAACAAGTTGTCAGTGGAAATGACACCAACTACACACACAGTTTGACAAACACTTGTACGAAGACTCAGCAGTGGCTGTGGAATCACGAAGACCAATCGGGAGTCTGTTCAGCACAGCCAACTCATAAGCGATCGGCGAGCCAATTCACGTCGTCCAGTAGGACGACCGACCGACGATCCACGAAGACCGTCCCCGGCTCAAGTGATGTGTGGCGCAACGGTCGGGCGAGCCATGGACATCCAGGCCTCCCTGCTGCTCCAATCCGACTGAACTAGTGTCGCATTCCAACTGCACGACTGGCACGTCCGAACTACCATCCTGGCACGTTCCAACTCACTCCACGACATCAACATCCGGGAAGTAACAGAAGTGCAGCACAGATAACACGTGAGGACTATATCGATAGGCTCTGCTGCTGCCATTGATGGGCGGACAAAGCAGCAACTCATTGACAACAGAAATTGAAAGTATCATAACGAGGTGGCAACACTAAAAAAACAGGATGCAAAATAAGAGATGGCACGAGCGCAAGCCATGCGTGGCTCAATGTGCATTTACTTCCCAAGCACTAACACGAATAAGACAGCTGTAGGCAAAAGGTAAAGTTCTACGTTCTAGCCCTGGACCGCCCGGCGTGTCATCCACTGCCAACGGCTTCATGACGTCACCGAAAGCCAAGTGCTGGCGGGTGGGAGGGGGGGGGGGGCACAGGTTCGTCACACTGCTTTTCCGGTTGTTGTCGGACTACTTAACCATGGAACCGTTACTAATCGGAACGAGACAGAAGTAATATCTGCAGATAACTATCCAGAAGCTTCACATATAATGGTTCAAATGGCTCTGAGCACTATGGGACTCAACTGCTGAGGTTATTAGTCCCCTAGAACTTAGAACTAGTTAAACCTAACTAACCTAACGACATCACAAACATCCATGCCCGAGGCAGGATTCGAACCTGCGACCGTAGCGGTCTTGCGGTTCCAGACTGCAGCGCCTTTAACCGCACGGCCACTTCGGCCGGCTTCACATATAATATTTACCACAGTATTGTGTAGGAAACATTATGATAAAGCTAGTGCGAAAACTAGAAATGAGAGCCAACTCACATACTAGGAGACTATAACACTATGACAGTGGACATACAGGAATTACAGCTGTGTTATATCACAAGTAGTGTGCATTCACCAGTCCAATTTGGAAGTAACATACCATGCCTTTTCTCATATAATTATGTGCACATTACTTACTGGAATTAAGCATACGCCGCAGAAAAACACAGTGGTAAGCTAAACCTAAGAACGAAAGTAACTCTGGCGTACTGTGGCACTGCCAAGTAACAGCTGGATCAAAACTGGGCGACACATAGGAAAAAACGCTATTGTTCTTACACAAGGTGTACAGAAGGTAACTGAAAGAAATATGCTATGAGACGAACAAAATGGTTCAAATGGCTCTGAGCACTATGGGACTAAAATTATGAGGTCATCAGTTCCCTAGAGCTTTGAACTACTTAAACCTAACTAACCTAAGGGCATCACACACATCCATGCCCGAAGCAGGAATCGAACCTGCGACCATAGCGGTCGCGCGGTTCCAGACTGTAGCGCCTAGAATCGCTAGGTCATCCCGGCCGGCTATGAGACGAACATAAGTAACAGTTTTATTCGAATACAATAAGTACACAAAAGTCACCGCAATGTATGGCACTACAAGAGCCGGGACTTGGTTCTTAATGGGGTGTGTGATCACCATGGACGGCAATGGCTGCTCTGCAAATGGTTCCCGTGATGACCACGAGGTTGGTAAGGAGTCCCTGTGGCAGGTAGACAACTGCTGGCTGATGGTCGCTGCATGTGTTGGAATATGTCTCCTCAACACATCTCCAGTTGAGCAACGGAGGAATGGTCAGGCCACCCCATTAACCTAACATCCTCTTGTCCGAGTGCTCCTCCACCTGCATTGTTCATTGCTATCGAGGATTCTCATCTATAAAAATGAAGTCAGGCTGAATGCACCCCGAATACACGAACATGTGGAAGGAATACACTGAAGAGTCAAAGAAACTGCTATACCTGCCTAATTTCCTGCAGGGCCCCCGTGGACAAGCAGAAGTGTCGCAACATAACGTGGCACGGACTCGACTAACGTCCGAAGTAGTGCTGGAGGGAACTGACACCATTAATCCTGCACGGCTGTCCATAAATCCGTAAGAGTACGGCAGGGTGGAGATCTCTTCTGAACAGCACGTTGCATGGCATCCAAGATACGCTCAATAATGTTCGTGTATGGGGACTTAAGTAGTCAGTGGAAGTGTTCAGATTCATTTCCTGAGGCCATCTGTAGCAATTCTGGACGTGTGGGGCGTCGCATTGTCCTGCTGGTATTGCACAAGTCCATCGGAATGCACAATGACATTAATGGATGCAGGAGTTCAGACAGGATGTTTACGTATGTGTCACCTGTCAGAGTCGTATCAGGGGTCCCATATCACTCCAACTGCGAACGCTCCACACCATTACAGACCCTCCAACAGCTTGAACAGTGCCCTGCTGGCATGCCGTGTCCATGCATTCATGACGTTGTCACGATACCCATACACGTCCATCCTCTCGATACAATTTGAAACGAGATTCGTCCGACCAGGCAATATGTTTCCTGTCATCAACATTCGAGTGTCGGTGTTGACGGGCCCAGGCGGTATACGTCCCATTTTACCAGTTACTGGTATTCTTCTCGTTTTATGTAGGTATGGAGCGCGGCAAGAATGAATGCGTAAACGCCTCTGTGCACGCTGTAATTAGTCCAGTACTTTGTTCAAGATCCCTATGGCAACCGTACGTACAGGATTGTAATACATTCATAGATTACCCAGTTAAAGTTGATTCATTAAACATTGTAAAATGTGTCAACATGCTCATCTCTTCAGGGGATTGTAGATTCCCGCATAAAATGCTGCATTTTTCTGCTATTTAACTTCCTAAATGGTTCCTATCGATCCAAGTACAAAATGCAGGACGTTTTGGAGAACATACGATATCAAATGAGGACTCAAATAATGCCAGATCACAGCATAAATTGAAAAAATGGCTCTGAGCACTATGGGACTTAACAGCTATGGTCATCAGTCCCCTAGAACTTAGAACTACTTAAACCTAACTAACCTAAGGACAACACAAGGCAGAGAAAATCCCTGACCCCGCCGGGAATCGAACCCGGGACCCCGTGCTCGAGAAGCGAGAACGCTACCGCGAGACCACGAGCTGCAGACCATAAATTGAAACTTCTCTGCTTTCTGTTCATCTATATCCTCTTAGTAATAATAGAATACCAATCGATAGCTAATTTTGTAGCAGTTATATCATTTTGTACAAAATTTGTAAATAAAATAAATTTAGGAAAGAAAACGGTCGAACGTTTTTGGAAACGATTTGTCTGTAAGTAAGAAATAAAACAGAGAAATATCTGCAGGCAACCTTATAGGCAGGGCAACCACAGCTGTGAGCAACCATTTGGGTATTAATAAACAGCTTCATCTTTCCTTAGTTCTTTATTATGGGATCAATAAAGCTACATCTTCAGGTGAACATTTGTACAACAATAAATCCAGAAGGAATAATAACCCTGAGACATACACTGATATTGTAAATTATTTTAATATTTTAAAAAAATTGTGGCAACCAGTTATTGTGTTTTCGTTCTGATCCAAATTAGGTCTTAATAGCTTTCAATTTATTTTCACCTTACCAATCGATTTGTTTAGGGCCCATCCACTATATTAGAATCCGGCTGTTTTATTCTATGACTTACCATCTCTTAGCGGTGTTTTGTTCTGACGGTCAACGAATGTTGGGTACGAAGTTCCGAGCTTTTCTGCTCTAATGTTTCAGTTATGTCAGTACTAACAATCTGATATTCTGATGTGAAAGTTTTAACATACACTCCTGGAAATTGAAATAAGAACACCGTGAATTCATTGTCCCAGGAAGGGGAAACTGTATTGACACATTCCTGGGGTCAGATACATCACATGATCACACTGACAGAACCACAGGCACATAGGCACAGGCAACAGAGCATGCACAATGTCGGCACTAGTACAGTGTATATCCACCTTTCGCAGCAATGCAGGCTGCTATTCTCCCATGGAGACGATCGTAGAGATGCTGGATGTAGTCCTGTGGAACGGCTTGCCATGCCATTTCCACCTGGCGCCTCAGTTGGACCAGCGTTCGTGCTGGACGTGCAGACCGCGTGAGACGACGCTTCATCCAGTCCCAAACATGCTCAATGGGGGACAGATCCGGAGATCTTGCTGGCCAGGGTAGTTGACTTACACCTTCTAGAGCACGTTGGGTGGCACGGGATACATGCGGACGTGCACTGTCCTGTTGGAACAGCAAGTTCCCTTGCCGGTCTAGGAATGGTAGAACGATGGGTTCGATGACGGTTTGGATGTACCGTGCACTATTCAGTGTCCCCTTGACGATCACCAGTGGTGTACGGCCAGAGTAGGAGATCGCTCCCCACACCATGATGCCGGGTGTTGGCCCTGTGTGCCTCGGTCGTATGCAGTCCTGATTGTGGCGCTCACCTGCACGGCGCCAAACACGCATACGACCATCATTGGCACCAAGGCAGAAGCGACTCTCATCGCTGAAGACGACACGTCTCCATTCGTCCCTCCATTCACGCCTGTCGCGACACCACTGGAGGCGGGCTGCACAATGTTGGGGCGTGAGCGGAAGACGGCCTAACGGTGTGCGGGACCGTAGCCCAGCTTCATGGAGACGGTTGCGAATGGTCCTCGCCGATACCCCAGGAGCAACAGTGTCCCTAATTTGCTGGGAAGTGGCGGTGCGGTCCCCTACGGCACTGCGTAGGATCCTACGGTCTTGGCGTGCATCCGTGCGTCGCTGCGGTCCGGTCCCAGGTCGACGGGCACGTGCACCTTCCGCCGACCACTGGCGACAACATCGATGTACTGTGGAGACCTCACGCCCCACGTGTTGAGCAATTCGGCGGTACGTCCACCCGGCCTCCCGCATGCCCACTATACGCCCTCGCTCAAAGTCCGTCAACTGTACATACGGTTCACGTCCACGCTGTCGCGGCATGCTACCAGTGTTAAAGACTGCGACGGAGCTCCGTATGCCACGGCAAACTGGCTGACACTGACGGCGGCGGTGCACAAATGCTGCGCAGCTACCGCCATTCGACGGCCAACACCGCGGTTCCTGGTGTGTCCGCTGTGCCGTGCGTGTGATCATTGCTTGTACAGCCCTCTCGCAGTGTCCGGAGCAAGTATGGTGGGTCTGACACAGCGGTGTCAATGTGTTCTTTTTTCCATTTCCAGGAGTGTATTTTAAAAGATTTTTTAAATCTTAAAATAATTTACCGTACTAGTGTATATCTCCGCGATGTTATTCCTTCTGGATTTATTGTTATGCAGATGTTCAATTGAAGATGTGGCTTTTAGCGTCATGAAACCGGTAGTGATCCAGTAATACAGATCTAAATACAGCTAAAGCGATTTGTTAACACTCAAGAAGAGAAATATTTGATGCACCTTTGAACGTTGCTCGAAATCGAACAAAGCAACTGACGTGCAGATGAAGGGTTTAAAGTCCAGGGTTTCACCTAGAATTTTGAAGAGAACTATTTTCTGGATGGAATGTTAGTCAATGGCCTTCTTACTTCGCTAAAATATGAGCATCTTAGCTGCACCATTCAAATGCGTGTCAAATGTTTCTCTAATCTGTTTTATCTGTTACTTTTACACACATCATGTCACGATATGTTTGAATGTACTATTTCCATTTTCTTTTCAAATTCTAGGCAGCTGGTTCCGAGAGCGATCCGTGCCTACTCATCATCAGACAATGTCGGACGACATAGTGCCGTGAGTATCTCCCACAGCACCGGTACGTACGTTGTACCGCTCCGTTCCGTTATTTACGGCCGCCGAAACACAGCGGATGTCAACCTCTGAGATGAGCTGCGGGCCACACCAGACGGCCCCACCCACGCGTTAGCTCTGCGTGGTGACCCGGATCGGCAGCCCGCCACACAAAGGGCCATCCATCTGCCAACCCAGTCGCGCGTCTCTGTGTCACACACACTCGGCGGCAGGCGACGCAACCGACGCAAATCGCTCGCGGTCGTTCTGCTGTCGCACGACTACCGGCAGCGTTGCGAAACTCCCGGTTGCCTAACAGGTCACATTCAGTTCAGTTAGTGCTATTCTCTAGCAGTCGATTGTGTAGTTCGCTGACTCCCACCAGTAATTTCCCTCCTGTGCCAGTCTACATCTACCCATACATCAACATCTACAAAAATGCTCTGCAAGCCACCGTACGGTGCGTGGCGGAGGGTACCCTGTACCACTACTTGCCTTTTACCCTCCTGTTCCACTCGCAAATAGAGCGAGGGAAAAACGGGTCTTTATGCCCCCGAATGAGCCCTAATTTCTCGTATCTTATCTTCATTGTCCTTATGCACAAGGTATGTTGGCGGCAGTAGAATCGTTCGGCAGTCAGCTTCAAATGTCTGTTCTCTAAAGTTTCTCAGTAATGTTTCTCAAAAACAACGTCTCCTTCCCTCCAGGGATCCCCAACTGAGTACCTGAAGCCTTTCAGTAACACTTGTTGTTCGAACCTGCCGGTAACATATCTAGCAGCACGCCTCCGAACTGCTTCGCTATCTTCCTTCAATTTGACCTCGTACAGATCCCAAACACTCGAGAATAGGTCGCATCAGCATCCTATATGCGGCCTCCTTTACAGGTGAACCACTCTTTTCTAAGATTCTCCCATTAAACCGAAGTCGACGATTTGTGTTCCCTACTAAAGTTCTCCGGTTCAGTAGTAACTTTAATACGTACAACGTTCTAGATATCGCACTAACGTACGCCAGCCTTCCGTTGTCGTACTTTTTCTCCTTCCACCCCACGTCCACAATCAAATAATTACTTCTTTACGCAATAACAAATACATCAACATACCCACATGGCATTACCGGGTGTAGAAGTATGAAACCTGAATATGGTTGCAATAATTACACGTCTGTTGTTTGAAACTGATAAACAATACTTTATTCAGAATAATGTCCATTGCTATTTGAATATTTCTCCCGCCTCTCCGACAGTCCATGAATGCCATGCCTAAAAAATTAAATTCAGTCAGCGAGCTATTTTCGTACATTTTCATACGAATTGAAGCGTTGTTCAGGGACAGCGTGTCTCAGTGATGGAAATATATGATAATCGGACGAAGCCAAGTCTGTAGAATAAGCCGCATGCCCTAGTATTTTCCAACTGCACTCCTCCATGACCCTTTTTGCTGCGTGTGATGGGGCGTTGAGAGGGAGCAATAGGAGTTTATTTTGCCTTTTCCCATATTCCGGTTGTTTTTCACGTAATGCTGGATTTAAATCGATCATTTGCTGTTGGCAGCGATCAGTGTTAAAGGTTTCACCAGGTTTTAGCACCTCATAATAGATGATACCCTTCTCATCCCACCTAACATACAGCATTGTGTTCTTTCCAAAGTGATTTGGTCTTGCAGCAGATGTCGATGGTTGGCGGGATTCAACAATGATTTACGACGTTTAGGATTCAGTTTTCATCACTTGTCACTATTCGATGGATAAACGACTTTGTTTTGTATAAGGCGAGCAGCATTTCACAAGTGGTCTTTCGATTTGTTTGCTGTCTTTCATGCAGTTCATTTGGGACACATTTTTCAGCTTCTGCACCTACCCCATAGCTTTGAACCGAAGAGAAACGGCTTCCTGCGTCACATTTAGTTGTTCCACGAGTTCCTGTTGAGTTATAGTATCATCTGAGTTACAGTATTCATTCAATAAGGCCCTGCAAATGGTTGTCTTCAAACTTTTTCGGTAGTTCCCAGCGCTCGTCGTTTCTCACATCAATTAGTTTTTACTTTATTGAGTTTCGATTCCCCCCAAAGGGGGTGTGCTGGCATCACTGTAGTACGCCGCTCTTCAGCCTACAGAATTTGTTTCAAAAGATGAAGATAATAAATAATAAAAACACGCGATAAAATCGGTAACTTAAATGGTAAAATGGCGGAAAATTGTGGAACTTAAAACATAAAACAAAGGGTTGATGATGCTAATAAAATACACAGGAAGCAGACAGGTAAATTAATAGACAGACAATTAAAAAACACGGCGACAGTCTGGATTCTGTTGGCAAGAGGTATAAAAATCACACATAGCGACAGCATGATTTCTGTTCGCAACACTTTGGAAAGACGCACAACACTGAATACTACACTAAAATATCAGCACAAATATGATATACCACAGCCAAGGGCAGACGGGGGGAACCTGGACAGATGGTGGGAAAGAAAAGGGGGGAAGGAGAGGAAAAACGAAGTGGGGGGAGAGGGGGGAAGGAGACGATGAAGGACAGGGAACCATAAGAGGCAGGGGGTGCTGGGCAGACGCAACAAGGAGTGGGGAAAGGCAGAGGAGGGGAATTCAAATAGAATCAGGGAGGGTGGGGGAGAAGGGAGGCAGAGAGAGGTTAGGCGAAAAAAAAACAGGATGTAAGGGGGGAAGAGGAAGCCCAGGGAGAGGACAGAGGAACAGAGGGGGAGATGAGGATCAGGATTGATGGAAGGGATAAATGGACAGAGAGAGAGCATGATCTGGGAGGGGGAGATGACGGAAACCACCTTGGGAAAGGAGATGAAGGGTGTAGAGATGGAGGGTAGAGAGGGTGGGGGCACAAAGGTGAAGGCGCGACAGAGGGCGGGGGTTGGAGAGGAGAGGAGCAACCAGGGCATGAGCGGGATCAATGCGGCATAAGGTGTAGAGTATGTGGATATGTTCGAGGAGTAGGAGCAAATGGGGGAAAGGAATCAGGTCGTAGAGGATCTGCTTGGGGGATGGGAGGCATATACGGAAGGCGAGGCAGAGTGCTTGGTGCTCGATGATCTGGGGGGACTTATAGAATTTGGGGGGGCGGATATCCAGGCGGGACTGGCATGGCAGAGGATGGGACAGATTAAGGAATTGTAGGTGTGGAGGATGGTAGAGGGGTTCAACCCACATGTCCAGCCAGAGAGGAGTTTGAGGAGTCATGTCAAAATCAACACTTTCAACTTTCTGAATAACTTGAAACAGTGTTTTTTTTTTCCCGAGAGCATATTTGCTGAAAGCTTCGAAAGCATTCGATGCGATTCTGCAGCCGTTTTCTTCAAATGATAACAGAAAATCGTAGTTCTTAGGCGTAAAACTCGAAATTTTGACGGGTTAGAAATAGATACTGATGTACGGAACTTGGCTTATTGTGTGTTGACATTAGTCATCAGCTGTAACAGGAAGCAGATGGCGCTGCAGACTTGGTTTCACGGTCCCTACACTGACGGCTAGCACCATCTGTAGGGAAATTCCGGTTTCATACTTCTACACCTGGTATTTATTGGTTTATACAAACCGGAAGAAAAATCGCAACACGAAGAAGGAGCTTTCCGACGTAAATGAAAGCTGGTACTCTCTTTTCTACACCTGAAAGACGATGCCTATTCAGATTTCTCTCCAGCCCCATAAGAGTGGCACAAGTAGGGCCACTACGAGGATGCACATCAGGTTTGCTTCAAATAGACTCTGTATCAAGTTTGTATGCGTGGCAGTTCTCCTCAGCAAAAATATATTTTTGTAAACGAAATCGCCTTTTCTTGCTGCACTGTAATTTATTTCTGCCAGATGCAGAGGAGGAAACGCATAACAAACACAATATTTGTTTCTTGAGAAGCAAAGTTTTCGAACAAATACATACAACTAGTGGCAAAAGAGTAATAGTACCACAAAAATAAAGGTAAACACGGTGAAAAGCGTGAAGAAAACGTTCTGTATGTAAAACTGTGCTTATGTTTTGGGGAAATGAAGTGGTAATTCGACCTCCAAACCAGATGAGAGGATGCCAACAAACTATACCACTGAAGATGCCATTGAGTAAAAAAAGGCAAAACGTGCGTGGGAAAATAAATTACAGGGCAGCAAGGAAAGGTGGTTTTATTTTCCAAACAAAGACGCTGTAACGCTCGTGAGCATTAGGTACTTTCGAGATTGGAGGTGATGAGTTGATGTTAACCAAGAATGCCTTTAGGGCGAAAGAAAGAGAGTGTCATTACATCACTGAGTTTGGAGGAGGTCATGTAACAGGGATACGAGGAGCTGGATGTTATTTCTGCGATACTGCAGAAAGACTGGGATGGAATTTAGCCGCTGTACTTGGTTTCTGTTAGCAGTGGTCACGGCAGTGGTGGCAAGAAGACCAGGCAAGGGACGGACGCGTGGCGCTACCAAGAGAGAGAAGGCCACTGTGTTCGGTGGATGGCTCTGACTCATCATACTGCATCTGCATCAGCAATAGCAATCTGACGTCCGCAGCTCGTGGTCTAGTCGCTAACATTGCTGCCCCACGATCACGGGGTCTCAGGTTCGATTCCCAGCAGGGTTGGGGATTTTCTCTGCCTGGGGACTGAGTGTTTGTATTCTCCTCATCAGTTCATCCTCACCATCATCATTCGTGACAGTGGCTACATTGGACCGTGTAAAAAATAGGACTGTGTAAAATTTGAGACTTTGCACAGGTGGTGATGATCACCCAGTTGAACGCCCCATAAACCAAACATCACCATCCTCATCATCAGCAATTTGTCAGTACTTCGCACCACAGTGACAGAAAGAACTGTTACACATCCATTACTTTACGGACAGCTCCTAGAAAGACATCCTGCAGAGTGCATTCCACTGACCCCAAATCACCGCCATTTCCGACTTCAGTGATGTCAAGCCAGAGCTTATTGTTCTGTCTGTTGCATGAAGATGGTTGTGTCTCGGTGCCAGAGATGGCTGTGTGTCGGTTAGAAGTTGAGAGCCTGCATCGAATCTGTCTGCATACTAGAGACACTAGACCTACACCTGGAGTACGGTATGGGGGCGATTTAGTATGACAGCGAGGGCATTCTAGTGGTTAAACAGCGTAGTCTGAGTGCAAAATAGTACGTCAGTCTCGTGATTCGACATGTTTTTCTGCCATTCATGAGCACCATTACAGGATAACGCTCGCCCACATTCAGCTGTTTTTAACGGAACATGCTCTACAGAATGTAGACATGTTGCCTTGATCTGTTCGATCTCCAGACCTGTCTCCAATAGAGCACATATAGGACGTCATCGGACGACAACTCCAGCTTCACCCACAAACAGCTTTAACAGTCCCTGTATTGACCGACCAAGTGCAACAGGCATGGAACCCTATCCCACAAACTGTCATCTGGCACCCGTACAACACAACTGCTGCTATCATTTAATATTCTGGCGGTTACACTGGTTGTTAATGTACCAGATTTTTACATTTGCAATGGCTTATCTAATGCTCACCCCAACCTCCGATTTTTCAGTGTTAATCAGTTAAATATGTTACATAGACAATTGTATTTCATAAATTTTATGACTCCACATTAACTATTGCTTGGTGTTGCGATTTTTTCCGGCAGGCAACGTGCTATTAGCTACATATTACTGGATTTTAAACGCTCACCAGTCATAGAAAAGCTGACACTGTGACTCTTCACGTGCTTCTAGTTCAATAGGTTAAATCAAAGTTTATAGTTCTGTGCGTTGGTTCTTTAGAATATTTAAAACGAAGCGTATCACAAATGAGATTGCGGATGGTAGATGTGAGTTGCAAAAATGTTTTAAAAAATAGTCACCAAGCATTTTCTTTACTATGTCAACAACGAGGTTGATTTTGCTTTGGAGAAGTCTGTTTCCTTTTGGGTTACAAATACAGAGGGCCGTCCTATGAAAAGATGTACATATAAATTTGAATTTTAATTTATGATTGATGAACATGAAACTGTTCTCCGGAAGAATTTCGACAGTACGCTTTAAGAGCACAAATGACGTCTGACTAACACTGAGTTGACGCTCGCAGACACTGAATTATCTGTATCTTTTTAAGATTTAAAGCTGTTGTCACTGTTGTTACTATTACAGTTTAGTAGCACTTATAGTTACAAAAAACAACGATAATTTAAGAATAAAAGACCATGTCTCACATGAAACATAAAAACAGATTGATTACATACAAGGACAAAATACTTTACAGTTTAGCCTCAAATTTATAATAAAAGCTTTTTAACGATAATATGTAATTAATGTTTTTATTCTTTTTAAATCTAATGAAGTGTAATACAGTATTGGATATATTTAGGTGATGTGTTTTTTTTTCGTCAGAAATTACGTCTAAATAGAAAATATAACAGTGTTTACACGGAAAACTGATATGACTTTTATATACTTGAAAAAGAAATTCTGCTTTGGAATGGTATGTTGATCATTAACTGGCTTCGACAGAAAAATGAAATCATGATTTTGAATATTTACTATCGAAAGAAAATATGGACAGTATGGTTTATTAAATGAGATATCGAACGATTCTATATGTTCTTCTCACTGTTATATTAGAACACCTAAATGACAATATTCACTTGACAATTCATGTGGGACATGATTAGCATGTGAAATGGTAGTGTTCAAATAATCATGATCACAGGTTTAAAAGCACTCAGACGTGGGCAGAGACCACTGTAGTCGGAACTCTGCAAGGGTTTTGCGCTGTTTTTATGTGTCTC
This sequence comes from Schistocerca nitens, assembly GCF_023898315.1. Taxonomy (NCBI): domain Eukaryota; kingdom Metazoa; phylum Arthropoda; class Insecta; order Orthoptera; family Acrididae; genus Schistocerca; species Schistocerca nitens. Next base: position 145,376,600 of record NC_064620.1, on the reverse strand, counting down.
CAAACTCTTCGAGTCCTAGGAAGTAGTTGCAGCATCAGTCAGGTTTTTGGAGAACCTACGACCATTTATGATGTTTTGGAACGTTGGTGTTCTCTCTGGCAATGACGCATGCCTATCCGCGTTTAGGCCTGCAACTACTAAAATTAACTATAACATGGAACCAAGATCAGTTCGTTTTATCTATGGACCACAAATTGCAAACCTTTAGAACCTGAAAATAATTTAATGGGGTAGGAAAAGAAATTAAATGAGATAAAATGATAAGTAGTATGGTTGTCAAAAGTGCTCCAAAATGTCGAAGATAAATTAGAATTAATGTCAGAAAGTGTATTTTACTGCAGAAGAAGAAACCAGCGAAGAAGTTCAGGTCTAGACTTCATAGTCAACAAAGAAGTTAAGAAGAATCTTACAGGTATTTAAGAATTCTCAGGCAGAGCAGGGAGACTTTATTAAAGAATAAATAAAATACATTTCTACAGTAATTATTCAACTATGTGCAATAAAGTATTCGAAATTTATTGACATTATATGATAACACCACAAAGACTTATGTAAACTTATAAATGATAGAAAACCACACTAAAGGCTGACAAAGATGGATTTTAATGCAAATTACCAACAAGAATCAACGAAAGAGTCTTTCGATATGTCATCTGGAGTAACAGAAATGTTGCATTAGTAAAACATTCTGAGAAAAACTACAAATTTCTTGTTAATACGTTTGATCAGCTTTTATAGGAGGACATCATGAAACCACAAGAACCAGGTGTAATGTGTGTTGATATATGGTCAAAGTCTCTGTCAAACAAGAGTCTTCAAGTCATATATTAACAGACATTTATAAGATGTAGTACATGTCAAAATAATTAAGGTGATCAATAGGATATACCCAATCTTTATGTATACAATTACATTAGGTTAAAGGAAAATTGCTTGCAATCAGGCATACAATTATTACCAGTTGCAGTATATATATATATATATATATATACACAAAAATACAGTGGAATAACATGAGTCTCAGCTTTATCTTTGATAGTGGTAGAAGATTAAGAAATGAATTAAAATATATGCCACATACATGTCTTGAACCCAGGTGGTTCTAGGCGCGCAGTCAGGAACCGCGCGACTGCTACGGTCGCACGTTCGAATCCTGCCTCGGGCATGGATGTGTGTGATGTCCTTAGGTTAGTTAGGTTTAAGTAGTTCTAAGTTTAGAGGACTGATGACCACAAATGTGCTGAGAGCCATTTGAACCAAGCCATTTGAACCCAGGTCTTCCACTTACTAGTCAGATGTGCTAGCCACTGCAGGACCATAGGACTATAGCTCACGCAGCTCCACAGACTACACTAATCGAATTCCCTCCCTAACACATACTTCAGTTCACACATTCAGTCCATTTTCCCCTTCTTACCAAGGCTTTCCAGTAGTGGAATAGCACCTCAACTTTATACCTAATTGGGAAATCCTGCCTGTAACTAAGGCCTTTATCTGATAGAATTAAATTTTCCTTGAGACATATTAGTCTTAACTTTATCTTCGATAATGACAAAAGCTGAAGAAATGAATTAAAATTTGTGTCATGGTCGGTACTTGAACCTGGTTCTCTTGCTTATGTGTCAGATGTTCTAGCAATTAACCACTGTAACAGTATTATTTTATTAATTACAAAGCATAAATATACAGTCCATCGCACTGACCTGCACAATGTCACACCAAAATGTGTCAATATCTGATGAAATCACTCCCCATGTTCATCACTTACTGCACCGCAATCTTTGGGGAAGAAGTCAAGATGATTATGTAAGAAATGCATTATCAATGACATGTTGCAACCATGTTTTTCATAAGATTATAACATGTTACCTATAATCTCCTTGTAATTTATTGCTCGTTTGTTCCCTAAGAACTGTAAACAGACTGTCGTAAAACATTCACATTCTTGCTTCTCATCACCTTGTACGATTCAATCAAAAGTATAGTCTCCAAAAAGCTCTCGAATCTGTGGGTCTACAAAGATGCCCTCCTTTACTTTGGCATCACTTAAGTAAGGGAATTTTTGCCTTGAGTACTTAAATGCGTCACCATCTTTGTTAACAAAGTTTTTCATGAGACCAGAAAATTGTGCTGCTGCAATCTTGATGCTGAAATCTCAGCCTTAGCTTTAGAGAGCTTCAAATCTCTAATGAGATCAATTAACTCATGTTGAGACAATTTTTGTGGATCATCAGTTGATGATATATTTGGAAGAACCTCTGGATCTTTTGATGTCCATGGTTCAAGACATTCAGAAACCCCATCATAAGTAATCCCGTACTCTGTTGGTGGTTCAGGTATTGGCAATCCTTGACCATGCAGAACTGGACGTATGGCAGATGGAATGTTAGGATAGATCACTGTCCGCTTTTTCTTCTTAGACACTCGCTTCTTGATAGGAGGAACCTTACAAAAGTAGCAGTCACTGACATGGTTAGATGGCACTGCAAAGGGCACTGAACGTCCTTTCCCATGCATCCAATTCCTGAGGTTGCTGGTACAAGTGTTGCAGATCACATGTGGAGCCCAGGGTTTATCCTGATCACTTATTTTTCACCCAAAATAACAACTGTAAGCTCTTTTAATCAATGGAGTTATTTGCTGTTTTTGTGAAGCAAATGCCACTTCTCCACACACGTAGCAAAATGTGTCAGCACTGTTAACACTAACTCGTGGCATTTTTGTTCACTGCAATAGCAGTCAACTTGAACAACTGGTAGTTAATCTGGAACCAATTGTGCAAAAAATTATTACATACATTAACAAAGTCACTGAAGTTGAAGAGGAGGTAGACAAAAAGATCACAAAAACTGGTCCCGGTGGAGGTTCGAGTCCTCTCTCAGGCATGGGTGTGTGTGTTTGTCCTTAGGATGATTTAGGTGTGTAAGCTTAGGGACTGATGACCTTAGCAGTTAAGTCTCATAAGATTTCACACACATTTGAACAAAAATTGGTATCAAAACTTTTATATCGAAAATATGGCACACAAGTAAGACCAGGAACAATAATGTTTATTATACATTGTTACTAGTTATTATGACTTTGACAAACCATTATAATATTTGACTTTAAACTTGACATAAAAATCCATATATAATTATCACACCGTAATAAAACAGTGTAAAATGAAAACTACAGCTAATTTTGAATGGTCTTTGTGATATTCGCCATCAGTACATTACTACTGATAGGAATTGGCTATTTTGATTCGATATACATTTTCGTTGTTGCACAGTATAATCAACTGTAGCTGCATCGAACTCATAACTTAAAATATCTATGTTTTTGTTTATGGGCAATGAATAAAAGTAGTAAAACAGAAGAAGTCACATGCACCATAAAACCTTAAAATGAGGATGCAACCAGACCAGTGTAATCATCTGGTGCTAAATAGTACACTGAAATCCGTACCATTTTGTTTATGTAGTTAAAAAAGACCAAGAATGCATTATGAACCTGGTATTTGTGCAGATACCATTGGTGATCTGCAGCTCTCGAAGAATGAAATTATAATGAAATCCAGACCTTTCGCTGCTTACAGGCGTTGATAAATATCAAGCAGCTAAAGGTCTGGATTTCATTATAAGAATATTTTAGTTCATACAGAAAACGTTCTAAAACGGCAGACTAGACAACCCAGATTAAAACATCTCGATATTGTCCTGTTTCATAAAAATTTGTGTAATGTCTCAACAATCAACATTCAGTGGGATCACATTATAAAATTTAGCTATTTTAGTGGAAATTATTTACAACAATAGTCTTGTAGATTACATTAGTTCGTAAAACAGTCACTTTACATAACACAACTCAGCTATTGACACTAATTATCTTGTTTCTAGGTGTTTGGATAGGAGCATTTCTCCTAAAATTGTTTAAAACAGTACACTTTTAGAAAATACTATCGAAGTTTGTAATGTCCATGTTTATAGAACTTAAGCTGTACAATAGTATTATATTCTTGGCATTTTTCTCATGACGTATACATAACTGTACTATTTGGCACCAGACAGTTACACTATTCTACGTTTTTACATGTACATTTTAAGGCTTTACTGTCCATTTGAGTACTCCTGTATATGTGTGTGTGTGTGTAGATATTGCAGGATATGTATCTTTGATGAAGCTGCAATCGATTATTAGAACTAGTAAGCAATATCGTGCCTGTCGTACGAAAATAAACAGCTGATTCAGTTGTCAGTTTATAATTCGACTTGGTTATGACAGGGCATACATCAATACAGTGGACTGTAAATTCGGGCATTTGGTGAGCGACAGAAAAATGTATTAAGAAAACGGACGCATGCAGAAGAGACAGATAGTCATGTTAGGCTAGTGTATTTTTTTAACGTGCGTATGTATCTATAATGTGTTTTTCAACGTTTTTACGTATACTAAGTTTTTAACTATTTTCATTCTGCAACTGGTAATAATTATGTGCCTGGCGCCTAGAAGCTTTCCTGTAACCTGATGAAATTGTATACGTATCTGCTATACAAAATAGTTCATTGTTATTATTCCGACATGTACTACTTCTTATTGTGTTAATATGCAGCTGACTTTAAGATCGTCGTTTGACCGAAACTGACTGTCGATACATGAACAAATATTACAGCAATTTTTGGTCACGATCGTGACATCATTTTTTAATCACAATGAAGTTGTCCAGACCGTTTACGAAACAGAATTCTGCCAGTATCAATGGGACGGAGAATGATCTTTGGTGGAAACCAAGTAACTAAAAACATGATGATTACATTTGTCAAAGAACACATATCATGTTATAAGCATCTGAAACTACGCTGGATCCAAACAGTAGCAAGATACCTTTTTGAAGCGTATTATCCGCACAAAAGCAGCTGATCTTCCGTCCATAATGGGACACAAAAGCAAAAATACTCGTCAGGGAAGATATTAAACTGTAGATATTCACCATTTATTTGCTACTAGGTATAACATAATTCAAGCATTAAGTTCATACGAACTCACTCGACCTGACTTTATATCTGGTAGTAAGTTATATCTCTAGCCTGGTTTTTTCTTCACAGTCGGCTGATGCATTGACATTGTCAGCTGTTGGAAGCTGGCCACGAGGCACAGAACGTGCAGCTGAGCTCCGGAATAACAATAAGGCTTAAGATGAAGCGACGCTTTGGCCATCGCCGACGTGGCTATCTTTTAAACACTTGCTGGAGAATGCCTGGATTTTGGCAAGAAATGTTTCCTAGTACATCAGTAAAACAAGGATCGATTACTCTTTATCAGCCATGAATACGAAAAAGAAAACGACCTTAACACCACGAACTTTTTACACTGCCACACGGACAAGAATACTTCACTCAGTTTAACAAACTGAAGATAACCATTACCACAGAACAACTGCTAGAAACAAAATTCGCCTCGTTAGTCTAATAAAAGACAACACAAAAAAGAAAAGACAGTGGAGAGCCTAGATATATTCATAGATTAAATTTCCACTTAGCTCTGAAATGTGTGCTGATATGGAACTTTATGGCAGATTGAAAATGTGTGACGGAGGAAGACTCGAAGATGTGACATTTGCCTTTCATTGGCAAGTGCTTCACAGACTGTGCTATCTTTTTTTTGTATTTTTGTCTGAGAATAGTTATTCAATTTTCAAGATACATTTAATTAATACAATGGACGATTTTCATATCTGGACCATGATTTAGAAATCTCAGAATACTTGCCGTAGCAAATGAACTCAGTCAAAGTTTAACAATTAAACATTTTTTTCTAGCACCTTGCTCTCCAAAAGAGCATGCAGCCACACTCTGTGGGGTTACACACACTTACTGCTTGTACTTCCACATGTAACAAAAAAATGATCTCTTTATTGTGCCGTAACATTGCTTCCAATGAAAGAATATATACATTTTTGCTTTGTAAGAATGGTTCTTTAGGAGTCGATTGGCCTATAACAAATCAAAGAAAAAAGCAGAATGAAACAAAATAAAAATATAATACTTTCCTGACCATTACTATGTTGTTTCAAATACTACAATGGGTCAGTAAAATCAATATTCTTATAGATCTAAATACACTTGTTTTCAGGCGACAAGGTAATGTACAGGAGGACGGAATAATTACAGCGCTATCGCAAAGTTACTGATTTCAGTGATCTGCATTCCAGCTTAATTTGCTTGGGTTATAAAATATCGAAGCATAATTCACGACACACTCTTAGAGTTTTCCTTCCATCGGCAACTCTTCTCGTGCCTTGAAACTTCACAGAAGGGTCTCCTGCATACCTTGCGGGTCGCAGCTTGGAGTCCCAGTCCGGCAGACAGTGTAAATTTCTGAGCAAGTATTCCATGGGTGAAAACTGGAATGAAGAAGGGCTGTGACAAATTTAGTGTAAAGGGCATGAGAGCACTCGAGATGAAATACATGATCGGATTGGACAAGGATGGGGAAAGGAATCGGTCGTTACTCTATAAAGGATTTATCCTGGTATTCACGATAACCGACTTAGTAAATGCATGGAACACCTGAAACTGGATGACCGAATAGGTATTCAGACCATTGACCTGCAGACTACTATAAAAGGAAGTTGGTGGCCGTCTCCGTCCGCCGCCAAACTGTTGACAAATAATTACCTTCCAGCCATTTTATTTCCTGAACGTTTTTGTCACACTCATAGTATATGTAATACCCTGTAGGCTCAATGTGCACGACTGACAACCGTAACTAAAAACATACCACGTAATCCTTTCAGTAGAAAAGCTTCTTATTTCTTTAGCAACGTTGTAATCTGCTGAAAATTACTGTAATATTTCTAGTAGCTTCTTCACTAATTATCAATCTTATTTTAATATTGGGCTGTTGTTGCTACACAGTAAGCCCTGACAGCTGCAGCATACTGGAGCATTGTTAATGATTGGCTCAAATGGCTCTGAGCACTATGGGACTTAACTTCTGAGGTCATCAGTCCCCTAGAACTTAGAACTACGTAAACCTAACTAACCTAAGGACATCACACACATCCATACCCGAGGCTGTTAATGATTGCTCATTGCTTACCATAGAATATCACTTCGTGACTGAACAGTGCTCGAACCAATATGGCAGTGGGTACTTTGGTAAAGTATTGCAAGTTGTGGAGCGATTTGACAAAAACAGTTATTTCTTTTAATTCTTACTCAGTTTAATGTATTACTCTTTCGACTGTTTTTACGCCATCGGCCGTATATCCTTATCAAGTCATTGTACTTTCTTCTTGACTCTCCTGTAATAGATAACATTACTGCAATGTGGTGTAAATCCCGTAGTTTCTGTCTTTCTTACTACAATTCTCCATTAACTAATCTTTCCAGTGCGATGTAAACTATTAGGACGTATCCTAGTTCTGTTGTTGCTTCTGCTGATAAGAGTTATGCACATGTTCTTTTCATCGTGTTCTTATCTATTTTACCTTCCAATTAATGAATTTTTGATATCCTTGTGAACATCTATATTTGATACGCTTCCAGTTTTATAACCTAACGATTCACAAGCTACACATCTCGCTTCGATTAGAGGTATATCACAGAAGCAAACTTTCAAAATCATTGTTACTTTCGAATATAAATTTAATATCATATGAAGTTCTTTGTTGAAAGAATCTTCATTATTCTGGCCCAGTGTCCCTTACTAGAGCCATCCTACGTAATCTTCTTTTCTAAATAGGAGAATATTTTCTTTCACTCTGCTATTTCTTGCCCAGCTTTGACATTTAGAAAATCGTTGTACTACTTTATATTTCGCTGCAGCAGTTCTCAGCGGTCTTTGTTCGTTCCGAAGGAAAGTCCAGTGATCAGAAGTTTCTGCATTCCACACAACAATTATTGGAATTCCCAATTCCGCAGCCAAGGTCATCAACAAACGCTAGTATCGTGGTGCTCGAATCTGGAGTAAGTTGGATGAATTTTAGTGGTGGATGAAATCTTCACTGCCACCATTTCACCGGTGAGGGAAAAAGGGGTGGTAACGTATAGTTCCTGATCACCATTTTTCGTGCCAATGTCCTTGATTAAACTCCAAACCTCTCCGCAGTGTCTCGTGAAGTGAGGGCGTCTGACATTGTTGGTGGTGATCTGTCCATCGGATGGGGACATTGAGCCCAGTGGCACCCTTGGCGCCATTCGAGAGGAACAGACGTAACTCTAGAACCCCGTGCCTCACGTACTTATCAGCTACTGATTTTTCGAGTTTACAATCAAATTTGGAAACATATGTATTAATGAATTTTGTCTGCAATTAACATTTATGAAAATGAAATGTATGTTGACAAGATAAGTATGAATTACTTCAGTCAAATCATTGTAGTAAACATGATGGCCACGAAAGGGAAGCTTTTATTGTATAAAGCAGAGAATATTTTTCCTGTAACAACATAGTTGATGCGATTAAGTGCAGTCACAGAGCTGAATGGAGAGAATTACACTGAAGCCCCAAAGAGACTGGTATAGGCATGTCTGTTCAGAAACAGAGATATGTAAACAGGCAGAATATGGCGCTGCGGTCGGCAACGTCTATATAAGACAACAAGTGTCTGGCACAGTTGTTAGATCGGTTACTGCTGCTATAATGGCTGGTTATCAAGACTTAAATGAGTTTCAATGTGGTGTTACAGTCGGCGCAAGAGCGATGGGGGACAGCTTATCGGAGGTAGCGATGAAATGGGGATTTTCTCGTAAGACAATTTTACGAGTGTACCGTGAATATCAGGAATCCGGTAACACATCAAATCTCCGAAATTGCTGCGGCCGGAAAAAGATCCTGCAAGACAGGGACCAACGACGACTGGAGACAATCGTTCAACGTGACATATCATACAAAACCATCTAGAAGTAATAAAAAGTTGTAAAATATGTATTGTAAAATTTCTTATGGTAAATAAAATGTGCAGATTGTACAAATACAACATACTGTAATTAATTTTACCTTGAAATACAATAAATTCCCATAAGAAAATTTAAGAAATATGTCTACGATTGAAACCCGAGGTACACAAATATGTACCATCAATTTTAAAAAAATGAAAATTTTCTAAATTGCAAAAGACAACAGTCTGGTGCCTATGCAACCAAATAAACAAAAAATTACTGGCATTTACAAAATTTTTAATTAAACTTGGCACTGGGTCTGAAGAGGTCATAGTGAGAAGGATGTTTCTGAAATCTGTCCTGTACTTCGTAGTGCTCTCGACCGGCATAACACTGACAACAGTAGTGGTGGGAAATGTAAAATTTAAAACACTAACGTTCTTTGAGCATTAAATATCACCGTTTGTTCGTCCTACAGCAAACCTTCCAAATTAAGTGAGGTGTCATCTTTTTTTTCCATTTTGTCAACTGCAGTATAATATCACGTATTTTCTTGAAGAGGTAATCTAGTATCTCTGATCCTATACGAATGGTCAGCGCAAGCCAACGTACGGCGTGTGGCGTAGGGTACGCTGTACCACTAATAGTCATTTCCTCTCCTGTTCCAGTCGCAAACAGAGTGATGGAAAAACCACTGTATATATGCCTCCGCATGAGCCCTAGTTCACAGAATCTAATCTTCGTGGTCCTTACGTGCAATGTATGTTGGCGGGAGCAGAATCGTTTGGCAGTCAGCTTCAGATGCCAGTTCTCTAAATGTTCTCAGTAGTGTTTCTCGAAAAGAACGTCGCCTTCCCTCCGCGGATTCCCATTTAAGTTCCTGAAGCCTTTTCGTAACATTTACGCGTTGTTCTGAACTACCGATAACAAATCTAGCAGCCCGCGCATGAATTGTTTCGATGCCTGCCTTTAATCCGACCTGGTAAGGACAGCACACATTCGAGCAATACTCCAGAACAGGTCACACAAACGTCCCGAACGCGATTTCCTTTATAGGTGAACCACTCATTCCTCAAATTCTCCCAAGAAACCGAAGCGCCGGCCGCGGTGGATGAGCGGTTATAGGCGCTTCAGTCCGGAACCGCGCGACTGCTACGGTCGCAGGTTCGAATCCTGCCTCGGGCATGGATGTGTGTGATGTCCTTAGGTTAGTTAGGTTTTAGTAGTTCTAAGTTCTAGGGGACTGATGACCTCAGCTGTTAAGTCCCATAGTGCTCAGAGCCATTTGAACCATTTTTTAATTAATTAATTTATTTATTTTGAAACCGAAGTCGACTATTCACCTTCCCTATCACAGTTCTCACATGCTCGTCCCATTTCATATCGCTTTGCAACGTTACGCCCAGATATTTAAACGAGTTGACTGTGTCAAGCAGGAAACGAGTAATAATGTATCCGAGCATTACAGGTTTGATCTTCCTACTCATCCACGTTAACTTATATTTTTCCACAGTCATAGCTAGCTGCCATTCAAGACACCAACTAGAAATTATGTCTTCGTCTTGTATCGTCCTACAGTCACTCAACTTCAACACCTTACCGTACACCACGGCATCATCTGCAAACAACCGCAGATTGCTGCGCACCCTGTCCGCCAAATCATTTACGTATACAGAGAACAACAGCGGGCCTATCATACTGCCCTGGGGTATTTTTGACGATCGAGGACAACATACCGGGTTCTATTACTCAATAAATCTTCGAGCCACTCGCATATTCCACATGCTTGTATCTTTGTTAACAGCCTACAATGGGGCACCGTGTCAACTGCTTTCCGGAAATCTAGAAACATGGAATCTGTCTGTTATGATGATGACGAACAAGTCGCCGCCAATGTTGACTGGTGGCCAGTGCTAAATAGAAACATATAAATCACAGCAGGTTTGGCAGTAACGTCGATAAGGTGCTGGCTGCATGGTCTGGATCTGCAGCGACTAAGGAAATTAGAAGTCGTTGGTAAAAAATAATATATATTGTACTTAAATGGTTATACAGGATTCTTCTTGGCTACATACATATAATTATATACAGATAGCTACTGAGGCCTCACTTAGGCCATACGTTACCAAGCGCCTGTTAGAGGCTGCTTCGTATTAGTTCAAGGCTATGCTACTTTACCACTTGCCGTCCCGAGCAAGAGTGGTCGAGAGCTCGCTAGAAACTGGATACAAGCCGCGGGGAGGCGCTAGCGGCTCTGGTCGCCACTCGCGGGTCCAAAGATACTAATACGGACCGCAGTCGATAACTGCAACTCCTAACAAGTGTGGTATCGAACGTTGACACCACAGTGCCTGTTGCCCTTCATCCATAGTTCACAGCATATCATGTGAGAAAGGGACATGCTACTACACTTCATTATTTTTATTAATTTTTTTGGCTAGTTATTTGTAATTAGAGATTCGTCAGTGGAATGGAAGGAGTTGTCCAGGAGAAATTATTTTAAATAAGAATTAAAACTTCGCTACCTGTAAGGCATTTTACGTTCTTCGGCAAATGATCAAATATTCTTATTGCTGTATATTGAATCCTTTTCTGAGCCACTAACACTCTTAACAATGGGTAATAAAGATAATTTTTCTCTCTAATGTTTCCGGTAAGTACGTAACAGCTTTTCTAAAACTGCGATGGATTATTTACGTATAACGAATTCCATTAGCGAATATTGACGGTTTAGCTCCTGGAAGAGGTACCGACATGATGTGAACACCAGATATTATTCTTACTTATCAGTTTTGTGCATTAATGCTTTCTTTCAAAGTGATGAGCTATTCCAGAAAATTATTCTGTATGATATTGCTGAGTAGAAATACGCAAAAGATTTCAAGAATTTAATACGTTTGTTTTCAAGATTATCAACTACATGAACGGCAAAAGTAGCTGAACTTAACTGACTCAGAATCTCAGTAATACACTTCTTTCAGCCCAAGTTTTTAACAATATGTACACCCCAAAATTTGGAGCAATCTACTGTATTTATTGACTCCTGCTCATATACTACAACAATTCCTGATATGACTCCATTTGTTATTGTCCGCCCCCGGTAGCTGAGTGGTCAGCGTGACAGAATGTCAATCCTAAGGGCTCGGGTTCGATTCCCGGCTGGGTCGGAGATTTTCTCCGCTCAGGGACTGGGTGTTGTGTTGTCCTAATCATCATCATTTCATCTCCATCGACGCGCAAGTCGCCGAAGTGGCGTCAAATCGAAAGACTTGCACCCGGCGAACGGTCTACCCGACGGGAGGCCCTAGCCACACGACCAGAGGGACAGAGATTTCTTGTGCAGAACTGAACGTAGTGTGTATGTTCCAAAATTTAAGGAGAATCCTTTTTCAGACAACGACTTAATAACTCTTTGGGAAATATCATTTACCAAGTTTTCTATTTCTTTCTTTCTGAGGGATTCGTAATAATACTAGTATCGACTGAAGAAACGCCAATTTTACTTGTTAAATATTAAGTGAACACGAAATTGAACCCTGTGGGAAACCTTTTGTGATTTGTTTTCCAGTCATTAAAATTTTCTACCTTTCCGATATTGTCTGAATTATTCGGTAAAATATTTTGTATTCTGTTGCCTCTATCCAACCAATTATTAAAGACACGGAGTACTTCACTTTTCATGTTTAATTGGATTAAGGCTTTCGACCTTTGTTATACATAATCTTCAGTTTTACCATCTAATAACAGATGGGTACGAAAGTACAAAATTCATCGTAGTGTGACAAAAAATGCTTCTAAATTATATGTCCGGTGGAGGCGGTCTGCGAGCCTTCCCATCAGACAAAAGAGGGGAGGACACACACTCTTCCTTCCAAAACTCCGTACGATCTTGCATACGCACGACGGTGTTCAATAAGTAATGCAACACATTTTGTTTCTGGAAGCAGATTTGTTTCATTCAGGACTTCCATACACCATAGTATTCCCCAGTCTTTTGGATAAGAAAACTTATTTTTCCACATAATTTCCGTTCAATTCGAGGCCTTACGCTGCATTACTGAGAAGGCCTGTACGTCTGCATGATAACACTCTACTGGTCGACATCGGAGACAAAGTCTTGCTGTATCAATAGCCTCCCCATCATTCACTTACTGCTTCCCGCGGAGTGCATCCTGCATTGGGCCGAACAGATCGAAGTCGCAATGTGCGAGATCCAGACTGAACGGTGGATGAGGAACAACGGTATAATTGCATTGCAATAGAGAAGAAGTTCGTTCGAATTTTTGTAGCAACGAAAACGCTGAAATCATCTCTTTCAGCTCCTACGGACAGAACAATCCACCTCAAGATTGATAGTTGCACCACGAGGGACGGTATTAAGCAGAACAACTACGTCCCAGTCCCAGAACACTCTCCATGACTCTACCAAACTGAGGGTGCAGCTTTCAACTCTTTCTTCGGAAGAGAAGTGGTGTGGCACCACTCGATGGTTTGCCGTTTTGTTCCCAATTCGAAGTGATGAACGAATGTCTCGTCACGATGTCCGACAAAAAGTTGTCGCGATCAGCCTCGTAATACGAAAGCGATTCCGTACAGACTGTCCGTAGTTGGTACTTATGGTCTTCCGTTAGTGATTAACTCATCAGGCATACACCTTTGAGAACTCCAACTGGTGGACGCATATGGCTGCACTGTCAACAGACACGTCCATTTGAGCAGGTGGGTGTTTGATTATGGTCCATCGATCACCTAGAATGATGGTATCCAGATGTTTCAAGAATGTTGGAGTCACAGCTGTGTGTGGCCAACCAGCAAGCGGGAGATCGGACAGGTCTGTGCGACCTTGTTGCGATGATGACAGACACCTCGCCCAACGATTCTCCGTGCCTTTGATCACTGCCAGGTGTCCGCAGACGTTCTGCAATTGCCTATGAATATCTGCGACGCTCTGCTCTCTGCTTGAGACGCACCTTCGTTACAGACGCCACTTTTAAGGCATCGTATAGCACTGCCACGTATCGGAAGTTCATGAGAGTATAGGCGCTGAAGCGGGAATATCTCCTAATGTCCACTACAAATTGCGCATTTTTTCAACTGAAAATGAACAAGAAAAGATTTGTATTGCATTACTTATTGAACACCCCTTGTAGCAAGCGAACAAAGACACTTGCTTCCTCACATCAGGTACATCACGATCGTTGTTTTTGGAATCTGTGCTAGCTGCGTATGTCTCGTCGTTTTGTTGCTGGTCGGACCATCTGAACGTGGCAGGTTTCCATTTATGAGCCTCAAAGCAGAGCTCACCATCTGCAGCATCGTCGACAGGACTGACTGCGGACCTTTGGTACAGAGCCGAGTGGAGGGTCTGAATCAGAGGCTGAGACGATTCTGCGACCATGTGGGCTGCAGATTCCTCGACTTGCGTCATAGTGTGGTGGGGTTTCGGGTTCCGCTGGATAGGTCAGGAGTCCACTACACGCAACAAGCGGCTACACGGGTAGCAGGGGTTGTGTGGCGTGGGCTGGGCGGTTTTTTAGGTTAGATGGCCTTGGGCAAGTACAGAAAGGGCAACAGCCTCAACGGGTGCGGGGCAAAGCCAGGACATGCGGGGACCAAGCAGCAATCGGTATTGTAATTGTCAACTGTCGAAGCTGCGTTGGTAAAGTACCGGAACTTCAAGCGCTGATAGAAAGCAGCGAAGCTGAAATCGTTATAGGTACAGAAAGCTGGCTGAAGCCAGAGATAAATTCTGCCGAAATTTTTACAAAGGTACAGACGGTGTTTAGAAAGGATAGATTGCATGCAACCGGTGGTGGAGTGTTCGTCGCTGTTAGTAGTAGTTTATCCTGTAGTGAAGTAGAAGTGGATAGTTCCTGTGAATTATTATGGGTGGAGGTTACACTCAACAACCGAGCTAGGTTAATAATTGGCTCCTTTTACCGACCTCCCGACTCAGCAGCATTAGTGGCAGAACAACTGAGGGAAAATTTGGAATACATTTCACATAAATTTTCTCAGCATGTTATAGTCTTAGGTTGAGATTTCAATTTACCAGTTATAGACTGGGACACTCAGATGTTTAGGACGGGTGGTAGGGACAGAGCATCGAGTGACATTATACTGAGTGCACTATCCGAAAATTACCTCGAGCAATTAAACAGAGAACCGACTCGTGGAGATAACATCTTGGACCTCCTGATAACAAACAGACCCGAACTTTTCGACTCTGTATGTGCAGAACAGGGAATCAGTGATCATAAGGCCGTTGCAGCATCCCTGAATATGGAAGTTAATAGCAATATAAAAAAAGGGAGGAAGGTTTATCTGTTTAGCAAGAGTAATAGAAGGCAGATTTCAGACTACCTAACAGATCAAAACGAAAATTTCTGTTCCGACACTGACAATGTTGAGTGTTTATGGAAAAAGTTCAAGGCAATCGTAAAATGCGTTTTAGACAGGTACGTACCGAGTAAAACTGTGACGGACGGGAAAAACCCACCGTGGTACAACAACAAAGTTAGGAAACTACTGCGAAAGCAAAGAGAACTTCACTCCAAGTTTAAACGCAGCCAAAACCTCTCAGACAAACAGAAGCTAAACGATGTCAAAGTTAGCGTAAGGAGGGCTATGCGTGAAGCGTTCGGTGAATTCGAAAGTAAAATTCTATGTACCGACATGACTGAAAATCCTAGGAAGTTCTGGTCTTACGTTAAATCAGTAAGTGGCTCGAAACAGCATATCCAGACACTCCGGGATGATGATGGCATTGAAACAAAGGATGACACGCATAAAGCTGAAATACTAAACACCTTTTTCCAAAGCTGTTTCACAGAGGAAGACCGCACTGCAGTTTCTTCTCTAAATCCTCGCACAAACGAAAAAATGGCTGACATCGAAATAAGTGTCCAAGGAATAGAAAAGCAACTGGAATCACTCAACAGAAGAAAGTCCACTGGACCTGACGGGATACCAATTCGATTCTACACAGAGTACGCGAAAGAACTTGCCCCCCTTCTAACAGCCGTGTACCGCAAGTCTCTAGAGGAACGGAGGGTTCCAAATGATTGGAAAAGAGCACAGGTAGTCCCAGTCTTGAAGAAGGGTCGTCGAGCAGATGCGCAAAACTATAGAACATGTTTTTTGCTCGAGTATCATGTCGTTTTTTGAAACCCAGAATCTACTATGTAGGATTCAACATGGATTCCGGAAACAGCGATCGTGAGACCCAACTCGCTTTATTTGTTCGTAAGACCCAGAAAATATTAGATACAGGCTCCCAGGTAGATGCTTTTTTTCTTGACTTCCGGAAGGCGTTCGATACAGTTCTGCACTGTTATCTGATAAACAAAGTAAGAGCCTACGGAATATCAGACCAGCTGTGTGGCTGGATTGAAGAGTTTTTAGCAAACAGAGCACAGCATGTTGTTATCAATGGAGAGACGTCTACAGACGTTAAAGTAACCTCTGGCGTGCCACAGGGGAGTGTTATGGGACCATTGCTTTTCACAATATATATAAATGACCCAGTAGATAGTGTCGGAAGTTCCATGCGGCTTTTCGCGGATGATGCTGTGGTATACAGAGAAGTTGCAGCATTAGAAAATTGTAGCGAAATGCAAGAAGATCTGCAGCGGATAGGCACTTGGTGCTGGGAGTGGCAATTGTCCCTTAACATAGACAAATGTAATGTATTGCGAATACATAGAAAGAAGGATCCTTTATTGTATGATTATATGATATGGTAGCAGTTACTTCTGTAAAATATCTGGGAGTATGCGTGCGGAACGATTTGAAGTGGAATGATCATATAAAATTAATTATTGGTAAGGCGGGTACCAGGTTGAGATTCATTGGGAGAGCGCTTAGAAAATGTAGTCCATCAACAAAGGAGGTGGCTTACAAAACACTCGTTCGACCTATACTTGAGTATTGCTCATGAGTGTGGGATCCGTACCAGATCGGGTTGACGGAGGAGGTAGAGAAGATCCAAAGAAGAGCGGCGCGTTTCGTCACAGGGTTATTTGGTAACCGTGATAGCGTTACGGAGATGTTTAATAAACTCAAGTGGCAGGCTCTGCAAGAGAGGCGCTCTGCATCGCGGTGTAGCTTGCTCGCCAGGTTTCGAGAGGGTGCGTTTCTGGATGAGGTATCGAATATATTGCTTCCCCCTACTTATACCTCCCGAGGAGATCACGAATGTAAAATTAGAGAGATTAGAGCGCGCACGGAGGCTTTCAGACAGTCGTTCTTCCCGCGAACCATACGCGACTGGAACAGAAAAGGGAGGTAATGACAGTGGCACGTAAAGTGCCCTCCACCACACACCGTTGGGTGGCTTGCGGAGTATAAATGTAGATGTAGATGTAGATGCGGCCACAGTAGACGCAGCAGAGCTGTGTGTGGGTGTGTGTGTGTGTGTGTGTGTGTGTGTGTGTGTGTGTGTGTGTGTGTGGGCGGCGCCTGGGGCCGACTGGCTGTTCCGGTGCTCATATGTGCTGCCGCCCCACGCCCCAACTGCGTCACCCGCCGCCAGGCGACGCGATTGTGTGCAAAGCAACGCGACGCAGCCGGCAGCCAGCGAGCAGAGGATGTGCGCGCGCCAGACGTCGCTGCCCCACATACCTGCCCGACGGCGTAACGTCGCTGCAGCCCGCTTCTGTAACCGCTCACTCACCACTAGTGTTGTAGACTGCCACAAGTAAGCGTGGACTGTAGTTTTCCCAGTACCATTGGTCAGTTAAGATCGTACCCGTGTTACCTATGCGTTGGGTGTGTTGCATATCTATCGGGCGTTACTATATGTATGCGACCAGTACCTTACCGGATTTTTCTAAAAACCAGAAGCAGTGAACCGTCTAGATCCTGAAAGAGGATATGCACTGATAAAGGTCAGAATACCACATTTCAGGCAATACCTCTCACTGTGGACAACACAGTGCCTGACGGCCTTCACTTATCGACCGAGAGAAGTGGCTTTTGCATAGAGTTGTTAGTGCTAACAGACAAGCAATACTTGCTTGAAATAAAAGCAGAAGTCAACGTGGGACGTAAGACGAACGTATCCGTTTGGACCGTGCGGCTAGATTTGGCATGAATTGGCTATGGCGCCAGACGGCCGACGTGGGCATTTCTGCTAATAGCACTATATCACTTGCAGCGCCTCTCATGGGCTCGTGACCATATCGGTTGGACCCTAGAGTCTGGAAAATGGTGGACTGGTCAGATGAGTACCGATTTCAGTCCGTAAGAGCTGATGGTACAGTTCGAGTGTGGCGCAGACCCAACAAAGCCAAGAACCCAAGTTGTCAACAAGGCATTGTGTGAGCTGGTTGTGCCACCTTAATGGTGTGGGCTTGTTTACAAGGAATGGATTGGGTCCTCTGATCGAGCTGAACCGACAGTGACTGGTAATGGCCGTTCGCTGCCATTGATGGATTTCATGTTCGCAAACGTCCGCCCCCGGTAGCTGAGTGGTCAGCGCGAGGGACTGTTAATCCTAAGTGCCCGGGTTCGATTCCCGGCTGGGTTGGAGATTTTCTCCGCTCAGGGACTGGGTGTTGTGTTGTCCTAATCACCATCATTTCATCCCCATCGATCCGCGAGTCGGCGAAGTGGCGTCAAATCGAAAGATTTGCACCAGGCGAGCGGTCTACTCGACGGGTGGCCCTCATCACACGCCATTATTATTTATTATTATGTTCGCAAAGATGTCACGTCAGCGGTCCACAGTTGTTCACGATTGGTCTGAAGAACACTCTAGACAATTCGTACGATTGATTTGGCTACCCAGATCGACATTAATCCCAACGAACACGCATGGGGCATAATAGAGAGGCCAGTTCGTACACAACACCCTGCACCGGCAACACTTTCGCAGTTATGCACAAACATGCATCACTATTTCTGAAGGGCACTTCCAAAGACTTGTTGTGTCCCTGCTACGTCTAGTTGCTGCACTACTCCGGGCAAAAGGAGATGCGACACTTTGTTAGGAGGTAACCCATGACTTTAGTCACCGCAGTGTATAAAGGGCTGGGTAACCGACAGAACAGTTTGGTTCTGCATAATTACCCTCTTATCTTTTACTTAAGAAAAAACACTATTTTTGGCAAAACTAAAACAGTCATAGTGTAATTCAGATTGTATCGAAAATTATTGATTTCTGATGTGAGACACGGGGATGTAGTAGTAAAATAAAGAAAATAATGCAGATATATCATGTACTGCGATAATAAGCAATTTTCTCAACAAACAGGTAACGTAAACCACCGCGTAACAACAATATGTCAAACTTGGCTTCAGTACTTTGATGAACTTACATAAAACATAACATGGTTCTGTTATTCATAAACAACATTCGCATTTTTCAGTAATAACAGGAAGCTCCTGTCTTTGATCATGATGAAGAACATTCTGTTGACTACAAAATAACAACAATAATTTTATAAATGATAATTAACTGAAACCCTCAGCTGCCGACAGGTGTTGTTGACATACCTTGATGTGGACAGCTGACAATGTGTGCCCCGACCGGGGCTCCAACCCAAGATCTCCTGCTCATAGGGCAGACGTTCTATTCATCTGAGCCAACGATGACACAGATGAGCAGCGGGACTGCAGGGACTTATCCCTTGCACGCTTCCCGTGAGACCCACATTCCGAACTGTCTACAATGTACATACGTAATGTTCCTAATAGAAACTTTGCCCATCCACTCGTTACTCGCGTCCACTTACGTATGTACATTGTGGACAGTTGGGAATGTTTACCTCACGGGAAGCGTGCAAGGGACAAGTCCCTGCAGTCGCGCTATTCATCTTTGTCGTCGGTGGCTCAGATGGATAGAGCGTCTTCCATGTAAGCAGGAGATCACAGGTTCGAGTCCCGGTCGGGCACACATTTTCAGCTGTCCCCATCAAGGTATGTCAACAACACCGGTCGGCAGCTGAGGGTTTCAATTAATTATCATTTATTCTAGAGAAGCTGCACGGTCGTTAATGGTATCTATTCTTTCAAGAACAGTTACTAATTTCATAAATAATTTTATAAACTGTTTTTATGTTAGTGCATGTAAACTGTACATGCATTGGAAAGTAATTGCTTTGATTGCATAAAAGCGCTGAAGTTACTCGATCAACTAATCTTTAGTACAAATGCAACACAATTCATTTGCTGTAAGGAAGGACGACTCTGAAGATGCGAACCTGCGACCACAAAGGCAGAGGGAAGCAGTAATTCTTCAAACATCGTTGACACACTTCCCATAGTTAAGGTTTGCCATCCATAACATGACGGTTCGGGCCTCCGTCGACGGTGAGCGACCCTCGTTACCATGCGGAACGGCAAGCAGACAGTGAGACACGTAAAGAAGGACTGTTTATGGTTAATTCCCAGTGCGATAGGACGCCAGCGAACCCGTCGCTATGACATGAATTAAATACAAGTTTAATGAATGGGAGGAATCGACGTTAACGAACGCACGCCTCAATCATCCATCTCATATTTCATTACATAGTCAAACAACAGCCAGAACCGTAATTTCGTCATTCAATGGAGGTAACTAACACAATACTCTTATAACGATTGAAGCAAATTTTTCTTATATCGGGCAGGAAAAACCGGACGGCGAAAGACCAAAGCATACCCAATCGTATACGTGTCTTCGGAAATGTGATTGACTTAATGCTATGTGGATAGGGATAACATTCCAAGGAAAGAAGGGTAATCTACACTTACTCAAAACGGCTTGCAATTACTTTCAAGTTACCGCGCATATGAATTTCCTCAGAAACCCCGGGTAAATTGGATAAATTACTTCCACGAGTCCACAGAATTCTTATAAAGCAAATTCCTAATGAAAAGGGACGGGGAAAATTATTAGAGGCCATGAAATGTACAGGAAAATTCATGAGCGCACGTGCACGTATTTACAAAGATCAGCCTTTTTTTTTGAGGCACTCACAAATTATCGTAAATTCTTGTGAAACACCATTAAAGCAAATTTAGGTACGAAAAACCACTGAAGGAACCTATCTTAGACTACGAGCCATACAAAAGACTTGTAGCAACATTTGGCCACGATCATGAAGGAACATCGGCTTAACTGTAAAACTTACACTTACAGATTCGTATCTGAAATGATACTGAAACACTGCAAAATCAGAAGGGCTTAGAAGAACCTCGGCAAAAACCTATCTAAGACTACCAGTCATTCGACTGACTGTCTAGCAACACGTGGTCGAAGACACAAGGAAATAATGATCTAATTAAAGAAGTTATAACAGCGAGACATAGAAAATTTCAGAAAAGACGGAGAATCGTTAAACACCCCATGAATAGCGTATGGTTAACCATCCGGAGCGACCTGAAGTGGAATGACTACACAATACACATTTTATTTAGAAACACAAGGACTCCTAAACACAGTTCATCCACTAAAGAAGTGGCTTACAAAACAACGATTCTCGTGTATTACCCATTAGCCGGCGGCCTTTACCAGGTTGGATTAATAGAAGAGACAGAGGAGAGCGAGAGTTCTACGGATATGCTCAACAAAAGTTGATTGGCAGATGCTTCAAGAGAGAGGATGGGCATTGCGAAGAGACTTACTACTGAATTTCCGCGAGAATACTTTGTGGGAAGACTAGAACAATTTAGCCGGCCAGGGTGGCCGAGCGGTTCTAGTCGCTACAGTCTGGAAACGCGCGACCGCTACGGTCGCAGGTTCGAATCCTGCCTCTGGCATGGATGTGTGTGATGTCCTTAGGTTAGTTAGGTTTAAGTACTTCTACGTTCTATGAGACTGATGACCTCAGAAGTTACGTCCCATAGTGCTCAGAGCCATTTGAACCATTTGAACTAGAACAATTTATTACTTCCACCCACATACGTTCTCACAAAATGACCGCCACAGAACAATTACTAGGGCTACAATTTTGCTTCCGCCGCTTTTTCTCGAAGTTCGGGGCTTTATTGTGAAAAGCACAAAAATATATGATTCATAGTATTACCCATCGCTGTCCACTACATTCTCTCATGTTTCGGATAGTATACGAATCCCGTGGTGGAAGAACTGGGCGTCTTTTGTGGGGATCCATGAATCGATTCAATTTTGCACTTGTTCATATGATCGGAAGTGCTGGTGAGCCAGACTGTATGCCACTGATCGAAAAAGGTGGTAGTCAGAGAGATCAACGTATGGAGAATACGGAGGGAGGGATGGGACTTCTCATTTTAACGTTTCCATCTATATTTTGACGGGTTTCGCGACATGGGGTCGAGCACTGACATGCTGCAAAAGTACCTTTACGTGTCTATAGCTGTATTGTGGCCGTTTGCGTTTCAGTGCTGGCTCGAACGCATCAATTGCTTTCGATAATGATGTCCTGTGACTTCCTTCGTCTGCTTCAGTAGCTACGAAAACGTTCTGACTTCCCCCGCCATGCCGGTCTTCGACATCAAAATCACCGTTCTTAAGGCGTTGAAAACATTCTCTGCACGTTGTTCCACTAATAGTTCCGTCACCATTGGTCTTACCCAGCATTTTAAATGCCACAGCCGTAGGTTTCTTCGTGTTAAAGCAGAATATTAAAACTTCCCGCAAATGGCGAGAAGTGGGTACGTAAGTTGACGTACTTAATCGAGAATAACCTTATGATGCAATCACAAATCGACTAATATATTTATAGCATTATATTTACAGATGTTTAAGCTTATTGTATTACACTTACGATGAACCACCTGAACCCCACTTGCAGCTAGCCGTCTATTGCAAAACGGCGGAAGCAAAGTTGTAGAACTAATAGAAAGAATAGAGTCCGTGTGGATGTTTACCGACGTCAGTCCTCCCACGCGCCATTCTCAAATAGAACAGGAAGGAGCGAAAAGATGGTAGTGCCAAACATACCCACTGCCACGCGCCGAAAGGTAGTTTGCGTAGGATAGGTGTAGATGTAGCATACGTTGACTCTGAACCCACGTGACTACGGCATGGCGTAAGATTTACCTGTAAGCGCCTTCAGATTCAGAATGCTATTACACGGCTACTCCAGACAACTCGTTCTGAAATATCATGGATCTTGTACCCGCTATTAACAAGCATGTTGACAATCTACGTTGGACATCTCGAATGAACTCAAAGTTCAAAGCTTTGAAGAAATAACCACAATGGTATCTGGAATGTTTGCGACAGTAATTGCTGTTTTTCTCTTGAAGGTATAGATTCAGATTTTTTTGTGTTTTCTTACGCATTTTATTGTGCTGCTGTGTATTGTAATTAGTTATGCTGCGATACCGTAATGAAATTTTTTCATAGCGCACCACAGCGAAACTGTCTCAAAACATTTTCAATTTTAGAGCTGTGACATGAAGCTGATGATCTGTGACACCAAGAAACATTTTTACGGACCATTTTCTCCCGTTTTTCTAATATAATAATTTTCACCCTAGTTCATTCTTTGGGAAACTGTAGAATAAATTGTACACGATCGTTCTCCATAATATAAGTAGCAGCAGCACGCTTTCCTGCTCTGACTACTTTGAAGTAAGCACAATGGTTTACAGAACTGTATAATGCGTGCGTAGTAACTCAAAATGGCATGCAATAATTCTTCATTTGAATATTGCTCGAAATATTTATTGATTCACATTTTCCCAGAAATAAATTAAAATACCCCCAATGCTCTGGTCGGATCAAGGTTTTCAGGAAATTTCTTTTGGTCACCAGCCGAACGCCAGAACTCGAAATCTCCTCCCAAGCGTTCCGAATTGGGGATTAGCACCGCCCCCATCACCCTCCTGAAAATAACCAAGTTCTACAATAGACCGTCAAGCCTATCAGTATTTAACTAGAAAATAATATGGTACCGAATTTGTATAACACTTGTTTCGTAAATATTGGCCCTGCAGTCATACAAATTGTCCCTAGGATATAAACTGTAATTACCCCTATATTGTCCGCCCCCGGTAGCTGAGTCGTCAGGGCGACAGAATGTCAATCCTAAGGGCTGGGTCGGAGATTTTCTCCGCTAAGGGACTGGGTGTTGTGTTGTCCTAATCATTCCCATCGACGCGTAAGTCGCCGTGGTGGCGCCAATCGAAAAACTTGCACCCGGCGAACGGTCTACCCGACGGGAGGCCCTAGTCACACGACCCCTACATCATAATCAATCTTTCAGTACTGTATATTCCACATCACAAATTTTATTTTGCTCTGGATCAGTGAACGAACTGTGCCTGACTCTGGCATATAATTTACATTATGTGGTTTTAGTGCATGACTTTTCATTTCTGTGTATTTCCAGTAGGTGGTAGCATCTGCTTAAATAAAAAGTCTGATCATCCCAGTGTCAGAAAGTCTTAGAATAATAAAGGGTAATTTCTGTTCGGTTCTAGTGATTTTTGGACCAAAACATATTTCGAACATGTTATTAATATGCTAACATACGGTCATAAGTGATTGTTTACATCGTAACAATAATACAACTATATATTTGTTACGTTTTATCTCTATGATTACAATCGCCAACCACCTCTACTTACACATTCCACCGGCAGTTGCATGATTTTTATGTGCTCAATGCTGCGTTTTTAGACTGATGTACAAATTTCAGTTATTTTTGGACATAACCAGCGTCTACTTTGAACATTTTCTAAAATCCTGCTGAATCAAGCAATTCTTGTTTTACTTCAGTATTTTAATCTCATGTTTTTTTTTCAGAACATTGCATTGATCACCAGTAGGAACGTTTCATTTATACAATCTAAGGTCTCGAATGAAGAGCTTATTACAGTGTCTCGATAGTGTTAAACACATAAACTGTAGTCAGATCTTTGTGATATTTTTCTCTTTTGACGCATTTGTACTTGTATGTGTAGCATCAAATATTACTGACCATTGCAGTCACTGATAGACAAATGTGTTAAAGTGCCAAGAACTTGTAATATAGAAGTTTCGGGAAACAAACAGTGGAATACGGAGATTAGGTTACAATTCCAGTTTGATATTGGCGGCATGCGCAGTACGCTTTGATCGATCCATAGTTATTCACACTCTGTGGTCCTTCATGTGTTTAGTTTTCATCTTCTCTCAATCAGAGCAGTCAGGGCGTTGCTGGGGTGCCGCAGGGATCTACATCTTCCCCTGTGTAACAAGTATACGCCTCACGTATCATTACGGAGCAAGACTTCGAAACAGGGTTTTCATCAACTCTTAGTTCGCAAACGAAAGCGTATTTTGTTGCATGGTCCATCTACTGTGTTATGAAAGTACACTTTTAATTAGTTCTCCCAATGGAGTAATCACTTTTAAGGAAATCCATTTTCATACAACTTTAAGACATTTTGATAAAACACACCTCTAGTAGTTATCACATTCAGTCGGACTGAACGTCATCAAGCAACCATCTTGGGGTTGAAGCTCTTTTTTCCGTGTTTGCTTTAACAATACCTATGTTTTTGGATAGGGTGCGCCTTTAGCAAAACACAACTTTGTTTTTCAACTGTGGAACAAAGCAGTCACTCTAGAAACACAACACATCAGAAACACCATACCACGTGATAAAATGAGTTCATAATTTTATGTGTTTTTCAAATATCTGTAATTACGTTTTAAAAACTAATAGTTACGTGTATACAAACAGTAAAGAACATTCTTTAACAACCGTAAAATAAAAGCCCACTGAAGATGCTGCAACTGCAGTGAAACATGTTTGGGCTAAAAAGCAAAACTGTGTTTTGCTTAATGCGGACCCTATCCAAAAACATACGTAGTGTCATCAAGCAAAGTTAAAATTGGGCATCATTCCTGCTGAGGTGTCAGTGGTGTCAGTAATAAGTACAAAATTATAAAAGAAAAATCACGTTGCGTAACGATCAACAAGGATAAAATTCATTCACCAGTCCAGTTCCACGTCCTCAGCTGTTATGTGCAGTACAGCAAGCATACTATGGACTGTGTATAGTATGAGGGGAGGCCCTATGCATTCTTACCTACACACCTGCCCCCCTAGACTGCCTGGGTCTCCAGACTGAGTGACGTCATGCATCTGTTAAAAAGAAACTGAAATTCTATTCCCCTCAGACAATCTCGATTCACAATCTCAATGATTTTCCCGAAAAATTCTAGAACGTTTCTTCTGTAATGGATACTACCAGTCCCTTCCCTATTACTTCTCCTCCATGAGCTTTTGGTCCTCTTAATTACGTCGTCATCCACGGCAGTATAAATATTAATGTTCCATCCCCATTTTCTGTATCAAACCCATGTTTCGGCTTGACGACCAAAGAGTACTACTTCAGGTGATTTCCCATATCTGTGTAAGGAGGGGGCGAGCTGGAGTCCCACGCAGCACACCAACAGTTTAAATGTGAATGTACACAGTAAGCCAAGTTTGCATGATTCCCAGACGGTGATCAAGAGTTTCCTCCATTAGGTAATATTAGCGATCCACCCCGGATCTGCACGGGTACGTCCAAGTAGCTACTCCCAGACGACCTGTCTGGCTAGCGGTAATACATTACAACTGCATACATAAACTTCCTTCGTGAATGTGCCTATCAATTAGTGAAAGGCGTACCAAAATTTCCGTAGTACTTCCTTAAATTAGCCTTCATATGTAGACAGAAATACGTGACGGAGTTCGTCCTCGTCCAGTCAGTTTGCCAGAAATATTTATATACGGTCCACTCACGTTAACGTGACCACCACCTAAGTTCAACGTCAGGGAGCAATAACAACTCACAGACGGCAGGTGGCAGCACCAGCAGTGGGGAATATGTAAACGATGCTGGAGGGGGCGGAGGGACTTGGAATACATTGCAGTCGGTTTGATTTCGGGGAAATGCGGCAATTTACCTGACGTCCAAAAGCGCATGATGATTGGCTTTCGGGCCAAGGGTGGAAGTGTTTCCAAAACGGTTAAGTTTGTAAACTGTTTGCTTGCCGCAGTAGTTACAGTACACTAAACATGACAAAATGGTGCTATCTGTAACCGGCGCAAAGCCAAATGTGGTGCATCACGGGCAATAGTTGCCTGGGTGAACGACGGCTGCGGAGATTTGCACAGACGTGCAACTGTTGAGCAACTGATCGCCCGGAGGAACCCATGGGCCATCGACAGTATCTCCTCAACTACCGTTCAGCTAACGTTGCTGCGTTTGGGCCTCCGTAGTATGCGCCTGGTATATGCAGCTGACTTCTATTCATTGGCGATGGCGGCTGGAATTTGCACTCCAGTACCGAAACTGGTTGTTCACTGGCTCACTGAGTGGCGACAGGTGGTCGCTTTAGGCGAATCACTTTTTATGCACCAACTTACAGATTTTAGTGGACGTATGTGGCGTTGAAGTGTCAGAACGCAAACACTGCCACCAGGAGGGAGCGTTGCTGTCTGGGGAACGTTTCCGTGGCATTCCCTGGATGACCTCGTCATTCTGGAAGGCACTATGGATCAACATAAGTATGCAAATTATCCTTGGGAACCAGCAGCTCAGTGCAACGTGTCACACTGTTCGCAGTGAACGCATGTGGTTCGAAGAGCACCGGCATGAGTTTACCGTACTTCCCTGGCCAATGCCAAACTCTCCGGATTTAGACCCAATCAAGTATCAGTGGGACCACCTCGATGGGGTTGTTCGCACCACAGATTCTCAGCCCAGAAACCTAGCCTAGTAAGTCACGGCACTGTAGTTGGTGGCTTCACATCTCTGTCTAAATCTTTGAGAACCTCATTGACTCTCTTCCAGCACGTCTTGCAGGGCCCGGTTATTCAGGCTTTTGGCAGGTGTAAATTATATCAGTGTGCAATTTGCAGGGTGGGATTGGGGGGATTTCCCCCCCTCTGCATCATACCATCCCCTCCTCTGGTTTTAGTTAATGCATCCCAACCTGGGATGTTTCTTTCCCACGCACTGGAGTAAAACTTTACATATAATTTAAATTTGTGGAGCCGAACACTGAAAGTTTTTAGTATGTCTTACTATTAATACTACTAATATGTTTCAGTTTTCTATCAGAATAAGTACAGCTTTTCACAAATGTGCCTCTACTTTTTGAATTCCTCTCGTATACCTGTATGTAGATGATTTTGTACAGAAGCTTACCAATAATGTACTTTTAAATATATAACATAGGATGGCTTTTCTGATAGTGCATACGCGTGAATAGTGAGTTTCGGCATTAACATCTATTTATAAACAGCTGTTTAACCATGCTTTACGCCACGGTCCAGGCTAGTAACATATTTAATTCTACTAACCCCCTAAGACATCCCCCCCACTGGTAAAAGCCCAAATCGCACCCTGAATTATATACATAGCCCCTTATCATGAATGAATCTACCTATTAGTGAAAACTGTATCAAAGTTTCTATAGTACTTCCTGAGATTGGACTGCACATACAGAATGAAAAAAACTGTGGGGGACTTTAGTAATGTGCATAGAAGATTGGACTTGGTGACACCGAGCAACACCAAGTGATCAGAATGTAACACACAGTATCACTTGCACAGTAAAATTCCTTAAACGACTCATTTGGAATGTCAAATATCCATTTTCAAATTTACTACAACAAGTCAACCCCCTAAGGTAACAGACAATGATGTGCGGACTGCACAGCAAATTTAGTTATGTTGTCGTAGTTGTGTAATGCTTACAACTGGCGATGAAACCACAGGTTCGTAACAGAAATCTTACAGCTAGTGAAGTGGCAGTTTCATATTTAATTGTAGGCGGCGTTCTGCCACTTTTATTAAATACGGCGTTCAGGAATTCGGTATTCAAACGGACAGAGGTGTTCTCGGACACGAAGTCGAATAGGTTGCTATAAGTAAACAGGTGTCTAAAATGCATACTGAATGCCGAGCTTCTACGGAATCACTAGATGTAACTGAGAATAAATCTTAAATGCCGGCCCAAGTGGCCGAGCTGGTCTAGGCGCTGCAGTCTGGAACGCGCGACCGCTACGGTCGCGGGTTCGAATCCTCCCTCGGGCATGGATGTGTGTGATGTCCTTAGGTTAGTTAGGTTTAACTAGTAAGTTCTAGGGGATTGATGACCTCAGAAGTTAAGTCCCATAGTGCTCAGAGCCATTTGAACTAAATCTTAAATGCCTCTCAGTTATTTATTCTGCTTCGCAGGGCTACAAAGGATGTTCAAAATGAGCGCCGTTAACCTTAGCGCAGAGTCGCTATTGGCGTAGCAGCGCGTCTCGTTTTCGATGAAAAAAGTGAGACATCTGTACGTGCGTGGCCGCTACAAGAACCCTAATTTCACAGGGGATAGAGTGTGCTTCGATTTTCATGAAATCGTAGAGAAGGAAGTCCAATGGAGTGAGGAACTCCGGGCATATTTCAGGCCATGCGCAGCGTGCCATATTATGTTCTGCTACCATCAAGTAAGCACTACAGCATTACATGATGTCTGCTGGTTTCATGCAATCGTGAGCACAGCCCACACTATTTCCTGTAATCAGATTTGCTGTAACGATGTTTGAAGGAGGTATTGTTTGCTTCCGGATGTACTTATGCATGTTTGATGCTCATTCAATATCCATTCGCAACACAATAGTTGCTTAACGAAATAACTTTGTTGTTGTATCGGCCGTCATATCCGCAGTTTGGGCTCTGAATTTTTAAACAACCACTATAAACCGACTTCTGGCTGATTTTACGCATTAAAGTCAGGAAACTTATTTGTTGCCTTGTTGTAGGAAAAGTTAAAATAGATGCATGACATGCGAAGCCGTTCGTTTAATAGATTTTAAATGATCAACATGTTAGAGCTTCTCGCCGCATTGAGTTACATGCACCGCGTGTACGAGTTATCAACGGCCTCCTCGCCTCAGCAGCAGGATTGTGCGTTCCCATCCTGTCGAGCTGAGCACGCATGGCTAGTAGAGCCGTAAGCGTGAAACGGCAAAAAGGCTTCCATGTCATCTCTCGCCATGGGAACGGAATGCCCTCCGGTCGGCCGGAAACTGAAAGCCCCCACACCGAGCGGACTGTCCGTAAGGCGCTCCCTCAAGCTGAGGCACACTTCACGACTGTATAAAGAGCAGAGAGGATTCATTAACAGGTAGTGATGCTTTTTTGCTAGTGTACAAAATGAGGAATTATTTAAAGATCTGCACTCACCGGCAGATTACCTAATGTACGAGAGGCGTTCAGTAAATATTGCAACACTTTCTTTTCTAAAATCAGGTGGGTTTTACTTAGGATTCCAAATTACCGTTTTTCTCCACACTCTTCTGGCTACAAGACTCTGTTTTTCAACAGAACCTGCGTCCAGTGCGACGGCGCTAGGATAAGTTACTGGGAGGGCCTCTATGCCCGCATGGTACCACTCTACCGGAACCAATGTTTTGCTGTGTCAGTACCCTCACCATCATTCACATACTGTTTCCCGTTGTAATCTACCCTCTCCTTCCATCTATTGTCCACATTAAAGTCTTTTATGAAGATCTGAGAGGATCGAAAATTACAATAATCATTCAAGTTTATTTAGTTTATCATGTTGAGATGGCTCCACTTTTTCTTGTCTACGGGTCTGATTCTTGAAGCTGAAAATGTCACATTTTAGGTCTTCACGGTTGGGTTCAACTAAATAAAGTTGCAGACAGTTGCTTTACATCGTTCGCACAAAAATACGTCCGATCACATCAGAGTCATGCTTACGACTCTCACACTCTGCGGAAATAATATTCCAAAGGGCTTACAATTTTTCGTAACAAATCGATTCTTACAGTTTTCGTTACATTATCAATTTCGATTATTATTTCATGAATGAATCCAGAAATAATCATAGTAAACAGTATAGGATTGCGTTGTAAGGTGGCTATAATTTCGCACCTTAAAAGCACTCATCCACATACTTTGCTGTGATCTACAACCACATTAGGTATTATTTGATAGATAGTACAACGTATATATGAATATATAAAGGAGACTGACATTGTCACATACGTCTTTCAAATAATTGTTAACGCTTATTGCATGAAAGGTGACGGAGTGTCATAATTATAAAAACGGCGTAATGAATGATTGCCTATACTAGTAACGATTGGAACGCCAGTGGACATGAAATGGAAGGCCCGCACATATGTTGGTCCTGCTTAAACACAGGAAGTAGCTAGACAAACGTTGTGGCACCTGAGCTCTGGAGCACAGTAGGGTGACGGCCGGCCGCTATTTTACGAGGTGCATTCAAGTTCTAAGGCCTCCGATTTTTTTCTCCGGACTGGAAAGCGATAGAAACATGCGCATTGTTTTAAAATGAGGCCGCTTTCATTGTCAATACGTCCCAGATATGGCAGCACCGTACGGCAGATGAAATTTTACCGCCAGCGGCGAGAATGAGAACTGTTTTAAATACTTAAAATGGCGACGTTTTCCTTACTTGAACAGCGTGCAATCATTCGTTTTCTGAATTTGCGTGGTGTGAAACCAATTGAAATTCATCGACAGTTGAAGGAGACATGTGGTGATGGAGTTATGGATGTGTCGAAAGTGCGTTCGTGGGTGCGACAGTTTAATGAAGGCAGAACATCGTGTGACAACAAACCGAAACAATCTCGGGCTCGCACAAGCCGGTCTGACGACATGATCGAGAAAGTGCAGAGAATTGTTTTGGAGGATCGCCGAATGATTGTTGAACAGATCGCCTCCAGAGTTGGCATTTCTGTGGGTTCTGTGCACACAATCCTGCATGACGACCTGAAAATGCGAAAAGTTTCATCCAGGTGGGTGCCACGAATGCTGACGGACGACCACATGGCTGCCCATGTGGCATGTTGCCAAGCAATGTTGACGCGCAACGACAGCATCAATGGGACTTTCTTTTCGTCGGTTGTGACAATGGATGAGACGTGGATGCCATTTTTCAATCCAGAAACAAAGCGCCAGTCAGCTCAATGGAAGCACACAGATTCACCGCCACCAAAAAAATTTCGGGTAACCGCCAGTGCTGAAAAAATGGTGTCCATGTTCTGGGACAGCGAGGGCGTAATCCTTACCCATTGCGTTCCAAAGGGCACTACAGTAACAGGTGCATCATACGAAAATGTTTTGAAGAACAAATTCCTTCCTGCACTGCAACAAAAACGTCCGGGAAGGGCTGCGCATGTGCTGTTTCACCAAGACAATGCACCCGCACGTCGAGCTACCGTTACGCAACAGTTTCTTCGTGATAACAACTTTTAAGCGATTCCTCATGCTCCCTACTCACCTGACCTGGCTCCTAGTGACTTTTGGCTTTTTCCAACAATGAAAGACACTCTCCGTGGCCGCACATTCACCAGCCGTGCTGCTATTGCCTCAGCGACTTTCCAGTGGTCAAAACAGACTCCTAAAGAAGCCTTAGCCGCTGCCTTGGAATCATGGCGTCAGCGTTGTGAAAAATGTGTACGTCTGCAGGGCGATTACGTCGAGAAGTAACGCCAATTTCATCGATTTCGGGTGAGTAGTTAATTAGAAAAAAAAATCGGAGGCCTTAGAACTTGAATGCACCTCGTAGTAGGGGCCGGAAGGATAACCGGATAATACTTCCGAACGCTGAAAATCTTGGACGCAAGTTAGAGGAACGAAGAAGCGGCACCTCAAAAACCACGCAGACTCCGTTATTTCCAAGGATTTTTACTCAGAAGCGTACCATTGTACGAGTATAGGTTTTTCCTAGCAAACTGTCCGCGCTGGACGACAAAAGACTAAAATATGGTTGGTCGGCGTTCGGAAGAATCTGTAGAGAGGGAGCATATTCCGTGATATCAGGAATATGATTCGTTTTCGGAATTACGATGCTGTGGAGCCAAGCCTTGCTTGGAAGCCAGCGCTCGAAAGACGGGGTCTTCCGTTGTGAGCGCCCGTGTGTGACGGTCGCTCCATATCGGCTTTGTTGGGACAGACGGACTTGGTGTCTTTACTCTCAGGAGAGTTTATAGTTAGAATAGTTAGGCACTGTACTGTTGCGAACCTATACGATTCTCGACCTCATCTCCGGATTGGAAGTTGTCGTTGAGTACGCAGCGTTCAGTAATTGAGAGCACTTCCTCGGCCTGTACCTACGTTGAGACGTTATCTGAACTCCGTCCTTGTGGCTGGGACTTCGCGTTTGTAGAACACAGAGAGGAGAAGACAGTATTAGAGTATATTAGTCAGAGGACCGGCTTCTGCCGTCCTAGTGTTTCAAAGAGTTTTTATTTTTGCGGTTGGAGTTTTTCCATCGACGCAGATGTGTACGAGAACCAGCTCGTCGACACACCAGACGCAGTACATACGGTGATATCGCAAACTGCTTCGGTTTATTAGTGCTGTAAAGCTTATCAGCTGTGATCACGTTGGCTTATTTCCACTGAGGCTCCACACCACCGTAGATCATCTTTGAAAGTAGTGTCATCTAGTGTTTGGTACGTAGATGATGTCAGTAATTTCGCATCATTGTTAGCAGACCGCACAGTCATAATAAGGGGCAGAGTTGGGCAACTGATTTGCAATTTTACTTCTGAAATGTAAACTTTGTAATATAAAGGTTTTTTTTAAAAATCTACAATAAATATATAAGCAGGAATAACGTTTATCAATTAGTAGGATTAGTTGCCTTCATCATTCATTCATGTTTAGATTATAATTTATGGAATTCAGAGATCCTAAGATCTGCTTCAGGGGGTAGTCATTCATTTTACACCTGCCTGGAGTAGCATCTGGGAGCGTAATTAATAACAGAAGTTTTAAGTGTGCCGATAATTCGTAATTTTAAATGTTTCTAAGGAAAATAATTTGAACTGTACATTCAGATCTAGTACTTATCGATTTTAACATCGAAAGATAAATTTTAGCTTGAAGTATAACACACTGTGTATAAAATTATATTGACTGTCCAGCATTCGAAAAATAATACTAGTATCGACAACTACTGTTGAGGAAAAGTAATGCTAGACGGGGATGACCCGTTACACCGTGGAGTGCATCCTTAATTGGGCCAAACATGTGGATGTCGAAGGTTATGAGGTCCAGGTTGCAGGGTAGATGGGGGAGAACAGTGCGATTAAATTTTGTGAGCTCCTGTCGTTGGGCAGACTCGCATGAGGCCTTGTATTGTCATGGAGAAGTTTGCAGTTTTTTGGTCATTCTTCAGTATCCTGAGGGTAGCACACTACACTACACTTCAGAGTTGATCGTTGTACCTTGAGGGAGGACATCAAACAGAATAATTCCCTCAGAGTCGCAGATGACCACCGCCATCACTTTATTGGCTGAGGGTGTGATTTTGGACTTTTTAATCGAAGGAGCGGTGGGTGGCGCCACTCCATGGGTTGCTGTTTTGTTTCGGAGTGATGAACCAATGTTTCATCGACTGTGATGATGTTCGATGAAGTTGTCACTATCTGGTTCGTAACATGCAGAAGATTCCCCAAAGATGGTCCGTCATTGCTCTTTACGGTCTTCTGTTAGAAGGTGAGGAATCGAAAGGCCGCACACCTTTGAGCACTCCAACTGGTGGACGAGTGTGTTAGCACCAGGAACAGAGACGTCCAGTTGAGCAGCGAAGTGTTTAATTGTGACCCGTCAATCGCCTCGAATGAGAGTGTCCGCGCGTTTCAGCATTTCTGGATTCACAGCTGTGTTCACCCTAAAAGCCAGCAAGGTGCACCTTGTAGCGATGATGACAGACACCTTGCCAAGCGACTCATCGGGCCTTTGTTCAGTGCCAGGTCTCCATAGGAATTCTACATCTACATACATACTCCGCAATCCACCATACGTTGCGTGGTGGAGGGTACCTCGTACCACAACTAGCATCTTCTCTCCCTGTTCCACTCCCAAACAGAACGAGGGAAAAATGACTGCCTATATGCCTCTTTACGAGCCACAATCTCTCTTATCTTATCTTTGTGGCCTTTCCGCGAAATGTAAGTTGGCGGCAGTAAAACTGTACTGCAGTCAGCCTCAAATGCTGGTTCTCTAAATTTCCTCAGTAGCGATTCACGAAAAGAAGGCCTCCTATCCTCTAGAGACTCCCACCCGAGTTCCCGAAGCATTTCCGTAACACTCGCGTGATGATCAAACTTACCAGTAACAAATCTAGCAGCCAGCCTCCGAATTGCTTCTATGTCTTCCCTCAATGAGACCTGATAGGGATCCCAAACGCTCGAGCAGTACTAAAGAATAGGTCGTATTAGTGTTATATAAGCGGTCTCCTTTACAGATGAAACACATCTTCCCAAAATTCTACCAATGAACCGAAGACGACTATCCGCCTTCCCCACAACTGCCATTACATGCTTGTCCTACTTCATATCGCTCTGCAATGTTATGCCCAAATATGTAATCGACGTGACTGTGTCAAGTGCTACATTACTAATGGAGTATTCAAACATTACAGGATTCTTTTTCCTATTCAACTGCATTAATTTACATTTATCTATATTTAGAGTTAGCTGCCATTCTTTACACCAATCACAAATCCTGGCGAAGTCATCTTGTATCCTCCAACAGTCACTCAACGATTACACCTTCCCGTACACCACAGCATCATCAGCAAACAGCCGCACATTACTATCCACCCTATCCAAAAGATCATTTATGTAGATAGAAAACAACAGCGGACCTTCCTCACTTCCCTGGGGCACTCCAGATGATACCCTCACCTCCGATGAACACTCACCATCGAGGACAACGTACTGGGTTCTATTACTTAAGAAGCCTTCGAGCCACTCACATACTTGGGAACAAATCCCATATGCTCGTAACTTAGTTAGGAGTCTGCAGTGGGGCACCGAGTCAAACGCTTTCCGGATGTCAAGGAATATGGCATCCGTCTGATACCATTCATCCATGGTTCGCAAGATATCTTGTGAAAGAAGGGCGAGTTGCGTTTCGCAGGAGCGATGCTTTCTAAAGCCGTGCTTATGCATGGACAGCAACTTCTCTGTCTGAAGGAAATTCATTATATTCGAACTGAGAATATGTTCGAGAATCCTGCAACAAACCGATGTTAAGGATATTGATCTGTAATTTTGAGGATCCGTCCTTCTATCCTTCTTATATACAGGCGTCACCTGCGCTTTTTTCCAGTCGCTCGGGACTTTACGTTGGGCAAGAGTTTCCCGATAAATGAAAGCTAAGTAAGGAGCCAATGCAGTAGAGTAGTCTCTGTAAAACCGAATTGGAATCCCATCAGGACCTGGCGATTTATTTATTTTCAACCCATTCAGCTGCTTCACAATCCCAGGGATGTCTATCACTATGTCCTCCATACGGGAATCTGTACGAGACTCAAACGGCTGTATGTTTGTATGATCCTCCTGCGTGAAAGATTTCTCAAATGCTAAATTTAAAATTTCAGCTTTCGTTTTGCTGTCTTCCGCTGCCAGGCCCGATTGATCAGTGAGTGACTGGATGGAAGCCTTCGACCCGCTTACCGATTTTACGTAAGACCAGAATTTCCTTGGGTTTTCAGCAAGATCATTTGCTAAGGTATGACGGTGGTAGTGGTTGTGTGCTTCGCGCAACTCTCTTTTTACAGCAGCACGAATCTCTACTAACTTTTGCCTGTCCTCATTCTCCCGATCTTTCTTGTACCGCGAGTGCTTCCTGAGCATTCTCCGAATTGTGCTGTTAAACCACGGTGGGTCTTTTCCGTCCGTAACCCACTTTTTCGGCACCTATTTGTCCAATGCGTGATTTACAATGTGTTTAAAATTTGCCCATAATTCTTCCACGTCCATCGTACCGGAAGTAAATGAAGTCGATTCATTTACTAAGTGGGATGCTAACAACTGCTCACCTGCTCTTTCTAGTAAGAATATTCTCCTAAGCTTCTTGACCGACTTTTTAACTTTCGTAACCATAGTCGTAATGACAACATCACTAATCCCTGTCTCAACACTGTCACCGTCGAAGAGGTCGGGTCTGTTCGTGGCTACCAGATCCAAAATATGTCCATTACGCGTTGGATGTCGATTTAGCTGCTCAAGACAGTTTCCGGATAATGTGTTCAAAAGTAATTCACACGACGGCTTGTCTGTATCACTTGTAATGAATCCATAGACATCCCAGTCTATACTAGGTAGGTTGAAGTCACCTCCGACTAATATAGCATGATCCCGGTACTTCTGCGATACAGAATGTAGACTACCTCTGAATGATTCTACAACTGTCACAGTGGAATTCTTCAAGCGTCTGCGAATATCTGCGATGCACTGGTTTTCCTCCAAACGAAACTCAGTGACAGCTCACTGTTTCGAACGCACTTCGTTACAGACGCCATTTTGAAGGTTCCTTGTAGCACCGCCACCTGTCGGAACCTCATGAAACTATAGCGGCTGATGTGCGAATGTTCCATGATGTCCCACAACAAATCCCGCGGTTTCCGAAATTGAGCGAGAAACCACATGTGATCCATTAGTTATTGAACGGCCGTCTTGTTGTACACTACTTCGTAATCACTAATGAATTAGGCCTTACACTGACCGTGACAAAAGGGGGCTTTTAGTTAAAGGGAAAATGTGATGGTAGTGTACGCTACGCATTAAGATACCGAAGTTTGTGTTGAGATGTCAGAAATGCTTTGCACTTAACAACACTCTGAATTTAATTATCAAAGGTGCTTTTCTCGAGATTTTTGCACGTTAACTGTGTATTGCCCACCACTGTAATTATTCTAACATCCATACTATGGCTTTGACACAGTCGTGGCACTTTAAATGTTAGTAACTCCAGAAGCACCTGTAATCACAACATCCAACGTGTTTGCAGCCAGTACTGCATGAAAGGCATAATATGGACATTCCAGTAACTACCGCAGTGACTAACATAAAATTTAAGTGTAAACAATCAGAACACGTTTGTGAAAAATGTGATATTTAGTCATCATACATCATATCCTTTTTATTTAAATAGTGAACTACAATACTGACTGTGAAAAGAAGTGAATGAATGTAAACTTCCTGAAGGTGAGCACAGGCTCGAAGCCTGTCGTGTGTTAAATAAAGTTAGCTGCTGTTGTGACTGGTAGCGGTTGTTAAGCTAAGTCTTATAAAGGAACAGTGACAGAGATCAGTTACGATTATTAAGGATAAAATTCAATGACCACGGAGACTTAGTGTTAGACCTAACTAAACTCAGGACATATATTGAACATTTTGTATTGAAGCATCTGGCATGTACTTACAATAGTATCAGCTGCCCTCACGTGTCTGCCTGTTCAGATAAACATAGCTCGTGCCACGCGCCCCACCCTCCCCGTCGCTAGCTGTCACAATCTACGGTGCAACGACAAGAGCAGCATCGTTGCAGAGCAATATGTACACAGAGGTATGGGGCCACGCGGGGTAGCCGTGCGGTCCCAGGCGCCTTGTCACGGTTCGCGTGGCTCGCCGCGTCGGAGGTTCGAGTCCACCCTCGGGCATAGTTGTGTCTGTCGTCCTTAGCGTAAGTTAGTATAAGTTAGTGTGTAAGCTTACGTACCGATGACCTCAGCAGTTTGGTCCCATAAGATCTTACCACAAAATTCCAGATAGGTATGGGCAGGAGCATGCCTCTATGCATTATGCTACTGAACTAGCTGCAGATTATGTAACGTGTACCTCATGCAATAGATAGTGTCAATTTGTGGAGTAAACACATCGAAGATTGTGTAAGCATCGTATTCATTACCTAGAATCGTATCAGGGTTGCACATATAAATCAATACTTTTCAGAAATATGATAAAGATCAAAAGTCAAAGAGTAAGTGGCTTTTCAAAAAGAGTAAATACTTACCCTAATTCGCATGATATTGTTCAGATCAAAATCAATAGTTATCTCCAGACCACATTTCATCTAAATCGCTTCAGTGGGTCAGTCATGAAAACGTAACACACGATTTACTCTCGCGTTTATAATAGTAGTGTGGATAAAATTTTGCAGTTTATATATCCTTTTTTTCTGTGAGCCTATTTTGGTGAAATAAAGACTACACCATGTCCCAAGCAATGATAAAGTTACCAGCGAAAATCCCTTGAGAAGTCGACTTGCAGTTTTTGAGACTAGCATGTTCAAACAGAGAGACAGATACGACGATTTTAGGTACAACTTCGAATCAAAACATCTCTTTTTCCAATTATCAGATTATGATTAAATAAGCCTATATGGTGCCCAAAACTAAGCTCAAATTACACATCGGAAACCCCTTGAATAGTCGGCCAGCCCATTGTTGCTTAGCGTGTTCAAACAAATAACCAAGGCTGTTTTAGTGAGACATTTTTCCGTGATCCGATTTCGAGGAACTAAAGCAGGGCTTAACAACGAGCCGGTTTTGAGCGCGAGTACTCGCGTCTGCTCAGGCACGTGCTCACGAGCAGCTGCAAGGTTGCGGAGTAGGAGGGAGGGGAGGGAGGGGAGGGAGGGCAAATGCGCGCGCACGTTTGAATAGGGCCACAGTGTGCCTATTGAATTCGCGCCGACTGTGTAACGTTTAAAGTACTACGATCAGCTCTTAACAGTCACTTGGCTGGTTAAGAATCATGTGAAGTCGCCGTTGTGTAACCCCAACCATGCTTTCGCAGTTCAACCCACATTGGGAGGAATTGTATCTGTTTACTGAAAAAGATGGTGTTGCAAAATGTTTAGTATGTCACAAAACGCTGAAATCTTTTACGAAATTTAATTTGCAGCGACATTATATGTCGTACCACGCGAAAGACTACGGACGTGGAAAATGTGATTGACCAGATCGTGCACAGGAAGTTATTAAACTTAAAAGGAAGCTATCCGAAGATCTGGACGACGAAGAAAAATCAACTGAGGCAGCGCTGAGAGTGAGTTACAAAATTGCTTTGCTTTTAGCAAAATCCCTGCGCCCCTTAACTGATGGCGATTTAATAAAAGAATGTTTGGTAGTTGCAGCGGAACATTTGTGTCCATCTCAAGTTGAACAGTTTCGGATTGTGCCGTTATCTAACATGACCATTATGCGTCGCATACAGGAGATGGCAGATGACGTCCAGAGCCAGCTTGCAAATATCTGTAAAGATTTTATGGCGTATTCTCTAGCTCTGGACGAAAGTGTTGATATCACTGGAACAGCGCAGCTTGCCATATTTATTAGAGGTGTTAATAGAGATCTTCAGGTGAGGGAGGAGCTCCTCGATGTAGTAGCCATGAAGAACACTACAACTGGAGGTAATATTTTAAGTAGTGTTGAAGAAAGTGTTGAAAATATAGGATTGTCGTAGAATTATTCAGTTTCAGTGTCTACAGATGGT
Organism: Schistocerca nitens; assembly: GCF_023898315.1. Lineage (NCBI taxonomy): Eukaryota > Metazoa > Arthropoda > Insecta > Orthoptera > Acrididae > Schistocerca > Schistocerca nitens. Next base: position 145,336,495 of record NC_064620.1, on the reverse strand, counting down.
AGAGGCATACACTAAGCTAATAAAATTATGTGGCACGTGTACATTCTCCTTTATTTGTTTCATTTGTCACAGTAATAATTCGTGAGTGATATCCCTGCAGGTAGCCGCGGATTTACATCGACTGGCGGCAGCTGTTGTGTACCCCATGTGACTCTCCCCACTCTCCGCTCTGGTCCGGTAGTGGGGGTAGTGTGCTCGCGCTGCTGCGTGCTCGCGCCTTGCTGCTCACAGCTTGCTCCGCGAGCACGTATGTTGTGAAGCCCTGAACTAAAGCCTACATCGCGTACCAAAATAAGCTCAAGATACACATGTAAACGGCATGATAATTCGTATAGTAGCTTTGGAGAAGCGTATTCAAAAAGACACAAACCACAGTTTCACAGATTTATTATTAGCTTAGATTTTCAGATTGAGATTTTCACTCTGATGCGAAGTGTGCGCTGATATGAAACTTTCTGGCAGATTAAAACCGTGTGCTGGACCGAGACTCGAACTCGGGACCTCTGCCTTTTTTGGCAAGTGCACTATCAGTACAGCTTCTGTGAAGTTCCGAAGTTAGGAGACGAGGTACTGGCAGAAGTATGAGGACGGTTGAAAAGTCCATGCAAAGTCCGAGAGATGGCACAACCGGCGAGTATCGATGTCATGTTTAGTTAGTAGCATCTTTGGATAGAATGCACACCAAGTTTCAGCTATATTGGTGTATTTCTTTGTGTTTGGCATTTGTGTGAACCAAGGAGGTTGAGTGATGGTCAAAAAATGCACGAAAAGGAATTTCGTGTGGCGTTTAAACATTACTTTATGAAAGGCAAAACGCCTCAGGAGACTAAAGAGACGCTTGATAAACATTACGATGACTCTGCATCTTCGATTAGAACAGTTTATAAGTGGTTTCCATATTTTCGGAGTGGTCATATGTGCAGAAGTGAGGATGAACGTTCTGGACGCCCTGTGGAGGTTAGGACTACTGAAATCATTGATAAAATCCTTGATATGATGATGGATGTCAGAAGAGTTAAGGTGCGTGAGATTGCTAGTCCTGTGAACGTGTCGAATGAACGGGTACATAATATTTTGCATAAACATCTGGACATGAGAAAGTTATCCGCAAGATGGGTTCCGCGATTGCTCACGGTTGACCAAAAACAGAATCGTGTGAAGTGCTGCAAGGATGGTTTGCAGCTGTTCAGGAAGAATCCGCAGGACTTTAAGCATCGTTTTGTCAGTGTGGATGAAACATGGGTAAATTACTGTACTCCTGAGACCAAACTACAATCTAAACAATGGGTTACCAAGGGAGAACCTTCACCAAAAAAGGCGGAGACCATTCCTTCGGCCGGAAAGGTTATGGCGACTGTCTTTTGGGATGCGCAAGGGATAATCCTCATCGACTATCTGGAAAAGGGTAAAACTATTACAGGTGCATATTATTCATCGTTATTGGACCATTTGAAAACCGAGCTGCAAGAAAAACGCAGTCGATTGGACCGTAAAAAAGTCCTTTTGCATAACGACAATGCTCCAGCACACACTTCAGCAGTTGTGGTCACAAAATTAATGGAAACAGGATTCAAAGTCGTTTCACATCCCCCCTGTTTTCCAGACTGGCCTCCCTCGGACTACTATTTGTTTCCCTATTTGAAGAAATGGGCTGTGTATTAGCTTTACGCTACGCTGCGTAAGGCAGGTGACCTTGAAGCGAGTTCCACCAGCTGCCGCTAGGGCTTGGAGGACCGCGCTCAGTTTTAACTAAGCGCGGTCCGCTGCTAAAAAGCTTTTCCGGTTGCGGCCAACACCCTTCCGCTGCGCACTGATTGGCTGCTGCGCTCTTATCAGTAGCCGCAGCCGCTGGAGGGGGCCCAGTCTCGCTCGTGAGGTAACAGCATGTTCATTCGACTCGAGGCAGCCGCACATTTATTCAAATGAAGAGGTGATTGCAGCAACTAATAGCTATTTTGCAGACTTGGACAATTCCTTTTATTCGGAAGGGATCAACAAATTAGAAGAGCGTTGGACGAAGTACATAAGTCTAGAAGGAGACTACGTCGAAAAATAGAAAAGGTATACCCCAAATACGTAAGTAGTTTTTATTTTTCCACGGACTTTTCAAACGCCCCTTGTAAAGCTGTGAGGATAGGGCATTAGTCGTGCTTGGGTAGGTCAGATGGTTGAGCACTTGCATGCGAAACGTAAAGGTCCCGATTTTAATCTGCCAGGAAGTTTCAGTATAGTTTTTACTAGTTTAACTTCTTGTGTCATTTAAATTAATAAATAGAGCACACTCTGCATTTTTTTAGTTTTCCATTTTAAACTTCTACGTTAAACCTATCAAAGTAAGTATCGCTATATGAGCTGTTAAAAACTCATTTGAAGTGTAACTTGTAAGAATCCAGTGTATGAAAGACAGCAGGATTACCCAAAACAGAATAAAAATTGGCAGGTGGGCTACAAGACAAAAAGGTTTGCGAACTGTGGTATGAAAGTTGGTAAGGGAATGGCAAGTTTCCGGCTGACGCCAACAACTGTCGAGCAGGATTTGGCGGACCCAATAATGCGCACCTGCTGAGCCACACCTCTGGCAGCTCTGGACTGTGAGCGCCCTCTGTTTCTGCAATATGAAACGGCTGGCAGCAACCACTCAGTCCACTTGAGCTAAGAACTATTATGCTACGACACTTTCTTCCCTGTTTCTTCTTTGTGACATCGATAGCTGGACTCAATTTCTTGACACATCATTTCTGATGAGTCTTCATACTAGTAACACAAATCAAGTAAATCTTCTGTTTGCTGTGTTACTCGTTCACTAGTCATTTCTGAAAAGAAATCGCTTAAAATAATAACAAATTTGAAGGGCTTGGTCCCCACCTCCCCTCTCTCTGCCCCCTTCTCTCCCCTGAGTCCTTTTGCATTTCCCCCCTCTGGCTCTTCTCATTCCCTCTCGCGTCTGCCCTGCCGCTCTCCCCCCTTATGACTCCTCTCCCGCCTTGGTTCCCCCCTTTCGTTTTTTCCTCTCCTCCCTCCTTCTTTTTCCCCCTCCTCCAGGTCCCCCCCCATCTGCCTTTGGCTCGGGAGTGTCATCTTTGTGCCGCCATTTTAGTGCAGTGTTTTACAATGAGTGTTTTACAGTGAGTGTTCCGTGTTGTGTCTTGTGGGAAGTGTTGCGAACGGCCATCATACTGTCGCTGGGTGTGATTTTTTATCTCTTGCAAACAGAAACCAGACTGTCGCCATGTTTTTTAATTGTGTGTCTAGTATGTTACTTGTCTGATTCCTGTGTATCTTATTAACATTGCCAACCCCTTTTGCTTTCTGTTTTAACTTTCCACATTTTTTCGCCATTTTACACTTTAAGTCACCGTCTTATTGCCTGTTTTTCTTGTTTCTTTTCTTCTTCCATTTTTACAAAAGTGTGTAGGCTTTAGAGCAGCCTATTAAGCTGCTGCCAACTCGCCCCCTTCGGGGGGAATTGAAAATCAATAAAGAAAAAAAAAGATGGCCTTGGAGTATACAGCATTGAGTACAGTAACTATGACAAATATTATATCGGTCAAACAGGCTGCTTTTTATATTAAGGTTTAAAGAACACGCACAGCCACGGGACAAAACTGCTTTGGGACAGCATTTGTCTGAAACTGGTCATTCCATAGAGAGCATTGAGAATTGTATGCATATTGTCTACAGAGTGAAAAAAGACCATGCTCTTAATTTGTTACATGATCTTGAAATTTATAGAGCAAAAAAAGAAAGAACCAACAAAACTGGCAGAGCGACTTTGTGCCTAGTGGCAAATGGCTCTGAGCACTATGGGACTTAACAGCTGTGGTCATCAGTCCCCTAGAACTTAGAACTACTTAAACCTAACTAACCTAAGGACATCACAAACATCCATGCCCGAGGCAGGATTCGAACCTGCGACTGCAGCAGTCGCACGGCTCCGGACTGCGTGCCTAGAACCGCGAGACCACCGCGGCCGGCTTTGTGCCTAATACCCACTTTGCTTTGTTTGAAAATGTTTTACTTTAATCATTTTTTTCTTTATTGTGCCCCATATGGACAGGGGAGGGCTGTCAGCGGCACAATCCGCCGCTCCTCAGCCGAGTGACATGGCAACTAAAATAAGAATAAAATGTTACATACATATGGCGATAAAAAAGGGGAACATAAAACAGAGCAAAGGGAGAAAATGGAGGTAAAAATAGATTCTCATGGAGACGTTCATGGGGGCCAGTTAAGAAAGTCACCAGAAAGTTAAAAAAAAACACAGTTGGCGATTCTTAAAACACAGAGAAGACACTGAATGGACATGCACAGGCTAAAAGTCGGCCACAGTATTAAAAACACTCCAGAACAACACACTTAAAACCCACTTGTAGCACACATGATGAAGAATAAAACTGCCAGGTGGTACCTGCCGAGGGAAAGGTCAGAGAGGATGGAAAAGAAGGGGGAGCAAGGGGCAGCAGGGGAAGTGGCGGGATGAAGAGAGTAGGGGAATCAGCGGGTACAGGAAGAGGCAGGAGACACGTGGGGTGGGAGATGAAGAGGGAAGACAGAGCAGGAGAGAGTGCAGAGACACTGAAAGGGGGCACAAGAGAGGGAGGGGGAGTTGGAGGGGGAAGCTGCTCAGGAGGAGGGAGGGGGAGGAGAGGGAGCCCTGAGGGGAGGCAGGAAGATGGGGTTAGAGTTGGTAAGAAGGGTAGATGTCAGGGCGAAGCTCATCATCCGGGAGGGGTAGATGGTGGAAGTTGTGTTGGGAAAGGAGATGGAGGGTGTGGAGATGGAGAGATGGTGGGACATAGCGGTAAAGGCGCGGCAATGGGCTTGGGGTGGAGAGGAAGGGAGACACCAGGGGGTGAGGGGGATCAAGGCAGCGGACAATATATAGTGTGCAGATGTGTTCAAGGAAAAGGAGAAGGTGGGGGAAGGGGATGAGGTCATAGAAGATGCGCGTGGGGGATGGAAGGTGGATGCAGAAGGCGAGGCGGAGCGCATGGTGTTTGAGGATTTGGAGGGCTTTATAGAACTGGGGAGGGGTGGAAATCCAAGCTACGCTAGTATAACAGAGGATGGGGCGGATCAAGGATTTGTAGGTGTGAAGGATGGTGGAAGGATGCAGAGCCCACTTCCGGCCGGACAGGAGTTTCAGGAACCGGAGGCAGTTGTGAGCTTTGTTTTGGATGGTAAGGAGATGGGGAGTCCAGGTGAGGTGGCGGTCGAGTGTGAGGGCAAGGTATTTGAGGGTAGGAGTGAGGTGGATAGGACGGCCATAAATGGTGAGGTAGAAATCATGGAGGCGGAAGGAGTGGGTGGTGCGGTCTATGGTGATCGCCTGGGTCTTGGAGGGATTGGTACGCAGGAATCACTGGTTGCACCAAGCGGTGAATTGGTGAAGGTGGGTTTGGAGGGTACGCTGGGACCGTTGAAGGGTAGGATAAAGGGCTAGGAAGGCGGTGTCATCAGCAAAATGGAGAAGATGAACAGGTGGGGGAGGTTTGGGCATATCAGCAGCGTACAGGAGATAGAGAAGAGGGGAAAGGACAGAACCTTGGGATACGCCGGCAGAGGGACAGCAAGTATGGGAGTTGGATGTGTTCAAGGAAAAGGAGAAGGAGAAGGAGAAGGTAAAGAAAGACGATGGTAAAGAAAGGATACTTTAATCACTGAACGCCTCTGCTATATATAGTTTGTTGATAGTTTCTCCTAGTATTGAGTGCCTCACATGTTTACTTCGTTTTCGTACGTTTTAAGCATGACTCTAGTATTTTCTTGTTCCTTCTCTGTTCATTTCATATACTGTGTTAACTAGATAATGTGGGTCTTGCACTGTTACGGAATTTTATCATTCTTTTCTTGCAACGGATTGCCGCAGGTTACGAGGGCCCGTCTGGCGGTAATGTTCCTCCAATCACTTCTCGCCTGTGCGTAATTCTGGCGTGAGCGACAACAGAGGGCGCTGATTATGTGCAGCACTATGTTTTCTTTCATTATGGCTTCTTTCGCGATTTGTCTTATGGTTTTTAATATTATCCTGTGCACTATCAAAGGTGTTTATTACTTATGTCATTATCTAGAATATTGGCACTTGAGAAAATGTTAACTACTGTCTCTTAACTATTCCTCTTTTTAACAACCTGAGTTTTTTCTTGTTCTATTTCATCCCTTTTTATTACTGTAATACCTTTTATACGTTAGAAGCTCATTACTGACTTCAATTATTGTATCCCACCTTATTTTACGCTGTTCAATTAATTATTGAAAACTAGTGTATGCCGACATTAGCGACATCTGGTGAACTTACAACACAAACATCTTGTGGCTACTGTACGTCTGCTTGTTTTGAATAGTAGTGCTACTGACAACATGACTCGTGCATATAATGTTATTTATATATATTTGACGATGCTGGTGCTGATTTTGCATTTAACATTTGATGATGCCACTGTGGTTGTAGTACATTAGGAGTTTGTTTTTATAAAACAGGTATGCCTCTTCATACTGTTTTTTTATAAAACAGGTATGCCTCTTCATACCTAAAGCGCACAAATGCATATAATCGTTCAAAAATGGTTCAAATGGCTCTGAGTACTATGGGACTTAACATCTGTGGTCATCAGTCCCCTAGAACTACTTAAACCTAACTAACCTAAGGACATCACACACATCCATGCCCGAGGCAGGATTCGAACCTGCGACCGTAGCAGTCGCGCGGTTCCGGACTGCGCGCCTAGAACCGCTAGACCACCGCGGCCGGCATATATTTGTCAGTAGTACTTTTCATCATGGTCCCCCCTCCCATCTGCCCACGGCTATGGTGTGTTATCTTTGCGCCGATATTTTAGTGCAGTGTTTACAGTGAGTGTTCAGTGTTGCGTGTCTTCTCCGAAGCGTTAAGAGCGGACATCATACCATCGCTGGGTGTGATTTTTATATCTCTTGCGAACAGAAACCGGACTGTCGCCATGCTTTTTAATTGTCTGTCTACTGTGTTACCTTTCTGCTTTCTGTGTATTTTATTAGCTTTGCCAACCCTTTGGATTATGTTTTAACTTTCCACAATTTTCCGCCGTTTTACAGTTTCAGTCACCGTTTTATCGCCTGCTTTTATTGTTTCTTATCTTCTTTCTTACGTTTTAAAAAGTCTGTAGGCTGTAGAGCAGCGTAATAAGCTGCTGCCAGCCCGCCCCCTTCGGGAGGGAATCGAAATACAATACAAGAAAAAAAAATCACGGTCTGTTTATTGTTTTTAAGTTATAGACAATCTGCGAGTGTATTTATGTCTTTTCCCATTTTTTGCTGCAGATCTGATGATGGTCGTTATAGTCCGAAATCGGTAATCTGTTAACAAAAAGTTTGTGACCATAGACGTAAATTAAAGGAAAATTATTTCTGCTCCTGTCCAGCTTTCCTACGACGACAGTTGCTGCACCACTCTGTAGTCCGTCTCTGGTTATCGCCGAGTACAACAGGAACCTCTGCCCTAGAGCATCACTTGACATACTTTTTCGTGGAGCACTCCCAAACGACGGCCCAGAAGGATTTTTAGCTGCAGGTTCTGGTACCCCGGACCCTGACCTGTGCCACCAGGTAGACGGTTTCAAACAGCTCCACTTCCGGAGCCCGGGCCTTTCCGCAGCGGCCTTGCGGAGGTCGCGCGGGGCCCGCCAGAGGTTCACCGTGCACCACTGTGCGGTGTGCAGCGACGCGCCACCCGGTCGGCCTTGGCCTTGTTCCAGAGGCGGCCGGCAGGCGCGCTCGTAAAGCCGCGCCGCGGTGAGCGCTCCGCTGCGACACGTGCGCGCGTTTCGACACCCGCTGTCGCCGCTGTCACTGCTACTGCCGTGCCCGCGCTGTCGCCGCCTCCCACAGCCATTAGCCGCCTCCTGTCCCCGTCCTGCGCTGTTATTTATCTGTCAACCACTGCGAACTGCATCCGCTGAGATGCAGTGCCCCTGTCCTCACCTGGAGGCTAAGACCTCATCTGCTGCGACACTATCCACGACGAGCTCACTCTCGTCTCCCACGGTGTAGCAACATACAGTGGCTTTGGGGCGGGGTCCATTACATCTATAGTTACAGGGAATAGGCCAAGTACGAGGCGTATTTTTTAAGTAAGTACCGTTTTGAATTTAAAAAAAGACAGGTTAAGATATCTCAATAATTTTATTTATACATTAAAGCCGTATCTATTAGTACGGAATCAGCATGATTTCAGAAAACATCGTTCTTGCGCAACGCCGCTAGCTCTTTATTCGCACGAAATAATGGGCGCTATCGACAGGGGATCTCAAGTTGATTCCGTATTTCTAGATTTCCGGAAAGCTTTTGACACCGTTCCTCACAAGCGACTTCTAATCAAGCTGCGGGCCTATGGGGTATCGTCTCTGTTGTGCGACTGGATTCGTAATTTCCTGTCAGGAAGGTCGCAGTTCGTAGTAACAGACGTCAATTCATCGAGTACAACTGAAGTGATATCAGGTGTTCCCCAGGGAAGTGTCATGGGACCTCTGCTGTTCCTGATCTATATAAATGACCTGGGTGACAATCTGAGCAGTTCTCTTAGGTTGTTCGCAGATGATGCTGTAATTTACCGTCTAGTTAAGGTCATCCGAAGACCAGTATCAGTTGCAAAGCGATTTAGAAAAGATTGCTGTATGGTGTGGCAGGTGGCAGTTGACGCCAAATAACGAAAAGTGTGAGGTGATCCGCATGAGTTCCAAAAGAAATCCGTTGGAATTCGATTACTCGATAAATAGTACAATTCTCAAGGCTGTCAATTCAACTAAGTACCTGGGTGTTAAAATTACGAAAACTTCAGTTGGAAAGACCACATAGATAATATTGGGGGACTGCGAGCCAAAGGTTGCGTTTCATTGGCAGGGCACTTAGAAGATGCAACAAGTCCACTAAAGAGACAGCTAACACTACACTCGTTCGTCCTCTGTTAGAATATTGCTGCGCGGTGTGGGATCCTTACCAGGTGGGATTGACGGAGGACATCGAAAGGGTGCAAAAAAAAGGGCAGCTCGTTTTGTATTATCACGTAATCGGGGAGACAGTGTGGCAGATATGATACGCGAGTTGGGATGGAAGTCATTAAAGCAAAGACGTTTTTCGTCGCCGCGAGATCTATTTACGAATTTTAAGTCATCAACTTTCTCTTCCGAATGCGAAAATATTTTCTTGAGCCCCACCTACATAGGTAGGAATGATCATCAAAATAAAATAAGAGAAATCAGAGCTCGAACAGAAAGGTTTAGGTCTTCGTTTTTCCCGCGCGCCGTTCGGGAGTGGAATGGTAGAGAGATAGTATGATTGTGGTTCGATGAACCCTCTGCCAAGTACTTAAATGTGAATTGCAGAGTAATCATGTAGATGTAGATGTACGCACTGATGCCATTACAGTCTGATTCTTCCTTGTTTACGTTGTGTACTGAGTATTTAAGATGCCTCCGATAGTCGTGAGTCCCGCTGACTGTGAAGTACGGGCTGTTACATTATTTCTTAGTACTAAAGGCCTAAAAGTGATCGATATACATCGTCAGGTCTGTGCAGTTTACGGAGAAAACATTATAAGTCATGGAATGTTAAGAAAGTGGGTAAGAGCATTTAAAAATGGCCGCACAAAAGTGCATGATGAACAACGGAGTGGGCGTCCTTCTGTCGTTAGTGAAAATTTGGTGCAGGAAGTGGACAATAAGGTGAGAGAAAACAGACGCTTTACGATTTCATCCTTGCGGGATGACTTTCCTAATGTATCTCGTAGTGTTTTGTATGGCATTGTGACCGAGCACTTGAATTACCGAAAATTGTGCGCACGTTGGGTGCCGAAAATGTTGACGGATGTGCACAAAACCAAACGTTTAGACAGTGCATTGACTTTCCTCGAGCGGTACCACAACGACGGCGATGATTTCTTAAGCCAAATTGTTACGGGCGATGAAACATGGGTGGCCTACGTCACACCAGAATCAAAGCAACACTCCATGAAGTTGAGCAAGGGCATCGTTTTGTTGGAAGATAATGCCTGTCTGCATGTGGCGAATAAGACCAAAGATCTCATCACATCTTTTCAATGGGAAACTCTAGATCATTCTCCGTACAACCCCGATCTTGCGCCCAGTGACTACCATCTGTTCCTGCACTTGAAGAAACACCTGGGTGGTCAGCATCTTCAAGACGATGACGAAGTCAAAACAGTGGTGATGCAGTGGTTAACAAGCCAGGCGGCAGATTTCTATGAGGAGGGTATTCAAACACTGGTACAGCGCTATGACAAGTGCCTCAATATTGACGGAAATTACGTAGAAAAGTAGATTAAGGTACAGGATATCATGTAAAAATAAAATTATTGAGATAGCACATCTTGTTTTTTTAATTTCGAAACGGTACTTACTTAAAAAACACGCCTCGTAATGTGAATAGTGGTTCTGTTTGACGGTCAACATGCTGATAAGGCGTGTGGCGCACTAGACTGCGCGTGTTCAGTATGGAATAGGCACCAATGCACGTTGTTTACGAGTAGCGCACACTTCGTATTTGAATTCAGAGGCCGAGTTCGACGTGCAATGAAAGACCTAACAGAGTTCCAAAGAGGGCAGAGTATGGTGGTCAGATTAGTTGGAGCATCAGTAACCAAGACAGACAACTTATTGAATGTTTCAAGAGCAACTGTTTCGACAGTCAAGAAAGCCTACACAAAACATGGAAAGACATCATCATGTAAACGTAATAGCGGGTGCAAATCAAAACTAAATGACAGAGATCGTCGTACGCCAACACGAATTGTGTCCAAAACAACACAAAACTACGGCTGCTAAAGTGACTGCAGAGATCAATAGCTATCTTTGAGCCCCGACACTGTCCGCCGAGAACTCCATAAAGCGAATATTCGTGCTATACTGAAACCATTAGTGACGACAACCAACGTAAAGAACCGTAAAACATGGTGTCAGGAGCATAAATCCTCCACGGATGATCAGTCGGAACAAGTCAAGTGGTACGACGATTCAACGTTTTCGTTATATCCAACATCGGGTCGGGTTTACGTCTGTAGAACGCAGAAAGAGTGCTTGATTCCAACGGTTAAGCATGGAGGTGGAAGTGTGATGGTGTGGGCAGACATGTCATGGTATTCTGCTGGTCCCATCATTACTCTCAAAGGCCGTGTTACAGCCAACGATTATGTGAACATTTTAAGTTATCAGAGTCATCCCATGATTCATGTTCTTCCCCAACAATGATGCCATATTTCAGGACGATAATGCACCCATTAACTCAGCCAGGACCGTAAAATCGTGGTGTGAGGAGCATGCAACTAAACTGCAGCGTCTTCCCTGGCCAGGACAATCCCCAGACTTGAACATCATCGAAACCTTGTAGGCGGTACTGAAGCGTAGATTCCTGAGCAGATTTCCGCCTCCCCCGTCAGTACAGGAGTTAGAAGAGGTTCTGATCGAAGAGTGGCTTAACATTCCAGTGGAGAGTATGCAATCATTATATGCCAATATTACAAGAAGGATCGAAGCTGTATTACGGGCAAATGGAGTCCTACCAATTATTAATAAACCTTTACCAAGTAAGCACAGGTGTTCACATTATTTTGTCAATCCCCTATACAAGTCATTCTCTGCAAGCCATCGCCTGCAAAGCACATGGCGGAGGGTACCTTTCCAGTCCCACTCGAAAATGAATGATGATGGCATTTTGATTGTGAGGCGCTCAACTGCGTGGTTATAGGCGCCCGTAAAAATTCCCAGCCTTTTCACTGTCCACTGTCACGACTTTCCCGAATGATGATGTAATTATGAGGACAGCACAAACACCCAGTCTCCGAGCGGAGATAATGCACGTCCAGGTCGGGAATCGAACCCAAGATTCAACGCAAGCCACTAGACTACGAACTGCGGACTCGAAAAGGGAGCGACGTAAAAGAACACTCCCTATATGCGTCTGTACTAGCCCCAACCGGTACGTATGCGACAACATGCCTACAAATACGTTCCAAAACGACGTCCATTAAAGGACTTTCTGGTGTTTATACCTCGTGTTCTATTGGTCGTTCCCTTGGGCTCTGGACCATTTCCATACCCAACAGAATCATCGGCCTCGTATCAATATTCCACAGAACATAGTTCAAGTATGAATATTACACACTTCCTCCAGCTTTGACAATGGAGAAAATCGCTTGGTCCTTTTTGCATTTGATGTGGTCTACTGTGGGCTTGATGGGACCTTTTGAGGCACCATAACTTCACCGACGGTTCCTCGAAAAACCTCAAAAGAAGGATCTCTTAAGCATTTTCGCCGTCAACACATGACCAAAACTAGCCGAGGATTCCAAGACGGCTATGCACAGCAAATTGACATTTTTATGATATGTTCCTACGATCCCGATCATGAACAAAGTTGGAAAGTTTTCTTGATATCGTTATCCGTTTCCAAGCTACAGAGGTTCAAAGTTACCCTACTTCTGCACGTAAAATACGCACCTAAAACACGATGTGAGACGAAAACATAGTTTATAAAGTGACGTAGCACGGTGCAGTATGCTGTAAAATGCCAACGTCGTCATCTGGGAAGCACATGCTGTAGTAGTGAAGCACACGGAAAATTCTGTCGCACGTAAAATCCGGTCTGAGGTGTAAACTAATTTTGCGTTATTTCAATTTCATGAAATTTAATTATCTAAATTTTACTGACACGTACATTTCTTATTATTTAAATTACAAGTCCTGCTGCAGAAGGGAAAACAAGAGATCCAATGAAAAAATGCTTCTAGCAGAGAAAAAATGCAAATATTTTCCTCTTTATTTAAAAGACTCTCTGGAAACGGGTTTTTGTATCCCGACTGGAAGGCGGCGCGTGGATAAGGAACAGGAACAGGAAAAGGTACCAATCTCTCGGTACTGCAGAAACAGTTAAAGCACCTTTACTAGCGGATAACATATGCAAACATATTACGTAACTTGCAAGGTGGTGCGAAGTTGAAGCGAAGTGTCCTGGTTGTCTGCACCTGATGAAATGGGTTGAAGCAGTTGCGGAGCTCGTAGACCTCGACAGCGCCGGCTAAAGGGTGCTGTCGTCGGCGTCTCTCGTAGTGCCAACGTAGCAGAGCGGACCTACGTTGTGGCATCGTAGCTATCGATATCACACGGGACTACAACCTGTCTCATTCTACCTTCCTCAGCACCTTTAAAAATTTCACGAAAAATTTTCGCGTGCGAATATATTCGTGTTTTATTATACTGAGAAACAAGAGGATAGTGACAGTGGCAAAGAAAGTACTGGAAGATAGCTGACTAGCTGTGGTACAAAAAGAGCGAAGGAGGCAATGGCAGTATGAAAGAAAAAGAGGGACTCACTGGCAAGGAACATAGTTGACAGTGACAAAACAATGATACAAAAAAACTGAAGGAGACAGTGTGAGGGACGAGGGGGGGGGGGAGGGAAGAAATAAACAGAAAGACAAAATGGAAGTGCGTGAGAGCCAGTGACAATGAGAGATGCAGTACATGACAATGATAACGAGGAAGAGTGTCACAGTCAGGAGAGACAGCAGTGGGTACAAAATGAGACAGTAGCAGCAAGAGGGAGACAGTGACAGCGCGAGGAGACTGTAGTAGTAGGGCAGAACGAAGAGGACTCTGGCTGTGACAAGGGGGAAAATGACAGAGTCACAGAAAGAGGTACAGTGACAAAACAATGCTAGAAAAAACGTGAAGGAGACAGTGTGAGGGAGTGGGGGGGGGGGGGGGAAGAAATAAACAGAAAGACAAAATGGAAGTGCGTGAGAGCCAGTGACAATGAGAGATGCAGTATATGACAATGATAACGAGGAAGAGTGTCACAGTCAGGAGAGACAGCAGTGGGTACAAAATGAGACAGTAGCAGCAAGAGGGAGACAGTGACAGCGCGAGGAGACTGTAGTAGTAGGGCAGAACGAAGAGGACTCTGGCAGTGACAAGGGGGAAAATGACAGAGTCACAGAAAGAGGTACAGTGACAAAACAATGCTAGAAAAAAAGTGAAGGAGACAGTGTGAGGGAGGGGGGGGGGGGGGGGGAGGGAAGAAATAAACAGAAAGACAAAATGGAAGTGCGTGAGAGCCAGTGACAATGAGAGATGCAGTATATGACAATGATAACGAGGAAGAGTGTCACAGTGAGGAGAGACAGCAGTGGGTACAAAATGAGACAGTAGCAGCCAGAGGGAGACAGTGACAGCGCGAGGAGACTGTAGTAGTAGGGCAGAACGAAGAGGACTCTGGCAGTGACAAGGGGGAAAATGACAGAGTCACAGAAAGAGGTACAGTGACAAAACAATGCTAGAAAAAAAGTGAAGGAGACAGTGTGAGGGAGGGGGGGGGGAGGGAAGAAATAAACAGAAAGACAAAATGGAAGTGCGTGAGAGCCAGTGACAATGAGAGATGCAGTATATGACAATGATAACGAGGAAGAGTGTCACAGTGAGGAGAGACAGCAGTGGGTACAAAATGAGACAGTAGCAGCCAGAGGGAGACAGTGACAGCGCGAGGAGACTGTAGTAGTAGGGCAGAACGAAGAGGACTCTGGCAGTGACAAGGGGGAAAATGACAGAGTCACAGAAAGAGGTACAGTGACAAAACAATGCTAGAAAAAAAGTGAAGGAGACAGTGTGAGGGAGGGGGGGGGGGAGGGAAGAAATAAACAGAAAGACAAAATGGAAGTGCGTGAGAGCCAGTGACAATGAGAGATGCAGTATATGACAATGATAACGAGGAAGAGTGTCACAGTGAGGAGAGACAGCAGTGGGTACAAAATGAGACAGTAGCAGCCAGAGGGAGACAGTGACAGCGCGAGGAGACTGTAGTAGTAGGGCAGAACGAAGAGGACTCTGGCAGTGACAAGGGGGAAAATGACAGAGTCACAGAAAGAGGTACAGTGACAAAACAATGCTAGAAAAAAAGTGAAGGAGACAGTGTGAGGGAGGGGGGGGGGGAGGGAAGAAATAAACAGAAAGACAAAATGGAAGTGCGTGAGAGCCAGTGACAATGAGAGATGCAGTATATGACAATGATAACGAGGAAGAGTGTCACAGTGAGGAGAGACAGCAGTGGGTACAAAATGAGACAGTAGCAGCCAGAGGGAGACAGTGACAGCGCGAGGAGACTGTAGTAGTAGGGCAGAACGAAGAGGACTCTGGCAGTGACAAGGGGGAAAATGACAGAGTCACAGAAAGAGGTACAGTGACAAAACAATGCTAGAAAAAAAGTGAAGGAGACAGTGTGAGGGAGGGGGGGGGGGAGGGAAGAAATAAACAGAAAGACAAAATGGAAGTGCGTGAGAGCCAGTGACAATGAGAGATGCAGTATATGACAATGATAACGAGGAAGAGTGTCACAGTGAGGAGAGACAGCAGTGGGTACAAAATGAGACAGTAGCAGCCAGAGGGAGACAGTGACAGCGCGAGGAGACTGTAGTAGTAGGGCAGAACGAAGAGGACTCTGGCAGTGACAAGGGGGAAAATGACAGAGTCACAGAAAGAGGTACAGTGACAAAACAATGCTAGAAAAAAAGTGAAGGAGACAGTGTGAGGGAGGGGGGGGGAGGGAAGAAATAAACAGAAAGACAAAATGGAAGTGCGTGAGAGCCAGTGACAATGAGAGATGCTGTATATGACAATGATAACGAGGAAGAGTGTCACAGTGAGGAGAGACAGCATTGGGTACAAAATGAGACAGTAGCAGCAAGAGGGAGACAGTGACAGCGTGAGGAGACTGTAGTAGTAGTGCAGAACGAAGAGGACTCTGGCTGTGACAAGGGGGAAAATGACAGAGTCACAGAAAGAGGTACAGTGACAAAACAATGCTAGAAAAAAAGTGAAGGAGACAGTGTGAGGGAGTGGGGGGGGGAGGGAAGAAATAAACAGAAAGACAAAATGGAAGTGCGTGAGAGCCAGTGACAATGAGAGATGCAGTATATGACAATGATAACGAGGAAGAGTGTCACAGTCAGGAGAGACAGCAGTGGGTACAAAATGAGACAGTAGCAGCAAGAGGGAGACAGTGACAGCGCGAGGAGACTGTAGTAGTAGGACAGAACGAAGAGGACTTTGGCTGTGACAAGGGGGAAAATGACAGTCACAGAAAGAGGTAATGACATTGAGTTGGGCTGAATGAGTGAGTGGAAAAGGGCAGCATGGGTACGAGCGACTTACAGCCCTGGGCTAGTGTCTCTGAGTGAGTTACAGCTAAGGGAGTTTGTGAGAGTTTGAGGTGAGTTGCATTATAAAAACAGCGGGAACATGTTCGCATGTCAAAAGTTTTGGCGTCGTTAGTCGTCATAACGACTCTTTACGTAATATTGTCTGTAAAATAACTTCTTGGCTTCGAATTTAACGATTCAAAGCGAACCAGTATATGGAATGATGTAATAGCTAACATACACAGCCGAGGCACAATTAATGCAATCTTGGTACAATTCTCGCCTCATAAGCACTCAGGATGTTAGATGGCTGGATGGTGGCCTCCGTCTATCCCTGACACAAAGACCTCTTGTGCTGCATCGCCCCACCACTTTTTACACTTCCATTTACAGCTTTTCGTTGTGAAGGGTCTTCCATACAGTTTTTACGTTCGTATTCCACGCGCTTGAACCAGTTTTACGTACAATACTTCGATACATTTCCATTAGAAAAAACACGGTTCTTTCAAAAACACATTAACAAATTAATTCTGTTGACATAATCATACAGAAACAAGAACAATAATTGGTGCTCCATGTGTTGAGTTAAAGAACATTACAACATAGATGTTATAGCAGTCGTTGGAAACATCGAATTAAAAAAAAAAGGTGTTTAATCGATATTTTACATAAGCGCTACAGTCCAACGCGTTTTTTGGAGCCATAATCCCATTCTCAAAGTGCTCCATGTACAACAAATTGTATTATGCAGTCTGCCATAAATATTTTATGTTATCTGGAATTTCGAAATGTAAATAAAAATGCGTAAGTTTTCACCGATGCTTAAAATAAGGATTTGGTGGTCAAATGAAGGTTATAACTAAGGTATATCTAACCACACAAAAAAACCAATGCAGTGTATGAGAATGAAGCTCGTAAACGGATTGTATTAAACAAAACAAAAAAATTAATAAATAAAACACACTGCCTTACGATAATGTGAAGCACCTAGAAGACATGGGCGGATGCCATTGTAACTTCATAGATGTGCACACCATCCGCGGGCAAGTAGGTTATTGGAGTTGCAATTTTCTGTGGCAGATAGGACCACCAGCAGACTGCGTTAGTGTCGTTCGCGTTTAGTGTTATTACCAGGCCTGGTAGGGTATATACGGGGCGTGAACAGGGTCTATTGTTTAGTAATCACTACCACTTCACTTTTTATGTATAATTTCACCATTATATGTTTTGACAACGGAAAACAGTTCTTACATGCGCTACATTTACAGTTGTTTCTCCTAAATATCTCCAGTTAATCCTTTCAACATATATATGTTCTTGAATAGAAAGGTTTAAAATTAATGTTTATTGTCAGACGGTTTCATTTAGA
The DNA here is from genome assembly GCF_023898315.1 of Schistocerca nitens. Lineage (NCBI taxonomy): Eukaryota > Metazoa > Arthropoda > Insecta > Orthoptera > Acrididae > Schistocerca > Schistocerca nitens. The sequence continues at coordinate 145,318,946 of NC_064620.1, read as the reverse complement.
TGTTTGATTAAAAATTTACTCGGTTAACAAAATGTACGCTGTATTTGAGTAAACTGGAACCCTTTCTATTCAATAACCTGATCCCTTACTTTTTCATATTTAAAGTCTGCCTGTATTATAATACACATTTCCTCTCTTGGAATTCAGTTGTCGATTCGAAGAGGATAGTGAGGAAGGTTGATAAAAGAAAGTGGAGTCCTTCTAAAATGACTAATGCTATTGATGCTGTTCAGGAAAAAGAGATGGTTTGAGAGAGGGCCATCAAACAGTTAAATGTTGCAAAAACAACACTTATGAGATTGTCAAACATGAAGTAACGAACAGCAGAGGAATTAGCAAAAACAAAACAGGCAGATGTGCAATTTTGCGTAAATTTCTTGAAGAAGAGCTTGTTTAGGGTCGTCTTGCTATGGAACTTTATTTCTCTGGGATGACTCGTAATGAACTGTGAAAATTGACCATAGAATTGGCAGAGGGAAATAACACTGAACACACTTTCAAAGACAAAATTGCTGGTGGGGTTAGACTTTTCCTTAAACATCAAAAAATCGAATTATAAGAACTACAGGAACACCCTATTGCAGGATCTTGGGTTCAGCAACGGAACACAGAGAAATTCTACAGCTCTATGAAATACACTCCTGGAAATTGAAATAAGAACACCGTGAATTCATTGTCCCAGGAAGGGGAAACTTTATTGACACATTCCTGGGGTCAGATACATCACATGATCACACTGACAGAACCACAGGCACATAGACACAGGCAACAGAGCATGCACAATGTCGGCACTAGTACAGTGTATATCCACCTTTCGCAGCAATGCAGGCTGCTATTCTCCCATGGAGACGATCGTAGAGATGCTGGATGTAGTCCTGTGGAACGGCTTGCCATGCCATTTCCACCTGGCGCCTCAGCTGGACCAGCGTTCGTGCTGGACGTGCAGACCGCGTGAGACGACGCTTCATCCAGTCCCAAACATGCTCAATGGGGGACAGATCCGGAGATCTTGCTGGCCAGGGTAGTTGACTTACACCTTCTAGAGCACGTTGGGTGGCACGGGATACATGCGGACGTGCATTGTCCTGTTGGAACAGCAAGTTCCCTTGCCGGTCTAGGAATGGTAGAACGATGGGTTCGATGACGGTTTGGATGTACCGTGCACCATTCAGTGTCCCCTCGACGATCACCAGTGGTGTACGGCCAGTGTAGGAGATCGCTCCCCACACCATGATGCCGGGTGTTGGCCCTGTGTGCCTCGGTCGTATGCAGTCCTGATTGTGGCGCTCACCTGCACGGCGCCAAACACGCATACGACCATCATTGGCACCAAGGCAGAAGCGACTCTCATCGCTGAAGACGACACGTCTCCATTCGTCCCTCCATTCACTCCTGTCGCGACACCACTGGAGGCGGGCTGCACGATGTTGGGGCGTGAGCGGAAGACGGCCTAACGGTGTGCGGGACCGTAGCCCAGCTTCATGGAGACGGTTGCGAATGGTCCTCGCCGATACCCCAGGAGCAACAGTGTCCCTAATTTGCTGGGAAGTGGCGGTGCGGTCCCCTACGGCACTGCGTAGGATCCTACGGTCTTGGCGTGCATCCGTGCGTCGCTGCGGTCCGGTCCCAGGTCGACGGGCACGTGCACCTTCCGCCGACCACTGGCGACAACATCGATGTACTGTGGAGACCTCACGCCCCACGTGTTGAGCAATTCGGCGGTACGTCCACCCGGCCTCCCGCATGCCCACTATACGCCCTCGCTCAAAGTCCGTCAACTGCACATACGGTTCACGTCCACGCTGTCGCGGCATGCTACCAGTGTTAAAGACTGCGATGGAGCTCCGTATGCCACGGCAAACTGGCTGACACTGACGGCGGCGGTGCACAAATGCTGCGCAGCTAGCGCCATTCGACGGCCAACACCGCGGTTCCTGGTGTGTCCGCTGTGCCGTGCGTGTGATCATTGCTTGTACAGCCCTCTCGCAGTGTCCGGAGCAAGTATGGTGGGTCTGACACACCGGTGTCAATGTGTTCTTTTTTCCATTTCCAGGAGTGTATGTTATATTATGCCTAGATTGAAACTAAATTATGTTTCCTCTAATTTAACACCTTCTTCTAATACTATTTAGTGTTATCTTGCTAATTTTTAGAATTGGTTCCATTTGGGCAAATATTTTTCAAACTCGCTATTCGTAAGGTTTTTGAAAATAATTTTCTTCGTACTGATTTTCAATTATATTTTCTAAGCGAAAGATGTAAATGGTGCAGAACATTATAAAGCAAACATACTTTTTTACTTTTTTTTCTTTTTGTCCGCAGCTCGTGGTCTCGCGGTAGTGTTCTCGCTTCCCCAGGATGGGGTCCAGGGTTCGATTCCCGGCGGGGTCAGGGATTTTCACCTGCCCCGAGATGACTGGGTGTTGTTGTGTCGTCTTCATCATCATCAGTCACACCCATTACGGTCGGAGGAAGGAAACGGCAAACCACCTCCATCAGGACCTTGCCTAGTACGGCGGTGCGGGTCTCCCACATCGTTCCCATACGCTCTGTCAAGAAGCATGGGGATTCATTACCATTTTCTTGTTAAAAAATCAAAAAATTGGTGAAGGTCTGGTTGTGGGCAATTTTCTGTAATAGTGATTAAGGTCCCGGTCGACCACATCTCAACTCCGGAAGAGGGGATTGCCATATTGCGCGTCGTAACCCCTTCATACCAGCGCCAGCCATCGGGGTAAATTAATAGACTGGTTGCAGCATTCTACACTATTAGTAGCAGACTACTAGCAGCCGGGTTAAGAAATTACCGTCCCACGTGTAAGCTGGTGTTAAAACCACAACCGAACCAGCTGCATTTCGATAGGTGCCGTAAACGGAAAGCTATGTGTTCAGTGATGAATCGAGAACGTGCACTAGCCAGGGTGGCTGTCGCCCGTTCCTTCCTTCGACTGTACTCGAGAGACGCAGTGGTGTAGTGTGGTAGCGTTCTCGCTTCCCGAGGACGGGAGACCCAACGTTCACGGCTAGTAGTGATTAAGGGTAATCTAAACACACAGTGATTCGTCACGGACTATCATCTTCGTCAGGTGTTAGTTCTCTTTCTATCATATCGCTGTCCAATTCGTCGACATAACAACACTGTTCACACATGGCAAGTGTTTCTCTGTACTGTACGGGTGATACTGAGTTTCTGCCGTAGCCAGCTAGATCTCCAGATCTGTCCGCAGTAGAACATATGTGGGACCACTGCCAGTATCAAGGCTCACAAGGACCAGTTACGGCAACTACGGGCCAATTTGGCCTCTGGAGACGATGCAGAGGCTTTAAGACTCCCTTCCTGTGTTAATCAATGCATACGTCTAAGCAAAAGGGGTTCAACGTCATAATGATCTGTGGGCCTCTACAGCCAAGTTCTTCGAAAGTGTGTCTCGATTTTATAATACTGAAACAATATCACCCATCCTCTCAACCTGTTTTTCCCTTCCTCCATTTCTGGTTGCTTCACTTTTGTTGCTTGACTGAAAATGGCCTATTAATAGCAAAGCCAGTCCGAAACATTCCATATCCAGTGCCTTCCCATGAGTTTGGACCGCTCGTCGAATATGTCATCCGATATCTGCTGAACATATACGTCTGTTACTTATCCTGTCAAGAAATCGCGGTTCGGAAGAGAACGCACAAATAACGACAAGCAAAGGTTAGCAGAGCTTCAAGCGTCTGTGAAAAGATCTATGCGCGAAGCATACAACAGCTACCTCTGTCATACCTCGGCGAAAGATCTGGCAAAGAAGCCGAGAAAATTCTGTTCTTATATAAAACCGCTAAGCCGATCTAGGACTCACATTCAGTCCCTTGTTGACCAGTCTGGTGTGACTGCTGAAGATAGCAAACTGAAAGCTGACGTTTTAAATTTCACGTTCGGGAAATCGTTCGCACAGGAGAGTCGTACAAACATGCTGCCATTTTGACCGTCGGAGAGACTCCCGTATGGATGACATAGTAATGACCATCCCTGTCGCACAGAAACAACTGATAAATAAATCACCAGTTCTGGATTGAATCCCAGTTCAATTTTACAAAGAGTACTCCACGTCATTGGCCCCTTAACTAGCTTCTGTTTGTCGTGAATCTCTCGTCAAGCACAAGTTCCAAGCGACTGGAAAAAAAGCGCACGTGACTCCTACGTGTAAGAAAGGTAAACTAACGGACTCGCAAAATTACAGACCAATATCCCTGACTTGGATTAGCTGCATAATCCCTGAACGTAATCTCGGTTCGAATATATTGAACTTTCTAGAGACTGAGGAGCTTATGTGGACGAATCAGCATGGTTTTAGGAATCATAGCTCATGCGAAACTCAGCTTGCCCTTTTCTCACATGATATTTTCCGAACTATGTATGAAGGGCAACAGACTGATTTCATATTTCTGGATTTCGGGAAAGCATTATACACGTTGTCCCACTGCAGTCTGTTAACGAATTTTATCAGTAAACTGTCGAAGTATTCGTAATAAAGTTCCTGAATTTAGTGCCCTCCAGGAAAGTTCTCGAGCTCAAATTATTCCTGGGCAGGGAACTGGCTGCAACCTGAAGTGGAAAGCTCTGAGATCTTCAGCGAGTCGTGGAACGTAAGTCGGAAACGTAGATAGAGGCCATAGGAGCGGCAGTGTTCACTGCAGTTGGTAAACGTATTGTCCCCATTGAAGTCGAAATTGAGTCTGACAGTGATGTGACCTGATTGCGTACAACATGTGTAGCTGAAACTAAGTTAATTGTTGGATGTTTTTACCGGCCACCCGATTCTGCTGTGACAGTTCTAGAGTCATTCAAAGAAAGTCTATGGTCAATAGCGCGTAAACACCAAGATCATGCAATACTGTTTGCAAGCTACTTTAGCCTGCCAAGTAAAGACTCGAATCTCTATGGATTCATTGCGGGAGGTACCGATAGACAGTCATCAGATAAACTTTTAAACACATTTCCTGAAAATTGTTTTGAGCAGCTAGCTCGGCACCCCAAACGCAATAGAAACAACATAGATCTTGTAGCTACAATAGGCCGGACCTTATCGACAGTGTGACTATAAAAACGGGGATTAGAGATCATCATGTCATTGCAGCAACTATGATTACGAAAGTCAATAAGTCAAGAAGGCTAGTAGAGTGTTTCTGCTAGACAGAACAGATAAGCAGTTATTAACATCTCACTTAGACAGTGAATTGGCATCACTTAGTTCCAGTAAGATTCATGTAGAGGAATGATGGGCAAAGTTAAAGCAGATTGTAAATTGTGGCCTGGAGCGTTATGTGCCTAGTAAGTGGATAAACAATAAAAAATACCAAGCATCAATTAATAACTAAATACGGCGGATGCTGAGGAAGCAGGACCTCTTGCAGTCTCGGTTTAAAAGGGAACGCATAAATTGTGACAATCGAAGGTTAGTAGAGATTGTGGCTCTGTGAAAAGATCTACAAGCGAAGCATACAACAGCTACCAGCCTCACACCATAGTAAAAGATATGGCAGAGAACACGAAAAAATTCTGATCATATGTAAAATTGCTAAACGGGTCTATGGCCTGCATTCACTCCCTTGTTGACCAGTCTGGTGTGGCAGTTGAAGATAACAAAACAAAACCGAAGTTTTAAATTTCACGTCCAAGAAATCGTTCACAGAGAAGAATCGTACAAACCAACCGTCATTTGACCACCGGACCGACTCCCATATGGATGACATAGTAATAAGCATCCCTGGCGCAGAGAAAAAACTGACGAATTTAAATGCAAATAAATCACCAGGTCCGGATGGAATCCCAGTTCGATTTTACGGACAGTAGTCTACAGCATTGGCTCCTTACCTAGCTTGCATTTATCATGAGCCCCTCGAACAACGCAAGGTCCCAAGCGACTTGAAAAAAGCGTGGGCGACACTAGTGTGTAAGAAAGGTAAAAGAACGGACCCGCAAAATTACAGATCAATATCTGTACCTTCTGTTTGCTACAGAATCCTTCAACATATTGTAAGTTCAATTATAATAAACTTTCTTGAGACTGAGAAGCTAATGTGCACGAATTAGCATGGTTTTAGAAAACATCGGTCGCGCGAAACTCAGCTTGCCCTTTTCTCACGTGATGTAGTGAGAACTATGGATGATGGGAAACAGGCAGTTTATACATTTCTGGATTTGAGGAAAGTATTTAACGCGGAGCCGGCCGGGGTGGCCGAGCGGTTCTAGGCACTACAGTCTAGAACCGCGCGTTCGCTACGGTCGCAGGTTCGAATCCTGCCTCGGGCATGGATGTGTGTGATGTCCTTAGGTTAGTTAGGTTTAAGTAGTTCTAAGTTCTATGGGACTGAATGGGACTGATGACCACAGAAGTTAAGTCCCATAGTGCTCCGAGCCATTTGAACCAATTAACGTGGTGCCCCTTTGCAGGCTGTTGTCGAAGATTCGAGCAAATGGAGTAAGTTCACAGATATGTGACTAGCTCGAAGATTTATTAAGTGGTAGCACCCAGTATGTTGTCGTCTACGGCGAGTGTTCATCAGAGACAAGCGTATCGTCAGCAGTGCTCCAGCAAAGTGTGATGGGGGACCGCTGTTGTTCTCTGTATACATAAATGACTTGGCGGACAGGATGAGCAGCAATCTGCGGTTGTTTGCTGATTGATGTACAGCAAGGTGTCAAGGTGAGTGACTGTAGGAAGATACAAGACGACTTATACAAAATTTCTAGTTGGTGACACGAATGGCAGCTAGCTCTAAAAGTGGAAAAATTTTAATTAATGCGGATGGGCAGGAAGATCAAATCTGTAATGTTCGGATGCAGTATTAGCAATGTCCTGCTTAACACAGTGAAGTCGTTTAAGCATCTTGGTGGACCTTTGCAAAGCGATATGAGTTGGAACGAACAAGTGAGAACAGAGGTAGGGAAGAAGAGTGGTAGACTTCGGTTTATTGGGAGAATTTTGAGAAATTTCAATTCACTTGTAAAGGAGACCGCGTATGAAACGCTAGTGAGACCTATTCTTGAATACTGCTCGAGTGTTTCGGGACCAGTCCCAGGTCGGATTGAAGATAGACATCGAAGTAATTCAGAGGTGGGCTGCTACGTTTGTTATTCGTAGGTTCGAACAACAAGCAAGTGTTACGGAGATGCTTCGGGAACTAAAATAGGAATCCGTGGTGGGAAGGCGACGTGCCTTTCGAGGAACACTATCGAGAAATTTAGAAAACCGGCATTTGAAGCTGCCAGCCGAAGATTCTACTGCCGCCAACATATACTGTGCGTAAGGACCGCGAAGATAAGATACGTGTAATTAGGGTTCATACGGAGGCACATACGTTGTCGTTTTTCCTCCGCTCTACAGGGTGTTACAAAAAGGTACGGCCAAACTTTCAGGAAACATTCCTCACACACAAATAAAGAAAAGATGTTATGTGGACATCTGTCCGGAAACGCTTGATTTCCATGTTAGAGCTCATTTTAATTTCGTCAGTATGTTCTTCCACCTACGCTCAATGGAGCACGTTATCATGATTTCATACGGGATACTCTTCCTGTGCTGCTAGAACATATGCCTTTACAAGTACGACACAACATGTGGTGCATGCACGATGGAGCTCCTGCACATTTCAGTCGAAGTGCTCGTACGCTTCTCAACAACAGATTCGGTGACCGATGGATTGGTAGAGGCGGACCAATTCCATGGGTTTCCACGCTCTCCTGACCTCAACCCTATTGACTTTCATTTATGGGGGCATTTGAAAGCCGTTGTCTACGCAACCCCGGTATCAAATGTATAGACTGTTCGTTCTCGTATTGTGGACGGCTGTGATACAATACGCCATTCTCCAGGGCTGCATCAGCGCATCAGGGATTCCATGCGACGGAGGGTGGATGCATGTATCCTCGCTAACGAAGGACATTTTGAACATTTCCTGTAACAAAGTGTTTGAAGTCACGCTGGTACGTTCTGTTGCTGTGTGTTTCCATTACATGATTAATGTGATTTGAAGAGAAGTAATAAAATGAGCTCTAACATGGAAAGTAAGCGTTTCCGGAAACATGTCCACATAACATATTTTCTTTCTTTGTGTGTGAGGAATGTTTAGTGAAAATGAGATTTTCACTCTGCAGCGGAGTGTGCGCTGATATGAAACTTCCTGGCAGATTAAAACTGTGTGCCCGACCGAGACTCGAACTCGGGACCTTTGCCTTTCGCGGGCAAAGGTCCCGAGTTCGAGTCTCGGTCGGGCACACAGTTTTAATCTGCCAGGATGTTTAGTGAAAGTTTGGCCGTAACTTTTTGCAACGCCCTTTATTTGCGAGTTGAACAGGGAGAGGATACCTACCGCCACGCACCGAATGGTGGCTTCCGGAGTATTTGTGTAGATGTAGATGAGGTAGAGCTGTCAGGTGAATACAGCAGTAAAGACAACAGCAGAAAGCAGACAGAGCTATTGTTTGGTTAAAAGCGTTTGCAGTCGACAGTGGGGACTGGTTCCCAGGCGAGTGCTTCCCAGAAGCTGCCGTGATTTTCTCCAGCAAGTGGAGAATTCCACAGTTGCTTTCTTGCAGTTCATTCGTCACGCCTCGGAACGTGAACGGTACCGCTGCGAGGAGACGTGACATCACTCAATGGACGGACGAGCCGCACTGCAACCGGACGCTTTACTTTCGCCTTTTTTTCCTTACGCGTAAACGTTGGCTGCACCGGAAAGAAATACCAACGATAAACTGCATGAGCCGCTAGTTTTCTTCTCGTCCTGCTCCGCCCATTTCGTTTCTTTACTGCAGAGCCGAGCACAATTAACTTTAGGTGCAATACTTCGATCAGCCTCTCTCTAGGGTGTTCACCTATGCGCCGTTTCTGTTTTTCAAATCTCTCTCAACGCCGTTGGAGAGTGGAGTAGAACAACTTTTATTAAATTATCATTGAAACATATTGAATTTGCTCAACGGCGCACTGACACTGAAGCCGGAAGTCTGCATCCTTTGTTCAAAATTAATACTAGAATAAGTGCGCAGAATATAACACAAGGAAACTTCCAACATTCTCGCATTATTGACTGCAGTCGACCTACGTTCTGTACAGGTTCGTGACGTTAAAACGTAGTTACATTACGTGTACGATATATCTATAAAATTTCTGCATTAGTATTTCTACTGTCATCATCATCATCATCATCTTCCTTTCAATTAAACAAAGTCATGCCCTTCTTTTTCGAGGTTTTCCAATATCTCTTGCCCCATTCGGCTTGTAGTTCAGGACCTGAGGAATTCTGTGACCTGGCATTCTCATGAGATCTTGTCTCTAGTCTTCACTATATTTTTGAATTTTTCCATTCACCCTGAAAATATTTACTTCTGCTCTAATACCTTCATTTATAATCATATTTCTTATTGTGCAATCCTTTGTCCTCCTTGGGAACCTCATCTCTGTTGTTTGAATTTTATTTTTTTATTTTATATTTTAATTTTTTTGTGGAAATCTGGCTTTCGTTTCTATAGGATATAACAGAGAAATTACTTTACAGAATTCCATGACGTTCTCCTTTTGTACTTTGTGGCCCAGTGTTCTGCTAATGGTACCGCAGACAGCTGGGAATTTGAGTATTTTATTTTCAATATGAGAGTCAAAATTTAAACTTATGCCACAGACTAAATGAGTGATTTGAGACACTTGTTCTAAACTCAGTTATCCAAAACGGTTTTTGATCTGACTGGGCATTTTCCTTGGAATGCCATTATTTTTGTTTTGTTGCTAGGAATTTTCAAGGTGTATTTCTCGCAGTTGGTACACCGATCTCTGGACGTCATCTTCATTCTTTTGAATAACAACGATGTCATCAGCGAACAAAAGTACATTCCGGTATTCCTCATTCGTTATGTTAATTCCTCTGTTTGCTTTAGATAAAAATTTCCGTAAAATGAATTCACTGTAAATTTTTAAAAGAATTGGTGATACAACACACCCCTTTCTAGCACCTTCGTTAGCAGTTACTGCTTGTAATCTATTCGTACCACTGTTTATTACAATGCGTGTAGTTTTACAAAGACTTTTCACTTCCTCTATTAGGTGATCGAACGAGGTGGTGCAGTGGTTAGCGCACTGGACTCGCATTCGGGAGGACGACGGTTCACATCCGCGCCCGGCCATTCTGATTTAGGTTTCCCGTGATTTCCCTAAATCGCTTCAAGCACATTCTGCGATAGTTTCTTTGAAAGGATACGGCCGACTTCCTTCCCCGTCCTTCACAAATCCTATGGAACCGATGATCTCGCTGTTTGGTCCGATCTCAATCTATTAGGTGATAAGGATATCCACATTCAAACATAATCTTCCATAGGCCATCATGGCTCACACTGTGAAAAGCCTTCTCAAGGCCATATGGGTTTCTGTATTAAATTCTCCGTGTTTTTCTATAATGTTTTTAATTACAAACATATTGTCAGTGCATGAACGACCTGATCTTAATCCATTTTACTCTTCAGAAATCATAGCTTCTCTGATATTCTTCGTGCAGTTGTTATCTTTGAATGTAGTTTATAGTCAACACTTAGATGACTAACGCCACGACAGTTTTAACAGTCATAAAGTTTATCTTTTTTGTACTGTACACGAAAGTCTGGGATTTGGCAGTACGACTAACATTCAATTGTTAATTGTAAAACGCCTTTATCTAGCGGTAACCGTCCATATTTAATTAGCTCTGCATATATTCCATCTATTCCAGCAGCTTTACTGTTCTTCGTGCCTCTCAAAGCCTCTTGCAATTCTTCCACAGTAATTGGATCTACTGTTTCATTCCACATACTTCCTCCACTGTCAACTTCGGCCTTCTGTGTGCACCAAAAGTCTGTGTAATGATTTACCGATTCTTCTTTGCGTATTATGTTCAGTGAGGCAGTGTCCTTTTCTTCCTCGTAGCGGGCTTTCGCGAAATTGTATGCTCATTGCTGTCTACCGCGAATTTCGTGTTCTGCTGTAGTGTAATAAAATCGTGTTGTGCGATCGTATCTGCAACAGCCGACCTTGTGTATGTGCGACGTGCTATTTATTAGGGTTTAAAGTAGGAGTACGCTTTTTCTGTGACTACAAGAAAAGTATTGTGTCGTGTTTCTTTTTCACGCATCTGGCTGCCATGGGGAGAACACGTGATGCGTCCGCAGAGTGACCTGTGTAGTAGCGGGAACAACCTAATGAAAACAATCGGTTCAGTCGCATGTAGTATTACGTGTGGTCTTGACTAGCTATTCATTCTTTTGAGTGAAACAAATCAGTGGGAGCAACCGAATGAAAACAACCGATGCAGTCCGGAGTATTCAGTTGTGAACGGAAACATTTGATCGTTTTGTCATTGTTAAATCGTTTCTGTTGACTGGAGTTCTGTTGTCGCCTGCTGCCACTGGTATTGCCATTCCGATACTTTCTGTTCACTGAGAGCCAATAAGTGGCTCTTAGGTCAGTTTTCTTCCATTTTTATGAATAAACGTGCTCTTGATAGTGAACTGTGCGTCTGATTCGGAAAGGCGAAACGTTCTGCTGCTTGGGAATGGAGCAATGGCTGTGTAGAAAGTGATCCTCGAGATAAATTCAGTGAAGTATACAGTCTTGCAAAGATGTTTTATACTATGAAACATATATTAATCGAAGAAATTCAAAGTAAATTAACGAATAATAACAAATATTTTTCGCAAAAATCTTCAGAGAAGCGACTGCAAATACAAGATAATTATAAATGATTGAAGCTATTTCAAAAATTCACTGTAGCTGCGTTATTTGACTTTGTCACAAAACTCGACACTCTTATAGAAAAACTCAATAAAGTTTTGTATTGTTGCAATCGTGCTTCAGATTTCTGCCACGAGAGTGCAGAAGTGAGCAGTCAGGGAGAATGGCGACAGCGGCCGAGAAAGCGTATATTCTCCCTGAAATGCATTCACATTGAGACATGTACGTTTTTAATAACTTAACAGACAGTAGACTACAACAAATCTGTTAGAATTGGAATGGCAAGTGAACACGTTCAAATGGCTCTGAGCACTATGGGACTTACCTTCTGAGGTCATCAGTCCCCTAGATCTTAGAACTGCTTAAACCGAACTAACCTAAGGACATCACACACATCCATGCCCGAAGCAGGATTCGAACCTGCGACCGTAGCGGTCGCGCGGTTCGAGACTGTAGTGCCTAGAACCGCTCGGCCACATCCGGCCGGCCAAGTGAACACGTATTTTATCTCTTCGCTTATGCGCTTTGTGCTGTACTGAACTTTTCGGACTGCGAGAACGTAAACTGTCAAGAACTTTAAACCAAACCAAAACTGAATGAATTTCCGTAAATCAAAAACTGAATCTGATACAACACTATTGATTTGAAATTGGCCTTGGTAATAAAACAAAACTTGATAAATTTGAAAATAAATGGTCCCTGCGGTTAACGGATGCCATCGCTGAAATAATAAAAAAATTTACCTTTATCTGTGCAATGGTAACGCTCTTCGCGCGGCTCTCTGTTAGTACTTTAAATTGTATAGTTAGGATTCAGTTATTGTGCAAGGCTGTTGCTTAACATACATTTTAATTAAATCGATTATGACTGAGACAATAACTTGATGCGAAAAAAACGTTAATCAAAAACGACATGGATCTGGGAACTGGTATTGACTTGTGGTAAGTAACAAATGTCACTAACTTAAGAAGTTATATTTTAACTCTTTGAAAATTAATAATGTTCACAATTAACATGTAAAAAAGTGTTTATGCATTAACAAAAAAAAATGGCTCTGAGCACTATGGGACGTAACAGCTGAGGTCATCAGTCCCCTAGAACTTAGAACTACTTAAACCTAACTAATCTAAGGACATCACCCACATCCATGCCTGAAGCAGGATTCGAACCTGCGACCGTAGCGGTCCCGCGGTTCCAGACTGACGCGCCTAGAACCGCACGGCCACACCGGCCGGCATACATTAACAGTTGGCTTTACAAAATCATTGGATGTGACTGCTATACCCTGTCTCAATCATACTTATAAATACGCGCATCCTTTACCTTAATTATTTTCTGTATGGTATCTTGCAAATAATAATCATTACTTCCCGCAGCGAGTAAGTACGAGGGCTGGAACTTTAATAGTGGCAACTATTTATTTACAGATCGTACAAAATAGATACGTGCTTCAAAGTTTTACTAACCTTCAAAGTAGTCACCAGCACTGTGTATAACCCGTTGCGAGCGATGTGGAAGTCGTAGGTTACTCTCAGCAGCGCCAGTTGTGTTGACAGTTCGAACGTTGCCGTCTATTGCCCGACGAATTTGTAGAAGTTCTGAAGCGACTGCCGTGAAGTGTTTCCTTCAGTTTAGAAATCGAGTTGAACTTACGAGAGCTTAGGTCAGCGGAGTACAGTAGGTGGTATAGCACTTACCAGCCCCATCAGTCAAAAAAATCAGTAACAGCTTCTACTGTGCAAAATTTCGATAAAACCGGAGTAGACGATTTCGGTAACGTGCAGTAGGAAACAAACTTTAAAATCTTTAGTGCTCTGAGACACCTTGACTTCAAACCTCACGGTGTGGCAGCGAAACAAGCTCTTTGTCGAAAGTTGAGGCCTTGAAACCCTTTCAATTGTTCAACATTTTAAATAATGCTGCTCATTCTCAATTCAGGCAATTTAAAAGTAGATATAGAGTAGTTAAAAAGGAGACACGGATATTTTCCAGACGAAAATATTAGTACACCTCTGGAAAACGTAAGGACAAAAGTAATTTTCGCATGATTTGCCATTACCAATAACATAGCTCGATAAAAAAGTGGACCATAAATAGACACAACTGCTTCAACATATTACAGAAAGTAACTGAAACAAGTATTCAGAGGGGAAGAACAGAAATGACACTTTAATTCACAGAAGTCATTCCGTTATGATGGACCTCTGGACATTACAAAAGGCTTGACATTGTTCTTAGTGGAGTGTCTGATCATGAAGGACGGCGTGGATGCTCTGCAATGTGCTCTTACGACGACGACTTGGTTGGTGCGGAGATCTTGGCGGTTGGGCGTTCCGTTTCTCAAATGGTTCAAATGGCTCTGAGCGCTAAGGGACTTAACATCTGAGGTCATCAGTCCCCTAGAACTACTTAAACCTAACTAACCTAAGGACATCACACACATCCATGCCCGAGGCAGGATTCGAACCTGTGACCTTAGCAACAGCGCCGTCCGGACTGAAGTGCCTAGAACCGCTCGGCCACAGCGGCTGGCTGGTCGCAGTACGATATCATGCAAGTGAAATAATGTTGTGAGCAATACCAAACTCCAGGCTCACATTTGTCATATTTGGTCCTTCTTCCAGATTCCCGAATATTCTTCCCCATGTTAAGTCATCCAGATGTCTCCATATTGTAATGAAGAAAACAACACACACCGCACCGTAACTATTTCCTGATTGACACACACTGTCTTCTCCAGTTGCTTCAACTGCCTCTAGTTGTAGAGACAGGTCTGTTTGTCGTTTTAGTCACGCTGACTCGCGATATTTGGCGTCCAGTTCTCTGTGCTGGGCTTGAAGACCTCTGGCAACATGTTCCTGCACTTTCAATCGTTTCCACCGAGTAGGTCATATGGTTCTTTGTCTATCTCTTTCTTAAGTTCCGCAGAGCAGTGGATAAAGCCGTTTCTACTAGATCATACCTCAGTTGATGGAGAAACCGTGTGTTACCTGGAATGCTGGAGCAAGAAATGAAATTAGAATAGTGATCCATGAATAGGGAGCACTGGACAGACCACCTTAGCAGGGACGTACAGCTATTAACGGGAACTGTAGATACTGTCATATATAACTCTATCTTGAGGAATTAATACTGATTACTTTGAGCTCCACAGGTACTTGATACCAGTATTAATGACTGATGAGAATCACTAAAGCTATAATGATACACATTCATTGTGTCGCGACCGGTCTGGTTCGTTAGACGAACATCAGGTGTCGAGTTGTGCCATTATCATGGTTTAAGAGGTCTAGTTGACCTACGTAACGTTAGAGGTGAAATCCGGAAATGATGATCATATAATGATTTTGCTGACAGCCTGGCGGACGCATGATGAGTAATATGTGCTTGTGACACGGCATGCTGTGTAAGCATGTCGTTTGCTCGCATCGCCTCCCTTTCAGCAGCAGATGGATTAATCTGAGCGCAGGCCCCAGCCACTGCTTTCTTCTTCAGTATAACATTACTGGCTATGTGTGTGTGTGTGTGTGTGTGTGTGTGTGTGTTGTGTGTGTGTGTGTGTGTGTGTGTGTGTGTGTGTGTCGCCAGGCGGGCTATAAAGTCAACGCTTGTGTCTCTACTGCAAGCGCCCTTAATCAAGGTGATGTATTTACTTCATGTCTACACAATACCCCTTTTCTACGGCACTGGCAACAGGTGGCGAAACGTTACTTCTATAACAACACGATGAAGTTTTCGTATATGCAGTAGCGTAGGCTATTAGCGATTACAATTCCAACACCAAAAAGAATAGTAACTTACGAAATTTACAGTGCGTAGTAGAGAAAGAAGAACACTTGAGAACAATAAACTGTAAGTAACAATAGTTTTGAGTGGCTCAAAGGACAGGTGTAGTTCTTTGTATAGGACGCTACTTTGTCGATTCGCGAGTCCCTAAATTATTCCAGCTATCCAATCGGAGAAAGGTAACCTATACTGCGACGCGGAATCTGAACCACGTATCGTTTCCCGAGACTCCCCACATGGTTCAGAGGAGAAGGATAGATTGAATGCCGACTGAAAGATTCAGTGGTCCGACTGGGATTCGATCCCGCGAAGGCACGGTTTCCAGACACTCGCTGTGTCGCTAGACCATCAGGTCCGACCCAACTGTAGGTGATTTGCGTGGCTACAGGATACGAATTATAGTACACAATAGCTGCAATATCAGAGAGAGAGAAAAGTTCTTACACAGGTGGGCATTGTGTCCACTTCAACGTGGGTACAGATAAGGGTGTCTCATTCAATGCTGCTGCAGCTCTGCAGTGAGGTGACAAAAATCATGGGATATATCGTAATACTGCGTCGCATCTTCATCTGCCCGGCGTAATGCAGCAACTAGACGTGCCATGGACTCAACAAGTTTTTGGAAGTCCCCTGCTGAAATATCAAGCCATGCTGCCTCTATAGCCGTCAATAATTGCGAAAATGTTGCCGGTGCAGGATTTTGTGCACGAACTGACCTCTGTATTATGTTACATCAATGTTCGGGGGGAATCATGATGGGCGATCTAGGAGGCCAAACCATCCGTTGGAACTTTGTAGGATGTTTTTTAAGTCAGTCGGGAACAGTTGTGGTAACGTGGTATGGAGCATCGTCATACATACAAATTCCATCGTTATTTTGTAACATGAAGCTCACGAATGGCTGAAAATGGTCTCCAAGTATCCTAACATCACCAGTCTCCAGCCCATATCATGTAAAAACAGCCCAAACTATTATGGAGCTACCATCAGTTTGCCCAGTGTATCTTGACAACATGGGTCACGGGTTTGTGGGGTCTGAGGCGCACTCGAACTCCACCATCAACTTTTACCAGCTGAAATTGCCAGCCATCTGACCAGGTCACGGTTTTTCAGTCATCTAGGTTCCAACCGATATGATCACGTGCACAGGAGATGCTCTGCAGTCGATGTGCTGTTAGCAAAGTCACTCGCGTCAGTCAACTGCTGCTATAGCCCATTAACCCCAATTTTCGTTGCACTATCCTAACGGATACATTCGTCGTACGTCCCACTCTCATTTCTGCGGTTATTTCACGCAGTTTTGTTTCTCTTTTAGCATTAACCACTCTACGCAAACATCGCTGCTCTCGGTCGTTAGCTGAAGGCCGTCGACCATTGCGTTGTCGGTGGTGAGAGCTAATGTCTCAAATTTGCTATTCCCTGCACACTCTTGACACTGTGGATCGCGGAATTTTGAATTCCCTAACGGTTTCAGAAAGGAAATGTCCCATGCATCTAGCTCCAACTACTATTCCGCGACTGTTACTTCCCGTCGTGCGACCATAATCACGTCGGAAACCTTTCCACATGAGTCACTGAGTACAGATAACAGCTCCGTCAACGCACGGCCATTTTATACCTTGCATACGAGATACTACCGTCATCTGCATCGGTATCCCATGACTTCTGTCATCTGAGTGTATTCCACAGTTCAAAAGTAGTGGGTGGCAAGCGCTGTGCTATCAGACTCTCGGGAACCTATGTCCGGATGTTTTCAGTGGATGAGACATCTGATAAACGTACTGAATAGAGAAGCAGTAAATCACCATCAGCATCTAAGTAGATCAGAACACCACAGACAACACGCGATCTTCCGCTGTTTTGTAGAAAGATAGCGTCAGGAAGCCCTCAGAATTAAAGCCCGCGGTTGTTCATAAAAAAAGGTGTAAATATTAGTAACTTGATCTCCGATGGGACGTACTTTCGCTGTAAAACATTAACCTTTTTTGAAACCGCGAGTTTTCTATTGAACAATATAGTTCTTATCATTCTCTAACTTCCACTGAATGCCATGTCGTCTGAAGTAATATAAACTTTAATTTAATTTGGCCCCATATTCTACCACAAAGAAAACGCAAAACGGATATGTAGCTACTGGAATTCATATCAGCCGATCAGGGAAAGAACTTTGCTCTACAGCTTT
Organism: Schistocerca nitens; assembly: GCF_023898315.1. NCBI lineage: Eukaryota > Metazoa > Arthropoda > Insecta > Orthoptera > Acrididae > Schistocerca > Schistocerca nitens. The sequence goes on along the minus strand of NC_064620.1, from coordinate 145,301,240 downwards.
GTGTAGCCAGCCGTTAGCTGGCAAAGTTGTCTTCGCCTGTAAAGCGAAAAACTGCGGGAAAACAGGCCATGAAGGCCGAATGGTACCGACCGGCCGTCGTATCATCCTCAGCCCACAGGCGTCACTGGATGCGGATATGGAGGGGCATGTGGTCAACACACTGCTCTCCCAGCCGTTGTCAGTTTACGAGACCGGAGTTGCTACTTGTGAATCAAGTAGCTCCTCAGTTTGCCTCACAAGGGTTGAGTGCAGCCCCATCGCCAATAGCGTTCGGCAGATCGTATGGTCCCCCTTTCAAGTGCTAGCCCAGCCCGACAGTGCTTAACATCGGTGATCTGACGGTAACCGCTGTTACCACTGCGGCAAGGCCGTTTGTCTTCGCCTGCGGTAGACTGCAATGTTCTCACATAAGTCCCATTTGCGCTGTACCGACGTAAAGATGGCTGTGCCACTCTCCTTTTGTGCCATAGAAGAGAAGCGTTCCGTAATCCGGGTTTTGTGGTCTGAAAGTGTACCAGGGCCTGCAATTCATAGAAGACTTTCAGCACAGGGATAGTGTTTTGTCATAGCGAAATGTTTGCCGCCGGCCTGTGTGGCCGAGCGGTTCTACGCGCTTCAGTCTGGAACCGTGTGACCGCTACGGTCGCAGGTTCGAATCCTGCCTCGGGCATGGATGTGTGTGATGTCCTTAGGTTAGTTAGGTTTAACTAGTTCTAAGTTCTAGGGGACTGATGACCTCAGATGTTAAGTCCCATAGTGCTCAGAGCCATTTGATTTGAAGTGTTTGACAGCGGATTGAACAGTTCAGAAGTGGTCGAACGAGAGTAAGGGATGAAGAAAGTGCCGTGGGTCCCTCTACACCCGCAACTGATGCCAATATTGAACAAGTCCTGACTTGATTCAGAATGACAGAGAACTGACATTTGATGATGTGGTAAATAACATGCAGATTAGCCATATTCCTGCAAATGGAGTCCTGAGTACCAGGCTGACTTTCAGGAAGTCAGTGCGAAATGGCTTCAAAAGCAACTTATGACGGGCACAAGCTTAACTGCGTGAAAATCTGACAGCTTGTACTGGACAGTCATGCTAACGAAGTTGAAACGAGTCGTCACTGGAGATGAAACATGGATTCATCACTACGAAACACCATCACTTTGAGAGCGAACACGAGAGCATGGAATGGAAGCAACCCACATCGCCATTCAAAAAGAAATCCAAGTTATGTAAAAGAATGAGAGGAGCAAGGAATGGAAGGGAAAGGAACTGCTGATGGATGCTGCACTGGGACTCAATGCGGAATCTGTGGTGCCGAGTGAAAAATGTGTGCCAGACCGAGACTCGAACCCAGGATCCCCTGCTTAGTAGACAATCGCTTTAGCAACTGCGCCATCCGACCTTACTATTTGCCTCCTCTCGGCCGACAGACATTCCTACATAGCGGCACCTATCCGCAACCGCCGTTGATTTCCTCCATGCTCGCTGCTTTGAGATTTCTGCAGGAGCTCGAACGTAACTGTGCATCAGCACAGAAGGTGGTGGATTCATTGCCCATCGATGCAAATCAGTTCTAGATGACCTCATGGCGTCTGTACTCTTGGACATGTCAGTAAGAAAAGATGTCACGCATTCATATATAAGAAATTCAAGGGTGAATCTTTTGTAGGAAAAGTGACGTTCCTAGTCTTTATTTTATTTTTATTTTTTATTTTTTGAAGGGGGGGGGGAGTTCAAAAGGGCCAAACCGTTGAATATTACATGGAAAAGGGAACAAGTGTCGGCAGTAACCCGTGAACGTTACAGTGGCACGCTGTCAAACAAGTTGAAGCCTCCAACTCACAATAGACGCAGATGTCGATCGTTATTCTTTCCCATTACAATACGCTTTCACATATCGCCGCTCACACCACTCAAAAACTTCAGAATCTGTGTTTCAATGTGCTGCATACAGACCGGTCTCACCCCGCCGCGATAGTATGATAATGCCATATCCAACTGCAGGTTTAAATATACATTCCTGTAAATGTGGAACAGGGTTTGTAACACCGAAAATGCACATAAAATACCTCCTACACCATTCAAGGGTTTCGCCGTTTAATATGTGCTGGCAACTTGTACTGTACTTACGATTCTGAAGCTGTAAGCTTTATTACAGAAACTGTATTTAATAAGTAGACAATGTAATAGTGTATATATTTCTTCCTGTATATAATTAATTGTAATTATAGTGTAAATATCATAAATTAGTGGATAATAGCCAAGGGAACATTATTGAAATGTATCGATAGCAACGACGAAATTGTAGTGGCTGTGTTGTTTATCTCTGCGTGAGGGGAGTCTCTGTCGCGTTGCGAGCAAAGTGGAGGCAGAGCAGCTTGAGTGATGAAAGAGTGCGGAAATGTTTGTTGGGCGCTTCCGCAGGCGCGGGGTGCAGCTGTGATCGTGTCAGTGTAGACGAGCCTAATGCGTTAACCCGCGAGTATTGAGAGCGCGGTAGGAGTGGACAGGCGGAGGAAGCTGCAATTCCAACTATTGCCTGTCCCATAATTATCCTTGGCGCTGGAGACGACTCGGGAGTCTCAACAGCAGCAGCAACAACAAAGGCAGCTCAGCATTGTCGTCGGCCACATTCTTCGTCGTCCACACAGCTACAACATTCTAAGCCTATTAAGTGAAAAATTATGAACTTACGTATTATCCAGCAACATTTCTTTCACAAAGTATGGCTAACCTGAATAACAAACTGCAATAACTAAAACTGGCACCTGTGTTGCCATCGTCTTCAGACATTATTAGCAAGAAGCAGGGTCCTTTCCTTTGCATGCAATCACCCAGTGTCGTAAGAATATGCCACTTTTGTGTGATTGCTAAAGACCAGTTTCAGTCCAAATTTTCTGCCTCAGTAACTTGTTTTCTCTTGTGTTGCATGACAGAGGCTACTTAAAGTAAAGTAAAATTACTCTGGCAAAACTAGTAACTAAAGATACAGCACAAAATTAAGAGTGCACAGTTTCATTTATTCTGTATTTAGCTTAGCGAGTGACTTCTGCTGGCTTGGTATGCATTTTATTGCTGTAATTTTAGAAGTAAAATCAGTTGCTCATTTGTTTACAGTTAATTAAATTCAATCTTTCAATGGTCAAAAGTAAAATGCTTGCCTTTTTCTAGATCTTTCATTACGTTATACTGAGATTACTGAAAATCATTTTTTTTTACATAACAGAGTTTAAGTTAAGCCAGTCATTTATTTAACCAGTAATTTCATTTAATTGTGCTTTCAATATTTAGTACTTCAGAATAAGTAACTGCATACTCTGTGCTTTCTGATTCATTTATTTTCTAGTTAACTGTTGTGCTGCCTTAGATCTTGACAACCTTCTGTTGCGACACCAGTGATTATTTGCTTTAATTTCTTTGCCATTTCCATCCTCAAGATTCTGGAGCTTCATTGCCCTAGTGGGCTGGCAACCGTTATAGTATCCCCTTTGTAGCTAATCAGTGCTTTCTTTGTATTAACAGTGATTTTTGTAGTAAATATTACGTAGTACCCTTTTTCCCCCCTGCGGTTTCAAAATTATCTTCAGTATTTAGATTAAATTTAGAATAGATTCTTGCTTCAGGAGGGTTTGTTTGAAACGCCCACTAAACCCGCTGGGCAGAACAGGTGATTAGGATTGTGGAAAGGGGAAAATGAGGTGTCGGTCAGGTTCACTCAAAATTGTAATTTACTGAAATTTAATAATACCTTTAAACCAAAACAGCACATAGCCGAAACTTTAGAACTACGTGATTCAAAAACGCTATTATTTCACGGCTGAAGGCATCCAAACAAGATATCTTAAAGCAACAAGATAAATCTGAAGTGGAAAAGACATGCAGCTAAAATTGCAAATAAAATAATTAACATATACAGGGTGAGTCACCTAACATTATCGCTGGATATAGTTCGTAAACCACATCAAATACTGACGAATCGATTCCACAGACCGAACGTGAGGAGAGGGGCTAGTGTAATTGTTTAATACAAACCATACAAAAATGCACCGAAGTATGTTTTTTAATACAAACCTACGTTTTTTTTTAATGGAACCCCGTTAGCTTTGTTAGCACATCTGAACATATAAAGAAATACGTAATCAGTGCCGTTTGTTGCATTGTAAAATGTTAATTACATCCGGAGATATTGTAACCTAAAATTGACGTTTGAGTACCACTCCTCCGCTGTTCGATCGTGTGTATCGGAGAGCACCGAATTACGTAGGGATCCAAAGGGAACGGTGATGGACCTTAGGTGTAGAAGAGACTGGAACAGCACATTACGTCCACATGCTAACGCCTTTTTATTGGTCTTTTTCACTGACGCACATGTACATTACCATGAGGGGTGAGGTACACGTCCACACGTGGTTTCCGTTTTCAATTACGCAGTGGAATAGAGTGTGTCCGAACATGTCAGGCCAATAGATGTTCAATGTGGTGGCCATCATTTGCTGCACACAATTGCAATCTCTGGCGTAATGAATGTCGTACACGCCGCAGTACATCTGGTGTAATGTCGCCGCAGGCTGCCACAATACGTTGTTTCATATCCTCTAGGGTTGTAGGCACATCACGGTACACATTCTCCTTTAACGTACCCCACAGAAAGAAGTCCAGTGGTGTAAGATCAGGAGAACGGGCTGGCCAATTTATGCGTCCTCCACGTCCTATGAAACGCCCGTAGAACATCCTGTCAAGGGTCAGCCTAGTGTTAATTGCGGAATGTGCAGGTGTACCATCATGCTGATACCACATACGTCGACGCGTTTCCAGTGGGACACACTCTATTCCACTTCGTAATTGAAAACGGAAACCACGTGTGTATGTTTACCTCACCCCTAATGGTAATGTACATGTGCGTCAGTGAAAAAGACCAATAAAAAGGTGTTAGCATGTGGACGTAATGTGCTGTTCCAGTCTCTTCTGTACCTAAGGTCCATCACCGTTCCCTTTGGATGCCTACGTAATTGGGTGCTCTCCGATACACACGATCGAACAGCGGAGGAGTGGAACTCAAGCGTCAACTTTATGTTACAATAACTCCGGATGTAATTAACATTTTACAATGCAACAAACGGCACTGATTACGTATTTCTTTATATGTTCAGATGTGCTAACAAAACTAACGTGGTTCCATTTAAAAAAACGTAGGTTTGTGTTAAAAAACATACTTCCGTGCATTTTTGTATGGTTTGTATTAAACAATTACACTAGCCCCTCTCCTCACGTTCGGTCCGTGGAATCGGTTCGTCAGTATTTGATGTGGATTATGAAATATATATATATATATATATATATATATATATATATATATATATATATATATATATATATATATATCGAGGCTAGGCTGAGAGCCTCAAGGCAAGGGTGAATAGACAAACATAAACAAAATGCAATACAAACGGCTGATGGCCCACAATAAAATTTTCAAGATTTTAAAATAAATTATCATAACCTTTCAAAGGCAGAAAGCAGCATTTTCTTTTTTTTTTTTTGGAATAAGGATTTAAGTGGCTGAAGGCCCTCAATCGATTTTCCATAATTCGAAAATTACATAAAATCCCGTAAAAGGAAGAATTTTTAAAATCATTGGATATGATAGATTATAAACAGACAATTGAACACAGGTGAGAAGCACAGATCCGGCCGAAGTGGCCGCGCGGTTCTGGCGCTGCAGTCTGGAATCGCGAGACCGCTACGGTCGCAGGTTCGAATCCTGCCTCGGGCATGGATGTGTGTGATGTCCTTAGGTTAGTTAGGTTTAACTAGTTCTAAGTTCTAGGGGACTAATGACCTCAGCAGTTGAGTCCCATAGTGCTCAGAGCCATTTGAACCATTTGAGAAGCACAATAAAGAAAACCACACTCAGAAGCCTCCAGGGAGGTCGATCTGCTCTCGTTCACTTAGGTGAGACAGGTGGTGAGCCCAACTACACTTGGTCCGCCGGAACCCAACCAGGGGACAGCCATGGATCGACCGACAAAACGACTTGCTTGCCACCAATCCGTACATGAGAACTCAAACACAAAAATTTACGTACGTGATTATCCAAAATGAGATATGTATTAAGCTGTCAAAACTACACACCATATTGGACAGCGACAAGTGACTGGCCGCCCGAACTCGCGACCCGAACTCCTTACGACAGACAGCGACCGGGAAGTAACAGCAGTCGAGCAAAGATACTACGAGAGGGGATATATCGATACGTGCTGCTGACGTCGCTCACGGTCAGGCAAAGCAGAAACTTAGTGACAGTAGTAATTCAAATTAAAGTAGTGAGGTGGAAGTACGTTAAAAACAGGGTGTAAAATACATGACGGCGTGAAGACGAGCCACGCATGGCTCACTGTTGTACATACACTTTCTTCCATCTAACTGGTGTTACCATTCGGTAACAATGGCCTTACTCAATGTAAAATTTCATTAGGCACTGGCGGTCAAGCTCAGTTATATCGCAGTCCAGTGTGCCTATTAGGAAGGGGGACGTTACAAGTGGACGAAGTGACTCTGTGTTAGTGGAAGGAGTATGAAACCTGTGCGTTGCACCGAGGTACAATCTTAGGGCCAGGCAGTCATTTACAGGGCCGCTCACGAACATTGCGATACCGCAGCGCAGCGCTTTCAGCCGCCCCGCGCCTCGCAGAGTGTCACAAAGTAGGCAATCAGCTGCGCACGACTTCGTCCGCAACAGCTCAGACGAGCGCGCGGCACTTGGCGGCGATGAATAGCGGGAACTGCGCAGCGCGCGTGATCTCGCTGGAGAGACGCCGGCCGCATGCCCGAGCAGGTAGCCGGGGCGGGTCGGTAGTTGGCGGCCCATCTTCAGTCGGAGCACGCGGCCGACGCAGCCGTAATCGCGCGGGCGTACACTGGGTGCGTGAGCGCGCCACGCGCAGCGCTAAAATGAAGCCTGCGAGCCGGTCTATCCGCAGGGGGCGGCGGCGCGCACTGTGCTGTATCGCTAGCTGCTCTCTGTGAGCGAGCCGAATCCGTCAGCACTTTTGCTCCCTAAAATTACAGCACCGTGAAAGAGGAATGAAACATAATGTCAGCGTGACAGTTGTTTGGATGTGCAAATTATTGGCATTCACCGTAACCGCACAAAGTTCGTAGCAGTAGGCTATCCACATTCTGTATATGTGCTGTCTCGCTAGCTGCTCTCTGTGAGCGAACCGAATCCGCCTGCACTGTCGCTCCCTCAAATTACAACATCGTGAAAGCGGCATGCAACATAACGTCAACGTGACAACTGCTTGGATGTGCAAATTACTGACATTTCACCGTAATCGCGCCAAGTTCGTAGCACTAGGCTATTCACATTCTGTATACGCTTGAGAGCCAAAGAAACTGGTACATCTGCCTAATATCGTGTAGGACCCTGCCAGCATGCAGAAGTGCCGCAACGCAATGTGGCATGGACTTGACTAATGTCTGAATTATTGCTGGAGGGAACTGACACCATGAATCCTGCAGGGCTGTCCATAAATGCGTAACATTACGAGGGGTGCAGATCTCTTCTGATCAGCACGCTGCAAGGCAACACAGATATAATGTTCATGTCTGGAGAGTTTAGTGCCCAGTGGAAGTGTTTAAACTCAGAAGAGTGTTCCTGGAGCCACTCTGTAGCAATTCTGGACCTGTGGAGTGTCGCATTGTCTTGCTGGAATTGCCCACGTGCGTCGGAATGCACAATGGACATGAATGGATGCATGTGGTCAGACACGATGCTTACATATGTGTCAGCTGAGAGTCGTATCAAGACGGATCACGGGTCCCCTTTCGCTCCAACAGCACACGCCCCACACCATTATAGAGTTTCCACCAGCTTGAACAGTCCTCAGCTGACATGCTGGGTCCATGGGTTCATAAGGTTGTCTCCATACCTGTACACGTCCACCCACTCGATACAGTTTAAAACGAGACTCTTCCGATCAGGGAACACGTTTCCAGTTATCAACAGTCCAGTGACGGAGTTGACGGGCCCAGGCGAGGTGTAAAGCTTTGTGTTGTGCAGTCATAAAGGGCATACGAGTGGGCCTTCGGCTCCGAAAGCCCATGTCGATGATGTTTCGTTGAACGATTGGCACGCTGACACTAATTAATGGCCCAGCATGGAAATCTCCAGCAGTTTCCGGAAGGGTTACACTTCTGTCGCGTTGAACGATCCTCTTCAGTTGTCGTTGGTCCCGTTCTTGCAGAATTTTGCTCCTGTCGCAGCGGTGTCGGAGATTTGACGTTTTACCGGATTCTTGATATTCACGCTACACTCGTGAAATGGTCGTACTGGAAAACCTCCACTTCATCGCTACCTCAGTATGTTGTGTCCCATCGCTCACACGCCAACTATAACACCACGTTCTAATTCACACAAATGTTGAGAAATTGCCATTTTAGCAGCAGTAACCGATCTAACTACTGCATCAGACACTTGTCATCTTACATAGGCGTTGCCGCCCGCAGTACCCTCTTCGGTGTGGTGTCACCGCCAGACACCACACTTGCTAGGTGGTAGCCTTTAAATCGGCCGCGGTCCGGTAGTATACGTCGGACCCGCGTGTCGCCACTGTCAGTGATTGCAGACCGAGCGCCACCACACGGCAGGTCTAAAGAGACTTCCTAGCACTCGCCCCAGTTGTACGGCCGACTTTGCTAGCGATGCTACACTGACAAATACGCTCTCATTTGCCGAGACGATAGTTAGCATAGCCTTCAGCTACGTCATTTGCTACGACCTAGTAAGGCGCCATTACCAGTTTATATTGAGCATATTAATGTACCGTCAAGAGCGATGTACTCCAATTATGGATTAAAGTTAAGTATTACAGCAACTGCGTCCGTTTTCCTAAGTTCTCATTTCCTTGTAATGTTCCAGACCTCACGCCAGTCTGCGTGTAATTAAACGCGTGCATTTCGGCCTCCTCTAGCAATACGGTGTTGGCTCTTCTGCCAACACAGCATTCGGCCTGTTTACATCCTGTATTTGAATCTGCATGCCAATACCAGTTTCTTTGCCACTCCAGTGTATGTTACATGCTGCAAATGCTCAACGTTGACGTCGGTGAAGCTCTGTGATCAAACTGCGCAGTTTCTCAAACTGCGAGACTTTTGCCTCAGGTTCAGCAGCAATAGTGCTTTCGGTGTTTTGCTGTAGATCGTCCAGCGTGTGAGGATTACATGAGTACACCTGACGCTTCAGTTTTCCCCACAGGTGCAATTTACAGGTAAAGGAATCAATTAGCCGAGGTAACCAGAAAATTGCAATGCGTCTGATTGCCCTCACCTCACCATCTTGTGCATGACGAAACTGTCAGATTCGTTTTCACTGTTTTCCGTATTGCTCATAAACACATAGAGTTGCTCATCTTTTATGAGCTGATCCACATAGCGATGGAACAGTTTCTGAACATATAGGTTAACATTAACAGATTCGCAAAAGAATCCTGTTACAATGCGGACACCAGACAGTGCGCACTGAACACCAATTCAGACATCATGCAACGGCCCTTCAAAGTGCTCACTGGAATTTTGTGAGGCATAATGGCGCATCGTCTATGTTTTCTCATACCCTGACAGGCTGAACCAGACGCCATTTAAAGAAAGGGAATCTGAGGATCCAAAAGCCGTGAAGCTTTACTAGAAACCACCGGCAGATCTCAAATGGTTCAAATGGCTCTAAGCACTATGGGACTTAACATCTGAGGACATCAGTCCCCTAGAACTTAGAACTACTTAAACCTAACTAACCTAAGGACATCACACGCATCCATGCCCGAGGCAGGACTCGAACCTGCGACCGTAGCGGTCGCGCGGTTCCAGACTGAAGCGCATAGAACCGCTCGGTCATACCGGCAGGCGGCAGATCTCAACACGCAAAAGTTTGGACGATATAACTCATATGAACGGTAAACTTGTAAGGATACGGATGGATGATCTTTTTGATAATATTTCGACACGATGATCTCTTAACTCCCACTAGCACAGGTAAATGGTGTTGACATTTCGTTGGACGTTGTTCTAGGTTTTCCTTCACTGGAGCGATGTGTTTTTCTGTTCAAACTCTTTTCGTATTGTTACGGTTTCATATTCGCTACAGAGCCCGTTTTGTGCCAATATACTTTTAGGTTTCGCATTGCACAATTTACTGGAGGTTTTACCAAATCACTTCCAGTCTCAGACTCTTTTCCACGAATTGTGCTTCGCATAAGACTCGACGACGAACACGACCTGCTTTGTCGTGAGTGAGCTTTTGTGTTGCGTTCATGTGGTCACTGAACAGGTCTGCTCCTATCTGTCACTCAGACGTGATGACACAGTGGAGTACTCGGGACACGCGGCAGATGCGCATGCGCTGATATGTGACAGTAACCTACTGCTGCATCGAAATCATGGTTCCCAAAAGTGGGTCAGTTCTGTGCCAGTCGCAAATATTTTCTAGATCGGTTTTATTTTCTCCACCATGTATAAGTACGGACTGTACAGCAGGTTTCTCTTTCAGAAATCGCTGTTGCATGTTGTTTCTATGTGGTAAGATGGTGTTATGCACAGTGTAACCAGCAGAATCGTCCACCAGCAATTGTGAGAACTCGACAGCACAAAGATCGTGGTGCATCGCAAAACAGGGCGTTGGATGTACTTGATATATCATCTGGCCAACGGAGATATACTGCAGAAAGATAAAGTTGTTGATACCGAGAGCAAGTATTCAGTACCAAATGAAATAGATGAGTGGCGACCGAACAGTGTGAGAATTGTCTTTCTTCTCCATAATATAGTGCGAGATATGTGTAGCACTGAGAAAAGGAGTTTCTGCCCGCATCCGTATAGAGCACAACATGATATGCTAGTGGTATATGAACCATTGGACATCCACAAGGGAGAGATAGTAAGGACATTTGGTATGTGACGTATAGGAATGCTAAAAACTAAATCGAGAGAGAATGTAGGAAAAGCTAAAAGATACTAGAAGGAGAGAAATGAATTGTAATCCTGCCTCGACAGAAATAGGAACCTTTTAATGGGACGCACGCTTCGGCGTACGGGAACAGTTAACTTGCCGATGGAAAGCACAGTACAAAAAGCATTGTTGGGATAGAAAACGATTAGAATTTGCTTCACAGCGGATGGTGTTGGATAAGGTGACACAAATAAGAAGTGCCCAGCATGAAATGACTCGAAAGATTGACAGCTAATAAAAGGAAAACCGTATCCATGTATCCACGTGAAGTTTAGTTTAACTTAGTTTCTTTTTTCTTTTTCATTTTCCATGGATCATACTCACAACTAGACATGACGTGAAACGCGCCACTAAGCTTACAAATAAAATGCATGTTATCTATTACAAATGGATTAAGAGTGGCCAAGTAGAAACAATTTCAGTTTTTGTTTCGAAACATTCTCTATCTGACACATCTTTTTTCATTCACGAGGAAGATGGTCAAATATTTTTACGGCTACATACCTTGCCCCTTTTGTGCAAGAGTAAAGTTAAGTTGTGGGTAGTGCAGATAATGTTTTATTCTTAGCGTTATTTTTATGAATAATATCTTTATTTCCAAATGAAGCTTGATTCATCAGAACAAAAATCATAAGGAAATACGTATGTGTGACAGTGTTGTTAGTATGGTTACTTTTTTAAACAGTCACCTACATTATGTTATAGAATGAACACCAGATATGCTCCGTAATGTATATTTACGCATAATGAGCACACACTGTCTGTACGTGGAACTGCTCCAGAAAATTATGCCACACGGTATCAGTGGATGTAAGTATCCATATATCTAACGATTTCATTGTCAATATCGGAAATTACACTTAGAGCAAATGATCCTGAACTCAAGCACTGGATAACATCTGCAAAATGTGATTCGACTTCAGGTCCCCATTAATATACGCACGCATGAATTTCGAACAATCAGTTTCATACATTTTTAATTTCCTCCCATGCTGGGTTGTTATTGATGATAATTCATCTTGCCTTATACGGAAATGAAGGGACTGCATTTCTTCTACGTTAAGTGATAGACCATCGATAAATAATCAATACTCTTCAATGTTTCGTTTATTACTACTTACGTTGTTATAGCTGTAGCGGGTAGAAATGCAGATATTTTTGTATGTGGTACGTTATATGTGGATACATCAGTGTGTTGTTTTTTTTTTTTTTTTCCTCTGCGACAAACAGCTATCGCGCAAACATGTCACATAATTTAATACGTGACGCATTCTGCACGGCCGTAGCTGCGCTATGAAGTCGCCTACACCTGTTAGTACAGTGTCCACGTGTTGACGATTCAAGTCCTGACCTGCTGTCCAGAGGAAAATAAGCATTAACGGCTTCCTGTTGCCAAATGTACTTGGAAGTACCACACAGCGTAGCTATAATAATTAATCTGCAAATGACGTGAATACTGATATAATGTTGTTCACTACTCCGACCTTAACACCAATAGAAATATCTGCACTTACACACGCAACACACACACACACACACACACACACACACACACAAACACAGACTACCTTCCGTTCGCTTTTGCCGGTAAAATTTAATGCTTTGGTCTATCTTATCTGCTACCTCTGATCGTCGGATAATTTCTTCTTCTTATATGTCACCAGCGTTCTCCGTCTACATGTCACCTGCGTTCTCCGTCTTTCTATCACCCATTTCCCAATATTACTTCTGTATGTGGTCCTGTGCTGTATAATGCCATACGGTTTGCCAAATTTGGTTAGGTCTTCTAACATTTTGTCAACTCATCTAGAATATGCATTGTTCGGATGGATTTTCTCAAAGTACATCAGTATCCTCTTCGTCAATCAGCCTCAGTGCATGAAATTTATATGATGGTAAAACTTCAGGCATCATTTCCATATGATATAGCTCACGGGTTCAATGTGTTGGCACACTTCAATATCATTCCTGATCTTCCTCTCACTGGGCGAAGAACTGAGCCCTGTGGAACGTCAGCATTAATTTGTTCCTACTCAGCAGAAGATCCAGCATGAGACTTGCATCAGGTATACAAGCTTTTACTTTCTAACAGTTAAATATGAAGTGAACCAATGTACCTCAAAAGCATGGTTCATTGACACCAGAGTGTGGAATCTTTTGATTTGCTCCAGTGATTGCTGGCGGCTATACGTTAGGCAACACGACCACTTGTCAGACAGGATGAGTGGGAATAGAAGACATAGAATATCTTAAGGTAGACTTGGAAAAAAATCCGGAAATATATGTCTTACTACGGAGGATGCGTCTGCAAGGTGTCGGCCGCTTCGAGTTTTTTGCCTGCGTCGATAATTCCGCACAGAAACATTTTGCCGGGGCCGGGCGATGTCTGCAGCGCCGATCCGCAGCCGCTTAATATCCAATCGAGCTGCGTGCGATGGCGGCGCGGCCAGGCAATTCGGCGTCTGGTAATGGCGGCTAATTTGATTTGAGCGCGGCCGCCGGTCACGAAGTGGATCGGCGGATAAAGGCTGCGGCGAGGCGGGGCGCGGAGAAGGCGGCACTGCTGCTGGAGCCTGCCCCCAGGCGGCCGGCCGCCGCCCCCGACGTTCCCACACCGGCAGCCGCCGCCCCCGGGCGCAGCGGAGGGCCCCCTGGAATTCCAGCGCTCTCCGCTGCCGGAGTGTACGTCGAGAAAAACGCCCAAGGGGAAGCAGTCGCTACCGAGCTACGCTGCGTTATTACACGACTTGCAGAGCACAAACTGTAACAGTAGCTGGCCTCGACAGGTTCCTGTCGGTAGTTACTTTCCACCAGGCTACAGAAAACACGGTTATATCAACTGGCTATATGACGATCAGTTTGGCTTTAGGAAAGGTAAAGGCACCAGAAAGGCAATTGTGATGTTGCGGTTGATAATGGAAGCAAGGCTACAGAAAAATGAAGACACTTTCATAGGATTTGTCGACCTGGAAAAAGCGTTTGACTACGTAAAATGGTGCAAGATATTCGAAATTCCGAGAAAAATAGGAGTAAGCTTGAAACTTACTCTCTAATTATTTTTTTTATTAAGCACTGACCAACAGAATTTTCCCTGACAAAGACAACTCAAACGTATTCTATTATTTATTACACACAATATGCAACCCCAACGCAGTCTGACAGATATACATTGACAACATGACTTCCAATAACTAACACAAAAGAACAGCCCTGAATTGCAAGAAATCCTAACAATAATACAAATAAAAAAATGAAATTCAAGAAATATGAAACTACCTCCAGCTCTGTTATTTGCCAAAACTCAATTCAATCACGAATCCCGGTAGTGGAAACCCCATTCTTTTTCATAAGTCACTTACCTCAAAGAAAATCTTCATAACACGAACTACAGCAATTACAGCAAGCAGCAACAAGAGCCAGCTAAATAAAAGGATTATAAATACTATAGACGCTAACTACTAGGAGGCATATGGTTAACAAAAGAAATATTTTGGAGAAGAACAAACAATGTATTTAGAAAATTTTACCTTATTCATGTGATATCTAGTTCCCAAAATTACATAGATGTCAATAATTTCTCTACCCAAACACTATCAACAATAATCCATTATCATACCTTTCCTTGCACATTTTCTTATAAGAAATTTCATCTCACATTACACTGTGTGTTCTACCAACCACAAAGTCTCCACTAAGAAAAACATGTCCTTACGCTTCCCAATCCACTCGCTAACAGCTAGTCCGTCCAACTATAGAATCTTTTGCCGAGATCGCAGAACGTTGTCAGCGATATTAACACAGTCTACAGCGCTGAAAACGTGCAAACAGGTTACTTACAAGCTATAGGGAGAGACGGGTAATATGCAACATATACAAGAGCCAAGAGGGAATAATAAGAGTGGACGACCAAGAACGAAGAGCTTGAATTAAAAAGGGTGTAGGCAGGGATGCAGTTTTCCGCCCCTACTGTTCAATCTATACATCGGAGAAGCAAAGATGGAAACAAGAGAAAGGTTCAGAAGTAAAATTAAAATTCAAGGAGAACGAATATCAATAATACGACTCACTGATGACATTGCTATCCTGAGTGAAAGTGAAGAAGAATTATATGATCCGTTGAATGGAATGAACAATCTAATGAGTACAGAATATGGATTGAGAGTAAGTTCAACAAAGACGAAAGTAATGTAAAGTAACAGAAATGAGAACAGCGGAAACTTAACATCAGGAAAATAACCAATGATGGACGGAACAAGGAGGATAACAAAAGCAGACTAGTAATGGCAAAAAGGGCATTCATGGCCAAGCGAAGTCTACTGGTATCAGAAATAAGCTTGAATTTGAGGAATAAATTTCTCAGAATGTACGTCTGGAGTACAGCTTTGTATGGTAGTGAGACATGGATTGTGGGAAAACCGGAACAGAAGTGGATCGAAGCATTTGTGATGTGGTGCTGCAGACGAATGTTGAAAATTAGTTAGACTGATATGGTAAGAAATAAGGAGGTTCTGCACAGAATCTGAGAGGATAAGAATATATCGAAAACACTGATTAGGAGAAGGGACAGGATGATAGGACACCTGTTAAGAGATGAGGGAATGACTTCCATGGTACTAGAGGGAGCTGTAGAGGGCAAAAACCGTAGAGGAAGACAGAGATTGTAATACATCCAGCAAATAATTGAGTACGTAGGTTGCAAGTGGTTCGAGGTCCTTGCTATTGAATCTTCCGTGATAGTTCCCTTACTTTCGAAACAACATGCGTCACTACGACATCACTATCTGCTGTACCTACTCGTTGGTGAATTCAAAAATTGAGCAAGAATCCTGCACCTTTTCAGTTTTGCTTTGACGTCTCAGTATCAACAATCTCTTTCTACGAACTTATTGATGAGCTCAAGCGTAAGAAACCTGCACTTTCTTAATTTCCCTCTGGCGTCGCAACACTAACATTGGTTTGTACCAGTCTGGAACGTGACTGGTTTGTGAATGAGTGCGGATGTTTTTTGTCCCCATTGGAAATAGCTTCGCATTACACCCAGTTGTGAAATGGAAGTAAAATGAAACCTCCATTCTCAGTGCAGTTCAGCAGAGCGTGAATGACGCAGTGCGGCTTGTGTACGCTGTTCAGTTCGATAATATTACCTTGAAAACAGTGGCGGCTTGTGGCCAAAAAAAGTTGGTAGTGTACTCTGCTCACCAAGAAATACATTAACAAAGGAGAGAAAATAAGCACACTGATCATGTTTTTGTTGTGCATGATATAAACAGATCGCTCGCTCATGTCACTGAAGCATCTACTCGTAATAACACCAAAATGTGTAGATAGAGAAAAGTATAACTTTGCAGGATGAAAGAAATAAGAGGAACTGAAACCCCATGTACACAAAAATTAACAACACTGCCTTATCAATGTTATTCAGCAGGACCTGTTTTAACGCCTTTCGATTAAGTGTCTTCCTTGTACAGGAACTCCATTCTTCTTTCCTTCTCATTAGTAAATTAGTCACTCACCCTTTGAAGTCAAGAATTCCTAAAAGGAAGTCTCGTTCAGTAGACAGCATTGCGAGCTCTGATAGCATTTCTTGGTCCACAGCATTTCAAAGACCTTTATGGTACGTTTCAGTGATGAAAATCGACGTCCTGCTTCTAGTGTGCTCACCAGAATTTTAATGACCGCTTTCAAGAATTAGCTCAGTGTATTACGAAGACCATTTATTGTTTGTAATGTAATCCAGCAGTCTCAAAGTTCCACACCTACTTTTGAACTCTTCTCTTCCATAAATAACAGAGAGATCTCTGGTAGAAAAAGAGAAGCTGCAACTAGGTGTCCAATGAACTTGAACCTTTCCTTCACCTCGTAATTTACAACATCACATACTTTTTTTACCACCCAACACGTCGCTCCTACATCTTCAGTTATCCTTCTTTTGTGATACTCATGCAAACCCGTTGAGTTTTCATTCACTCCTTGCATAAGTATTGTCATTTCACGGTCAACATCTGTCAACTGACTTTGTGCACAAGTTTGGTCGATATCTTTTTTCTGTAGCTCGCTGTGCAAAATACCCACATATATCGTAAATTTATCGTACAACAACAGCTAGGAAATGAACCTTTCATCGTTTAAAACCGTGACTAAGCCACAGGCTCGTAGGAAGTTTTCATTACACGGATTGTCCCACTGTTCATATTATTCGTGTACTTGACAATATCTTCCCTGTATTCAGAAACATAATTGACACCCGTCGACTGAAAATTACAGCGAGTAGGCACTGAACGTGGCAGTCATTCCATTCTGTTTCGTCTAGAACTGCTATTCGTTGAGGAGATGCTGGAAAGAATCTTCAAAGTCGCTGAAGTTAACGTTCGTACCTTATTTCTCCTGCAGACAGGGCGGCTCGGATAAGATGTTTATACACTCGAGGCACGTCAACGACTCAATGTTGCCAAGCACTGCCTCCACACCCTGCATCCCCCTGAGCACCCTATACCGCGTTTGCAAGCGGAGTGGAACCCCAAATGGCCGTCGGCTTATATCCATCCCACTCGGCTGCGTTCGGCGCTCAGAACTACAGCCCGGGCACTTCGGAAGAGGTAAGTGGCGCGCTACTTCTCCACTTGTACAGAAAGCTAAAATACCAAATTCAGTTGAACCAAATTATTTCTGAGAATACCGCAAACGTGCAAAACCTATGCAGAAGCAATTGTTCATGCCTAGACCAAGCGCGTATTGTCACATAACGCACATAAGAAAGGCAGTACGAGAGATACCTACCGACCCGTTTCACTCCTGGTTTTACCAAAAATAGCAGCTCCAATGATCAGGTCTTAACTTTGGCGTTTCTAGTAGAAACTGGAAGTCAACAAGGTCTCTGATCAGATACGGCTTTTGTGGATCTTAAAGCATGCATAGGACTGTGTGGAGGGAGGGGCTGATAACGAAGTTTACTGACATCATCCTGCGCCAAAGCCGGTGTGTCTAGTGAACAACATCCTCCGTGACAGGACAAGATGACAAGCTAGCAGATGGAGGACTCTAAATAATGTCCTACCTCAGGTATCAGTTCTGGTCCCCATTTTGCTTAAACTGTATATCCATGATATCCTATACTCTGTTCATCATAAGAATAAACCTAATGTAAACATCATGCCATGTATTCTTCCGCGTTTACTCGAATTTCATTGGATTTCGTTTTACGTGGAGCAGAAGCCAAGTTGTGACGAGTACAGTCAAGTATGATCACAAGGATGCGTTTTGTGCTGTGTTACACGGTTCTAGGCGCTACAGTCTGGAACCGTGCGACCGCTACGCTCGCAGGTTCGAATCCTGCCTCGGGAATGGGTATGTGTGATGTCCTTAGGTTAGTTAGGTTTAAGTTCTAGGGGACTGATGACCTTAGAAGTTAAGTCCCATAGTGCTCAGAGCCATTTGAACCAATTTTTATGTTACACGCACATGGATTGTGTGATAATGTGCGAAACTACAGCTTTACCGGCGCGTTAAACTGGGATAGCACTGGCCAACCAGTGTTCGAACCAGCCTGCAATGATAGGAGCAGTTGCAGTTCAGACGTAAAAAGAGATGAGCAAAGAAACAATATAGCTTCGAATATCATTTAATTTTCAAAGAGAATGAAATAATATTCGGCAAAACTCCAGCACTACCACGGAAAGCAAAAATGCTCTCTTTCTCACTTGACATACTATTATAATCAGAAACAAGAGTAGTAGATGGGGAATGGGCATTCTACCCCAATTACCAAAATCAGCTATTTAAACCCTATTTTATGCTATTTTTAATCCATTTTACATCGAAATCAGCTATTGTTCATATTTTTACTATGATACAACCACAAAATTAGGGAAATGCATAAAGTGTCTCTTTTAGATAGTACTATATACATTTATACAACATTTATAATGGTGTTGAATAATAAAAATATGTACATATATACAATTATAGATGGTGTTGGTTAATCTAAATATTTACTTATATACAATTACTAATAATTATGTTTCTATAGTAAATATAATATATACATATATACAATATTTACAATAAACTATAATGTCCAATTGGTAATGTATTTATTCCGTCATTCAGAATGTGTCTTTTATCATCATTTGCACTTAATGCTATTTTATTTAATTTTACTGTATATATTTCATGTTTATAGCTTCTAATTAAATTCATTGATCTATATAATTCGCTATTATTGAATAAGCAGTCTTTATAGTCATCCATTGATATTTTATTCATTACTACTGATTTCTTAACACCTTTAGATTTTTTATTTTCTTTTTCACCAACACAATATGCATACATTTTAGCTCTCAAACCAACAAATTCAGTCATTATTTTACCATTACATTCATCTTTCATTTTACCTAATACCTTTTTGTTCATTTGTGGTATATTGTACACATTATTTGTTGCATAATCACTTGTATCAAAATGTTCAATCATATTTTTCATATCTTTATAAAAGTCATCTGTTTTTATATTGTATATATAACTATCAGTATCTTGATAACATAACTCAATATTTGTACCATATTTAGGTTTCATTACATCATAATGGAAACTGTACATTAATTCTTTTGATAAATCTAATATACTCATTCCAACATAAATTGGTTTATTAAATTTAATTTCAGTTTTATTCATATGAATAGCTACCAGATTTTCATTAAATATTGTTCTATGTTTGAAATTTGGTTTAGCTATTAATTTATCACATATTTTACCATCTGATACTAATTTTATATTAACTCTGTTTCTTATATTTTCCATTGCTTTTCCAAACACACTATTGTTCATCAGTTTAAAGAAATCTTTTTCAAAATCATTTTTAGCTTTTGTTCTCATTCCTGTATTTAAGTCTATATACTTTTTCAACCAATCACTTCGTCTGAATTTTAGAGCACAATGTATTTTTGTTATTTCAATCCTAATTTTATACATTGTTTTAGGTTTCTATAATGTACAACATATTTATATTTATTGTTTAATGTTGTTAATAATTTATGTCCATTTTCTGGTGCTAATGGTAAATCTTTATGTTTATCATGTAATTCAATTGGATATTCTAAATCAACTTCTAATATATATCCATATTCAGATTTATCTGGAATGTTCATTACATCAATATTTAAATTATTTTCCCATTCAAATCCACCATATGGTAAATATTGTGACATTGCATATCCATATAAATTATTAGCATCTAAATACATTAAATAATTTGATTCTTTATTTTTATTGTAATCTTTCATGTATTTATTATTTGCTTTAACATATCTTTTACAACATTGTGCTATACCACCTCTAACGACTTTTTCTACGATTAATATCATATCATAATCATGTAATAATTCAAGTGGTTGTTTACTCATTTTTAACATTGCATCCCATGATAAACCAGGTGCTGTATAATACCATGCCGGAACTAAATCATATGATTTCATACATGTGTCTCTAAAGTTCTCAAATACATCAGCTAATAATAACACATCTGTTTTCAAATATAAATCATGGTATTCACCCATATTTTTTATATTAAATTTATTCCATACTAATTGTGCATGCTCATAATCATCATCACTTATATTACATTGATTGATCTTACTATAGAATTCATTTTTAGGTGGTAATTGTGTTTCTTTAAATCTATTCCAATTATCCATATAATCATATGTGTAAACACCTTTTCTAATAACTAGATCAACTTTATCTTTTTGAAAGAATAATTCAATATTTTTCATTTTATCTTTTGATAAATTAGATGATAGTTTATCTAATGATGATGCCATGAATCTAAATATATCAATAAATCTGATTTTAAGTTGTTTGTTTACCAAAACTTATATATTTTTCTTCATTATTTGGAATCAATTCAATTTCTTTTTCATCATAACCCAGTTCTTTAATAAACAAATGTGAATCATAACCAGTTAGATTGTGTAAGAATATAGGCACAAATGTTGGTTGTTGAAGTTTAAGATTAAATTCATTACATAATGGTGCTATATATTTACCAGTTAAATGATCATGATTATGTACTTTTTTATTATTTTGTGTATATGATGATTCACATAATGTACATCTTTTAGATAGGTTATGTATTTTTATTTGTTCATGTGTTAACTGTTTCATTGGTTCTATTTGTGAATATATGTGTCCTATTTCTTCAACTTCATTTTTAATCATCTCAATAAATTTAGTTTTAGCATTTGGTCCTCTATAAACAACAGGATCTTTGTAATGATTATGAATGTATTTCACATAGTAACAAAATCCAGATGGTTCATGTTTTTGATATTTCATTGTGTACGATTCATTTGGATTTGGTTCACATGTGTCCATTTTCAATAATAAGCTTTCAAAATCAGCGTGTATAACAAATGGAACAGGCATTGTATGTTTATAATTCTTAAATGTTATGTATTCACCTTTATTTGGTATTCTAATTTTAACTGATTCATTTTTAGAACAATCATCTTTATGTGCACTTAGTTTACTTTCTGAATTGAAGTGTTGTAAGCACATTTTACATAAATGAATTTTACCATGATGTGATGTTTTCTGATTTCTTACTAAACGAGGTAAATCTTTAACCAACAATAATGTGTTTTATTACTGTTTTTCATGTATAATAAATCAATGTGTACTTCTTTTTCACATTTTGTAACCTTTAATGGATATATTTCATATTTTTCATCATAAGCATACACATTAATCGATATATTAAGTTTACATTCATATTTAGGTATATTATCAATTTTAACTGGATATTCTATTTGACCAATTTTAGTTTCTAATTGTTTGACACATTCTATATAGTTACTAGTTCTGTCTGGGTTTTTACATTTTGTAGGGTGAACTGGATTTAATGCTGATGCTATTGACCACAAGAAACATTTTTCATCATTATTCTTAACATTTATACATGCTTTTTTAACTTTTATTGTTTTTGGTAGTTCAATATATGATGAACCATTAAGTGGTGTATATTTGTTAATTCCTATTTGTAAACCAATTACACTATTTAACATCCAGCCTGATCCTCTATCTCGAAAATTTTGCATGTGTGTTAATATTTGTTGTTTACCTTTTGTATAAAATTTATTTAGATCTTTTTCATTTGTGATTGTATAGTTGTATGTTGAGAATATAAATTCTTTTATTTCATTAGTAGTATTCAGTTTGAATTCACAGTACAATATTAGATTAAATTTTAATCCATTGTATATTTTAAGATTATCTTTTATTAACTGACATACAATAGGTTTTGCTGATGTCATAATGTGTTGTGGATCTATAATTTTTAAGTTGTTTTCAATATTGTATGTTTGTAATCTATTTTGGAATGCTTTTTCAATTAAATCATAAATATGAATTTTTCGTTCATTAGGATGTTCAAATATATCTGTAGCAAATGGAAATAGCGTTTGAGTATTTTGAATCAACTGTAACAAATCACTTTTACTTAATGTAGAATATCCACTAAGATTGAAATGTTTAGCTAGTGTTTTAAGTTCATTAATATTCATTGTTAATGGATCTTTATCTTCTATATTAGCAATAGATACATTTTTAGGTGTTCTTTTTCTTTTATTAGATTCCTTAGCAATATCAATTGTATGTGGAAATAATAAATCCATTAATTCACTTTTACGCATTTTAGAGTAACCTTTAATCTTTATGCTTTTAGCTATTGCTTTAAGTTCATTCATCTTCATCTCCATTATGATAGAGCTATTTATTAAGGAAGAAAACTATTATTTTTGTTGTCTGTATTTGTTGTCTATTTACTTATGTAATTATTATTCAGAA
Source organism: Schistocerca nitens (assembly GCF_023898315.1). Lineage (NCBI taxonomy): Eukaryota > Metazoa > Arthropoda > Insecta > Orthoptera > Acrididae > Schistocerca > Schistocerca nitens. Next base: position 145,278,403 of record NC_064620.1, on the reverse strand, counting down.
TATTTGGTAACTGTATTTTTACAAATAGATACAGATATATCTATTTATTAGGGATAAAAAGTAAACTAATTGTTGTCTGTATATGTTGTCTCTTTTATGTTTTTTATATTACTTAACTGATATATATTAGCCTTATTTTGATAACTAGGTACAGTTAGATGTATCTATTTACTTATATAATTATTATTCAGAATATTATACTCTATACAACATACGGTTATATAATCGATAAAAATATATTATAATAATTAGTAGATATTTATAGATTCTTTTTCTTTTATAAGATCAGAATGAATTAATGATTTTTCATGCTGTTTAAGTTTACATCTAGCTACAATTCTAACACATTCACATGCTACCTTTTCAAATAATTTATTTTTGTTTGCTTCATAATATCTTTTAGTATAATAACATGCACACTGGCTACATACTCTACGATGTCCATCTTTTACAAATTTAACAAAATGAAATTCATTAATATTTTTATCTTCTTTACACCTACAACATTTCTTAGTTGTATCCATTTATTATACTTAAAAAACTCTATTGTTGTCTAAATTCCAATACATGTACCTTTTTATCTGATCTGTCAATCATTCCTCTATAAACAATATTCCAACCAATCATAATTGAACAATCATCCCAACCAATCATTTTTGCATATCTATCTGGTAATATTATATGAAATTCATTATTAAGTTCAATAAATGTTTTAAAACCTAATTTAGTATTTTTGATTTCTACATTAGTAATATGATACACTTTATCCACTTCAATGTCACATAATTTCCCCAATGGTGTATTTTTATTAACTCTATTAAGTCTAGTTAATAGCGCCATTTATATAGAAGAAAAATGTTTCAATTGTTGGATTGTATTGTTTAGTACAATTATTAGTTCTGATATTAATGAAGATAATTTAATACAATCTATACCAAATAGTGATAAATCAAATATACCATACTTTACTACTTTTTTGGTGGATTCATTATATTCATAAAAGGCATCATCTCTAAAAAAGTACAACATACCATTAATGTACCTAATTACTGAATTTTACCAGTTGGTAATCCAGAATATTCTCTACTTATATTACCACGTAATTTATATTTAAAATTACATTCATCTATTTCAGCATAGAAAAAGTCATTAAAGAAAATAAATGTTCTACCAGAATAAGTGTTCACTATACCATTTCATTTGAATTATTGCGTAAACCTGTACTAGATAGTGGTTTTGGATATCCTGATATCAATTGTAATGTATGTAAATGTATCATATATATCATATTATTGAAAAATATAACAAGTTCACCACTAGGTCTCTGATATATACCATCTATACGGTTTACATCATTTGGTAAAAATGTTAACCAATCAGTTATTAATTGTGATTTTGGTATTGTATTATGAATTATCCACACCCATTTCTGATAAAAAACATATAAAATCCCATTCATAAATAATATGTGATCAATATGTTTAGTTTGACATAATGATATAGGTTCTGATTGTATAGGTGGTGAAATTGGTTTAATTGGTAATTGTGTTGGTTGTGTTGATTGTTTACCATATAAACTTTGAATAGCATCAATATCATCTTGAGATAATTCTAAATGTGATCCATTATAGTATGCATACATTATTGAACCATAATCATCTGAATGTCGTAGACCTAATGAATGACGAATCTCATGTATTAATACTTCAAATAGATTTGTTTGTCCTTTTGGTGTATTAGTATTCATCTCTAAATACCACATTTCATCATCATCCATATGTATTTCTACAGGATTATTATTCATATCTGGAAAAAATGCATGACCTAAAACATTACCTTTACCATCTAAATCCTTTGAACAATGTATACTTTTATCAATTTCAAATTTATGTTTACGTCTTTTATTTGTAATTAAGATATCAGGATTATTGCTATCATGTTTAAACTGAATATCTATTTTATCTTGCCATATTTTAAATGCTGCATCAGTTAATTGTAATACTGTTTTAGTAGCACCTTTATAATGCCATTTGATATGTTGCTTATTCCATTTATACAAACTAGTTCTATAGATACCAAATTCATCTTTTACACCACATCTAGGCATGTTCATAAAATTTAAAGTATCATCACTTAATTCACCACTTATTTCAAGATTATATGTTAACTGAAATAACATTAATGCTTCTCTAAATGTATCATCACTAACATGAGTATTATCATTAACATTTGTAATATCTAAATATCCATAATCACTTAAATACTTTATTGCTTTACTCTTATCATTGGCATATATAATTTTAAACAACAATAAGAATATTATTGTTTTCATTTATATAGACTTAAAAAATTCAATCTTAATATTCTCATTCTTATCACTAAAATATAAATCAATAATAGTTGAAGAAAATTCCCATTCAGATGATGTAATTGATTCTTTAAAATTTAGAAATACCTTTTCGTCATAATTATAAATAATAATTCTATAAGTCGTATACAACATTTTTTCATATTTAATATAACCAATTCTAAGATTATTATGTAAATAAAAATCAATGTTTAATTCTTCAAGTTTAGATATGACTTCTATCAGCCTCATTTATTATATAAAAATAAACAGTTTGTTTCTTAAAATATTCATAAACAACACATATTTCCTCACCATTCAGATCATATACATAATTCAAAGATTCGTCATTTAATTGATTAATGAATATAGAAACATCATCATCAGGATAACAGACAGATAGAAAAAACAGAAGTGCAAACTACTTCATTTATATATATAAAAATTATTCACGTAATTATGTTGTCCTTACTAACCCAACTATTATGTGAATTATCAAATCCTAACCATTTAACATATACTTTATCACCTTTTGTTCTTAACACCTTTTCAATAAGATACACATCTGGATATTTTGTTTTCTGTATCTCATGTTCATAGAAATTACCTTTAATATCTTTTAATTTATATGTAATTGGATCTGAATAAATAACATGTTCAATTTCAAATAATTCTGTTGACCAATTAGCAGTATATCCTTTTTCAAATATTCCTTTTAATTTACTTATTCTAACTTGATCACCAATAGAATATTTAGCTTTATATGGATATATTACAGTAGCATTTGGTTTATAATTTTTATCATTAACATCTATTGGTTTCATATTTATTGTACTGTGTTTAGTATTATTATAGTCATTTACTAGTTTTTGTAATATATCAACCCATTTGTAGTTACCTTGAATATCAAATAGTTTCCACATTTTCTCTTTTAGTGTTCTATTAAATCGTTCTACAACTGATGCTTTAATTTCAGTAAATGTAGAATAGTGATAACATTATATATTTTCATTAGTTTATTAAAATATTTATTATAAAATTCTTTTCCATTATCTGTTTGTAAATGTTTTGGTGATATAATTTTAAATATATTATCAAATGCATTTGCTACATTTTCACCTGATTTATCCCTAATTGGAATAGCCCATGCATATTTAGAATATACATCAATAACAGTTAACATATATTTATATCCTTTATTTATTTTTGATATACCTTTTAAATTACCTGAACCCATTTCAACTAAATCAGCCTGCCGTAAATCATCTATTCCAAATGATTCTACTTTTCTTCTATTATAATTTTTTCTCATTGGTTTATGTAGTTCATTTATTATATTTTCTCTACTTACAATTAAATTTTTTTAAAAAATTTACTCTTTTTTGTTTTACATACTGAACATATACCTTCAATTCTTTGTCTTCCATTTTTAGTTATTGATCTATGTAGACCATGTGTGTCTGTAAATGTTTTACACTTTAAACAAAATATATGATCATTCATTTATAAGGCTTAAAATTCTTCTTCTTCTATTAATTCACCAAATATAATTAACTTAACATCAACTGGAACAGTTTTAACTGTTTGATTTAGAGATATCAACAATTTATCTCTCCATTTCATTTCATGTACTTCATCTAGTTGATCAGTATATACATTTTGTATCATATCATTAGATCTTTTAATTTTTACTATAAAGTTAACAGGATACACTTCACCATTTATATTGGCTGAAGATATAATAATTTTCTTATTTTTTACATCATACTGAAATTGATGTTCTATTACTTCTTTACCAGTCAGAAAAGTAAATTCAATTGTTTGTTTATCAAAGATTTTATTTTCAAGATTATTTATTTTATTTATGTATCGTGATAAATCTGACTTTGAGAAATAATCTGGAAAAGCCTTTTCAATCTCCTTTTTTGTAAAGAAATTCTTAAAAGTGTTGTAGTTATCTTGATGAATCTGATTAATTTTTTCATAAAATTTTGTATTGGTAACATAGTTATTAAATTGTGTTAAAATAGACATGTATTCAGGTTTGGTAAGATATTCTTTTTCTAAGTATCCTTTTGTAACAGCATCATAGTCATTAACTGGGTCATTTATATTTACTAAACGTTTTCCTTTAAAACTAATATAACTTTTTGTAACCCCAAACATCTTATGTAATTCTTTCTGAAATTGCTTAACTATATTATTAATTTTATCTTCTATTACATTCCTCTTTATTTTTCCATTATTTTGCTCATTTTTAGGCCACAGATTGTTTCCAAATACGTCCATTTATTATATCTAAAACGTCATCAAATTTATTTCCATCTGATAATAGCTTTAACACAAATATACATAAATGCCCACATATTAGTTCATCATAATTTTGTATTCTCATTGCATTATAGTATTATTCATTTTCACCTAAATACTTAACTAGTTGATATGGTATATTACCACCAAATGAATCAAACACAAATTTACCATCATTATTCTTATAATAACATATCCAATGTGTACCAACATGATCAGATGTGTCTAAATTTACTATACCACATTCATTATTTTTAGGTTTATTAGATAACTCATCTATCATAAAAATACCTTTAAAATGTTTAATTTTTAGTTTTTTAGCTATATTTTCTAAATCAAAATTACTCAATGCTTTTGGATACATTTTCATTATTTTTTGCATCGTTTTTTTAACCCTGTACCTTTTTTCTCCATTTCCATATTATGCCTCTTTAATTCAGCTAATTCAGCATCATTTTTCTTTTTATTCATAACCGAACTAGCAACAGCTGCAGCACCACTGGCTATTGTACCAATTGATGCTAAATATGGTATTGCAGCTAATAATAATGGTAAAAATACACCTTCATGTTGTGTTAATCCACTACCTTCTTTCTTTTTTGTTAGATATTCAATAATCTTTTTCACAACTGGAATACCTTGTGTAATAAGTAAATTACCACCATTTTTTATCTCTTTTTCTTTTTTGAGCATTAGTTAAAAAATTATCAATACTATTTAGTTGATCATTACTGGCTTTAATTTTAAGTGATTTTGGTTTAATTTTTCCACTAGGTAGTAAAGTATAGTCAATACTAAATGTATTCATTTATATAGATAAAGAATCCCATCTATCTCGTCAAAATAAAGTCCCATTCCTAATTTCCGTTTTCCATACATAATTCCTCTAACAGCAGTAGAAGCTAATTTTTCACCTAATGATGCATCTGAACTATACATTCTCTCTTTTGCTACATTTTGTAATATTTTATCAGCTATATGTCTTTTTTCTATATCTTTATTATCCCTATATGCAATATCATGCTGTTTACATGCTTCATCTAATGGATTTATACCTTTATCACCTCTAGATAACCTTTCATCTAATTTTGTACCTGGTCCACAATAATTATAACCAGGTAGATGCATTTCAAATGGTAATTCATTAATTAATGTATTTATCAAGCCTTTACCATATTTTTCATTCTTCCAAAATGTATGTGGTATATTATTCAAGAACCTAATTAAATATGGAATACCTTTTGGATCATTAATTATAAAATCATTAAATTTATTTGTTAACATTTTAGTTATTCCTACTTTTTCATTTTAATAATTATTATTACCAGCCATTTCCTCACCATGAATTACCATTAATCTATCAATTAGTTGTCTAACATCATTCATCCATATATATTCAACTGGTTTTTCACTATATTTTTTAACAAATCCTGTACCTGATTTGGTTGGGGACACATCTGAATAATCTGATGAATCTATAGTTTGTTTTCTTTTTTGGGGGAAATAAATATCAACAATTTCTTTTATCAAATTTTTGTATTTAACACCTTTACTTGATTTTATTTTATTTGGATTTTTATCAGAATATAATGCATCTGAATTGTATAATATATCTGCATAATTTGATAAATCAACAGGATAAAATTTATCATTCAAATCATCTATAGTAACATGTTTTTTAGTTAAAAGGTTCATTAATCCATCTGTACCATCGTATTCCTGTCCACCAATGATTAGTTTATCCCCTTTGAATTCTACAGGTAATTTACCAATGTACTTAAACATTCCAACAGGTCTTAACCCAAAAACTGGATCCTCACTATGATTGATATACTTTAACATTCTTTCACTTATATTAATTTTTTTTAATTTTTTCTCTTCTTCATATTTATTCAATACATCATCAATTTCTGATTCATTTAAATCACTGTAGTTATCATATGGTTTGATTTGTGGTATATGATATGGAATCATTTGTTTTTCTACCTCTATTTTCTTCAATAGCTTTCAGAACATTATCACCTATTCCTTCAAGCCCTTGTTTTACTTGTTCTATAGCATCAATAACAGGTTGATCCTCTTTTTTATATTTTTCATATTCTGTTCTTAGTTGTTTTTTCCATGTTTTAAATTGTTCTTTTAATTTTTCTACTTTTTTTCTATTACGTATAGCTTGTTTAACTATAGCTGGATCATATTTTGTAAACATTTATTTAGAATGAAAATGTGTTTATGTTGATGTTTGTGTTGACATTTATCGTTTATGTTAACGTTTATGTTTATGTTTAACATTTATGTTTTATGTTAAGATTTATGTTTATGTTTATGTTTACGTTTATGTTCTTATGAAATGTTGTATTTTATTTCTATATTTTCCATCATTACATTTCCTTGTAATATCTATTCTTATAAAACCAAATTCATCATTCCAACATTTACTACATATTTCTTTAAATTCATTAAATTTTAAATCACCACCAACAAAATCATTATAAACATGATGTAGATTTGTATCATCCTGTCTAAATATATTTAAGAAATTCTGATTATCTCTGACTAACTGTTTAGGTATTTTGAGTAAGTTTGAGCTAAATAAAAACTATCAATTCCTTTATGTCTACCTCTAGTAAAATATTCTCTTACTACATCTTGATTTTCTAGTATAAAATCATCAAATATTACAATTGAATTATCATCACAATCATCTAATGGTACAATGTCATCATTGCTACTAATAAATGATGCTAATCAATCACCTGTTATATCTTCAATTTTATTACATTTTTTAATTAGTTGTTGATATTTTGATTGATCTAAGCTTTTAGAATAAATATATACATGGTTTATTTTATCGCAATTTAACCAGCCTGGTGCTAATAAATAGTTATCAATCATTAATGTTGTTTTACCACATCCACTTGGTCCTATAATTGCACATCTAATTGAATTAGGTAACAGTTTACCATGCTTATTTTTTACCTTTTTCTCTGGTATTCTAATTTTTGGTTCCCAATCAATTTTGTTCATTTAATTAATATTAAATGAGTAGATTATTTCAATTGAGTGGTAATTCATCAGTACTTAAAAAAAGATTAAATGTACCTATTAGAGATAACTTTAATAGTGTAGCATTAGTTGGATTTTATACAACATTTTTAACACCTAATACAACTTCTAAAAATAATAAATTATATTGTGATGGTGAAACAATTGTATTTCCTATTGGTCAATTAAATTTAAAAAAATATAGAAAAATTTATTCATACAAAAAACCCTAATATAAATATTAAAGCAGATGAAATTTTAAATAGAGTTGTTATTGAGAGTGATAAAAAAATATATATGGATATACAAAAAGAAGGTAATATAGCACCTCTGTTAGGTTTTAGTAATCAAACAATTAATCCAAAACAAAGAACTGTTGCTAATGATGTACCTAAAATTATACCATTTGAATTAATTAATGTTAATTTTAATTTAGCTGATGGTATGTATATAAAGCATATTGATCATTTTCATAGAGAAACTAATATTATTGCTTCTTTTAAACCAAATGTTGAATTTGGTGCACCAATAATATATGAACCATCTAATCCATTATTTGTTCCTATTCATGATAAAATATATGATTTAGAAGTAACTATAACTGATGACAATGATAATTTAATTGATTTCAATGGGGCACAAATAACAGTTATATTGGAGATGAAATGACACATTTTTCTTCTTAATAAATGAAGAAGATTGAAAGCTATCAATTTCAATTATTTCCAGTGAATGAAAAAACAAAAAATAACCTAAATATTCCCAATAAGGATACAGAAATTAATATACATGTTGGTGATGGATGGTTGTCTCCTAATATGGCTCAATTGTACATGAATTTTAGTATTATTAAAACTGATGGAACTAATTATCCAACATATGATGGAAAATCCAATAAGATGCTAATTGATAACTATGTAGCAAAACTATTTGACTTTATAACCAAAAGAAAGGGCAATCATGTTTTATCTAGAATTGAACATCCATTTATTTCATCATCAGTTCTGTTGCATTTAACATCATGTGTTACTGATAAAATAAGTATGGAAGGACATATAGTTAACAATGGAAAATTAAGAAAGAAGAAAAATGAAGTATTGTATCCATTGGAAATGTTAGGTGGATTTTTTAATGATTACAAAGAAATGATGTTTGAAGGTGATCTTACTGTATGTTTCACATGGTCATCAAGTGCAAATGATTGTATTTTGAGATGGGCTGATTATAATAATGCTGGAGTTGAAATTAAAGATACACTTCCAAGTGAAGGTAAAATCATAGTTGAGAATATGGAAATTCGTGTACCCGTTGTTAAATTTGAACCGAATTATGAACTTGAACTACGAGCAAATATACTGAAAAATCCAAAAATTCCGATATCATTCTATAAATTGCAAACTGTAGAAGTAGCTGGATTAAATGGTAAGGAAAAATTCGAATTAGACATCACAAATTATTATAACTCAATGGAATTTGATATGCCTTACTTTATATTTGTTGTATTTCAAACTAATCGTAAAAATAATCAATTGCTTGATTCATCATTATACGATCATGTTAGGTTACAAAACCTATATCTGAAAAATGGAAGAAATGAATTATTTCCTCAAGAAATGTGGATTTTAGATCCACCATACGATTATTTGAAAGCTTATAATTCTTTTCGTGATTTTAAAAGGCTAAAACAAAATGTAGATGGAAATGTTGATATTAATCCATATAATTATATAACAAATTATCCTATTTATGTAATTAATATGGCACATAGAAAAAATACAGTAGTTTCAGAAAAAACAACTATGAAGTTATGTGCTACTTTTATGGATAAAATACCTGATAATACACTAGCCTACATAGTCATGTATGGAAAGAAAAATCTCACTTATGATGCACAACACAGAATACTGACAGAGAACTTTTAATCCCATATATCAATATCTTCATCTTCATCTTCTTGTTTCTTATTCTCATTTTCGTCATGTTTCCTTTTCTCATTTAAAAATTTTTCCCATATACTAATATTACGTTTTGTGTTTTGTATTTTTATTTGATGTTCAAGTTTTAATAGTTCAGCTATTTTTGCAATTATATATTTGTATGGTAATGCCTTACCTTTGTAATAGTAATTAAACATCTCAAATAATTCTATAATACGATCCTTTTCAGTAAACATATCAACTATTGCACCATTTTCTATAGTTATACGTAAGTTCATTAAATGTTTAATAAAATATTTAAATCTATATTTTTTATTATTATGAACACTTACTTTATCAGGATTACAAATATAACATCTTGTACCATCACTACTCCATTGTGAACAATTTTGACAATATTCAGGTGCATAATATTCAGATGGATAATGTATATTATCAGGTATATCAATTTGAACTGCTTTTCCGAATTGTTGAACTAGTCTACTATCATCATTTTTTACATTATTCTGAATGTTACTGGTTTCCTTTGTATGATATCTATTTTTTCTATCTTGATTAATACATTTCTTACATATAGATCTTGGTTTACCCAATTTAAGTCCATATTCAGATATATCTTTTACCATATCGCATTTAGTACATTTTTGTACTGTTTCATTTTGAATGTTACTGGTTTTCTTTGGATGATATCTATTTTTTCTATCTTGATTAATACATTTCTTACATATAGATCTTGGTTTACCTAATTTAAGTCCATATTCAGATATATCTTTTACCATATCGCATTTAGTACACTTCTTTGATATGTTGTCCATTTATTATAGAAAAAAATGTAAGTATTTGTTGTCCACTATTTGTTGTCTATGTTTTATATATGTAAATATATTGTGTATTATTGTTTCATCATCATTCATTGTATATATGTATATTATATTTACTATATAAACATCATTATTAGTAATTGTATATAAGTAAATATTTAGAATAACCAACACCATCTATAATTGTATATATGTACATATTTTTATTATAAAATGTTGTATAAATGTATATAGTACTATCTAAAAGAGACACTTTATGCATTTCCCTAATTTTGTGGTTGTATCGTAGTAAAAATATGAACAATAGCTGATTTCGATGTAAAATGGTCTAAAAATAGCATAAAATAGGGTTTAAATAGCCGATATTGGTAATTGGGGTAGAATGCTCATTCCCCATCTACTACGAGTGATGAAAATTCCTAACTTAAACACAGCGTAATTTTTCTGAGCGAGACATGTGTGATGCAAAGGTATACTGTAGGAATTTCACAGTACGTTTGAATACTGCGGCCACTGAAGGTATTAATTACAGTTTGTCGTCTGGTAATCTCTTAGCTCCTTCCTTATCTGAATACGAAAAATACATTTCAGTTCTGGAACTGTCATCTGCTACATTGATAACGAGGTGAGCAACAACAGAATCCACGAAGCCACTTAGGCGCTGCATTTTCTACACTTCTTTTATGACGACCATTCTATATCTCGCCACCGTTCGGCAGTGACATGAAAAAGCTGTGTGCTTTAGTTGCAGTGCGTGTGACAGCTTAACAGTCTTGTTCCTTCTCGGACCATATCCCTTAACTTGGCCTCAAATCAGTTCTGTTGGGTTGGTATTGTAATGGTACAGTGGCAAATGTAGATATGTAGCGTTTGTATGGTGTGCTCGATTCTGTGAAAAAGACTGTTTTACATGTTTAATATAACAATTGTTCATCATTCAATTCGCTGTAACCTTAGAGAATTTTTTTGTATTATGTTCTTTATGTTATTGAAAAAAGCATTAACAACTGTATACCAATAAAGTTGTGATAATGAGAAGTCTTTGCTGTTAGATTTAGAAGCATCAGACTCAACTTACTTTTCAAGGAGGTGGGTTACTCTGTACTGCTAATGAAGTAAATAAATAAATAAACATCTTTGATGACATATGGAAGTTTGGGTCTGGCCACGAGTCGTACTCGGACATCCAAACGATGAGGCGACCGCTAGTGATAACCGGGAAATGTCGATTTGAGTCCCGATCCGGCAAAAACTTTCATTGTCATCATACCATTATATAGCTAATTGTTGTACATTTCACAACTGCGAATACACTTCATGTGTGGTGAAACATTGTAGGACACACACACACCAATAGAACAGAACAGATACAGGGTAGCAAGCAGAAAAATGTGCACAACTGGGCATGCAATTGGGATGACAGACGAGGAAGTTAATCCTAAATTCTCGGCGCCGTTTGTTATACCAGACGAAACAACCATTGTCCGACCATAACTGTGGGTTACATGACTGCTTTTTGGGATGGCTCATTGGCACTACAACATATGAAGTATTACTTCACGTTGTTACCTAAATGAATAAATAGTTGTTCTTAACTGGATACAATCCTTTGCCGTAGGAATGTTTGATAATTTACAACTGTCACTGACTAGTAAATTATCACTTGATCCAGTAATTAGCAAACTGTTCTCTCGAGGTACAACGTTCAAAATTTAGAAAAGCACATTTCCTTCAGTGAATTCAATAACACTTCTCCTACTGGATGATGTTGACTGCCTCCGTTGGGGTCACTAACTGGAGAGACTGATTAAACGCTCGGCCCTATATTGACCTCTGTGCGGTGCCACTACAGTATTGCTAGAGAGACCCTCTTCAGCCTCTCCTATTCGTCATTACAGATTGCAGCGACAACTCGCTAACGTCTGTGGTACCAATCTGCGTTGCCGACTTTGTAATCTCTGAACGATACCATGAGAACTGCAGTCAACAGAAACCTTTTTCAATTATTTGCGTATGGTGACTCTGACAGCTTCATATTCATCATAATGTGTCCGACGTGGTCGCTGTGCAATATTATGTTTCACGTTTTGAGTGAAAAGGTACTAGATAAGCAGATGGAGCCACACCTGCTCACTGCCTATGTGGTGGATTATCACATGTTCTTTGAATCAAGTCATGGAGCTTCCAGAAGTAACGACGATCGTAAAATTTATTGAAGTATTCATTATGTTCCAAATTTTTACATTGGTCAAAGTGAACACTAAATACTCCCGGACATATTTTTGAAATATGGTGAGATTGCGTTATAAATCATTTCTTGGATCATAAATATATGCAGAAAGTGGCAATTACTCAGGGAATCTTTTTGAAGACGTTGTTTCAAGTTCTGTTTGTGTCACCTACTGTGGGAGACAGCACCGACACAAACAAGGAAGGAGAGAAGTTGTGATGGCCAACGGCAGGAATCCAAAATGATCTGTTGAAACACTTTCAAGTTAAGGGACTCTTTATTTCCAAAAAGGAAATATAGATAACTTAGCTTCTTGTTACAAATATAATAGTAGTTATTATATAACAGAATATGCTAATTCATGTGAGGTAGGCTGTAAGTGATTACAGAAGTCCTACCACTTGAAATAGCTAAATAAAGGGACCTCTGTTGCTATCTAAATCTTTCCGTTTGCGTATTTTTTGTTAAAATAGTAATTTTTTCCCAATTGCACTTATGTATCTTGTGTTTTTGTTTTTTTCTTCTTAAATTAACAATTGTATTATTTAAAAGAAAAGAAACAAGAAAGGTCTAAAACTCTGAAAATTGTCTCGTTTGCAGTAGCAAACGACGCATTATAGTTGCCAAGGTGGTGGGTCACTCTGTAATGTTAATAAATAAAGAAAAATAAATAGATAAATAATGTTAGGAGTTGGCTTGAGTTGTTTCTTGTGTCTATGTATCTACTACGTTTTATTACATTTATACTCTATTTCTATTGGCAGAACGCAGGCTAAGTATCATTTTCCTGTTACTCAGTACTGATGCTCTCGAAGTCTGCGACCGAACTGGGTCCGACCAGCGATGGGAGGTTCGTTAAGTGAGCCTTGACAGGGGGCGCTAAACTCTGTCTTCCTGGAGCTGTGGCGCTGCCCGCTCGTTCCACTGGTGCCCGGATCAGCACCTTCTTGATGCTGTTTTGCTCCGCTGGTCGATGTTTTATGACTGCACATACTCACTGCAAGAAAGAGTGGGTGGCTTGCACTGTGTCATCCATGTTTTGTGCCGGTATCACGTACGGTGGTCGGACGCCTCTAGTCACTGTCGAGGGAATTTGAGGACTGTGCTGTATCGGGGAGAGATGTTCCAGCTGTTTGTCTGACACTACAATCTACTTCCGGGAGAGAGGTTTGTCTTTCAGGGTGACATTGTGCCTTGTGAACAACTTCTTCCAGGAGACAGGAATCAATAGAGGGCCTTGTTATACACGTTGGCTTTTACCTGACTGCGCACGATGGGAACGTTGTATTCTTCTCACACACTGGACGATCTCAGAGGGGCCGCCGGCGTAGAGTAGGAGAGGCTGTAGCAACCTCTGGAGAGAATGTTAAGGAGGAACCAAGAACATTACAACGCAAGCGGAGAAGCAGTACGACATTGGATGTTAGGCAGAAGCTGGTTTCTGAGATCACAGCTGCTCACAGAAGTGCGCTTTCGAACGGACAGCCTTTATTTTGGTCAGCTGTAGACAATTTCCGGGAGCTGGAGGAATAAGAAGAATTAGGAGTCCTACAACTACACCAAAAAGATCTCGCAAGCAGTGCAGAGACGACGGCTCAAATCTTCTGGCGACCTTGTAACGATGGGTGAAAAAGGGGAAACTACTTCAATTACATCACAGTCTAAATGGAAGGGGCAGAAGAGTTCAAAGGGCTTGCATAAGAAACTGGTATTACACTATAGACGATCCTAAACAGAGAAGAATTCAGAAGTAAAGCCAATAGTGTAAATCATTTGAAGAGGAAACATTAAAAAAAGGACCATACATCACATTTCCGAGTAAGAGAGAAAGAAAAGACGTGGAAGGACGAAGTGGTTCTGGGAGGAGCGGAAAAGAAAGGTCGAGAAGCCTTAAGTTCTACGCGATCCTTAGTTTACCAAATTGAAAGAAAGAAAAATTTACCAGAATAGAAAAATGCTTCTGTCATAGCACAAGAAGGCGAAAACGTCATGGGCAGAGTTACGGATGTAAAAGAAGGGAAGTAGCTTTACGATTTATCTAGCAGTTACAAACATCTTGAATTATATATGAAAGTATATTTCTGTAATGTGTTCCTATACGGTGATTAAACTGTTCATACAAGAAAAGAATAGAAACTTTAGGAATGTCATGTCACAAAAGAATGCTGAGGATTAAACGAATATATCGCAGAAGTAATGAGGGGGGACTGAACAGAGTTAGGGAGAAAAGAAATTAATCACACAGCTTCACTAAAAGAAAGGTGCGCTTGACAGGAGACATCCTCAGGCATCTCAGGCATCAGTGAATAATTACTTTGCGAATGGAGAGAGGAATATATGTGTGTGGGTGGGGGGGGGGAGGGGGGGTGGAACTGTGGACGGATACCGAAGGTTGAGGACAGTCAAGTCGGTTCAAGTAAATGTAGGCTGCAATAGTTACTCCGAGGTGTCGCGCCTATACAGAATAATAGACTGGCATCGTTGCCTGTACCAAATCAGATTGAAGACCACAACAACAACAACAACAAAATGGCTCTGAGCACTATGGGACTTAACTTCTGAGGTCATCACTCCCCGAAAACTTGGAATTACTTAAACTTAACTAACCTAAGGACATCACACACATCCATGTCCGAGGCTGGATTCGAACCTGCGACCGTAGCGGTGGCGCGGTTCCAGGCTGTAGCGCCTAGAACCGCTCGGCCACCACGGCCGGCAACAACAACACACCAACATGATAAAATGTTTAAATTCGGACGATATACGTCCTTTCAACGAAGGAGGGGTGGGGAGAGGGGGAGGGGGGTTAGTGGAATTTTGCTCAAGCTAACAATACGCACATTGTCCAGACTTGCACATTTTGCTACACTTTTTACAATGAAAATTACTCGCGACTGAGTTGCAACCGTTTGGGAGAATAAGTATTCAACATAATTGACATCTTTAGCAGTTTACTTGAATAATCGTGCAACCAACAGTCGTTACAGAACTAGGACATTACAGAGAGAATTTAAGAAAGCAATAATTAACCATCAACTACCTGCAATATGACACTATTCAACGTCTAGTTTCGGTAGAATTCTTACCATATCGCCAGCGAAAAAAAAATGGTTCAAATGGCTCTGAGCACTATGGGACTTAACATCTATGGTCATCAGTCCCCTAGAACTTAGAACTACTTAAACCTAACTAACCTAAGGACATCACACAACACCCAGCCATCACGAGGCAGAGAAAATCCCTGACCCCGCCGGGAATCGAACCCGGGAACCCGGGCGTAGGAAGCGAGAACGCTACCGCACGACCACGAGATGCGGGCTCTCGCCAGCGAAACTGACTCATTGTTTCCAAGTGGGGTGAACTTTTGTTGTCATATGCCATGAATTATAAAAAAAGTTGAGATTCTTTCACTCGCTCGTCAGCAATAAAGAAAGGTAATTCTGTACGCTCTAAAGTCGACATATACAAATTAATTAACACTGGGGGTAATAAATAATTAAAGAAAAGGAGAAGATTTATTTAACAATAAAGTAATACATCTACGTAAGTTAAATAGTCATAACACTGTTTGTAACGGTGAAGTTCGCCGTTAGTGTCTTCATATGGTTGTAGAATTAAGAAGTAGCTGACACTAGGACTGGTATTTCCTAGCATTAGCCACCAACCTGGCATCAGTGCATTTGAATTTCCGCACAGCCTGTCTCCGGGCTATTTTGCACTTTTTTGCCGGCGTACTCCATCACAACAGATGTAAATGTGCATGGCGTGCAGCATACAGTGTAGGCGCGCTCCGGCTTTAAGTATAAGCGTCGCACACATGGGGATCTGCTCAGATTTCACCTGTGACAGATAGCAAAACAAGATTCCTGAAAATACGGCTGTAAGACTGCAGTAAACAAGAGACAGAAGGAGATCACCATATTCCGCTCAAATAATCGTTTACTCTTTGCTCAGAGTGTCCAAAGCATTCTGCCTGAGGAAGAGAATCATCAGTTTTTTTTGTGAAATGAGCTGTCTAAAAGTAAGAAATAAACTGGATTGGACAAACGTTTGACGCGCCTGTGGATTACCGAAATCATGTACAGCAAATGAGCCGCATCAAATCTATTTTAGTTTTAGCTTTTACACAAATAATTTCACAAAACATTTCACCATTTTCTAATTTTTAATTTTTTCCGGAAAGCATGAGAAATGATATATTTAAATATAGACTGCCAGTCTATTGTTATTAAGAGTACATATATCAAGTGAACGTAGAGAAGTTTCAGTTCATGCTGCTATTCGATATTTATTTATTTTTTTACATGAAAGAAGTAATTCATCAACCTCTCCACCAACGTTACTTTTTATGGGCAAAACAACTAGGCCTTGAAGACGTGACTATTTTGTCCATTTACATAGATAGGAACCGCTATTCATCATATATTTCAGTTTTCCCTCAGATTACTGGTTCACATTTTCTTTACTGTCCTAAATACTTTCGAGCAATTAAACTTATTCTTTCAAACTATACCTCACCCTCGTCAATTTGATACCCCATTTGTTCATTTCTCACTCTTTGTTTGGCTATGAAAATTCAGAAAAGAATCAGTTGTATAAGATTTTGGGAGTCACGTTTTCACTACTTTCAAACATTTGACGAAAACTATAGGCCTTACGATGTAAATGTGTTACTGGCCGAATGTAACGAAAACGCACAATTGATATACGCAGTAAGGGACAAATCGACGAGGTGAAAAACTGTACCCGACTATATCAAAAGGTAACAAGGAACGCTAAAGTCCTCTTGTGCGTTTGTGCTGGTGACTTCATCTCCTTTGTTGCTGAATTTCTCATTGTCACTGATAACTGGTGCAGTGGTTGGTGCGGTCGTATTTCTTCTCCCTTTCTGTTTTCATCCTCATGTCAGTCCAGTGCTAAGGGGATTTATGGCTATGTTACGTTATTTCCTGTTCAGTCGCTTTCTGCCAATGTTTGCTCGGATCAAATGATGAAACAATCGTAGTTTTTCCAAAAATTTATTCCTGATACAATCCTCCTGCTTTGGTACAGTTTTCACTTTATTCAGTGACTGCACCCATCATCTCATTCGCTTCAGCATCTTATTGTGAATCTTTCTCTCTGCCGTATAAGGGTGTTTTGAAAGGTCCCTCTGGTGTTAGCATTTTGCCACATTTATTGCAGCTGCTCTAGTAGTGTAGGATTTTTGCGTCTGTTTATAAGTTTCTTCTCTTACCATACAGTACCTCGCATTCGTCCGCTTCATCCCGACTCTTATTCTCCCTCCACTACCGTTTCTCCCAGCTGTCATTTCTCTGCTGTTTCTATTCATAGATCGTCTGTGGTGGGTCACCCTCTATTGTTTAGTCTTATTTGACTTTCAGTATCTACATCTCGTTTTAGTCGATCCTGAATAAAAAATTCCGGCTATATCTCCATAAAAATGTAGCTTACATTGTTAATACTTTTTAAAAGTTTACTGCTAACATGTTTCCATATGACACACAAGAGGTTATTGAAAATTTGGAACGAGAGAATATAATAGTCTCATAGTGGTCGATTCATTCGTTTTAGAATGTTTAAGTGAATTAGGAGAGAGGTACACTATTTCTTACACGATGGGTTACGTGGTGTGTGGCATAAATTTCCAGCTGGTGTGCCATTGAAACGTCAACATCATTTGTACAATAATTCGTCGTCAGAGCTACAAGAAGTTTCACCGAATTTGTCTTATGTTGGAGTACTATTCAGACCCATAAATTAACTATGATTCTCCCTTATAAATAAATGTATTCTCGCATTCAGGTTATTATCGAAGTACCGAAAGTGTGTTTGTTTCATCACTCCCCTAACCAATATTCCTGAAGGTGAAAGGAGATTGTAAATCATGGAGTTAGGTTGCAGTAGCATAAATTTCAGGAAAACTACGGGAGTGCGGGTTAAGATGGTAAGGATATGTCATGCGCAGTAAAGCAGACTCGGTGGCAAGGACAGCTATGCCCTTGAACATAAAAGGCCGACGACCTCATGGCAGACACGAGATACAATGGATTCAAAATGGTTCAAATGGCTCTGAGCACTATGGGACTCAACATCTGAGGTCACCAGTCCCCTAGACTTAGAACTACTTAAACCTAAGGACATCACACACATCCATGCCCGAGGCAGGATTCGAACCTGCGACCATAGCGGTCGCGCGGTTCCAGACTGAAGCGCCTAGAACCACTCGGCCACACCGTATGAAGAAGGATAAGGAGTTCATCAGTGTCACCTATGCTGCCCTTGACAGACCCAAATGAAGGCAGATATGTCAAGAAGCGCACCTTGCTAGCGCGGGATAAGCGGTTGGAAGAGGGTCCAACTAGAAAGGGGACCCTCCATACTGTAAACCACGGATTTTGATGCGTTTCAAATACGTTGTAGAGGCACGTACCATGAGTACCAGGCTACTCGGTTTTTTAGCTACGAGCCTTGGTTTTTGAGAAAATCGATTTTGAAGTTCATTGTGCGCTTTGTATACCCTTGACATATGTTTCAAGCAAGCAAGTGTAGCGCAGCGGTAAACTTTCAGGGTTACCGCGATCGAGGTACCGTGTTCGAATCATGCTCGTGTACTTCTTTTTGTTTTCAAAATTTACCGAATTTTTCAATTTTATTTCGAAGAATATCAACAAACATAAAGATATATTCAGTTATTAATTTTATCAAATTTCCGTTCCGTTTGTGGTTCGCATCAAATTCTTCCAATGCATCTCTTCGTTTAAATCTATCGATTTATCATCAATAATGATCTGTCTTTCGACCAAGAGATCCTGTATTGCGATACGCACCATATCGTCAATTGCAATGGAACTGGTAGAGATCACGCTAGGTGGTGTATTCGTTACGAGATTCAAATCATGGAGTAGATTTTCGTCGTATTTAACGGCATTTGTGATTTCACCTTTTGATTCTTAGTTCAACTCCTCTACTTGTGGATCTTCTTCTGGCTGTACTACTGCAGAAGAACTTGGTTCTTCCATTTCACAGATTTTTTCTAACACACGGCACTAGGGAGCAACTGACGCTATAGTTAGATGCGAACGTAAATGAATGCAACTCGCATCCTCATTGGCCGCTGCTAGGAGCTGGGTTCCCGTTACGGCTAACGGTATTCACGGGAGGGGAGACGATAATGGGAGGATATCGATTTCAAGTAATACAAGAAACGACCGTTGTACGAAAATTTGGAACTCCAACTGCGAACCACAAACGGAATGAATATTTGAAAATATTAATAATTGAATACATCATTATAGTTTCGCACACCTAACACTGTTTGTTGATATTCTTTGAAATAAAATTGAAATATTCAGTCGATTTTGAAAAAAAAAGTACACAAGCAGGATTCGAACACGGAACCTTCAGCGCAGTAGCGCTGAACTTGTTTGTTTATTTATTTATTATTATTTTTTTTTAATCTCATTTTGTTCGCTGTCGCTCGTTACATCTGCTCGGGGCGGACGTCGTAAGACATCCACTTAAGTTCGTTGTTGATCGATTAACTCATTTTTTTTATTATAGAGAGCTGCTACGGTCGCAGGTTCGAATCCTGCCTCGGGCATGGATGTGTGTGATGTCCTTATGTTGGTTAGGTTTAAGTAGTTCTAAGTTCTAGGGGACTGATGACCACAGATGTTAAGTCCCATAGTGCTCAGAACCATTTGAACTATTTTTGAGCTACCATGCCGGCATCCTTTAGGCTACGCTAAGCTAGCTTGCTTGAAACAAAAGTAATGTTATGGATATACAAATCGCGCAGTGAACTTCAAAACAGATTTTCTCAAAAACCAAGGCCCGTCGCTAAAAAACGGGTTAGCCAGGAACTCAGGGTAAGTGCCTCTACGACATATATGAAGCTCATCAAAATCCGTGATTTACGGTATGGAGGGTGCCCTTGCAAGCGTCGTAAGAGGTCACCCTAATGCGTCTCGACAGTGTTAGCAGCTGTCTAGGAGTTCCGTTCTGCGGGCGGAGAGAAAGCGATCTGGGAAGGAAAGGACTATTTGATGGGCTGTTCTCAAGGCCCCTTCCGCGAAAGGCACAAACGCCGCAGCGTTCCGCCGCGTATTGTCGCCTCCGCTGCCAACAAACAGGGCAGAGTGTCCGCCACGGCGTGTCGGTAAGCAGGTTAACCGCTTTATCTCCGGCTGTCAGTGGCGACGGCCGCGCGGTGAAGGGCCGACCGCAAAGGCCGGCAGGCGAGGCGAGCCGAGATGCAGCGAAGTGAGATGAAGTGAGCAAAACGAGGCAGGCAGGGAGGCTGGCGGGCAGCCAGGGGGCGCGCTCTTGCCTGAGGAAGCGCTGCTGAAGACTGCGGGTCATGGGCGGCGCCGCAAGTCGTTGGGTCGCCCGCTGGATGCTGGCACGCACACCAGCAATCGCTCTTTCCGCTCTACATCCGGCAGCAAGCCGTAATACACTACTGGCCATTAAAATTGCGACACCAAGAAGAAATGCAGATGATAAACGGGTATTCATTGGACAAATATATTATACTAGATCTGACATGTCATTACTTTTTCACGCAATTTGGGTGCACAGATCCGTAGAAATCAGTACCCCGAACAACCATCTCTGGCCGAAATAACGACCTTGATACGCCTGGGCATTGAGTCAAACACAGCTTGGATGGCGTGTACAGGTACAGCTGCCCATTCACCTACAACACAATACCTCAGTTCATCAAGAGTAGTGACTGGCGTATTGTGAGGAGCCAGTTGCTCGGACACCGTTGACCAGACGTTTTCAATTGGTGAGAGATCTTTAGAATGTGCTGGCCAGGGCAGCAGTCGAATATTTTCTGTATCCAGAAAGGCCCGTACAGGGCCTGCAACATGCGGTCTTGCATTATCCTGCTGAAATGTAGGGTTTCGCAGGGATCGAATGAAGGGTAGAGCCACGGGTCGTAACACATCTGAAATGCAACATCCTCTGTTCAAAGTGCCGTCAATGCGAACAAGTGGTGACCGAGACGTGTAACCAATGGCGCCCCCATACCATCAGGCCGGGTGATACGCCAGTATGGCGATGACGAACACACGCTTCCCATGTGCGTTCACCGCGATGTCGCCAAACACGGATGCGACCATCATGATGCTGTAAACGGAACCTGGATTCATCTGAAAAAAATGATGTTTTGCCATTAGTGCGCCCAGGTTCGTCGTTGAGTACACCATCGCAGGCGCTCCTGTCTGTGATGCAGCGTCAAAGGTAACCGCAGCCAGGGTCTCCGAGCTGATAGTCCATGCTGCTGCAAACGTCGTCGAACTGTTCGTGCAGACGGTTGTGGTCTTGCAAACGTCCTCATCTGTTGACTCAGCGATCGAGACGTGGTTGCACGATCCGTTACAGCCATGCGGATGAGATGCCTGTCATCTCGACTGCTAGTGATACGAGGCCGTTGGGATCCAGCACGGCGTTCCGTATTACCCTCCTGAACCCACCGATTCCATATTCTGCTAACAGTCATCAGATCTCGACCAACGCGAGCAGCAATGTGACGATACGATAAACCTCAATCGCGATAGGCTACAATCCGACCTTATCAAAGTCGGAAACGTGGTGGTACGCATTTCCCCTCCATACACGAGGCATCACAACAACGTTTCACCAGGCAACGCCGGTCAACTGCTGTTTGTGTATGAGAGATCGGTTGGAAACTTTCCTCATGTCAGCACGTTGTAGGTGTCGCCACCAGCGCCAACCTTGTGTGAATGCTCTGAAAAGCTAATCATTTGCATATCACAGCATCTTCTTCCGATCGGTTAAACTTCGCGTCTGTAGCACGGCATCTTCGTGGTGTAGCAATTTTAATGCCCGGTAGTGTATTTCTAAAAGATCGTAACTACTTTCTCAATTTTGTAAGACTCTAATACTGATTATACACTCAAGAGCCAAAGAAACTGGTACACTGACCTAATATCGTGTAGTGTCGCATATCGACGTGGCATGGGCTCCACTAATGTCGGAAGTAGTGCTGAAGGGAAGTGATACCATGAATCCTGCAGGGCTCTCCGTAAGTCCATAAGAGTACGTGGTGGTAAGATCCCTCCTGAACAACTCGTTGCAAGGCAATTCAGATATGTTCAATAACGTTCATGTTTGGGGAACGTGTGGGGTGTCACATTGTCCTTCTGGAATTTCCCAAGTCCGTCAGAATACACCATGGACATGAATGAAAGCAGGTCATCCGACAGGACGCTTACGTTAGTGTCACCTTTCAGAGTCGTATCTAGAAGAATCAGCGGTTCCATATCACTCCAACTGCACACGCCCCACTCCACTATCGAGCCTCCACCAGCTTGAAAAACCCCATGATGACATGCAGGGTCCATGGATTCATGAAATTGTCTCATTACCGGTACACTTCCATCCGCTCGAGGGAATTTCAAACGAGACAACATGTTTCCAGTCACCAGCAGCCCAATGTCTGTGTTGAAAGGCCCAGGCGCGGTTACAGGTTTGTGTCGTGCCGTCATCAAAGGTACACGTTTCCAGAATGAGATTTTCACTCTGCAGCGGAGTGTGCGCTGATATGAAACTTCCTGGCAGATTAAAACTGTGTGCCCGACCGAGACTCGAACTCGGGACCTTTGCCTTTCGCGGGCAACTGCTCTACCAACTGAGCTACCGAAGCACGACTCACGCCCGGTCCTCACAGCTTTACTTCTGCCAGTATCTCGTCTCCTACCATCCAAACTTTACAGAAGCTCTCCTGCGAACCTTGCAGAACTAGCACTCCTGAAAGAAAGGATATTGCGGAGACATGGCTTAGCCACAGTTCTGGAAACATCCCCCAGGCTGTGGCTAAGCCATGTCTCCGCAATATCCTTTCTTTCAGGAGTGCTAGTTCTGCAAGGTTCGCAGGAGAGCTTCTGTAAAGTTTGGAAGGTAGGAGACGAGATACTGGCAGAAGTAAAGCTGTGAGGACCGGGCGTGAGTCGTGCGTCGGTAGCTCAGTTGGTAGAGCACTTGCCCGCGAAAGGCAAAGGTCCCGAGTTCGAGTCTCGGTCGGGCACACAGTTTTAATCTGCCAGGAAGTTTCATATCAGCGCACACTCCGCTGCAGAGTGAAAATCTCATTCTGGAAACATCCCCCAGGCTGTGGCTAAGCCATGTCTCCGCAATATCCTTTCTTTCAGGAGTGCTAGTTCTGCAAGGTTCGCAGGAGAGCTTCTGTAAAGTTTGGAAGGTAGGAGACGAGATACTGGCAGAAGTAAAGCTGTGAGGACCGGGCGTGAGCCGTGCTTCGGTAGCTCAGTGGGTAGAGCACTTGCCCGCGAAAGGCAAAGGTCCCGAGTTCGAGTCTCGGTCGGGCACACAGTTTTAATCTGCCAGGAAGTTTCATATCAGCGCACACTCCGCTGCAGAGTGAAAATCTCATTCTGGAAACATCCCCCAGGCTGTGGCTAAGCCATGTCTCCGCAATATCCTTTCTTTCAGGAGTGCTAGTTCTGCAAGGTTCGCAGGAGAGCTTCTGTAAAGTTTGGAAGGTAGGAGACGAGATACTGGCAGAAGTAAAGCTGTGAGGACCGGGCGTGAGTCGTGCTTCGGTAGCTCAGTTGGTAGAGCACTTGCCCGCGAAAGGCAAAGGTCCCGAGTTCGAGTCTCGGTCGGGCACACAGTTTTAATCTGCCAGGAAGTTTCATATCAGCGCACACTCCGCTGCAGAGTGAAAATCTCATTCTGGAAACATCCCCCAGGCTGTGGCTAAGCCATGTCTCCGCAATATCCTTTCTTTCAGGAGTGCTAGTTCTGCAAGGTTCGCAGGAGAGCTTCTGTAAAGTTTGGAAGGTAGGAGACGAGATACTGGCAGAAGTAAAGCTGTGAGGACCGGGCGTGAGTCGTGCTTCGGTAGCTCAGTTGGTAGAGCACTTGCCCGCGAAAGGCAAAGGTCCCGAGTTCGAGTCTCGGTCGGGCACACAGTTTTAATCTGCCAGGAAGTTTCAAAGGTACACGTGTTGTCCTTCGGCTCCGAACGCACATATCGATAACGTTTCGTTGAATGGTTCGCACGCTGACATTTGTTGACGGCCCAGCATTGAAATTACCAGCAATACGCGGAAGTGTTGCACTTCTGTCACAATGAGCGAATCTTTTCAGTCGTCGTTGGTCCCATTATTGCAGGATCTTTTTTCCTGTGGCTGCGATGTCGGAGATTTAATGTCTTACGGGATTCCTGATAATCACGGTAAGGCAACGGCCTTGCCGCAGTGGATACACCGGTTTCCGTGAAATCACCGAAGTTATGCGCTGTCGTTCGTGGTCGGCACTTGAATGGGTGATCATCCAGGCCGCCATGCTCAGTTGCCACTTTTCGGGGTGCACTCAGCCTCGTGATGCCAATTGAGGAGCTACTTCACCGAATAGTAGCGGCTTCGGTCAAAAATACCATCATAACGACCAGGAGAGCGGTGTGCTGACCACACGCCCCTCCTATTCGCATCCTCCATTGGGGATGGCATGGTGATCGGGATGGTCGCGGTAGGCCACTCGCGGCCTGAGGACGGAGTGCTTTGGATAATCACGGTACACTCATCTCTCGTTCGCCTACTCTAACACTACGTTCAAACTCACTTAAATCTTGATAACCTGACATTGTAACAGCAGTAAAAGATCTGACAACTACGCCAGACACTCGTTGTCTCATAGAGGCGTTTCTGGCCGCAGCCCCGAATTCTGCCCGTTTACACAACTCTGTGCTTGAATACGCATGCCTATAACAGTTTCTTTGGCGCTTCGTGTATAGGTTATCAATAACTACTTTTTCTCAGTTAGTAGCATTGATGCAGTGGATGTTACAGATTGCTCACGTAGTTCACCCACTACATCCGTACGTTGTGCTTTGTCCTGCCCATCGCTGATGATAAAAAATCAGACATATACGTGTTGTTTTTGTTGTGGTCCTCAGTCCTGAGACTGGTTTGATGCAGCTCCCCCATGCTACTCTATCCTGTGCAAGCTTCTTCATCTCCCAGTACCTACTGCAACTTACATCCTTCTGAATCTGCTTAGTGTATTGATCTCTTGGTCTCCTTCTACGATTTTTACCCTCCAATGCTAAATTGGCGATCCCTTGATGCCTCAGAACATGTCCTACCAACCGATCCCTTCTTATAGTCAAGTTGTGACACAAACTCCTCTTCTCCCCAATTCTATTCAATACCTCCTCATTAGTTACGTGATCTACCCACCTTATCTTCAGCATTCTTCTGTAGCACCACATTTCGAAAGCTTCTATTCTCTTCTTGTCCAAACTGGTTATCGTCCATGTTTCACTTCCATACATGGCTACACTCCATAGAAACACTTTCAGAAACGACTTCCTGACACTTAAATCTATACTCGATGTTAACAAATTTCTCTTCTTCAGAAAAGATTTCCTTGCCATTGCCAGTCTACATTTTATATCCTCTCTACTTCGACCATCATCAGTTATTTTACTCCCTAAATAGCAAAACTCCTTTACTACTTTAAGTGTCTCATTTCCTAATCTAATGCCCTCAGCATCACCCGATTTATTTTAACTACATTCCATTATCCTCGTTTTGCTTTTGTTGATGTTCATCTTATATCCTCCTTCCAAGACACTGTCCATTCCGTTCAACTGCTCTTCCAAGTCCTTTGCTGTCTCTGACAGAATTACAATGTCATCGGCGAACCTCAAAGATTTTACTTCTTCTCCATGAATTTTAATACCTACTCCGAATTTTTCTTTTGTTTCCTTTACTGCTTGCTCAATATACAGATTGAATAACATCGCGGAGAGGCTACAACCCTGTCTCACTCCTTTCCCAACCACTGCTTCCCTTTCATGCCCCTCGACTCTTATAACTGCCATCTGGTTTCTGTACAAATTGTAAATACCCTTTCGCTCCTTGTATTTTACCCCTGCCACCTTCAGAATTTGAAAGAGAGTATTCCAGTTAACGTTGTCAGAAGCTTTCTCAAAGTCTACAAATGCTAGAAACGTAGGTTTGCCTTTTCTTAATCTTTCTTCTAAGATAAGTCGTAAGGTTAGTATTGCCTCACGTGTTCCAACATTTCTACGGAATCCAAACTGATCTTCCCCGAGGTCCGCTTCTACCAGTTTTTCCATTCGTCTGTAAAGAATTCGCGTTAGTATTTTGCAGCTGTGACTTATTAAACTGATAGTTCGGTAATTTTCACATCTGTCAACACCTGCTTTCTTTGGTATTGGAATTATTATATTCTTCTTGAAGTCTGTGGGTATTTCGCCTGTCTCATACATCTTTCTCACCAGATGGTAGAGTTTTGTCATGACTGGCTCTCCCAAAGCCATCAGTAGTTCTAATGGAATTTTGTCTACTCCCGGGGCCTTGTTTCGACTCAGGTCTTTCAGTGCCCTGTCAAACTCTTCACGCAGTATCTTATCTCCCATTTTATCTTCATCTACATTTTCTTCCATTTCCATAATATTGTCCTCAAGTACATCGCCCTTGTATAAACCCTCTATATACTCCTTCCACCTTTCTGCCTTCCCTTCTTTGCTTAGAACTGGTTGCCATCTGAGCTCTTGATATTCATACAAGTGGTTCTCTTCTCTCCAAAGGTCTCTTTAATTTTCCTGTAGGCAGTATCTATCTTACCCCTAGTGAGACAAGCCTCTACATCCTTACATTTGTCCTCTAGCCATCCCTGCTTAACCATTTTGCACTTCCTGTCGATATCATTTTTGAGACGTATGTATTCCTTTTTGCCTGCTTCATTTACTGCATTTTTATATTTTCTCCTTTCATCAATTAAATTCAATATTTCTTCTGTTACCCAAGGATTTCTATTAGCCCTCGTCTTTTTACCTACTTGATCCTCTGCTGCCTTCACTACTTCATCCCTCAGAGCTACCCATTCTTCTTCTACTGTATTTCTTTCCCCCATTCCTGTCAATTGTCCCCTTTATGCTCTCCCTGAAACTCTGTACAATCTCTGGTTCTTTCAGTTTATCCAGGTCCCATCTCCTTAAATTCCCACCTTTCTGCAGTTTCTTCAGTTTCAATCTGCAGTTCATAACCAATAGATTGTCTTACAATTTAAAACCTGGTTTCTAAATCTCTGTCTTACCATTATATAATCTATCTGATACCTTTTAGTATCTCCAGGATTCTTCCAGGTATACAACCTTCTTTTATGATTCTTGAACCAAGTATTAGCTATGATTAAGTTATGCTCTGTGCAAAATTCTACAAGGCGGCTTCCTCTTTCATTTCTTCCCCCCAATCCATATTCACCTGCTATGTTTCCTTCTCTCCCTTTTCCTACACTTGAATTCCAGTCACCCATGACTATTAAATTTTCGTCTCCCGTCACTACCTGAATAATCTCTTTTATCTCGTCATACATTTCATCAATTTCTTCATCATCTGCAGAGCTAGTTGGCATATAAACTTGTACTACTGTAGTAGGCATGGGATTCGTGTCTATCTTGGCCACAATAATGCGTTCACTATGCTGTTTGTAGTAGCTAACCCGCACTCCTATTTTTTTATTCATTATTAAACCCACTCTTGCATTACCCCTATTTGATTTTGTACGAGGGCAGTTCAATAAGTAATGCAACACATTTTTTTCTGAAACAGGTGTTGTTTTATTCAGCATTGAAATACACCAGGTTATTCCCCAATCTTTTAGCTACATAACACTATTTTTCAACGTAATCTCCATTCAATGCTACGGCCTTACGCCACCTTGAAATGAGGTCCTGTATGCCTGCACGGTACCATTCCACTAGTCGATGTCGGAGCCAACGTCGTACTGCATCAATAAATTCATCATCCGCGTAGTGCCTCCCACGGATTGCGTCCTTCATTGGGCCAAACATATGGAAATCCGACGGTGCGAGATCGGGGCTGTAGCGTGCATGAGGAAGAACAGTCCACTGAAGTTTTTTGAGCTCCTCTCGGGTGCGAAGACTTGTGTGAGGGCTTGCGTTGTCATGAAGAAGGAGAAGTTCGTTCAGATTTTTGTGCCTACGAACACGCTGAATTCGTTTCTTCAATTTCTGAAGAGTATCACAATACACTTCAGAGTTGATCGTTTGACCATGGGGAAGGACATCGAACAGAATAACCCCTTCAGCGTCCCAGAAGACTGTAACCATGACTTTACCGGCTGAGGGTATGGCTTCAAACTTTTTCTTGGTAGGGGAGTGGGTGTGGCGCCACTCCATTGATTGCCGTTTTGTTTCAGGTTCGAAGTGATGAACCCATGTTTCATCGCCTGTAACAATCTTTGACAAGAAATTGTCACCCTCAGCCACATGACGAGCAAGCAATTCCGCACAGATGGTTCTCCTTTGCTCTTTATGGTGTTCGGTTAGATAACGAGGGACCCAGCGAGAACAAACCTTTGAATATCCCAACTGGTGAACAATTGGCACAGCACTACCAACCGAGATGTCAAGTTGAGCACTGAGCTGTTTGATGGTGACCCGTCGATCATCTCGAACGAGTGTGTTCGCATGCTCCGCCATTGCAGGAGTCACAGCTGTGCACGGCCGGCCCGCACGCGGGAGATCAGACAGTCTTGCTTGACCTTGCGGCGATGATGACACACGCTTTGCCCAACGACTCACCGTGCTTTTGTCCACTGCCAGATCACCGTAGACATTCTGCAAGCGCCAATGAATATCTGAGATGCCCTGGTTTTCCGCCAAAAGAAACTCGATCACTGCCCGTTGTTTGCAACGCACATCCGTTACAGACGCCATTTTAACAGCTCCGTACAGCGCTGCCACCCGTCGGAAGTCAATGAAACTATACGAGGCGAAGCGGGAATGTTTGAAAATATTCCACAAGAAATTTCCGGTTTTTTCAACCAAAATTGGCCGAGAAAAAAAATGTGTTGCATTACTTATTGAACTGCCCTCGTATTTATAACCCTGTAATCACCTGACCAAAAGTCTTGTTCCTCCTGCCACCGAACTTCACTAATTCCCACTATATCTAACTTTAACCTATCCATTTCCCTTTTTAAATTTTCTAACCTACCTGCCCGATTAAGGGATCTGACATTCCACGCTCCGATCCGTAGAATGCCAGTTTTCTTTCTCCCGATAACGACGTCCTCCTGAGTAGTCCCCGCCCGGAGATCCGAATGGGGGACTATTTTACCTCCGGAATATTTTATCCAAGAGGACGCCATCATCATTTAATCATACAGTAGAGCTGCATGTCCTCGGGAAAAATTACGGCTGTAGTTTCCCCTTGCTTTCAGCCGTTCGCAGTACCAGCACAGCAAGGCCGTTTTGGTTAATGTTACAAGGCCAGATCAGTCAATCATCCAGACTGTTGCCCCTGCAACTACTGAAAAGGCTGCTGCCCCCCTTCAGGAACCACATGTTTGTCTGGCCTCTCAACAGATACCCCTCCGTTGTGGTTGCACCTACGGTACGGCCATCTATATCGCTGAGGCACGCAAGCCTCCCCACCAACGGCAAGGTCCATGGTTCATGGGGGAAGGGACATATACGTAAAAAATGTTAAATATCTCAAGAAAATGTCTTCTCCAAGTCGTAGATAGTATCGGCGGTAGCCCTGAAATTGTTTCATTACTCGCTGAGAAACAAATATAAGAATTAATTAACAGCGCGATTCAGCAATAGCTACATAAGGGCTCCTATAGTGCAGCACACAGTTTTATCATTGATAATGTTACTGTTACTGTTATTATTAGCGGATTACTATTATTATGAGCGGCTGTGATCAGATATAAATCTTTAACAGCCAGAAGTTTTCCAGTTTGTGCCACTTCAGAAGTAAGAAAGTGCAGTAGTCATGTGATTTACGAACAGTAAGTATGGTGCACACATTTTAAATGGGGTGGCAGTGTGCAGGTCAAGCAAGTGCCGCAATGGAAACGAGTAATGCAGGGGAAGTATGTTTTGTAACAAGTGTCTACGGCCACTGTGGACAGTTAGCTTTCTTGTCTAGGTAGGGGCTGTGGATAGCATTTACGATGCACCACGAATTCCTCCGTCATTGATTCTGACACACGAATGCACACACAAACACACACACACACACACACACACACACGTAATTGATCTTTCATTATTTTAAAATTAAAAGTGTTCGAAGCAATGTCTTTCATTCTAAATCTTATAATTAAATGCACCCGGAATCATGTAAGTCTCACCTTTACCTACGATAATGGTGTAAGCTGAAGATATGAATTAATACTTGTGCCACTGCCAGGGCTCGTGCCCATTTGTCCTTGCTTACTATGCGGAACACTGACCATTACACCACCGCAGCACAATCGTTAACATTGCTGCACGGTCTACCAGATTCCAGTGCCCCCCCCCCCCCCCTCCAAACGCAAACTTTAATTCATATCTTTAGGTTATTCTCCCCCTAAGTCGTCAATATTGCGTTGGACATAATGGGGAAGTCCTGTACCTCAGGTGATCTTATAATTAAATTCTCACCCGGGACATTTGAGCCTCATTTCTATCCACGATAATGATTCATCCTACAGCTTATTTAGGTGCTAAAGTTAGTGACAATGTGGGGGAAGGTGGGGGGGGGGAGGCAGTCAGGGGGCACGGCGTGGTATAGCTGATGTGTGATTGTACACAGGCGTAATGGTCTGAGAAAGGTTGGGAACGAGTAACTCATTCCAAAGGCTTTCCTTTAGGTTCCGGCCGCGTGTGTGTATAGACCTGTCCATTGCACGAATGTTATCGTCCCCACAACATTGCGATACAGATGCTGCTGGATGACTGGGTGTTTTATCATGAAGCTTTAATCGCCGACCCCGAGCAGTTCCTCTATCCTAGGCAGTGAACAGTACTGTAAAGTATGTTCATACTACGTCGCATTTAGCATTTACTTAAATGCAATAAAGAGTCATGCCGTAACCACAAAAACACCTTCATATCGTAAAGCCACCCCGTCCGAGTTTCAGTGTCTTCCAGGTAATGTTCTCTAGGAATTTGCCAAATCCAAATACTTCCATCGGAGATCACCGCAAGTGATTCATCTCGGTAAATCACTTGTTTCCAGTCAACCTCAGTCCAGTGCCGTCCCTCTTTCGGTCATGTAAATCGTCGCTTGGTGTTGTCTGGAAACGTGTGTGACTGATGAGGAGCTGCTCCACCACAGTTTCCCCATTCGTTGTAAGTTCCTGCTGACAGTCATTGTGCCAGCTCGACTGCTGTTAGCACTTTGGATCTCACGAGCGACTCCTTCAGCTAAATTCATGAAATTTTGTACAACCATCCACCGGGATACTAGACAGTCCCTTTCCGTTAGTACAATACGTGTGCCAAGTCTTGGTTTAGTTATGGCTGTTCCTTTCCGTTTGCACTACACAGTCGCTGCACCAACAGTGGACTTGGGCATCTTAAGAAGGGTTGAACTGTTCATAATGCGTTCATTACACAGGTGACGGCTGCTGATTAGTGCACTGAAGGCACTCAAATTTTCATTCTATTGTTACCGCTTGTCTACTGACAATGCAGTACTTCGCCCTACTACTACACCTCGGGATCCGCCTCCTGTGGCATCAGGTGGCCAATTCCGCATTCCGCCTCCTGTGACATCTGGTGGTCTTTTCCGCATTACTTATGAGTCTTCACATGTCTTTGATAAAATAACATGATATCCATATGATTCTGTCACATTAATGTGACGGCTTCCTACGCCAGCATCGATAAGCAGTAACCATTCACAGACGGCAGATGGCAGCACTAGCAGTGGAGGTTGTATAAAGTTTAGATTGAAATTTTCACTCTACAGCGGAGTGTGCGCTGATATGAAACTTCCTGGCAGATTAAAACTGTGTGCCGGACCGAGACTCGAACTCGGGACCTTTGCCTTTCGCAGGCAAGTGGTCTACCACCTGAGCTACCCAAGCACGACTCATGCCCCGTCCTCACAGCTTTACTTCTGCCAGTACCTCGTCTCCTACCTTCCAAACTTTACAGAAGCTCTCCTGCAAACCTTGCAGAACTAGCACTCCTGAAAGAAAGGATATTGCGGAGACATGGCTTAGTCACAGCCTGGGGGATGTTTCTAGAATGAAATTTTCATGCTACAGCGGAGTGTGCGCTGATATGAAACTTCCTGGCAGATTAAAACTGTGTGCCGGACCGAGACTCGAACTCGGGACCTTTGCCTTTCGCGGGCAAGTGCTCTACCACCTGAGCTACCCAAGCACGACTCACGCCCCGTCCTCACAGCTTTACTTCTGCTAGTACCTCATCTCCTACCTTCCAAACTTTACAGAAGCTCTCCTGCATACCTTGCAGAACTAGCACTCCTGAAAGAAAGGATATTGCGGAGACATGGCTTAGTCACAGCCTGGGGGATGTTTCTAGAATGAAATTTTCATCCTACAGCGGAGTGTGCGCTGATATGAAACTTCCTGGCAGATTAAAACTGTGTGCCGGACCGAGACTCGAACTTGGGACCTTTGCCTTTCGCGGGCAAGTGCTCTACCACCTGAGCTACCCAAGCACGACTCACGCCCCGTCCTCACAGCTTTACTTCTGCCAGTACCTCGTCTCCTACCTTCCAAACTTTACAGAAGCTCTCCTGCGAACGTTGCAGAACTAGCACTCCTGGAAGGTAGGAGACGAGGTACTGGCAGAAGTAAAGCTGTGAGGACGGGGCGTGAGTCGTGCTTGGGTAGCTCAGGTGGTAGAGCACTTGCCCGCGAAAGGCAAAGGTCCCGTGTTCGAGTCTCGGTCCGGCACACAGTTTTAATCTCCCAGGAAGTTGTATAAAGTTTGTTTGGGGGACATGGGAAAGCAGTGCACTCGTTGTTGTAATGATGAAACGGAGTGATTGGTCTAATATCCAAAAGCGCATGATCATTGGCTTTCGGACCATAGGTGGAAGCATTACCTAAACCGGTAAGTTTGCAAATTACACGCCTGCAGCTGTGGTTAGAGTATACCATGCGTGGCAAAACCTTTGCTGAGGTGTCCCACGGTCCATAGATGACAAGTCTCTGTCGATCCATTGTGGACGTGGGACGGTGGCTGATCAAATATTTAACAGACAATTTTCCCAAACAGCAGTGCAAATTGAGAAGTAACTTCATTTTACTTTCGTCTTTAGTTTCGGCAATTCAGTGTGATATCTTCAGGCACCTTATGCACTACTCAAAAACTATCAATATTGGCATAGTGGGGCCATATGTTTTTGGATGTCGTGGAGTCGTACCAATCCAGAAACAGATGACCCCAATACGCCAGTATTGATAATGGATCAACGACGTCTAGAAACGATGGCCCTAATACGCCAATATTGAGAAACAGATGGTCCCAGTATTCCAGTAACGATGATTTTTGGGAGGTGAATCTGGAGCCTGTAGATGACACATTGAACTGCCGAAACTGGTAGCGAAAATTAAATAAAATAACTTTTCCATCCCCACTGTTGTTTGGCGAATTCCTTTGTTACACAGATGACAGGTGAGACTTGCGACTAACCGCCCAGACAAACCGAGGGGCTACCAAGTCTCTTCAATGACCGTTCGACGAAAGTTGCTATGCATGGGCCTCCGGAGCGGACGACTGGTTCATGCATTCATGCTGACGGCTGTTCATCTGCGACGAAGGGTGCAATTTGCACGTCAGTAACGCAACTGGACGTCCATTGAGTGGCTACAGGTGGCCCTATCAGATGAACCACGTTTTATGCTCCATCGGACAGATGGCCGTTGGCATGTACGACGTGAAACGTCTGACAGAAAACACCCTGCAACAGTTATGTTCTGGGGAATGTTTTCTTGGTGTTCTCTGGACGATCTTATTATTCTGGTAGTCACAGTGAACCAACATAAGATGTGTCTCTCCTTGGGGATTATGTCCACCCCTACATGCAGTTTGTTTTTCTTAGACACCATTGCATCTACCAGCAGGACAATGTAGTGTTCGTACGTGATTCGAAGAGCAGCACGATGAGTTTACCGTACTCCCTTGGCCACCAATATTCCAAGATTTAAAATCAATGGAGAATCTGTGGGACCGTCTCGATAGGACTGTTCGCGCCTTTGATCCTCTGTCAAAGAACCACCGAGAAACCCAGATCATCTGGCCAGGGCACTGGACTAGGGTTGTCTCGATATACCTGTCGGTACCTTCGGGTTGTCTGTTGAAATAAAACTGAAGTAACATAATTTAACGTACATATTACAAATTATTTTCAGACTTCACAAGAGCATCTTGAAACGCAAAATGATAATAAAATTTAAGTTAAGAAACACAGTGACCGTTTAAGACGTCATACTGACCGTCGTACACATAAAAGAGGTTAGCTACTTGCCAAGAAAGAGAGATTCAATTAGCCTACAATATATGAAGAGTATAGAGTATGATTTCTCTAAACACAATCAACACTTTTAATCCAGTGTAGCCGGACGCTGTGGCCTAGCGGTTATAGGCGCTTCAGTCTGAAACCGCGCTGCTGCTACGGTCGCAGGTTCGAATCCTGCCTCGGGCTTGGATGTGTGTGCTTGCTTAGGTTAAAGTAGCTCTAAATCTATGGGACTGATTACCCCAGATCTTAAGTCCCATAGCGCTCAGAGCCAATGCACTGTTGAATAATATACTTCTCAGATATCGACTTACACAATATCACAACTTGTAATGTGATTTTGCGGCATTACAATCAAGTAATTTTCAAGAAGATAACAATTTCCACAGTTGCTTTGATACTTTTATTTTACGAAGCTGATCCTCAAGAAGTTTGTTGTATTATTGTAATATAACTTCTTGGGCACAATGTGGTACAGCATTTCATTGCATTATAAGTATAAAGTGAAATGGAAGACCAAAAAAGTCTTCAGATTACCCATTAGGGAAGGTATCTGATGGAACGTGTGCGCCCTTGCCGCCACAGAACAAAGTCTAGTATCAGTGCTACAGGTGGTGGCGTGTCCTGGAGGTTCCAGTGCGCTTATGAATGACAGTTTAGAATCTTCAAGACAGCGAAGAAACTCGTATTTCTTAATCATGCCTAAATTAATTTCATGCAGAGAATTGTTTGATTTCTTTCAACGAACGTCCTGCAGTAGTGACATCATTCGGGTAGCAACATACAGGTCCCCTTTGTTAAGCGTAATTTAGCGCAGAAATCTTTCACGGGAACGTTTTTTTTCCTCCCACGTCACGAAGCAAAGGTGCCGCTGTATGGGAATAAGTTCGAGATTTGCGGGATGCCAATAGTAAGTGAAAACATTGCACACACTCACATAAAATGGGTTCCATGACGAATGGTCAACATTCAGTGATGCGATAGGAATGATCATCCGAAGCAAAAAAGTCTGGCAAATGTGGGCTCTAAAATCTATATCTTAACAAAATACTAAGAGCAATTATTTATCTTCGATGCTGTGAAACAAACCTACAGAAAGCTCTTCGTTCTCCATATTTTTAGAGGTGATAGAATGAACCAAAACAAGTAGAAATCATTTAAACATGGCATGGCCTCGAAAAGACAATTTATTTTGTTTTGGTCCATACTACCTCCTCCCAAAATATGGGTAGCAAATTGATTGAGTTACAAAATATTTGTTTCACGACATGTAAAATAAAGAAGTGATCACAGCTCTTGAAGTATATGTTCTAGAGAGCTCGATTATTGTACTTTCTTACTTTGAATGATCTTTTCTGTCATATCCCTAAGTATTTTCTATTTAGCCACAGACACCTTGTATAGTGTACTATCTGTAACAAACGTGCTCATGACTCATGTCATAAGTCTTGTATCTCAGTCCCTTTATTTCATTTACGACATTATGAATATATATAGAATCCTGTGATCGATTTCCGGCTAATAAGTCGTCAGCAACTAATGGAAATGACTAACTGTGTTATAATTAATTTTATTATCGTGTGAATATGGCCTGTATGTGACCGATAAAATGTATCGAACACATGATTTATCTTTTTTTAACACTTATTTTTTGAGCAGTACCGGTTTTAAAAACGTTCGATAACTCACTGACGTTTAGTGTTCAACTCTAGATTAACTTCATCAATGGAATTTTCTCGGTAGTCGATACTAACAATAAAATTGTAAAACCGTCCAGTCCGCTTTTTGAACAAGCTAATCTCCACAAATATTAGACAAATTTCCATGACTTTTCACAGGTAACTTCAGAGTACCCTCAGCTAAGGAAGACATTCCATGTCATCAGAAACTGATCGTGGAAGAAAAGGACATCGTGGCTTAAAATTTTGTCTAAAACCGTCGTGTGTCTGTCTGTTTGAACACGCCAAACTCCTAAGGTACTAGACGAACTGTCATGCGATTTTGACGGGTAACTTGAACGTAGCTTGGGGCAAGACACAGGCTTTATTTAATCAAAATCGGAACACCGAGAAAAATTAAAATTTTATCCAAAATTGTCTGCTCACCATATTAGTTTGCATATTGGATGATCTTTGCATTGTACACCAAAGAACCAATAGATAGCGCTGTTAGTTTCTTAGTGAGGTAAAGGAGCAATAGATGACGCTGTTACATTTTTTTCTTTTTATCTAGTGACAGGTATAATGTCGGAAATTTACGTCAGTGACAGATTTTATCGGGACTGTGTCGTCCTTACGAATGCAAACAAACACTGAAATTATCTTCCCAGGTATACGACTTGATGCGGCTTGCGAACACCTGGTTTTAACTCGCCCTTTGCAAACTCCTTTCAAATTCGAGGTGGGATGCAACTTCGATTGAGAGGATAGAGAGCATCATGCGTAGTCTCGCTCCTCAGAACCCTTGACACGCAAAGGCTTCAAGCTACTTCTCTCCAACGTAACATCACAGAAGCGGACATTTTGATGGCAGGTGCCGCAGGCGGGTGGGTTTTATACCCCAGATCCCAGTTATTGCGAACACTTTATCGTTTCGCTTTAACCTTGTACTATTCCCGGTGAGCTTATGTTATGCCACGATGCCACGACTATAACAAAACACAAGGTCAGACGCCGCGTACTGCGGTCGTGAACTTTGGTCAGCTGCTGTTTGCGTGACCTGCTCTATGTGACTCTCTTCCGTGTTAGTGAAGCAAACAAGCTTTACTGCTTCAAACGCTGTATAAAAAATAAATTCCACGTGTACAAAGTCTCGAGCACATTTAGAAACCAATGTCTCTTTTACACATTCCCAAATCGTTCGATCGTCAATTTTACGGGTTCATGCTTGTCGTGCTTGTCTCCAGATGACGTTAAGCCTTTCTGCTTTATATACTAGTCGAAGTTGCTCTTTTCTGCAGAAAATACAAATCAGTTTAATTTTATCTATATTTTGCAGCTTCAAACGTGACTCGACTCAATACACTCGAGGTATGAAGTAAAAAAACGCCTTCAGTCCCAATTTTTCATGTTTTATTCAGTACACGATGCATTTCAGACCCTGTGGGTCTATCTTCAGGTGTAGTTCGTCTTAATACATGAATTATTTGTTCTCTTGAATAAGATGAAATCCATATTCCTGTCACGATAAGGTTTGATGTTAGGTTACGAACTTCGTAAGTCAGACGCGGAAAATATGTGTGAAATAATGGAGAAGATGAATAGCGTAAACTTACCAAATAATCCAAGAAAAGCCTTTTTAACGTTTTAGTAACAGTATAAGTTTTTTTCCTCCATCGTTTTCAAGCATATCATTTCATTCAAGAGACACGTATCTCCAGTTGTTCTAACAGATTTAGGGTCTTACCATTAGCTTCATTATGCAATAGTACCAAATTGTTTTGTAGATTGTTGATGACATATTTCGTTTCAAACATATGTTGTGCAATGACTGATTTTCCAAAGTGGTTGAGCCTGAAAGCACTTACATGTTCTTGAAAACGGATTTTGAAGTTTCTGCCTGTTTTCGCTACATAGTAGGCAGGACAACTGGAACATGACACTTTGTACACTCCACTGTTGTTGCATGTTTGTGTATTTCATCTTATATTATGGATGAGTAAGTTTCCTATTATTAGTTGAGAATGAAACTCTTACATTTGTTTCTCGGGAAAGGTTGGCTATTTTTTTGTGATATGGGTCCCAGGTATGGGATACTGGCGAATATTTTCTCTTCTTTCATAATGTTATCATTCTTTGTCTTGCTTTTGGTATTTGTTTGTCTCAATTGTCATTTGTTTTGGCTGTGTAGCCATTGAACATGGCAATGCTCTTTATTGTATCTATCTCATTCTTGAGGGTGTTTCCATCTAGATCAAGAGAGTGCACTCTGTGTAGAATGCACCTAAATGTAAAATTGGTTGAAATGGCTCTGAGTACTATAGGACTCAACATCTGAGGTCATCAGTCCCCTAGAACTTAGAACTACTTAAACCTAACTAACCTAAGGACATCACACACTTCCGTGCCCGAGGTAGAATTCGAACCTGCGACCAGAGCGGTCGCGCGGTTCCAGACTGAAGCGCCTACAACCGCTCGACCACACCGCCCAGCGACCTAAATGCAGCATGTTTCTGTGTGGTGGGATGGCATGATGAGTTGTGCAGTGTTATGTCTGTGTATGTGTGTTTTTGTTGATGGTTGGTGATTTTAAGGTCCAGGAAATTTATGCTTTTGTTGTCCTCATGTTCTATTGTGATTTTCATGTTTTTGTGGAAAGAATTGAATACCGCTAGTAGAACAAATAAATCATTTATTAAGACGAATTATATCTGAAGATGGACTCACAGAGTCCGAAATGCATCGTGTACTAAATAAGAGACGAAAAATTGTGACTGAAGGAAATCATGTCCTTATTCCTGTATTCGCCACTTGTTTTACTTCGACATTCATACTCCGCAAATCACCGTGAAGTGCATGGCATAGGGCACGTCCCAAGGTACCAGTTCTTCGTTTTCATTCACGTACGGAGGGCGGGCAGAATGACTGTTTGAATGTCTCAGTGCCACGCGGAGTGACCGCGCAGTTAGAGGCGCCATATCACTGATTGCGCGGACCCTCCGGCCGGAGGATCGAGTCCTCCCTCGGGCATGGGTGTGTATGTTTTTCTTAGTATAAGTTCGTTTAAGTTAGTTTAAGTAGTGTGGAAGTGTAGGGACGGATGACCTCAGCAGTTTGGTCCCTTAGGAATTCACACACATTTGAACACTTGAATGTCTCAGTGCTTGTACTCACCATCCCTATGTGAGTGATACGTAGAGTATATTCCTTTGTAGTGTATACCTTCTCTAAATAGCTGACGTCTGTCTTCGAGAATCTGCCAGTTCAGTTTCTTCGGGATCTCTGTGACACTCTATCACGGATTCAACAAACCTGTGACCATTCGTACTGCCCTGCTCTGTATACCTTCAATATCCCACGTTAGTCCTATTTGGTATGGGGCCCTCACATCTAAGAAATATTCTAGAACAGGTCGCAAGAGTGATTTGCATGCAATGTCCTTTGTACATTGATTGCACTTCTCCAGAACTCTACCAATAAATCAAAGTCAACCACCTGCTTTATCCACAACTAAGCTTATGTGATTATTCCATTTCGTATTCTTACAAAGTGTTGTACCCATGCATTTGTATGAGTTGGCTGATTCCAACAGTGACTGGTTAGTATTATAGCTATAGGATACTACGTTTCTTCATTTACATTTTTGAACACTTAAGAGCAAAGTACCAATCTTTGCCCCACTGGAATCTCTATCAAGACCTGACCGAATATTTATGCAGCTTCTCTCGGACATTATTTCAGCACAGGTTGAGTAGGACTTGTTTGGGGGAGGAGACCAGACAGCGAGGTCATCGGTCTCATAGGCTCGGGGAAGGACGGGGAAGGAAGTCGGCCGTGCCCTTTCAAAGGAACCATCCCGGCATTTGTCTGGAGTGATTTAGGGAATTCACGGAAAACCTAAATCAGAATGGCCGGACGTGGGATTGAATCGTCGTCCTCACGAATACGAGTCCAGTGTGCTAGCCAATGCGCAACCTCACTCAATCGCTCATCACAGGTAACTGTTTCATCTGCAAAAAGCCTGATGTTACTATTAATATTGTCTGCAAGGTTATTAGTATACAACATGAACAGCAAGGGTCCCAGTACACTTCCCTTGGGAAAACGCGAAGCTACTTCTACATCTGACGGCGACTCTCCATCAAAGATAACACGCTGCATCCTCCTTACCAACCAGTCCTCAGTTAAAAACCTCACTTGACACCCCATATGATCGAACTTCTGACTATACGTGTAGGTGTGGTACTGAGTCAGATACTTCTCGGAAACCAAGTAATACTGCATCCACCTAAGTGCCTTGATACAAAGCTTCCAGTACGTCATGTGAGAAAAGTGCGAATTGGGTTTCACATGATCGATGTCTTCGCAATCCACGCTGGTTGGCATGGCGGAGGTAATTCTGTTAAGGACACCTTATTATGTTTGAGCACAGAATATATTCTAAGATTCCACAACAAGTCGGTGTCAAACATACTGGACGGCTGTTTTGTGGATCATTTCTACTGCCCTTTTGTAGACGGGTCTTACCTATGATTTCTTCCAACTATTGGACACAGTGTTTTGTTCGAGGGATCTACGATGGATTGTAATTAGAATAGGGGTTATCACAGCTGCAAATTCAATATAGGATGTGATAGAGATTTTATCGGGTCGTGGAGTTTTATTAAATTTTAACGATTTCAGCTGTTTCTCAGCAATACTGACATTAATACAGAGTTCACTCATCTTTTCAGTGGTACGAGG
Source organism: Schistocerca nitens (assembly GCF_023898315.1). NCBI lineage: Eukaryota > Metazoa > Arthropoda > Insecta > Orthoptera > Acrididae > Schistocerca > Schistocerca nitens. Next base: position 145,236,987 of record NC_064620.1, on the reverse strand, counting down.
ATTAAATTGGGACAGCTATACTGGGTTTTCCTTTGTAAAGGAAGATTTGAAAACAGAGTTAAGCATTTCTACTTTTGCATTGCTATCCTCAGTTTCACTTCCTGTATAATTCGCTAAGGACTTTACAATAACTTTGGTGCCTCTAACAGCTTTCACATACGACCAGAATTTCTTTGGATTTTGTGAAAGATTATTTGACAATACTCCGCTACAGCAGTCGCTAAAGGTTTCACACATTGCTCTCTTGACAACCGAATGCCTTTCATTCAGCACCTCTCTGTCTATAGCCCTATGCTTTGTTTTACACCTATCATGCTGTAATCTCCGTTTCTTTAGAAGTTTCTTTGCAGTGACTGTTACCAATGAGGGTACGTCCCATTATGAACTTTTCTACTATCTGTCCACTGCATGGTCAACTGTTCTAGTGTTTTTTTAAAGGTGAGCCATAGTTTCTCTACGTGCGCCTGCTCTTTGCTGAACTTTTCAAGTTCCGCATTGAGAAATGACACCACTGAATTTTTTATCTGGTTTATTGCAGATATATATCTTTCTGCTTGTTTTAGCTGCCCTTTGTACGTGGGTAATCATTGTTCCCACAGACACGTCATGAACACTGATATCAGTTTCAATATGAATATCCTCAGGTTTCGATGACTACACGACGTATCTCCGTTTCAGTGTCAAGAAATTGTCATAAACACACTCACTTAATCATGTTGCTGTTATTCTCGTTACTTCTAGGATGCCATTTCCATTTTTGATTGCAGAAAGTTTTATTTACGTAATTGTGTTATGTTCTACGACCCATTCTCATACAATAGATATATGATATGTTTCCTTTTAGACGCATTGTGAATCTAAATTTGCAAATGAAGTGTCAAACACATATACACCTCCCTCCTAACTACATTAGTTCATCAGCTTGTCTCTTCCACTTGCTTGATGTACACCATTACGTCTACTGTTTCAACGCTGCCTTTACTGATGCGCACTGCTTTCCTTCGAGCGTATTAGTTGTGAATAATTTCGAAATCACACAAGAAGTATTTTTAACAAGTAGTACTCCACGATAACGTTAATAAACGCGAAACGAATACACGACGGACCATTAGCTGCCTGGCATTCTATGAAGCGCGCAGCTCCTCTGCAAGTTCATGTTTCACAGGTCTCACAGAATACAGGCCGGTACACAGCTCTAACGGCTGCTTTATTGTCAGCCATAACACTAAGTGACGTTTGACGACAACGGGAGCGTAAATGAAGGGACCTAGTTTTTTTGACGTACCTGCCAGCTGTTTATGAAATCGGACTTGAAAAGGGTTCCCTTGGAACAAATATTCTCATGACATTTAAAGACTCTGCTATTGAGAAAATCTTGCCAGTACTGAGTTTGTTTGTCTATCTGTTACATTATTACTGTGTCCACCCTGATAGCTGATTGGTCAGCGTGACGGACCGCAGTCCTAGGGCCCGGGTTCGATTCCCGGATGGGTCGGGGATTTTCTCCGCTCAGGGAGTGGGTGTTGTGTTGTCTTCATCGTCATTTCATCCCCATCCGGCGCTTAAGACGCCTAATGTGGCGTCGTATGTAATAAGATCTGCACCAAGGCGGTCGGGCGTGTCCCGTGTGGGGCCTCCTGGCCTATGACGGTAGACGCTCATTTCCATTTCGTTATTACTCTAACACACACTCCCAATCTGTAACTGAATCAAATTAAGCAGAAGTATTATCATGACCGAGTTACAAGTTTTCGAAATAAAAGCTACTGCAAACCCACAGGAATTCTCATTTTCAAGGCTGCTAAAGTTATCAAGACTTTAGAGAAACTCAGTCCGTTCGCAAGCCTCACACATACCATGGTAAAGACCTTTTTCTGTTTCAGGGATACAAGATGGTGTACGAGCGACAAAATATGGCTTAACTGTCGACATGTTACGTAAACAGTTCTAAAAATTTCGGTCAGCATAAGATGGCAAGAACTAAGCCCCTTACATGAAGTCATTAAAGATCACCTCGCATTCGGGAGGACGACGGTTCAATCCCGGCTTCGGCCATCCTGATTTAGGTTTTCCGTGATTTCCCTAAATCGCTTCAGGCAAATGCCGGGATGGTTCCTTTGAAAGGGCACGGCAGATTTCCTTCCCCATCCTTCCCTCACCCGAGCTTGCGCTCCGTCTCTAATGAGCTCGTTGTCGACGGGACGTTAAACACTCATCTCCTCCTCCATTAAAGATCACCTAACACACCTTGAGCGAACAGTAGGGCTGAACAAAAATGACTGACAAGGCACAATGCATCTTGTAGAGGGTATAGTATGGACGTATTGGAATAATTAATGTCGGGTGATTTTTTTAAAGTAATTCACACGACATGAAAACTTTATGGAAACATGTCAATTTACTGGAGGCTAGTTTATCCGAGGGAAGTATTCGAGTTGACCGTGGCCGGCTGGGGAGTGGTGAAGGGAAGTGACAATAGGCAGCTTAGGGCGGCTCAAACTCTGAGAAAGCTGTAATGGGGCGCGGCCTCCAGCTGCCTTAAGATGAGTGACAGTGAATGGGTGGTTGACCCCATGTTGGTGTACTGGGAAGCAGACGGAGAACTTGTATGCCTGTTGATAAATGTCCGTCGTCCCGTTTTCAGTGAAACATGCAAGTAAGCCGCGCAAAGCTATGGTGGAGTGGTCAACAGAGGCCAAAATATGCGTGTTTGTGACTATAGCAACTTCACCCTGAATTCACTGTCCGCAGAGTCTGAAGTAAATCAGGTGAAGAGTGACAGAATGAAATACGCCGGCCTCCGATGGGAACTTGAAGTACTCTCCTGGGAGTCAGAATTCCGGAAAAATTGGTGTTTTGTGCAGACGCTAACCTTGATGGGTGGCCTGGGAGGAGCTAAATAGCGGAAGTTGAGAGGAAGGGAAATTTGGTGGGAATTTGTTCACTTCCCAGAGCAGGCATTGGTTGGCGCTAGGAAGCGACGCATAATTAACGCGACTTGAGCTGCAATTGGTGTAAGTGATTTTGCTGGAGGGGAAACTGAGGCGAAGAGCAGACTGGGAGAAGTCCCCGTAGAGGCCTTCCGTTCCGAGCTTGCCTACAGTGCGGACGTGGCGTTCTCTGCTCAGCTTGCCTGAGAGAGAGTGAGCATCTCTGCAGTTTAGGACTTAGCAAACGGAACGATTGAGCTTGGAGATAGAAAGTTTTGGTTCAGCTATGTACTGAGCCAAGTGAATAGACGAGCGCAGCCTTGCAGCACCTCGAGGTCGGCCGACGTCCGCATAACGACGACGCCCCGCCACGCTGAATTCAGTGATATTGCGCCCGCTCTGGCCACTGATTAATTTGTTGGATCACGTCGGCAAAGTTTCCACGAGGGTTTCAGGTGCCGTGTATTGTAGAATTCTTCTCGCACTTCGCATTACGCCTGGGTCAGTCAATAGGAATTACTTTTGATTTATTGCGCTTTACTCCACACAATCGCAATTTATTACCACTGCCTGTTAGGAGAGTAATGTAATGTGATGATTGAAGGTCGTGAGTTAAAATAAATCTGTGCTAATCGACTGCATCTGTTTTCAATCAAGTAGTTGAAATCCCAAGTCACATGCTTAATTAATTTTATGTTCAACATTTGCATCTGGTGTTCAATAGCTGAATATAACATCAATGTGCACCCCTTTTTAATAAAAAGGGATCCATTCTGAATCAATTAATGTCAACTCTGCCACCGCAGTTCAATCAGGAGTCACAGGGCCTTATTACTTTCTTTGCATTATCCGACATTGCGGCAGTTTTGCACTCTCTGTTGATCTGTTAGTCAATTAACTGGGGTGAACACACACCAAAACCATTATAAAAATTTTTATCTGAAGATTTAACAACGCGTACCAAATAACTTTAATACGAGGGCATGATGAAACTGAAGCCTCCGAACTTATATCTGAATACTCTTAAGGAGTTTTAAGTTACACAAACGTTATTAACATTTTATATCTTTATTCTTCGTCTCTAGATATTTGCAGCCCTCTGCCACTAGAGGACTCCGAAGTGTAGTGCGTAGCGTGTAGTGTGTAACGTAACTATATCGGAGAGTGACAAACAGCCTGCAACAGTCCAGTTTCTAATCGACATGACATAGAGAACTGTCTCCATCAGTATGACAATTCCAGATCTCACAGGACCACTGCGAAGTCAGCAACATTCTGACGTCTTGGTTTAAATGTCGTCGATCAACCTCCATACGGTCCCGACTTGGCCACATCCGATTTTCGTCTACGTCCAAAACTTAAAGAACTAGGACTTCTCTTTGATACTGATCAGGCGGTGCAAGCAGAGGTTAAACATTCTACAGCGACGACATGAGTAAAGTGGTACCTTGTTGGGATAAGAGAGAAGTTCAGATTCGAGTCCCGACTTAGCACAAACTTTTCCAAGTCGCTTTAGGCAGCACATCTACAGTGATCAGCCACGTACCTATTTGCTGGTATGTCCACATTTGCACGGATGACAGCGGCGACACATCATGACACGGAAGCAATGAGGCCGCTGGAGGGTGTTGGCACCACATCTACCCACACGTCACCTAATTCTCGTAAATGCCTGGGAAGGGCGCGATGAGCTCTCACGCCAAGTTCAATCACATCCGAGAAGTGTTAGATCGGGTTCAGATCTGGCAGCCTGGGACCAGCACATCAACTGGAACTTGCCACTGTGTTCCCCAAACAACTCATCACACTCCTGACCATGTGAAATGGCGCATTATCTGGTTTAAAAAAGTCACTGCTATAGGAAAACACGACAGTCATAAAGGCGGTATACCTGGTCTGCAACCAGAGTACGGTACTCCTTGGCCGCCATGGTGACTTGCAACAGCTCCAGTAAACAATGGATGCCAACTTGAATGTTCCCAAGATTATAATGGAGCCGCCGCCAGCATGTCTCCGTCACGTAGTATAGGTGTCAAGGGACTGTTCCCCTCGGAGACAACGGATTCGCGCCCTCCCATCTGCATAATGAAGAATGTATCGCAATTGATCTCACGTTGCAACGTTCTGCCACCGCGCCAACGTCCAGTGCCGATGATCACGTGCCCATTACAGTCGTAGTTGCCGATGTCGTGGTGTTAAAATTGGAACATCACTGGTCGTCGACTGCGGAGGCCCGTCTTTAGGATTGTTCAGTGCTCTGCCTGTTCAGACACTCTTGGACTCCGCCCATCATTAAAGTCTGATGTTAGTTTCGTCCTCAGGATGATAATGTTGAGAGATATACAGGGTGAGTCACCTAACGTTACCGCTGGATGTATTTCGTAAACCACATCAAATACTGACGAACCGATTCCACAGACCGAACGTGAGGAGAGGGGCTAGTGTAATTGTTTAATACAAACCATACAAAAATGCACGGAAGTATGACGTTTTTTTTAAATGGAACCCCGTTAGTTTTGTTATCACATCTGAACATATAAACAAATACGTAATCAGTGCCGTTTGTTGCATTGTAAAATGTTAATTACATCCGGAGATATTGTAACCTAAAGTTGACGCTTGAGTACCACTCCTCCACTGTTCGATCGTGTGTATCGGAGAGCACCGAATTACGTAGGGATCCAAAGGGAACGGTGATGGACCTTAGGTACAGAAGAGACTAGAACAGCACATTACGTCCACATGCTAAACCTTTTTATTGGTCTTTTTCACTGACGCACATGTACATTACCATTAGGGGTGAGGTACACGTACACACGTGGTTTCCGTTTTCACTTACGGAGTGGAATAGAGTGTGTCCCTACATGTCAGGCTAGTAGATGTTCAATGTGGTGGCCATCATTTGCTGCACACAATTGCAGTCTCTGGCGTAATGAATGTCGTACACGCCGCAGGCTGCCACAATACGTTGTTTCATATCCTCTGGGGTTGTAGGCACATTACGGTACACATTCTCCTTTAACGTACCCCACAGAAAGAAGTCCAGAGGTGTAAGATCAGGAGAATGGGCTGGCCAATTTATGCGTCCTCCACGTCCTATGAAACGCCCGTCGAACATCCTGTCAAGGGTCAGCCTAGTGTTAATTGCGGAATGTGCAGGTGCACCATCATGCTGATACCACATACGTCGACGCGTTTCCAGTGGGACATTTTCGAGCAACGTTGGCAGATAATTCTGTAGAAATGCGATGTATGTTGCAGTGCTCTCCGATATACATGATCGAACAGCGGAGGAGTGGTACTCAAGCGTCAACTTTAGGTTACAATATCTCCGGATGTAATTAACATTTTACAATGCAACAAACGGCACTGATTACGTATTTGTTTATATGTTCAGATGTGCTAACAAAACTAACGTGGTTCCATTTAAAAAAACGTAGGTTTGTGTTAAAAAACATACTTCCGTGCATTTTTGTATGCTTTGTATTAAACAATTGCACTAGCCCCTCTCCGCACGTACTGTCTGTGGAATCGGTTCGTCAGTATTTGATGTGGTTTACGAAATATATCCAGCGGTAACGTTAGGAGGCTCACCCTGTACATGTACACATAAAGAGTAAATACCAGGAAGAAAGTTCCTTTTATCTAAAAAGTTTTAAGAGTTTACATAGGAAGGAATTCAAAGTCACTGCTTTTCAGTAATGCCTCATATATTTGTAGTAATTAAATGTATAGAACGCGAAATATTTAGAGCTGCTCTACAAAACACGACTGCACATCTAGCAATAATAATGTGGCGAAAACTGATTATATCGGTTCATAGAGCGCGTTTCTTCATGTGATTCTAAAATCAGTTACTATACCCACGTACCGATCAAGAAGGTCACGTGTTCCTAAGTATACTGTTCCTTAGCGACAACACTCTCCCCTACACAGAAAAATTCAGAGGGTTCAGGTTATGTGACACTGGAGGCCGTGGAACAAACACTGTTCCACCTACTTATCTTGTACAATATCGATGCGTTTTATATGTCTTAGGTCAGCAGAAAAGATTGCGTATTATTCACGCTCCAAATTCCCGACTTTTACGATGAAAGTACCTCTGCGGTGCGCTCTGCAATAAAATCACTTACGCATCTGGAAACTGCAATATACTGGCGAAAGACGCTTCCAAATTGATTTCAGAAATGGGAATTTAAGAATTCACAAAGCGTATGTTACATTCATAACGCATCATAATGAGCTCAGTACGCTATATACAGGATTTGAGAACATCATTAAACTTAGTTTATATTTAGAGGTATAGCGGGAAAAATAACACGAATTTCGTACACAGTGTATCTTTTGTACGAGTTAAAACGAGGATGGAAGTACCTTTGTTTAACGCTTCATCAACAGCCAAGTTAATTGAACCGATCGTAAGCTCATAATGTGCACTGATATCATCGTCTAAGGTCTTGGGAACAAGCTACCGTTCATTTTACCTACAGGTGTTCAATGAAGCCACGGAAAAGGTATAAACTGCGTTGACCGCAGTACGAGAGGTGTAAGCTTCGGGCCGCCTGTTTCGGTAAGATTCATAGCGACGAAGGCACACGCAATCGCCAGGTCGTTACTGTGGAATTTATTGAAGTGGTTTGCCCCTTGATGAATTCCTGTTGCTAAATCTCGCGGTAATTGCTTCTGCGTTTTCCCTTGGAGCCAGCGCCAGGGGGTCCGCGAGAAGACGTCACCTGAAGTCACGTACATGAACAGCGCGTCCACTGATGACCAGCTCCAGGTTTGACCCCTGTTTACAAACCAACATCATGTCGTATGCTGATGAAATGGTGGAACCAGCCTTTCGTTCGGGAGTAAAGATTTTCTCTTGCTTAAAAGAAGACTTCCCAGAGGTCAGTTCACGAACCAATGTTTATAAAACACTGGAATTAATTATATAAGATATTCTTAACTTTCATGTGATATCATTTTCCCTCAACCTCGATGTTTCGGTTTCGCTTTTCCAGTTATGTAAGCTTAAAGATTATTCAACTATTTATTCAGTTACTGTTCGAAACGTTAATTGGAAGATACTTACAGAATGACAAGACTATTATATACATATTCACTGCATAAATTTAAGACTAAGACTGAGTAGTGACCGAGTACTAAGGAATCCCAAATTATCTGTTGTAGACTGGCAAGCTCAAGTGATTAGGGTGGCTAGTAAGCCAGTACGGCAGGGAATCAAGTGAATACCTTCCATATTGTAAATGCGGAAGTGTGATTCTATGTTTGTTACGCCTTCACGCTGAAACGGTTGGACAAATTAGAAAAAAACTGGAATGGAATTAATTACACCCAGAATTAACACAGAAGCTACTTTTAAAAGTGTGTAGTACAAGATATTTATTGATTTGGAGACTATAGCGAGATACTTGGAACAATAATTACTCTTAGAAAAAGCTGTTTACTCTTTGACTTTCGGACTGTATAGCATTTGTGATAATGCTTTTATTTCTGAATCTGTCCTACATAGTACAACTCAAAGTAATAAATACAACCATCATGCAATCTTCAAAATGTTTAATCCACACTGGCGAATATGAATTTGTGGCAAGATCTTATGGGACCAAACTGCTTAGGTCATCGGTCCCTAAGCTTACACACTGCTTAATATAACTCAAACTAACTTACGCTATTGACAACACACACACCCATGCCCGAGGGAGGACTCGAGGACTCGACCTCTGACGGGTGGGGTGGAAGGGAGGGGGAAGGGCGCTCCACACTGGCCCCTTCCATTTTATCCGCTGACCGTCAAGCGTATCTTACAGCTTTTGAGACGCTTAAAGACTCAAACGACTGTTGTCATATAAATGCTGCATGGCAGACAGTCATCGTGCCTTTACGCGTACGCTTTTAAATGAGGCTGGATTTGATTCTGGCACGCGAGCGTATCCGCTGGTAACAGGCACATGTGTGACGACAGATGATATTGCTGCACGTACACATATTATAAAATCTATGCTGCACCCAATTAGAAATTGCTTATTGTCCTTCGTCGAGTTAGTACGTTTGTTACTCCTTCGCGCTGAAGCGGCTTGAAGAATTTGGGTGAACTTCGGTATGGCGTTAGTCTGTACCCTAAATTAACGTAAATGCTAACTTTAATTTTTAAAAAATCGTTGTTCCCGTGAGAGGGTCAAGACTGACTTCTGTTACCATGGCATGGGTAGCGTGACTAAAAGGTCATCCATGAAAGTTAACTCTCAACAAACTTGCCTTTCCAGTTGATACGTCTGCAGTCCCCTTTGAAAGTGGCTTTTTCGAACACCGTAAATATGATTCAATGACGAACGTTAAACGTGGCAGCTGTTCATCTGGGCCCACCAACTTTTTCGCACGGACAGCTCTACGTTGGCGTCTCCTGTGCATCGAGACCCAGAAATCTCTATATGTGCGCAGAGAACAAGAAGTCTCGGAAAATTGTTTACAGAGACGTATTATAGTAGATTCCTGGCTCTTCATAATCACCAAGACAGTTATGATCTTTTCCGTGCTTGGCATGTCAAATTTTCCCGGCACTTTTTGTAATTCGCTACTCGGTTTCGTGAAAGCTTTCCTTAAATGAACTACTGCGTTACGAGCGACATGTATTCTGTCAGGTTCTAATATTGTCTCAAAATATAGTTGTTTTCTTTTTCGATATCGCAAGGTTTGCTGAGTCGTAAGTGACTCACCCTTCAATGCCTCCGAGAGAGAACTTTTGTGATGGCGCATACGCTTGGATAGTGAGTTTCGGCATTAACATTTCTTTATAAATAACGGTTTAACCGCGAGTAGCACAGCGGATTGGTGCTATTTTGTTATAAATGCCTTATACGAAAATTACCTTTAGCATCAAATGGTTGAAATGGCTCTGAGCACTATGGGACTTAACATCTGTGGTCATCAGTCCCCTAGAACTTAGAACTACTTAAACCTAACTAACCTAAGGACATCACACACATCCATGCCCGAGGCAGGATTCGAACCTGCGACGTAGCAGTCGCGCGGTTCCGGACTGAGCGCCTAGAACCGCTAGACCACCGCGGCCGGCCTTTAGCATCATAACGACGTTAAACATCACTCAATACCGTTGTAAAGAGGAATGTAGAGACAGATAAGAAGATTTCCTGCTTCACAGCTGTGACAAAAAAAGAAAAAAAAAGGTTTCAGGTTATTGTTAAACACCATCCAACAGCCAAGATCGCTTAAAATATGTTTTTTACTCAAGGTAACCGGTTTCAAGAGACTATGCAGTCATTTTCAGTTCTTAAAATCCTTCGCTGCAAAACATATTCATTTTAGGCTAACCGGCCGGCCGCGGTGGCCAAGCGGTTCTAGGCGCTTCAGTCCGGAACCGCGCGACCACTACGGTCGCAGGTTCGAATCCTGCCCCGGGCATGGATGTGTGTGATGTCCTTAGGTTAATTAGGTTTAAGTAGTTCTAAGTTCTAGGGGACTGATGACCTCAGATGTTAAGTCCCATAGTGCTCAGAGTCATTTGAACCATTTTAGGCTAACCTAAGGCACTAGATGTCAAGTGGATAAAAATAGCACATTATAAAAGGTTTGTCATCGATAAAATGTGATTTTTTTTTACTTGACGTCTTTTGTGTGAGGTCAGCGTAAAACGAACATATCTTAAAAGATATTCAGACCTGAAGATAACAGCATGATCTACTGAAACCGGTTATCTTAAATTACCAGAAAAAAACACACGATTTGGCTGTTGAATTGTGTTTAACTATTTAACAGATCCAACTTGGGTATAATTCAATTAAAATCACTGAGTGTTGGGTCTGGCACAGTGTCCTGCTTTTCTTCCTTTTATTGGTTCATCAGTCTCGGGGCTGGTTTCATACGGCCCGCCACGAATTCCTCTCTTGTGCCAACCCCTTTATCTCAGAGTAACACTTGCAACCTACGTCCTCAATTATTTGCTGGATGTACTCCGATCCCTGTCTATCTCTACACTTTTAGCCCTCTACAGCTCCCTCTAGTACCATGGAAGTCAGTCCCTGTTGTCTTAACATATGTCCTATCTTCCGGTCTCTTCTCCTTATTAGTGTTTTCCACATTTTCCTTTCCTCTCCGGTTCTATGCAGAACCTCCTCATTCCTTACCTTATCAGTCCACCTAATTTTCAACATTCATCTCTAGCATCTCAGACGTTTCCATTCTCTTCTGCTACGGCTTCCCCGCAGTCCATGTTTTACTACCATATAATGCTGTACTCCAGATGTACGTTCTCAGAAATTTCTTCCTCAAATAAAGTCTTATGTCAGATACTAGTAGACTTCTCTTGGTCAGGAATTTCCTGTTTGCAAGTGATGGTCTGCTTTTGATGTCCTTCTTGCTCCGTACGTCATTAGATATCTTGCTGCATAGGCAGCAGAATTCCTTAACTTCATCTGCTTCGTGACCATCAGTCCCGAAATTAAGTTTCTCGGTGTTCCCATTTCTGCTACTTCTCATTACGAGTCTCCTTTCAAATTGTATTGAGCTGATGGACCTGTACTGGTATGGAGATATACTCATGAATCTACGGACCCTGCATCTCAGCAGGGGACTCCTCAATCTTGTGGCGACTCTGTAATGTTGCAGCTCGTGTGCACATGAAGTGATATGGGAACCCCTGATGCGTCTAGATACGACTTTGACAAGTGACACGTACGTAAGCATCATCTCTGATCACCTGCTTCCATTCATGCCCATTGTGTATTCCGACGGACTTGTGTAATACCAGCAGAACAATGCGGCACCCCACGTGTCCAGAATTGCTACAGAGTGGCTCGAGGAACACTCTTCTGAGTTTAAACACTTCCGCTGGCCACGAAACTCCCCAGACATCAACATCATTGAGCATATCTGGGATGCCTTGCAACGTGCTGTTCAGAAGAGATCTCCACCGCTTCGTACTCTCACGGATTTATGGACAGCCCTGCACGATTCATGGCGTCAGTTCCCTCCAGCACTACTCCAGACATTAGTCGAGTCCGTACCACGTCGTGTTCCGGACTTCCGCGTTCTTCCGGGGGGCCCTACACGGTATTAGGCATGGGTATCAGTTTCTTTAGCTCTTCGGTGTATGCCTAGCAGAATGCGTACGGTGCGATTTGAACGGGAGCGAGAACATAAAATTTATCACATATGAGGCAGATCCCAGATTAAGATGCGTTTCAAGAGTCAGTCATCAGAAAGTGTAGCCCTCCCTTCAGAGAAGTACCTTACAACACCTTTTTAAACCAATACCTGAACACTGCACGCCAGACATACTTCATAGGGTAAATACTGAAAATCCGAAGATGAGCAGTGCATTTCGCCGCAGAGTGATTTAGTAAGCGGGAAGCCTTCACAGGAAACTCAGCCAACTCCAGCGGCAGACGCTGCAAGAGAGGTGTTGTGCGTCGCCCTGTGGTTTACTGTTAAAACACCGAGAAATAACAGTCTTTTAACAGCCCACCTATTCACGAATCTCTCACCGCATACGTATTCGTCGCGACAAAACCATGAAGGATTAGAATGATTCGGGCTCACGACTAGTTTTACGAACAGTCTTTCTTTCGGAAGACCATTCACGCCTGGAAGGGGATATGGGGAAGTAACTCACAGATACGTGAGTGGCTCGAAGACGTCTTAAGTAACAGAATCCAGTTTGTTGTCCTCGACGGCATGTGTCCATCAAAGACAACGGTATCGTCAGAAGAGCCCAAAGGAAGTGTGACAGTACCGTTGTTGCTCTCCAGATACATAAATCATTTGTTGGTCAGGGTGGGCAGCAATCTGTGGTGGTCTGCTGATGATGGTGTGCTGTACGGTAAGGTTACGGCAAGCTGGAAAACAGAGTGAGAGAGAGAGAGGTGATATATACGTGCTTATGGTAAACCCCTTCCCTCAAATGGTTCAAATGGCTCTGAGCACTATGCGACTTAACTTCTGAGGTTATCAGTCGTCTAGAACTTAGAACTAATTAAACCTAACTAACCTAAGGACATCACACACATCCACGCCCGAGGCAGGATTCGAACCTGCGACCGTAGCGGTCGCTCGGTTCCTGACTGTAGCGCCTAGAACCGCACGGCCACGCCAGCCGGCCCCCTTCCCTCAAAAACATTTCTGTTCTTCATACTTCCTCTATGTTAGCTCAGATGACGTGTCACTGATCTCGTTTGTACTAAGACTGCAGTACACGCGAATGCCTATATGCTTCCACTGCTCTGCGTGGAATGCATAAATTCTAATAAACGTTGGCCAACCTGCTGTCTTCTACAGTTGTTATGCCCTGCGCAGCAAACAGCACGTAGGTCGTGAATCCGTAATCTTGAGACTGAAAGAAACTCTGAGCGATGAACTGATATTTTAGAAATAATTAAATTTCCAATCAGTTTGTTTATACAGAATGCCACTCGCTTTTTACTAGCAGAACAAGGAAACTGCACAGTTAAGTTCCACTACAGAGTCACAAACGATTTCTGTTCTTCAACAAATTAATGAACTGCATATTTCCGTAATTAGTAGCACACTCAACTTTTGTCCAAATAACTATACATTGCTTATGAAGTCCTAACTAACACCGACCGCGGAAAACTACATGTCTGTCCTCCAAGACTGCCGAACCAGTTCTGATTTACGCACTAGACATTGCTAACTAAGTCTTAACTGATACCGCGCTAGACAACATGTCTGTCCTCCGACACTGCCAAACCAGCTCTGATCTTACAGCGGTACCACTTCGCTCGCTATCCAAGTTAGGCGCCATCCGAAGATCACCGAAGTGCTTCGTCTGCCTTTTCGTTTAGCAGGGGTTTATAGTTCTGTTTGTTACTGATACTTGTGAAATAATTGAATGTTAGCACGCTATTGAGAGATGATTTAATTTGAAATTCAAGTAAATACGCTGCTTCATTTGCCTAATAGTAATAACAGCAGACTGGCGCGCAACTTCCGAATGCAGCATCCAATCGTGGAGGTGGACCACAATTTAGGCGGTCTTTCTCACGATACCCATACCGAACAAACCACTGTCATCGGTATCTCACACCACATTACATCGTCTACCTAATTCTGCCTTCTCAGCTGCTCTAAGAAGGGCTTCTTGTACCTGAATATGATGGCTGCAAAGTCACAAATATTACAAGGTGTCGATGTTGAGTGGTTGTAGGGAGATACAAGACAACTTAGACAAAATTTCTAGTTGGTGTGATTAATGGCAGCTAGCTCTAAATGCGGAAAAATGTAAGTTAATGCAGATGGATAGGAAGAACAAATCTGTAATGTTCAGGTACAGTATTACTTGTGTCCTACTTGACACAGTGAAGTCGTGTAAATACATGGGCGTAACGTTGCAAACGATATGAAATGGGACGAATGTGTAATAACGGTTGTAGAGAAGGCGAATGGTCGACTTCGGTTTATTGGGGGAATTTTAGAAAAGTGCTGTTCGCCGGTAAATGAGACCGCATATATGACGCTGGTGCGACATATTCTTGAGTACTGCTCGAGTGTTTGGGATCCGTACCAGGTCGTATTGAAGGAAGACATCGAAACAATTCAGAAGCGGGTTGCTAGATTTGTTACCGTCAGGTTTGAACAACATCTAAATATTAAGGAGATGCTTCGGGACTCAAATGGGAATACCTGGAGTGAAGGCTACGTTCTTTTCAAGGAACACTATTGATAAAATTTAGAGAACCGACATTTCAAGCTGACTGCCGAACGATTCTACTGCCGCCAACATACATAGTGCGTGTGGACCGCGAAGATAAGGTACGAGTAATTAGGGCTCGTACGGAGAGACATAGACAGTTGTTTTTCCCTCGCTTTGCGAGTGAACAAGCGAGGGAATGACTAGTAGTGGTGCAGGGTACCCTCCGACACGCACTGAACGGTGTTTTGCGGAGTACCTATGTAGATGCAGATGCAAAAGTAACAAAGTACTCTCTGCCACACACCATAACGTGGCTTGCGGAGTACAGACGTAGATGCAAAGATACTATTGCTGCTGTAGTGAGTCGCAGTGTTCTAAGCGTGACGAGATGGGGATTTCGCAATAGAAGCAGAAACAGAGAGAAGTGGAAGAAAAATTTGCAGGGTATCCCAAGAGGAAAGATCGATATTCGGGGATGTGAGAGGAACGATCATTGGAAGCAAAAAGTCGGGTAATCATGGACTCTAAAATACATACTTTAATAGCTATGATCACCTGCTCAATCGAAGAGCTGTGTTTCACAATAGCGTTCATGAACAAGTGCTCTTAGTTCTAAATGTGTACATTGTAGAGCACATGTTTACTTGGCTTTTTTGCTTCGATGATTCTTCCCTTCATAACTGTCAATTCTTGACTCAGAAACTTTTTAATGATACACTCATAACGGGTTTCGGCTTTCAGAGGCCATCATCAGATTCTACAATAGAAAACAGAAAAGTTTAAATTAAAACCTAAAACAGGTACAATTATTTTCGTTGCGTCTCATTATTAGCCGCGCGGGGTAGCAGCGCGGTCTCAGGCGCCTTGTCACGGTTCGCGCTGCTCTCCCCATCGGAGGTTCGAGCCTTCGAGACCTACCTCGGGCATGGGTGTGTTTGCTGTCCTTAGCGTAAGTTAGTTTACAGTAGATTAATTTGTGTGTAAGCCTAGGGAACGATGACCTCAGCTGTTTGGTCCCATAGAATCTTATAACAAATTTCCAATTTTTTTTACTTACTAGCTTAGTTAAATGTTATTACAACACATACGGTTTCATACCTATAGGTGGCACTTGATGAACAAGTGTTCGTGAGTTGTCAGCGAAACATAAAATCAGGGTATTACATACAATGAAGTGTACTTTTCCTTCACTACTCATTTCGCTAGATGAGCGCGTCCTCTGTAGCACTATCTTTGGTCGAAAAATACCATAAAATATTACTATTCTTACAATAATATTTCGGCCAGTTATTCGCCAAATGCGAAAGTAAATAAAGATAAAATCTATTTAGAGCAAAGTCATGCTTTTGTAATAGAGACAGAGTAGCAAATCTTTATGGTATATTTTTGGTGCTCGGAGGAGCTGCAGTTCAGTGACGACAAACAATGGGTGACCAGGGCAGTTCCTTGTTGCAGCTCGCTGTCACTCTTCTTGTTGCGAAATGTTTGTGTTACCTGGGCAGACGTGAGGAAGTGCAGACACAACCCTTGCGGCACAGTGCGGCACTCGTTCAAACGGCGGCCCACGACCAGCTGGAGTACACTGTGTCGTCAAAAGTATCCGGACATCTGGCTGAAAATGACTTACAGGTTCATGGTGCCCTCCATCGGTAATGCTGGAATTAAACATGGTGCTGGCCCACGCTTAGCCTTGATGATAGCTTCCACTCCCGCAGCCATACATTCAGTCAGGTGCTGGAAAATATCTTGGAGAATGTGGCAGCCCATTTTTCACGGAGTACTGCACTGAGGAGAGGTATCGATGTCGTTCGGTGAGGCCTGGCACAAAGTCGGCTTTCCAAAACATTCCAAAGGTGTTCTGTAGGATTCAGGTCAATACTCTGTCCGGGCCAATTCATTACAGGGATGTTATTGTCGTGTAACCGCTCCACCACAGGCCGTGAATTACGAACAGGTGCCCGTTGTTGTTGTTGAGGTCTTCAGTCCAGAGACTGGTTTGATGCAGCTCTCCATGCTACTCTATCCTGTGCAAGCCACTTCATCTCCCAGTGCCTACTGCAGCCTACATCCTTCTGAATATGCTTAGTGTATTCATCTCCTGGTCTCCCTCTACGATTTTTACCCTCCAATACTAAATTGGTGATCCCTTGATGCCTCAGAAAATGTCCTACAAACAGAACCCTTCTTCCAGTGAAGTTTTGCTACAAACTCCTCTTCTCCCCAATTCTACTCAATACCTTCTCATTAGTTATGTGATCTACCCATCTAATCTTCAGCATTCTTCTGTAGCATCACATTTCGAAAGCTTCTATTCTCTTCTTGTCCAAACTATTTATCGTCCATGTTTCACTTCCATACACGGCTACATTCCATACAAATACTCTCAGAAACGACTTCCTGACACATAAATCTATACTCGATGTTAACAAACTTCTCTTCTTCAGAAACGCTTTCCTTGCCATTGTCAGTCTAAATTTTATATCCTCTCTACTTCGACCATCATCAGTTATTTGGCTCCCCAAATAGCAAAACTCCTTTACTACTTTAAGTGTGTCATTCCCTAATCTAATTCCCTCAGCTTCACCCGACTTAATTCGACTACATTCCATTATCCTAGTTTTGCTTTTGTTGGTGTTCATCTTATATCCTCCTTTCAAGACACTGTCCATTCCGTTCAACTGCTCTTCCAACTCCATTGCTGTCTCTGATAGAATTACAATGTCATCGGCAAACCTCAAAGTTTTTACTTCTTCTCCATGAATTTTAATACCTACTCCGAATTTTTCTTTTGTTTCCTTTACTGCTTGCTCAATATACAGATTGAATAACATCGGGGAGAGGCTACAACTCTGTCTTACTCCCTTCCCAATCACTGCTTCCCTTTCATGTCCCTCGACTCTTATAACTGCCATCTGGTTTCTGTGGTTTCTGTACAAATTGTAAATAGCTTTTCGCTCCCTGTATTTTACCCCTGCCATCTTCAGAATTTGAAAGAGAGTATTCCAGTCAACATTGTCAAAAGCTTTCTCTAAGTCTACAAATGCCTGAAACGTAGTTTTTTTTAATATAGCTTCTAAGGTAAGTCGTAGGGTCGTGTTCCAATATTTCTACGGAATCCAAACTGATCTTCCTCGAGGTCTGCTTCTACCAGTTTTTCCATTCGTCTGTAAAGAATTCGCGTTAGTATTTTGCAGCCGTGACTTATTAAACTGATAGTTCGGTAATTTTCACATCTGTCAACATCTGCTTTCTTTGGGATTGGAATTATTATATTCTTCTTGAAGTCTGTGGGTATTTCGCCTGTCTCATACACCTTGCTCACCAGATGGCAGAGTTTTGTCAGGACTGGCTCTCCCAAGGCTGTCAGTAGTTCTAATGGAATGTTGTCTACTCCCGGGGCCTTGTTTCGGCTTAGGTCTTTCAGTGCTCTGTCAAACTCTTCACGCAGTATCATATCCCCCATTTCATCTTCATCTACATCCTCTTCCATTTCCATAATATTGCCCTCAAGTACCTCGCCCTTGTATACTCTATATACTCCTTCCACCATTCTGCTTTCCCTTCTTTGCTTAGAACTGGGTTTTCACTTGAGGTCTTGGTATTCACACTGGTGCCCGATCATGTTGAAAGATGAAATCGCCATATCCCAATTGCTCTTCAACAGTGGGAAGCTAAAATATGCTTAAAACATTCATGTAGGCCCGTGCTGTGATAGTGCCACGCAAAACAACAAGAAATGCAAGCCTCCGCCATGAAAAACACTGCCACACCATAACACCACCGCCTCCGGATTTTATTGTTGGCTCTAAACACGCTGGCAGATAACGTTCACCTAGCCTTCGCCATACTCTCACCCGGCCATCGGATCGCCACATTGTGTACCGTGATTCGTCACTGCACGCAAAGTTTTTCCACTGTTCAGTCGCCCAATGTTTACGCTCTTTACACTAAGCGAGGCGTCTTTGGCATTTACCGGTGTGATGTGTGGCTTATGAGCAGCCATTCGACCTTGAAATCCAAGTTTTCTCACGTTCTGCCTGAATGTCTTAGTACTTGCAGTGGATCCTGATGCAGTTTGGATTTCTTGTGTGATGGTCCGGATGGATGTGTGCCTATTACATATTATCTTCCTCTTCAGCTATCAGCGGACTCTCTGAGTCAACAGACGAGGTTGGCCTGTATGCTTTTGTGATGTACTTGTCCCTTCTAGTTTCCACTTCACTATCACATCGGAAACAGTGGACCGAGGGATGTTTAGGAGTGTGGAAATCTCGCGTACAGGCGTATGACACAAGTGACACCTGACCATTTTCGAATCCCGTGTGTTCCGCGGAGCGGGTCATTCTGCTCTCTCACGATGTCTAATGGCTTATATGTAGTACCTGGCAGTAGTTGACAGCACAATGCACTTTATATGAATAACGTATGTTTTTGAGGGTGATCATATAATGTACGTAGGCAGGCAGCAGCGATTAACTCAGCTAAGTAAATCGTCCTAAAACATGCATTAGCTGGAAACTTGCTTTGTTTATTGAGCAGTTTATCCGGTTCTTCGCGTTTCATGATGTAAATCTCCTGTCTCTAAAATGTCTGTTTACTTTTTTGTACATTATGTAAAAATTTTTAGTTGTCATTTCACTAAGTGAAATGCTAACAATTGCTTATGTGTCCTTTCTAGCAGAAAGACTCTCATAGGCTTCTCGACTGGTTTATTAACTTTCGTAATCCCAGTTGCTGTAATGACACCGTGACTACGACTTATCAGCCGTTTTAGCGTATGACACGCGGACTGTCGACTGCGTTTTACTTTTTATCCGCCGAAGCCATATGGCGATTGCCATTTAATTTTTAGTTTTGGACCTCCATTTCTGCATGGTGTTTTTTTAGCCCGTTTTCCTCGGTCTATTGGGACTGACGTATAGTTGTTTAACTCCTCTCTGTGTTCGTGTTCCATGTTTTTGGCTTGTGTGCGTATAGCCCTAATTGTTTTTTGCGCCCTAAAGCAAAGCAAAACAAAACAAACAATGACCACTAATCCCCTACTGTATATTGACGCTGTCGATAAGGTCCGGCTTGGCTGTAGCTGCAAGGCCTAAGATATTTCCATTGCATGTGGCCTGCCGAACTAGCTGCTCAAAACAGTTTCCAGAAAACGTGTTCAAAAGTACTTCGCAGCCCCCGTATGAATCCATTAACATCCCAGTCTATAAGCGGTAGGATAAACTCGCCTCTAACTAGTAATGCTTTATCTGGGTGTTTATACGCTACTGACCGTAGGCTTTCTTTGAATCTCTGTGCAAGCGGAATCGGGTGGTCGGTAAAAACATGAAACAATTAATTTGGTTTCAGGAAGACCTATTACACGTGACCAGAGAACTTCACTGTTGCACTCTGCTTCCATCTCAACAGAGGCTATTTTTGTCAACTGCAATAAACACTCTCCTTTCAATGGCGTCTAATCTGTCTTCCCCATACACGCTCCATTACTCTGTAAATATCTCTGACGTTTGCCCTTAGGGTGTCAGCCAGCTCTTAGTCCCAAGGATAATTTGAGCGAAAGAATTTTCTTGGAACATTGATACGAATACTTCGACAATTTACTAGTCGAAGTTTCTTTACTTTGAACATGGTCTGGCTTCCCTTTCTGCGTATCGACTGGCGAGTATTCAACTGAGTACCTGAAACTACGGGCTATGCTCATAAACCTTCATGTGGAGTCCACAAGTACTCAGCTACCCGAATAGGTGCTTCCTTTGTGTAGTGCACCCCTGACCTACCAAAGGGAGGCCTACAAATCCACACCCGATAACGCATATCAAGGAATCTCGAGCCAAGATCGTCACAGAGTGGGCGAAGCCTTTGACTGAGATCCTCCACTCGGTTCTAGACCAAAGTACTCGGATTATCTCTGAGAACATTGCAGCAAATTGCGAGCTATGCATGCACCACATGCACAAGGGCAGCTGAACGGCGCTGTAATCCATAAAAATTCCATTGTTGTGTAGTGAATGAAGCCCATGAACGGCAGCAAATGGTTTTCAGGTAGCCGAACATAACTATTTCCAGGGAGTGATCGGTTGAGTTGGATCCCAGGGACAAGTTGACTCCAAGTAAACTCAGGCAACACCATTATAGTGCCACCACCATCTTGCACAGTGCCTTGTTGACAACTTGGGAACATGGTTTCGTTGGGTTTGAGCCACACTCGAACCCATCATCAGCTCTTATTAAGGGGAGATTTACTATCTTCGGGCCGAAAAAAGCATGTTCTTCGAGAAATTTTTTCTCGGGATCTGTTATATATATATATATATGTCAAATTTGGTCAAAATGTTTCTTGATATTTCCTCTACAAACCGGAATTTTTCGGCCTCTAATGTCAATCAGCAAAGGTGGAAGTGCGTCGAAATGAAACCAAATTTAGATGTAGACCTCCACGCGCGGTATGTCACAGTACAACTCAAAATTGAGTTGACGTTAGCGAAGTATATAAGATTCTTTAGGAGTTGTACCTCGCTTAAGTTATTTGGACAATAGGAAACAAAATGGCGGCCATTTGAAGAAAATAGGGTTTTTTCATCGATATATCGACTTCGTCGGCCAAGTAAAAATATTTATAGTTGATGGATTGGAATAAAAGTGGTACAACCGCTAGACAATTTAGTTAGCTTCGTCGGAAATAGAGAATCATGCCTATCGGTTCAGTAGATTTGAAGTTACAATACCGGGCGATAAAAACAAAGTAATTTCGAGAAAAAAGGGTTTGAAGTTTTGACTACATATAAACGCAATATTATGCAACTTACGTTCAATCTGCTAATCCAGGTCCATACACTAGTCCTTCCTCTTCCTCACAGAGGGCGTTCTGCTCGATCTGGGCCATCCTGCGCTGCTCCAGAGCCGCTCGTGCGGCCGGTGACAAGCGATTTTCGGCCGCTTGAATCCGGTGGTCGTCCGAATGCATGGCGAACTGCGTCGAATAGAGTTCCAGGGTGACGTCCATCGTTGTCATGGTCTTCAGAATTGCTGAATACCCTTCATTGAAGCTGCTTACTGCCAGGAAAGTCACAATCTCCACACTCTTCGCACCGGAATGCAAATGCTTGGGGGCAAACTTCCAAACACTCGCGTTCAAACTATCATCTGAATTTTGTGTGTTTCCTCCCAAGCACCGGTACAATAACTAGTCCTCCAAAAGAAAAAAAACTGGTCCGTGAAAAAGGCAGATTTCAGAAGGTGCATTTTTTTGTTCAACCGCGAATAACAAACAGTTACGTTCCCCATTTGGAAAAATCGTTTCAGAGGTGGATTCTAGACATTTCTATGGACCCGGAAATGCAATTTAAAAGGAAATCGATTTTTTGAACCAAAAGATAGTAGACCTCCTCTTAACTGAAAACGTGATTCATCTGAGCCGACCACAGTGTTCCAGTCGTCTAAGGGCCGACCGATATGGTAACGAGTCCAGGGGAGACGCTTGCAAGAATTGTCGTCCTGCCAGCCGAAGTGGCCGTGCGGTTAAAGGCGCTGCAGTCTGGAACCGCAAGACCGCTACGGTCGCAGGTTCGAATCCTGCCTCGGGCATGGATGTTTGTGATGTCCTTAGGTTAGTTAGGTTTAACTAGTTCTAAGTTCTAGGGGACTAATGACCTCAGCAGTTGAGTCCCATAGTGCTCAGAGCCATTTGAACCATTTTGAATTGTCGTCGTCGCGTTGGTAGTCTGCTGCCATAGCCCACTAACGTCAAATTTCGTCGCACTGTCCTAACGAATACGTTCGTCTTACGTCCCATATTGATTTCTGTAATTATGTCACGCAGCATGTCTTATCTGTTAGCACTGACAATTCTGCGGAAACGCTCCTGCTCTCGGTCGTTAAATGAAGGCCGCCGAAAAGTAATGTCTGAAATTTGGTATTCTCGGCATACTGTTGTCACTGTGGATCGCGGAAAACTGGATCCCCTAATGATTTCCGAAATGAACTGTCCCATGCCTCCAGCTCCAACTACCATTTCGCGGTCAAAGTCTGTTAATTCTCAGAGTGCGACCATAACCACGTCGGAAACCTGTTCACATCACCTAAGTAGAAATGACATCTCTGCCATTGCACGCGATACTATCGTCATCTTGATATGAGCAAATCGCTAGCCTATGACTTTTGTCATCCGGCAACTGTCATTCGGACACCTGGAATGGCGTAGAATCGGATATACTCCATCTAGGATGCCTTATGCACCAGACCAACGTGTGTCGAACAGTCTCATGAATTCTGCATTGTGAGACCTTCTAGATTTTCAAGCTAGCAATCCATATTTCAAAGGCGAATGAAAAATTGTGAAGTTTTAGTAAAAGTGATTCTGGACGCAACATATTCCGGATTATTCATCAACTAATTGCAGACTATTAATTCACTTGACTACCGACTGATTCAACGCTGTCTTCCAGTTTTTTTCTGCCTTGTGCTAATCTTTTCATCTCTAAACACACAGCAACCGATGTGACGCATTGGTCGGGGAACTGTATTAAAAGCTCAGTTGTGCTACCTACATTCAGTTTCTCCGTGGCGTCTCGATCTCGCTTTCGGCAACAGCTGGGCTAGTTACGGCCGTTCAGCTTATTGTTCTTCTTCCGTTCTTATGTTGTTCTTCGTCTCTAACGACCTCGCCTTTTAAGTGCCAGTAATCTCTTATCTTCGTTCCTTTATTGCATACCTACCTCATCCAATGTGAACTGTTTTTCCTTACCCACTGCTTGTCTGCCTCTGCTACTTCTCCCGTCCGCTGCTCCTTTCAGTGCCAAATAAACTATTGTGGTATGACAAACCTATCATTCAGTTTTGTTGTTTGAAATACACTCCTGGAAATTGAAATAAGAACACCGTGAATTCATTGTCCCAGGAAGGGGAAACCTTATTGACACATTCCTGGGGTCAGATACATCACATGATCACACTGACAGAACCACAGGCACATAGACACAGGCAACAGAGCATGCACAATGTCGGCACTAGTACAGTGTATATCCACCTTTCGCAGCAATGCAGGCTGCTATTCTCCCATGGAGACGATCGTAGAGATGCTGGATGTAGTCCTGTGGAACGGCTTGCCATGCCATTTCCACCTGGCGCCTCAGTTGGACCAGCGTTCGTGCTGGACGTGCAGACCGCGTGAGACGACGCTTCATCCAGTCCCAAACGTGCTCAATGGGGGACAGATCCGGAGATCTTGCTGGCCAGGGTAGTTGACTTACACCTTCTAGAGCACGTTGGGTGGCACGGGATACATGCGGACGTGCATTGTCCTGTTGGAACAGCAAGTTCCCTTGCCGGTCTAGGAATGGTAGAACGATGGGTTCGATGACGGTTTGGATGTACCGTGCACTATTCAGTGTCCCCTCGACGATCACCAGTGGTGCACGGCCAGTGTAGGAGATCGCTCCTCACACCATGATGCCGGGTGTTGGCCCTGTGTGCCTCGGTCGTATGCAGTCCTGATTGTGGCGCTCACCTGCACGGCGCCAAACACGCATACGACCATCATTGGCACCAAGGCAGAAGCGACTCTCATAGCTGAAGACGACACGTCTCCATTCGTCCCTCCATTCACGCCTGTCGCGCACCACTGGAGGCGGGCTGCACGATGTTGGGGCGTGAGCGGAAGACGGCCTAACGGTATGCGGGACCGTAGCCCAGCTTCATGGAGACGGTTGCGAATGGTCCTCGCCGATACCCCAGGAGCAACAGTGTCCCTAATTTGCTGGGAAGTGGCGGTGCGGTCCCCTACGGCACTGCGTAGGATCCTACGGTCTTGGCGTGCATCCGTGCGTCGCTGCGGTCCGGTCCCAGGTCGACGGGCACGTGAACCTTCCGCCGACCACTGGCGACAACATCGATGTACTGTGGAGACCTCACGCCCCACGTGTTGAGCAATTCGGCGGTACGTCCACCCGGCCTCCCGCATGCCCACTATACGCCCTCGCTCAAAGTCCGTCAATTGCACATACGGTTCACGTCCACGCTGTCGCGGCATGCTACCAGTGTTAAAGACTGCGATGGAGCTCCGTATGCCACGGCAAACTGGCTGACACTGACGGCGGCGGTGCACAAATGCTGCGCAGCTAGCGCCATTCGACGGCCAACACCGCGGTTCCTGGTGTGTCCGCTGTGCCGTGCGTGTGATCATTGCTTGTACAGCCCTCTCGCAGTGTCCGGAGCAAGTATGGTGGGTCTGACACACCGGTGTCAATGTGTTCTTTTTTCCATTTCCAGGAGTGTAGTTCTTCCTGTGGGGAGCCAAGCATGATCTCTCATACAGACCATTGTTGACACCGCGCGTGTAGCAGCACGCAGTACCTCTGGCGTGTCGCTTACTAGTAGAGATTGTGCAATAACAAGTCATTAGAATAATTTATTTATGATCTTTATAAATTCTAGTACGTTCAGTGCAGATATATGTAAAGTATATATTACTAAGTTTCACTTAATTTCCCAAAGAATTTTCCGAAATATTTCATTTGCTTTGTAACTTTCTGGACAAATGCAAACACGAGGTAGAAACCTAAAATTTTGACACGAAACTATTGTCCTAAAGGTCATTTATGAACGTTTCCATTATTTTCTAAGTTGCTGATAAAAATACGATTATCTTCTATAAAACAAAAAACAGTAATGGATTAACTAACCATTAAAATTGGAATACTGTTTTGGAATTTCAGAAGCAATTTACATTCAAGAATTAGTAAAGCTGTACCAAATTTTATGACTGTGCCCATAATAATCTTGGATACAGTGAATTTTAAGCGTACTGATTTGGTAGTGAAGGGTTACTATTCAGCACTTTTGTTACCTCATATTAACAATATGATATTTTTCTAGTTGACAGGTAAAAATCCTCTTGTCAGAAATAAAATACGTCGCTTAAGTGAAATGAAACTGCGGAAGTTATAAGTTATTATAAACAAAATTAGAGGGAGTTCGTGTCAAAGTTATGGAGTCACTATGAGCTGTACACTGAGGTGACAGAAGGTATCGGATAGCAATGTGGGTATATAAAGAAGGAGGTAGTGTCGCGTACAGAATGTAACAAGGGTAGTGAATGGACGGAGCTGTCACTTTTACTCAGCTGATACGTACGAAAAGGTTTCTGGCGTGATTATGGTCGCACGACGGGAGATAACAGACTTTGAATGCGGAATGGTAGTTAGAGCTACTCGCATGGGACATTCCATTTTGGAAATCGTTAGCGAATTCAATATTCTAAGAACCTCAGTATCAACGGTGTGCCGAGAAGATCAAATTACAGGCATTACCTCTCACCGTGGAAACGCAGTGGCCGACAGCCTTCACTTAACGACCGAGAGCAGCGGCGTCTGCTTAGAGTTGTCAGTGTTAACAGACAAGCAGTACTACGTGAATGAACCGCAGACATCAAAGTGGGACGTACGACGAACGTGTCCGTGAGGACACTGCGGCGAAATTTGGCGTCAGTGGGCAATGGCAGCAGACGACCGACACGAGTGCCTTCGCTAATATCAAGACGTCGCCTGTAGCGTCTCTCCTGAGTTCGTGGCCATATCGGTTGGACCCTAAAGGATTGGAAAATCGAAGCCTGGTTAGATGAAACCGATTTCAGTTGGTAAGAGTTGATGGTAGGGTTCGAGTGTGGCGCAGACCCCACGAAACCATGGACCCATGTTTTCAACAAGGCACTGTGCAAGCTAGTGGTGGCTCCATAATGGTGTGGGCTGCGTTTACATGGAATGAACTGGCTCCTCTGGTCCAGCTGAACCGATCATTGACTGAAAATGGTTGTTTTCGGCCAGTTGGAGACCATTTGCAGCCATTCATGGATTTCATGTTCTCAAACAACGGTGGAATTTTTATGGATGACAATGGGACACGTCACCGGGCCACAATTTTCGCGATTGGTTTGTACAACATTCTGGACATTTCGAGTGAATGATTTAGCCATCCAGATCGACTGTCATGAATCCCATCTATCGTTTATGGGACATAATCGAGGGGTCGGTTCGTACACAAACTCCTGGACCGGTAACACTTTCGCAGCATTTCTACAGGGATCTTCTAAATACTTGTTGAGTCCATGCCACGTCCACTTCCCGCACTATTTAAAGCAAAAGGAGACTCGAAACGAAATTACGAGGCATTACGTGACTTCTGTCACCTCAGTGTATAGATTTGTTCCATTCAAGCCGCGATATGTCCATAGGATCACTGTGAAGGGCCATAGTAATGTCTTAGTGCTTACTGAAGAGGTACGACAGTATAGTTGTTAGAGAAGCGTAGGTGCCTTAGATGATGGTAATAACAGTCGTCTTGCAAACAGACTTGTAAAAATTTACGGAATTATACAGCAGTTCAATATCGACAAAGCAACTTTTTACCATTGTTGTTGGGCGCTCCATTGTTAGCAGGCTTCTCTGTTGCCGCACAAAAGGGACGTCGCAACAATGAAGGCCGTGCTGATAGTCCATGCTGCGGTAGACGTCGTCGCACTCTTCATGTGGCTACTCTAACTCGAGGTACGTGACAGAGTTGTATGATGCTGCGCACCAGATAGAACAGTATGTCTTCCCCTCAAGTGCTAGCCGCTTGGGGGCACTAAGATCCTGTATGGTGTCGTGTATGGGCCGTTCTGAATCTGAAAAATTCCGTGTTTTCATGGTAGTTGTGGCATCTAACCCAATGTGAGCAGCAATATCGCAGAACTATAGACAACGCACTCAATAGACAATCATCCAGTTGTTGTCAAACAGCGACACGTGTTGGTTGACGTTTCTCATTCTTGTAAGAGTCATGACATGGTCTGTTGACAACCAAATTACTTTCTTATGTAACTGAGAAATGAAATCGCTGGTGGGTATCTTTCTTATATACGGAATTAGTAACCCAGTCCAGATTTACATATGCTTGTCCGGCACAGCAGCAAATTTGTTAATGTGCCACTTCGTGGAGTTATTAAAATTCAGAGAGCAATCTTGGGTCACTGAATAAAGTCACTTTCATATAACTCTATACAAATTTCATACAAGCGACGGAGTAGAAAAATTTGGCTTAGGGATAAAAATGAGCGGGTTGATAGACTAATTAGTTTTTGCGAAGCAAACTCACTAGTGATGGGTAACATAATATTTGAAAATCACGAAAGGACACGTTATACACGGATCTCCAAACTTAAGGGAGAGAAAGATATCAGTTGTACTACATCTTGATACAGAAAAGTTTAGGAACTGTTTCAAGAAAGCCAAAGCTTACACAGAAAGAAATATAAATTCAGAACACAACCTTGAAGTAGGAAAAATGCAAGTGAAGCTGTAGAAAGTGTGGAGAAGTAAAGTAAGAGGGAGATTAAATTTGGAGACGCTCAAGCAGGTAGTCAAGTGTTGGAAGACAGGTTTATTATAAAATGGGCAAAGAGGTACTGTTGAATAATGTGTAAATGGCAAATGGATAACAATGAGAGAAGGATTCGCAGACTCTGCCAAAGAAGTAGTAGAAATTCGAGTGTCCGAAATTATCAGGAAAGAACGAATATTGGGAAACACGTTGAGAAAGTTGGAAAATGGAGATGGCAGGAAGAGGTACAGGAAACGGAATAATGAATTAAGAACGGAAACTGAAGAAGCAAGAGAAAGATGGACGAAAGAGAAATGCAAGGAAATGGAGACCAAGGAGAGAAGGGGAAAATATGAAATCGTGTGCAGAATGGCTACTGAGATTTGAAGATAAAGGAAAGAAAACTAACATGGAAATAAAAACAAGGGACGATGCTCGAGCTATAGAGCTACAATTTCAAGCATATGGCAAGAATATATGGAATGTCTATGTAAGGTAGATCAAATGCCAAGTGCTACAGCACGTTGGAAGAAGAAATAGAAAAGGTGCTGAAGGAGATGAGGAATCAGAAGGCATGTGGAATACATAATTTGTCAGCAGGAGTGTTGAAGAGTTTAGGAAATAGGGGAACTTCTCATGCCGCTAGAGTATTATTGAGAGTGATGAATAAAGGGCTACATCACAAGTTCGATAGCTGGTTTGGGTTGAACAGTCCGGATTAACAAAAATAAAAGGAACTTCAGATGCTACTGGTCTCTAAAGAATCATAGGAAAAAAGATATGTTGAGAAAGGTGCAGAAGCTGACGCTGATTTGGGAACAGTTTTCGACAAAAGTCAGTGGTGCAAGCTGATGGATATTTTGAAGAGGAAAGAAGTGGATGAGAAGGAGAGACAACTGGTAGAGGATCTTTACTTACAAACATGGGAAGGCAGCAGAACTGGAAGAGAACTTTGACAAGGTTGCTGCCTCTCCCTTTTATTGTTCAACCTAAACGGTGGGAAGGGAATAGAATGCACAAGGTGTTCGGTAATTTTCGTCACAAACTCCTAGGACTATTGCAGGGGGAGTAAGTACAATACGTATTTTGAATACGAAGTCAAGTTCGGAAACTTACCGCTTCCGTTCTACAACGGGTTCATGTCTGCTGAGGAGAAGAGAAACATCTCGGAGTTGCTTGTCCTGGTGTGCAATAGGGTACACACGATGAAACGTATTATGTCAGTCGGATACCTATTTGGATCATTTCTTGTGCGATCGTAAGTAAACTTTAATTTACGAGACTTCTGTAGGGACAGAGGAAGATCTGCTGGCACAAGTTCTGATCGCTACACTAGAAACTGAAGAGACACCAGGTGAGATGGAGACTGTGTACCTGAACACGCATCGTAAGCGCAATGTCTGTAGCATCGTTGGTGGTCGCCACATAGAGCCACTGTTGTAATTCATCAGTACTGTTCTGTATGTACAGTGTGCTGGGTTCTGCTTAGAATAATGCAAACACGTATTGTTTATGTGTTAATACAAACAAATGTGCTCAACTGATAAATAAATATTATTGTAGAAAATGATAAATGGATGAAAACAGATGCCTCTGGAGCAGAGACAGAGAGAGAGGATTTAGAAAGGCTAGAAGTATTTGAGATGTGGATGTGGAGGGGATGGAAAGTATAAGTTGAATGGAAAGAATGAGTGACGAAGGACTGTTGGAAGGGGTTGGTGAGAACTGAAAACTGCTGCAGGTTATAAGAGACAAGAAGGAGAACTGGATGGAACACTCGTTGTGTCTGAATTGCTTGCTAAGAAAATTTTTTATAGGACTGCCTTGTGGGAGGAGATTGAGAGGAAGGAGGAGGTACAAGATGAAAGACGACACGAAGGAAAGCGGAAATCACTCGGACCTGAACATGATGACAGAACACGGGAGATTTTGGAGAGTTACTATGTGAAAGCCTGCCTTTGAGCGGATCACTACTGATGATTACGACATAACCTAAAATTATGTACGCAGCGCACACAACGCTAGTTTCCAGGAGGCACGAATGTTATCTCTTCCATAATTAATTGGCGATAAGAGTGACATATCGTGGCAATTACGGGTGATAAGTGTGTCACCCATTCTATCGGACTGCAGCACCAGTATGCCAAGAGAAATGGCCACTTTCTGACACCTGATTCTGAAGGCAGTCCAGCTCGAGCTACGTTTTCTGTTTGCACTCTTCCTGAAGTTCCCACCGTAACATCTCTACGAAGTTGACCCAGTCACACAACATCAGTAGGATGTGCTCTCTACCATGTTCAACTGATATGAAGCACCCTCTAATATGCAACGTTGGTACAAAGCACTCTTTGCCACATATCATTGGTGGGAAGCACCCTCTGTCACGAAACAAGCGTTCAGTTCATAGTGCTGTGGAATGTGGGAAAAAACCGCAAATTGGCATTCATAAGAAGAAGAACAACACAAAAAATGCAACAGGAGCGTAATATGTAAGAAATCGTCCACGCAACCTGCCACTGATGATGCCTTGCAGAAAATAAAGGCGAAACGCGTATGACACTAAAATTGTGTTTTATTCAATTGCTGTCAGACGGCCGATAAGTAAACTATCACTATACCGTAAGATTTGGGCTAATATTTACCAATTACATGGGGTGACTCAGCTGCCCCTACCTGGGTTTTATGCAACCTGCAGTATCTTCAAAAACCAAAAGCAAGATTATCATGTTCTTTCAGTCTCTAGCGGCAAACTATTAGTCTTACAGAAAAAAATGAGCAGGACTTTTTTATATGAAATTTAACATAGCTAAATTATGTTCTGAGGTACATTTTCGCTGGAGACCAGGATTTTAGAGTTATCGAAGAAAATCGCGTTTGAATGTAACCTTTTCACTATTTTCTTGAATGATTCGAATAATACAGCCTCTACCGAAAACGTATCCTTGTTTAAACTTTAATTACATTACATTTCCTACAAAAGTCCCATGTTAATTTTTTCTGTAAGACTAACAGTTTCCACGTAGCGATTGAGAAAATATGAAAATCTTGCAGGTAGTAACTGAAGACTTTGCGGATTGCGTAAAACGAATGGGGGTGGGACAACTGAATCACCCTGTACACACAAGCTTCTTGTGAATCAGTTTACTAGATAAACTGCATCAGTATCTCGAAAGGAGTTCCTGAGGTTGTAACAGCTATCAGCTGAGGGTGGCACAGCGATCGGTTGGTATCGTTGGGCCTTTCGAGGTGTTTTTGTAAAACAAATGCAAAGGAGGATGGTAGTGAAGGTTTTTACATAAAAACAAGTGATAGTAACAGATTTGTAAAATGCAAAAAATTTTTCAAATGGCTCTGAACACTATGGGACTTAACATCTGAGTTCATCAGTCCCCTAGAACTTAGAACTACTTAAACCTAACTAACCTAAGGATATCACACACATCCATGCCCGAGGCAGGATTCGAACCTGCGACCGTAGCGGTCGCGCGGTTCCAGACTCAAGCGCCTAGAACCACTCGGCCACACCACAGATGGTTTTTAAAACTCGTTTGACGATTTTATGTTATATTTAAAATACAGTTACTCTTGAACATGAGTGATACCATGGTGTAATAGTAATGAGAAGTGACACAAAAAGTTTTAATGATGTACATCTACATCTACATCTATATCTACATGGATATCTGCAAACCACATTTAAGTACCTGCAAAGGGTTCATCGATCCACCTTCACAATTCTCTATTATTCCAATCTGGTATAGCGCGCGGAAAGAATGAACACTTATATCTTTCCGTACGAGCTCTGATTTTCCTTATTTTATCGTGGTGATCATTCCATCCTATGTAGGTCGGTGTTAACAAAATATTTTCGCATTCGGAGAAGAAAGTTGGTGATTAGAATTTCGTGAGAAGATTCCGTCGCAACGAAAAACGCTTTTCTTTTAATGATTTCCAGCCCAAATCCTTTATTATTTCTGTGACACTCTCCCCCATATTTCGCGATAATACAAAACCTGCTACCTTTCTTTGAACTTTTTCGATGTACACCGTCAGTCCTACCTGGTAAGGATCCCACACTGCGCAGCAGTATTCTAAAAGATGAAGGACATGCTTAGTGTAGGCAGTCTCGTTAGTAGGTCTGTTACATTTTCTAAGTGTCCTGCCAATAAAACGCAGCCTTTGGTTATCCTTCCTCACATAATTTTCTATGTGTTCTTTCCAACTTAAGTTGTTCGTAATTGTAATACCTAGGTATTTAGTTGAATTTCCGGCTTTTAGATTAGACTGATTTATCATGTAACTTAAGTTTAACGAGTTCCTTTCAGTACTCATGTGTATTACCTCACACTTTTCGTTATTTAGGGTCAACTGCCACTTTTCGCACCACTCAGATATTGTTTCTAAATCGTTTTGCAGTTTGTTTTGATCTTCTGACGACTCTATTAGTCGATAAACGACAGCGTCATCTGCAAACAACCGAAGACGGCTGGTCAGATTGTCTCCCAAATCGTTTATATCTATAAGGGTCCGCAGCTCGTGGTCGTGCGGTAGCGTTCCCGCGCCCGTGTTCCCGGGTTCGACTCCCGGCGGGGTCGGGGATTTTCTCTGCCTCGTGATGACTGGGTGTTGAGTGATGTCCTTAGGTTAGTTAGGTTTAAGTAGTTCTAAGTTCTAGGGGACTTGTGACCATAGATGTTAAGTCCCATAGTGCTCAGAGCCATTTGAACAATTTTTATAGATAAGGAACAGAAAATGGCCTATAACACTACCTTGGAGAACGCCTGAAATCGCTTCTGTTTTACTGAATGACTTTCCGTCAATTACTACGAACTGTGACGTCTCCGACAGGAAATCGCAAATCCAGTCACATAACTGAGACGATATTCCATAAGCACGCAATTTTACTGCGAGCCGCTTGTGAGGTACTGCGTCAAAAGCCTTCCGGAAATCCAGGAATACGGAATCGATCTGAAATCCCTTGTCAATAGCACTCAGCACTTCATGTGAAGAAAGAGCTACTTGTGTTTGACAGGAACGATGTTTTCTAAATCCATGTTGACTGTGTTTCAATACACCGTTTCCTTCGAGATAATTCATAATGTTCTAACACAATATATGTTCTAAAATCCTGCGACGATGAGTATGACCATATGGTTACACAGACGACAGTTACGGTGGCGACTGCATGTATGAGTAGAAGAAAGGTAAATAGAAACAGGGAGAAGATGTAGATGGAGTTATTTATACGTAAGTTGTGTGGCTGGGCTGAAATACTTATCATTTTCATAGTCAAGCATCTTATACACGTTTTACCAATTTGCCTGTAGCCTAGCAGCTTTCGTGTTGCAATTTTACTGTCCAGCATGGTTATTAACTGAGCTGGTGAAACAAAAGCTACTCTCATGAGAAGACTCGGTAGGCATTCCGTAAGAAGGGCAAGGTCCATGTTTCGTCACTGTTCATTTATGCTTTATGTTCCGTACATGTCGGATATTTCTCGTTCAGTTGCTTCTCACACGCAACAGGGACGTGGAAGCAGGGAATATTCCTCATGGGAGAGGCAGCGGCCGTGACGTCAGCGGAAAGGCAGCAGCAGCGGTGGCGATGACAGCTGACAAACGGGGTCAGCGGGCGTCAGCTGTGGTGGGAGGGAAGGCGCCGTCGCCGTCT
This sequence comes from Schistocerca nitens, assembly GCF_023898315.1. Taxonomy (NCBI): domain Eukaryota; kingdom Metazoa; phylum Arthropoda; class Insecta; order Orthoptera; family Acrididae; genus Schistocerca; species Schistocerca nitens. The sequence continues at coordinate 145,203,360 of NC_064620.1, read as the reverse complement.
TTCCTGTCCCGTAAGAGCCGCGCGGCTCCGCTCCGGGCAGAGCCGACGCCCACGGCAAGAAAAGCCACCGCACTCTGGTATGACGTGCAGGGCGCCGGAGGAGGAAAGGCTGATAATAAATGGAGGAACCAAAGGGGTGGAGCGCCGCGCCCGAAGGCCGGACAAAGCGGCCTGCACTATCTCGCGCCGGGCCGGCCGCACGCGAATCGGAAAGGAACACGCAGTGCCGGCACGCGGGCCGCACGCAGCACGCAACACGCAGCACGCGGCCGGCAAGTGGCAGCAGCCGCAATGCGGCGCCCTCGCTTATCCCGCACTGCCGCACATCCTGCCTCTGGTGGAGACTGGCCACCGAAAGGTGCCTCCAAAGAGAACATTCTGAGACAGACCATTTAACAATTGACAGACTTCCCTTTTTTTTTCCTCTTTCTCTTCCGAGTGGTTCGATGCAGGCTGTCACTAATTCCTCTCCTGCCGTGCGTCGTTCGTGTTCCTACCATCATCTATTTTACACCTTGTTTTAACGTACTTCCACCTCACTTCGTTAATTTAAATTACGACTGTCACTGTATTGCTGCTTTGCCTGACCGTGAACGGCGCTAGCAGCGCGTATCGATATGTCCCCTCTCGTAGTATCTTTGCTCCACTGCTATGACTTCCCGGTCGTTGTCTGTCGTAGGCAGTTCGGGTTGCGAGTTCAGGTCTGCCAGGCAGTGGGAACGCATCTGGAGCTCAGTCCTGACATGTTAGTCGGGGAGTTGCAATACGGCACTAGTGCAGTCGGGCTGGAGCAGCAGTGAGGTCTGCGTCGACATGGCTCACCCGACCATTGCCGCCACACATCACTTGACCCGGGCCGCGGTCTTGCTGGATCGCACTACTGGACGACGCGTTTTGTGTTTTGGCTCGCCGATCGTTCATGAGTCGGCTGAGTGTCTGTGCGACTCCCGATTTGTCTTCGTGAGTGCTTAGTTACTGTTGGGTATCGTTCAGGTCTTCGTGCAAGTGTTTGTCAGGTTGTGTGTGTAGTTCGCGTTATTTCCACTGACGACCAGTTTAGATGTTGTCGGCATTCTGAGAGGAGTCAGTCGGTTGCTGCGGACCAGGGAAGTTATCTCCGGGCGGTGCAGTCGGCTGGGTCCACTGTCGGTCCCTGCGCAGTGTCGGAGCATGTGTGGAGGTGTCTGATCGCTAAGAGCTTCGTGGTTCACCGATCCAGGACGTCAAAGTTGAGTAGTGGTTTTAACTATCCAAGCCACGTCCATTCATGTTGTGGTGCTTCGTTTCGGTGGTTTCCTGTTGGGATGGTTTTTCTGTGAGCAACACCGAATCCGTCTATTGCTGAAATTTAGCTGCCATGTGGTGCAATTAACTATTTTGATTGACTACAATTCTAGTGCACCAGTGGAATTTTCTGCCTTGTGGCCGTTAGTGTTCTGGTTACCTGCCCTGGCCGCTAACGTAGGTTTAAGGCAGTGTCTTTTCCTCACCGGTTGTTGCTGCCCAACATGGTGTGTATTTTTGGCAGCTCAGTTCCCATACGCGTTTGTTTGGGAGTAGTGATACTTCTGGGCCTTGAATTCTCGTGTACTCCAACTGGCAGTGTTAATGTGATTGTAATTTAACTGGATTTTATATTTTTAATTTGGCAAGGTCAGTTGTGGGCCTTCGGCCCTGGAAATATGTTCTCAGAGTTTCCCTCAAGTCCAAACATTCTCGCCTTCTGCTCTTGAAAGGTTATTGTAATTTCCTCTGAAAGATTTTACAAGTTATTGTGGGCCTTCCGCCGTTGGTGTTGCAAAAATGACATTTTTTAACTTAATGTACTGTTTTACCGATTGTTGCAATATATATTTCCTTAATTTGCAGAATTTAACTTTGCAGCCTTCAGCCATCTTATTGGGTTTGTTTATCTCTTTTCGTGCACCTTGTGGGCCATCAGCCCTGTTAGCATCTTAAAACATTGCGGCCTTCTGCCTTCAGTAATCATCATAGTGTATTTGGAATTTTGAAGATTTAATCCGGCGGCCTTCAGCCGCTCCGCATGCTGACCTCATATATGTATGTGATTTATCTTATTCGTAAATTTAACTGTGTGTTATGTCTTTTCAAAACTGAACTTATTCTAAAGCATCTGTTAGGAGGCCTTCAGCCGCGAAGCAAATTTAATTCTTTCAATAGTGTACTTGTGAACTAAAAGATAATAAATTACAATTGTGCAATGAATCCGACCGCAACTCCCTTGGCCCTTTCCAAAATCCTAATTACCTGTTAGCCCTGAGTGATTTAGCCGGCGTTTCAGTCAGAACAGCATTTGCGACATACGTCCTCAATTATTTGCTGGATGTATTCCAATCTCTGTCTTCTTCTACAGCCTCTACCCACTACAGCTCCTGCTAGTACCGTAGCAGTTGTTCCCTGATGTCTGAACACTTGTCCTATCATCCTACACCCTCTTCTTGTCAGTGTTTTCCATGTATTGTTTTCCTTGCCGACTTCTTCTTGTCAGTGTTTTCCATATATTGTTTTCCTTGCTGATTTTGCAGGAACCTCTTCTTTCTATATCTTATCAGTCCACGCAATTTTCAACTGCTACCATTGTCTTCTTTCCTGGTTTTGCCACAGTCCATCTCTCACTACCATACAATCCTGTGCCTCTAACACACTTTCTCAGAAATTTCTCCCTAAAATTAAGACCTGTGTTTGCTATTATTAGAATTCTCCTGATCAGGAATGAGCTTGTTGCCAAAGCTAACCCACTCTTTATCTCCTCCGTACTCCATCCGTTACGGCTTATTTTCCTTCCAAGGTAGCAGAATTACTTAACTTTGATGTTATATTTTTCGCTGTTCTCATTTCTGCTACTTCTCATTACTTTCGTCTTTCTTCAATTTCAACCTAATCTATATTCTGTACTCATTAGACTGTTCATTCCATTCAACATACTCTGCAACCCTTGTTTACTTTCTCTACATTAGCAATGCCAACAGCAAATCTTACCATTGATAGCCGGCCGAGGTGGCCGAGCGGTTCGAGGCGCTTCAGTGTGGAACCGCGTGACCGCTACGGTCGCAGGTTCGAATCCTGCCTCGGGCATGGATGTGTGTGATGACCTTAGGTTAATTAGGTTTAAGTAGTTCTAAGTTCTAGGGGACTGATGACCTCAGAAGTTAAGTCCCATAGTGCTCAGAGCCATTTGAACCATTTTCTTACCATTGATATCCCTGCATCTTGAATTCTAATCACGTTCCTTCAATTTTCTTCTTATCTTCTTCGATGTATATATTAAACAATAGGGGCGAAAGACTGCATCCCTATCTTACACTCTTCATTATCAGAGTACTTAATTCTTGCTCTTCCACTCTTATTGTGTCCTTTTGGTTCTTGTACACATTATACAATATCCACCTTTCCTTAAAGCTGATCCCACTTTCTCTTAGAATTTCGAACATTTTGCAACATTTCACATCGTCGAACGCTTTTTCAGGGTCGACAAACCCTATGAATGCGACTTGATTGTTCTTTAGTCCATTGTCAACCAAAATATCCGAACTGCCTCTCGTGCCTTTATCTTTCCTAAAGCCAGACTCATCGTCGTTTGACACATCCTCATTTGTTTTGTTTTCCATCGTCCTGCATATTATTCTTGTCGATAACTTGGATGGATGAGCTGTTAAGCTGATTGTGCCATAATTCTCGTACTTGTGGGCTCTTGCCATCTTCGGAATTGTGTGGATGGTGTTTGTTTGAAAGTCTGACGCTATATCACCAGTCTCGCACATTTTGCACAACAAAGTGAATAGCCTTTTTGTTGCCACTTCCCCGTTGATTTTAGAAATTCTAAATCAATGTTACCTAGCCCTTCTGTCTTATTTAACCTTTAGTCTTTCATAACTCAGCGTCGACTCCTATTTCTTGTTGTTTCACGTTACCGGACAAGTTCTGCTCCTCATAGAGGCGTTCAGTGTACACTTTCCACCTATCTGTTTTCTCCTCTGCATCTGACAGAGGAGTCCTTGTTGCACTCTTAATGTTTCCACCTTTGCTTTTAATTTCATAGAAGCTTCTTTTAACTTTTCCGTATGCTACGTCAGTCAGACTTCTTCATATATTTAATGCAACCATTCCACTTTAGCTTCTCTGCACTTCCTCTTTATTTCATTCGTAAGTGAATTGTCTTTTTATATTCCTGAATTTCCTTTAACTCTTTTGTACTTCCTTCTTTCGTAGATCAACTGAAATATTTTCGCTGTTACCTTCCTTGTACCTGTGTTATTCATTCTGTCATTGCCCTTTTTTAGAGATGCCCATTCCCTCTTCAACTAAACTGCCTACTGAGCTATTCACTATCGCAGTATCTGTACCCTGAGAGAATTTCAAGAGTCTCCCTTCATTCCTTAGTTATTTCGTATCTCATTTCTTTGTGCACTGATTCTTCCTGACTGGTCTCTAAAACTTCAGTCTACTCTTCATTATTAATAAATTGTGATCTGAGGCTCCTGGATGCGCCTTACAATCCAATATCTGATTTCGGCATCTCTGCCTGATTATTATGTAATATACTCGTAACTGAAATCTTCCCGTATCTACCGGCCTTTTCGAAGTACACCCCCATCCTCTTCTGACTATTGAACAGAGCATTCTTCATCTTCTGCTTGCGACGTCGGTACGTATACCTCAACTATTGTTGTTGGTGTTGATTTGCTATCGATTCTGACGAGAACACTCTCACTGACTTGTCCGCAGTTTTCCACTCTCCGCCCTACTTCCATATTCATAATGACCCCACTCCCGTCATAACATTTACTGCTGCTATTGATATTATCCTATACTTAGTAGACCGGAAGTCATTGTCTTCTTTCCATTTCACTTCACTGACCCCCCCCCCCCCCCCCACTAGCGCCGTACGTCCTCCGACACTACCTATGGTATAACAGACGTAGTGGCGCAGGACATACGGTGCCATATGTAATTTTACTTATGTTCGAAACAGGCTTATGTCTGATGAAGTTATTGTTTTGGTCTTGACGCAGCTGCTGGTCTAAGACATTTTTCACTTATTAGTGTGTATGACTTCTAAAGAAGGCTATATTATTATAGCAGAAACCATGGTCAAGTTTTAAAATAAACATAATTTAGTACAAATGTTGGCTGTTTTTCATTCGAGGCACTAAAAGCAACTGACATATTCCAAAATGCGCTTATCCTGTTCTTCATGACCTCTTGACATGTGTGATGGATGCAACGAAAGACTTAATGCACTTACTTTATTTGTCCTGATTTGATTCATATGCTGAATGCTACAAAACTGAGAAACCCAGTGGACGACAGTACGAGCCTCAAATCCGCTAAGCACTGTATGTAAAAGCAGAGTATTTGACTGACCGATGTGTGGCTGGCAAGTTGCCGTGTAGTGGCTGGGCCATATAAGTCAGAATGTGCGCTGCGCATTGTAGCCTGACTATTGCAGTGAGTTGTGGACGGATGCGGGGATCTGCTCAGCTGGTCGCAGTGACATAACAACTAGGAAATCCTGAGGTGATGGTGGAGTAAGTGCCGCCACGTGCTTAAGGAAATGAGGCAAAATGGCCCAGCAACAGACTATGTTAAAACTGGAAGTTAAGACATACGTTGACAACACTAAAACTACTTCCAGACAAGCTACAACAGTCTAAAGACGACTCCGAACTTACGCTAATGAGACGAGCTCACTAAAATTACTAGCAAGTGTATAAACTAATATTAACGAAGTTATTAACATTTGAACTAAAAAGTCCTTACAGTATGAAGAATGAAGGATACAGGCACGAAATATATGCGTGTGTCGCAGAGTAAGGTAGACTTTGATGTCACTGCGAACGGATCATATGTCTACTATTGTTAAACAAATACACAAATACCTATAAATTAGTTATTGAACAATTTATGCCTACATAGATTTTCCAGCATGCACACATATGATTGTCACCAGCATGTGAGCGCAGTACCATTATCTTATTATCTGTATCCTTATTTAATGAGAACTTAGTGTATGTAAAATTGGTCTGCAGCACCAGGGTGAATAAAGCTGTCAAGTAGAATAGCTTCCGGCAGTTCCGTCTGTGGAGTATAAAACTGCAAAAAAATGGCTCTGAGCACTATGGGACTCAACATCTGTGGTCATAAGTCCCCTAGAACTTAGAACTACTTAAACCTAACTAACCTAAGGACATCACACACATCCATGCCCGAGGCAGGATTCGAACCTGCGACCGTAGCAGTCGCGCGGTTCCTGACTGAGCGCCTAGAACCGCTAGACCACCGCGGCCGGCATAAAACTGCATACATCCGGTTATTTTGCTATGTTTAAAATTAGGTAATGTGACACGAAGTTGTTAATCAACCACTAGTGTGTGTGTCGTATCTGTAAATGTCTAAATATCGTTATATGTATAAAGTCGCGAGTGATGGTCAAGCTGTACGCTGCTGTATTCATTCAGGCAGAGGGTAACATGCCCAAGGTTTTAGATATGCAAGCAGGGCAGAGTGTATTGTCTTTCGTCTTCCTCTCTTGGTTGGAAAGATTCGTTTTGTGCAATCCAGAGAGCCGCTTGGGCTTAAGTGCTTTTCGGGACTTAGGAATATATCTGTGTGCGCTAGTTTGGGACCTAGAGATGTGGCGATATGCGTTACTTCAGGATTTACGAATATTTTGTCACTCTTACTGTTAGTGGGTATAGACTCATAGTCGCCTAACAGTGATTGAATATTTCAACCTTGGTGAATTTGTTACTATATGAACACTTGCATGCACTGGCTGGACTTTTCAAGATTTTGTTACTGTTTAAGTGATCTAATGCACGGTTCTGCGCCTTTACCTTACATTCGTTACTGCCACCGAACTCTCGGTTACGCTGCAAAATTAGTCACTTTGGGTTTTTATATTGTGCTTGGTAACAACCTGTGTAAGGCCACTATTCGGAATAAATCTGTATGGGATTTCAGTAATTTATGATTAATACCTTGGTTGTGACCCAAATTATTAAGGTATTGGATCATATTCTTAATGTTTATATTTCCTTAATAATCGTAATCCCTTTACTCATTTTTTTAACTGTCTCACTGACGTTCTGTGCTAAATTAGGGAGCCTCATGAATGATTCATTCTCCCAAAAGGGAGTAAAGTTACGGTGCATGACCAAATCTGTGTCTGAGCAGATGAGCCATATTCAGATCAGAGGCCGTGTACTCACCCTCCGGTGATTGGATAGTAAGGAGTTGCTGCTGACTAGCGATAAATTTCTCGTTGGTATTACCTCCAACACAATTTGCAGTTGTTTGGTCTCATCCTGGATTAAACAGCTATAACTAGTTCAGTTACAAGTAGAGGATCGTGCCACCCACCACCATTAAGCTGCGATTTACTGTAGAGTTCATTCCACTGTTCGGATATCTGAAAGCAATGTAACGACCATCATGTGCTTCAGACATTGTCTTAAGATAATTATTTTGTAACTGATGTTATATACATATAGACCTCTACAGAAATTCTTTACAGAGTGATGTTTTAAGCTGGATCGCTCGCTTTCGAGGAACATGGTGAAGTATCTAGAGCGAATGACAATGTCTCAAAGGTGGGAAGAAAACCAGCACATGGGACGAAGTTTGATATGATGTAAATTCAGTCAATTTGGAAGGTAAAATTATACGAAACCATCTAAACAGTAACCGTTGCTTATTCTTTCTGTTCTTTTAGGAAGGAGTTACGCCTTTTTATTCTGTCAGCGTCTTGAGAAACAACGCTACACATTAAATTTTGATTCATAGCTTCTTGCTACTTACATTGCGTCTCAGTTACAAGATTGTAGTCAGTACGTACTATTTCAGAATCGTTTTTCTCCAGTACGTCCCAATATTCGATCCCGGCAAAGTGAGCTTTCTTCATCTGCAACGAGTTGCTCTGCTGTCTCATATGTTAGAAACATGTTTCAGAATCTCTCTTTCGGGAAATCACAGTTTCTTAACTTCCTCTATTCCTGTGTCTTCGCTAAACAATAGGGTTTTAAAGTCAATGTTCTTCTTACAGCTGCTACTTAACCACCTCCATCTTTCTTTACGTCATACCAAACTGAAATTCATTGGTAAACGGGCTGTCCACTCCATTTGAGAGTACTTGTAAGTGTTTCTGTAAGACACCATATGGCAGATACGGACTGACGTGCCATCGTCGTAAATTGCAAGCAGGCGGACCTGGATCTCGTTAAATAGCAGCCGAATCTTGCCGCAGAAAGTCGTTATTGCTATCACGAGTCAATAAATTTAGCATATAATTGGACACATTGACCGCCGTCTATCGCCATTACACATTAGAGTTAACGTTGGCCATTTCTGAAATGTCTAAGACCTTCTCACATCCGCAACAGGTATGTCATCGAAGATACTTAACGGAGTTACCTGTTACCTCTGACATCTTTATAACTATTTTCGAAATGTATCTCACTGCTTTCATTGGCTGTTTGACGTATAAGACAAACAGCAGTGGTAGCAAGATGAAACAGTCTGATATACTTCTCAAGACGAACTTTTCCTCCTGAGGTTCTCGCAGTAATCTGTATTTAAGTAATTTATGCAGGGTGAACGTTAATAAAATCGACAGCCTGCAGGGACCAATTCCTGACTAGAAATGGAGGAAAAGAAGTCCTAGTACGCTGATTCAGTCACACAGCCTGAAACACACAAGGAACACACAGCACGTGGTCGGAGGAACTTTAATTCGTCAGCACCATCTATTGTGACAACGATGCATTTCCGGACGCATGTTCATTGGACCTTGTTTCCTCCAATTCCAGTCAGGAATCAGTCCCTGCAGTCTTTCGGTTTTGTCGTTTACTCTGTATTAATAATATTATGTATTCCGGATTTTTTGCACCATATACAACCGTCTATTTTAGAATCTATCCTGATTCATTTAATGTATGTATTTCTCCATATTCGCAGAAGCGTTTATTTTTACAGTCGCTTAGCACATAAATTCATTATTCTATCACTGTCTATTCGGTATGTCGGAACTTAATGAATTTTTGGCACCGCCTTGGTCTCCGCCCCCCCCCCCCCACTCCAATTCCGTTCAAAAAATGGTTCAAATGGCTCTGAGCACTATGGGACTTAACATCTGTGGTCAACAGTCCCCTAGAACTTAGAACTACTTAAACCTAACTAACCTAATGACATCACACACATCCATGTCCGAGGCAGGATTCGAACCTGCGACCGTAGCAGTCGCGCGGTTCCGGACTGCGCGCCTAGAACCGCTAGACCACCGCGGCCGGCTCCAATTCCGTCATCCGCCCTCGAACTTTCGGACTGCCGACACATGTTCACTCACGAGCACGATGCGATGATGATCCCGATGAACCAAAGTAAAAATCCACAGATAAACCACAATGTCTTACTGGAAATTCCTGATTCAACGCCTTAAAAGGGTTCTGCTGACGCCCCACCTTTTTAGTAGCAGAACTTCTCATTCGTTATATGGTACTGGCCCTACCGTTACTTTTTAAACTAAAATGAGATAATAGGGCCGACTTGAGTTCTTTCCTTTATCAGTTATGTATAACTGAAATATAACTCTAAACGGGGAGCCTATGTGCACCCACACCATAATAACTCAGAAGCATTATAAATTTGTGCTTCTAATTGTTGTTGAAGCTGTTTTCAGTTGGAAGTCTATATTAACGCTATAATGCATTCCTACGCGTGTTGATATTGGAAATGACAGTCACTTGATGTCATCCGTTATTTTGACTGTCTCATTCAGTCACTTGTAGGGAATATGTGATTTTTTGAATTTATTTGATAGAACTCGTTTTCACCATTGACTGTACACTCACTTAATTCAGTCAATTGTTGTTCAAAACAATAAATTTCCTAACAATATTGAGAAAGTCGTTTTCTCAACATTCCTACATGACTTTTGGGATTCTTAATCAGAATTTCATGTTTGCTGCTTTGCGGAAGGCCGCCTTCAGAACGAAAAACGCAAAAAACATGAAAATGTCGTATTTCTTTGAGTTTGTCGCTTATATCTCCAAAACTATGCGTTTCTTCAAGGTCACTCCTGTATTCATTATTGAGGTAGCCAAAATTTTCTACGAAATGCACAATTCAGGTTTGATTTTTCTGACGAGCGGCATCGGCGTTAGAGCGTGCTGAACAGCAGTGATTTTTTTTTCTTTTTTTTTTTTTTGCCCGGGGGGGGGGGGCTTTCTGAGAAAATAGCACAAACGCCCATTTCCACCTCCTAAAACTCGAAAAATATACATGTTATCAACATAAAGTCCTAAACGACGTGAAAGTAGGGAGCACTACGAACGTCTGCAACATTTAGTTTTCTTCCAAGGGACGAGGGAGTAAAGCGAAAATTACGAAAAATGCCTTCTGCGTCCTACATCCAAACGAGCCCTCCCATCTATCTACATGTCACAGGTGCTATACTTTCGGTATTGTTTTGAATGAATTGATGGGAAAGCATGTTTGATGAAAACATTCAAAAATTACGAGGTGCGACAATACAGTAATGAGACTGATGTGAAAAAGAATGTTGCTTAACGTTTTAGTCAAGTTTAGTGTTGTCTCCTTCAAAGTAGTTCCCTTATGATTGCACACCCTTTTTCCAGCGCCTCTGCCATTGATGGTAACAGCCACAGCTTTTTAGACATCTTGCGTTGTTTGAAAATGGTTTCCCTTGACCGCCGTTTTGACTCTTGGAAATAGAAAAGGTCGCACAGAGCGATATCTGCTGAATAAGGTGGCTGTGGTACTACTGAAATTTGTTTTGAGGCTAAAAATTGCTGTACCAACAGAGCAGTATGGGATGGCGCATTGTCGTGATGCAGAATCGAATTATCAGCAATTTTGTCACGGACACGAAGAACTCTTTTACAAAGTCCTTCTAAAATTTCTTTTTAGTAATATAGGTTAACTGTTTGTCCAGGAGGCACCCTATCTTTATGAACAATTCCATTGGAATCAAGGAAGCACACAAGCATGCATTTCACTTTTGACTTTGACATGCGAGATTTTTTTGGTCTGGGTGATCTCTTTGAGCACCATTGCGAACTTTGGCGTTTTGCCTCTGGATTGTACTGAAAAAATCAACTTTCATCACCAGTGATAACACGGCTCAACAATTCTGGATTGATTTCCGATTGCTCTAACATATCGGCTGCCACAATTTTCCGTGTTTCTCGCTGTTGTGGTGTGCGATTTTTGGGGAATATTTTTGTACAAATCTTTCTTATACCAAGATCTTCAGTTATTATTAGACGAACCGTTTCTTGATTGATATTCAGTTCTTCTGCAATCATTTTCACGGATAATGTTCGATCATATCGTACGAGTTCAGACACCCTGGCCAAGTTGGCATCCGTTCGTGAGGTTGATGGTCGTCCACTGCGGTCTTCGGCTTCAGTATTCATTCTGCCTTCACTAAAAATGTTATGCCAACGAAAAACTTGAGTTCTTGACATAATCTCCTCTCCAAAAGCCTTCTGAAGCGTACTGTAAGTTGTCGTCGCGTTTCCACCTAATTTAATGCAAAAAGAAATGGCATACCGTTGCGCAGTATTATGCAGTTCTACTTCCGTCACGAGAGACACACACACGTGTTAACTTATTACAGCGCAACTCACGAGTGAGCAGTTGCATCGAAGCAGCTTATAGACCAAGGTCAAAGATATTTTGCCCATGCAAGCCTGCAGGGTTGCCATATCTTGCAAAGAAAATCAGTCTCATTACTTTATTGTCGCACCTCGTATATTCACAACATATTAGGCACATGACACTGGACAGAATGATGAATATCAGTTCTGTAAGTAGTAATGTGCATGTGTTACGAAGTGAGCGAATGTCGGGCCCAGCATTGGGTTCACACTTCGAGTAAACTCTCCATGGAGGAAAAAAGGAAAGTCTTTAATGATTAAATATGGATGCTAAAGACAGATAAATTGTATAATGAGCTACCGATATAAGTATCTGAACCGCTGTCACGTTCTCAGTTCTTTTAATCGTCTCCGTCTGGCTGGTGGTGGTACAGGCGATGCATCTTGGGAACATGAAGGTCCCGGTGAACGATTTTGGCCAATAGAAAGTCAACAGAAAGTTAAGCGACTGTGGAAAGTCCAGGATTAACAGTGACTTTCTGCTGAAATATTCGTTAGATGTTTGTTTGACGCTACAGTAGTGAAGCCATAGTCACAGTGCATAAAATTTTTCTTTAAGAAAAGGTTTACATTGCTGGTTTCTACGAAAAGTTTTATGTACTGTGGCTATGGATTCACTATTGAGTGTCAAACAGACATTTAACTTATTATAGTCACACTCCTTTACGACAGTTATGTCGGAATATGAAATATTCGCCGGCTGGGTTGCCGAGCGGTTCTAGGCGCTACAGTCTGGAACCACGCGACCGCTATGGTCGCAGGTTCGAATCCTGCCTCGGGCATGGATGTGTGTGATGTCCTTAGGTTTGTTAGGTTTAAGTAGTTCTAAGTTCTATGGGACTGATGACCTTAGAAGTTAAGTCCCATAGTGCTCAGAGCCATTTGAACCATTTATGAAATATTCGTAATGAAACGATCAAAGCTATGACAGAGGAAAATTGATGAATAAAGGTGCATAATCCTGCACTGTATTACAGGAATTAGTGACTTCTGTCGACTCAGATGCTTCAGTGGTACTACAAGAGGAACATGCCGGTCGGCCGGCCGAAGTGGCCATGCGGTTAAAGGCGCTGCAGTCTGGAACCGCAAGACCGCTACGGCCGCAGGTTCGAATCCTGCCTCGGGCATGGATGTTTGTGATGTCCTTAGGTTAGTTAGGTTTAACTAGTTCTAAGTTCTAGGGGACTAATGACCTCAGCAGTTGAGTCCCATAGTGCTCAGAGCCATTTGAACCATGCCGGTCGTCTTAGTCTTGTGTATCGAAATAGACACACAGCTGGTAGAGTTACCTGCAGAACAGTTCTGCTCCAAGACAAGCACAACGACCGTGGCAATCCGTCTTGCATTTGCAAGATATAAATGGAAGGAGCGTCTCAGGAGCATCGAGTTTGTGTGGCACTGATAACAACCCATTTTTTGTCAACTATCATGTGACTGATGGAGGCTTTTTCTTGCATAGGTTCGCGTGGTCCAGTGCGTATAACGTAGAACAAATTTGCGACTAATACATCCATTACGTGTGAATTATGTACAATCAAAGTGTTGCAGTTCTTTTTTATTGGTATTGGGACGTACAGATAGTGTGCACTGCATAATCGCTGGCTTCGGCTCACAAGAGTGGGACAATTGTGGGGTAACAAGTTGACCTTGTAGTCAGTACGATAGATACAGACACCCCTCCTTCCCCCCTCCCCCCAGTGCATATCTACGCAAGCCAGAGAGAGGTAGAGCCACTCAGCTCCTCTGCCACCTGGGAAGTGCAGTGGAGAAGAGTGGTGCTAACCACACGCTCCTCCTCCAAAAATCCGAATCTCGAACTACACATTACTAAATTCACTGATCCTTCAGACCATCCAGAGGAAATAACAATTGCTGGTGAAAAATTTCTGATTGTCTTTTGCAGTGGTAACTACCACAGCACAACACTCCGATAGCTGAGATACAGCAACCCGTGACATCAGCCAACAAGGCATCACCAACACGACTGATACAGAAGAGAAGACGACCTGGACGGGTCCATTGCAGTACCACAGTCTGAACTATCTGCGGCGTCAGGAGCTGCTACAGCCGCGCGCGATTAGCCGAGCGGTCTCAGGCGCTGCAGTCATGGACTGTGCGGCTGGTCCCGGCGGAGGTTCGAGTCCTCCCTCGGGCATGGGAGTGTGTGTGTTTGTCCTTAGGATGATTTAGGTTAAGTAGTGTGTAAGCTTAGGGATTGATGACCTTAGCACTCAAGTCCCATAAGATCTCACACATTTGGACATTTTTGAAGCTACTACGTCATGTCATATTTTGCCGATTTTATGCATTTTTACTAATACATTTTTCTCTGTCATAACTATCATTCATAAACTAAAGAACAACCGCGTTCATTCATTATTGCTATTTGGCTTCAACGCATGATGCATTTCCAGCCCTGGGGGTTTCTTCAGGTGCTTTGACAGTATACATCAATTTTCTTCCACATTTAGGTTAATTCTGCGCTGTTTACAGTAATGGATGCAAGGTTTTCAAGCACCATATGAGTAAACTTTTTTTATGCACTGTACACATATACACTTTCCCTTCTGAGGCACATGTGTGTGTATTTAATGGTTCAAATGGCTCTGAGCACTATGGGACTTAACTTCTGAGGTCATCAGTCCCCTAGAACTTAGAACTACTTCAACCTAACAAACCTAAGGACATCACACACATCCATGCCCGAGGCAGGATTCGAAACTGCGACCGTAGCTGTCGCGCGGCTCCAGACTGTAGCGCCTAGAACCGCTCGGCCACTTCAGCCGGCTGTGTGTATTTAAAATGCGCAGTAGAATGGAAAGTGTATGTGTGTACATAAACATGTTTACCCACTCGTAATTTTCGCTTTGCTCCTTTTGAGAAACCTTGATGATACAGACATCAGCTGTAGATAATTTAATGTACTTTCACCTGGTGTATGGTTTTTTATTAATAACATGTATATTTTTTCAGTTTTAGGTGGTGTAAATTAGCGTTTGTGACGTTTTCGCTAAAAAGCCGAAAAATTTCTGATTTTCAGGTCGCAGTGACTGCGATATCGCTTGCCTGTAGGAAATTTTGTCCACTTTAATTTTGTACAGAGTGATCATCTTCGAAAGACGCACAGATTTCGAGACACAAACAAAAACTTAAATAAGTGCGAGATTTTGAAGTTTTTGCCTTTTTTGTTGTGAATTCGTCCTTCTACAAGGGGAAAAATATGAAATTCGGATTCAGCATCCCAAAAAAAAAAAAAAACATATAAAATCTCCTAGAAAAAACCTCCGCAATTTTGTTACGGAAAAACCATCAATTTAACTGAGCTAAATGGCGAAAGTGAAAGACTGTCAAAGAATTTTACGATACTGTGAACCCAAAGCAAATATAATATTTGAATTTATATTTATTGTTAGTGGAGATTTGTTCTAGAATAATGGTTCATTCCTTCCGTTTTTTCGGTAAGTACCAGGAAAGATATTAGAGTTGTTGTTCTGAAGTATGGGTCTGCTTCCAGCAATTATCAACATCGTAATTGACACTAATTATAGAGACTTAACCGGAAAATAGTTTCGATAATGTAACACGGGAGCAATTAAAGCATTTGAAACACGTTTCATTAAGTTTTTCGCGCAATTACAGTAGGAAATATGAGAAAAGGCATCTGACTTTTCGATAATGAGAAGAATAATTACGAGACATCTGGAACATCATCTGACGAAGTTTCACACGCCATATCACCGAGACAGTGGGAGTAATGAACAAAAAGTATGACTTTGCAGTTGTCTGAAGAATAATTACGGGACTTCTGGGACAGCATCGCAGATGGGACCAACGGATGAAATTGCCACATTTATTTCAAAACACGCATTTTCGAGGGAGAATAGAATTCAAGTAAGAAAAATCAGAAAGTAAAACGATTTGTATCAGAGAAGAGATGCATAATAGTCGACTGTATAAAGTGTTACTCAGTTCGACAAGCACTGACGAGCTTTGCAATTAATATCAAACTAAGGACGCTGCACGTTGGCGGTACAAAAACATTTCCATGGACGGCAGACCATCATTGGCTGCAGGAAAGTCTTCTGTGTGTGCCCGAGCGACAAAGAGACGTGATGCGGTAAAGGAAACAGGAAACATAAACCACAACAGGCTGTACAGGCTAACAGCGGTTTGAAAGGTCCGTGATGATGGCGATGATTAGGATGATACATTTCATAGATAAGCACCACTGAGTAACCTTGTGAATAGTTGGATGTTGGAGTGAATCTCACAGCCATGATACCTTTCAACCAATACATAAATGCAGACAAACAAGTTCACCAGGGAAAAAATTCGTTGAGATCATTAAGCTTATTGTCACTCCATTACAAAAACACATTGATGTCTTTGGAGATACTGTATGCTGCATTTTGACTAATCTTCCACTGTTTCTTCCTTTCGCAAACAAGAAAATGATTACAATTTTAAAAAAAACATGGGTTATTTATTTAAGAAAAAGAGCTTCACAATTTGAGCAAGTCAACAATGCACTGGTCCACCTATTAGGCAGGCACTCCGTGTTCAGGCCACAAGTGGCCTATCGGGACCATCCGACCGCCGTGTCATCCTCTGTTGAGGATGCGGATAGGAGGGGCGTGTGGTCAGCACACTGCTCTCCCGGTCGTTACGATGGTTTTCTTTGACCGGAGCCGCTACTATTCGGTCGAGTAGCACCTCAGTTGGCATCACGAGGCTGAGTGCACCACGAAAAATGGCAACAGCGCATGGCGGCCGGATGGTCACCCATCCAAGTGCCGGCCACGCCCGACAGCGCTTAACTTCGGTGATCTCACGGGAACCGGTGTGTCGACTGTGGCAAGGCCGTTGCCCCGGTCCACCTATTACGCAAGCAGTTATTCGGTTTCGCATTGATTCTTGAGGGATGTTGTGCCAAATTCTGTCCAAATGGAGCGTTTGATCGTTAAACTCCCGAGCTGGATGGAGTGCCGTCCCCTTAGTACTCGAAACGTTGTCAGTTGGGTGGAGACCTTCCTGGTCAAGGTATGATCTGGAAAACACGAAGACAAACAGTAGAAACTCTCGCCGTGTGCGAGCGGCGATTATATTGCTGACATGTAAGCACAGTATGGGTTGCCACGAAGACCAACAAAACGGGGCATGGAATGTCGTCGTCGTACCACTGCGCTGTAGGGGTACCACGAATGACAACCCCAGTACTCCTGCTGTGAAAAAAATGGCACGCCAGACCATCTCTCCTGGCCTTTGGACCATACGGAAGGCAACAGTCTGGTTGGTACGCCACCGCTGTCATCGGGGCTCAGTTCGAAGCGGGACTCATCACTGGAAACAATTCTACTCCAGTCAGATTCCAGGCAGAAGACGTGTCTGGAGACACCCCGGACAGTGGTGGGATAACAAACTGGCTGTCGTCCGCCATACAACCCAGAACCAGTAATGATGGTTCGAAGTGCCGTTTCTTTTCATTGCAGGACCACTTCGGTTATCATCCGTGGCACCCTTGCAGCACAGTGACGATATTCTGTGCTCCGTTTTGTTGGCCTTCATGGTACGCCGTCCTGGTGTCACATTTCAGCAAGATAATGCCCGCCCGCGCAGGGCGAGAGAGTCTACTGCTTGTGATCGTGCTTGCCAAATCCTACCATGATCAACACGGTGACTGAATATCTCACAAATTGAGAACTTTTGGAGCATTACGGGCAGGATCTTCCAACCAGCTTGTAATTCTGACCAGCAAACGCAGAATTTGGATAGAATCTGTCAGTCAACGCGAAGACGAATATGAGCCTAACGGGTCAGCTCATTTGATTTACCCGCGAGATTATTCACTTGTTTTCGCCGCAGCGATAGTGGGCGTCATCGCGGAGCGCTGTTGGCGCTCGTGCGCGAAGCAACAGTTCTGGAGGACGGCTCGGTCGGGAGATGGCGAGAGGACCGGGCAGTGAGTCTCGGCGAGTCTGGTCAGTCGGTCAGTCGCTCAGTCTGCGAGTCGGTGCAGTGAGGCGACAGAGTCAGTCAGAAGGCAGATACTCGCATGTTAGTCGGTCGGCTCTAAGGCTCCGTCGCTGTTGGGTTGTGCATTGAGTCGGGTTCGTCTTTACTCTGCGGTTGGACGAGTTGGCAGTCAGCAGCAGGCAGGTCCGCACGGTGCAGGTACGCGCCGGTGCCGTGGTCGACGCAGACGGAAGGCCGTTGGTCGATCGGTCGGCTGGTCGTCGGATGGCTACAGGACGGAAGCGGCTGCGAGTCAACTGGTGCCTGCCGTTTAAGGACTGCGATAAGATGGCTGTTTGCGAGCATGTGGGGAGGACGGAATGCTCGCTTGCTTAGCGTGGTTCTCCATGACCAGCTGTTGTTTGTCGGGCTTAGCACTCGAGTGTAACAGGAAACTGCATTGGTGTGGTTCTCGTCACCTGGCTAATGCCGAAATTTTAATATACTTCATGATCATTACTTATTGTGGGGTTGGTACTTGTAGCCAATATTTTGGTGATTTGGAATAATCCAAAATATCATCACGTGCCAGGTGTCTACTGTGAATAATTCTTAATTTGTTTCATAATGTATGGCAAGGTGTCCACTATCATCGATCATTTTACGAAAGTTCTGTACAACTTATTATTACATTAGATCTTGTTACCCTGGGTGCGTTTAAATTGCAAATATAGATTTTGAGCTGCGTTGTGTATCCACTTAAAAGGATTCTTGTGAGTGAGAAGCACACTTGAGTGTGTAATGTTTTTCAGTTCCACTGTTGCGAAGTGACCATTATTTATATTGGGTGATTTGTTGGATTTTGTAGTGAGTGGAACTTTAATTTGTGTGATTCTGCTTGGTAGAATGTTTTTCGTGGCAGCAATTGAGAATCAGTCGTTACAAGAAGTTGCTAGTTCTGAATTGCCACCTCGTTAATCAATCATTTATTGACAGATGTGTTCGTCTGTCTGTAACACGTAAGAGGCAGCAAATGTAGCTTGTTAGTACAAAAACTGTTATGCAGAAATTTGAATGGGAAAAATGGCAGTCATCTTTTATTATAAAGTTGTTTTATAGTATGTTGGAAGATCATTCTTTTGAGCTCCGTTTATTCTGTATCAATCAAATTTAGGTATCACACAGCTGGCAGAAATGACTGTTGAGTTCGTAATAGACTGTATGTGTGAAATAATTCGTGTAGTTTTGTGAGTGATGCGTTAAATTGTTTATTTGTAAATTGTTTTGAAGATCTGCGTTTCTGGTGTTTTCACCTTATGTTGAACCAAAACAGTATTCTTGAAGTCCTGATGACTGCATATGATATGTAATATACCTTTTATTAACAATACCTTTATGTAATGTTTCAGAGTGGGGCTGCATGTTTTTATAGAGAATGTCTTTTTTTTAAAAAAGGATTTTTCTATTGCTAAAATTTCCTTTAAGCTGTTAACTGTATTAACTTGGATGTATAACCAATTATTGTTAAATAATAAATTTGTGTCAACAAGGCTTGGACCAAATAAATGTGCCTACACCTTCCCCATCCTGGCTCTGCTACCGTCGGTGCATTGCAGAATAACTGCCTGTGTAAGAGCCAGATCAACGCGCTACTTACTTCCTCAATTTGTAAAGCCCGTTCTCTTTAATACATGATCCAATTTCTCTGAACTGTAATCATTCGTTTTTCTGTACATGTGCATCACATATACCAATTTTCGTCCAGTTAGGATAGTTCCTTCATAGTGCGTCCCGTCTTTTTTTTAGAGTGTAATCACGATATATGTGTCACTCTGATACAGAGCAACAGATCACAAACGAGTAAAAATAATATGAGTCTAAACTGCAATGCATGCTTCAATCGGATTTATATACACGGGAAGCGAAGCTATTCTAGAAGTCGTTGGCGCATGATGCATGCATAATGTACAGATAATGAGTGAAAGAAATTAAGAGAAGTGTACTCAGTTGTGTTTAAGTAATCAATAAAATTATTTACATTTAACAATCTGAAAACAAGCCGTTCGAAATAAAAATTGGTTATATGAATGATAATAAAATGTAATACATTGTGTTATAAAGGAAGGAGATGGAATAAACTTTGAGAACTTTTATGTTGATCTGTCTCTCAATCTTGTATACATTATGTTTTTGTGATTAGAACCCGGTCTAAGGCGCTGCAGTCATGGACTGTGCGGCTGATCCCGGCGGAGGTTCGAGTCCTCCCTCGGGCATGGGTGTCTGTGTTTGTCCTTAGGATAATGTAGGCTAAGTAGTGTGTAAGCTTAGGGACTGATGACCTTAGCTGTTAAGTCCCATAATATTTCACACACATTTGAACATTTTTTTGTGATTCGAACAATAAGTAATATTTTGTAGTGGGAAGATTGTGAAGTGCAGTGGTCGTCGTTAGATGAGGCGGGCTAGTTGTAGTTCCATGTTATTTTCTCTTGGCTACATTTCCTGTTGCGCTGTTCAAAGTACAGGGAGTTCCTGCAGGGAGCTCCATGTGGGCCTACCTCGCGTCCACAAACCTCTATAGATAAGGGCAACACTGTTGTTCTCCGAAAGCCTTCAAAGGCACACAATGACACTTACGGCTAGGAACCCAAAAGCCAGGAAACAGGTTCTACATAGATTTCGAAAGCAAAGTTTTTGTTGAAATCACCTTCCTCATTAAGAGCACAATCAGGATGCTGTTTCCTTCTGCCAAAATTTTCAGATTCTTCCAAAATGTTAATTACAGTACTGGCCATTAAAATTGCTACACCACGAAGATGACGTGCAGCAGTGGCGAAATTCAACCGACAGGAAGAAGATGCTGTGATATGGAAATGATTAGCTTTTCAGAGCATTCACACAACGTTGGCGCCGGTGGCAACACCTGCAACGTGCCGACATCAGGAAAATTTCTAACCGATTTCTCATACACAAACAGCAGTTGACCGGCGTTGCCTGGTGAAACGTTGTTGTGGTGCCTCGTGTAAGGAGGAGAAATGCGTAGCATTTCGTTTCCGACTTTGATAAAAGGTCGGATTGTAGCCTATCGCGATTGCGGTTTATCGTATCGCGACATTGCTGCTCGCGTTGGTCGAGATCCAATGACTGTTAGCAGAATATGGAATCGGTGGGTTCAGAAATGCTACCATCACGTTTCCGACTTTGGTAAAGGTCGGATTGTAGCCTATCGCCATTGCGGTTTATCGCACCGCGACATTGCTGCTCGCGTTGGTCGAGATCCAATCACTGTTAGCAGAATATGGAATCTGTGGGTTCAGGAGGGTAATACGGAACGCCGTGCTGGATCACAACGGCCTCGTATCACTAGCAGTCGAGATGACAGGCATCTTATCCGTATGGCTGTAACGGATCGTGCAGTCACGTCTCGATCCCTGAGTCAACAGATGGGGACGTTTGCAGGACAACAACCATCTGCACGAACAGTTCGACGACGTTTGCAGCAGCATGGACTATCAGCCCGGAGACCATGGCTGTGGTTACCCTTGACGCTGCATCACAGACAGGAGCGCCTGCGATGGTGTACTCAATGACAAACCTGGGTGCACAAATGGCAAAACGTCATTTTTTCGGATGAATCCAGGTTCTGTTTACAGCATCATGATGGTCGCATCGGTGTTTGGCGACATCGCGGTGAACGCACATTGGAAGCGTGTATTCGTCATCGCCATACAGGCGTATCACCTGGCGTGATGGTATGGGGTGCCATTGGTTACACGTCTCAGTCACCTCTTGTTCGCATTGACGGCACTTTGAACAGTGGACGTTACATTTCAGATGTGTGACGTCCCGTGGCTCTACCTTTCATTCGATCCCTGCGAAACCCTACATTTCAGCGGATAATGCACGACCGCATGTTGCAGGTCCTGTACGGTCCTTTCTGGATACAAAAAATGTTCGACTGCTGCCCTGGCCAGCACGTTCTGCAGATCTCTCACCAACTGAAAGCGTCTGGTCAATGGTGGCCGAGCAACTGGCTCGTCACAATACGCCATTTGAGAATTTACCGTGTGTTGTTACATTGGAAGGGTAATTTTGCATTGGCTTTGCGAAACTGATTTTCATTTTCTCTTGGACACTTTGCCCTGATATTCCATTGCAGCGGTTTTTTTTTTTTTTTTTTTTTTTTTTTTGCTGTCGTTGTTCTGACGTTGCTTCCGTCTGATGTCATTCGCTTTTTCACCTTCTAGTTAATGTTCCTTACGTCATTACTTTTGTATCAGTTAGCGCAGACTATTTATTTAAGGATGCTGTGTTCTTCTTGATAAGCTGTGGTACCATGTTGAAGCTGCATGAGCAGCTGTACCTGTACACGCCATCCAAGCTCTGTTTGACCCAATGCCCAGGCGTATCAAGGCCGTTATTACGGCCAGAGGTTTTGGTTCTGGGTACTGATTTCTCAGGATCTATGCACCCAAATTGCGTGAAAATGTAACCACGTGTCAATTCTAGTCGTAATATATTTGTCCAATGAATACCCGTTTGTCATCTGCATTTCTTCTTGGTGTACAATTTTAATGGCCAGTATTGTACTTTTGAGGTCAGTATGCAAAATTATCAAATTATACTCTATATCCATTATTCTGTGTTATTCACTCTTTGGATGATCACCAAACGCTGTTTTATTACAAATATATTCGTGTCGTTAAACCTTGTTTGAAGCGTGCTCAATACAACAGAAATAGCAGTCGTTAAATAAAATTTTTTAATCGTCTGAATTTGATAATTTGTCGTGTGTTGTTACATTGGAAGGGTAATTTTGCATTGGCTTTTCGAAACTGATTTTCATTTTCTCTTGGACACTTTGCCCTGATATTCCATTGCAGCGGTTTTTTTTTTCTTGTTGTCGTTGTTCTGACGTTGCTTCCGTCTGATGTCATTCGCTTTTTCACCTTCTTGTTAATGTTCCTTACGTCATTACTTTTTTATCAGTTAGCGCAGATTATTGCTTTAAGGATGTTGAGTTCTTCATCTAATTTTGCTTGTGACAAAATGAGCAGTGCCATACAGTGGATCACCGGATGAAAGAACGGTTGTTTGTGTTGTTGAGGATGGCATGATATGATTGTTTTATGTAAATGCCAAATGAGCTTTTATCGTCTGCATTTGTTGTTTCTAGATCTAGAAAAAATTATACGGTTCTTTCTACTTACACTGTGAAATTAATCGTTGACCTTGCTCTTTGGGCAAAATTGTTTGTCATTTTCTTGTCCTTTTTTACAGGAAAGTTATATCATCCACTGAAATAGATGGTGTTTTGTTAAATATATGGAATTTGAAGAAAACATCATTTTATAAGTAGTTAATAAAAATTTCTGTTATGGTACCGGTGGGGATGTTTCTTCCATTTTTCATTGTATGGTGTATTCTATTAATTTTATCTACTGCCGCACGTTAGAACTGTAATTGACGGCAGCAGTAGAGATAAACTTTTTTGGGCTTGTATTACACGAGTGACAATTGCTTTACGTGTTCTTGTCATTCACTCCTTCATTTATCTACCAGTGTCCCAGTATGCGTAAGTTACTGGTGCCATGTGCGCGGATTTATGGATGTGAAGGTGGATCGTTTCCATGCTTATCTGCGAAATTTCGCTAAGTGTCCAAGTCCGATTAATTTTCAGTGTAGAATGATACTCAGTGTACCATATCTTGAGCAATGGTTAGCACACTGTACTGTCATTCATGAGGACGACGGTTCAAATCCTCGTCCGGTCATCCGGTTTACGTTTTCCGTGATTTCCCTAAATCGGTGAAGACCAGTGCTAGGATAGTTCCTTTGAAACATTCCGAGACTGCACTCCGTTTGCAATGACCTCGATTTCGACGGAACATTAAACCCTCATCCTCCTTCCTTTTTTCTATTATCCACTGCGGAAAGTTTTTTTTTTTGTTGATTTCGTTTCACAGTGTCTCGGTACCGAAACATAGAAATGAAAAGTGGGTAAATACTTTGAAGCTCACTCCGCTCACAGTACAAACTTGTCGACGGCATCCCATCAGTTCACTTTGCAGCAAATGTTTGAAGCTGTGTGAAGAGGCGTTACGCGCAGCGGACGAGGTTGGGAGACCACTGTGCTTCATTTCTTCTGACGTGCAGGGTGACGCGGCACCGGCAACGCGCGGGAATACCGGGAAGCTGCGTCCAATTTGGCAGCAAAAGAACGCCTCGCAGTCCTAACTGAAAAACGCCTTTACTGCGTACGCCAAGCAATTCGTCGTAGCGACCGCGCTGTGAAAGGGCGGTAAGTGCTTTATAAATGAGCCAGCGACACGCGCACTCCTTGCTCTCGGTCACGACTTCGCAGCCGGATTAGACACGCGTGACGTCATCTCAGTGGCGAGTGCATCCTGTAACGTTTTGGGAGCGCCCGGTCTGCAGCCGGCGCCAATTGCAGCGAAGGCTCAGAGCAACAACTGAGACAGTCGCGAGCGGAAATCTAAGACGCCCTTTGCTGTGTGTGCTCTGCCATCTGCTCTTTGTAACGGGCAGATGAGCAAATAATGTGACGGGTACGGTTCTGGGCAATTTGCCGTTGAGGTAAGCAGCTGAACAAGCAAAATAACGGACTCGTCCTATGGAAAAGGCTTTAGAAGTCACTTACCTTCCTTCTGTCACATTTTCCTTTGTGCTACATAACATGCCCCGGACGTGGCAAGCCTAATTAGAAACCACTTCAAGTCACGGATACAATAAAAATACATGCCTACAAATCATATTATTACGTGATAAGTACCGACGAAACGACTGCAGACGGCGTCCGGTAGTAGCGAATCCACCTAATAGAGATGTTATATAGTCGTTTCTGACTATTATCCTAAACACAATAATTATTACAGTGTAATTTTTGATCCAATAGCGACCTACGCCACCATGTCTCACTGTAGATGTATCGGGAAAGTAGGAATAGGACTTGCACGGCACAATATTTCATATCTCTTGAAAATAATAGTAGAAGTAGTAACAATAGTACCTGTAGTAAACGAGGGTTGGAACTTAAATAGTAGCAACTATTTATTCACAACCGATACAAATGGTTCAAATGGCTCTAAGTACCATGGGTCTTAAAATCTGAGGTCATAGGTCCCCTAGGCTTAGAAATACTTAAAACTAACTAATCTAGGGACATCACACACATCCATGCCCGAGGCAGGATTCGAACCTGCGACCGTAGCAGCTGTGTTTCCGGACTGAAACGCCTAGAACCGCTCGGCCACAGCGGCCGGCTTCACAACCTATACAAAATAGTCACATATTTGCACCTGTTAGTGTCCTTCAGAGTAGTCACCAGCGTTTTGTAGAACCCGTTGCCAGCGATGTGGAAGGCGTAATATACTGTTAGCAGAGCCTGTTCTGTTGATGGTGTGAATGGAGCGGTCTAAAATTATGGTGACTCGCGTACAACTGTGATGGTGGTATCCTAATACATTACCTTCCTTCACGGCAGACCGTCAATGCATAGTATTACTTTTCGTTTTTGGAGCATTAACTGTGACCATCTTTGCGAAAGAAGCGGCGACACTTTTTGCGCAACCCACCCATCATTTTGCACGACAATGCGCGGGCGCATACAGCGGCTGCTCTGTTCGGTCGATGGGACTGGGAAATACTGTACCATCCACAATACTTTCCGGGCGTTTACATTTGATTCCGAAGGTGAAGGAAGCACTTCGTGGCATTCGATTCAGAACTGATCCAGAGATTCGACAGACAGTAGACCGCTCCATTCGCACCACCAACAGAACAGGCTCTGCTAACGTTATACAGCGCCTTCCACATATCTGGCAACGGGTTCTACACAACGCTGGTGACTACATTGAAGGACAATGACAGCTAAAAACATGTAACTCTTTTGCATCGGTTGTGAATAAATAGTTGTAACTATTGAAGTTCCAACCCTCGTAATAGCACTAGCAGTGTATGTACCAGTAGTCATAACTGTTGTAACATAATGGACGGATTCAACATTACGAAAACCTATGACTGGTTTTCTGTGACACGAAAGAGACACCGGACTGAGAATGGAAAAGATGCTATAAAAAAATTGGCTTTTATGTGCTTCTGTTTGTAGTGAGGATAAATACAGAAAATAACACGATAAATGTTGTAAACTTCAGAATAATATTCCATATAGAAATTATCTCACATTATTCTCATATTGATTTACGTAAATCCAGCTTGGTCAGAAACAGTATTAAAAAATTGCAAGGATGTTTCAGGGTAGCTTGTGCTAAGAAATAATTGTTAAGAAAAACGTGAGACACGTTACGACCTTTCCGATTTAGTTAGCGTTGGCTTCAGCCAATCAGGTCGTTTCACGCGCAATTTCAAACACTTGCACGCCCTAAATTCATGGACATCTGTGAGTCTGTGAGCTACCACTTGCTGAAATGCTCATTACCAGTTAAAATGCGCCGTTTTCGAAAGTGATAAATTTAGCACTCGAGCAACTGACTTTTTCTATAACATGAGCGGGAGCGGCGTACTTCGTACTCTTGTAAATAATAAATGTTTTTGTGAACCAAGGTAAACATATATGAGCAAAATCACAGTTTAATCTTACATTAATTAAGCAATAATAAAATAAACTTACACTGTATGAACTAAAGCACCGTTTAATCAAACAGTAATGAAATATACTCTCATTATGTAACTACTGCCACGTACAGGTGTTTCCCCACAGTAAAGACCCACTCCCTGATTTAAACAGCGCAGTTGCATGAGATCCTAACCAGTTGCGTATTTGCTTACTAATTATCTCGTAGACAACTGCCTCATTGCAGGATCGTGCAGCTAGCTCGTAATCTAGGTCATTTTCATGCACGGATCGTAAATTTTTTTCTCACGTAGCTGCTTGTTTTGTATTGCTGCTGCACCCTTGCACATCTGACAACACAGTTTATCAATGTTAGTTGAAGCACTAATGAAGGAATACGTACGGTCTCGGAATTGTGAAACAACTATGAAGCGGTGCAAACCAATTTAATTTGTGGTTGGCGCATTTTATACACAGGCGCGCCCGCTGAAGGTGAGAAAAAGCTACGTTTGTTCCGTCTGGGAAAACGAAAAACGCCGGCCGCTGGTGGCCGAGCGGCTCTGGCGCTACAGTCTGGAACCGCGCGACCACTACGGTCGCAGGTTCGAATCCTGCCTTGGGCATGGATGTGTGTGTTGTCCTTAGGTTAGTTAGGTTTAAGTAGTTCTAAGTTCTAGGGGACTTATGACCTCAGCAGTTGAGTCCCATAGTGCTCAGAGCCATTTGAACCATTTGAAAACGAAAAACGCGTTTGGAGACGCCGTTTCTGGCAGGCTGCATGAATTTGCCCGCACAACGATCTGATTGTCTGAGTTCAAAACTAATTAAATCGGAAACGGCGTAACGAATTGAATTTTTTTCTTAACAACTATTTTTCAGCACAATCTACCCTGAAACTACCTTACAAGCTTTTCAGAGTGTTTCTGACCACCCTGTATAAATATGGTCTGCAACAATCCATTGCTGTTATCGAGGAGGTGAACCGTAGTGAATAGACAAGAGCATAAATCATGTATCTGGTAATGTGTGCTTCATGGAAAGCAGATAGATACGTTTTAAAGGGTCTGAAAGCTATTACAAATGTGAAAATTAAAAGTCGGAAGAGCGGTGCATTCCAGGTTTGTCTCTGTTCCGTTTCCAGTCTACTTCTAAATCTGGAGACAACGGCCTTGCCGCAGTGGCAACACCGGTTCCCGTCAGATCACCGAAGTTAAGCGCTGTCGGGCTGGGCTAGCACTTGGATGGGTGACCGTATAGTCTGCCGAGCGCTGCTGGCAAGCGAGGGCCACTCAGTCCTTGTGACTCAAACTGAGGAGCTGTTTGATTGAGAAGAAGCGGCTGCGAGACTGACAAACGGCCGGGAGATCGGGGCGCTGACCACCATATCTGCATCCAGTGACGCCTATGGGCTGAGGATGACACGGCGGCCGGTCGGTACCGTTGGGCCTTTTTCTGAACAACTGAAAATAAGAGCTTCAATAATAGCCTGCATACAACTGAACTTCTCCCAGAAAACGTAGATGGGTTACGGCGACAGTCATTAATTGCACCGGCTTTTATGCATCTTTTAGAGTTTGGGCCGCACTTGAACTTTTAGAATACTTTCTCATTTCACCCCATAAAGATGAAGTTGAAAGTTGATGTCTCTACGTTATTTTTCACATTCGGTGAGAGTGATGAGAGTTCTGTTTTCATTTTATGGTCACTACTTCTTATTTGTACCCAAGATATTTTTTGAGAGAGAATATTTTAACAGTCGTTATGCCAGACAGGTTCTGAGTACAAGCTATGTGATCTTTGGTTCTCAGTAGTATTGTCGTTGCCAGTATGGCATTCGAGAGTATTCTGTAAGAGAGTCTGGTGTTTCAAGATACAGACTGCGACGTCACGCTTTATAGTACTACACTGCACAATATAGTTCTACATGATAGCTTCCATATTATACACTTTTATGTTTTCTAATGAATTTTAGTAAAAGTTAATCAGAATACGCCCCACAATTTCAGATGTATTTGGCGACTCCTTTCATCAGATAGCGATTACGAAGGGGGACCAAAAAAACATGAAATTCGTCAGAACGTCTTTATTTCTTAATATTTATACAGCAAATTTTGATCACCTTCGAAGTGTTCTCCATTGACCACAACGCTCTTTTCCCAACGATTCTTCCCTTGTTCAAAACAGTTTTTAAATTCACTTATCGGGATGTTCATTATGCCTTCCAGCGATTTTGGTTTTACCTCCTCCATAGTGGCGCAACTCTTTCCTTTTACGTCTGGGGAAGAAAAGGAATCTGGTGGAATCTGGTAAGTATGGGTGGCTGGGGGGGGGGGGGGGGGGGATGGATAACGGGTGTCATGCCGTTCTTGGTTAAAAAGTGCCTTACAGAGAGAGCGGTGTTGTCAAGATGGACGAACCAGTCGCCTGAACGCCAAAGACTTGCCCTTTGCTTCCGGATACTCTCCCTCAATGTTTTGAAAACCTCCAAGTAGAACTACTGGTTGATAATTTCACCTGAAAGAATGAACTCCGCGTGGACAACACCTCTCCAATCGAAAAACAACATATGAGCTTTGTCTTGCTGTTTGACTTCACTTGTAGAGCTTTTTTGGGACTGGGAGAGCCACTTGCCTTCCACTGGCTCGATTGCTTCTTTATTTCTGCGTGGTATCCATAGCACTACTATTCATCACCAGTAACCAACTTGGAATGAATCAGTGTCCTCTTTGGCCCGATTTTGAAGCTTAAAACATGTCTGAAGTCGACGCTCCCTTTGCTCGTCTGTGAGAAGGCGAAGGACGAATTTGGCTACAACCCTTCTCCAGTGCAAATCTTCGGATAAAATCATCTGAATTGAGCTCCATGACATTCCAGACATCTCACAGAATGGATCAATGGTTCGGCGACGGTCTTCACGTACGAGGGCATTGATTTTGTCGACGTTTTCGTCATTTCTTGACGTTGAGCAGTGTCCTGAACGGGACTGGTCTTCTACTGACATTTCTCCATTTTCAGAACGTGAAAACCACTCGTCAACTCTGGTTTAACTTAGGGCAACAGTCTTAAGCGTCCGCTTTCCCCAACAGGAAACGAAATTTCACGCCGCGCGTTGCTCTCGACAATCTGCCATCACGAGTTCGCCGAAATGGAAAAAAGTTGTTTTACTAAAAAAAGGTCCCACGGGCGAATCGATGCACTCGCAGCAACACAACTTCGCACACTGACTCAGACAGCGTGACTGTAACGGACACCATGTCGAACAATGGGTCCCCCCCACTCTCCCTCCCCACCGCAGCCCAATTTCAGTTACTTTTGGGTCGCCCCCCCCCCCCCCACCCCCGTACGTAAGCTTACTACAGTACTTGTACAGTTGAAAGAACGTTCACATTACAGCACACACACACACACACACACACACACACACACACACACACACACACAGAGACGAAAATTATGAATAGGAATAGGATATCTGTAAACAAAATAAACAAAACAGATGCAAAGTGAAGAACACTCCGGAAGATGACTCAACAATGAAACGGCATTGCACGAGAGAAGAGAAGAGTATACAAGACAAAAAATGCAAGCAACCACTTTTTGTTTAAATTAGACTACTGCATGTATGAAGTGTAACATACCTGTATACTGTCTAATATGAAAGAACGGCTGTCGCTATGTTGACACTAATTTTGTTGTAGGCAGACTCTGATGTCATTATTTCATGATATACATGCAAAGTGTAGTGAGGAGCTCTTGTTGTATTGCACTTGAACTATATTCTTTCTGTAATGATGGTAGAAAGTGTGTGGATGGCTACAAATGTCTATCCGGAAGACAAATCATTCATGAGGGTGGGATAAATAATTGTCCGCACACATTCTGAATATGAACGATGTGCAATTTACTTATCGATAATCTGGTAGCAAAACGAACAGATGAGCGGCAGACGCTAACGCAACAATAATAATCTTAAAATTATGTCACTAAACGGAAAAGTACCGTGAGTTGTAATCAAATGGATTTACAAGCATGCCACCACGTTGCACATTTGTGTAGACAGTAAACAAGGTAGTGTTACTTTCACTGCTTTGTACATTCCCCTCAAAGAGTACTGCACGGTGTGAAGGTACTTGTTTTTCCAGATATTTTGTAGTCAAAGTTTGGAAATAAATAATTCCGTTGAGTGGAAGTGAAATCTCACACTAATTTTAAATATAAGTACAATTAGTGAATTATATGCATTTTTGTTATCCAGGATAATCGTTCGGAATATGAAGTTTTAATTATCATGTAAGAAGATTTATTAGGGGACAAATACTGTTTTGTGTATTTTATTATTTTCCGTGAGCTATTCCTTCTGGTCTCCGAGCCGTTCTAAGACAGCTGAAAACGTACTTGGAGTCTTGACAGACAAAGTAGTTAAAGGTCGCAAATAATCTTCTGAGGCAATCACGCGGGCAAGGAGTACTAATGACCAGAAGTTTATTACAATAATGTATATATAGAGGATAGTCAAAGAATGTGAACACCTGTACTTATCTGGGAATGGTTTAATCATAAGGGGTTCAAATGGTTCTAAGCACTATGGGACTTCAACATCTGAGGTCATCAGAGGCTTAGAACTACTTAAACCTAACTAACCTAAGGACGTCACACACATCCATGCCCGAGACAGGATTCGAACCTGCGACCGTAGCCGTTCCAGACTGATGCTCCTCGAGCCGCTCGGCCACAGCGGCCGGCTTAATAAGGAGTTGGACCCCCATTTACCAGTAACACAACTGCGATTCTTTTTCGAATACGGGCATATAATTATTGTATAGTCTCCAGTGGAATGCTATGCCGCTCTTCGATCAGAAATTCTTCTAACTTCCATAGTGACGAGGGAGGCGGACATCTGGTCAGGAGCCTGTGCTCCAACACCGCCCATAAGGGTTCGGTGGTGTTCAAGTCTGGGGACTGTTCTGGCCAGGGAAGAGGCTGCAATTCAATTGAATTCTCCTCATACCACGATTGTACTGTCCTGGCTGTGTGAATCGGTGCGTTATCGTCTTGAAGTATGTCATCATTGTTGGAGAACAATATTTGAATCATGGGGTGCATCTCATCACCTATAATCTTACATAATCGTTGGCTGTAACACGGCCTTTGAGACTAATTATGGGACCAGGAGAATACCACGATATGGCTACCTACACCATCACACTTACACTTTCATCCTTAACCGTTGGCACCAAGCAAACAGGATTGTAGGCTTCTTTTGGCGTTCTCCAGGCATAAACTCAGCCCGATGTTCGAAATAACGAAAACGTTGACTCGTCAGATCATATGACGTGTTTCCACTGATCGTCCGTCCAAAATATATGCTCCTGACGCCATGTTTTACCCTTCTTTGCGTCGGTTGTCGTCACTAATGGTCTCGGTATAGCAGCTCGTCCATGAATATTCGCTTTATAGAGTTGTTGGTGGACAGTGTCGATAGATACGGGGACTGTTAAGATGGGACTGTTAAGATGCTGAGCTCTGGAGTCACTTCAGCCACCATAGTCTCGTGTTTTGACACAGTTCGTGTTACCGTACGACGATCCCTGTCATTTAGTTTTGATTTGCGCCTACTATATGAAACAGCCCCCCTCCAATGTACCATGGGGCTTGTTTGTTTGTTTGTAGCAGCTGGCAGCGCAGAAGATTTGTAAGACGAGATCGATTTAAGACTCCACGGGATCGCAATACTTGAGAGATTTGATGGCTCTCAGCAGACAGAAATGAAGGGTCGCAAAATCTGGTGAGCGTGGGGGCCAGGAAAACGGTCCACCACGCCCAGTCCATCGTTGCGGGAATGTTCTCTTCAAATGCCCACGAACAACCTGCTGAGAATGAGCAGGTACCCGATAATGTTGGAACTAAATGCTACGTCACACATTTGATGACCCCCCCCCCCCGCCCCCCCATGAACCATAGACCTTGCCGTTGGTGGCGAGGCTTGTGTGCCTCAGCGATACAGATGGCCGTACCGTAGGTGCAACCACAACGGAGGGGTATCTGTTGAGAGGCCAGACGAACGCGTGGTTCCTGAAGAGGGGCAGCAGCCTTTTCAGTAGTTGCAAGGCCAACAGTCTGGATGATTGACTGATCTGGCATTGTAACAATAACCAAAACGGCCTTGCTGTGCTGGTACTGCGAAAGCAAGGGGAAACTACAGCCGTAATTTTTCCCGAGGACATGCAGCTTTACTTTATGGTTAAATGATCATGGCGTCCTCTTGGGTAAAACATTCCGGAGGTAAAATAGTCCCCCATTCGGCTCTCCGGGCGGGGACTACTCTAGAGGACGTCGTTATCAGGAGAAAGAAAACTGGTGTTCTACGGATCGGAGAGTGGAATGTCAGATCCCTTAATCTGGCAGGTAGGTTAGAAAATTTAAAAAGGGAAATCGATAGGTTAAAGTTAGATATAGTGGGAATTAGTGAAGTTCGGTGGCAGGAGGAACAAGACTTTTGGTCAGGTGAATACAGGGTTATAAATACAAAATCAAATATTGGTAATACAGGAGTAGGTTTATTAATGAATAAAAAATAGGAGTGCGGGTAAGCTACTACAAACAACATAGTGAATGCATTAATGTGGCCAAGATAGATACAAAGCACACTCCTACCACAGTAGTACAATTTTATATGCCGACTAGCCCCGCAGATGACGAAGAAATTGATGAAATGTGTGATGAGATAAAAGAATATATTCAGATAATGAAGGGAGACGGAAATTTAATAGCCATGGTTGACTGAAATTCGATAGTAGGAAAAGGAAAAGGAGGAAACGTAGTAGGTGAATATGGATTGAGGGTAAGAAATGAAAGACGAAGCCGCCTGGCAGAATTTTGCACAGAGCATAACTTAATCGTAGCGAACACTTGATTCAAGAATCATGAAAGGAGGTTGTATAGATGGAAGAAGCCTGCAGATACTAGAAGGTATCAGATAGATTATATAATGGTAAGACAGAGATTTAGGAACCAGGTTTTAAACTGTAAGACATTTCCAGGGGCAGATGTGGGCTCTGACCACAATCCATTGGTTATGAACTGTAGATTAAAACTGAAGAAACTGCAAAAAGGTGGGAATTTAAGGAGATGGGACCTGGATAGACTGACTAAGGCAGAGGTTGTACAGAGTTTCAGGGAGAACATAAGGGAACAATTGACAGGAATGACAGTAGAAGAAGAGTGGGTAGCTTTGAGGGGTGAAGAAGTGAAGGCAGCAGAGGAACAAGTAGGTAAAAAGACGAGGGCCCGTAGAAATCCTTGGGTAACAGAAGAAATATTGAATTTAATTGATCACAGGAGAAAATATAAAAATGCAGTAAATGAAGCAGGGAAAAATGAATACAAACGTCTGAAAAATGAGATCGACAGAAAGTGCAAAATGGCTAAGCATGGATGGCTAGATGACAAATGTGGGGATGTAGAGGTTTATCTCACTAGGGGTAAGATAGATACTGCCTACAGGAAAATTAAAGAGACCGTTGGAGAAAAGAGCTGAGATGGAAACCCAGTTCTATGCAAAGAAGGGAAAGCAGAAAGGTGGAATGAGTATATAGAGGGTCTATACAAGGGCGATGTACTTGACGACAATATTATGGAAATAGAAGAGGATGCAGATGAAGTTGAAATGGGAGATATGATACTACGTGAAGAGTCTGACAGAGCACTTAAAGACCTAAGTCGAAACAAGGCCCCAGGAGTAGACAACATTCCATAAGAGCTCCTGACAGCCTTGGGAGAACCAGTCCTGACAAAACTCTACCATCTGGTGAGCAAGATGTATGAGACACGCGAAATACCCTCAGACTTCAAGAAGAAAATAATTCCTATCCCAAAGAAAGCAGGTGTTGACAGATGTGAAAATTATCGAACTATCAGTTTAATAAGTCACAGCTGCAAATTCCTAACGCAAATTCCTTACAGACGAATGAAAAAACTGGTAGAAGTCGACCTCGGGGAAGAGCAGTTTGGATTCCGTAGAAATGTAGGAACACGTAAGGTAATATACACCCTACGACTTATCTTAGAAAATAGATTAAGGAAAGGCAAACCTACGTTTCTAGCATTCGTAGACTTAGAGAAAGCTTTTGATAATGTTGACTGGCATACTCTCCTTCAAATTCTGAAGGTGGCAGGGGTAAAATACAGGGAGCGAAAGGCTATTTAGAATTTGTACAGAAACCAAATGGCAGTTATAAGAGTCGAAGGGCATGAAAGGAAAGCAGTGGTTGGGAAGGGAGTGAGACAGGATTGTACCCTCTCCCCGATGTTATTCAGTCTGTATATTGAGCAAGCAGTAAAGGAAACAAAAGAAATATTCGGAGTTGGTATTAAAATCCATGGAGAAGAAATAAAAACCTTGAGGTTCGCCGATGGCATTGTAATTCTGTCAGCGACAGCGGAGCAGTTGAACGGAATGGACAGTGTCTAGAAAGGAGGATATAAAATGAACATCAACCAAAGCAAAACGGGAATAATGGAATTTAGTCGAATTAATTAGATTACGAAATGAGACACTTGACGTAATAAAGGTGTTTTGCTATCTGGGGAGCAAAATAACTGATGGTGATCGAAGTAGAGAGGATATAAAATGTAGACTGGCAATGGCAAGGAAGGCGTTTCTGAAGAAGAGAAATTTGTTAACACCGAGTATAGATTTAAGGAAGTCGTTTCTGAAAGTATTTGTATGGAGAGTAGCCATGTATGGAAGTGAAACATGGACGATAAATAGTTTGGATAAGAAGAGAATAAAAGGTTTCGAAATGTGGTGCTACAGAAGAATGCTGAAGATTAGAGGAGGTGTTGAATAGAATTGGGGAGAAGATGAGTTTGTGGCACAACTTGACTAGAAGAAGGGGTCGGTTGGTAGGACATATCCTGAGGCATCAAGGGATCACCATTTTAGTGTTGCAGGGCAGCGTGGAGGGTAAAAATCGTAGAGGGAGACCAAGAGATGAATACACTAAGCAGAATCAGAAGGTTGTAGGTTGCAGTAGGTACTGGGAGATGAAGAAGCTTGCACAG
This sequence comes from Schistocerca nitens, assembly GCF_023898315.1. Lineage (NCBI taxonomy): Eukaryota > Metazoa > Arthropoda > Insecta > Orthoptera > Acrididae > Schistocerca > Schistocerca nitens. The sequence continues at coordinate 145,168,053 of NC_064620.1, read as the reverse complement.
GATAGAGTAGCATGGAGAGCTGCATCAAACCAGTCTCAGGACTGAAGACCACAGCAACAACGTATGAAAGAGATGCTCTTGAAACATTGAATAAGTTGGCTGTCTTCGGTGTTCTACAGATAAGAAGGATATTTAACAAGTCGGGGGTTCGCAGACTACTCCGAGCTGAAGATCACAACGAGGTAACTTAAAATAAAAAGGAACGATCGCAACAGGCGATTTTCGTGCAGCGAAATACTGTATATTAGGTTTAACTATCCGGAAACCTTGCCCGTACGACTAATGTGTCTGACGAAGAACTAGTTAGCTTCAAATAGAACACGTGTTAGTTCATCAAGTAACTTGTGGCGAATTAGAAATCGCAGTGTTGGCTCCACCGCCTTTGGAAACTTAAGGAGTCAAGTAAATGCATTGGATGACAGTGAGGTACGATTTTGCTTCTTTTTATGTGAGTTTCAAATAATGTGAAGAACACTTAGTCTGTACTGTTTCGCAGTCTTTCGTTTGTAGTTGTGTTTGTAGTATACTGGATGTTTCCGTAAGAGCGTCCAAAAATGTAACAAGACATACGGAACGCCCTACTGAACAATTTGAGACAGAGAACCTGGGGCTGGAGAACCCGACTTAAGGAGATATGGAAGTAAATTAGTCCATCGCTTTGTCTAGCATTACTGTCTTCCAGCTTATTTACAACTAACATGCGTACAAGTTTACACGAACTGTGCTGTTTATTTACATGTATATTCTTTATTTCCTGGGGGAAACAAGGAGGACAAGACAGATCACCAGGAAATCATGATGCAGGTTTTATTTCATTTACTTGTCCTTAAGGTGGGTCTGTTTTATCGTGTTTACACTGCCTCATGAGTTGTTGTTGTTGTGGTCTTCAGTCCTGAGACTGGTTTGATGCAGCTCTCCATGCTACTCTATCCTGTGCAAGCTTCTTCATCTCCCAGTACCTACTGCAACCTACATCCTTCTGAATCTGCTTAGTGTATTGATCTCTTGGTCTCCCTCTACGATTTTTACCCTCCACGCTGCCCTCCAATGCTAAATTTGTGATCCCTTGATGCCTCAAAACATGTCCTACCAACCGATCCCTTCTTCTAGTCAAGTTGTGCCACAAACTTCTCTTCTCCCCAATCCTATTCAATACCTCCTCATTAGTTACGTGATCTACCCACCTTATCTTCAGCATTCTTCTGTAGCACCACATTTCGAAAGCTTCTATTCTCTTCTTGTCCAAACTGGTTATCGTCCATGTTTCACTTCCATACATGGCTACACTCCATACAAATACTTTCAGAAACGACTTCCTGACACTTAAATCTATACTCGACGTTAACAAATTTCTCTTCTTCAGAAACGATTTCCTTGCCATTGCCAGTCTACATTTTATATCCTCTCTACTTCGACCATCATCAGTTATTTTACTCCCTAAATAGCAAAACTCCTTTACTACTTTAAGTGTCTCATTTCCTAATCTAATCCCCTCAGCATCACCCGATTTAATTTGACTACATTCCATTATCCTCGTTTTGCTTTTGTTGATGTTCATCTTATATCCTCCTTTCAAGACACTGTCCATTCCGTTCAACTGCTCTTCCAGGTCCTTTGCTGTCTCTGACAGAATTACAATGTCATCGGCGAACCTCAAAGATTTTACTTCTTCTCCATGAATTTTAATACCTACTCCGAATTTTTCTTTTGTTTCCTTTACTGCTTGCTCAATATACAGATTGAATAACATCGGGGAGAGAACCGCTATAAATCAACGACAGACCCATTCATTACTCAGTGTTGTTCAGAGACGTATAGTACAATACGATGGAGGAGTTACCAGTTTCCTGGTCCCTGGACTGGAAGGCGAGGTTACCTGTCCTGAATCCCCTGATTATTTCCTACGGGGATATGTAAAGTTACTTGTGTATGAGATCGTAGCGGATACGGAGGTGGAATTAGTTGCCAGAACTGTAGCCGTCTCTGATGTGATTCGAAAGACACCAAGGATATTTGTCAGGGGGCGTCATAATCTTTTTCATGCTTGCACTGAGGTTGATGGCCGTCAGTTTCAGCACATTTTGGAATATAGAGTACAAATGCTACGTTCATTGTGTCAAAGATGGTATTTCCAGTTAACTAATATAAATAAAAAGTACGGAGCAATGTAATTTTATTCTAATTATCGTCTTATGCTGGCTTCCCCGACCCCAGGTTCCGCGCCTAAAATTTTGAAGTGGAGAATTCTTTATGTTGTGTTAAATTTTTGCACGCTCTTACGGAAATACGCTGTGTGTATAACGTTGCCACGTGTTACTTGGGCATGACAGTGTGCAAATGGTTCAAATGGCTCTGAGCACTACGGGACTCAACATCTTAGGTCATAAGTCCCCTAGAACTTAGAACTACTTAAACCTAACTAACCTAAGGACATCACACACACCCATGCCCGAGGCAGGATTCGAACCTGCGACCGTAGCAGCCCCACGGTTCCGTACTGCAGCGCCAGAACCGCACGGCCACCGCGGCCGGCGACAGTGTCTAAAATTGATTGACATACGTACATACTCAGATCGCTAAGTGGTTTCAAATTTAAAACGGACATCTGGGCTTTTAAATAAAACAAAAATGTCGTTTAACACAATTAGTATAAAAGGCTGAAATGTTCGACAGGAGACTGTATTCGCGTTACGAAAGTTTACCAAAGGCAGATGGAAAAAAAAAGAGGATTTGAAAGATGAGAATAAGTGTTTTATGTTCGCTTCTCCGTGAACAACAGGTTTCGGGCGAAGTAGTAGTCTCTACTATACTTAAAGTGATCATACTACACCATCAACTATCACGAATTTTGAGAGTATCAGCAGGGAGGTCCAAATCTGACTAACTATACCATAGATCCGTTGTGATTAGATCACTCGATTTGAAACATACCTGTGCGACGTATAGTTTAAAAAGTACGACGCACAACCTGAAGCGGGTCCTGATCAGGAGCAGGATGCCTTCCTTATACGACCGGTCGGTCTCCTCGTTTTGCTTCGCCCGCTCACGTCATGGGTGGCCTGTGATGGGGACGGACACGCCATCACTGAGCTGTCCCGGTGGTCACTGAACGACATGTCGCACCTGGTGGAACACTGGTCTGCTACTCGAGAGCAAGGAGGTTCCGAGTACTGTGCGGCCATCTGAATTAAGGTTTTCTGTGTTTTGCTCAAATTGCTTGACCCATGCAGACCCTCTGGCTACAACTAAAAACTAAACTCCTCCCGAACAGGTCATGAAGGCCCACCGAGGGCGGGACGAAGGCCCTCCGTCGTTTCACGGTAACCGGTTTAATACGCTAAATACACAATACACACACATACTAAGGTTTACAGAAACTCGTTATTCCCCTACATCAATCGTAAAAAGAAGGTAAGTTCAGAGAGAAGTTACAGCGATAAAAGTAGTATTCCACAAATCACAGGTGACTCAGATTATTCCTTTACGAAGCACGCCCCAGTAACCGTTATTCTCTGTTCTAAGTGAATCCTCTAAATCTGCAGGGTTGTGCAGTAGAAAACTATTCAACACCTCACACGTCATCGTCATCATCTTGAGGTTCCCAAAGCTCCCCAGATTTCAGTCCTCTTGCACAAGTGCCACGAGCTATTTGGTAGAACATCGATAGAGTTCCTCCAAATTTCATGAATCGGGGAGAAAAAGGAGGCAGGACTGCTCCTTCGGCAAATCATTTGAGACTGGTCACAAACTCGGGTTGGAGATAAAAGTCAACGTGTCCTAACAAAGAAACTGTCATGGGACTTGTTTTAACCCTTTCAGACCTAAATATTTTCTGAAGGAAGGAAAATTTTTCTTTATGCGCTAATGCTCTTAAGTGAGCTTTTAATAATTTTAGGTGCATGATGTATACAAGTCTATGTACCCGTTTTCAATCCATACTTTGAATATTTGGCTTCTTTTTAAGGACTATAATAAATAATTTTGAAATATTCACTGTTTTAATAAATAGAGTGATAATTTAATAATTAGCATGTAATATAACCACAAGAGTTGCCTGGAGAGGTGCATCAAACAGTCTCTGGACTGAAGACCACAACAACAACAACGACAAAACACTAATAATATTCAGTTATACAGTGGAGTATAAGTAACGATAAACAGTGGAGTATAAGTAACGAACAACTTCCGTGATTTCTGGCGGTCACAAGCTGTTGCGCACAGCTACATTCACTTGTTGATATTTTTACAGTTATAACCAAAAGGTGGGAGCACTTGCACATGATGAAGAGACTGAAGATTCACAGATGTGTAAATTGTACAAGAGGTTTCCATTGAGCAAAAGTATTTCCGTCACAGCTAATACACACTAAATACTAACGTACACAGTTGTAGCCAGAAGGCCCAACGGTACTGACCGGTCGACGTGTCATCCTCAGCTCATATGCCGCACTGGATGCAGATATGATGGGGCTTGTGTTCAGCACACCGCTCTGCCGGGCGTATGTCAGTTTCCGAGACCAGTGCCACTACATCTCAATCAAGTAGCTCCCCAGTTAGCCCCAAAAGGTCTGAGTGCACCCCGCTTGCCAACAATGCTCGGCACACCAGGATGGAGACCTATCCAAGTGCTAGCCAAGCCCGACAGTGCTTAACTTCGGTGATCTAACCGGAACACATAACACATAAAACAGTTTCCCTTGTTTAGATGTGGATCTTTGCTACACCACTATCATGGTAAAAAACGGCTTCTTAGAATTTCATGTCAGTTCATTTCTATTTCTTTTCCACGTAAAATTGTTTTTGTGAATTCCTTACGACACGCTTTACAAGCCTATAACTTGACTTATTATGACGCATAGTGCAAATTTTGAAAAATTTATTTTAATAAGGACACAAATTGCTGTGTCTCGCTACAATTCACAAGTAACCCGAAAGGCTTTGTTCCGATTGACTGAATATGATCGATGCGTGGTGCAGGCAATGACAGTTGACTATCAGCGTAGGCCGGCCGGAGTAGTGGAGCGGTTCTAGGCGCTACAGACTGGAATCGCACGACCGTAACGGTCGCAGATTCGAATCCTGCCTCGGGCATGGATGTGTGTGATGTCCTTAGGTTAGTTAGGTTTAAGTAGTTCTAAGTTATAGGGAACTGATGACCTCAGAAGTTAAGTCCCGCAGTGCTCAGAGCCATTTGAGCCATCAGCGTAGGCAAACGTACGACGCATAAACAGTCAGGAAGACCCTTATTCTTTGATTACATGGTTGACGAACAATCACTGGGAACAGATATATGCACATACAGAGCAATTTAAAGTAGAACAACCACATAAAGCTAATAGTAGGAGAGGTTGATATAGGACGAAGACTCGTTGTAAGAATCCTTGGAACGTGTGCTGCACTCAACTAGGATGTAGGTGACAAAACTGTCGTTCAACTGCTAACCATGCGTTTCACGTCTGTTAAGCAACGTTATCAGGAAGTACTCCTAGAAGAAATTAAGGCCGTCCAAGGATGAGTAGTGTGTTTTCTCCCAGGTCTGTTTGGTAAGTACTAAGAGTCCCGGCTTTGCTCCACTGACAGACGATACAAGAGAGCCGCGCGGGATTAGCCGAGCGGTCTTGGGCGCTGCAGTCATGGACTGTGCTGCTGGTCCCGGCGGAGGTTCGAGTCCCCCTCGGGCATGGGTGTGTGTGTTTGTCTTTAGGATAATTTAGGTTAAGTAGTGTGTAAGCTTGGGGACTGACGACCTTAGCAGTTTAGTCCCATAAGATTTCACACACATTTGAACAATACAAGAGAGGCCGTTAGACATCACAGATTTCCGAGAGTGTACAATTCTAGAAGAGTCAAAGAAGGTATTGTGTTCTCCTACAAGTATTTCGTGGAGTGAGAGAGAATAGAGTCCACATGGAGGCTCGCCAAAAGTATTATTCCCTCGCTGCTACAGCGACTGGATAATCAAAGGGCGAACATGCCAGTGGTACGCAGTAGAAATGCACAGTGGATACGCAAAATAATGTGAACAGTGGTAGTAGTGGGATCGTTGTGTCTGACGGTCAACAACGCAGGTAAGACACATGTTGCGCTGGACTGTGCATGTTCAGTACGGACTAGGCTTCAGTGCAGGTTGTTTACGAGTAGTGCACACTTCGTACTTGCATTCAGAGACCGAGGCTGACGTGCAATGGAAGATGTAACAGAGTTCCAAAGAGGGCAGACCGTGGGGCCCGTTTTGCTGGAGCATCAGTAACCAAAACAACCAACTTAATGCATCTTTCAAGAGCAACTCTTTCAGCAGTCATGACTGCCTACGCAAAACACGGAGAGACATCATCGTGTAAACGTAATACTGGGCGGATATGAAAATTAAATGACAGATATCGTCGTACGCTAGCACTAATTGTATCAAAACAACACAAAACTACGGCGGCTAAAGTGACTGCTGAGCTCAATAGCCATCTTCGAGACCCCGTATCCATCCATCCATAAACCGAATATTCATGAACTATCTGCTGTACCGAAACCATTAGTGACGACAACCAACGCAAAGAAGCGTAAAACATGGTGTCGGGAGCATAAATCCTGGACGGCTGATCAGTGAAAAAGCGTCATACGGCCCGTCGAGTCATAGTTTTCGTTAATGTCAACATCGGGCCGGGTTTACGTCTGGAGAACGCCAAAAGAAGCCTACAATCATGATTGCTAAATTCCGACGGTTAAGCATGGATGTGGAAGTGTGGTGGTGTGGGCAACCATATCATGGTATTCTGCTGGTCCCATCATTACTCTTAAAGGTTGTGCTACAGTCAACAGTTATGTGAACATTTTATGTGATCAGATGCGCCTCATACTTCAAACGTTGTTCCCCAACAACGATGCCGTATTTCAGGACGATAATGCACTCATTCACGCAGCCAGGACAGTACAATCGAGGTATGAGGAGCATACAACTGAACTGCAGCGTCTTACCTGGCCAGAACAGTTCCCGGACTTGAACATTATGGAACCCTTGTGGGCGGTATCGGAGTGCACATTCCAGAGCAGATTTCTACCTCCCTCGTCACTACAGGAGTTAGAAGAGGTTCTGATCGAATAGTGGCGTAACATTCCACTGGAGACCACACAATCATTATATGCCAGTATTCGAAGAAGTATAGCAGCCGTATTACGGGAAAATGGGGGTCCAACTCCTTATTAATAAACCATCTCCAAGAATAGGTGTTCAAATGATTTTGCCTATGCTCTGTAGATGTAGAGAGATATGGCAGCTGTAGATTTCCGTATGATCATCACAGGTGATTAAGTCACATTTACTTTAAAAATCAAAAGTTGGCACAGAACACTTGGAATTATCGTGATTCAGATATCCCATTTGTAGTTAATGTCGATAATACAATGGGCTGAAGCAGAGCAGATACCTCCAGGGCTCTTGTGTTGGTGAGCAGATAGGTGTATGCGGACGTCGGTTCGCCGCGGCCACGTGCTGCTGCGTGTGTCGCCGAGAGGTTTATGCCCGAGCACGTGCCAGCTATTGATGGCGGTCTTTACTGCTGGAGACACGCACGGCAGCTGCACCACGCACCGCATCGATTTCGCAAACTTTTGCGCCTCATTTAAAATTCGCTGAACATGTACATAACAGTAGCCCTGTAGTGTACTGTCTGCTCAGATACCGATATGTTCCTGTTCACATTTCGCTGAAGTCATTGTCTTTCTGATACACCGGAGGCCACGTACTGCTACGTCGGTGGCTTGTATAAACGCGTCATTAGAAAAACACTGTATACTGTTTTAGGCAGATGTCACGTGATGCTTGCGAGGTGGGCATTGTTATACCATTGCGGTTACGTTGGCAGCCAAGTCATCTTCTGGCCGTGTAGTTGGAAATTTGTGGTAACTTCTATGGGACCAACCTGCAGAGGTCATCGCTGTCTAGACTTACACACTACTTAATCTAACTTAAACTAACTTACACTAAGAACAACACGCACCCATGCCCAAAGGGGGAATCAAACCTCCGACGGGGAGAGACGCGCGAACCATGGCAAGGCGCAGGAGACCGCATGGCTAGCCCGCGCGGCTCTGGCCGTGTAGACTGAAGAGACAGGTATCATGGGATAGCGATAAGCTCATGTAAAGATGCCGGTAGTATCGCGTGGGCAAGGCATAAAAGCGCAGTGCATTGATGGAGCAGTCATTCTTCTCAAGTGAATCCGAAGTGATTATGGGAGCACGACAGGATTTAACAGAGTTTGACTCCTACTATGTAGGAATCAACATGGATTCCGGAAACAGCGATCGTGTGAGACCCAACTCGCTTTATTTGTTCATGAGACCCAGAAAATATTAGATACAGGCTCACAGGTAGATGCTATTTTTCTTGACTTCCGGAAGGCGTTCGATACAGTTCCGCACTGTCGCCTGATAAACAACGTAAGAGCCTACGGAATATCAGACCAGCTGTGTGGCTGGATTAAAGAGTTTTTAGCAAACAGAACACAGCATGTTGTTATCAATGGAGAGACGTCAACAGACGTTAAAGTAACCTCTGGCGTGCCACAGGGGAGTGTTATGGGACCATTGCTTTTCACAATATATATAAATGACCTAGTAGATAGTGTCGGAAGTTCCATGCGGCTTTTCGCGGATGATGCTGTAGTATACAGAGAAGTTGCAGCATTAGAAAATTGTAGCGAAATGCAGGAAGATCTGCAGCGGATAGGCACTTGGTGCAGGGAGTGGCAACTGTCCCTTAACATAGACAAATGTAATGTATTGCGAATACATAGAAAGAAGGATCCTTTACTGTATGATTATATGATAGCGGAACAAACACTGGTAGCAGTTACTTCTGTAAAATATCTGGGAGTATGCGTGCTGAACGATTTGAAGTGGAATGATCATATAAAATTAATTGTTGGTAAGGCGGGTACCAGGTTGAGATTCATTGGGAGAGTGCTTAGAAAATGTAGTCCATCAACAAAGGAGGTGGCTTACAAAACACTCGTTCGACCTATACTTGAGTATTGCTCATCAGTGTGGGATCCGTACCAGATCGGGTTGACGGAGGAGATAGAGAAGATCCAAAGAAGAGCGGCGCGTTTCGTCACAGGGTTATTTGGTAACCGTGATAGCGTTACGGAGATGTTTAGCAAACGCAAGTGGCAGACTCTGCAAGAGAGGCGCTCTGCATCGCGGTGTAGCTTGCTCGCCAGGTTTCTAGAGGGTGCGTTTCTGGATGAGGTATCGAATATATTGCTTCCCCCTACTTATACCTCCCGAGGAGATCTCGAATGTAAAATTAGAGAGATTAGAGCGCGCACGGAGGCTTTCAGACAGTCGTTCTTCCCGCGAACCATACGCGACTGGAACAGGAAAGGGAGGTAATGACAGTGACACGTAAAGTGCCCTCCGCCACACACCGTTGGGTGGCTTGCGGAGTATAAATGTAGATGTAGATGTAGAATGATAGTTGAAGCTAGACGCAACGAACATTCCATTTCGGAAATACTTAGGAAACTCAGTATTGCGAGAGCACCGTGTCAATAGTGTGCCGATTTTAACAAATTTCGACGCCCCGTAGCGATGGTGGATGATGTTGCCAGGTGGATTCCTATCTTCGATTTCTTCCTCCAGACACTTGAAGTTCGCGTCCGCTGCTCGTGGTTTAGTGTTGCCTCTGGATCACGGGATCCCGAGTTCGATTTCCCGGCAGGGTCGGGGATTTCCTCCGCTCGGGGACTGGGTGTTGGTCTTGTCCTCATTATTTCATCATATTTCGGGAAATCGTCGAGACTGGGCTATGAAAGGAGCGGCAATTTGTTCGGGTGCTGATACCCGCGCTGTTGAGCGCCCACGAACCAAAATCACAGTCATCATCAAATGTTCAAATGTGTGTGAAATCTTATGGGACTTAACTGCTAAGATCGTCAGTCCCTAAGCTTACACACTACTTAACCTAAATTATCCTAAGGAAAAACACACACACGTCCATGCCCGAGGGAGGACTCGAACCTCCGCCGGGATCAGCCGCACAGTCCATGACTGCAGCGCCCCAGAACGCTCGGCTAATCCCGCGCGGCTCCTCATCATGAAAATTCGTCAGTTAAGTTCCGTGAAACCCTCTGGTGCATCATAATTTATAGCAAACACCACACAGCTGAAAGTATACGAGAGTAGGAGCATAAGAGTTTCAATTAACATGTGTGCAAATGAGTGGTTCACGATGTAACTGCGAATGCATGGTATACTCACACACATTCAGTTACTCCGCGGAGTAGGAGTCCGGAAATACATACGAACAATTATTCTGGAGAATAGCACACACGTACATATCCATCTAAAACTTTTTCTATATGTGGTCCTTGTGAAATTACTACAAAAAACTGTTTATAACCAAATTCTGCGTTCTAATAAGTTTATAGACGAGTAGAAATCTGTTTTACTTCATAAGCTATTTCCAGCAGTTACACTTTCACTTTTACAAACATGTAAATAAAATTGATTTTACATCCTGTATATATTTCATTGCTTTACCTGTCTAATAGAAGATTGGAATAACGGTGTAGTGGTGGTGGTGGTTAGTGTTTAACGTCCCGTCGGCAACGAGGTCATTAGAGACGGAGCGCAAGCTCGGGTTAGGGAAGGATTGGGAAGGAAATCGACCGTGCCCTTTCAAAGGAACCATCCCGGCATTTGCCTGAAACGATTTAGGGAAATCACGGAAAACCTAAATCAGGATGGCCGGAGACGGGATTGAACCGTCGTCCTCCCGAATGCGAGTCCAGTGTGCTAACCACAAAACGGTGTAGTGCCAGGTCAAAAGGTATTATTGTAGTAAGTGTGACGTATGTTCAAATGTGTGCGAATTCCTAAGGGACCAAACTGCAGAGGTCATCGGCCCCTAGACTTACACACTACTTAAAGTAACTTGCGCTAAGAACAACACACACACACACACCCATGCCCGAGCGAGGACTCGAACCACCGGCTGGAGGGGCGCGCAATCCATGAGTTGGCGGTTAAGACAGCGCGGCCACTCCGCGCGGCTAAGTGAGACGTACTTTCACTGAAATCAGCGCTGTTAGTGACAGTCGACAAACTTAAAAAGTATTCTAGAATGAAATTTTCACTCTACAGCGGAGTGTGCGCTGATATGAAACTTCCTGGCACATTAAAACTGTGTGCCTTTCTTTCAGAAGTGCTAGTTCTGCAAGGTTCGCAGGAGACCTTCTGTAAAGTTTGGAAGGTAGGAGACGAGGTACTGGCGGAATTAAAGCTGTGAGGACGGGCCGTGAGTCGTGCTTGGGTAGCTCAGTCGGTAGAGCACTTGCCCACTAAAGGCAAAGGTCCCGAGTTGGAAAGTATTGCTTATCAGTGATGTAATAAACTTCTTAAGGAATGTAGTTCAGAAATTAAAAAACAAAATTAAAGAAAACGGGACGCTGCGTAGATGCAAAAGCCAAGACAGCTGGCACATAGAAAATTCTCTTGAATTTTTTATTAATGTCAGGGAATAGGTTGGAGCCTGGATGAAAAATTCAAGAAATTTGAAACATATTTCACAAAACACTTATCAGATAATATATTTCACTGTTAAGACATTGTGCTATGTCTTACAACACAATCTTAAAAACCACAAGCGCTGGTTCTGATCAGTTCTTTCTCCTTCAACAACCGTTACCTTTGGTACTGATATTAAGTGGGTTACATCGTGAAGAACGAGACCATAAAACTCGTACTTAAGTGTGCGACTTCAACTTACTGAAACAACTGCTAGTGGAACTAATCGCGTTATCTCAAGACTGTTTCAACAGAAGAATTTCAACAACTAGTTTTAGGTGTACCGATTCAGTATCTGCTTCTCACCCTTTGTTCGAATGGGACTTCTATGCAAAGGTGCTTTTTGTACACTTCTGCCGGCCGCTGTGGCACAGCGGTTCCAGGCGCTTCAGTCTGGAACCGCGTTGCTGCTACGGTCGCAGGTTCGAATCCTGCCTCGGGCATGGATGCCTGTGATGTCCTTAGGTTAGTTAGGTTTAAATAGTTCTAAGTCTAGGGGACTGATGACCTCAGATGTTAAGTCCCATGGTGCTTAGAGCCATTTGAACCATTTTTTCTACACGTCCCTTAAATGCAACATTTAATAGCGCACCATGTCGAACTTCATGAAAGTACCTAGAAAATTTTGAAATTATGCTTCTCGGATTCAATGGACTCCATTATTTCACGGAAGTATCATACAAATCGATGAGATGTACGCTGTGTGAGAGTAACCCGAATGACTACCGGGCAGCCACCATCAGTAGGAAGGAAGATCTGTGGTGGCAATGAAATATTTAACGATCACAGCAACTGGTATGAGGAACAACGAACTACGCTACACTTAATAGCAATAGTCAGTTCTAAACATCGGATAGTTCACTGGAATAACAAAGCATCAGTTTTCAATCCTCACAGGAAACTAAGCGCGTCAGATGCCGCGTATAAACGCTGCCTCCTGCGTCATAGCATAAGTACACGAACATTAGTGTGCTATTTGTCTTCAAATACCAAAGAATTAAAAAGGGCTTGACTGTCATGCAGGTTCAACGTCTGGTATGGGAAGGATTTTATGTTCACTGACGAAAAAAAGAATCGCAGCACCAAGAAGAAGTTGTGCGACATAAAAGAAAGTTGGCGGGCGTGTTCCTACATCTGAAAGATAATGTACTTCCAGATTTCGCGCCAGTCGCGCAAGACTGGCTCTAGTAGCGCCGCTATGAGGATGCAAATCAGGTTGCTTTAAACACACACTACAACGGTCGTGAGCGTTAGTTACCTTCGAGACTGGACGTGATGAACTGACGTTAGTCAAGAATGCCTTTAAGGCGACAAAGACGCCATTATCAACACCTCACTGCGTTTGAACGAGGTTGTGTAATAGGACAACGAGAAGCTGGATGTTCCTTTTGCGATACAGCAGAAAGACTTGGCAGGAATGTAGGGCTGTACATGATGGCTGGAAGTGGTAGTCACGAGAAAGTACGGTCGCAAGAAAACTGGGCTCCGGTCAGCCACATGGCACTACCGAAAGAGAACGATCTATTGATACGTAATCAGCATGGTTTCAGAAAACATTGTTCTTGTGCAACGCAGCTAGCTCTTTATTCGCACGAAGTAATGGCCGCTATCGACAGGAGATCTCAAGTTGATTCCGTATTTCTAGATTTCCGGAAAGCTTTTGCCACAGTTCCTCACAAGCGACTTCTAATCAAGCTGCGGGTCTATGGGGTATCGTCTCTGTTGTGCGACTGGATTCGTGATTTCCTGTCAGGAAGGTCGTAGTTCGTAGTAATAGACGGCAAATTATCGAGTAAAACTGAAGTGATATCAGGTGTTCCCCAGGGAAGCGTCCTGGGACCTCTGCTGTTCCTGATCTATATAAATGACCTGGGTGACAATCTGAGCAGTTCTCTTAGGTTGTTCGCAGATGATGCTGTAACTTACATTCTAGTAAGGTCATCCGAAGACCAGTATCAGTTGCAAAGCGATTTAGAAAAGATTGCTGTATGGTGTGGCAGGTGGCAGTTGACGCTAAATAACGAAAAGTGTGAGGTGATCCACATGAGTTCCAAAAGAAATCCGTTGGAATTCGATTACTCGATAAATAGTACAATTCTCAACGCTGTCAATTCAACTAAGTAACTGGGTGTAAAAATTACGAACAACTTCAGTTGGAAAGACCACATAGATAATATTGTGGGGAAGGCGAGTCAAAGATTGCGTTTCATTGGCAGGACACTTAGAAGATGCAAGTCTACTAAAGAGTCAGCTTACACTACACTTGTTCGTCCTCTGTTAGAATATTGCTGCGCGGTGTGGGATCCTTACCAGGTGCGATGACGGAGGACATCGAAAGGGTGCAAAAAAGGGCAGCTCGTTTTGTATTATCACGTAATATGGGAGAGAGTGTGGTAGATATGATACGCGAGTTGGGATGGAAGTCATTAAAGCAAAGACGTTTTTCGTCGCGGCGAGATCTATTTACGAAATTTCAGTCATCAACTTTCTCTTCCGAATGCGAAAATATTTTGTTGAGCCCCACCTACATAGGTAGGAATGATCATCAAAATGAAGTAAGAGAAATCAGAGCTCGAACAGAAGGGTTTAGCTGTTCGTTTTTCCCGCGCGCTGTTCGGGAGTGGAATGGTAGGGAGAAAGTATGATTGTGGTTCGATGAACCCTCTGCCAAGCACTTAAATATCAATTGCAGAGTAATCATGTAGATGTAGATTTAGAAAACCTGCCTCCAACCCTACGGTTATGGTATAGTAGTGGCGGACAGTAGTGTTATAAACTGACACTCGGAGAGCACGGTAACAGATACGAGTCGTCATCTGCGAAGCGTCATTTTCAATGCTGCACGCTGAACGGTGTGTTCCGAAACATTTGTACCTCCACCAGTCTTCTACTCTGTCCTCAGAGTTGTTACAGACCGCGACCCCTACTAGTTTACACAGGGAGCAATCCGCCGAGCTCCTAGTTCTATGATGAGGCGAGGATGTCCGATAACTTGTCGATTACTCCACCTAGAGAGGACAGTGCCAGTGAAAGGCACCGTCCGGTGGTGCAGTACCTGTCCAGCGCCCAGTTTTAATCTGCCAGAAAGTTTCTAAACACTGCACATTCCGCTGAAGAGGAGTCATTCTAGCCGGCCGAAGTGGCCGTGCGGTTAAAGGCGCTGCAGTCTGGAACCGCAAGACCGCTACGGTCGCAGGTTCGAATCCTGCCTCGGGCATGGATGTTTGTGATGTCCTTAGGTTAGTTAGGTTTAACTAGTTCTAAGTTCTAGGGGACTAATGACCTCAGCAGTTGAGTCCCATAGTGCTCAGAGCCATTTGAACCATTTGGAGTCATTCTAGACATACAGTGTGTTTCAAAAAAGGAATTTACAACATTGAAAACTCACATAAATTAATTCATAGTATCTACAGAGGTGATTGTAGTGTCAATTCGTAGAGAAATACATAAAGTTTTGTCTCGCGTACGTCGTTAGTGCCGAATCGCACCGAAAGGTACCCTAGCGGCAGTTGCGTTAAAGATAGCTGCCTTTACTGGACCAGAGCGTGCTACCTGCGTGTTTTGGTTTGAAGAATCGAAATCGGCGACAACAGTTCAGCGTAATTTTCGTACCTAGTACGCTAAAGATGCTCCTAGTAGGCCTACAGTTTATGAGTGGCATAATTGCTTTGTAGAAACAGGTTGCTCGGTAAGACATGGGAAATCAACTCGTCCGAGCACATCTGACGACGTCATCAAGCTAGTTAGACAACGTTTTGCCATCAGCCATACGAAATCGACCCGGCATGCATGTCGCGAACTGCAAATCCCACATAAGGCTGTTTGGCGTGTGCTGAGAAACCGTCTGCATTTGAAACCGTGCAGATTGACGATCGTACAAGCAATAAAAGACAATGATAAAATTTTCCCCAGGAACTTCTGTGTAGATATGTTAAATCGATTACATGAGTATAAGCATTTCCTGGACAAAATCATCTCCTCTGACGAGTCGACTTTTAACTTAAGTGGCAAGGATAACACACAGAACTGTACGATCTGAGGCAGAGAAAATCCACATCAAACATTGCAACGTGTTCGTGATAGCCCTAAACTGAACATTTTTGTGCATTGAACAACAACAAAGTATACGGCCCCTTTT
This sequence comes from Schistocerca nitens, assembly GCF_023898315.1. NCBI lineage: Eukaryota > Metazoa > Arthropoda > Insecta > Orthoptera > Acrididae > Schistocerca > Schistocerca nitens. The sequence continues at coordinate 145,152,353 of NC_064620.1, read as the reverse complement.
TTCTCTTAGAGAAGCATCAACAGGATAGTGTATCTGGATATGTTACAACAATTTTTGATATCACATATCGATGAGGATGACCAAGAACGAAATTTTTACTCAATGCAAGATGGTGCGCCAACCCACTACCTGGTTGACGTCTTACATTTTCTCAGTGACAGCTTTCCAGCTCAATGGATTGGCCATGATGTGCCAGTTGCATGGCTCTCATCTTCCACAGACCCGACACCACTCGATTTTTTTTTCTGTGGGAATTCATCAAGGATATCGCGTTTGTACCTTCAGTGCCGGCTTCTCTACCTGAACTTAGAGCAAAAATTTACGCCGCCACTGAGCAAGTTACACCTACAGTGCTGCAGCGAGTTTGGGAAGAAATTTACTTCCAATGGGATGTGTGCAGGATAACCAAAGGAAGTCACATACAAAATCTTTAGTTCAAGGTAAGAAACTGGATGTGTTTCAGTACAAAATAACACTAAACCCAGCTCTGTTTCTTCTTTCAATGAATTTATAAGAAGTTTCAAAATTGTAAAGTCGTTTTCGAAACACACTATATCGTTGACACAGTATTTATGTTCCTTAAGAGTACAGTGTTTGCTGTGTCCTCTGGAAGAAATGGAACACAGCCATAGATGGAAAAACACTAAGCTGAGGTAGTCCTCAGGTGCAACTTAGTTAAAGCTTTCTGCCGAAAGAGGACACACAAGGCACGACCTACATTATGCTTGCACCTTACGTCATATAAAAAGTACCTTTGAAAGTGGAAATAAGTCACCATTGAAACTAGCACCCCACGGTATCGCAATAGACTATCAACATTATTTCAAGGTAGCATCAGGAAAATGTCAAATGTCTAAAGTCGCCGCCAAGAAGAGCCAAACTGTTCTGCAAGTGATCTTATTTATCATTCACTAAACTCCGGACAAAACCAGAGGTAAAGGGACACGATGGCAAGTTGTAGCGTTAAGGAAATGGTATCGGTAAATTCAGTAACACTTCCTACTTCATCTTTAAAATCTGTTCAAACTGCTAACACAATATTTCGACAGATAAAATTTGTAGACACCCTATAAGTTCTTCAGACAAGAAATATAGGATGGATTATGCACCTTATAGAAAATTCTTATAGAAAATTATCTTGAGTGTAGACTTATAACCTGCCGCGCGGAGTAGCCGCACGGCTTGGGGCGCCATGTCATGGAGTGCGTGGCCTCTCCCGCCAGAGGTTCGAGTCCCCGATGGGGCCTGTGTGTGTGTGTGTGTGTGTGTGTGTGTGTGTGTGTGTGTGTGTGTCATTCTTAGGGTAAGTTAGTTTATGTAGTGTGTAAGTCTACGGAACCGATGGTCTCAGCAGTTTGGTCCTTTAGGAATTCACACACACACGCAAACACACGCACTTATAACCTAATTTGCAACCAACCAGTTAAAATAAAGTATAACTTTTTGGTACAGGCAAAATTCGTATTACATGTAAACAAACCCCTGAGTACTGACATCATAGAAATAGCCACGTTAATTTCAATAACGAACCAGAAGACGAAAATAAAAAATCGTGCAACATAGTTAAATTATTAATTAAATTATATTTGGGAACTTTATGTCTTATCCGAAAACTTAGGAGACACAGACACTAAAATGCTTCCTACTTTTTGTCAGTCCTATCCCTAATAGAAAATAGCTAAGTTTTAAATATGAAAGTTGGGTCGTAATTTTGAACTAAAGTGCATCACTGATTCACAAAATTATTCACACCAAAATACTATTAATAATTGTAAATCCTGATATGGACCATAAAACGGATGTAACCTAATCGCAGGAAACGCAACACCTGTTTGAAAATCACAGTGGAAAACACGCGGAAGTCAGATTAAGTATACCGTTGTGAGCACAATATACACACACATCAAATAAAAGTTTTACATCACCCCGGTTCCCAGAACTCCTGAAGACAGACGTTGACTGTGGATATCGTCTCACAGACACAGTCCTGTTTACTCTTCAGAGATGTCACTAAACCAGCTCAAAGATGTAAACAACCATGCATGAGCAGCGCCTATTAGACGGAGAGGGTTCGACAGCCAATCAGTTCCACTCATTCCACCAGGAAGGAGGACACGGCTCGTGTTGTCTGTATTTCAACCGCGCCTACGCGGTCAATACCGCGGAACAATCGCGTCCGCATTGTTACTTCGTGCCAGGAAGGGCTCTCAACAACGGAAGAGTCAGGCGTCTCGGAGTGAACCGAAGCGGTGTTGTTCGGACATGGAGGAGACACAGAGAGACAGGAACTGTCGATGACATGCGTCGCTCAGGCCTCCCAAGGGCTACTACTGCAGTGGATGACCGCTACCTATGGATTATGGCTCGGAGGAACCCAGATAGCGAACCACCTTGTTGAATAATGCATTTCGTGCAGCCACAGGACGTCGTGTTACTACTCAAACTGTACGCAATAGGCTGCATGAGGCTCTTAATTCCCGACGTCCACAGCGAGGTTCATCTTCGTAACCACGACACCATGCAGCGTGGTAGAGATGGGCCCAACAACATGCCGAATGGGCCGCTCAGGATTGGCATCACGTTCTCTTCACCAACGATTGTCGCATATGCCATCAACCAGACAATCGTCGGAACTTGTTTGGAGGCAACGCGGCCAGGCAGGACGCCTTAGACACACTGTCCAGCGAGTGCAGCAAGGTGGAGGTTCCCAGCGGTTTTTGGGCCGACGTACTCCGCTGGTGGTCATGGAAGGCGCCGTAGCGGCTGTACGATACATGAATGCCATCCTCCTACCGATAGTGCAACCATATCGGCAGCGTATTGGTGAGGCATTCGTCTTCATGGACGACAATTCACGCCCCCATCGTGCACATCTTGTGAATGACTTCCTTGAGGATAACGACATCGCTTGACTAAAGTGGCCAGCATGAACCCTATCGAACATGCCTGGGATAGATTGAAAGGGGATATTTATGGACGACGTGACCGACCAACCTCTCTGAGGGATCTACGACGAATCGCCGTTGAGGAGTGGGACAATCTGGACGAACAGTGCCATGACGAACTTGTGGATAGTATGCGACGACGAATACAGGCTTGCATCAATGCAAGAGGACTTGCTACTGCGTATTAGAGGTACCGGTGTGTACAGTTATCTGGACCACCACCTCTGAAGGTCTCGCTTTATGGGGTACAACATGCAATGTGTGGTTTTCATGAGCAATAAAAATGTCGGAAATGATGTTTATGTTGATCTCTATTCCAATTTTCTGTACAGGTTCCGGAACTCTCGGAACCGAGGTGATGCAAAATATTTTTCGGTGTGTGTACTTAATAGTCTCGTAATTCATTACCAGTAGTTTCTGTAAACATTATTGTCAACCAGTAAGTTTCTCATTTTTCTAGTTTTTGCAAGGATATTGACCTGTCTGAAAAGCTTGTAAACAAAAATCAAAATAACAAAGAAATGGCTCTAAGCACTATGGGAATTAACATCTGAGGTCATCAGTCCCCTAGACTGAGAACTACTTAAACCTAACTAACTTAAGGACATCACACACAACCATTCCCGAGGCAGGATTCGAGCCTGAGACCGTAGCAGCAGCGCGGTTCCGGACTGAAGAGCCTAGAAATGCTCGGCCACAGTCGCCGGGTCAGGATAACAATTCCAGCCTGAACATGGAGGTTTTATGAGGTCTTTAACGTCTCGAGGCAGACTACACACTTGGTGTTCAGGCATGGTAGGAAATGGACGTGTTTCGGGGGTCACTCTAAAAACTGTTATCACTTAACATGTGTAACCAATAGTGAAAGTGTATCAGAATCTGGAAGTAAACCAACTGGAGCAAAATGACATCATAGCCAAGACTTTTTATTTAGAGACGAACGTCAAACCTCTTACCAGAATCAGTTTTTATGAACTTGGACAAGAAGTAGCAGCAGTAGCCTGGGAGACATCGCCTACAACGTCTACAACATCAAAAAGGTAATTACAAGCTAATTCAACTACGTCTTCTTCACTTTGTCCAAATTTAAATACTTTAGGGCAGAAGGCGAGTACTGGTATCTGGTCATAGCTAAAAAGTTAGTAGGACAGGTAAATAAAGTGACTTAAAAAGCGAACATTGAGTTATTATTGCCAGGTTCTATGTTCATACTACAGTTAAGTACAGTGGTCAGAATAAATTTTGCATATTGCTGAAACTCTAATAATGAATGATGTGGTCCAGGAATACGTTGTGATATCAATACGGTAGCTAGTTTTTAATGTAAGTTAAACAGAAACAGTCCATGTTTCTATCTCGATAGACCACTATGTGTAGTCTATGGCAAACCGTGTCACGTGTAAACATTACAGTACAAATGCTGCGTGCCATTACGAGAGATTTGCTAGTTCAGGATGGTTCGGAGATCAACAAAAGCAAGTAGAAAGCCTCATTGCTATACGTTTATGGAGGAAGTTCCAAGCAGCACAGGAGTGTCGGTGTCAACGCAAACGATACGAAGTAGGCTCCAAGAGCAGGGATGACGCGCCAGAAAAACTCCCAAGGCTCTTCATCTAAAGTGGGTTCGGAGAGGAACTCGTGTTGCATGGGCACCAAACGACTCTTTCTGGACAAATCAGCAGTGGGACACAACGCTATTTTCTGATGAGACCTGATGTTTATGTGTGGAGCCAACGAGGACAACGCTTACGTCCTAATGGGATCGCAGACCACCATCCTTATCGAGGCGGTTCAATCACGTATTGGGCCGGAATCGTGTGTGGCCGCCGTCCACCCGTCCACGCCGTCCATCCGTGGTAGGATGATGCTTGGAGTACCGGGACGACATCCGTGCACACATTGTTGCTCCATTTGGTGAACATACTGGAGTGGTGTTCAGTCTGATGGATAACAATGTACGCCTCCATCGTTACAATCTTGTGATCACCTTTCTACTGTAGCACAGACTCAGTGGTCTCCATATTCTCATTCTAAAAAACTGGAATAGTCCTGTCTCACCAGAGAACTTACAGACCACCATAAATGCCACTGTGGATAACTGGAACAATATCCTACAGGGTTATCTTGACAGTTTTGGTAAGGAGTGTGTCTTTGTGCATTCAAAATCGTCTCCAATTACGAGCGAATCCAATTGGTTCATAAACAATGTGCTACGTAGGAGGATAGTGAGAACAAAATGTAGTGTTTGCTGTAGCATCTTTTGAAAGGTTTGTTTTTGTTCTTTTGTTAGTATTTATCTCCTTTTTGGCTCTGTGCACTATGGGACAACTTCTGAGGTCATCAGTCCCCTAGAGCGTAGAACTACTTAAACCTCACTAACCTAAGGACATCACACACATCCATGCCCGAGGTAGGATTCGAACCTGCGACCGTAGCCGTCGCGCGGTTCCAGACTGTAGTGGCTAGAACCGATCGGTCACTCGCCGGCTTATCTCCTTTATTTCTTTCTTGTTATGATTATACCTGACAGAAACAAATCTGTTTTGTTTTGTGATATGTCCAGTATTGACAATAAAGTAATTTGCAGGATTTATTTTGACCACTGTATTACGAAGTTCTATCAATAAATTTTTGTAAATTGTTGCTTATTTGTGTTGCCTTCATTTCTCCATAGATGTTGGCTAACTCTATTTGACCCTGTGACGAAGCTCCATGGTTGATGCGTACATGAAACGCACTTCAGCCACAAAAACTACTTTCGCTGCTAGGATGTTCTCTTTCTTGCTGCACATTTATGTTTGATACTGAGAGGATATAATCAATAAAATAATTCATTGAGGAGAGTAAAGTAATGGGATGCCTCCTAGTATCGTCTACGACCTTCTTTTGGTCGGCGTAATGCAGCAATCGACGTAGCATGGACTGAACAAGTCGTTGGAAGTTCCCTGCAGAAATATGGAGCCATGCTGCCTTTATTGTCATACGTAACTGCGCGAATGTTGCCTGTGCAGGATTTTGTGCAGCATCTGTTCTCTCGACTATGTCCCACGAATGTTCGATGGGATTCATACCGGGCGTTATGGATGGCCAAATCATCCGCTCGAATTGTCCAGTCGCGAATAATTGTTGCCTCCTGACAAGGCGCATTTTCATCCATACAAATTGCATTGTTGTTTGGCTGGAAGTAGCCGAACATAACCATTTCCACCCCTGTTGATCCATTTCCATTTCGAGCCAATGACCGGTTCAGCTGGACCAATGGACCCAGTCCATTCCATGTAAGCATAGTCCACGCCGTAATTGAGAAAGCACCAGCTGGAACAGTGGCTTGTTGGCAACTTGGATCCATGGCTTCGTGGAGCCTGCGGCATGCTCGAACTCTTATCAGCTCTTACCAACTGAAATCGGAACTTATCTGACCAGGGCGCGGTTATCCAGTCGTCTAGGATCCAACCGATATGATCAGAAGCCCAGAAGAGGCACTGCAGGCAACTTCGTGCCGTTAGCAAATATCACTGGCGTCTGTTGTCTGCGGCCATAGCCCATTAACGGCAGATTCAGCCTCACTGTCCTAACGAATAGGTTCGTCGTACGTCCCACATTGATTTCTGCCGTTATTTCACGAAGTGTTACTTGCCTGTCCGCACCGACATCTCTACGCAAACCCGTTGCTCTCGGTCGTTAAAGTGAAGGCCGTCGGCCACTGCGCTGTCCATGGTGAGAGGTAATGCCTGCAATTTGGTATTCTTGACACATTGACACATAGAGGATTTCGGAATACTGAATCCCCTAATTATTTCCGAAACGGAATGTCTCATGCGTCTAGCTTCAAGTACCATTCCGCCTTCAGAGTCTGTTAATTCGTGTGGTGTGGTCATAATCACGTGGCATACTTTTTCACACGAATCCCCTGGGTACAAATGACAGCCCCACGAATTGATTGCCCTCTTGTGTCTTATGTACGCAATACAATCGCTATCTGTATGTACGCAGACAGCTGTTCAACTACTTTCGTCACGTCAGTGTATTGTCATTTAGCGCTGAGTGTCGTTAAACACTTCAGGACTCAAGCTTCTTTGATAGGTCTTCAGTCAAATTCTGACACTGTGTTCAGTCGTCGCCAGCTGGGCCTACAAGCAATTTCTCTTTAGTGAGTTGCGTGGGCGGGGGCGTGGAGCGTGCCCTCAGTCGACCTGAAGGCACGCCAGTCACATCCTCGTGGGTGTGACGGCTTAATGAGTGGATTGTCCGCACACAGCGGCGGCACAACCTGGCTTCATTACCGTCCGCTTGTTGTCCTAGGTGCAGTGACAGCGTTCCCAAAGGGTACTCATCTATTTTCGGAATCTGATTTCATCTACTCGTGCCAATCAGCTTGAGCATGCGTCACATTTTGTTCATTTCACAGCGTAGAAAGTGATTACTTGCTACACACGTGACAGAATTTTACAGCTAGACTGGGTATTAGCTGCGAAGTTCCTTTGAGACAAGTGAAAACTGTGATCCGTATGACTCCTCGAAACTGCCTCTCGGCATTTCGGAAAGGAAAAAATTTCTCCTCTAAACCGAATCCTTTGTGCCCTACAATTCTTGTTGCAAATTCTCCAGGTAATACGAGGAGGAGGAGATTAATGTTTAACCTGCCGTCTACAACGAAGTCACTAGAGATGGAGCACAACCTCAGATTAGGCAAGGATGGAGAAAGGAAAGCGGCCGTGACTTTTCGAAAGTAACGTCCTGGCATTTACCTTAAGCGATTTAGGGAAATCACGCAAAACCTAAACCAGTATGGCTGGACGCTGATTTGAACCGTCATCCCCCACGAAAGTGAATCCAGATTGCTAACCGTTGTGCTATTCCCCTCGGTAGCTAACAAAAGACAAACTTCAAGCTTCTCCTCCTTTAACGGAAGGGGAAGTCGGTATTTCAGCGGGACTCATCAGCAGAAGCAGCATTCTGCTGAAGATGGCGACCAGTTGGATCGCAGAAATGTCGAGAAAAGTTGATTTTAGCATCCGGTAGCAAAACCGAAGAGACATTCCAGACTTATTACGCCGGGAAAGCCTACGTAGATATTTCCCTATTCTTAATAAGTTTGGTACACAAAACGGGTCAGAACACTGTTGTAGTAACAACGAAAAAAACATGCCAAATTTAAACAGACGCAAAAATACCAAGATTGGTGATCTCTTACAGAAGCTCGAAATTTAGCGCGGACTTCAATGTGAGATGCTTATAACAGTTTCCACAACGAAACTTTGTCTCGAAACCCGGCAGAAAATCCAAAGAGATTCTGGTGATATGTGAAGTATGTTAGTGGCAGAAAACAATCACAGTCTTCTCTGTGCGATAGGAATGGAGATACTATCGAAGACAGTGCTGCCAAAACAGAGTTACAAAACTGAGCCTTTCGAAGTGCCTTCACAAAAGTAGACGAAGTAAATATTCCAGAATTCGAATCAAGAACAGTTGCCAACATGACTAACGTAGAAGTAAATATCCTCGGAGTAATGAAGCAACTTAAATCACTTAATAAAAGGGAGTCATCTGAACCAGACTGTATACCAATTACCTTCCTTTCAGAGTATGCTGAAACATTAGTTCCATACTTAACAATCATATACAACCGTTCGCTCGACTAAAGATCCGTACCCAAAGACTGGAAAGTTGCACAGGTCACAGCAATATTCAAGAAAGGTAGTAGGTATAATCCACTTAATTACAGGCCCATATCTTTAACGTCGATGTGCAGCAGGATTCTGGAACATATATTGTGTTCGGACATTGTGAATCATCTCGAAGAGAACGGTCTATTGACAAACGGACAACATGGGTTTAGAAAACATCGTTCTTGTGAAACACAAGTCGCATGAACTGTTGAGTGCTATTGATAAGGGATTTCAGACCGACTCCGTGTTTCTGGATTTCCGGAAGGCTTCTGACACTGCAACACCCAAGCGGCTTGTAGTGAAACTGCGTGCTTATGGAATATCGTCTCAGTTATGCGACTGGATTTGTGATTTCCTGCCAGAGAGGCCACACTCGTGTTAATTGACTGAAAGTCATCGAGTGCTGTACGCCCTTTGTTGTTCCTTATCTATATAAACGACTTGAGAGACAATCGGAGCAGCCGACTTAGGTTGTTTGCAGATGACGCTGTCATTTATCGACTAAAAATCATAATAAGAGAAAAAAACTGCAAAATGATTTAGAAAAGATATCTGAATGGTGCGAAAATTTGCAGTTGACCCTAAATAACGAAAAGTGTGACGTCATCCACGGGAGAGCTAAAAGGAATTCGTTAAACTTCGGTCACACAGAAAATCAGTCTACTCTAAATTAAACTAAATACCTAGGAATTACAATAATGAACAACTTAAATCGGATTTAATACATATAAAATGTTGTGGGGAAGGCTAACCAAAGATTGCGTTTTACTGGCAGGATCTACTAAGGAGAGCCGGCCGAAGTGGCCGTGCGGTTAAAGGCGTTGCAGTCTGGAACCGTAGGACCGCTACGGTCGCAGGTTCGAATCCTGCCTCGGGCATGGATGTTTGTGATGTCCTTAGGTTAGTTAGGTTTAACTAGTTCTAAGTTCTAGGGGACTAATGACCTCAGCAGTTGAGTCCCATAGTGCTCAGAGCCATTTGAACCATTACTAACGAGACTGCGTACACTACGCTTGTCCGTCCTCTTTTGGAATACTACTGTGCGGTGTGGGATCCTTACCAGATACGACTGACGGAATACATCGAGAAAGTCCAAAGAAGGGAGCACTTTTTGTACTATCGAAAAATGGGAGGGAGTGTCACTGAAATGATACAGGATTTGGGCTGGAGATCATTAAAAGAAAGGCGCTTTTCGTTGCGTCGGAATCTTCTCACGAAATGCCAATCGTGAACTTTCTCCTCCGGATGGTAAATTATTTTGTTCACACCAACCTACATAGGGAGAAACGATCACCACGATAAAAAAAGGGAAATCAGACCTCGTACGGAAAGATGTAGGTGTTCGTTCTTTCCGCGCGCTATACGAGATTGGAATAATAGAGAAGTTTGAAGGTGGTCGAGGAACCCTCTGCCACCCACTTAAAAGTGATTTACAGAGTACCCACGTAGATGTAGATGTACACTCCTGGAAATTGAAATAAGAACACCGTGAATTCATTGTGCCAGAAAGGGGAAACTTTATTGACACATTCCTGGGGTCAGATACATCACATGATCACACTGACAGAACCACAGGCACATAGACACAGGCAACAGAGCATGCACAATGTCGGCACTAGTACAGTGTATATCCACCTTTCGCAGCAATGCAGGCTGCTATTCTCCCATGGACACGATCGTAGAGATGCTGGATGTAGTCCTGTGGAACGGCTTGCCATGCCATTTCCACCTGGCGCCTCAGTTGGACCAGCGTTCGTGCTGGACGTGCAGACTGCGTGAGACGACGCTTCATCCAGTCCCAAACATGCTCAATGGGGGACAGATCCGGAGATCTTGCTGGCCAGGGTAGCTGACTTACACCTTCTAGAGCACGTTGGGTGGCACGGGATACATGCGGACGTGCATTGTCCTGTTGGAACAGCAAGTTCCCTTGCCGGTCTAGGAATGGTACAACGATGGGTTCGATGACGGTTTGGATGTACCGTGCACTATTCAGTGTCCCCTCGACGATCACCAGTGGTGTACGGCCAGTGTAGGAGATCGCTCCCCACACCATGATGCCGGGTGTTGGCCTTGTGTGCCTCGGTCGTATGCAGTCCTGATTGTGGCGCTCACCTGCACGGCGCCAAACACGCATACGACCATCATTGGCACCAAGGCAGAAGCGACTCTCATCGCTGAAGACGACACGTCTCCATTCGTCCCTCCATTCACGCCTGTCGCGACACCACTGGAGGCGGGCTGCACGATGTTGGGGCGTGAGCGGAAGACGGCCTAACGGTGTGCGGGACCGTAGCCCAGCTTCATGGAGACGGTTGCGAATGGTCCTCGCCGATACCCCAGGAGCAACAGTGTCCCTAATTTGCTGGGAAGTGGCGGTGCGGTCCCCTATGGCACTGCGTAGGATCCTACGGTCTTGGCGTGCATCCGTGCGTCGCTGCGGTCCGGCCCCAGGTCGACGGGCACGTGCACCTTCCGCCGACCACTGGCGACAACATCGATGTACTGTGGAGACCTCACGCCCCACGTGTTGAGCAATTCGGCGGTACGTCCACCCGGCCTCCAGCATGCCCACTATACGCCCTCGCTCAAAGTCCGTCAACTGCCCCAGGTCGACGGGCACGTGCACCTTCCGCCGACCACTGGCGACAACATCGATGTACTGTGGAGACCTCACGCCCCACGTGTTGAGCAATTCGGCGGTACGTCCACCCGGCCTCCCGCATGCCCACTATACGCCCTCGCTCAAAGTCCGTCAACTGCACATACGGTTCACGTCCACGCTGTCGCGGCATGCTACCAGTGTTAAAGACTGCGATGGAGCTCCGTATGCCACGGCAAACTGGCTGACACTGACGGCGGCGGTGCACAAATGCTGCGCAGCTAGCGCCATTCGACGGCCAACACCGCGGTTCCTGGTGTGTCCGCTGTGCCGTGCGTGTGATCATTGCTTGTACAGCCCTCTCGCAGTGTCCGGAGCAAGTATGGTGGGTCTGACACACCGGTGTCAATGTGTTCTTTTTTCCATTTCCAGGAGTGTATATATGTTTTGTATCCTTAATACGTACATAAGTAGAGAAAGAACACGTTTTTTCTCGATTAGTTATTACATTTCGAAATAGTCAATTGTTTTCAGTGCTTTAAAGTCTTAGGTATTTCGTCACCAGTTGTCTCTAGAAAGTATTCATTTTTTCCTCTGTTGCTAGCGGTGTAGTAGACAATTCTATACAAAAAAGCTTTTCCCAGATTTTACTGCTACATAGTTCATCGGATATTGTTTTAGCTACACCTTGAAGGCAACTTTAAGGCAGATTAAAACTGCATGCCGGAGCAGGACTCGAACCTGCGGTCTCTGCCTTTCGCCCATAAGTCTTACATCTACTGAGACATCCAAGCACGACGGACAACCCCTAGAGAGGGCGGATCGTGACTAAGGCTTGGGTAGTTCAAAGAATCCTTAGCCCTAATGCCTTTCAACACACAGCTTTAGATTGGGTTACTTCTGCGGAACGTCGCAAGTCACTAGGATTAACAATTATAAATGGAAGGAGATGCTCGCAAAATCACGGGTTGAACAAAAGATTTCTGAATTAGAGATTTTAATGTAATTTAGTAAGTACAGCTAATAAACTGCACAACCCTGTCAGAAGCAATCTAAGGTCCCCTTGGGGATGCGAAAATTTCGATGGACTGGCAATCTCATCATTTGACGGATTCGATCTCTCTCACTTTTAAACACGAAATCACTTGTATTGACGGGCTCGATCGATCTTCACTGTTGGCTAGTCTTCTTAATAAATCCCGAAAAACGATTAAAAAGGGCCAGCATTCTAAGAAACGGAAAGATTTATGCAGCCAAATGTTAAAGTAGTAGCTTGTACAGCGAGCCTACAATATGGAGACGGAGGCCTGGCACAGACAACATACGGGAAAAGACCCCAGCTTCATTTACAAAGAGAAGACATTTTTAGCAATTAGCCAGCCAATAATACCGCACTTCTCTTTGAAATGGGAGAACTGAAGGGTCTCGGCGAGGTAAGTAAAGTTTCGCATTCTGGCCCGACCGACCGCCATGTCATCCGCTGCCAAAGGTGTCATCGGATGCAGTACGGAGGAGCATGTGGTCAGCACACAGCTCTCCAGGTTGTTATCTGGTTTCGTGACCTTGGAGCCGCTACTGCTTGGTAGAGTAGCTCTCACGAGGCTGAGTATATCCTCTTGCAGTCCTCCCACCAAGGAAGAATTCCTGGCTGGACCGGTAATAGAACCCGGGTCCCCCACATGGCAGTCCGCCACGCTGATTACTCAGCTGTGGAGGCGTACACCGAAGGGTCTAGATCCCACTGTAAATGTAGTTCTCATAAATTTCAAGTTGAACCATGTCAGAAGTTACTTCACTGGGGTAAGTTACAAGGTGAATATTCACAACAATACGGGTGGCAGGAAACACTCATCTGTTATAGATTAGATACAATATACAGGAGGAAAGTCAGGACAGAACACAGAAAAAAACATCCCACCAAAGACTGGGATAATGAATGGAAGAAATTACTGACCAAAAAAAAAAAATGCAACATTCTTAGTTCGCTCTACAGAAACGTCATTCGTAAAAGATGTTTCGGCAGCATTGCAGATTACAAGTGCTACATTGCAACAGAGTTCTATAAACATTCCAGCAAAACAAACTACAAGAAAGAAATAGGTAGATTACAAGTGCTACATCGTGATAGACAGCCGAAAAAAAAAGAAAAAAAAAGAAAAAAAAGAAAAAAAACTACAGTTCAGTAGTGTGAACATTGTGTATAATTAGGTTACACTCGTCAGTTTAACGTTTTAACGATGTATCCTCCACAAACTGGACAGTCGAATGAAACACAGCAAGAACCAGTAAAACAAGACGTTAGTTGTAGACAAACCTCTGATAAGGCTCCAATATAAGAACCTGGAACAATGCTAAAATGTGAAATTCCCATCTAAGAAGTCTCCTAAGCAAAGTTTTATAGCAAGTCAGACACAATTTCTAGTCTGGAATAAACACAAAACACTTACTTCCTTCAGATATCTTTAAAAATAATTTCAATAAAGACTGCAGAAACAACATAAAATGTGGGAAACTATTATTTCTCATCAACATGTAAGGCTTTGTTTATGTTGATTCGTGGTGTTGTTGTCCATCTGATTTTTATTTCTGCTTCAGTTGTTCCTTGTTACTGAATGCATCAGCAGCTTCATTACTTTAAGTGATGTATATAATGTGGATAATCTTGCTAGAAATTTGTGAGATGTTTTTGTTGTAACTGGACAATTTCTAAACTTTGAAACTATGTATGAAACATATTTGTTCATTTATATATTCTGTAAAGTAACTCTCGCACCTCACACTGGATTTGAATGACATTGCACCTCACACTGGGGTCCACTGGAACTTTTTTATTATTAATACAATTAGTAACACATGATATTTGTAAAATGTGCGTTTTATTATTAATAAATAACGTTTTCTATTTCTTTATGTTTAGCTGTCTCGTATTTGAAAGTGTAAAATGCAACAGAATGTTTTACTTGACTTTATTTAGTTATTACAATGAGTAAAATACGATATTTACAAATTATGTACATGTTACACTTCAACACTACACTGAAAATGTGTTTTTATATATATTTTTTATTAATTTATAAATTCACGTGATTCTGAATTTGAAGGTATAAAGAAATACAATGTAATATAATACGAGGGTCATTCAGTAAATTAAAGAGGCAAATTGGTCTGGGGAAAAAACTGTTAGTAGGGGCCGGCCGCTGTGGCTGAGTGGTTCTAGACGCTTCAGACCGGAACCGCGCTGCTACTACGGTCACAGGTTCGAATACTGCCTCGGACATGGATGTCTGTGATATTCTTAGGTTAGTTAGGTTTCAGTAGTTCTAAGTCTAGGGGACTGATGACCTCAGATGTTAAGTCCCACAGTGCTTAGAGCCATTTGAACCATTTATTAGTAGGGCAAGTTTGGTACTGTTATGGCTTTAAGTTGGCATAATATGGATGAGCCCTGATCAGCAAATGTATCAACATTGTTTTGCTTATAACCTCAAAAATACATTTCAAGATAGCGTGTTCGCTTCAAACGTCCACATTAGTTGAACAACGCTCTGTTATTCGTTTTTTACTTGTGGAAGGCGAGAAACCAGTGAATATATACTGTAGAATGTCTAAAGTATATGGTGAAAGTTGTATTAATCGTGCAAATTGTACAAGTGGGTAGAGCAGTTCAAAAATGGTCGCGACTCAGTGACTGAAGAACACCCTTCTGGCCGACCAGTTGCAGTTTCAACTCTATCACTTGAATGTCGAATTGATGATATTCGTGCCGACCGCCGTGCGACTGTAGAAATGATAGTTGATAAGGTTCAAGTTAGTACTGGTACAGTTCATAACATTATCTGTAACAAGCTGAAGTACCGCAAAGCATGTGCAAGATCGGTCCCAAAGGAGTTGAGGCGGGTACACAAGGAAACAGGGTTCAGAATGTGCACAGAGCTAAAGAAACGTTATGAAATACAAGGTGAGCACTTCCTCAACAAAATTTTAACTTGTGATGAAACTGGGGTTCACTATTATGATCCAGAATCAAAAAGACAAAGCATAGAGTGCAAGCACACCAACTCACCTGTCGAGAACCCAAGCATCAGCAGGAAAAGTCATGTTGACGGTGTTTCGGGATGCTGAAGGTCCAGTTTTTTGTGATTATCTCGAAGAGCAGCGTACTGTGAACAGCCACTACTACTCAGAGACGTCGTGAATCTCAGACGAGAAGTGTGATTCTCCAGCAAGACAACGCACTTCCTCATATTGCTCGACTAACTCGTGAAACCAACAACAAAATGGACTGGGACGTACTGCCTCATCTCCCTTACAGTCCTGGTTTATCGCCCAGTGATTTCCATTTGTTTGGTGCCCTGAAGGAGGCATTACGTGGGAAGAGGTTCCAGGATAACGAGGAAGTGAAAAAGTTTGTGGAAAATTGGATGAAACATCAAGATAAAGAGTTCTTTGCAGCCGGAATAGAAAATCTTGTAGCTCTTTGGAACAAGCGCATAAATGTTCAAGGGGATTATGTTGAAACGTAAAAAAAAATTATTGGTTTGTAAAAGCAAACGCTTTTTTCTCCAGACCAATTTGTCTCTTTAAGTATTGAATGACCCTCGTATAATGGATTATTTGATTTTTACAGGATATTTTGGCATAGGGTGTTTACAAAATTACTATTATAGCATATTATTGCAAAAACGCGTAAAAAAAGATGAAACTAATGTACATGAGAATCAAGTCAAAAATTATTAGTCACCATTTCTATTGTCAGTGAGCACACTCTGTACAAATTAGGGCTCTATATTCATCACAGATCGTAATTTTACAATACTGGCAACACATTTTTGTTTTTCTGTCCCTTTTACTTGTATGTAATGAGCATCTCACTTTGCTGGTTAGAGGTTCTGGTCTGTCTGGTGCCACACTATCTATTTCCAGTATTTCTTCTAAAATTCTCTTCATATTCCTTCGTATTGTAGGTATATTCAATCTAGCCCTTAGGTGAGACGCAATTAAGTTCCATGCTAGTTCATGCAGAAATTTCCTTGGTGGCTTCTTTACTTCAGTGCTGGAAAGGGTAAACAGAACCATGGCGTTTATCCCACTTTCATCCAAAAGCCACAGAAAACCCTCATTGGCCATCTTCTTGTTGCACTTGCAGTGGTGTAAGTTTTGCACAGCTTATCAAAAGTGTCAGTACCACCTTTCGTTTTCTTGTATGAAATTATCATTTCAGGTTTTCCTGTTGTTTGTTCGATGTTGTTTGAGTAGTGCATGGTAGAAGTAAGAGTACAACTTCGTACTTCTTTGGGACGTATGACAGTTGCGTCTTACTCACGTCAAAGGCATTTGAGTTTTTCCAACATTTTAAGAACGTAAAAATGATTGTCGTATTTCAGGGTTATTTTTCTTACTGTTACCAACATTGTCAAACCAAATCACTGTCTGATAAAGAGGAACTGTCGAAAACCAACTGTCAATGTCAGGTTTCTATTAGTGCCATGAATAGGTTCTGATAACTTTCTCACATAATAAGATGGGACAGCTTCATTTCTCTCTGTTACTATTTTTCCAATGTATGGAATAGCGTTTAGCATGTAGTAAGTCTCGGAATCATTCAACATCAAAATCTTAATTCCATATTTGTCCCGATTTGAAGACATGCACATTATGAAAGGGCATCTGCCACGGAAGCCCGTTAGCTGCTCGTCTACTGTACAGTATTCTAAAGGGGTGTATTGGGATTTGCAGCTATCTATAAATTTAGGCCAGATGTCCCGAATTGGTTTAAATTTGTCGTCTTGTTTTCTTTTCATGCGGGTTACTTTGCCATCAAATCTTAGACAACTAGTCAAAAACCGAAATCGCCTTTATGACACTGTAGCACGAAACAGGGCACTACCAAATTTAGGACACCAAAGTTCTTTTAAATTTGTGTGAGAAGCCTTGTTTGCGCCGCAGCGATACAAGAGCCCAATAGCAGCTCTTAGCTCTACAATATTTGTAGTGTTACGGTAACTTCCCGGGTTCCCGGTTAAAGGATGTATGCCAGTAACTAAATTTCTGTATTTAGTTCTTTCTCCGTTAGTTGGTGTAGTTGAAGCTCACTTATAGCCATTCTTACCTAGAAGAATGTGTTAGTTAGAAGAACAGCCATGACTATCATCATCGTCTTCTCCACTTTCTTCGGTACCTCGTGGTTAATGTGTTTCAACAAAATCAGGATCTTCATCAGAATCTACGCTTCCAAATGAATCTTCTTCCTGGTCCAACTAGTTCATAAGTGCATTATATATATCATCATCTGTTAAGAGTCGTTGACTCACGGTCGCTGAAAAATAAAATAATATAGGGCTACATTGAAAGGAAACAGTTATAAGTTACATACAATATATACTTCGGTATTGTATACTTACGAACTTATTATTTTTAATCTGCGTAAATGAGCTACACGGAATGCACACTGGGGTTCAACAATCTTTACAGCTTGACATTACCACAACAACAATGCAAATGTATGAGTTAACGTTGCATACATGTAGGCAGTATTACAAACCTAATATACAGTGAGTTTCAATAAATTTTAGTCAAAATGTTCTTTGTAATAGACAATAAAAATTACGCTGGGGTCACTAGGATGCTGGTGTTTGGTGCGACGGTTAAACTTTCAATAAGCCTACATTTGTTGTTGTTGTTTTGGTCTTCAGTCCTGAGACTGGTTTGATGCAGCTCTCCATGCTACTCTATCCTGTGCAAGCTTCATCTTCCAGTACCTCCTGCAGCCTACATCCTTCTGAATATGCTTAGTGTATTCATCTATTGGTCTCCCTCTACGATTTTTACCCTCCACGCTGCCCCCCATGACTATATTGGTGATCCCTTGATGCCTCAGGACATGTCCTACCAACCGATGCCTTCTTCTAGTCAAGTTGTGCCACAAACTTCTCTTCTCCCCAATTCTATTCAATACCTCGTCATTAGTTATGTGATCTACCCATCTAATCTTCAGCATTCTGCTGTAGCACTACATGTCGAAAGCTTCTATTCTCTTCTTGTCTAAACTATTAATCGTCCATGTCTCACTTCCATACATGGCTACACTCCATACAAATATTTTCAGAAACAGCTTCCTGACACTTAAGTCAATACTCGATGTTAACAAGTTTCTCTTCTTCAGAAACGCTTTCCTTGCCATTGCCAGTCTGTATTTTATATCCTGTCTACTTCGACCACCATCAGTTATTTTGCTCCCCAAATAGCAAAACTCCTTTACTACTTTAAGTGACTCATTTCCTAATCTAATCCCCTCAGCATCACCCGACTTAATTCGACTACATTCCGTTATCCTTGTTTTGCTTTTGTTGATGTTCATCTTATACCCTCCTTTCAAACACAGTCCATTCCGTTCAACTGCTCTTCCAAGTCCTTTGCTGTCTCTGACAGAAAACAATGTCATCAGCGAACCTCAAAGTTTTTATTTCTTCTCCATGGATTTTAATACCTACTCCGAACTTTTCTTTTGTTTCCTTTACTGATTGCTCAATATACAGATTGAATAGCATCGGGAAGAGGCAACAACCCTGTCTCACTCCCTTCCCAACCACTGCTTCCCTTTCATGTCCCTCGACTCTTATAACTACCATCTCGTTTTTGTTCAAATTGTAAATAGCCTGTATTTTACCCCTGCCACCTTTAGAATTAGAAAGAGAGTATTCCAGTCAACATTGTCAAAAGCTTTCTCTAAGTCTACAAATGCTAGAAACGTAGGCCTGCCTTTCCTTAATCTTTCTTCTAAGATAAGTCGTAGGGTCAGGATTGCCTCACGTGTTCCAACATTTCTGCGGAATCCAAACTGATCTTCCCCGAGGTCGGCTTCGTATGTAAAGAATTCACATTAGTATTTTGCAGCTGTGACTTATTAAATTGATAGTTCGGTAATTTTCACGTCTGTCAACACCTGCTTTCTTTGGGATTGGAATTATTATATTCTTCTTGAAGTCTGTGGGAATTTCGGGAATTTCGCCTGTCTCGTACATCTTGCTCACGAGATGGTAGAGTTTTGTCAGTACTGGCTCTCCCAAGGCTGTCAGTAGTTCTAATGGAATGTTGTCTACTCCCGGGGTCTTGTTTCGACTTAGGTCTTTCAGTACTCTGTTAAACTCTTCACGCAATATCATATCTCCCATTTCATCTTCATCTACATCCTCTTCCATTTCCTACAGGAATTTTGTAATTATGTGTACAAAAATTTAACTGTTAGTGAATAGTACAAATTCTCGAAAAAATTCGGTAGAGCACTTCCCAGGTTCGAGTCACAGTCTAGCACACAAAATTTAAAATCAGGGCACACTAAGCTACAGAGCGAAAATTACTTCTAACTTTCAAACATTATTTAATATATAAATGTTAAAAATTACTGTTTCTGTTCCTGTATTCGCCTAGGTAGAAGTAAGAATAATTCTTTCTTACGTTATTATTTGTAAGTGAATTTCGAAATAGTTCTCATCACTGTTCTCTTGTGCTTTTGCTCGTTCAGTAGCAAATGGGAAATAAGTATTTTTCAAAATATTTGTTGTAATTGTCTAATTAGGAATTAGTCACACTTTATAAACAATTTAGCTCTCATTTAACAGTCATCTTCAGAAAATAAAATAAAATATTAATATTTATTATTATTTTATACAGTTGCGGCACGTCTCCTGACAATATGTTATCAATTACTGAAACATTTTTCAGGCAAGTACATTTTCAGGTATCTAATAACAAGGTGTTTGACCCAAGGACTTCACTTCCTCTTATACTTTCTCAATATATCTAAAAGCTTAGGAGAGTAAACACCAATTAACGGTGTCGTTCACAAGGATGTTACATTTCATTATAAATGTTTGTATGACTGTCATGTTTTAAGTATTCATCAACTGCAGAATCAAGATCAACACTTCAAGCAACCTGATCTGTGTCGTCTGCATTTGTACGAATTTATCTGCAGGCACTGCTCTGGACTGCCTTCGATGGCGAACAGTGCGATAGAGAATATTCAGAAGAACAGTAACAACTGGCTTCATGTAATGAGACAATAAATTCTATAGAATTTATCTTTCAGCCATGCTGATGGAAGCTAAATCAACTGGAGAAACAATAAAAAAATAATCGATTCACCGAGCAGAAATACAGATGTCGAAAAAGGGAAAGGTCCTGGGTGCACTGAAGAGCCGGAGAAAGACACAGAAGTTGATTCACGTCTTGTTCTGCTGCGTACCTGAAACGTCGATTGTTGCCGTAACTCCCTTGTGGGCCGCTACAGCATCAGCGATTTTGTTGTCAGTTCGCTCGAGGCACGCTACCGTTACTGCTGAGGTGCGACAGAAATCAGAGGAAAGTTTTCTCTCGCGCGGGAGAAGAATAAAAGGATGTAACAAGCTCGTCCAGCAAGAAAGTAGCAGCACATTCGTGACGTACGCAAACGGACCACACACAGTCTTTGCAAACACTACCCGCCACTGGCAGGACGACAGTTACATCCGGCGAGGAACGAACACTGAGTGAAGAAACGGCCGTGACATTTCTTTCGAACGCCTACGGTGACAGTGCAGAAAATACGCCTTAAACAGTGTAGCGTTCCTCTTCTTCCAACGGTCACATCACTTGAGAATGTTTATTGACCACTTCAGCTTCTACGATTCTGCTCCTATATGTGTGTGGGGGATGTAAATTCAAAACTGCTTGTAGAAGCGAACTCTTGCGCAAATCCGCGCTCTCACTCGCTAAAGTAGCCTCAAAACGACTCTGAAGGCGCGTAGAATAGATTTCCTGTTCTCCAAAACCAGCAGAACAAGAAGTGCCATGGTTGGAAACAGAGTTTAGTAAGGAATCATTGCTAAGCACCCGAAGATAGTGTCTGACCTAGTAGTTCTGGCTTGCGGGTGATAAACCTGCTAAAGATCACTCACCTCCTTTCAACACAGCATTAAGATGCATTTCAAGACAATGTGCGACCACTCGTTGACACAGTTCTACAATCTCACGAGGTATTCCGCTGCGCAACAGTCACAAACTGTTTGCGGACTTACTTGGTGTAAAGGAGTTAACAGGTGTATGTCAATGAACTGACATTATCCTATGGTGTCTGCTGTACGTCGTACTTTAGAAGTACTACGGGGTGTTGAATTTTTAACTATCACCTCGGAAATATAAAGTTGCTTCATTACAGTTTTGTTTGCTTGCAGTTATTGGTCTGTAAGATTGGCACACGTTGAAAGCGTTGCTTTACATTGGTAAAGACTGTATAACCCCTCTTTTAATTGAGAACAACATTATCAGGCTTATTTTCATCTAGGGGAGAGGTTATCGATACTATCGGAAATAATTAATAGTATTGAAGAAGGTTTAATTAAAATTACACAGGTCTGCAAAAATTATTTTGTCAACTGCATGAGATACTTTTACTAAATTATATGTTTTAAAATGCGCTGATTTCAGAAGTGATGTCCATTTTTTTTCTATCACGTTAGGTTTTTTTGCAAATTCAAACACAAAAATTGGTAAAAGCACTCGTTTATTCAAAATTATCAAAGATAATATTTTTTTACAACCAATGAAACATTGTTTTGAGACATATAGTAACAATATTATTCATGTTTTTTATGAAACCTTTTCTTCTTGTCCTTGATGCTTCGCTGAGTCCTTTTCCGATTTCCGTCTTCAGTTTCCCGCTTAATCATCCAACAGCAGTCAACAAGCATAGTGACATCCCATCTTCCTTGCTACCGTCTCTCGATATCACGGACATCCTGTTGAAACCGCTGCCTCTGTTCTTCACTGTATGCTTCCAGGTCTTCTGGAAAACTGTTTGTGTGGGAATGTAAAATATGGGCCTTTAAGCTCATCTTGCATCCTCGAGCTTCGTATGCTGCTAGCATTCGTTGAACAACGGTTTTGTAGTCAGGATCCTTAGTATTTCCCAAAAACTTTCGCACTACATCCTTGAACGACACCGGAGCTTCTTTTTCCTTCTCATTCATACTTTCCACAAAGACGGTGTCGGTTAAAAGTTATCTTATGTCGGGGCCAGTGAAAACTCCCTCTTTCAACTTTGCTTCTGACAGCTTCGAGGATTTAGTACATAGATGTTTAAAACAGTCCCCACCCTTTTTCAGCGATTTTACAAATCGTTTCATCAACCCCAATCTAATATGGAGAGGGGTCAACAAAACCCTTTCTGGTGGTACCAAAGTATTATTTATAACATTTTTCTCTCCAGGTTTTAAAGTTTCTTGGGGTGGCCAATCACTTTTAGTCCAGTGCTCTTCTCTGGCTTTACTATCCCACAAGCATAAGAAGCATGGGTATTTAGTATAGCCTGCCTGCTGACCCAAAAGCATTGTGAGCATTTTGAAGTGCCCACAAAGCATCCATCGATGGTCCTGATATTTGACTTTGAAAGGCGGCTACACTGAGCCACAGCGCCAGAGATCGCGCTAGAGAGCATTGTTCCGCCGCCTCCACTGGCAGTGATTATTGAGATGTCGTAGTGGGCAGTGCTTGGGGAGAGCTCGTGGTAGTCAGTGCTTGTTAAGAACTCGTAGCAGAGAGTGTTTGTTGAGATGTGCTAGTAGAGAGTGCTTGCTGAGATGTGATACTGAAAAGTTCTTGTTGAGATGTGGTAATAGCGAGTCGGTGTGGAGATATATTGTAATGATTAGAGTGATTTTGGTCAATATATGAAGGTAACGAAACTTGACTTATTTTTCATTATTTCCATGTTTTAAATAATGCGTCATTACAGGTTCAGTCAACAAAGCATCTGGCTTGTGTTCTTGTATTAGAGTGTAATTCTGGTTTTCTTGAGTAATTATGGTATTTTTATTTTCTTTAATTAATTCAGTATAAATGATATTTAAAATTTCTTGTGTTATTGAAGAAGAACCGTGCCACATGCGTACGTTGAGTCATACTTCCACACACAGAACAGTTACACTTGTGCTTTGGTTTCGTAGGTTTTATAGTTGCTGGGGACTTAATTAATTAATTGTGTTAATGAAAATTTCCATTTCATTCTTTGTTGTTGTTCTATGCAGTCAGATAGCGTAATAATACTAGTCAGGGCCAACCGTTTACGAGACTTCGTAATCGGACAAACAGCTACTAAAACGAAAAATTAAAATTATTTGCATTATTATTTTAATTAAGCCCCCATGCAACTTTTTCCAGGATAATGGACAAATCGTTATAGTTTTCGTCCATATGCACAGAATGTCCCGTCGAAAGCGATGCAAATTTATTTGAATTGTGCAATAATTCTACTTTAAGACTAGTTTTGGATGAATCAATGAATAGGCGCCATTCAGATGAGTCATACTGCATACCAAAGCAATGTATGAGTCCTTCAACATCATTGCAAAAAACTAAATTTCCTTCTTTTGAGAAAAACTGGGTAAATTCTTTTTCTCGGTGTCTGTGCCAAGAAAATTAGGTACCAGATGATAAAAGGTTTTTATTTTTTAATCTGGAACCTAACAGTTCGGCTGCATCATTTGAAAGACCTAAATCTCTTACTAGATTAATGAGCTCACTTTGAGAAAATAGTCGAGACCTTTCATCTTCGTATGAAGAAAAACCTGAGCTTGATTCACCCTGAGGAGGTTATGTAACTTCGCCCTCCAACTCACTCGGGTATTCATCCAAACTGGAAGGTGGCTGTGGGATAGGTATTTCAGAGCTATGGGGCACTGGACGTATGGCTGAGTCAAGGTTAGTATAACTTATGCTTCTTTTGTTTTTTGAGTTGAATCCCTTTACGTCAACTGAACAGAAGTAGAAATTAGTGGTATGGTTTTTCTGCTCACGCCATATCATAGGAATTCCAAATCGAAATGCATTTTTCTTAACCTTAAACCACAAACGAAGATCTTCTTTACATCTTCTACACACCTTCTGCGGGGCCCATGGTTTATCTTGATCACCAAATTTTAATTTAAAGTAAGCAAAATGAACTTTCCTCACAAAATCACTTATGTTTCTCTGTTATCTTTTAATAGTGTATTCACCACAGATATAACAAAAGCTGTTTGGAGAAGTAAGACAACCTCTTGTAGCCATGACTAGACAAAAACAACAGCACTATTCACTTGAATAGCAGTATGTCTACTGACAGTTTTTCTTCATTTCATGCGAAATACAAATCGTCATTTGACTTGTCGCAACACGATAAAACTGAACTGTAAGATTGTTTGCATTTGCTTCTGCCGCCCAGGAGTTCACGGTAAAACCTGCAAGTGGTAACAAAGAATAGTTAACATTGTAAATTTTTTATATTTAAGGTTATTTTATCAATTATAATTGATATAATTTTTAATGATTATTAAATTAAAAAACACATAGGTTTATTACTATTGAACATAAATACCCCAATAGACATAAAAACCTATGTGATAGAATTTTTTAAATATCTTTCCTGTTTTTGGGAGGTCAAAATCTATAAGAAAAAGTTAAAAAATCCTATAGTTTTTTAGTCGCAGACCTGTGTTATCGAAATAATGTCTCATCAGAATAACGCCCACAGCAAAGTAGCGCCTCAGGGAAATCACAGAGAGTTCTACGCGGCTACTTTTGTTTCTAAATTCTACTGTATGAACCATGCGTGGGTATTGTTACCTCTCTTGTCTTGGTTTCTGCGCTCTGAATAAGTCTATCTAGCTGCAGCGTGCGTTATAGTTGGCATTTGCTTGTGATATGCTACGGAAGGGATCAGGGCACTTCTGTTAAACTGCAAGAAAATTGATTATTGTTAATTTATACAGGTCAGACCTACACTGAAACGTATATTGAGTCTAGGTGGAGCTTTGCCGTAAGGTGATGGACTAAGAATATCTCAGGAATTGCGTGCGCGAGAGAAAGTAGCGCTCAGTATTAAACTCTATTACATGGTGAATAACCGACAACAGGATGTGTGGGCTATACGAAGGGACGTTAAACTGAATATAGGAACAAAACTGGAGGAGTCTGAATGACTGTAGCGAATATAGTAATGGTCCATAGTCCTTGCTATAATAACTTTGAGTGACGAACTATAAACATCATGTAAATTTTAGTTGCCGTAATTGCTGAGAATAACTGTAGGATCAACCCTTTTCTTTCTCTATATACAAAACGCAATCATTCATGGTCATTTAACTATTATTAAATGTTGTTAATGAAAAACTAAAGTGATTTCCACAATAGCGTGTGTATTAGTCAAGGATAATCATAGGCATGCTACAAACTGTATCTCTGGATGACGGAAGGTTCTATTATGAAATATTACGAAGTGTAAATTGTGACTTAAAAGCTATTTAACATTTCATTTGCAGTCGAACAGAATAATACAAAATCAGAAACAGTGCGGATAAGTAGTAACGTCGGAAACAGGAAGTTGAAATGATAACTAACATCCAAAGACATTATTAACTATCTTGCCTCCGGTAACGCAGCAACAAATGAAGGGTAATCGACTGTGCAAAAAGACAACATTAATTATTATTATGAAAATCCGAAATTTAGTCTCCGTTACAGTGAAGATGTTTGTGGCTGATCCATCTGATGTGTTGATGTAAAGAAAAGTCGGGCATGTACTACATAACAGCATCAGTATCTTACGTCAGAGAAGTCGACGACAGCAGATCGATGGAGGGAGGCTACAACTGCCAGTCCTGCTTGCGAGACGAAGACGGAGCTCACTATTTGTAGCATCGCCGACAGAACCGACTGCGCAACTTTGGCACAGAACCGAGTGGACAATCTGGATCAGAGACTTGGACCGTGTAGGCTGCAGATTCCTCCACTTGCGCCATAGAGTGGTGGGGTATCGAATATTCCGTTATATGAAAGGGCTCCAATACACAAAGGAGGCGGCTCCACCGGTAGCGTGGGCTGTGTGGAGAGCAGTGGGCAGATTTTTGGGTTAGAGGGTCTCGGGGAAGAACGAAAAGGATTTCAGTCTCAAAGAGTCTAGGTCAAACTCAAGAAAAGGTTTGACCTAGGAGCCATAGTAGTAAATTGTTGTGGTTGTGATGGGAAAAAAAAACAGAGGTCCAGGCTCTAACAGAAATCACCGTTGCTCAAATTGTTCGGAGTACCGAAAGCTGGTTAAAGCCATTGATGACTCATCCGAAACTTTTACCAGACCTAACAGTGTTTAGAATGAACAGAAACTTGTACATTTGGTGATGGCGTGTTTATTGCTTAGCGTATGGCAATTGGAGTAGACAATTTCTGTTAGTACGGGTAAAGGTTACACCTGACAACCAGAATCAATTAATAATTGGTACCGTTTACCGACTTCGCTACTAAAATGATACCGTTGCTGAACAGTTCATTTAAAGTAACTATTCCACGCACACAATTCTACGTGGTGGTGACTTCAATCTACCATCGATATATTGACGAAAATACATATATGAAGTCGATGACAGGCATAACACATCATCCGAAATCGTACTAAGTGCTTTCTCCGAAAATTATTTTGAACAAATAGTTCAGCAGCCCTCTCGAAGTACAAATGGCTGCGGAAAAATACTCGACGTCTTAGCAATAAAAAATCACAAACAGGTAGGAGATACTATGACGGATACAGGAATTAGTGACCACAAGGTCATTGTAGCGAGACTGAATATAGTGTAACATCTACATCCACCAAAACTAAACGCAAAATATATCTATTTAAAAAAAGCGGATAAAATTTTCCTTTACCGCCTTCCTACAACACAATCTCCATTTCCTCCGAAGTATGTAAGCTTAAATTCAAAGAAATACTATCGGTTGCAATGGAAATATTTATAACAAGCAAACTAATAAAACGGTGATCCCCGCCCATGACGCACAAAACAAGTTTGAACACTGTTGCAGATGCAACGAAAAACGCATGCCAGATTTAAAAGAACACAAAATTCCTCAGATTGTCGAAGTCTTACGGAAACTCGAAATTTAGGGCGCACTTAATTGACAGATGCTCTTAATAGTTTCCACCACGAAATATGTTAGAAAATCCGGAGAGATTGTTATCGTATGTGATGTACATCAGCGGCAAGACACAGTCAGTACCTTCACTGTACAGTAGCCATGGTAATGTAACGACGACAGAGCCACCAAAGCGGAGTTACTAAATACGGTGTTGCGACATCCCTTCGCCAAAGAAGACGAAGTGAATGTTCCAGAATTTGAATCAAGAGCTGCTGCCAGTATGAGTAACTTAGAAGTAGATATCCTCGCTGTAGCAAAGCAGTTTGAATCACTTAATAAGGGTAGGTCTTACGGTCGAGACTGTAGACCATTTAGATTCGTTTCGGGGTATGCTGATATGCTTAACAATCCTAAACAACCGCTTGCTCGATAAAATACCGTATCTAAAGATGCAACGGGTCTATTAAAGAGAATACCTACACTATGCTCTCCGTCTTCTTCTAGATTACTGGGATTATGGGATAGAGTATAGGATCATTAGCTGACAGGTTTAGAGGAGGACATCAAAAAGGCTCAAAGAAGGGCAGTTCGTTTGCATTATCACGAAATAGGGGAGTGACTGTCCCGGATATTATACGCGAATTATGGTAGTAATCATTAAAACGAAGTCCTTTGTCGTAGTGGCGAGGTCTATAAACAGAATTTCATTCACTAGCTTTCTGTAACGAATTCGAAAATTGGAGCCCAACAACATAAGCGGAAATGATCATCGCAATGAAATAAGGGTAATCTGAGCTCGGATGGGAAGGTTTATGTGTTCGTTTTTCCCGCACGCTATTTGAGAGTGGAACGGTAGAGAAATAGCTTGAAAGTGGTTCGATGAACCCCCTGCCAGGTACTTAAATGTGATTTGCAGAGCGGTCGTGCAGGTGTAGATAGGCATTATCGTATTACGCCAGTAGAGAAGCCGAAGCAAAAAGCCCAATCCGTTGACAATGGGGGATTCATGAGGTGATTAGTTTTCTACATTTGAATGGCAAACAATGCTACAACAACCCATGCCAAGTTGGTGGAGGTGAGCGCCATCGATGCACGATAGTATACGACAGTGGTTAGGTGGCGCACAAGGTCAGTGCGGTCAAACGAGGCTAAATGATGATGAGCGATTTGGCAAACCATCTCTCTGTGAAGAAACGGCAATCGCTAAACCAGTGGACGATCTGGGCTCGATGTCTGGTGTGTCACAATCCAGATAATGGAAACATGTTTTGCGTTGAGTGAATTATTTGTAGGGAATGTTTCAGGGTGTCAGATTGACCTATTTGAGCTGATAATCAAAATTTCATAACTACCTTCTGTACACTGCTTGATGGGATACAGGTATTTCCTATTACTTCTTACTTCGTATTTTGTGAGGTATATCGGTTTATCAAGACCTTAATGCAGAGTAGGGGGTAATGTTACACCTAGAGGATTGTGTACCTAGGAATAAATGATGTTTCTTGGTCTGTACTTCGGTCTAGTGATGAGTTTAGAACCACACGAAAGAATGCGCGCTGGAGACCGCCATAAGCACTTTCTGTCATTTTCTACAGTTTTTATCGTTGCTAGACATGAGATTTTTTTGGCATTTGTAAATACTACGAGGTCTACACATTTAAGTGCTGTAGTATATAACAGGCAGTGAAATGAAAACGAGATAATGAGAAATAAAGTAAGTAAAATGATTATTATTTGAGAAACAACCGCAATAACAGCCAATACACTCATGTTCAGAACAAAAAGAATACCTTGAACGACTAGAGATAGGACATTGATATTCGCAGGAAGAGTGCATATGTATGTTCTGCAGAAATGATTAACATTTCAGTCACCTCAGTTCAGCACAAGCAAGCACAGGATCCGTCGTGGGGCCTGATAACTTGTTCCATGCGTGAAGGCATCGACGCGTATAGGGCTTGAATGACGTCCTGTGTACAGCAGTCCATGCTGCATTCACGTAGTTCCAAAGTTCATCGGTGGTGATTTGCATTTTTCACAGTTCCACCATATCCCAAACATTTTCCGTTGGCGAAAAGTCTGGCGATGAGGCGCACCAGTGCAAAAGGCTGACATTCGGTGACACAAAGAAAGCGCGTGTCCATGCAGCAATATGTGGACTTGCTGGGGCGTTGTGCAGAAAGGGCATGGCTACGGGTCGCAGGATGCCATTCACCTAGGTCACACTGGACACAGTGCCCTGGACATAGACCAATTGTGATTTCTGGTTGTACCCAATAGCACCAGACCCCGTAATGCATTGAGCTGGCGCTGTTTCTCTCGTGCAAACACAGTCATTGTTATGCCGCTCCCCCTGTCTGCGGCGAACCAAAATAGGGCCATCATTTTCATAAAAACAGAACCTGGAGTAATGCCATTCCTGTTCCGTTCCATACGCGACATACACCATTGCCGTCCGCAGCTCGTGGTCGTGCGGTAGCGTTCTCGCTTCCCACGCCCGGGTTCCCGGGTTCGATTCCCGGGGGGATCAGGGATATTCTCTGTCTCGTGATGACTGGGTGTTGTGTGATGTCCTTAGGTTAGTTAGGTTTAAATAGTTCTAAGTTCTAGGGGGCTGATGACCATAGATGTTAAGTCCCATAGTGCTCAGAGCCATTTGAACCATACACCATTGCCGTCTAGCATGTTTCTGCACATTCGTCAAAGCGAGGCAGAGAAGTGGACGATGCGCACGTAAACCCATGCCGTAGTAAAGGGCGACGGACTGTCACGCCTTATAGTGTACGATGCGTTACGCTGTGGCACCGCTGCGCCAGAGGCGAGGAAGATGCCGATCTGTCCTGCAGTGGCGTTCGGATGAGGTGTCAAATGGTCTAAATGGCTCTGAGCACTATGTGACTTAACATATGATGTCATCAGTCCCCTAGAACTTAGAACTACTAAAACCTCACTAACCTGAAGACATCACACACATCCATGCCCGAGGCAGGATTCGAACATGCGATCGTAGCGTCGCGCGGTTCCAGACTTAAGCGCCTAGAACCGCTCGGCAACTCCTGCCGGCTGAAGAGGTGTCCATCTTCGCCGAAGTCGTCTGGGTGCTGCGACCTGATCCATCCCGTCGTGTTCTGCGGCCTTCCGTGAACCATTCTGCACACACCCGTCGCACTGCCGAAACACTTCGTCCCACATAAGGAGCAATTTCGCGGATGGATGGAATACATTCTCTCGTGCCAATAACGCGCCCTCTTTCAAGCTCACTGATTTGACGATACGGTTTGCGCGTACATCTGCGAGGCATCCTGCACGTCCGCCCAAGTCACACTGATCCATTACCTTGGCTGTAAACGCTATTGCCATCTGCCATCAGTTGTGCGGGCGCACGTCAGCTCTGAGAGCCGCCGCCGCTGGTGCTTGGGTCCACAGTTTGCATGCCCGGCCAGTCTCGCACCAAGCTGTGATCACGACAGGCGACACAGCTGCCTACATTGTGAACCACACTATGCACTGCCCAGTCAGCACCACCGCTAGAGTGCTGACCACATTGCACCGCTCTTTCCCGGTAGCCTGCTACCCAGGGGAAGAAATAAGAGACAAACGGCATTTACAGAGAAGGCGGTCAGATAGCTCAACCTGATCGCCGTTGTCCACTGCGCTGTGGATCTCATTGAGGTACAGAGCGAGCTGAGTTCTGTAGTATCTCTGTTTGTTAAAACCATGGTGATTTTTATAGAGGAGATGTTCATTTTCCGAAAACGTGACAATAATTGAGCATAAAATATGTACCACAATTCTAGAACAGACTGACGTCAACGATATAGGTCTATAATTGTGTGGATCTGCCTTACGGCCTTTCCTAAGCCGGGAATGACCTGCGCTTATTTCCACTCGTTAGGTACCTTTTATTGTTGAAGGATCTACGATAAATTACTGCTAGAAGGGGAGTAAGTTCTTTTGCATAATCTTCTTAGAATCTTATAGGTGTCTCATCCGGTCCTGACGCCTTTCCGCTACTAAGGGATTGCAGCGGCTTTTCCATTCCGCGATCCGTTACCTCTTTATCTATCATTTTGATGTTCGTACGACGATTTAAAGGAGGGACAGTCCTACGATCTTCCACGATGAAACAACTTCGGAAGACCGAATTCAGTATTTCGGCCTTCTCTGTGTTATCTTGCGTTTCGGTGCCGGTGTGGTGGCTGAGAGAATGAATAGATGATTTTGACCCACTTACTGATTTTACATACGACTAAAATCTCTTAGGGTTTTTATTCAGGTCGGTTGACAACGTCTTACTTTCAAAATGAATTCCATTTTCTCCGGTGTTTCTGCGCTTGTCCCTCTCCTTGTTTACTGTTAACTTACTTCGTAGAATGGTGTGCAAAACTTGAGGACGAAGCTAACTTTCGCATAATGCATCACAGCCAGTTTGATGAAACTTAGGGCACACGTGGAACTGCTACAGTTCAGTGGAGAAGGTAACTGGAAGATGTGGGCAATAAGAGGAACGTGATGACAATTTCATAGTGAAGTATTCGCGACTCATGATGACTTCCTGGGCACTAAACGGCGGGTCATATTTCTTAATATGACGCGTGATCGCGACGGACAACAATTAATGTTCTGCAATGTGGAACCATGGTGACGGCAAGGTTGGTAATGAGTTCTTATGGTAATATGTCTTATCCGTTCACCGGCGCCGTTAACAACTGCTTGATGGCCTTTGGTGCAGTTGGACACACAGAAATACGTCTTCG
Source organism: Schistocerca nitens (assembly GCF_023898315.1). Classification (NCBI taxonomy): domain Eukaryota; kingdom Metazoa; phylum Arthropoda; class Insecta; order Orthoptera; family Acrididae; genus Schistocerca; species Schistocerca nitens. The sequence continues at coordinate 145,120,459 of NC_064620.1, read as the reverse complement.
CAACGCATCCCACAAGTACTCCATAGGAGTTAAAGGCCAATCCACTCGCCGAGGATTGTCTCGTTCCATGAGTTCCTCCACATCCAATATTCGGTGTGGTCATATATTGTCATCCGTAAGAACGAATTCAGGACCGAAGGCAGCCCAGAAAAGACGCACATGGAGGTGCAGTTCGGTTTCACAGTAATGTTGACCGCTTACTAAACAGTGCTCAAAGATTTGGAGTTCAGTACGCACACAAACCGTTTTGCCTCGTGCAACAGAACACTTGGACCATCAAAAGGATCATGCTCGACAGTGTTCCTGGGTGCATTACGTGTTCCGACCTCTCGCCACATGAGGGGGGCGTTCACCACTGTAATACATGACCGCTTCGGTGGCCTAATAGTTATGGTGTGGTGAGGCGTAACGTTAAATGGGGTTACTCACCTCTAAATCTTTCAGAACGGTGCACATACCGGTCATGGTTAAGGGGATCTGGACGTGGAAATGACTGAAAAATCGAAAAAAAAATTCTGCCATGTAATAGACAAATTTCTCCCCTTTGCAAAAACGTATGGTTTATTAACTTTTAAATTGTTATTGTAGCCTTAAACGCTCGTTGAACAAATGTCTGCACACTGGCTTCAGGCAAGGAATATCATCATAGACATTCCATACCTGTCACAGTCATTGAAACAATGAAGCCAATATACAGGGACGCTGCATTGCAGATAAAAAATTACTTAGCAAATGTCTACATGGCCGTACACAAAACCCTAAAGAGGGTTTCAACAGCTGTGTGTTGGAACGAGTACCAAAAACGGTGTTTGTTGGATGGACAGTACTCAAAATGGTTTTTCAGTGAGGTGTAATCAGCAGGACAAAAGTAATGGACAAATTAGGCGTCCAGCCAGGAAATAGTATGATAGCTGCTGTGACTGCAATAGCTCGTCAGCGACTAGTTGATGCTGAATGGGCTGTGGAAGCCACCACTAAAGCGTGCAGAGTAAGGAAAAAGGCTCCTGAAGAAGTCTACAGAAGATAAAGAAGCAACAGGCCAGCAAGATTATGCTGCTGGAATGTTCTGAAAGAGGCATACGGTGAGTCATAAACGCTGTGAACATTCTATTCTTATTTTCTCGAAACTACATTTTCAGGACATTAGGTACATATGACTTCTCATTCGTTTTATCCATGTTCGCCAAATTACTCTCAAGTGAAGAATGGGATAGTATCTCTGTATTACGCCTAATACATCACAGAAATGATGTATGTTTGTCATTCTGTATATAATTTTAGCGGTATTTTTTAGACAAAATAGTAATGTGGTATAATAAGGGTTTTTCTAATTCTTCAGATATACTCCAAACTAGAAAGCGAGAGGCATAATGTTGTACCTATGAATGTTGACAGCAGCCTGCCACAGTTTGAATGCTATTAGACTGATGATGAACCAGAAAATGGTACCAGAATGAGAACGTGTATTATAAAAACATCTATTAGGGAAAATACTGTATTTCTTAAACTATAACAGATATTTCAATAAATTTACTTCCACAGCTTGAGTTAATGTCATTCATTGTTGGTAAAAAGCCACAACTTCCTCCGATTGTAGATCAAGAGTAATGTGCACTGAGCGCGAGGTATAAAAATGCAGCCCGTTCACATCCAGATCCTCTTAATATGACAGTCTGTTCCTTCCCCTTGATGCACTGGTCCCTGACTTGATTCTTGTGGATGGTAACGCTCAACGGTATCGAACAGTGCGATTGGGGGGGGGGGGGCTCTAGGAACGAGAGAACTTTCGGCGAATAGACTGGCCTTCCAGTTCTCCCGACTTGAATCCTATCGAGCACGTGCGGCGTGCGCTGCGGAAACGAATTGCAGCATGTCCACGTGCACCATCGACTATCAAACAGTTGGTTCAAATGGCTCTAAGCACTATGGGACTTAACATCTGAGGTCATAGGTCCCCTAGATTTAGAGCTACTTAAACCTAGGACATCACACACATCCATGCCCGAGGCAGGATTCGAACCTGCGACCGTAGCAGCTCAATGGTTCCGAACTGAAGCGCCTAGAACCGCTCTGCCACCGCGGCCGGCATCAAAGAGTAGTCAACCGCGGTGGTGGCGGAATGGAACATTCTTCCCCAAAAACTCTCTGCCATTGCTGTGGCTAGTACGGGAGCACGTTGCAGAGCATACACTGCCGTCTGTGGCACTCACACACGTCATTAAAGAACATGTCCCACCTTTCGTAGAGTACAGGAGACCGCCACGATTTGCTGTGATTTCAGCGTAATTTTTGTCTTTGAAGAAATTCTTTCATTTATCTAGTGTACTGTAACAGTTCTTTCTAAGTATGGTCCAAGTTTCATTGAGCTCTGTTACTTGGAAGTGAAATATCGTTGACATGTTCTTAATGTTTTGCACTCCAGTGTTGATGTATCCATTGATGAAACATTCGGCCGCGGTGGTCTCGCGGTTCTAGGCGCGCAGTCCGGAACCGTGCGACTGCTACGGTCGCAGGTTCGAATCCTGCCTCGGGCATGGCTGTGTGTGATGTCCTTAGGTTAGTTAGGTTTAAGTAGTTCTAAGTTCTAGGGGACTGATGACCACAGCAGTTGAGTCCCATAGTGCTCAGAGCCATTTGATGAAACATCTTAACGACTTCGTGTATTTGGCATTAAGTAATTATGTTGTGTATCTGTAACGAGATTGTTACGTGTGTGTGTGTGTGTGTGTGTGTGTGTGTGTGTGTGTGTGTGTATATGCGTGTGTGAATTACATTACTGGCCATTCAAAGTGCTACACCAAGAAGAAATGCAGATGACAAACGGGTATTCATTGGACAGATATATTACACTAGAACTGACATGTAATTGCATTTTCACGCAATTAGGGTGCATAGACCCTGAGAAATCAGTACCCAGAACAACCACCTCTGGTCGTAATAACGGCCTTGATACGCCTGGGCGTTGAGTCAAACAGAGCTTGGATGGCGTGTACAGGTACAGCTGTCCATGCAGCTTCAACATGATACCACAGTTCATCAAGAATAGTGACTGGCGTATTGTGACGAGCCAGTTGCTCGGCCACCATTGACCAGACGTTTTCAATTCGTGAGAGATCTGGAGAATGTGCTGGCCAGGGCAGCAGTCGAACATTTTCTGTATCCAGAAAGGCCCGTACAGGACCTGCAACATGCGTTCGTGCATTATCCTGCTGAAATGTAGGGTTTCTCAGGGATGGAATGAAGGGTAGAGCCACGGGTCGTAACACATCTGAAATGTAACGTCCACTGTTCAAAGTGCCGTCAATGCGAACAAGAGGTGACCGAGGCGGGTAACCAATGGCACCCCATACCATCACGCCGGGTGATACGCCAGTATGGCGATGACGAATAGACACTTCCAATGTGCGTTCACCGCGATGTCGCCAAACACGGATGCGACCACCATAATGCTGTAAGCAGAACCTGGATTCATCCGAAAAAATGACGTTTTGCCATTCGTGCACCCAGGTTCGTCGTTGAGAACACCATCACAGGCGCTCCTGTCTGTGATGCAGCGTCAAGGGTAACCGCAGCCGTGGTCTCCGAGCTGATAGTCCATGCTGCTGCAAACGTCGTCGAACTGTTCGTGCAGATGATTGTCTTGCAAACGTCCCCATCTTTTGACTCAGGGATGGAGACGTGGCTGCACGATCTGTTACAGCCATGCGGATAAGATGCCTGTCATCTCGACTGCTAGTGATACGAGGCCGTTGGGATCCAGCACGGCGTTCCGTCTTACCCTCCTGAACCCACTGATTGCATATTCTGCTAACAGTCATTCGATCTCGACCAACGCGAGCAGCAATGTCGGGATACGGTAAACCACAATCGCGATAGGCTACAATCCGACCTTTATCAAAGTCGGAAACGTGATGGTACGCATTTCTTCTCCTTACACGAGCCATCACAACAACGTTTCACCGGCCAACGCCGGTCAACTGCTGTTTGTATATGAGAAATCGGCTGGAAACTTCCCTGATGCCAGCACGTTGTAGGTGTCGCCACCGGCGCCAACCTTATGTGAGTGCTCTGAAAAGCTAATCATTTGCATATCACAGCATCTTTTTCCTGTCGGTTAAATTTCGCGTCTGTTGCACATCATCTTGGTGTGGCAATTTTAATGGCCGGTAGTGTAGTAAGAGACCAAACTGCTGAGGTAATCGGTCCCTAGACTTACACACTACTTAAGCTTACTTATGCTAAGAACAACTCACGCACACCCATGCCCAAATGCCCAAGGGAGGACTCGAACCTCCGGCAGGAGGGGCCACGCAATCCGTGTCATGGCGACTCAAACTGCGCGGTCACTGCGAGCGGCTGAGATTGTGATGATCGAAGTATACATCATAGGTGTACCTTCGTTGCGGCATTATAAACACGTAATTCATGTATATGGTGTCTTTGAGCCTTGCGAGCGCATATTACTTTAGTTTAGGCTCAAATGGCTCTAAGTACTATGGGACTTAGCATATGTCATCAGTCCCCTAGACTAACAACTACTTTAACCTAACTAACCTAAGGACATCACACACATCCGTGCCCGAGGCAGGATTCGAACCTGCGACCGCATCAGCAGCGCGGTTCCCGACTGAAGCGCCTAGAACCGCTCGACCACAGCGGCCGGCTTAATTTAGGCGATCGGGCCTTAAGGTTCGAACGCAGCTCCGAGGCTCTGCTTCCACTGGATTCTGTTCTGTGCTTAGTGTCGCCCATCAGCCTCTGTGCCGATCTTCGGCAAATCCTCATGGATTCCATCCGTCCAACTATTCTTTGGCCTTCCTAGTGGCCTTCTTCCGCAGGGAGTAAAGTCCATGGGTTTCAGAGGCCATCGGTGTTTATCCATAAGAGCGACATCTTCTGACCATACTAGCCGCTTGCATCTCATCAGACCTGCTATTGCAAATTCCATCTAACTCACATTCTCGATTGATCTCGTCTTGTACGGGACCATAAATCTTCCTTAAGGCTAATGCCTCGCGTAATCGTACACTGAGGAGAAAAAAAAAGTCATGCGATAGTGATATGCCCATACACAGATGGTGGTAGTACCACGCACACGAGGTATAAAAGGCGAATGCAGTGAGGGAGCTGTTATATGTACTAAAGTGCTTCATATGAAAAGTTTCCGAAGTGATTGTGGCAGCACGAAGGGAATTAAAAGACTTCGAACACACAATGGTAGTTTCGGAATTCGTTCGGGAATTCGGTATACCGAGATCTATAGCATCAAGAGAGTGCTCACAATACCATATTGGAGGCATTACCTCTCACCACGGACAACGCAGTGGCCGACGCCCTTCACTTAACGACCGAGAGCAGCAGCGTTTGCGTAGTGGTATCAGTGCTGACAGACTGGAAACACTGCCTGAAGTAACGGTAGAAATGCATGTGGGACGTTAGACTACAGTGCGGTGAACTTTGGCATTGATGGGGTGCTGCAGCAGACGACCGACGCGAGCAGCTTTCCTAACAGCACGACGTCGCCAGCGGTGCTCCTCCTGAGCTCGCGACCATATCGGTTGCACCACAGATTACTGGAAAACCGTGGACTTCTTCGACGAGCCCCGATCTCAGTTGGTAAGAGCTGATGGTAGATTTCGAGTGTGTGTGGAGCAGACTCCACGAACTCGTGGACCCCGGTTGTCAACAAGGCACTGTGCAAGATGGTGGTGGCACCATGACGGTCTTGACTTCGTTTACATGGAATGGACTGGGTCCTCGTGATATGCACTTTTATCATATCACATATTCGTGAACTTCGTGTTCCGAAACAATGATGGAATTTTTATGCATGACTATGCCATGCAACTGGGCCACAATTCGTCGTGATTGGTTTGAGAAATATTCCGGACTGGTGAAGCGGATGATTTAGCCACCTATCGAACATTTATGGGACACTACCGAGAGGTCAGTTAATGCACAAATTCCTGTACTAGATGATGACGATGTTTGGTTTGTGGGGCGCTCAACTGCGCTGTCATCAGCCCCCATACGAAGTCCCAATTTTTACACAGTTCAATCTAGCCACTGTCACGAATGATGATGAAGATGATGAAATGATGAGGACAACACAAACATCCAGTTCCCAAACAGAAAAATCTAGCACTAGAGACACTTTAGCGCTTATGGACGTGTATAGAGCCAGCGTCGCTCAGTATTTCTGAAGAGGACTTCCAACGGCTTATCAAGTCAATGCCACATCAGGTTGCTGCACTGTGTCGGGCAAAAGGAGGTACGACACGGAATTGTGAGGTACTCCATGTCGTCACCACAGTGTAAAGGATTTGGAAGGTGGTATCTAATGGACAGCTTTCAGAGTCTGATTGGAGTGTCATAAGGTGGCACCACTGCAGTGACGCAGCCGGAAATTGTGTGTACGCACGAGCTATAGCGGTGCCACAGCAGTACGTCACTTTATCTGCGTGTGTGTGAAGGCTGCGGCCTCAGGGCAGCGACTTGCGTGCGCCGGCAGCTGCGGCTGGTGGCCGGTAGGTGGCGGCAGCGGGGGCCCCTGACATTAGTGCGGCGTGTCGGGCTGACATTCACCGGCCGCCAGGCGCTCTGCCGACGCGCCACTCAAATGCCACTCCGCGCCACTCTGCCCCCAGCTGCCGCCCCCCCCCCCCCGCCCCCCAGGCACTGCGTGGGCGGACCCCGCCAGCCGCGGCCCCACCTGCGGCACGCAGGGGCCTCCAGCAAAGGTCAGCCGGACAGCCGCCACCTGCTAACGGGGCCCGCATACTCCAGTTCCACCTCACCAGCGCTGCCCCCACCTGCTGCCTGCCGGTCTCAGCGCGGCGCGACCTCTAAACGCTGAGACGCCGACACGGACTCTGTGCAGCAGTCTCAACAGCCCCGTGCTGATTTTGGGTACTGGTCCGTGATCCTGGTGATGATCTGTCTCACAGCACAGCTAACAAGATTCATGTTCCATGGTACACGATCCAAGTTATCGGTTCACTATACAACAGCTTTCAGGACCAACAAAAATTTCATTTTCTGCTAGGTATTCGGAAATTCCCGTTACAGACTTCTGGTACGTGTAAGGGGGATCGTGTACATAGTATTTTGAACAGGAACCCACGTCCTTAAACGTTTCCGATCTACGACAGTTTCAGTTCATGATAATTAATTGAAACCCTCAGCTGCAGACAGGTGTTGTTGATATACTTCGATGGGGACAGCTGAAAATGTGTGCCCCGACCGGGACTCGAACCCGGGACCTCTTGCTCATATGGCAGACGCTCTAACCAGCTGAGTGACCGAGGACACAGATGAATAGCGAACCAGAGGAGTGACCGAGGACACAGATGAATCCCTTGCACGCCACCCGTGAGACCCACATTCTCAACTGTCCACAATCTACATACGAAATGTACCTAATAGATATTTGCCCATCCACTCATTACTCGCGCACACTAAGGTGACGATTGCCGTAAGAGTTCGGGCACACATTTTCATGTGCACATTCGCACAGACGAAAGTAAATGGCTGGGTAGCCTTTAACTGTATATATGAAGATAGTAACTGTTCTCGAAAGAACAGTTACCACTGATGACCGTGCAGCTTCTCTAGAATAAATGATAATTAATTGAAACCTTAAGCTGCCGACAGGTGTTGTCGATATACCTCGATGGGGAGAGCTGAAAATGTGTGCCCAAGGGATAAGTCCCTGCAGGCCCGCTTTTCATCTGTGTCCTCGGTGGCTCAGATGGACAGAGCGTCTGCCACGGAAGCAGGAGATCCGGGGTTCGAGTCCCGGTCGGGGCACACATTTTCAGCTGTCCCCATCGAAGTATATCAACAACACCCGTCGGCAGCTGAGGGTTTCAATTAATTATCATTTATTCTAGAAAATCTGCACGGTCATTAATGGTAACTGTTCTTTCGAGAACAGTTACTATCTTCATACATATAGTTTCAATTCAGATGTGACCGAGCGTGAGGACGACGGTTCAAAGTCGTGTCCGGGCATCCTGATTTAGGTTTTCCGTAACTTCCCTGAATCACTTGAGGCAAATGCCGGCTGGTTCCTTTTGGAAGCGCACGGTCGATATCCTTCCCTATCCTTTCCTAATCCGAGCTCAGTCTCTAATGACCTCGACGTCGATGAGACTTTTAACACTAATCTCCTACTCCTCCTTCAACTCAGATGTTTAAACCGTCCACGTATGCTGAGGGGCAGGGAAAAGTTTCAGAGATGTTTGGCCTGGTACGTAACAGTGTAGACAGTATCACGCGTACACCTGAGGACGTCACTTATCGTTTGTCTTGAAAAGTATAATTTATGAGATTCCTGTAGAGACAGAGTAAGATCTGCTGGCACGAGTTCTACCCGCTGTACTACAAATTGGAGAGACGCCAGTTGGCATGGTGAGTGTGTACCAGAACATATACAGCGTCTGTAACAACATAGGTGTTCGCCACATCCAGCCGGTATTGCAGTGCATCAGTACTGAACGTACAGTACGCTGGGTACTCTTTTGTTTTGGAATCATGTAAACACGTAATGTTTAAGTTTTAATACTAATACTGAACTCTGAATTGAAACCGTCGTAGAACGGAAGCGGTGCGTTTCCGAACATGGGTTCCTCATCAAAATATATACCCACTCCCGCCTACAAGTCCTCGAAGACTGTGACGGAAATTTCCGAACGCCCTGTGTATTTCGCGTAATTACTAACCAGATTTTAACGAAACTGAAAATCCTGCACTAGTCTACTCATTTAGAAGTCTTACCTTAAGTTAAAAGTTTAGCAAAGTAAGTTAAGTATTACAGTTAGAAACTGTGTATTTGTCTCGAGACATCATTACTGACGGCACGCAGATGCCCGCATTTGATTTATACGAAGTTTAAGAATATGCAGCACTTATCAACTTTCAGCAAACCTTCCACGTAATGTGAAACCTTACTTTAAGGAGCAGTCAAATAAAACCGGACAACCACCACAACGGGATCATGGTATGTTTCCATTCAAAAGTAATCACCACACCGTTAAAACATTTATCCCAATGGGTGGCGAGACGATCAATTCCTGTTTCGTAGAAAGCGGTCGGCCACTGACGGATCCATAACAGCAGCCACTCTTGCACCTCCGCGTCCGACTGAAGCCGACGTCCACACATGTCTATATTCAGGTCACCAAGGATGTGAAAATCAAACGGTGAAAGATCCAGATTACACGCAGAATTGTGCAGCGTTTCCCAACGAAATCGCTGAAGCGTAACCTTCCTCCGATTGTCAGAGTTGGGGGCGGGAGTTATCATGCAATAGGATGATTCCGTCCGACAGCATTCCAGGGCGTTTGGACTTTGTGGAGCGTCGCTGTTTCTGCAAAGTGCTGTCATATCGTTGCGTATTGATTGTGGTTCCACACTAGAGGTACTTGACGAGCAGATGGCAGTTCAGTCGAAATAGACCTTACCGTAACTTATGTGAACAGTTTTGGATTTGTCTGGGTGGGGAGATCTGGGATGTTTCCATTGTTGGCTTTGCCGTTTGCGCTTCATCCGTTGGAACGCTGTCGGACGGAATCATCCTGTTGGACGATAATGCCCGCCAATCGGACGAAGAATCCTATTAACTGCTGTAACTGCTTGTTGATATTTTTAGTACTGGTACTGGGCTGGAACTGACGCCTAAGCAGGTCCCACACACGGTTCCCACACAGGGTGTTGATCTTGCTGACAACAGCCGCTACGTCCAACATGAAGCCTGCGCCATACCCCTGTCTACATGAGCCTCATCACTGACCACTGACCTCTCTGCGAAATCATCCTCTTGTGATAAGCTGCGTATATGAATGCGGAAGGAAACGCGCTTCAGTATTTTACTAGTTTCAACTTACGGGCAACGTCTTGTTTTTCTGTCCACAAGACAGACTCTTTCGATATGTGCCACCTTGTCCTCAGTTGCTAGACAAGCAGATTAGCACTTCTCAACTCTCTCCCTCGTGTCAGTGAATGGCTAAGAAGTGACGCACAGTACAAACACCCAGTGAAACGGAGCTCCTGCATCCAATACGGTAGGTAATTCCTTTCATTATGACACTTTCTGAATAGTATTTCAAATTATGTATGCTCTCATATAATAGCCCCAGCTTTCGCAAATCTAGCATAGACATTTCTTTCTGTAAGGTCTGCAATGTGTAAACTGTAGCAACAGATATGGTGAGACCATAGCTGGGAAGAAATACAGCATAATTCTCACAACAAAGTGAAAATAGCAACCATCGACCGTTAATAAGAGTATTTATCACAGCCAAATAGTGGCATTACCGGTTTAGAACCAATAGCTTCATACTCAGACAGCTCTTCACGTTTATGATTATACCGTCTGATAAAAGAAGTGAAGCTCCCAGACGGTATGTTCGGATGCCAATGTGCTTTCGCAGGCGTACCCACCATCACGAGGTAGCCTATGTAAATGATTAGAATTGCAGTTCTATGAGGGTTGCCCAGAAAGTAATGAACCGCATTTTTTTTTTCTTCATCAATTCTTTATTGACGGTAATGGAAACTACACACACGAAGGAATGGAGTTTCACCTAAACACCCTATTTTTCCATGTAATCTCCAACCCGTTCTATGGCCTTCCTCCAGCGCGAAACAGGGGCGTGTATGCCCCGTCGGTACCAAACCTTGTCCTGGTGGCGGAGCCAGTGCTTCATTGTGTGAATCACCTCCTCGTCGTCCTCAAAATGTGTTCTATGCATGACATCCTTTAGTGGCCCAAACAAGTGGAAGTCCGAGGGGGCTAGGTCAGGGCTGTAGGGTGGATGGGACAACACTGTCCACCCTGATTTGCGATGTGCTCAGCAGTCCTCAGACTTGTGTGCGGCCGCGCAGTATCGTGCTGCAGCAAAACACCTCCTGGGTTGCTGTGGCGCCGAAGTCGCCAGAGGCGCGTCTTGAGTTCCGTTAATGTGTTGACATATGCTTCTGAATTAATGGTACCGCCTCTTGGCTTCACATCAAAGAGAATCACACCTTCGCAGTCCTAGAAGGCGGTGATCATGACCTTACCGGCGTAAGCGGTTGCTTTGAATTTTTTCTTCTGTGGGGAGTGGGAATGGCACCATTCCATGCACTGTCGTTTTGTTTCGTACTCAGAATGATGAAATCAGGTTTCATCACCTGTCGCTATCCGGGACAGCTTCAAAACGTTGCAAAAAAATCAAGGTAACTGCTTTTTCTGTGCGATTTGTGATCCACCGTTAGACACCGCGGGACCTATCTTCAACACACTTCTGAATGTCCAAGAGTGGTGATAATTGCATCCACATTTCCTTTGATCATTGACAGATGCAGCGCCAACTGCCGAGTCGTAATGCGTCTGTCCTCGAGAAGGACAACATCGGCTCGCTGCAACATGTGAGGTGTGACATCCGTGGATGGTCTCCCCCGAACCACTGCAAATCGCGGAGCTCCGCCGAACTGCCTCCTGATGACCTCACCTTCCGTGCCCAGAGACTAACTGTACTACTGTAAACAGTACGTGCTCCATATACTTTGCACAAACGTTTGTGAATATTCCCCGCGATCTCTTTCACTGCAGTGACAAATACAATGACGACATGTTGCTTGTATCGTACATCACCTCCAGATGCCATTTTGAAACTGTCCTGCAGATACGCTGTTTGTCGGAAGTGACGGAATCTTGGCGTGCCCCCTCAGGAGACTTCAAATTTTACATACGCAACATTTCACTCTCGCGTCATTGTTTTTGGCTGAGAAAAAAATGTGGCGTATTACTTTCTGGGCAACCCTCGTATGTAATAGGTAGTACGGCCACCAGACTGCATTATTGCTAATCATATTTATGTTGTTAATAGGCATTGTACGGTACATAAGGAGCGCGAATAGAGTCAGATGTTGACTGATCGCTTTCGATGGCGAGGGAATGAACTACACTCGTGTGAGACAGCGTTATCAGCAAGTTACAGAGTTTGAAAGAGTCCTCATTATGGGTCTCTGTTCGATCTATCTGTCGAATCGTGCAATATCTAAATCTGTGGATCATTCAGATGTAACCGTGGCTCGATTCTGCACTCGCTGGAAACGTGAGAACAGTCATAACTGTCGTCATCGTTCTGGTCAAGAACGTCTGAATACGAAAATGGAGGCTTGCCATGTTGCGTCGGGGCGAGTTGATCCCTCACTATCCTTCAAACAATCAGTCCACCTACCTGGACAGGTTATAGGTTGTCTGCCCCGTCACTCTGCGATAGTAGATACTGGTTTAGCCGAAAAAAGCTGCGTTGACAAAAATTCGACTGAATTGGTACCACGCAAAGGCCACATTGCTCCAGTCCATGGGCAGTAGCTGAAAGTTAGTACAACTATGGATCGTTCGGAATTCTTGCATGACTCGTTTGAAAGAAAGTCTAAAATTTCCGGTAAGTTGGGTTATTGCCTTCAAAACACGGAAAATGGGTATCAAGTCCTCGCTTAATATCCCGACATCAATTATACAATGTTACTGACTGTCTCTGTTACAGATTCATACCCGAAAGCGGCTAGAAGATGTATTGTCGAACCCGATACTTTGGACTTCCTAAATAGTCACTGACCCAAGACCACTTGCGACAGCACATTCACTCGTTCAGTAGGCTTCTTGGAAACAAGTTCTCGCCATATTGCCTCTAATTTGCACGAAACATGCCACGCGGAGCTTATGTATGACATGATATGTTAACATATGAATATATTCTAAAAAAAAAAAAAAGCAACTCACAAGGCTCAGAGTTTCACATAATGCTCAACACTGCGCTCGCCCTTTGTCAAAGATACGTGAATCGATCAAACGCGCGGATTTCTTCATTTTAGTACAAATTTGATCAACGTGGTTTAACACCAGAAGACGGCTGCCAAGCGACTCTCTCGGCTCATAGATCTGAGGCACAAGGCCCTACTGAAACGCGAGGGAAAAGCCGAATTCCTATTGGCTAGTATGTTAAGCAGCCAACCAGATCACCTGGAACACTTCTTTAGTCGCGGGTTTTCCAATGTCAGCCAATCAGATTACCACAAGTAATTTAGATTAGAAATCACATAATTTCGAAGCTATATAAAATATAATGAAAAAATAATGCGATTCCTTTCCATAAAATAAATTACTAGTAAATTTAACACTCAACGCCTCTTCTGGTTGCCTTTTACAAAATGAAGCTCGCTCGGACATATGTAACAAATTCCCTTATTACACAACAACTTTATCACACATACATTTACATAGTTTTAATAAAATATCACATTCTAACTTTACGTATGTCCTCCATTGACTCTCTCAGTCTCTCTAAAACTTTCATACAACCAAAACACAATGACATAATAATTTTACAATGTACTGTTAATTATGTCAGAAATCTCTGACAATTAAACTAAAGAAAATTCCAGAACATTAAATCATGTCAACCAATCCTCTTGGTTATAGTTTGAGTTGATTGTATAGATAAATGCATTACAGTACCTAACTCCGTTTCACAATGCCAGCACGGCTGTTATGTTTTAGGTAAAAATTCATATCTATGAAAGTACTGAAGTAATTGATTTGAAATTTTGACAGTATGCTTGTGTTCTCCATAGATTTTGGTATAATAAATATGAAAAAGATCGATTAATATTTAACAATGTGTATTGTGTATTGAAACCGGGAACCCAGAAACGACGGAAAGGCTTCGTCCCGCCGTAGCCCTCAGAGGTTCACAACCCCACAACAGGACACAGCAGCCCACCCTCCCTACCGCCGCCCCACACCGAACCCAGGGTTACTGTGCGGTTCTGCCCCTAGTGGAGCCCCCTGGCAACATCTCATACCAGACGAGTGTAACACCAAATGTTTGCGTGGCAGAATAATTACGGTGTACGCGTACATGGAGACACTGTTTGCGCAGCAATCGCCGACACAGTGTAACTGAGGCGGAATAAGGGGAACCAGCCCGCATTCGCCGAGGCAGATGGAAAACCGCCTAAAAACCATCCACAGGCTGGCCGGCACACGGGACCTCGACACTAATTCGGGGGGGGGGGGGGGGGGGGCAGATTCATGCCAGGGACAGGCACGCCTTCCCGCTCGGGAAGCAGCGCTTAAGACCGCGCGGCTAGCCGGGCGGGCATATTTAATAGTACATCTTCAGATTCATAGAGAGTACGTGTAACGCACTGCACGCAGCGTTAGGCAAGTAGATGGCTCGCTCGGCCCAGTTGCCAGCGTCAGCTGTGCCAGCGTCAGAACCAAAATCTGCTTTCCTCCCGGCCCCAAGGCAAGATAAGCTTTCAATACAAGATGACAACTCCTAATATTCTGCCACGTTACAGTATTGTCCACCAAACACAGAAACCATCTGATATCTGCACCGACCATGAGAGGACAAGTAATAGATGCTTCAAGTATTCAGTGTCATCCTGCTGCACTAGTCTGGGACAGCAGAAGCCAGACTAGGGAACTACCGTCTCGTGTGTAAGCTGCCGTTAACACCACAATAGAAATAGTTGCGTCTGGAATGATGCCGTGACGAGGAATGATGTGCTGTGGGTGAAGAGCATCGCATTGTGTTCAGCGGTGAACCACAGTTCTGTACTGCCACGAAAGACTACCGTCTGATATTATGGTGACGACCTGGGGAGAAGTTCCATTCTTCCAATGAATCAGAGAAGCAGAATGACGTTACTCTTGGAGTCCTGGAGTGGGGAACTATCAGATAGCACTTAAAAGGTCGCTACTGATAGTGATTTAGAAAACTGTTGGCGCAACGGTATACCCTTGACATCCTGTGTCCTCATGCAACAGCATCGTGGTGCGTGTTTCAACAGGATAACGCTCGTCCTCACGTAAGACGTGTCCCAGTGAACAATTTGCGTGATGCTGAGGTCCCCCTGTGGCCGTCCAGATCCCCAGATATGTTCCTGATAGAAAATGTGTGGGAGCAGCTCGGACATTAATTCTCCCTCAGTGTCAGTATCCAGGATACCAGGGACCAGTTACAACAACTGTGGTTCATCTTGCCTCAGCGGAGAATACAACAGCTTTATACACCATTCCCAACCGATCGCAGACCACAGGGCGCTCAACAACATACCGGGAAGCGAGCACATACTGCCAAATTCTTTGTAAATTTGACTCGATTCTGTGAGCAATGAAATAACACTACGTACTCTGCGAAGACTTTGTTTTACACAGAAAATTGTAATTTTTGTAAAAAATAGTAATATTTTGCATGTCACGCGATAGAGTAAAGATTTCAATACACTGGAAAGATGCACAGGTCACAGCAGTATTCAAGAAAGGTAGTAGGAATAATCCACTAAATTACAGGCCCATATCATTAACGTCGATATGCAGTAGGATTTTGAAACATACATTGTGTTTGAACATTATGCATCACCTCGAAGAAAACCTATTGACACACAGTCACCATGGTCTTAGAAAATTTCTTTCTTGTGAAACACAACTAGCTCTTTACTCGCATGAAGTGTTGAGTCCTATTGACAACGGATTTCACATTGATTCCGTAGTTCGGAAGGCTTTTCACACTGAACCACACAAGCGGCTTGTAGTGAAATTGCGTGCTTATGGAATATCGTCTCAGTTGTGTGACTGGATTCATGATTTCCTGTCAGAGACATCACAGTTCGTAGTAATTCACGGAAAGTCATCGATTTAAACAGAAGTCATTTCTGGCGTTCCCCAACGTAGTTTTATAGGCCCTTTGCTGTTCCTTATCTATATAAACGATTTGGGAGACAATCTGAGCAGCCGTCTTAGGCTCTTTGCAGATGTCGTTTATCGGCTAATAAAGTCATCAGAAGAGCAAAACCAATTGCAAAATGATTTAGAAAAGATATCTGAATAGTGCGAAAATTGGTAATTTACCCAATATAAAGAAAAGTGTGAGGTCATCCTCATGAGTGCTAAAAGGAATCCGTTAAACTTCGGTTACACGATAAATCAGTCAAATATTAAGGCCGTAAGTTCAATTAAATGCATAGGAATTACAATTACGACCAACTTAAATTGGAAGGAACACATAGCAAATGTTGTGGAGAAAGCTAACCAAAGGCTGCGTTTTATTCGCTGGACACTTAGAAAATGCAACAGATATACTAAGGAGATCGCCTACACTGTGCTTGTCAGTCCTCTTTTAGAATACTGCTGCGCGGTGTGCGAACCTTACCAGATAGGATTGACGGAGAACATTGAAAAAGTTCAAAGAAGGGCAGCACGTTTTGTATTATCGCGAAATAGGGCAGAGAGTGTAGAGTGTCAGTGAAATGACACAGGATTTAGGATTGACATCATTAAAACAAAGGCGATTTTCGTTTCGGCGGAATCTTCTCACGAAATTCCATCACCAACTTTCTCCTCCGAATGCGAAAACTTTTGTAGACACCGACCGACATAGGGATAAACTATCACCATGACAAAAGAAGGGCCCCTCCCGCCGGAGGTTCGAGTCCTCCCTCGGGCATGGGTGTGTGTGCTGTTCATAGCATAAGTTAGTTAAACTAGTGTGTAAGTCTAGGGACCGATGACCTCAGCAGTTTGGTTCCTTAGGAACTCGCACACATTCGAACATTTGAACAAAATAAGGGAAATCAGAACTCGTACGGAAAGGTATAGGTGTTCGTTCTTTCGGCATTCTATACGAGATTGGAACAATAGAGAATTGTGAGCGTGGTTCGATGTGATTTGCCGAATATCCATGTAGATACAGACCTGAGTGATAGCAGGCAGCATCAATGGCAAAGAGATTGCGCTCCGAGACACTTAGTAGAACTTTTGCCTGTGAATGGAGTGCAGTCTTGGAGAGGGCCTTATCTTGTGATGGAGTGAGTGTCTAGCCGTGCTGTGCGCATGCAATAATTTCCTTATGTTATTTTTCGTTTATGGAGAGATACTTTGTAAATCCATTCAGAGGAGTTCAAAAGGTACTGTAATAGCGCATTTGCCGAGACATCCAACCTTAGTAATTATTTTGGTCGGGGATTTAGAATTGGAGGTTTTTATGATAACGTAAGAATGTGTGATTTACTGATTTCTCTTCAAAGATCGATAGCATACGTGTTTGTAGTAAAGTAAAGAGCATTTGTTCAGGTTTTTCGACTATTCGTGTAAACTGAATTTTGAATGTTTCAGGTGTTAAAATATTTTGTGTTAGTGTTGTAAAATTTTGTCAACATTTGCCTCTTTATTTCAAGTTTCACATATATAGTTTCGCTTTACCGAGTTTCACAGTAACAGAACTTCAATTGACAATGATCACTGCGATAATGAAATTTATTAGCACAAAAGTTTTGTAGATGTCTCTGTAGTTGAAAGCAAGTATTGCACATCGTATTGCTAGTTGATTTAATTTTTATTTTTTAACTAGCATAGCAGCAACATCCACAGTAGTTTGGTGATAGCAGCAGTACAGCATTTATTCATTAAGGTAACAGATGGTCTCTTTATAATTTACGTGTTATACAGTTAACATCTAAACAGTGACATAATTTTCAGACAGGGCGTATTTGGTAAGGAAATAATTTGCCGCTAAAGCACGTAGTCTCTCAAGAAGCAAAACCTCGATAGACGATGCTTCCTCCGTCCTTCGTTGTGAGAAATCTTGAGCGCACTCTCCCGCACCTCATCCGCTTCCTCGCCTTCGCCCTCACCCTGTTGACTATTTCCTCATCTGTCACTTCAAATTCTTCATCTTGATCTATACATATGGTAAAGCAGTTTCCAAGGCCTTGTGTCCTTCGTTGTGAGAAATCTTGGGCGCACTCTCCCGCACCTCATCCGCTTCCTCGCCTTCGCCCTCACCCTGTTGACTATTTCCTCATCTGTCACTTCAAATTCTTCATCTTGATCAATCCATTCATTTATGTCATCTTCCGTGGCGTCAGCACATCCCGTAACAATGAAAGCATGGTAGTATTTTCTGGTTCGGTCTGCTACTGTAGATTTTCATCTGGAGAATTTTCCTGTAGCAAAATTTTCCAGGATTTTACAATTGTATTTGCTCCAACACTCTCCCAAGATTGGGCAACGTCATAAGCTACGTCTTTCAAATTAATACGGCGCAACTGCTCTAGCATGTCTTCTCCCTTGGTGTCCATAGCATTAATTAAAGAGGAAAGCAAGTTTCTGCAGTAGTTTCTCTTCAGTGTCTCTAAAGTCCCTTGCTCGATAAGTTGACATAAGGATGTGACATTTGGAGGCAAAAACATGGCCTTTGTATCTTGATCTTGAAGTTCATCTTCATTAGGATGGCAAGTGACATTGTCTAGAAGCAACAGTGCTTTGAGGGGCAAGTTGTTGGCTTTCAAAAGCTTTTCAGTTTGTGGCACGAACTCGTTAAAAAACCATTGTTTAAAAATGTCTGAGCTCATCCAAGCATTTTTTTGGTTGTAGTATTTCACCGGTAAAGCAATTTTAGATACATTTTTAAATGCTCTCGGTTGTTTGGCTTACCCATCATAGTTTAATTTTCAAATTTGCTGTGGCGTTACTGTATGAAAGAATTGTCACTCTTTCTTTGCTACGTTTGTAGCCTGGTGCTGCCTTTTCGGCCTTTGACGTTACTGTTTTTTCCGGTAACATTTTGTAATTGAGACCAGTCTCGTCGCAGTTAAAAATTTGATCGCCTGTTAAGTTTTCCTTGTCCAATACCTTGTGAAGTTTATTCCTAAACAATTGAACAGCTTCAAAATTTACTGAAAGCTTTTCACCACAGACATTAAGTTGCCGAATTCCGTATCTTTTCTTCCATCTATCGAGCCAGCCTACACTAGCTGCGAAATGAGGTTCACCTTCGTTTAGTTCGTTACGAAACTTAAAGGCTTTTTCCTGCAAAATAGGTCCCAATATGGGTACACCTTTATCTCTATGTTGAGTAAGCTATAGGAACAAAGCTTCACTTACTTTTTCATCATCACATTTTTTCATGGTTTTCCGATCTTCCAAAACAGCCTAGGTAGCTCGCTGAGAACACCACTTCTCAATTTCATTGCGGTTCCTTTTCCAGTCTCCAACTGCTGTTTTCCCGACGTTATAATATTGCGCCACTTTTAATGAAGTTTCACCATTGTGTATTCTTTTGAAAGCTTTAAGTTTTTCTTCCATTGAAACGACCACTTTTTCCGTTTTGAAGCCATCACCACAAATTTTTACAATAAACAAAGTGCAACACTTCCACTCCGCTACAGATCTAAGTTAGCACTGAGGAGTAGCAGACGGCGACAATGAACTGAGTATCAACAAACAACACGTTAGTCACTGACCTGTCGTCTCCTGGGGCACGGCTGGCGCGCTGAAAGCGTCGGATAACACAGAAGGTCGGACAATCGAAGATCGGAAAATCGAGACTCTACTGTAACCGGACAGTTTTCTTAATCGTTACATAACAGACCGTACTATCGCAACATGCGTTGCAGTACTCAGTTTATGTTGCATTTCTAATTAACTTTTGCACTCCAGAATGAAATTTTCACTCTTCAGCGGAGTATGCGCTGATATGGAACTTCCTGGCAGATTAAAACTGTGTGCCGGACCGAGACTCGAACTCAGGAACCTAGCCTTTCGCGGGCAATTGCTCTACCATATAAGGTACCCAAGCACGATTCATGACCTGTCCTCATAGTTTCACTTCCACCAGTACCTCGTCTCCTACCTTCCAAACTTCACAGACGTTCCCTAGTTCTGCAAGTTTCGCAGGAAAGCTTCTGTGAAGTTAGGAAGGTAGGAGACGAGGTTCTGATGGAAGTGAAGCTGTGAGGACGGGTCATGAGTTGTGCTTGGGTAGCTCATGGTAGAGCACTTGCCCGCGAAGGCAGAGGTCGCGAGTTAGTCTCGGTCCGGCACACAGTTTTAACCTGCCAGGAAGTTTCAACTTTTGCACTGCTGATCAATTTTCGAGAATTACGAGATTACTTACGAACTTAAATACGAGCTTAGCTGTTTCTTTAATGATGAGTTCATCTTCACATTACCACACAGAGAAAATAACAGTACGTATAACTATACATTATCGTACAACAGAAACTAATTTTTCCACTTCCAACCCTCTCAACCCGTGAAGTTTTAGTCGATTCCGGGTGCTTCACTTTATACTCTGTCAGACAGTAAACATTGGCTCAGAACGTGATCACCATCATATATATGGGGTTCGGCGCCGTTTTTTAATTCCCCTATGTGCAGCTGCTCAGTACACTACATAGTGTCCAATATTTGGCAACTTCTGGGACTGTTGAGCTAAAGATGGCCACTGAACTGGCTGAAACTGATTATCTATGTGTCAAAACTTGCAATCAAGGCAATAAAGTGTTTGGAAATGATATTAGAGTCTCAAATGTACATTTAGTTTATGCAGTACACGCGATGTTGGTTGAGTGTTTCGTTGTGGCAACCGTTCCTTGGAGGAGGAAATGGGTGGTCTGAAGCAACAAACAAAGCAGGAGAAAGCTCATCTGTATAGAAATTCGACGTAACAATGAACTGCGACAATCTCAGCATCTTTCTAAGAAAATTATTTCGTTGTGTTTGTGTTATTTACATTGCAAATGCTGCGTCTCTTAATGAAACTGTTGACTACTTCTGAAAAACGTCGTATTTCACAAGTTTCAGCTCTTTTCTGAACTGTAAATATACGGACATCGAAAAATATCACTAAGACAAACTTGTAAATATTTCAACTATATGAGGGTTTAATACGAAGGTGAAACACGTAGGGAGTGAAACCGGGCACAAGATTAAGGGTCATTTGTTTACCTGGCACACCGAACAGCCTGAGAATTGTTTTTCAGACTTTTTCACCACTCACGTTTCGGCGAATTCCGGCCAATCCCCGATCTCCGCCGCGGGAAACGGGATGCACTAAGCATTAGAATGTAATAACACACTGAACACTGCATACACCATACACAGTCTAAAGGCGTACGGACACGTCTCATTCTCTTGCGTAAACTGACGATTTTGGCCTTAGGAATGACGTAGATTCATAAAAATAAACTGTTTTCAAATAATTACATAAATAACAAGTGAATCACGCGAGCAGAGAAACAATGAGAAAGAATAATAAGAAGAAGAGGATGTAGAAGCTTGGAATTTATCCCTCTTTCTCTCAAATTAACAACCTCAAAGCTATACAAGGATTCTGTCTTATTAATAAATCTCTCGTATTCTTTCACATGTGCTCACAGCTAATTTACTGATTTTTTTTATCGTAGCATGCTCATAAACTCCGAAAGCTCTTTTGGTACCCAAGCAGCTATAAGCTTGTACTCAATTTGCGGGCAGCTAACATGTTTCGCGTGTCGTGAAGTTCTCGACAAGCGTGTATTAATAACTGCCAGTGCCATTCGCGACAGGAAGGGAGGTAGATAAAAATATCGAACATCTTAATCTGCGGCCCCAGTCGCTTCGACGTGTAACAGCCACGCCGCGGTGTAATGACAGGATGCGTGAATTTCTTGCACGCACCGAAGGAGAAAAGCAAAGCAGAGTTCTAAATGACAGTAATCAGCGACAGAAACGTGTTTGAGGTACGCCGTCTTCCTGACTGAAGTCGCCGGTTGTAACTCGTCCCCGATCACGTACCTTCCGCTAGTAAAAACATGCTACTCTCCTGAACCAGTTGGGCGTTACAAAGTTCGATGTAGCTTTATGATCTTGTCAGACCCGACTCCACTTGCCGGTCATCACCGAGGTTCGCAGAAGCTTATCCGTCGTGGCCAAGCGTTTATCTTACACACAGTAAATCATTTCCCTTATTTGATTTATGACCCATTATTTCTCACAGGATTTGTTTTCATGAGGAGCAGCACTCTAATCCCTGACCTAGCAGAAGCTGTAGAATTACGAAACCGGAATTTGGTTGCAATTACGCGTCAGTTGTTTGAAACTGATAAACAATGTTTTATTCAAAATAATCTCTATTGCTATTTATACAATTCTCCCACTTCTCCGGCATGCTATGAATGACAACACGCCAAACAAACAGTTCTTCTTTTGAAGTGAACCAGTCAGCGAGTCTTTTTCGTACATTTAATGTGGATTGAAGCGTTATTCAGCGACAGTGTGTCCCAGTGATGGAAATAGATGATAATCGGACAGAGTCGAGTCTGGAGAATAACCCGGATGCCCTAGTATTTCCCAACTGAATGCCTCGATCGTTTCCCTGGCCCGTTGTGCTGTGTGTGATTGGGGTATTATCATGGAGCAATATTTGTGTTTCTTTTTCCATATTCCGGTCGTTTTTCACGTAATGCTCGGCTTAAATCTATTATTTGCTGTTGGTAGCGATCAGTGTTCACGGTTTCATCAGGTTTTAGCAGCTCATAATCGATGACAGCATTCTGATCCCACCAAACAAAAGCATTGTCTTCTTTCTAAAGCGATTTGGTACTCCAGTGGATGTCGATAGCTTCCCTGGATTCAGCCATGATTTACGACGCTTAGGATTCTGAAAATATATCCATTTTTCATCAACTGTAACTATTCGATGGAGAAACGACTTTCTTCTGAATCTGACAAGCACCACTTCACAAGTGGTCTTTCGATTTGCTTTAGCTTTCATTCAGTTCATGCGGAACTCATTTCTCCATTTTCTGCATCTTTCCCATAGCTTTCAACCGAAGATAAACGGCTTTCTGCGTCACATTCAATTGTTCCGCGAGTTCCTGTTGAGTCTGAGTATCATTTTCATCCAATGAGCCCTGAGTTCGTTATCTTGGAACATTTTCCCTGGTTTTCCGCGCTCGTCGTTTCTCACGTCAAAATCAGCACTTTTGAATTTTTTGAACCACTCGAAACACTCGGTTTTCCCAATAGCGTGTTCGCCGAAAGTTTCGACAAGCATTCGATGCCGTTCTGCAGCAGTCGTATACAAATGATAACGGAAAACCAATGCTGTCCGTAAATCGTAGATCGTAGGCATAAAACTCGACATACATAAAGTCTTCATGGGTTGTCAGCCGAGTAGCGTTGTCGTCTCGTAGCAACGTTTCGATGGAATGCGTCTCCATCATCTTCAGGCGAAGATGATGGAGATGCTTTCCATCGAAACGTTGCTACGAGACGACGACGCTACTCGGCTGACAACCCGTGAAGACTGCATATGTGAAATTAGCCGAGAAAGCCTGCACTCACATAAAACTCGACATGTTTACAGGTTTGAAACATATACCGATGTATGCTACTGTGTGTTGACATTCATCGTCAGCCGTAACAGGAAGCAGATGGCGCTGCAGACGCGGTCGCAAGAGCCGTACACTGAAGACTAACACCATGTATAGGGAAATTCCGGTTTCATACTTATACATCTGGAATACATATTTAGAGTTTCCCCAGTCTGTCCTGTTTCTTATGGTGAATGCAGGGGTCCGTAAGGCAATCCAACTAATGTAGGGGGCCGTCTCGAAGGATATCGGCGTCAATGGAGCGTTAAGCTGCAACCTTGATTTCTTCTTCTGAATCATGTATTCTCCTAACCTCGCGCAAGGGTATGAAGACTCAAGTAGACTACACGAAAATAACTCACGATGAGGTATACAACGTTCAAACAAATTACAATTATTTCTTTAACGCTGGTATCCGATATGGTAACTTTATCCCACATTTCTGTAGTACGTCGTAGGCGTTTTCGAATACGGCAGTGCCTGGCGACGTGGTGCACTGATCATCGCATTAACGAATAGTAGTGTTCAAATTTTCGTTATATCGTCCCAAGTAAAGCGTACGCTGACTTCCTTCCAACGGACAGTGCAATGATTCTTTCGACAAGGCATCAACAGTTTTCTTTCTGACACTTCTCTATAGGAGTGCAAAAGAGAAAAATCCCGCCATTGGCCCATGGACCGACCGCCGTGTCATCCTCTGGCAATGGCGTTACATAATGCGTTTGAAGGGTCGTGGAGTTAGCACAGGGCCATCCTGGCCGTTGTCAGTGTCCGTAACCTGGAGCTGCTACTACACGTTTCAGCAGTCCTCAGTCCTCAGCTTCCAGTCCATCCACCAAGGGAAAAAATCTCTGGCAGTACCGGGAATTGAACCGGTATCCTCCACTTCACAGTCAGACGCGCTGATCAATTACCTACAGAGGCGGTCTCTGAAGAAGTATACGAGAGGGACCAAAATTTCAGGTCGGCGTAAGAGCATTTTTTCGTAGTGTAACTTCTCTACCGTTATTTTTCAATTTATAGTGCCTCAGTTTTTGGCAGTAGATGTCTGCAGTTTCGATTACCATCGTAGATGGTAATTCATAAAGCATCACCGAATCCTCTCTAAGACAAAAAACGAAGCGCAATGAAGGAATTATACGGATGGTAGATAAATTGGTAGCCGTAATGTACATGTACAGACAAACAATTACGTACAATTCCAGAAAAATTAGATGATTTATTTAAGAGAAAGAGCTTCACAGACTGAGCAAGTCAACAACGCGTTGGTCCACTTCGGACCCTTATGAGTGCTGTTATTCGGCTTGATATTCATTGTCCGAGTTGTTGGATGGCCTCCTAAGGAATATTGCGACAAATTCTGTCCAACTGGCACGTTAGATCACGAAAAAACAGAGCTGGTTGGAGTGACCAGCCCATAATGCTCCAAACGTTCTCTATTTGGCGAGATCTGGTGACTTTACTGGCCAAAATAGGACTTAGCAAGCACGAATACATGCAGTAGGAACTTTCGCCGGGCATTATCTTGCTGAAATGTGGGCCCAGGAAGGCTCGCCAAGAAGGGCAACGAAGTCTGTTATGAAGTGAAATGGTAATCCATGCAGTCCCTGCTGGCTGCTGGCCGTATGGTGGGTGAAAGCCAGATAAGTATCACACAGCTGTCCATGGCACTTCCAGACTCGTCTTCGCAGGTCATCAGGGCTCATTTCCATGTGGGAATCTCCACTGACAATTCTACTCCAGTCAGTGGGGTGACAGGCAGAAGAGGTGCCAGGAGATGCCCCAGACAACTATGGGGTACCAAGCTGACTCTCGCCCGCCGTACTGCCCTCCAACCAGGCATGATGATCTGGGGTGGCATTCCATTCAATAGGAGGACCCCGTTGGTTGTCATCCGCATCAGCCTTACAACACAGCAGTACTTCGTCGATATTCTACGCTCCGTTTTGTTGCCCTCATGCATCCTGAACTCATATTTCAGCACGATAACGCCTGTCTGCCCACTGAGGGAATTGCTGCTGCTTGCCTTCGTGCTTGTCAAACCCTGCTTTGGCCAGCAATGTAGCCGGATCTCTCCCCAACTCAGAACGTTTGGAGCACTATGGGCAAGGCTTTCCAACCATGTCTGAATTTTGACGATCTATCGTGCCAGTTGGACAGGTTTTAGCACGATATTCCTCAGGAGGACAGCCAACAACTCTATCAATCAATGTCAAGCCGAGTAATTGCTTACATTGTGGTGGACTGATACGTTATTGATTTGCTCAATTTGTGAAGCTCTTTCCCCTGAAAAAATCATCCAATTCTTCTGATACTTTAATCATTTTTTGGTCTGTAGATATACATCACATCTAGCGATTTCCGTCACATTCAGATAATTCCTTCGTGGTACGTCGAAATTTTCTTTATTAATTTGTCTTAGAGTGTATTTTGGTCACCAAAATTTTTAATAAAAGGTATTTGTTGAATGAATTTTCACTCTCCTGCATGGTTTGAAACTTGCTGGCAGACTGCGCTCGGGACGGGGACTCGAATATGGGACCCTTGCCTTTCGGGAGCAAGAGCTCTACAGACTGATACAGAGCGAGATGGCACTTTGGTTAGCACTCTGGACTCACGTTCAGGAGGACGACGCTTCAAACCCGCGTCCGGCCATCCTGATTTAGGTTTTCCGCGATTTCCCTCCATCGCTTCAGGCAAATGTTACGATGGTTCTTTTGAAAGGGCACGGCCGACTTCCTTCCCCATTCTTCCCTAATCCGATGCGACCGATGAATTCGCTGTTTGGTCCCCTTCCCCAAATCAACCAACCATCCAACAGACTGATCTACCCAAGCACGACTCGTGATCCGACATCACAGCTCTACTTCCATTGGTACTTTATCTCTTCCCTTCCAAAAGATATTTCTTCCTGATCCTAGAATGACTGAAGTTTTCAACGAGCTACCTAATTGGTGACGAACGATCAGAAGCTGTTGAGGATGGGAGGGGGAAGGAGGGGGGGGGGGCAGACATCATCAGGACTGGGAATTGCTAGCAACACATGGCCGCAAACATCAGCGGTACGTGGTAACGGAGATGGGAGATCGGAAAGGAAACAAGAGACTGATTTATTTGAAATATTTATTGGACTTAACGAGTACACATAGTGTACGTCTTCGGTACAGCTCTAATGTTACAACAGATGTTCCAAGTTTGCACCATTAGACGTCAAGCATGCCCGATACCGCCTGAGCGTTGACTGACTGCCGGACACGGTCGAATACGCTGGGAGTTTCTTTGATTGCAGCAGCTGGCTGTGCAGAATATTCTTAAGACGAGATCGATTTCAGACTCCACAGGATCGCAGTACTTGAGAGATTTCATGGCTCTCCGCAGACAGAAATCAAGGATCGCGTAATCTGGTGAGCGTGGGGGCCAGAAAACCAGTCCACCAATCCCAATCCATCGATGCGGGAATGGTCTCTTCACATGCCCACGAACAACCAGCTGAGAATGGGCAGGTGCCCGATAATGTTGGAACTAAATGTTACGTCACACATTTGGTGGAACGTCTTCAAGCAAGCCGGGAAGAATGGTCTGATAATTCGCAGCAGTCAAGCGGGATTGCAGAAGGTGCGACCAGACTAAGCAGTCGCCGACCAAACCCGCCCACACTTTAATTGTAAAATGATGTTGTTTAGTGTGGCGCGGCATACTGTGGGCGTTTCTGGTGCCCACAAACCCTAATGCCGGTGACTGAACGCGCCCTCCGTACTGAATGTGGCCAGTGAACAATACATAACATGGGAAATGCACATCGCAGCCTCTTCGTAGTAGAAACCACTTTGCGGAAAGCACACGCGTAAGATGCTCATTGGGGTGCAGTGACCGCGCCCTTTGGAGATGAAATGCGTGTAACCTCTCGGCGTTCAAAACAGCACTGGACACTGCTAAGAGACATTCTTAAGTCTGAGGCAACGGCACGTGGGCTTGTGCTTGGATTAGTGATTAGTCACCACGGTATCCAGCTCACTTTCTTCCGTAATGACCGAAATCGCCCATCGTGACCTGTTCTCATTAGCCCTGCCCATCCTTAATAACCCGTACTCGCACAAATTTCGGTGCAAACAAACTGCAGTGCGGTTGATGCCTGTATGGGAAGCTTTCTCGGTACATGCGTCCATCGGCCCGTCCGTTGCACTCAGCTATCCCATAGATTGAGTGTTTGCGTTCGCCTGCTTAGCTGACGTAACGTGTTTGCGTACCATGCAGCTGGCCCGAGTTCGAGTCCCAGTGGGCTGAGTATTTTCTGTTCTCGTGGACTGAGTGTTGTGTTATCCTCACCATCCTTTCATCGTCATCACCGACACGCAAGTCGCTCAATGTGGCGTCACCTGAAATAAGACTTGCAACCCGGCGGCCGAACTTCCCTGGATGGAGCCTCCCAGTCAACAATACCACACGATCATTTCATTTTGTGTCGGCAAGCCCACTCTTTGTATGCAGTTCCATACGCCTCATAAGCTGGATAGAGGTAGAAAGGATATCCTCACGTTCTCGTCCAGTACTATCATGAACAGCACCACCGAATGATGTATGGCGATGGTTTTGGTCACTTGTTGCTGTGCAATTGTCGATCCTTCTTATGTACACCACCTCCTATGGAGCTATGTCGGAACATTTCTGGGACACCCTGTTCGTGGGTGCACTTAAGGCGAGGTTTACTATCTTTTGGTTAAATAAATCAATTTTTTTAAATTGCGTTTTTGGATCCATAAATGTGTTTAGGATCCACCCCTGAAACGGTTTTTCTGAATACGGAACGGAAATGTTTGTTATTCGCGGTTGAACAAAAAAAATTCACCTTCGCGAAATATGCCTTTTTCACGCACCGGTATTTTTCTTTCGGAAGACGAGTTATTGTACCGGTGCTTGGTAGGAAACACACAAAATTCAAATGAAAGTTTAAACGAGTGTGTTTGGAAGTTAGCCCCCAAGCATTTGCATTCTGGTGCGAAGACTGTGGAGATTGCGACTTTTCTGGCAGTGAGCAGCTTCATCGAAGGGTATTCAGCAATTCTGAAGTCCATGACTACGATGGAAGTCACCATGGGACTCTATTCGACGCAGTTCGCCGAGCATTCGGACGACCACCGGATTCAAACGGCCATACGAGCCGGCTCTGGAGCAGCGCAGGAAGAGGAAGGACTAGTTTATGGACCCGGAATAGCAGACTGAACGTAAGATGCATAATATTGCATTTATATGTAGTCAAAACTTCAAACGCGTTTTTCTTGAAATGATCTTTTTTTTACCGAGCGGTATGGCAACTTCAAATCTACTGAACCGACTGGCATGATTCTGTGTTTCCGATGAAGCTAACTAATTGTCAAGGAGTTGTATCACTTTTATTCCGATGGAAGGATATCCTCACGTTCTCGTCCAGTACTCTCATGAACAGCACCACCGAATGATGTACGGCGGCCGGCCGCGGTGGTCTCGCGGTTCTAGGCGCGCAGTCCGGAACCGTGCGACTGCTACGGTCGCAGGTTCGAATCCTGCCTCGGGCATGGATGTGTGTAATGTCCTTAGGTTAGTTAGGTTTAAGTAGTTCTAAGTTCTAGGGGACTAATGACCACAGCAGTTGAGTCCCATAGTGCTCAGAGCCATTTGATTTTTTTTTATGTACGGCGATGGTTTTGGTCACTTGTTGCTGTGCAGTTGTCGATCCTTCTTATGTACACCACCTCCTATGGAGGTGGTGGCGACGAAGTCGAAAGATCGACGAGAAAAAAAAAACATTTTTTTTTTCAAATGGCCGCCATTTTGTTTCCTATGGTCCAAATAACGTAAGCGAGGTACAACTCTTAAGAGTCTTATATACTTTGCTAACGTCAACCAAATTTTGATTTCAGACGAGCCGGCTGAGCTGTGACATGCCGCGCGTGGAGGTCTACAACGAAATTTTGTTTCGTACCGACGGCACTTCCGCCTTTGCTCTTCGACATTTCCGGTCAAAAAAATTCCAGTTTGTAGAGGAAATGGAAATAAACATTTGACCAAATTTGACATCGATATCTATAATACATCCCGAGTAAAAAATTCTCAAATAACATGCTTTTTTGGGCCAAAGATAGTAAATCTCCCTTTAAAGAGGATACTAGTAGTCAACTGCGAAACGGATTTAACTTCCGTGTACGACAAGATTGCATCCTTTGTCGTAAAAAGCAGAATACGAGATAATTATTCGTTTCGTACTTGTACCACATTTATTTTCGATATCTGACACGTAGCACAAACACTTAGACCATATACACATTTGAGGACAAGCACCAATTACAAGAATCTTCACGTAATAATTAGAGTGAGGATTTTTAGAAAAGTGTAAAATATTCCTGTGGGGGTAGCATTAGTCGAAAGTACAACAAAAACGACTACGGTTACATGTCTTAAATCGAGTACCTTTCGAGATATGGGTCGTTCTACTTGTGACGAGTAATGGGTAGTGTTCGCTGGTACAGGCCGTCTCACTGTTGCAGTTCACTGCGCATGTCCCGGTGGTTGTAATACGCACCATATCAGTAAAACAAGATCAGTGTGCTGCCATGAATTAACCGACGGATAACGTTGACCTTGCAGAAAGACGGAGACTTTGTCTCATGCCCGACCGCCACGCCCCTTTATTCTACGCACTGTAGGATATTGCCTCTCTGCAACATTCCAAGGGCGATGGATTTTTCGAGGCGGTCCGGTGCATGACCTCCCCATTCGCCGGACCTGAATCCCTTGTACGGTGTGTTCAAAAAGTCTCTCCGCAGTGCAGTATGATTGTTAGGCGCACGTGCCGTATGCCGCAGTGAATATACCGAAATGAAACTCAGCGAAATACAAGATATTAATTCATTGAATATTCATTTTTACTTACAAATTTTCACATTAAATGTTGAAAGTGTCCCCCCTGTTGTTGAATACACAATTCAATTCGTCTAATCACGTTTCCAAATACAAGCTGTAACATTTCTTCCATAACAGAAGCAGTGAAAGTGGATATTGCAGTTTTCAATTCATCGATGGATTTTGGACGGTTTTTTATGGACAGTCTCTTTCGCAGCACCCCAGAAGAGAAAGTCAGATGGTGTTAGGTCAGGCGATCGGGGAGGCCAAAGTCCCTGTGAAATTATGCGATCTCCAAAACCATCAGCAAGCAGTGACATTGAAACGCGAGCTGTATGCGCGGTTGCACCATCTTGTTGAAAATAACCGTTGTACAGAATATCACTGCAGTATCGTTGTGCGTTTATTGTTTCGCTGAAAAATATGGGACCCACAATCCGACGTCTAGAAACTGCAATCCAAACTCCTATTTTCACAGAATGAAGTGGTTCCTCATGAATACACAATGGATTTGCAGTACTCCATATACGATAATTTTGCGACTACCCAGATAAGTGAAACCACGCCTCATCAGTGTAAAACGTTTCATTAAGAATATCCCTTCCATTCTGTTGAAGGAAATTTTTGAAACATTGACAATAATACAGTCTCTTGCCGTGATCAGTATTTTTCAGTTCTTGCACGACTATCACTTTGTATGGGAAAAGTTCTAATTTTTTCCTTACAGCTGTGTGGGCCATTCCGACACTAACATCGATTTCTTGGACGAGTCTTCTTACTGGTTTGTGCGGACTCATGGACATTTTATCGGAAATATCGAGTAATTTATCTTCAGACAAAACGCTAGGACGACCACTTCTCGGTGCATCTGTTACTGAACCCGTACTTCGAAATTTATTAATCAAATCTCGCACAGTATCGCGATGTGCGAGTGTTGTCTCCGGGAAAACTGAATTAAATGTTTGACGAACTCAAACTGTGTATTTACCGCCAGCTTTGTACACTTGTTAGACTAAAAACACACGTTCTTCAATGGTTAGCATTTCAACAGTGACAAAACGAAACAAACGAACAAAGGAACTACTTAAACGTTCTGATATGGGGACATTTAAATGCATTGAAGTATGTCCAACCCATAGACTCTGTGGAGAGATTAAAGGAGCGTGTGACCTATGCAGTGACGCAGTCCGAATGGAGACAGGTGTGTTTGAAAGCATGTGTGATTCATTGCGAATATGGTCTTGAGGATGTGTCACGATGCGTGGCAACGACGCGCAGCACTGCCTATAGTAGGTACAGCGTGCGGTGCTTAAATATGGAGAAATTTCAGTATCATAGTTCGTTCGGAGGTGGCGATTGGCGGCCTTGACAGCCATGGTCGTCTAGTAAACAGTCAGAACCTAAAAACGGCCGAGATGTTACGGACAACTGCGGAATACAACTGAAGGGCCACGATTACTGAAAGTCTTTACGGTGGGCTTTCGCCCACTGAAATAGTTCGATTTTTCGGATACCCGAAATCAGTTGCTTACGATATTGTAGCCAATACGTCGGAGAAGTCTGGGGTTCACGCCCTAAGTGTTCTGCCAGTGAACGTGATACCATGCCGCCACATTCCTTTGAAAAGGGAAAAACTGTCACAAAAGAAGTTTATCTGTAAGTTTTTACGATTGTCGTGAAACCGTGGATTGGTAACTGTGGTCTCGGGGAGACAATATGTCTTTTAGCAGGACTGTACACCGACTCATACTAAACATTCACACTTATGCTAATAAATGAGAATATTGCTGATACATGGTGAAAAAACTCTCTTGTGGGCGGTTTGAGTGTTTAAATCACCTTGGGATATGACCATGCGGTGCATTTGACCTGCGGTCGTCGCACGGTGGCGCTGACAGCAGTCCACATACGCAGAGGTGTGTTGGTGCATGTCAGAGTACGGTGAAGTGAGTAAGTGTGCAGACGTTTTCAGACGTGCTAATGGTGACTGTGTGTTCAAAATGGCTTAAAGAACACATATTGATGACGTTATGAGGGGTAGAATACAGGGGCGACTGGAGGCTGGTCAAACACAGCAAGTCGTAGCACGGGCCCTCCGTGTGATACAAAGTGTGAACTCAAGATTGTGGCAACGATTCCAGCAAACGTGTCCAGGCGTTACAGTACGGGACGCCCACAGTGTACAACACCACAAGAAGACCGATATCTCACCATCAGTGCCCGCAGACGGCCACGGAGTACTGCAGGTCGCCTTGCTCGGGACGTTACCCAGCCACTGGAACAGTTGTCACCAGACACGCAGTCTACAGACATGGTTTATTCACCTGGAGACCTGCAAGGTGCATTCCACTGACCCCTGGTCGCAGGAGAGCCCGTAAAGCCTGGTGTCAAGAACACAGTATATGGTCATTGGAACTGCGGTCCCAGGTTATTTTCACGGACGAGTCCAGGTATAGTTTGAACAGTGATTCTCGCCAGGTTTTCATATGGCGTGAACCAGGAACCAGATACCAACTCTTTAATGTTCTTGAAAGTGACCTGTATGGATGTCGTGACGATGGTCTGGGGTGGGATTATGATTGGTGCACGTACACCCCTGCGTGTCTTTGACACAGGAACTGTAGCAGGTCAGGTGTATCGGGACGTCATTTTGCACCAGTATATTTGAGTTTTCAGGAGTGTAGTGTGTCCCACCTTCCTGCTGATCGATGATAACGCACGGCCCCACCGAGTTGCCATCGTGGAGGAGTACCTTGAAACAGCAGATATCAGGCGAATGGAGTGGCCTGTCTGTTCTCCAGACCTAAACCCCATCGAGCACGTCTGGGATGCTCTCGGTCGATGTATCGCTGCACGTCTTCAAACCCCTACGACACTTCAGGTGCAAGAATGGGAGGCAATATCCCAGCAGTTGCTCGACCACGTGATCCAGAGTACGCCAACCCGTTGTGCGGCCTGTGTACATGTGCATGGTGATCATATCCTATATTGATGTCAAGGAACACGCGCAGGAAACAGTGGCGTTTTGTAGCGCATGTGTTTCGGCCCGGTTTTCTCAACTTATAACCAATATCGTGGATTTACAGATATGTGTCGTGTGTGTTCCCTATGTGCCTATGCAGTTAGCGCCAGTTTTTGTACTGCCACGTTGTGTGGCACCACATTCTGCAGTTATCCTTAATTTATAAGCATGAGTGTAGTTCAAAATTTGCTCTCGGATAACGTTGACATGTTCTGATCAAAAGCGTTCTGGCACCCGAAGAGCCCGGATTTGAACCCCATCGACTACAGCGTAGTCTAAAGGGTTTCCAATAAGACGAGGCACCATAATGTCGCATATCTGCGCACCGCTATCGAAGCAGCATTCACGAATGTGGACAGCGCTGTCTTAAAGAGTGCGTATGATCGCTTCAGGAAAAGACTGAAGGCGGTCACTGCAGCTGGAAGAGGTCACATCGAGTAATGTTACTCTTGAAAGATACGACTACTTGTATGTAAAAGGTTTTTCATTTTCGTATTTATTATGTTTTAATAAACTTACTTTTAAAAAATTTTCATTCGTCTGGATTACAGCACCGAACGTTGTTTTTCTATGTAACAGAAAGATGACACTACAGATTGATCAATAGGTGTTGGTGGCCGGTCGTACCACTACAAGAACTTTTCTTGTAGTTTTGACCGATACTATCTCATGTACGAACAGGTGATACTTCTTGTTTAAACACCCTGTGCATCTCATCAACAGTAATATTGTCACCATAGAAGGAGCATTGCCTTAGTTGTAAAGGAATACTAGTTTCCAACTCAGTGTCACCGTATGAACGGCCTTCAGGGTGGGACCAGTGAAAATTACGGAAATATAACTCTAGTGGTTGGTTGGTTGGTTTGGGGAAGGAGACCAGACAGCGAGGTCATCGGTCTCATCGGATTAGGGAAGGACGGGGAAGGAAGTCGGCCGTGCCCGTTGAAAGGAACCATCCCGGCATTTGCCTGGAGCGATTTTAGGGAAATCACGGAAAACCTAAATCAGGATGGCCGGACGCGGGATTGAACCGTCGTCCTCCCGAATGCGGGTCCAGTGTCTAACCACTGCGCCACCTCGCTCGGTATAACTCTAGTACTCTACCCCTACGTGTTATTTCTGCGCCCTTTGGGTAGATCTTTAGAGTGGAACTCCCACTTCGACTTCTTCGTGCGTTACGTAAACGAATTTCTGATTTGCGATAGGCCAGAAAATATTTTAGCGGCCGCGGTACGAATGAAAACAGGGGCCTACAGCGAGATTGAGAAGCCGTAAATGGCAGAACGGTTGTCAGAGTCAAAAGCTGTTAATTTGCTGCGTTCTGATCGAATTAGTCGATTAAGTGAGTTTTCAATAGCCGGCGCAGGGGACGCTGGCAGGCGGATAACGGGCGCTTAATTCAGACCGGGTGAAAGTAGCGGCGGTTCTAATCTGATGCCGTCGCAACTATTCAGCGCTCAGGGCAGGTCCGCAATGCGGTCCCCCGGCTGTTACTCAGCGCAAAGTGCGGGCCGCAGCTGCTACAAATTGGAAGTCGGCGCGTACTTTCAGATACCTAGTGCTAATAGCTGGCGCGTTACTCTCCGTTTGGCATTCTGAGATTACGCGGCCACGCGTAATATCATTTCCTTTTCGATCCAACGGCTGAAACATTTTGTAGTGGAGCTGGTCGTGACACCTGATCACAGAGAGAGAACTTTCGATACAGCTGAGAGTAAGGGACATAGTTCAGCTGACAGAAAGGGAAAAGGAAAATTACACACTACTGGCCATTAAAATTGCTACACCAAGAAGAAATGCCGATGATAGACGGGTATTCATTGGACAAGTATATTATACTAGAACTGATATGTGATTACATTTTCACGCAATTTGGGTGCATGGATCCTGAGAAATCAGTACCCAGAACAACCACCTCTGGCCGCAATAACGGCCTTGATACGCCTGGGCATTGAGTCAAACAGAGCTTGGATGGCTTGTACAGGTACAGCTGCCCATGCAGCTTCAACACGATATCACAGTTGATCAAGAGTAGTGACTGGCGTATTGTGATGAGCCATGTGCTCGGCCACCATTGACCAGACGTTTTCAATTTGTGAGAGATCTGGAGAATGTGCTGGCCAGGGCAGCAGTCGAACATTTTCTGCATCCAGAAAGGCCCGTACAAGACCTGCAACCTGCTGTCGTGCATTATCCTGCTGAGATGTAGGGTTTCGCAGGGATCGAATGAAAGGTAGAGCCACGGGTCGTAACACATCTGAAATGTAACGTCCACTGTTCAGAGTGCCGTCAGTGCTAACAAGAGGTGACCGAGACGTGTAACTAAAGGCACCCCATACCATCACGCCGACTGATACGCCAGTATGGCGATGACGAATACACGCTTCCAATGTGCGTTCACTGCGATGTCGCCAAACACGGATGCGACCATCATAATTCTGTAAGCAGAACCTGGATTCATCAGAAAAAATGACGTTTTGCCATTCATGCACCAAGGTTCGTCGTTGAGTACGCCATCACAGGCGCTCCTGTCTGTGATGAGGCGTCAAGGGTAACCGGAGCCATGGTCTCCGAGCTGATAGTCCATGCTGCTGCAAACGTTGTCGAACTGTTCGTGCAGATGGTTGTTGTCTTGCAAACGTCCCCATCTGTCGACTCAGGGATCGAGACGTGGCCGCACGATCCGTCACAACCATGCGGATAAGATGCCTGTCATCTCGACTGATAGTGATACGAGGCCGTTGGGATCCAGCACGGCGTTCCGTATTACCCTCCTGAACCCACCGATTCCATATCCTGCTAAGTCATTGGATCTCGACCAACGCGAGCAGCAGTGTCGCGATACGATAAAGCGCGACGGCCGTTGTGGCCGTGCGGTTCTAGGCGCTTCGGTCTGGAACAACGTGACTGCTACGGTCGCAGGTTTGGAATCCTGCCTCGGCCATGGATGTATGTGATGTCCTTAGGTTAGTTAGGCTTAAGTAGTTCTAAGTTCTAGGGGACTGATGACGACAGATGTTAAGTCCCATAGTGCTCAGAGCCATTTGAACCATTTGATAAACTGTAATCGCGATATGCTACAATCCGACCCCTATCAAAGTCGGAAACGTGATGGTACGCATTTCTCCTCCTTACACGAGGCATCAGAACAACGTTTCTCCAGGCAACGGCGGTCAACTGCTGTTTGTGTATGAGAAATAGGTTGGGAACTTTCCTCATGTCAGCACGTTGTAGGTGTCGCCACCGGCGCCAACCTAGTGTGAATGCTCTGAAAAGCTAATCATTTGCATATCACAGCATCTTCTTCCTGTCGGTTAAATTTCACGACTGTAGCCCGTTATTTTCGTGGTGTAGCAATTTTAATAGCCAGTAGTGTAGTTAGAAGTCCGACTCAGCTCTGGAATAACGTAGTTCCTGATAACGCTACTAGGGAATTGCCGTCCAGTGCGTAGGCAGCTGTTAACATGACTAAAGAAGGGGCTGCGTTACGGGTGGTGTCATGAGCCGGAAGCATGGACTGGCGACGTGCGGCACGCAGTGTGTGCAGTGACGAATCGCGGTTCTAGATGAGTCTGAATGACCATAGACGACGACCTGGGGAGATGTGTCCTTCTCCAGATAATTTGGAGAGGCACAACGGTTATCTCCTAGCGTCAGGGTATGGTGACAGACTTCCGGTGCGACTTCAGTCACAGTTGTTAATTGCAGATGACAAGCTACCAACATACACTCCTGACACAAGCTCTCACGTGACCCAACAATGCAGAAAAAGTTTAGACAACCATAACAACAGACAAAATGGATTTTTAAGGTTAATTTCGTGGATTAATTATTACTTAAAACATAAACTGAAGCGCCAAAGAAACTGGTACAAGCATACGTATTCAATAGAGAGATAATTGCGCAGGCAGAATACGGCACTGCGGTCGGCGACGCCCATATAAGACAGTAAGCACCTGGCGCAATTGTTAGATCGGTTACTGCTGCTACAGTGGCAAGTTATCAAGACTTAAGTGAATTTGAACTTGGTGTTATAGTCCACGCACGAGCGATGGAACACAGCTTCTCCAAGGTAGCGATGAAGTGGCGATTTTTCCAGTACGACGATTTCACGAGTGCACCGTAATTATCAGGAATCCGGTAAAACATCAGATCTCCGACATCGCTGCGGCCGGGAAAAGATCCTGCACGAACGGGACCAACGGCGAATGAAGAGATTCGTTCAACCTGACAGAAGTCCATCGCTTCCGCATACTGCTGCAGATGTCAGCAAGTGTCAGAGTGGGAACCATTCAACGAAACACCATCGATATGCGCTTTCGGAGCCAAAGGCCCACTCCTGTACCCTTGATGACTGCACGACAGAAAGCCTTACTCCTAGCCTGGGTCCGTCAATACCGAGATTGGACTGATGATGACTGGAAACATGTTGCCTGGTTGGACGAGTCTCGTTTCAAATTATACAGAGAGGATGAAAGTGTACGGTTATGGAGATAACCTCATGAATTCATGGACCTTGCATGTCAGAAGGGGACTGTTCAAGCTAGTGGAGACCCTGTAATGGTGTGATATGGGACCCCTGATACGTCTAGATATGACTCTGAAAGGTGACCTGTACGTAAGCATACTATCTGATCACCTGCATCGATTAATTTCCTTTGTGCATTCCGACGGATTTCGGCAATTCCAGCAGGACAATGTGACACACCACACGTCCAGAGTTGCTACAGAGTGGCTCCAGGAACACTCTTCTGAGTTTAAATACTTCCGCTGGTCACCGAACTCCCCAGACGTGAACATTATTGAGCATATCTGGGATGCCTTGCAACGTGCTGTTCAGAAGAGATCTCCACCGCGTCGTCCTCTCACAGATTTATGGACAGCCCTGCGGGATTCATGGTGTCAGTTCCCACCAGCACTACTTCAGACATTATTCGAGTCCATGGGACGTCGTGCTGCGGCACTTCTGCGTGTTCACGGGGGCCCTTCACGATATTGCGCAGGTGTACCTGTTTCTTTCGATCTTTAGTGTACTAACGTTTTAACATAACTGTATAAAGACGTTCCAGTAACGGTAGCACAAAAGTGCTGAAACATCTATGGGTTTGCATGAAAAACACTAGTCTGCATAACAATCGGACCTGAAATCCAGTAATAGTGTTTTTATAAAATTCTGGTTTTGTGGAAATTGATTTCCTGCAGACTCCGTGACAGTATAAACTCCATTAACTATAATGCTGTAATAACCTGTAATGTTAGAAGTAACGGACAAACGGGAAGTAATTTTAAAATGCGATACAAGATACAAACAGAGTTGATAAAAAAAATAGGAAGTAAATCCGCCTTTGCAGTTCATCTCATACAACATAGTCATACGGTGCATAGTACCGAAAACAACTTCGTAATTCATTATACAGTGAAGAAGGGATACTTTATATATAAAAGAAATGACTGACTGATTAACTCATCAAACCGCAAAATAAAAACTCGAAATTTCAAAAGGATATTAAACCCATAATATAGGCGTCGCTTAAGAAGGGATTTTTCGACATTCCACCCCTAAGAGGGTGAAATTGGGGATGAAATATTTTTTGAAAATATGTCGCTATTAAGGTAGTTTTTAAACTAGAAATACGAAAATTCTTGTTTGGTTTGTCGATCAGAAATAAAAAAGTATTTGTTACAGAATTTTTGAAAATTCAACTCCTAAGGTAGTGAAATAGTAGATGAAAGTTTTTGTAAAATAAATTAATGTTAAGGAACTACTAAAGCGATTTTAAAGCTACATCTATGACAAATCGTATTTGACTTCTTGATTAAAAGAAAGTGTTTCAGCTTTTTTGGAAACCTAGCTCCCTAGGAGTCCAACAGGGGGCGACAATGTTTATGATTATGAAAGCATTTTTGATAAAAAATCTATGAAAATTTGGATTCAGTTTCTCGAATAGAAATAAAAAGAAGTGTGATATTGGAAATTGTATCATTAAATGGGGGATAAAAACTTTATAAAAATATTTAGTTATATTAAAGAAAATTTGAAGCTAACTTATAAAAAGGTATTTGAAATCTAGGTTAGAAATAGAGAAATATATATTAGGGGATGAAAGTTTCTACGGAAATATCATGACAGGAAGTGAAAAGGCAGGATTACCAAAACGTCTCCAGCTACGAGAATAGCTTTTTGGTGAGAAGTACATTCGGAAAAGACCACACTACTATGGTGTTGATTAGCGTGTAAAGTTTGCAAGGTGTTTCAGTTCGCGAACTTAATCGAAGAAAGCTATTTGACAGTCACCACGACAAATCGGCTTTTTTAGGATTGCGTAGAAAAAGAAACTGGTATTTAATAGATTAACTTTTCAGTTAGGCTAACTCATGTCTATAAAATTATTGTTGTTACAACTATTACGCAAACGCAAGCGAGGTGAAGGTCGCTAAGCTAGTGCACGTTCCTTAAGAAATAGAAATTTACCCCCATAGAAAATTTTCAGGGAAAAGACGATGAACGATCAGGGTACACTACGAAACACCGGTTTCGTGGACGTATGCCGCCGGTTGTTGACGACATCCTTTAAAGGCATTCGTCAATTTCGCAGCTGATTCCAGACGCTCTAGAAAGCAGTCCAGGTTGTTCACTAGATACACTTGCGTACTCTACAATCCCCTGGGTTATAACTTTTGCTCACTCACTCTGGAGAGCGCTATTTTACACTCGACCTACACGTACCGCACACTGCCACTATGCTGCCTGTCAAAAAGTGAAACCGACGAAGGAGGCGTAGTGGCTAGCACTCTGGACTCGCATTCGGGAGTACGACGGTTCAAACTCGCGTCCGAGCGCCCTGGTTTAGGTTTTCCGTGATCTCCCTAACATTGGTTCAGGTAAATGCCGTGACGGTTCCCAATCCGACGCGACCGACGAACTTGCTGTTTGGTCCCATATCCCAGATCAATCAACCAACAAAACGTGAAGCACCTAGAAAAAATGTGTGTGAAATCTTATGTGACTTAACTGCTAAGGTCATCAGTCCCTAAGCTTACACACTACTTAACGTAAATTATCCTAAGGACAAACACACACCCATGCCCGAGGGAGGACTCAAACCTCCGCCGGTATCAGCCGCACAGTCCATATCTGCAGCGCCCAAGACCGCTTGGCTACTCCCGCGCGGCTGAAGCACCTAGAAGATGAGGTTAAACATAAATGAGACCTCATGAGTTGGGAGCGTATCTCATGTTATTTTAGTAATTACAAAATCGAGCCAAATGTACAAAAACTTACAGTAAGAGCCAACTTATGAATAAGGCGTGCAGCCTTCACCTCTAACCCCTCTCCTTAGGTTGGTTGAATGCACGGATTCGGTTGGAAATGGCGTTTTTAAAGCCGTTGTATCCTCTCCAGAGTCGAGGTGGCCCCCAACCGCTGTACACAGACACTATGTAAAAGATGACGTCCGAACTCGTCCAACACCTGTTACTCGGGAACCAGTATCGGGATCATGCAGGCAACAGTAGTACGTCAGCATCACACAGAAAGTTCATACAGACATGTGCCATTTGTGAAACAGTATTGTCTTGTTGAAAAATTACATCAAGATGCTGTGGTGTAAGACATAAGTCAAGAATATGCAGGACTCCCTGTATGTACATCTTTTCGCAGATGGTCGCAGGACCTCGGCTGTTCAGTACAGACTCAAACGCCTTTCAGCTGTCTAAGTTCCCAATTACTTTTAATTATATTTGGCTACCAGTTTCAGCGATATTTACCCCATCTTCAGGCCCCCTTGATCAACGTGTAGGAAGACTCCCACCTCTAGTCCAGTGAAAACAGGGGCCAGGATAAAATAACTTGTATCCGTAGACTTCTGATGTGGATGCTATTTCAAAAGTCCTGTTTTCACTGGACTAGAGGTGGGAGTCTCCCTACACGTTGCTCATGGGGGGCTGAAGATGGGGTAATATATCGCAGAAAATAGTAGTCCAATAAAATAAAAAATAAACAATTAATAATTTTTTTAAAAGTGGAAAATTAGGCGGCTGGAAGATGTTTGCTTTGACATTTAGAATATGCAGGGTCTTCGTGACATAGGCCTACCGTTGTTACGTCAGAGTTCTTTCAACTGCTAACAGACACGTCCTGAAATCATATCCGATGGCTACCAACTCCATGTCACTACGTGCCAAACGCCTGTGCCTCTCAATTGCTTGGAAGGTGGAACCGTCGGCTGGGGTGGCCGAGCGGTTGTAGGCGCTATAGTCTGGAACCGCGCGACCGCAACGGTCGCAGGTTCCAATCCTGCCAATGGCATGGGTGTGTGTGATGTACTTAGGTTAGTTAGGTTTAAGTAGTTCTAAGTTCTATGGGACTGATGACCTCAGAAGTTAAGTCCCATAGTGCTCAGAGCCATTTGAACCATTTTTGAAGGTGGAACCTTTGCCCATGTCGCCACTATAATCGCTGAGGTACTGCACAGCGGTGAATAATCACTTAACAGAGTGTGACGCCATTCAGCATCAGCACACTCTACCCCGTCACTCGACACGCAGCTCTTTGTGTTGAGGCGTTAACAGCAACTTGCCCATGTGATAGTAAGTCTATAGCCCGGCTGCTTCTAGCCTCCGACCACGGCGCGAGGTAGCACAGATCGCTGCAGGCAGACCGTTAATTGTTCTCGGATAGTAGGCTCAAATATGAAGGCGTTAGAATTTGCTTGGTGAAGAATACGACGATCCTCCGTTGTACGGTACGACATTGCAGTGTCTGTATTATTCTGATCACGATGCAAAGTTCCGCACTGCAGCGACCACAGCCGTTACGAAACACATAAAATGAATTCGCAATTGCGAATAAGGACTACCATCAG
Source organism: Schistocerca nitens (assembly GCF_023898315.1). NCBI lineage: Eukaryota > Metazoa > Arthropoda > Insecta > Orthoptera > Acrididae > Schistocerca > Schistocerca nitens. The sequence goes on along the minus strand of NC_064620.1, from coordinate 145,078,498 downwards.
CTGTAGAATGGAATGATGACTATGAAAAGTTGTGCTGCATCGGGACTCGAACCCGGGTTTCCCGCTTATCGTGATCGGTCACCATACCATTTTTTTTTTTTTTTTGCCATTTTGCTATGTGCTCACGAATCACGGCCAGACCCAAACTTCCATGCAGTTACAATAACTCAAGTCTGTGGTTTCACTTTTTACAAATGGACCTCTTGTGCACTCTTTACATCTCATTGGCAACAGGTTTGGAGCTGACATTACAGCGATGTTTGAGCACACCCTCTCCTCTACATATTTTTTATTTAACAACGAGTCTTATGAGCGATCAGACGATGTCGCCATCTGGAGTCCTTTGTCTACCCTGGTGTCTAATCTAATTATGGAAGATTTTTAGGAGCGAGTACTCGCATCAGCTACTTTTAAACCAACAGTATTTTGGAGATTTGTGGACGATACTTTTACCTCATCGTTTGGATCGTCTGCCAGAGTTGCTACAACATCTGAACTCCTTTCATGAAAACATAAAATTTACTATGGAGATGAAGATAGTTGCTTGCCGGTTTTAGATGTATTGGTGCGATGTAAGAGCGATGGCAAACCTGGTCATTCAGTACCTAGAAAGCCCACTCATACAGACCTTTACTGGGAAGCCGCTAGTTACCACCATCCGGCACAAATAATGGGTGTTCTGAAGACCTTGATTGACCGAGCCCACGTCATCTTTGACACCGATAGTTTGCAAACAGAACTGGAGCACCTGTAGACTGTATTTCTGAACAATGGGTATTCGTTCAGCAAGTGGAGAGAGCGCTACAGACCTATAAGCGACAGAGCAGAGAAGAGGAGGAGGCCTTTAAAACGACTGCCTGTTTACTATATATTGTCCACCCCGATAGCTGAGTGGTCAGCGTGGGCGGGTTATCTTCCTACGTGCCCTAGTTCGATCCCTGCTGGGTCGGGAATTTTCTCCTCTCAGGGACTGGGTGCTGTGCTGTCTTCATTTCATCCCTATCCGGCACGCAGGTCGCCCAATGTGGCTTCGAATGTAATAAGGCCTGCACCAAGGCAACCGGACCTGTTCCGCAAGGGGCCTCCCGGCCAATGACGCCAAACGTTCATTTCCATTTCATTTCCACCATTTACTGGTAATATTTTAGTGCTAACAGACAGAATACTAATAAAATATAAAGTGAAAGCAATCTTTCGCTCTCCTACAAAAATTACGTCATGTTGGGATGTGTGAAAGACGACCTAGAGTTGGGCAAGGAAGATGTTTACAGGATTCTGTGCGAATGCGGCAAATATTGTATAGGGAAAACGACGCGTACAGTACAGGATCGCATTGTAGAACACCAGCGGCATACTCGCCTCCTTCAGCCTTCTAAGTCTGCTATCGCCGAGCATTGTATTTCGACTGGTCATGTATTGAATCACAGGAGACAACAATTGTGGCCCATGCGTCTAACTTTTGGAGCTCTGTTTTTAATGAATCCGTGGAAATACGACTATCTGACAGTGAGCCTCTTATTAATCGAGACAGTGGTTTTCAGTTAAATTCGGCATGGGATACAGTCGTTGAAAAACTTCGTATCCTCCGTAGCCGGCCTAGTTCTGCGATGTAACCGCGGAAGACAGTCGAACTGACATCGATGTGGCGAGTTTTCACCACGGACGGCGGCGGCGCAGCAGAATCGAACGCACTCAAGTAGCGCACGCGCAATGCCAAGTGAATTCACCACGCATGTCCGGCGGTATCTTAAATACAAGAGCTTTTTCGCCAGTATCATCTGAAGATGGCCAGAAGACTCTGCGCCGAAATAATGTGGAAAAAAAAAGTGGCTCTGAGCATTAGGGGACTTAACATCTGAGGTCATCAGTCCCCTAGAACTTAGAACTACTTAAGTGCAACTAATCTAAGGACATCACACACATCCATGTCCGAGTCAGGATTCGAACCTGCGACCGTAGCGGTAGCGCGTTTCCAGACTGAAGCGCCTAGAACCGCACGGCCACTCCGGCCGGCAGTTACAGACATCCGGCACCTCTCCCGAAATGTCGTGGAACGATATGTACGCCGGGAACGTTTTAAATCTCACATTTGAAGACCTTGCAATAAATTTACTTTACCCCTGTCACTCTTTCGGTGGATAGTGACTATGGAAAGAGCACATTCGCTAACTGGGAAGATGAAACTGAATTAGTAGGCAAATGACAATAAAGATATTCTGCGGAGCAGCCATTTTTATTTCTGAAAGAACATTACGTAAACTACACCTTCGGATTATTCAAGATAACATTATAGTCTGAGATATTCGAAGTTACTAGTACCATTTGATAAGCATGAATGAAATCTAACGAAACTCCCACAAAACATCACTATACAGCGCTTAACAAGCGTGTGGATTAGGGGCACAGACGAATCTTGCAGCGCTTATGCAGTACATCGTGTTTTTGCGTACTACAGTGTGCATTCAACTCCTGTGCGATTAGAGTGAAGGTTACAGGTTCTTCCACGTTTGTGAAGTAAATCAGGCAGTTTCCGCAAGAAGCAGGTGCGATGGAGTCGTTCCCTGTTCCGGCAGCTGATTCCGAATTGCCGCAGTTTACGCTAACGGCTGCGGCTATTGTACTGTGGGGGCTGTTCTCGCTTCACTACACCTTGAGAGATTCCCACGTCATTCGCCTTCACCGTGACATTGCCGGCTGGGACCAGATTAGACAGCCGTAGCACAAAATACTGACAGCCTCATTCGTTGTGGAAAGCCCGAAGCCGCTCTCTTCGTACGTTGAGTAAACGACGGTGGGTTTCACGTAGTTATATGTCTGCCGCATTATGAACGTGGGTATTTCACTATTCCACGTATATAATGTACATACTCAGCAGGCCACTTTGCATTGTGTTCGGAGGGTACCGTGTACGACTGTTGGTATTTGCCTTTTACGTTCCACTTGCAAGTGAATCGAGGGAAAAAGTGGATAGTGAACTCCTGGGTATGCTGAAGGATGGTTCTATATTCTTGGTAGCTTGTTTCACAAACGTAGCTGATTGCCATCATCAGGTGCTGCGTGACGCTCTGAACCGTAAGTTCTCTGTTTATTTATGTATTAAAATCGGCCAGATACATCCGATGCGCACTGCCATTGTGATAGAAGAATTCGGGAAAATGTTTGAGGAATTGGACCTGGACATATCGTGTATACAGGAGCCATGTTCCAGAACCAGGGCATTACCCCACGTGTCACTTAGTCTACAGTGCGGATCACAACATCAGGTCTACATCCATTGGGAGCGATTGTAGTGCCAGATAAAGACATAAGTGTGACAAAGATACATCAACTCTGTGACGAACACACGGTGACAATAGAAATAATGATTGCCTTAGGAAAAGTTTACAGAGATAATCAAAATTATCTGTACAGTCAGGAAATACAACTCCACATAGAATGATTAAAAACAGCAGCAGTACTGGATCGACACTGCAGACACACTTTCGTAATGGACATAAACGTGAAATCAACATTGTGGCATAGCAGAGTAACGGGTTAAAGAGGACTCTGCCATCAGGACATTATACCAGAACTTGACCTTCATGGCTTGAACAGACGGCCCAACCAACTTACTTTCCAAAATCAAGAAGTTGAAGCAACACATACAGATATCATCCTCGCAAACTCGAAAGTCAGTGACCACACTGCCAAGTGGAAGGTTTGTGATGGGCTTACAAGTGATTATAGTCTCATTTAATTCACAAACACAAAAGCAGATAATGACTTATATACTAAGATCCAGCCCGAACGACTTCTACGCAGAGCGAAGTGGGAACTTTTGAAGGCAGAATTCAAGATGCCACCACGACAAGGAGGCGCACTTCATGTTGACGCTAAAACGGACAATCTAGAACGAGCGATTCAGGGAAAGACAAGGCGATCCCAGCAGAACGGTTTAAAATTCCCCAGAGTCCCACCCTGCTGTCCTTAAGACGTATAGCAAGGCAAGCGAGGAGGTGCTGCCAGAGATCTTTAGGGAAAACAGAACGACAAAAGTGGCTGATTTTCTATCTAAAATTCAAACAAAAATACAAAGAACTACTACACCGAGCGAGATTAGAAAAGTAAAAGACTTATATGTAGCATCTAATGGTCAGAGATGCTTGTAGTTTTCCATGTAAGGTTACAACACAGAAGGCTCGATCACCCACTGTCGTTTCAAACCTGAGAAGATGCGACGGCACTATGACGACTGACTGGAAAACATCGGTGCAGTACCGACTCAGAACCTTGCTGTCGGACGATGCAACGGTGGAAGACACAGAGTTCGATCAGCATCTTCACTCTGGATTACTAGAACGTCACGTGATTGACAGTGTTGTGATTCCAGTTGCAGAGGAGGAAGTGAGACTGACAATAAAGAAGTTAAAGAAGAAGGAAACATAAGGACCTGATAGAATACTGGCAGAAGTGTTGCATCAGCTAGGACCAAATTGTACCATATATAACAGTGTTATTAAACGAATATCTTCTGAAGAATCTGGAAAATCACGATTATCATTATACTAAAAATAGGGGAAGGCAAAGGACCAAGAAAACCGAAATCTTACAGGCTGATTTGCTTGTTATGTTCTCTAGGCAAAGTGCAGAGACAGCTTCTGTGCCGCCGCATGTGGACCAGAGTTCTGGGATGTTGGCATAGAGCCATTACTGAACCGGCCTTAGCACTGGAGGCTACATCGCCAACGCAGACGATCTGCAAATTATAGTATCTGCTAACACAATGGCTAAATTAGAGGAAAACAGTATGGTAGTTCTTGAAAGACTAAGCAACTGGTGCGCCTAAAACAAATTAACAATACCAGCGCACAAATCAGTCTATATGTTACTTAAGGAACATTACCGAGAACGAGAAATCCTACAATCAGATAAATGAAAAATGATAAATGAAAAGAAAAGAAGTGTATAGGTACCTTGGAATTAGCAACAACAAAAAGCCAAACTTTCATCCACATGTAGAAATCGTCTGCCAGAGAGGCATTAAAAATCTCAATAAAACAGCAGCAATTAGCCAAAGAAACCTTCAGCTATCACTAACTGCAGTGAGAACGTACCAAAATGCTATCTGACTCGCTATGGTTGAGCGTTTGGCCTCCTAGAGTCAGGAAGGTAAGAACAGCACAGGCTCTACGGCGAGCACACTAAAGTGTAATCGTACGCCTGACAGGTGCGTACAGAACAACACCGAATGAGACACTGCTGGTGATATTAGGCTTCCTACCTCTAGATCTAACAGTAAGAAAGAGAGCGGCACAATACTGGCTCAGAATGGGCGAATATGATAAGGTTAAGGAGATACTGTGCAGAAGAGGAGTATCGAATAAGGAAATAAAGGCATGCATTGACAGACAATGGCAAGAAATCTGAGACAGGGCCGAAAAAGGGAGGAGAACCTATCAGTTCCTTCGTAATTTAGAAGGAAGAACAAGAATGGCATACTTCCTTCCGACCAAGAGAGGTACACAGTACCTGTCGGGACATGCTCCGTACCATAGCTGCTTACTAAAAATACGACAGCGCGCCACTAACACTTGTGTACGTATAACAATCGGTTCCCAGGGTCACATCGTCTGGGAGTGTGCCGTTCGGCAAGATATTAGAAACCAGGATAGGAATGCGTCTGGAAATGCTACAATCTATAATACCCTGAAGCGCCAAAGAAACTGTCAAAGGTGAGCGTATTCAAATACAGAGATATGTAAACAGGCATAATACGGCGCTGATGTCGGCAACGCCTATATAAGGCAAGTGTCTGGCACAGTTGTTAGATCGGTTACTACTGCTACAATCACAGGATATCAACAATTAAGTGAGTTCGACCTCGGTGTTGTAGTAGGCGCACAAGCGATGGGACACAACATCTCCGAGGTAGCCATGAGGTGGGAATTTTCCCGTACGACCATTTCACGAGTGTGAATATCAGGAATGTGGTAAAACATCAAACCTCCGACATCGCTATGGCCAGAAAAAGATCCTACAAGAACGGGACCAACGACGACTGAAGAGAATCGTTCAATGTGACAGAAGTGCAACCTTTCTGACAATTGCTGCAGATTTCAATGCTGGGCCGTCAACAAGTGTCAGCATGCGAACATTTCAACGAAACGTCATCGGTATGGGATTTCGGAGCGAAAAGCCCACCCCCGTACCCTTTATGACTGCACGACACAAAGCTTTACGCCTCGCCTGGGCCAGTCAACAACGAAATTGGACTGTTGATGATGGAAACATATTGCCTGGTCGGACGAGTCTCGTTTCAAATTGTATCGATCGGATGGAGATGTACGGATATGGGGACAATCTCATGAACCCACGGGCCCTGTATGACAGCAAGGGTCTGTTCAAGCTGGTGTAATGGTGTGGGGCGTGTGCAGTTGGAGCGATATGGGACCCCTGATACCTGTAGATAACGACTATGTAGGTGACACGTGCGTAAGCATCCTGTCTTATCATCAGCATCCACTCATGTCCATTTCGGCGGAAATGGGCAATTTCAGCAGGACAATGCGACACTGCAGACGTCCATAATTGCTGCAGAGTGGTTCCTCGAACATTCTTCTGAGATTAAACACTTCCGTCGCCCACCAAAATTCCTAGACATGAACATTATCGCGCATATCTGGGATGCCTTGCAACGTCCGGTTCAGAAGAGATCTCCACCCCTTGTAATGTTACGGATTTATGGACAGCCATGCAGGATTCATGGTGTCAGTTCTCTCCAGCACTACTTCAGACATTAGTCGAGTCCATGCCAGTCGTGTTGCCGCATTTCTGCATTCTTGAGAGGGCTCTACATGATATTAGGCAGTTGAACGAGATTCTTTGGCTCTTCAGAGTATAATAAGGAATGATGGATTGTGGAATTGTGGGACAATCTGAAACCGCTTACAACGAAGGTATCAGCTTACGAACTGCAAGCCTACATGACTAAGAGATGACCAATAAGAGGACGTACACCATGATATTGAGACGTGACACGGCAGAACACCCACCTACAACAACCTTCTGGAAGCAGTGAGGAGGCGAGGCTAGTCTAGGACCAGGAAGGACTTCTCTGAGATCCTGTCAGCCATCTCCCACTCTCTGTACCTTGGGTGGCACAGCAGCACAGCCGCTGTTAATCCCGAGCTGCACCTCAGCGTGCCAGACGTTACGCATCTAGACAAATGAGAGATCCAGCTTGGTTCTAATACCAATACGGTAGTGTAAGGTAGGGTACCCCACAATTACAAATTACAATCTTTGTGATCTAGCAGTGCTGCATAGTGTAATAGATCAATAGCGTGTGCCTTCTGGATTCCTAATGAACAGAGATCTGTGCGCCATATGGCCAAATGGCAGCAGGCGAATTTTTTTTTGTTTTTTTGTTTTCATGTAGTTATACTGTGTAGAATTTTCCCCGTTTAAATAGCATATGCTTATTTATTAATAACGCATTTGAAATTATGTTTAAAAGTTTTGTGCTTTATTCATGCCAATATATTGACAACATTCGGTTTGTTCTTTTATGTAGATAACACACTACAAAAAAATAAGAAATAAATAAAAAAATAATTCCCATTATTGCTGGGTTCAGCTCTGTTGGGCCTTAGATTAAAAATTTTATTTTTCTGCATTTCTTTATTGACACTTGAAGTAACATAACCCAGTCTTATTCTACAATATAAACATAAATAAGGGCTGATATATTTTGGAAAATTATAATTTTAAAATGGTTTGCTAGACTACAACAAAGATTTACTTATAAACCTAAGTTATCGTATTGCAGATTAGCAGATTATGATTTTTTATCTAATAACATTAATAAAAATGAAATATTAAGCACATGCGCAAGCACATTATTGCTTACAGGAATAATTTGTACACAAGGGGTGTTCGAACGCAAAGGTACCAAACGATGGAACAACCTAATTGGATGAAATTTGCATATGCCGCTTTGCGATAACTTTGTGAGACATCTAGGGGAGGGGGGGAGCGAATATAGTGTCGTCACCCATTCCTAAAAAATTCATAGTTGTTTCCTCAGCAGGCATGCTGATGCTTGCCGTTCTTCTTCGATGTCCGAGGTCTGATACTCTTCGAATTCCTCGAGCACTGAAAAAACCATTAACATCATCGTGTACTGTGAGACACTCCGCAGCCTACGCAGGAACATCAAGAGCAGACGGCCTGGGCTGCTCGCTGAGGGAGAGATTCTGCTCTGGCACACGTCGCCAAATTCGCACAAAGTGTAATGGCCAAGTTCAAGTGGCAGCGGCTTGAGCATACCCCCTATAGCCCGGACATGTCGCCCTAAGACTTTGGTCAGAGAAAGAGAAAAACTCTAAGAATTAAGCGCTTAAGCTGAGACGGCGAACTGAAGGACACAGTCGAGTATTGGCTCTTGCCACGACCACAGAAATTCTGGAAACACGGAATCCTTCGGTTCGTGAAACAGTGGCATATTTCACTAAGGCCTTTGGTGATTACTTTTCAATAAAGACCGCAGACACACACACAGTGTTGTTTCGTAACTTTCCTTTTGAACATCCCTCATACCAGTGGCATATTTCACTAACGCCTTTGGTGATTACTTTTCAATAAAGACCGCAGACACACACACAGTGTTGTTTCGTAACTTTCCTTTTGAACATCCCCCATACCATATGAGGGGTTTCAAATACAAAACTAAGATAGTCACAAATTATTGAGCTTGAAAGTCATCTACTGCAAGCGATTTTCATTCGAAATGGGAAACTGATTACTTCTTTAGCCAGGTAAAATGGCTCTGAGCACTATGGGACTTAACATCTTTGGTCATCAGTCCCCTAGAACTTAGAACTACTTAAACCTAACTAACCTAAGGACAGCACACAACACCCAGTCATCACGAGGCAGAGAAAATCCCTGACCCCGCAGGGAATCGAACTCGGGTTAGCCATGTAAAGGACAAATGTGTTTGTTTACTGTGCTGTGCAAGTGTATCATTTGGGAAGAAAGAGCATGTCGAACATCACTTCAGAATCATTCACTCAGGGAATGAAAGGTATTCCCCCTAAAGTTTGCTCTAACGAAAGAAATCGCAAGGCAGCTGAAATAAAAACTTCATTCTGAAAAATCAGCTATTTTAAAAGGATTAGACTAGAATTTAGCAGACACTGAGGCGCAATTCCTACTTTCAAAAATTATTGCACAGAGTAGGGAACCCTATGAGGGCAGTGAATTATTCGAAATTGCATTTTTAGAAGCTGCAGATTCATTATATGATAGCTTCAAAAATAAAATTCAGTTAAAATTCATGGCAAAACTAATTTATTTATTTAGCTCGCTCTGATTACAACCACCAGACACTTTCCTACATCGGACTAGGGTTTCACGCATGCAGCGCCTTTTTTACATCAAAGTCACTTAAGAAATACGAATTCTAATATGACAACCATATTGAAGCCATTTGGGTGTCTGAAGTGGCAGTGTGAGTAAATACTACTGACTATGAACTAATAAGCCAATGGCCTTGCCGCAGTGGTAATACCGGTTCCCGTCATATCACCGAAGTTAAGCGCTGTTGGGCAGGGCTAGCACCTGGATGGGTGACTATCCAGTCTGTTGGCAAGCGGGCTGCACTCAGCCCTTGTGAGGCAAACTGTGGAGCTACTTGATTCAGAAGTAGCGGCTCCGGTCTCTTAAACTGACGCACGGCCGGGAGAGCGGTGTGCTGACCACATGCCCCTCCATGACGCACCCAGTGACGCCTGTGGGCTGAGGATGACACGGCGGCCGGTCGGTACCGTTGAGCCTTCGAAGGCCTGTACGGACGGAGTGTTTGTATATGAACAAATAAACTGAATACTAGCAGTGCCAGTACTACAGCTGCTGCCCCTTATTGTGATAACAGCAGTAATAGAAATAACGACAATAATGAAAAAGATGGTAGTGGCATACGAACAAAGAATTTATACGTGTAGAAGGCAGATGTTTCCTGATATAGCGAGTTGTACGGAAAGGAAATTTAAGAAGACTGCTTCGGCTAGGAATACTGGGATACGGGGAAGATTATGTTGGAAGAAGTGTGTACACGGAGAAGGTAAGTCTTATTGTTGCTCTAGTAGATTTTTTGTCTTTAACTGTCTTCTGAAGCAGGAGACGTTGTTAATTTCTCCAATATAAAGTTGGAGGTGGTTGCAGAGTCGGGTTGCTGCTACTGAGAATGACTTCAAGAAGTGGCTTAACACTGGGGTCGGACAGAAAGAATTTTTCTCCGGTGGGAGCGGGTGAGTCTGTCATGTTATTCAGACAAGAGCGTTAAGGTCGAGGTGAGATAGAAGGGGCGGTGTTCTTTGATGAGACAGTAGAGAACATAGAGGGTGTGAAGAACTCTGGGATAGTGAAAGCTGCCAGGATAACTGTGCATATCATGGTGTAATGTGATAAAATGATCGATCATCACAAATCTAATGAACACATACACTGATAACCAGTTCCAGGTGCCATGAGCTTTCCTGAGAAAGACCCTGCAGCATAACATCGCTGTAATCAATAACTGTAGGTACAATTATTTGTTTGAGTATCTTTTCGAGCTGAAGAGGGAGAAGCTTTTAATTTTTCTCTCTCTCTCTCTCTCTCTCTCTCTCTCTCTCTCTCTCTATATATATATATATATATATATATATATATATATATATATATATATATACTTTTGTAGGGCATCAAGAGATTGTGATACCTTCTGGCACACTGAAATTACGTGCTCTGTCCAAATTAGATTTTCATCTATAAATACTCCTAGACTCTTTACTGAAGGAGAGAAGTTGATATTTGTCTCATTTAGGGTTAAAGTTAGTAGGGACTCCATACATTTCGGGCAAAAGAGCACAGAATGATGGATCACGGCAGCTTGGGTTTTGGATTGGTTCAGTTTAACCATATATCCTGCCCCCATTTTGATAGTGCACACAGACCAGTATTGAGATACTCGATAGCTGTCAGAGGTTTGTGGGTTTTCCACTTACACAGGGTGGTTCATTGATCATGACCGGGCCAAATATCTCAAAAAATATGCGTCAAACGAAAAATCTACAAAGAATGAAACTTGTCTAGCTTGACGGGGGAAACCAGATGGCGCTATGGTTGGCGTGCTAGATAACGCTGCCACAGGTCAAACGGATATCAACTGCGTTTTTTTAAATAGGAACCCCCATTTTTTATTACAAATACGTGTAGTACGAAAATAAATATGAATGTTCTAGTTGGACCACATTTTACGCTTTGTGATAGATGGCCCTGTAATAGTCACAAACATACGGCTCACAGTTTTAGGCGAAAAGTTGGTAACAGGTAGGTTTTTTTAAATTAAAATACAGAACATAGTTACGTTTGAACATTTTATTTCGGTTGTTCCAATGTGATACATGTACCTTTGTGAACTTATCATTTCTGAAAACGCATGCTGTTACAGCGTGATTACCTGTAATTACCACATTAATGCAATAAATGCTCAAAATGATGTCCGTCAACATCAATGCATTTGGCAATAAGTGTAACGACATTCCTCTCAACAGCGAGTGGCTCGTCTTCCGTAATGTTCGCACATGCACTGACAATGCGCTGACGCATGTTGTCAGGCGTTGTCGGTGGATCACGATAGCAAATATCCTTCAACTTTCCGCACAGAAAGAAATCATGGGACGTCAGATCCGGTGAACGTGCGGGTTATAGTATGGTGCTTCGACGAACAATCCACCTGTCATGAAATATGCTATTCAATACCGCTTCAATCGCACGCGAGCTATGTGCCGGACATACATTATTTTGGAAGTACATCGCCATTCTGTCATGCAGTGAAACATCTTGTATTAGCATCAAAGAACATTACGTAGGAAATCACTGTACATTGCACCATTTAGATTGCCATCGATAATATGGGGGCCAATTATCCTTCCTCCCATGATGCCGCACCATACATTAACTCGCCAAGGTCGCTGATGTTCCACTTGTCTCAGCCATCGTGGATTTTCCGTTGCCCAATAGTGCATACTATGCCGGTTTACGATACAGCTGTTGGTGAATGACGCTTCGTCGCTAAATAGAACGCGTGCAAAAAATCTGTCATCGTCCCGTAATTTCTCTTGTGCCCAGTGGCAGAACTGTACACGACGTTCAAAGTCGTCGCCATGCAATTCCTGGTGCATAGAAATATGGTACGGGTGGAATCGATGTTGATGTAGCATTCTCAATACTGACGTTTTCGAGATTCCCGATTCTCGCGACAGCATCTAAAACACCTACTTGGGCATCGTCATTTATTGCAGGTCGTGGTTGACGTTTCACATGTGGCTGAACACTTCCTGTTTCCTTAAATAACGTAACTATACGGCGAACGGCCCGGACACTTGGATGATGTCGTCCAGGATACCGAGCAGCATACATAGCACACGTCCGTTGGGCATTTTGATCACAATAGCCATAAATCAACGCTATATCGACCTTTTCTTCAATTGGTAAATGGTCCATTATAACACGGGTAATGTATCACGAAGCAGATACTGGCCGCACTGGCGGAATGTTACGTACACCACGTACTTATACGTTTGTGACTATTACAGCGCCATCTATCACAAAGCGAAAAAAGTGGTCCAACTAAAACATTCATATTTCTTTTCGTACTACACGAAAGGGTATTAAAAAATTGGGGTTCCTATTTAAAAAAACGCAGTTCATATCCGTTTGACATGTGGCAGCTCCATCTAGCGGGCCAACCATAGCGCCATCTGGTTTCCCCCTTCAAGCTAGACAAGTTTCGTTCTTTGTAGTTTTTTCGTTTGATGCATATGTCGTGAGGTACTTGACCCGGTCACTATCAATGGACCACCCTGTACACAACGGGAGGTAATCGGCGTACATGTGGTATTTGCAGGAAGACAAAGCTGATGATACGTCATTTACGTACAATGTAAAGCATATAGGACCAAATACCGAACCCTGGGGGACGCCCTATGCTACCTGCCGCCATTCTGACTTTATGGTGCCGGACGTGACGCACTGCTGGTGAGACGTCACGTATGAACGAAACCAATGCACTGCACTTGGTGAGAAATTGGGCTGCTAAGTTTAGCAAGTAAAATGTCAGAGTCAGTAGTCCCAAAGGCTTCTTGATTAATAAATGTAATTTTTTAAATTGCCTTGTTTCTGTCCTTGCTTCTTTCGGTAGTTGACAGTAGGATTTAAGAACTGCATGGCAGCTCAGTAGCTTCAGCAGCTTGGCGAACACTGAGTACATTGTTTCTACACCCGTAAACCGCCGCACAGGATGACAGCAAGTGTTTGACGAACGATCGTCATGTCATCTCCGCTGCCGGCCGCTGTGGCCGATCGGTTCTAGGCGCTTCAGTCCGGAACCGCGCTGCTGCCACGGTCGCAGGTTCGAATCCTGCCTCGGGCATGGATGTGTGTGATATCCTTAGGTTAGTTAGGTTTAAGTAGTTCTAAGTTCTAGGGGACTGATGACCTCAGAAGTTAAGTCCCATAGTGCTCAGAGCCATTTGAACCATTTTCGCCTCCGAGGAGCCACATGGGGCGGTCAACGACCTCCTGACTCAGATCGCTTCTGATCTGAGCGCGAAGCTTCAGAAAGCAGTTTATACTACGACTTTCTCAGAGATAAATGCGTCGCGTAGGCTTGAGCTGCCGGCGAGCGACATCGCATCACAGCGTCCCACAAGTTTTGGCCTTTTGGGTTTTGTAATTATTGTACGTAGTTGTGTGCATAGCTTATAATCGCAGTCGTGGCTTTACGGACGTGTGCGCCCCATAGACGAATAAGTGCGACGCCTCCTATTACTACTTACTGGCGCTATCACGATCAGCGGTAGTGTAATTAGTGTAATGACCTTTTTGTATGCCCAGCTAGTACTCTTCACCTCGACGAGCATACGTGAAAGCGAGGCGAGTGTGATTGCACACAATATTAGTTGGTAATGTCTGCTATTTGCACTAATTTGAGTCCTTATTTTGGGTTACACAAATCGTTTAATGACCCTTTCGTTAATACGTTCAGATTCAAATTACTACTATCGACCAGCTGCGTTGTTAAGCGGTTGCCACCAAAGATGCTCATTATCAGCTACTAGGCGGTCGATTCGCATTTCAAAATTGACACCTTTGACTAGCGTAGCAAATGTACACCAAATTTGATTCCCTCAAAAGACACAAGGTTCATTTAAAACAGCACCACGTTCTGTCCATTGGAAACTATTCCCCTTAATATTAATGTGGAATAAACTGTCATTATTATTATTATTATTATTTCTTTTCTTTCTCAGACGCTATGTCTGGTTAAAAATGGAAAGTGACGCGGATCTTGATCAAGCGTGACTGCATTTTAATTGTACGGTATATGTTACATTGCATTTAGGAACTTTCGGGTAATTGAACAAGTATCAATAATTACAGATTTCTGTAGTTGTATATATAAGTTTGGATGTAGCTGTATTGCGTTGATGTACTGGTGGATATTGTGTGGTACGATTCCTGTAGTTGATACTACAATCGGTACAATGTCAACTTTATCCTGATGCCACATGTCCTTTACTACCTCGGCCAGTTGGATGTATTTTTCAATTTTTTTCCTGTTTTCTTCTGTATATTTATTGTATTGGGTATGGATATTTCAATTAGTTGTATTAATTTCTTCTTTTTATTGGCGAGTATGATGTCAGGTTTGTTATGTGGTGTTGTTTTATCTGTTATAATGGTTCTGTTCCAGTATAATTTGTATTCATCAGTCTCCAGTACATTTTTTGGTGCATACTTGTATGTGGGAACGTGTTGTTTTATTAGTTTATGTTGTATGGCAAGTTGTTGATGTATTATTTTTGCTACATTGTCATGTCTTCTTGGGTATTCTGTATTTGCTAGTATTGTACATCCTCTTGTGATGTGTTCTACTGTTTCTATTTGTTGTTTGCAAAGTCTGTATTTATCTGTTGTGGTATTGGGATCTTTAATAATATGCTTGCTGTAATCTGGTGTTTATTGTTTGATCCTGTATTGCAATCATGAATCCTTCCATCTCACTGTATATATTGCCTTTTCTTAGCCATGTGTTGGATGCGTCTTGATCTATGTGTGGCTGTGTTAGATGTTACAGGTGCTTGCCATGTAGTGTTTTCTTTTTCCAATTTACTTTCTTCGTATCTGTTGATGTTACATGATCTAAAGGGTTGTAGAAGTGGTTCTGAAATTGCAATGGTGTAGCCGATGTATTTATATGAGTGATTGCTTTGTGTATTTTGCTAGTTTCTGCCCGCTCTATAAAGAATTTTCTTAAATTGTCTACATGTCCATAATGTAGGTTTTTTATGTCGATAAATCCCCTTCCTCCTTCCTTTCTGCTTAATCTGAATCTTTCTGTTGCTGAATGTATGTGACGTATTCTATATTTGTGGCATTGTGATCGTGTAAGTGTATTGAGTGCTTCTAGGTTTGTGTTACTCCATTTCACTACTCCAAATGAGTAGGTCAATATTGGTATAGCATAGGTATTTATAGCTTTTGTCTTGTTTCTTGCTGTCAATTCCGTTTTCAGTATTTTTGTTAGTCATTGTCTATATTTTTCTTTTAGTTCTTCTTTAATATTTGTATTAGCTATTCCTATTTTTTGTCTGTATCCTAGATATTTATAGGCATCTGTTTTTTCCATCGCTTCTATGCAGTCGCTGTGGTTATCCAATATGTAATCTTCTTGTTTAGTGTGTTTTCCCTTGACTATGCTATTTTTCTTACATTTGTCTGTTCCAAAAGCCATATTTATAGCATTGCTGAATACTTCTGTTATCTTTAGTAATTGGTTGAGTTGTTGATTTGTTGCTGCCAGTAGTTTTAGATCATCCATGTATAGCAAATGTGTGATTTTGCGTTGGTATGTTCCAGTAATATTGTGTCCATAATTTGTATTATTTAGCAAGTGGGATAGTGGGTTCAGAGCAAGGCAGAACCAGAAAGGACTTCATGAGTCTCCTTGGTATATTCCACGCTTAATCTGTATTGGCTGTGATGTGATATTATTTGAATTTGTTTGGATATTAAGTGTTGTTTTCCAATTTTTCATTACTATGTTTAGGAACTGTATAAATTTAGGATCTACTTCGTATATTTCCAATATTTGTAGTAACCATGAGTGGGGTACACTATCAAAAGGTTTTTGGTAATCAATGTATGCGTAGTGTAGCGACCTTTGTTTAGTTTTAGCTTGGTATGTCACCTCTGCATCTATTATCAGTTGCTCTTTACGTCCTCGTGCTCCTTTGCAACAGCGTTTTTGTTCTTCATTTATAATTTTGTTCTGTGTTGTTTGAGTCGTTAATTTCTGTGTAATGACTGAAGTTAATATTTTGTATATTGTTGATAGGCATGCTATGGGGCGATATTTAGCTGGGTTTGCTGTGTCTGCTTGATCTTTAGGTTTCAGATAAGTTATTCCATGTGTAAGTGTATCAGGGAATGTGTATGGGTCTGCAATGTAACTGTTAAATATTTAGTTAGATGTGAATGTGTTGAGGTGAACTTCTTTAGCCAGAAATTTGCTATTTTATCTTTTCCAGTGGCTTTCCAATTGTGAGTAGAATTAATTGCTTGGGTGACTTCATGTTGCAAAATTATCACTTCAGGCATTTGTGGTATCATCTTGTATGTGTCTGTTTCTGCTTGTACCCACCGTGCATGCCTGTCATGCTGTACTGGGTTTGACCATATGTTGCTCCAGAAGTGTTCCATGTCTGTTATGTTTGGTGGATTGTCTATTTTAATGTGTGTGTTATCTATTGTCTGGTAAAATTTCTTTTGGTTTGTGTTGAATGTTTGGTTTTGTTTCCTTCTATTTTCACTTTTTTTGTATCTTCTAAGTCATTTGGCCAATGCTTGTAATTTCTGCTTCTCTTCATCTAACTGCTCTATCGCTTCTTGTTGTGAGATTTTACCTAACCTTTTTCGTTTTTTGTCTGATATTTCATTTCTTATAAATTGTGTTAGCTGTCCAATGTCTTTCCTCAGTTTCTCTATTCTGATCTGTAGCCTGTGTTGCCATGCTGGTTTTGTGGGTTTCTTTTGTCTTGGTTGGTTCTGATCTCTGCCTAGTGTGTATATTTAGTGTAGTGGGTGCTCCTATATAAATCAGTAGTTGTAACTCTTCCATAGTTGTATTTTCATTTATTTTGTTGTGTATGATTGTGTTGATAGTTGTTATTGTTGTTTCGACTTGTGGGTTATTTGGTGGTCTATGCAAGAATGGTCTAATGTCTGTATTTGTGTCTTTGTATTCTATATATGTCAGCTGAAATTTTTCTTCTATATCTAACATGTGTGTCACTTAATGTTCTATTTGTGCTTGTTCTGGTGGCTGTCTTAAGATTTCGTTTTCCACTGGTTGTTTAATTGATGCATGTTGTTCTTTGTTTGTTATTATTATTATTATTATTATTCAGAGATAATCCGATACACTATTCACTTCTCCTGATACTCAGTTCAAAATGGTAGGACACTATAACTCCGTTTTTATTATCGCAGTTTCTTTAATATGGTTCACTCCTATGGATGGTCGCACTTTAGCTGAATGAAAAATGAAATAATCCTGTGGCGTTGATGGCCGGGAGGCCCTGTTCGGGGAAGTTCGCCCGCCAAGTTGCAAGTCTTATTTCAGTTGACGCTACATTGGGCAACTTGCGGGATCAGGGCAACACAAAACGCGATCCATGGGCGGAGAGAACCTCCAACTCGGCGGGGAATCGAACCTAGGCCCTCTGCAAGGTAGAGAAACACGTCAACACTCAGCTAAGCAGACGGACTTGAGCTGGACAATGAAAATCTAAACAGGATCTATAACTGAAAGTGAGGCGGCGACGAGATGTTTGAATAGTAACTTCGCCAACAACTGAAGTTCTTAATTCTTTATTCGGCACACAAAGAAATTTTGTGAAGAAAAAGTATTACATTACTTACATTAGATGCAAAATTTTAAGCACATTATTTCAAAATGCAGTATGTTACCTGCAAGTATTCCAACAAAAGGCTCAGGGGGGCTACAATACAAATACTAGAAAGTTGTTCTCGTGGCCGAAAAAAAGTGCTTGCGTTTTGCACTATTGAATGTGAAATGTATTGAAACTAGTCGTTTTTGCTACAACGCACAGAATAGTTCCAAATTTTGCGTATTTTACAGTCGATTATTCTCGAGGGAAAAGTCCGCATCATCACTTTTGGTCCATTCTCTGGCCAGTGACCAAAACTGATGTATCGCATGTCATTCAGCGGCACAGGAGTCTCTGTTTACTTTTTCTTCTGGTCTTATTGTCCACCCAGTACTTAGTGTCAAGCTTTGCCTTCCCAGAAAAGATAAGTCCGTTTGCAATGTTCCAGGTAATAATTCTCTGACACATTTGTCTAACAGCTCACCCTCAACACTTCTTCTTTTCCGTTTATACGACGTTTTCGTTGCACCATTAAAAACTGTACCACAAAACTAATCAAACTCCCAAACTTCCAACCGGTGCTCACATAACCTTGGAAGTTGACTGCTAGAGATGCACGCTATTCACAAACTTTTCACCAGAGAAACCAGAATATTGCTGTATTTGAGGCTTTAAATGTTGCATGCTAGGACAATTGATCTTCCAAAGCCAAAGCTTGAAAGTTGTTGCTGCAAACAGTGTGAAATATTGATGTTGCTTGAGAGCAACATTGCCGAATAAAGGGTTAAATGGAAACTGATGAGATCGATCATTTATCGATTGAGATGTTCGTTGTATGTAAGTGTTTCCCAGTCTGTTAGTTTTTGTGCTTTTAACAATGAACTAAAAGAAGAGCAATTTACTTTTAATGAGTCCGGCTCCCAATGAAATTAACTATTTCACGCAAAGGCGCATGAACTTAAGGGACGTGAATGCTCAGGACTAAAACGGTAAAAGCTCGGACACTAAAATCTCCAACACAAAGAACCCCAGAGGCTAAAGACTCCCAGACGCTAAAGATGTTAACGATACGTGCTTTAGGTTTATACATGGTGTTTCAAAACGAACTTTACAACTTTAAAACTTCATATAAATTTATTAAAAGAAGCTATAGAGATGGGTTTAGCGTTGTTATGAAGGCAAATACGTCAAGAATTTTTACCTTAAACTAAAGATGTTTTATGTGGCTTCCGTTAGTTATCCCGCACAAATCCCATCGGAAGTCAATTTCTCCCCAAACTCTCTGTAGCATTGGAGGTGTATCATTCTCAGTGGCGGCGTAAATTCTTGCTCTTAAGTTCAGGTAGAGAAGCCTGCACAGGTGGTAAAAACACGATATCCTTCATGGATCCCCATAAAAAAATCGAGTGGTGTCAGGTCTGGGGAACGTGAAGGTCATGCAATTGGCGCATCACGGCCAATCCATTGACCTGGAAAGCAGTCACTGAGAAAATCCCGGACATCAGACAGGTTGTGGGGTGGTGCACCACTTTGCATGAATTGAACAACACGTTCTTGGTCATCCTTATCGATCAGTGGTACCAAGAATTGTTGTAACATATCCAGGCACACTATCCGTTGATCGTTCTCTCACGGGAAAAGGGACCATACGCTTTGTTCTTGTTCAGTGCACCTGTTTGGATGAATAGTCATTATACAAGGCTTGTTGATACCCAGCTGAATACGACAATGCGCATAATATCTGGCACAATCAGATCTACTCCAGTTTATTGGCTTCCACTGTTAACCGGTATAATGCCTCCTGATCTACGCAGATGTACTGCCCTTATGAGAGAATTCCACAAGATCTCCAGGAATTCTAACCTACCCGTGCATAGCGACCTGACACTTTTAAATCGCAAGAGACTGAAATCACGTCATCCAACTCTGTGCGATGCTGCTGACATGGTTGCTAAGAATTTCAAACCTCTTGAAGAATGGAAAGGTCGGTGGGAAGCAGTGACAGATGTGCACCTGTATAACATCTTCTCAGGTGCTAAACTTCCAAGTGGATTCGACTTACCACGCAAGACGTGGTCTACTCTCAACAGAATCCGTACCAGCCATGGGCGATGCAGGGATGCTCTCTTTAAGTGGAAGAAGCTGCCTGATCCAGCCTGTGACTGCGTGGCTCCATACCAGACTGTTCACCACATTGTCAGTGAATGCAGGATTCGAGCCTATCACGGCGCCAAAGAGGACTTCCTGCTAGCAACTCCAGATGCAGTGCGCTGGATTGAAGGACTGAATATTCAGTTGTAAAGACAAACTTAAGTTTCTTGTGTGTCAATATGTACATATGTATATGTAATTTCATGATATGTCTGTATTAGCCATACGCTAAATAAAAGTGCACAAATAACGTTCAGTTTACGGCTATTACGAACACGTTGCAATATTTGATGTGGATTTTCACTGCCCCAAATCCTACAGTTATGTGTGTTACCCTTGCTACTAAAGTGAAAAGTCGACTCGTCAGAAAAGATAATTTTCACCAAAAAATGCTCATCCCCATGTAATCGATTTAACGTATCCGCACAGAACTTCTTGTCAGCAATTTTTTCAGCGTCTATTACTGCTTGTGCGATCGGTAACTTATACGGTTTCAAATGCAAACGTTTTCTCAACACACACCAAACAGACTTATATGGGATTTGCTGTTCGCGAAATGCACGCCGGGTCGTTTTCGTAGGACTGTTGACAAAATGTTGTCTCACTCGCTCAACGTCGTCATCAGTGTGCTAGGACGACCTGATTATTTCCCGTGTCTTACCGAGCACCCTGTTTCTACAAAAGATTTATGCCACTCATAAATTGTAAGCCTTCTAGGTGCATGTTTAGCGCACTTGGTACGGAAATTACGCTGAACTGTTGTCGCCGACTTCGATTCTTCAAGCCAAAACACACAGCTAGCACGCTCGGATCGAGTGAAGACATGCATCTTTAATGCAACTGCCGCTAGGGCTCCTTACGGTGCGATTCGGAAGTAGCGAACTATGCGAGATTAAACTGATGTATTTCCCTACTAATTGACACTTTAAACACGTCTGTAGGTACTATGAACTAATTTATATGAATTTTCAAAGTTTTAAAGTCCTTTTTAAAGACCCTGTATAGTCGTTGTGAAAGGAAAAGTACGTTCATTAGAAACTCTTTGAATAAAACCTGTTTCTACTTTGTATGTAATATTCTATTTCATTGGCTCTTATTATTCTTTTATTTAGTTTTATCTTTTTTAAAATGGGAATTTGTGATGTTGTATGAAGTGTGGGCATTGTTCATAGCCAGTTCGAATAAATTGTAGTTAAAAAAAAAAAAAAAAGACCAGATAC
This sequence comes from Schistocerca nitens, assembly GCF_023898315.1. NCBI lineage: Eukaryota > Metazoa > Arthropoda > Insecta > Orthoptera > Acrididae > Schistocerca > Schistocerca nitens. The sequence goes on along the minus strand of NC_064620.1, from coordinate 145,057,149 downwards.
GTAACGAGGGGTTACACAAGGCCTCAAACAACTGTTCCACCGGGCAATGTGTTGTCTGTAAATAGGCAGCGAATCACCAACTGTCAAGCTTCGTGCGTTCAAAATCGATCCCGAAGCGTAACCCTCTGCCTCCCGTCGTATATGCGACTTCCTCCGCTAGCGCGTATGAGGCTGGCAGGCGACGTACCGTCAGCTTCGGCGGCCATTCCTCCAGTCGTACCCTGCCTGCTAACGAGCCTCTGCGAGTGCAATCAAACACCACCCGACGACGACATCGCACGAACGGGAATACCCGAGGTGCTCACGCGATCTGCGGGTCGCTGCGACTGCACGCACCGTTGATAGGAACTGCGGTAATTTAAAAGTTATGCTTTTTTAGCCGAACTGTGAGACTGGAATCTCAGTTCGTGAGTTATACCTCACTTGTACGGGTCCCAGTCGTTAACGCTAGATTAAAAATACCTGCTAATTGGAGTGAGACACTGCAAGACCTTAGCAGGGAAAACCAAAATAATTTCACTCAAGTTGAATATAATATTTTTACAGACTACCTCCTGCGCAAACAGTTACAATCATTGAAAAATACACGATCTCACACTGGGGAGTATTACACTGACTAAAATACACTTAATGAAAACTTAATGATGCTCCCAGAAGACATTATCGAAATTCGCAGCAACTTTGTACACGCACACAGTAACGGTGGGTATCTAAATCATTAGAATAGGAACTTTCTGGGTATGACAGGTAGATCGTCACCAGAGTTCATTGCTGTTGTTGGAGTCTAGTGTTGCTACCAAGCATTTTAGGGTATGCAAAGGGTCTGAACAGCGTGGGATGTTGAGTGACCATAGTGAAGAACTCTGAGCTACTCGTGTGACAAGGCATTACCAACATCTGAGAGTGTTTGAACGGAGCCTTATTGTCATTGTCTCCATTTGGTCGGTTGGTCGAATCGTGGAATATCCAGGCATGTGACGAAATCTGATTTGGCAGTAGCCCAATGTTGGACTGCACGGGAATGGAAGGTCAGATAAACAGGACGTCAATTATTGAACTTCATGACAAAAAATATAAACTAGATACAAACTACTGTGTGCACACACTTTATTCAACATTTAAACGTCACTACAGATGTAAGGATGTTGGTTATGACATATTCAATATGCCTGCCATCATTGGCGATGATGTGGTGCAGACGAATAGCGAAATTCTGTATGACCCACTGAAGTGTCCGAACATCAATGATCAATTCTGTCGATGACCTCATCAATGGCTGTTCAGCTCAGCAATGGTTTTGGGATTATTGCTGAACGCCTTGTCTTTGATATAGCCCCATAAAGAGGAGTCGCATGTGTTTAGATCCGGAGAATATAGCGCCCAATCGAGGTCCATGCCAGTGGCTTCTGGGTGTCCCAGGGCCAGAATACGGTCCCCAAAGTGCTCCTTCGGAATATTAAGCATTCTCTTCCATCGATGGGGTAGTGCTCCATCTTGCATGAACCACATATTGTCGAAATTCAGGTCACTTTGGGTAATGGGGATGAAATCATATTCCAAATCCTTCACGTGCCGTTCGGTAGTTACCGTGCCATCAAGGAATATCGCACCGATTATTCCGTGACGGGGCGTTGCACATCACACAGTCACCCATTGAATGTGAAGAGTCTTCTCGATCGCGAAATGCGGATTCTCAGTCCCTCAAATGCGCCAAACTTGCTTATTGACTAACCCATCCAAATGAAAGTGACCTTCATCGATAAACAAATTTAAAGCATTTACATACTAAGTCCCATCATGCCCCACGGCCAACAGTGCAGTCTGGACGTCCTAACGCAAACCGTTCAGTGGTTATGACAATTTTATTTGATACAGTTCAGTAACCGTCACTCTGTGCTTGTCGGCAAGGAGTTCAGTCGACCACGTCTGACCGCTGACTTGGAGAGTTCGCCGTATGGTGTACATCGTAATCCCTTCGCATCTGCGCCTGCCATCCGAGAACAAATTATGGACTCTGCCACTTTCTGTGTCATCCAGTACCATTGCTCGGAGACTATCTGCGGTAGCACTAGGGGATTTCCGTCCCATGCGTAGGCTGCCTGTACACCACAACAGAAACGCCAGCTTTTGGAGCGGTGATTGGGAAGCATGGACTGCTGATGAATGGCATCGCTTTGTGTCCAGTGATGAATCGTGGTTCTGCACTGACTCATATGACCATTGTCGGCGAGTATGGCGGCGAGTGCAGGGGAGGTCCTACTCTTCCAACGTACGACGTCTGTTCAAAAAATTCTGGAAGGTTCGTAATTTAGCGCCAATGGTAAAATTTAAATGTCGTGTGACTAGGGCCTCCCGTCGGGTAGACCACTCGCCGGATGCCAGTCTTATTTGACGCCACTTCGGCGACTTACTCATCGATAGGGACGAAATGATGATGAGTAGGACAACACAACACCTAGTCCCTGAACGGAGAAAATCTCCAACCCAGCTGGAAATCGAACCCAGGCCCTAAGGATTGACATTCTGTCGAGCTGACCACTCAGATACCGGGGGCCAGTGGTGTGTTGGAGCGAAATGCGGTTGGCATCCCTGCACACGACTGTGTTTAATCTGTAACCGCCGAAAATTTCATTGTTGTATATCTGTTAGTTATTGTTCAGTGTTGTGTTGTGTAGAGCTTTGTATTGCACTGTTTACGGATTTCGACATGGCAGAGTTAGAGGAACAACGAATCTGCATCAAATTGTGGGTGATATTCAAGAAAAGCTTTACAGAGACACACAAAATGATGCAGGAAGCCTACGGTAATACACTCCTGGAAATGGAAAAAAGAACACATTGACACCGGTGTGTCAGACCCACCATACTTGCTCCGGACACTGCGAGAGGGCTGTACAAGCAATGATCACACGCACGGCACAGCGGACACACCAGGAACCGCGGTGTTGGCCGTCGAATGGCGCTAGCTGCGCAGCATTTGTGCACCGCCGCCGTCAGTGTCAGCCAGTTTGCCGTGGCATACGGAGCTCCATCGCAGTCTTTAACACTGGTAGCATGCCGCGACAGCGTGGACGTGAACCGTATGTGCAGTTGACGGACTTTGAGCGAGGGCGTATAGTGGGCATGCGGGAGGCCGGGTGGACGTACCGCCGAATTGCTCAACACGTGGGGCGTGAGGTCTCCACAGTACATCGATGTTGTCGCCGGTGGTCGGCGGAAGGTGCACGTGCCCGTCGACCTGGGACCGGACCGCAGCGACGCACGGATGCACGCCAAGACCGTAGGATCCTACGCAGTGCCGTAGGGGACCGCACCGCCACTTCCCAGCAAATTAGGGACACTGTTGCTCCTGGGATATCAGCGAGGACCATTCGCAACCGTCTCCATGAAGCTGGGCTACGGTCCCGCACACCGTTAGGCCGTCTTCCGCTCACGCCCCAACATCGTGCAGCCCGCCTCCAGTGGTGTCGCGACAGGCGTGAATGGAGGGACGAATGGAGACGTGTCGTCTTCAGCGATGAGAGTCGCTTCTGCCTTGGTGCCAATGATGGTCGTATGCGTGTTTGGCGCCGTGCAGGTGAGCGTCACAATCAGGACTGCATACGACCGAGGCAAACAGGGCCAACACCCGGCATCATTGTGTGGGGAGCGATCTCCTACACTGGCCGTACACCACTGGTGATCGTCGAGGGGACACTGAATAGTGCACGGTACATCCAAACCGTCATCGAACCCATCGTTCTACCATTCCTAGACTTGCTGTTCCAACAGGACAATGCACGTCCGCATGTATCCCGTGCCACCCAACGTGCTCTAGAAGGTGTAAGTCAACTACCCTGGCCAGCAAGATCTCCGGATCTGTCCCCCATTGAGCATGTTTGGGACTGGATGAAGCGTCGTCTCACGCGGTCTGCACGTCCAGCACGAACGCTGGTCCAACTGAGGCGCCAGGTGGAAATGGCATGGCAAGCCGTTCCACAGGACTACATCCAGCATCTCTACGATCGTCTCCATGGGAGAATAGCAGCCTGCACTGCTGCGATAGGTGGATATACACTGTACTAGTGCCGACATTGTGCATGCTCTGTTGCCTGTGTCTATGTGCCTGTGGTTCTGTCAGTGTGATCATGTGATGTATCTGACCCCAGGAATGTGTCAATAAAGTTTCCCCTTCCTGGGACAATGAATTCACGGTGTTCTTATTTCAATTTCCAGGAGTGTAAGTGCTTAAGCCTTACTCGGCGCTACGAATGGGTCACACGGTTTAAAAACGGTGGGACGGAATTTCAAGGTGACCCTCGTTCAGGACACCCTTCGTCGTCTACCGGTGACGATTATATCAGGAACGTCAACGAAAATGTGCGTGCCAATTGAAGACTTACTGTCCGAGAAATTGCAGAAGAATGCAGCATTTAAGTTGGATCATGTCATGAAATCCTGACACAGCACCTTGTAGTACATCGTATTGCCGCCAAGTTCGTTCCACGTCTCATGAGTTAAGACCAGAAAAACCTTCCCCTAGCAATCTGTGAAGAGCTTTTGGATCTCACATGGAGAACGAGATGTTCTTTAAGAGAATCGCAGCTGGTGATGGGACGTGGGTCTACGATTATGATGCTGACACCAAGGTTCAGTTTTCACAATGGGTCAGGGAAGCTTCTCCAAGACCGATAAAGCTCATCAGGTCGTTCAAATGTCGATGATGGGTTTCCTTGTCTTTCAAGGATTCATGAATTTCTGCCTCAGGGACAAAGTATTACTCGATGGTACTATCGGAACGTGTTTACGACACCTGCGAGATATGTCAGATTGAAACGGCCTGAAATGTGCCGAGACAATTCATGGCTTATGGATCACGATAACGCACCCACACATTCATCCCACTTGGTGCGTGACTATTGCACAAAAAACGATATCACTGTGCTGCCATATCCTCCGTACTCTTCAGACCTTGTCCCTGTGGACTTTTTAAGTTGAAAATCCCGTTGAAAGGACAAAGATTTGCAGCTATGGACGAGGTAAACTCGCAGACGGCACTTCGCGTGATCCAGCAAGACGCATACCAAGACTACTTCCGGAAGTGGAAATGGCGTTGGGAGCTGTGTATCAGTTGTGGAGGAGTCTATTTCGAAGGAGGCCATGAACAGTAAGTAAAAGATAAGCCTAGGAAACATTTGTGGACACGTTCCGGAAGGAACAGACCTCGTATATAAGAGCTACAGCGTTGTCACCCTTGCCGTCATGAAGTGGGGAGCCGTCACGTTTGACTTCAGGACACGACAGCTTGTGACTGGGCGAACTCTTGACGGCACAACAGTACATCACCCACATTCTGCGTCCAGATGCATTACCTGTCAGGTGACAGTGTCGTGGCGACATTTTTCAACAGGACAAAGCTCATCTACAAAATCTACAAAATATGGGGTGCAGCGTATTACTGAGAAGAGGGTTCATACTGCTAAGTTCTTTACAAGATTGACTATGTTCTGTAATCACTGGAATAACATCAATTACGTTCTCAACCTACGATTTTTCATTTTGCTTTCTGCTCCCCTTCTGGGTGATTAAGTTTTTGTCCGTGTTTTGCGTCATTGTGCCGTGGTCGCATGAATTTCTTGAAAGAACCAAACGTTTCCTTTCCATCTACAGATGGCTTCTGCAAGAGGGTTCAAAATGGCTCTGAGCACTGTGGGATTTAAGATCTGAGGTCATCAGTCCCCTAGAACTTAGAACTACTTAAACCTAACAAATGTAAGAACATCAGCACATCCATGCCCGAGGTAGGATTCGAACCTGCGACCGTAGCGGTCGAGCGTTTCCAGATCTGCAGTAGGGGTTCCGTCTTCTACAAACATCCGATTCGCACTGTGGCCTCACTACTGACTGTGATAAAATTTCGTTTCCGAGTACTCCTGCACACAGGTGTGATGCCACTTTTTTCCAAAACTCGATTTCAGGAGGCTATAGGTAGAAAACATCTTCAAACCTAAGACAACAATAATGCCAGACTGCGACAAACGGTACCAGATGTTTGCACTCGTGCTTTTAAAACATGTGATGTCATATGTCTCCACTGGGGCATGCGGAAATAGAATTTTATCGAAGATGTTCTTCATGGATGGGGGCGAAACGTCTTTTGTTAGCCCATGCAGCTATGTTCGCTGTAATCGTGTGGGGGTGTAATGGCTGGCACACCTGCCTAGAAAGCAAGGGGACCAAGGTTCAACTCACGTCCATATCACAAATTTTAATTCATTTCTTCAGCTTCTGTCATTATCATACAGAAAGAAAATGCTTTGAAATTATAATTTTTCATTAACAAACCTGTCCATCGATATTAATCTCGTCGCCTTAAAGGTGCCCTCCTGAAATGCTGCATACTGATTGTATAAAATGCATCAGGGGTTCACTACAAAGATGTGTGTCTTTTCCCACGTGTTAGGCAGACAGACCAATATAGTAAGTGGAAGCGCGTCGCATTAACACAGCTACATGTGTATCGGTTGCTACTGATTTTCACTGCACTTTTGTAGACGACAAGTAGGAAGGAACAAAGCAATTTCCTTCTTTTTTTTTCGACTTTCGTTATTCCCCGACAACCAGAGTTGGTGGCGGTGTTCCCCACGACACAACGCGGTGGACCAACAAAGGCCGCCGCGCGTACTTTTACGGGGAATTGCGCGGCGCCATTCAAGATGTGTCGAGAAGGGAGCGGCGTTTCTGCCACAAAAGAGACGCGAGCGGTGGTGTGGTCGCCGTTTCGGAAAAGCCTGATACGCGACTACCTCTGCGATATCCCGGCGCCCGGCAGACGCTGCAGCACTCTGCGAAAGAGACGTGCGTTCACAAAAAAGACCAGCTCTCTGTTTGCGATGCATCCATCGGTACTTACGTCACTTTAGTATTCTACGAATTGTCTGTAAAATTAATATCCTATAATCTTCATGGTAAATAAAAATAAACTACGAGAAATTTGGTATGATTCTAGAAATTTCCGGACTGCATTCGTATGACGGTGGTACCACGATTAGTCTTCTCTCCCCTCTGATAACAAACGTTTTTACGGAAGACTTTGAGGAGAGGGCACTTTATTTGGCAGAACTTACACTAAAAGTCTTATGGCGATATGTAGATGATACTTCTGTAGCGTGGCTCCAAGGGGAAGAAGAACTGTCATGCTTTCTGCAATACCTGAATTCAGTCCACGAGAATATCAAATTTACGATGGAAGTGAAGGAGGACAACTGTCTGCCATTTCTGGATGTCTAGGACAGAAGGAAAGTGAATCGATCATCGGGGCATTCCGTTTACCGTAAGGTCACACATACAGACCTTTATTTGCAAGCGTCTAGGTTCAAAATGGTTCAAATGGCTCAGAGCACTATGGGACTTAGCATCTGAGGTCATCAGTCACCTAGAACTTAGAACTACCTAAACCTAACTAACCTAAGGACATCACACACACCTATGACAGAGGCAGAATTCGAACCTGCGACCGTAGCAGTCGCGCGGTTCCAGACTGTAGCGCCTAGAACCGCTCGTCCACCACCGCCGGCGCAAGCGTCTAGCTGCCAACACCCAGCAAGAACTATGGGCATCCTTCGAACGTTGGTGCTCTGGGCACATGTTGTGTCTTGCAGAGACAGTCGTGGAAAATGTTGAAAGACTTACTTTCGGTGTTCAAAGATTATGGATATCCTCCACGTCAGATCAGTAGAGCTGTAAGGAGGAAGAAACTTAACTACCCACTAAATCAAGAAGAGAAGGAGTAGTTCTAGCTCAGGGTTTTCCTCTCTTACGCCGGCAATATTTCGTCCCACGGTTAGCACGGCTCCCCCCGTGGGAGCTTCGAGCCCTCCCTCGGGCATGGGTGTGTGTGTTGTCCTTAGCGTAAGTTAGTTTGAGCTAGATTAAGTAGTGTGTAAGCCTAGGGACCGATCACCTCAGCCGTTTGGTCCCACAGGAACTCACCAGAAATTTGCAATAATATTTCGTCTAAATGACTCAGAATTTTAAGGAAACATCATATCAAAGTGATCTTTTACCCACCTACAAAGACTTTTGCTCGTCTCGGTTCGGTGATGGTCCATCTTGGATTGCGGAGGGCTGGAATACCTTGCGACTGTGACAAAGCCTGCGTTCGACAGACAATTCGGACAGTGCACGAAAAGTGCTTTTAACGTGATCATCCGCTCCCATTTCGTAGCCAAGTAAGTCAGCCATAGCCGAGCGTTACATCCATCTGGAATTCAGTCATTAAGGAATCGATGGAAATACGTTTAGCGCAAGATCTTATTAATCGTGATTGCGGCTCTCAGCTGAATAAGGCGATGATTTCTTTAATTTATTCTGAAAGAAAACATTTTATTACTAATGGTACGTCTAACGATAGATAATTTCATAAATTTGACATGTGGATTTTAGCTATGTGAGCCCGCATTCCCTGCCTGTAAGATCAGCATTATGCGAGCCATAAAAGGAGTAATATTCGAAGACGGCGCGAAACTCGACAGAAGTGATTAATGTAGCGCCGGCCTTTGCGCGCGAGTCTCGGAGCATGTTTTTTGTATATTAGCGTCAAGTTAGCGATTTGAACCGGCAGTCTCCAGTGCTAAGCACGCACGTGGAGATGGCTGAATGGTTGTCTGATGAAATATCGTGGCAATAAATCGAAGTCATCCTGTTTAAATTCCGAAACTTCATGGAATGCAAGGCGTCTCTTCGTTCCAGAACGAAACTGTCACTCTGCAGCAGAGTGTGCAGTGACACGAAACTTCCTGGCAGATTAAAAGTGGATGACGGACCTAGACTCGAACTCGGGACCTTTGCCTTTCACGGGCAAGTGCTCTGCCGACTGACCTACCCACCCACGACTCACGACCCGTCCTCACAGCTTCAATTCCGCCAGTAGCTCGTGCCCTATCTTCCAAACTCCACACAGAAGCTCTTCAGCGAACCTTGCAGAACCAGCACCCCTGAAAGAAACGATATTGCAGCGTATTGCTGCTTAGCCACATCCTGGTGGATCTTCCCAGAATTAAATTTTCACTTCGCGGCGGAGTGTACGCTGACATGAAACTTCCTGGTGCCGGACTGAGACTCGAACTCGGGACCTTTGCCTTTCGCGGGCAAGTGTTTTCTTCCAGGAGCAAGGAGAGCTTCTGTGAAATCTGGAAAGTAGTAGACGAGGTTTTGTGTGGTTTTAACTTCAGCATGCTTTTCCGTTGCTTCTGCAACAGTGTTCTGACCTGGGGGATAAGTACTATCTCTTATTATTTATACACATCTCTCAAATGCCGTCGGCACTGTTTGTTTTAATTGAAACCACATCTGGCCTACGCTTACATAGTCAGATTGGAAGCAGTGGGGACTGTCTCTTAGGAAGACGTTAAAAGAATATTTAGCTGCTTTTCTTTTAAATAATTGGTCTATTTTGAGTTTATTTTTGGTTGTTTCGGATGTTACGATATTAGTCTCGCTACACCAATCTTGTGGTTGCTAATCTTCGTATCCGTCATGATGCTCCCAGTTTGTTCAGGATTATTTACTGCAAAGAGGTCGAACATGTTTTCGCAACCGTTTACACTTCGAACAGGCCCCAGTGCTAATTGTTCAAAATAATTTTCTGAGGAAGTACTTGGAACTATTTCGGACGGCCTGACACCGACTTTAAACGTGTATTTTCACCGACATGTCGAGGGTAGAGTGAGCTCACCACGAACTATTATAACTGTATGAGTGGGGTACCTGTTTGAAATGAGATTCAAGTTGAATTCTAACTGTTCAGGAACTGTGTAATGTGAGTAGGGTGGAGGGGGGGGGGTCGATAAAAGAAACTATTTATTAATTTATTCCAGAAAACTATACAATCATTTGGTACAGATTAAGGTTTCATTTCTCTCACTATTATGGTAACATTTCTTCGTTTCAGATTTTACGCTTCATGCAAACTAATTTTGAGTCCCCCTTCGTTCCAATCCTACGCAGAATTTCTAATGCTTTAAATAAATGCATATTGCTATTGTATTCAAACTTGTCTTCCAGTGAAATGACGTGCTTTTCTCTCAGTGAAGACCAGTCCTTTCATTTACATGTACACCCTAGAACCTACCTTATCGTCTGTGGGAAAGCGAACTTCTGTGCCAGTATCCATGTTGCATCCACAAGTTCTGTGCGGGAAGATCTGTTTTCAATAAATCTCCCTACAAGCTGTGATTCCTCTTATCATCTGCAATTGGTCGTTTTGCGGCAAACATGTGGAAGTGAAGAGTATGACTGCAGCGCAGACTCTAGGTGCAACGTTTGCTCTAAGAACTTCGGCAATTAGCCTCGCTTATAGCATTCGCTTCCGAAGTTAGATAATCATCTTCGTCAACCTCTCGTGCTTACTGAGTGAACGTGTAACAAAACGTGCGTTGCATTTATCTATCACTTTCATTAATTTCACTTGGTGAGGACAGCAGAGCGATGAGCGAAGCGTAAGAAACTGTCTAACAAGTGCTTTGTAAACCACGTCTTTCATATTTGAATTAAATTTTCTTGGCTCTCTTCCAATAAATCTTAGTCTCGCATCAGCTTCTCCTAGAACTAATTTTACGTGTTCGTTCCACTTTATATCAATCCTCACGATTACTCTCAAGAATCGTACGGCTGTTACTCCTTCCAGTGATTTATTGTCATTAGCGTAATTGAACATTCATTTGTCTCTTCCCCTAATCATGCGCAGCACGCTACATTTACACTAATCAGCCAGAACACTATGACTACCTACCTAATAGCCGTTATGTCCAGTTTTGGCACGGATAACAGCGGCGACGGGTCGTGACATATAAGCAGCGAGGCCTTGGTAGGTCGCTGGAGGGAGCTGGCCCCAAATCTGCACACACAAGCCACCTAATTCCCGTAAATTCCGCGAATGGTGGCGATAAGCCCTGACGCCACGTTCAATCACAGCCCAGATGTGTTCGATCGAGTTCAGATCTGCTAAGGTGGGGACCAGCTCATCAATTGGAACTCGCCGCTGTGTTCCCCTAACAACTCCATCACACTCCTGGCATCGTGACATGGGGCGTTATCTTGTTGAAAAATACCGCTGCTGTCGGTAAAAACGATCATCATAAACGGGCGTACATGGTCAGAAACTGGTGTACGATGGTCCTCGTTCGTCATGGTACCTTGCAGTAGCTCCACTGGACCCATTGATGTCCACATGTGTGTTCCCCAGACCATAGTGGAGCCGCCGCCACCTTGTCTCCATCCCCCAGTACAGCTGTCGAGGAGCTGTTCTCCTGGAAGACGACGGATTTGTGCCTTTCCATCGGAATGATGGAGAAGTTATTGGGATTCATCAGAGCATGCAACGCTCAGCCACTGCGTCAACGTCTAATGCCGAAGGTCACGTGCCCATTTCAGTCGTAGTTCCCTATCTCGAGGTGTTAACATTAGCACAAGCATGGGCCGTCGACTGCAGAGACCCATTGTTAGTAGTGTTCGGTGCACTGTGTGTTCAGACGCACTCCTACTCTCGTGAGCATTAAAGTCTGATGTTAGTTCCGCCACAGTTCGCGCCTGTCCTGTTTTACCAGTCTGCCCATCCTACGACCTTCGACATCTGTAGTGAGGCGTGGCCGCCCAAGCCCACGACATCTGGACGTGGCTTCACATTGGTTTCGTCACGTTTAGAAGACAATCACAAAAGCACTTCTTGAGCACTCTACACGTCGTCCAGTTTCCGAAATGCTCATGCGGAGCCTCCAAATGGTTCAAATGGCTCTAAGCACTATGGGACTTAACATCTGAGGTCATCAGTCCCCTAGACTTAGAACTACTTAAACCTAACTAACCTAAGGACATCACACACATTCATGCCCGAGGCAGGATTCGAATATTCGACAGTAGCGGTCGAGCGGTCTCAGACTGAAGCGCCTAGAACCGCTCGGCCACACCGACCGGCGCGGAGCCTCCGGGCATCACAATCCGCCCTCGGTCAAGCTGAGATAGATCGCGCGCCTTCCCCATTCTACACTCGGACAGCACGCTCACTTATAGTACATGCACCGTGCATGTGTCTGAATAGCATTGATTCCCGGCCATGTGACGCACTCATCACCTAGATGGGTTTGTATCGGTAGTAGATCAGTGGTCGTAATCTTCTGGCTGATCAGTATACGAGGGGCGTTCAGAAAGTAAGCTCCGATCGGTCGCGAAATGGAAACGACTATGAAAATCCGATAAAGCTTTGCACAGATGTGTTGGGTAGTGTCTCTAGTAATACCCCAGTTAGCATCACGTCGCTCTTCTCATTTCTGAGCTCGCAGTGAGTGCGTAAAGATGTCTAGAAAATAGTGTCTGCCGCCAAGTACGAGGGCCTGGTGAGAAATTTCGCCTGAAGCTATGCAGCTAACATTACATAACTGTCGTGCTGTTTCTTCTTCAAGACAATTCTCAGCCGCATTCTGCAGGGGCAATGAAGATGCTCCTGCATCGTTTTCAAATGGAAATGTGAGATTACCCACAATACAGTCCGCAATTGTCTCCCCCTGGGTTTCAGCTCTGGTCACATGAACCGCTGTCTTTGAAGACAACATTTTGACACAGACAACGAGGTGTAGGCCAGCGTGGAGAATTGGCGGAAAGCACTGGCGGCTGCCTTCTATGATGAGGCTATTGAAAAGTTGGTACAACGCTATGACAAAAGTCTAAGTCAGAACGGCGACTACGTAGAGAAGTAGCTGAAAGGTGTAGCTAATTGTTACAAGTAAAACATTTCTTATGTTCACTGTGGTTTCAATTTGGCAATCAATCGGAGCTTACTTTCTGAACAGGCCTCGTATTTACGTTTAGAGTCACCTGCCAGTCGTTGCACCAATCTTCGATCCCCTGCAGGTCTTCCTACATTTCACTGAAATCTTCTGGCACTGCAGCTAAGCTGTCGACAACAGACTCATCTGCGAAATATCTTGTAGAGCTTCCAGCGTTATCAGCTGCATCATTTAGATACATAGGATACTATGGGTTTAAATGCAGATTTTGGCGACTGAGGATGTTGAAATGAATAACATTACATCACTATTTACTTAATTTGCCAACTAATAATAATTGCTAGTAGGAGTAGTGTGTTTTTGGGTGGTTAGTAGCTCCAGGTACGTGTGGCGAGACCACGCCATTAATTCGTATTTTCCTCTGGGCAGCAGGTCAGGAGTTGAAGCGTCGACACGTGGACGCCAAATGAGTAGCCTATACTGACAGGCGTAGTCCACTTACCGCAGAAAACTTCGTAAAGTTTGTTGCGTATTTGTGGCAAGACTGTTCAACTCAGAGAGAAAACAAATAGCATACTAGTGTCTGTACATATTTTGGTACATCATATAAAAGTATCGGCACTTATACCTGTTACACCACGTATTTTTAACAATAACGACTCTATAACACTCCCTTGGACAACTTGCCTAATTACCTTCCGATTTCGTCCTTCTGAGAACAACATGTTGAGTTCTGTCTGCTAGGAAGTTCTGCGTCCAGTCATAAACCTGTCCCGATACTCAATAAGTTTGTACACTCTTCAGCAAACGACGGTGTGCATCACTGTATCGAATACCTTCTGGAAGTCCAGGAACACGCCATCCGCATCGCCGGGTTTCTCAGAGGCACTTTGGATTTCATGGACGCACAGGGCAAACTGTCTCGGCTTACAGGGTCCATGTCGATTCTTGTAGACGAGGCTTTCGTTATCCCAAAACGTCATACTGATTATAAAACATTTGCCATTATTCCGCTGCAGACTGACGTCAGCGACATAGGCCTGTAGTTATATGCTTGTTTTGTTCCCAAGTAACTCATTTTTAATATTTATTGAAGCGAGATCGTAGTGATGTTGGATCCATTACAACTGCTCTAGAAAAGCACTGTTACAGTAACGCAGAATATAACATTTAATGAACAGACTAACACACCATTTTCTCCATGCTATGCAGGAGGGGAACAAGCCATTCTGCGAAAAATATTCGCAGATTTAGCTCGCGAAAGCATAGCTACTTTGTGAGGAATGCCAACACAGTTTTTATTATAAAGAAAGGAAACGTTTCAACTGCCTGTCGGTAAAAAGAGAGTAACGGCTGTTCCTTAAATTGAAGCAATAATTGGAATCATTTCCTGGAGCTTTACCTGTATTGTTGCGTAAGACTGGAGAAACAGACACGAGATAGTAATGAATAGTTCGTAAGTGTCGGAGTAATAATGGAGCTATCAACATCAATACAATGCCAATTTTTAAATCTTGCGTTTCAAAAGTGTACTTTAAACGCTGCTGACATTTTAGGACCATTGTCGGTTACACTGACGAAGTCTTGGACCTCTAAATACGGCGTGTACCACCACAGACTTATTAGCCCATTCCGCATTCGTCAACAAACAGTAAAACCATAAATGGCAAATAAGTCGATATCCTAGCAATTCCGACTATTATTTCACAGGCTGCAACTGGGAAAGGCTACTTGCCAAATTACAAGCATCTAAATTTGGTTAAAACGTGTAGTTTATCTCCAAAGATGAGACTGAGGACACTAACAGTCTTAATTAGAGGAACCTGAAGGAAATACCTTGCTACGTTTGAAGATCCCATCACAATCGTGACTGTAGTAATTGTGGAATCATATTGTTTCTATTGAAGAAGCATATAACTTTACTTCCAAACAGCCGAATTTAAGCTATTTTAGAGACTCCCTTTGATTTCCGGGTCTCTGGAGCCGCAACGTTCGCAATCTTTTGTGAGAGAAATTTGGCAGACAGTAACAAAACACTCTTCTATAAACTGGTCAAATGTACAGCGTTACTGAGGAGAAACAACGAAAATTAATAACCCTCCAAGCGGAGAAACAGTGAACTAACGTTAGAATGGCTTATTCAACTTTGATGCCATTTATAACACTGTTTTCTTAAAAAAAAGTCATCTCTGTTCATTTTGATGCACTTGCTGCATTACTTTAATGAGTTCTGTTTGTTACTGTCGACTGACATAGTTGTATTTGAGCAAAATGTGTTCCGAAAAGATTTTTTTTTTTAGGTTAGTTAGGTAGCACAGGACGAATACATAGCTAGATGATAGTGAGAAACCTTCCGAAATCATCAACAGATTAGCAGCAGAATCAACACCTTGCAACCTTCCACTGCTCCAACATAATCCTCCTTTCTCCAGTTCGTCACATTATTATGTGCTATATCACCTGAAGAGCAGAAGTTGAGAAGGCACCAATCTCAGTGGGCATATTTTCTCGTCCTTGAAATTTCGTACTCTTCTTCCTCTCTTCTAACAAGGAAAATTATGTTTTTTCCACTAATGTGCTTGGGATTATGTATAGACTTATGAAACCACAATACAGCATGGCTTTCTTTCGACTGTAGAACAAAAGCTCTGTCATGTGGAACTGAATTCAGATTCAAGAAGCCATCATGGGTTTCTATTTCCCAAAGACAAATCGTAAGCTACTGCTGCGGTTCTATGATGCATTAAAGGAGGAGAGTGTCTTTATATGAATTTCTGGTAAATCGCACTTACAGTTCTGCCACATTTATGTGTTTGGGATTGGCTATGGGTTACGTATGCGAAGGTATTAGACCGCCTCCTTTCTTCACCTCATTTAGGGCTGAACGATAAAGTGACAGGGAGGATTGGAGACACTTTTCTCCACGGTTCTGCAAATGTTCGTATTCATTTTGACTGCAGATCATCGCAGAAAGCCCAGTCGCTCCACCGAATCGTATTAATTTTTCGCGAGCAGAGTGACAACTAGGAAAACCCAAGATATGCACAGCGTCTCCCAGTTACGTAAGGACTGCTTGTACAAAATTCCAAACTGCCAGGCAATGTCGTGGTGAACTGGGGCGATACATCCCCTGAAGTTTCAACAACAGCCGCTAGCGTCGCTGCAGAGTGCACCCTGGCCGTGAGTGTAACAGTATGAGCCTGATACTTGTCGGAAAATGGCGGAGGAGCAGCTGGGCAATATCACATGTTGTATTAATATTTGTGACTGTGGTGAGAATTCGTCGAATTCGATCCGAATACCGACAGGCTGGTTCCTGGTCACTCCCCAACGACAACACCGACGCCCGCAAAGCAAAGACCTTGCACGAGATTTTGGTCATAAAACGGACCACACTCCTAGATCACCCACCGTATTTGCCGGATTTGGCCGCAGCCGACATCTGGTTGTTAGCCCAATTGAAACTGGCAACGAAAGGACACCTCTATGGCGGAGTTAAGGACAACCAAGAAAATTGTATTGGAGTACTAAAAGCAATTCCCAAAAATGACCATAGGACTGTTTCAAAACACTTTTATAAATGATTTCAGCTGTATATTGATCCAGGAGGAGATTTCATAGCAACAATCCTAACGGAACTGGGACACACTGCGTACGGGGTGTCTCATAGTCTTTGCAACAAACGTCGAAGAGTGATCGACCACGTCGTGGGCAACAACTTGGAGAGAAAATGTGCACTGAAGCTTCCCGGAGGCGTTAGACGTCTTTTATAATTGATTGTACCCATCAGAGTTGGCAAGGAGTAAGCTGTCTCTGGCTTTAGTGTGCAGTGTTTGTTGCCTATGAGCCAGTCATCGGATCCGGGCGAATGTGGGTAGGACGAGCTTGTAAAGTATCTTTCTCTGCTTAGAGGCCCTCATTCTTAAAGTTTTCTTGTTGAAAAACACGCTATTTATTTACTGGAATAGGCAGAACGCAGGTGCAGCACACAGGGTCAGGCGACGCTGATAGTTTGGTGAGATAT
Organism: Schistocerca nitens; assembly: GCF_023898315.1. Classification (NCBI taxonomy): domain Eukaryota; kingdom Metazoa; phylum Arthropoda; class Insecta; order Orthoptera; family Acrididae; genus Schistocerca; species Schistocerca nitens. The sequence goes on along the minus strand of NC_064620.1, from coordinate 145,040,364 downwards.
CTTCGTCTGTGGGCGGCGAATTCAGTAAAACTATACCTAGCGTTGCTGGCAAGCTTGAGCGAACATTTTGTCTCCAACAAAAATCTGTTTCTGTGACGCGACCTGTACACGTTTGTCGAAAGACTTTTGGAAAACGCTGTATAATGACTGCTAACACCGCCCTTTTATAGGACGTGGACGAGGAGCTGGTGACGTCGCAGCGTGCGGTGAAGAATTTCGAAGCGTGCAGTGAAGAATCTGACTTGTCATATGTTTGCCTCCTGGAGAGATACGTGACCAATTACATGCGACGTCGGGTTTAGATAACAACACCTTATTATACGTATTAAGGTTATTGAGGTGAACTCCATTATTTGGTGGTACTTATATTATGACGTTCGTGGTATAAACACAAGGTGATTTTTTCCGCCGCATACAAACTCTAGAGATTGATTGATGAGAGGATACGGAACGAAAAAGGCCTAATGAACTTATGTCCGGGAATCCATGGTTTTCATTCTGCCATAATAATTGGTAATGTGTCAGATTCGCTTCTCTTGCTTACTCACTTAGTAGTGCATATGATAAAGCGTTGCACACAATGGTTCCATATTCGAATCGAGAGCTTGTCGACATGGTGTTTACTTACGGAAAGCCAAATGGCAACGGGCGTCGGGCAACAAGGTTAGAACCTATTCCCGCCGACAAGAAACACAGCATTCAGTGCTTACGACAGTGTTTCGCCGTTTGTCTGAGACAGGATAATTTTAGAAACAAGGTAATTATGAAGGACGTACCGGAAATGTTCGGACATCAGTCTTGGAGGAAAATGTGATTAACAGTGTGGAAGGCGACCGCCGTGTCAGTACCAGGCAGTTGGCCTGCCGGTACGGGGTAAGCCAGACGACCGTGTGGAACATTCTCCATGACAATTGTTCATATGGCTCTGAGCACTATGTGACTTAACATCTGAGGTCATCAGTCACCTAGACTTAGAACTACTTAAACCTAACTAACCTAAGGACATCACACACATCCATGACCGAGGCAGGATTCGAACCTGCGACCGTAGCAGCAGCGCTGTTCCGGACTGAAGCGCCTAGAACCGCTCGGCCACAACGGCCGGCGGCAATTGTTACTATCCTTATCACTTACAGCGTGTGCAGGGCATACTAGTGACAGGCTTTCCACTTCGAGAGGAGTTTGGTCAATGGTTTCTTCACCATGCAACCACGATTATGGGATTTGTGTCATCCACCCTGTTCACAGGTGAGGCCACCTTTACGCGGAGTGGTATCTTCAACTTTCATAACAGTCGTCTGTGGAATAGCATGCAGAACCCCCATGGTATAGTGACAGCGAATCATCAGCATCGGTGCAGCCGGTATGTGTGAGTTGGGATAATTGGCGACCGTGTTTTGGGACCAGTCTTCCGTCCACGTCGCGTAACGGCCCGGAGCTATCGGCGTTTCTTGCGGGTGAGAATCAGACGAGGGGTTCCTGTGGCATGGCCTGCTCGTTCACCGGATCCCAATCCGTGCGATTTCTGGTTATGTGGCTATATCAAAAGTATCGTGTATGCAGAGCCCATTCCAGAAGTGGGAGCCGGCCGCTGGTGGTCGAGCGGTTCTGGCGCTACATTCTGGAACCGCGCGACCGCTACGGTCGCAGGTTCGAATCCTGCCTCTGGCATGGATGTGTGTGATGTCCTTAGGTTAGTTAGGTTTAAGTAGTTCTAAGTTCTAGGGGACTGATGACCTCAGAATTTAAGTCCCATAGTGCTCAGAGCCGCTTGAACCATTTGTACACAGTGGAAGAAATCACCCTGTATAAGCTGTTTTAAAGCATCGGCACAATGAATATCTCTCCAGAACTCTCCGTTTTAGGTATGTCTCGTTGCAATAAAAAGACAAGAAGCTAGTCATCAGTAGTTTAAAGCTTCCCGTCTTTGATACTTTTAGTGTTATAACCTGTGTGTTATACGAGGTGTGATTGGAAAGTTTTAAGAATGGGCTTGTAATTGTACAATGGTAATACTGAGATGCTTCTGTGATGCATCTCCTTGAAAATAGTCCCTTTCTGACTTAACACACCGACTCCAACTGTGTTTCCACTTTTGGAAGCATTCCTGGATATTTTTTTTCCTGGTGTGTGCTAAGGACGCTCTCAGTATTTGCCTGGATGTCTTCAATCGAGTCAGATCGTCTCCCATTCAGTGAAAATTTCAGTTTCGGAAACAGGTAGAAGTCCGCAGGGACGAAATCAGGGGAATGTGGCGGCTGTGGAAGTACAGGAATTTTCAATTTGGTCAAAAATTCAACGATGGAGAAGGCACGATGAGCTGGAGCATTGTCATGGTGTAGCACCCAACTACAGTCTTTCCATAATGCAGGCCTTTTCTTCTGCACCTTTTCGCACAAACGCTCAAGGACACATTTGTAGTATTCGTGGTTAATTTTCTGTCCTCCGGGGGTAAAATCATGATGCACAATCCCGGTAGAATCGAAAAAAATCTCCAACATTGTCTTCACCTTCGGCCGACTTTGCCGTGCTTTTTTCTGTCGTGGTGAACCTGGTGTCTTCCACTGCGAAGGCATCACTTTGGCTTCAGGATAATATCCATATAACCACGGTTCGTCACCTGTAATTACTCTTGGGTCAATTTTAGTCCAATTAATCAGATCTTGGCACACTTCAAGTCGGTATTGTCTCTCGTCCCTTGACAACACTTTTGGAATGAATTTTGCGGGCACTCGACACATTTTTAGATCTTCAGTTAAAATTGACTGAACTGCATAGAAACTTAAATTAAGATAATCAGCCATATCCCTAATTTTAAGTCTACGATCAGAGCGCACTAAGTCGCGAACTTTCACAACATTTTTATTCGTTTCTGAGGTGGAAGGAGAGCTGGACCGTGGTTAGTCTTCAAATGATTCGCGGCCATTTTTAAATCTGTTGAACCAGACAAAAACATTTTACTGGCTCATAAAATTATCTCCAAAAGCCGTTCTTAATAGTTCATAAGTCTCAGAAGCTGATTTTCCGGTATTAAAAGTAAATTTCACACAAACTTTTTGCTCCGTTTTGAAATCCATTTTCACGCAGACAGAATCCGGCAACAAGCCCTAATAGACCCGCATTCAACCAGCTGCCACAACGAACTGAATAAAGGAAAGGCAGTTTACTGTCAGAGGGCGTTCAAGGACAAGGCAATGATTCCGTGTACCTGCCCGCCAAACCAGTAAGCAGTAGCTGATCCATTCTTCAAACTTCCCAATCACACCTCATGGCAGTATACTATTTCAAAGCCATGGCACAATGATGATTCTTGATAAGCATGTCGTTCTGTGTGCTGTAGATACAGCCACCACACAGCCTATAACATGTAACAGAGATATTGCAGACATTACAGTATCATAGTCGAAAGCGTCGTGAAACTGAAAGTAGCAGGTTCGCGTCTAGCAACTTCCGATTTCACCTTTTGTTTTATGAAACACTCTGGGTCTTTCTTATGGTTTCTTATTAACGTAATACGAGTATTATCTGTAACATTCAACGTTATGTTACTTCAGAGTGATGGCAGTCACTGAAACATCGAGAATCTGGACAATGTGCGTGTGCAAACTGATATTAGACACACTATTTTAAATATGTTCAATTTAAAACCGAAAGTGAGATGGAGATTTCAGTAATTAATAACTTCTGCTAGTAAGGATCTCAGATTTCTGTACAGCATTATCTAGTGTCCCTCTAGCAACAATTCGTTGTTCAGACTAGCAATAATTCGTTGTTCAAACCATCGACGAGTCCAGAATCTTAATGGCGATTTTCTCTGCTGTTGTTCGACAATCACTAAAGAGTTAGCACAGGTACTTCACGTCCATTTTGGTAAAGCATCTATGTGGTTTGCGCGCTAAATGTGACCGTGAACTACCGCTGCAGAGCGCTGCCTTAGCAGAAGACGACGTGGACTACGTTCCGTGAGATGTATGTAGCAGTTAGTTTGAGAACGTTGCAGCAATCACAACGGAAACCACATGTGGTGTTCTTCGCAATGAAAAACACGTCCCATCCGAAGACAGCTTTTGCTGCAGTATTCCTAGCTGCGCTTGGCAATGTTACATCTATAGTTCTTTTAGTGGAATCGCAGCCAAAAATTGCTAGAAATTCGAGAGAATTCTGTAATGAACAGGAAGTCTACGTCTAGGATCCACGAGGGAGAACGTTCAAACGGAACTGTCCTATTAGGGATATCGATTTTCAAGAAGTTTTGGTCACAACTGTGAATGAAGTCGCGAATCTGATAAATGTACTCAACCTCCGTAGTATCGTTAAACCATATTCTTCGTAAGTCTGTTCCACAGATGTTGGTTAGAAGCGTTACTTCTTTTGTAGTGAGTAGCAGTCAGTGTGTGTTAGACATTCTGGCAATGTATTGGTTTAAAATAGAGGGAAGTTGGGCTACTGTACAGTGTAGGCAGCATTTTTAGAAAGGGTTGTGTGACAATATGTTTTGATGAAAAATACTACGTAGGATTGTATTAATTGAGGAATTAGGTAATCCAAAGCATCAGGTAATCCAGTTTTTATGTTTGTAATTGTGTATATTCTTATCGTTAGAGTATTGCGTATGATTGAACTTCGGTGTAGAAATTTTGTAACGGAAAATGGTTTCGTCTTATAATTGAAACAAGTCTCAAGGAAAGTAATTGCACACAGAAAAATCAATAAGAAATACTCAGCTAACTTGCCTAGTTTTGAGAACTTTATGAAGGGGCGTATTGTTGATATAGCTTAATGTAACACGATTATACTAAGAGTCTTTGTTCTCATTTATCAGTCGTTTAGTTCCTGATTTTGCATTCTTTATCTTTATAAATGTGTCTATATATTCGCATTGCTCATCGCGTGTTGTGTGCTGCAGAAGCATTTTGTGAAAACTGCTGAGATACCGTCTTCCACAGCACATCGCAAGTACGATAAAGGAGATTGGACATTTGACAGTCTCACCATTATCTTAATACTGTCAGGTTGCAGAGCAGACGAGCGTTCCGTGCACACAGGCAGGCTAATGAATTTAATTACCATAAAAATTCATGTCCATTGTAAGGCACAGTGATTCTCAGAGTGTTATTTACTATAATAATATACACTGAAGAGCCAAAGAAACTGTTACACCTGGATAATATCGTGTAGGGCACCCAAGACCACGCATAAGTGCTGCAACACGACGTGGCATGGAATCTATTAATGACTGAAGTAGTGCCGGAAGGAACTGACACCATTAATCCCGCAGAGCTGCCCATAAATCCATAACTGTACGAATAGGTGGAGATCTCTTCTGAACGTCACGTTGCAAGGCATCCCAGATATGCTCAAAAATGTTTATGTCTGGGTAGCCTGGTGGCCAGCGGAAGTGTTTATATTCAGAAGTGGAGGGAGTGGGGTGTGAGGTGTCACATTGCCCTGCTGGATTTGTCCAAGTCCGTCGGAATGCACAGTGGACATGAATGGATGCAGATGATCGGACAGGATGCTTACGACCACGTCACCTGTCAGAGTCATATCTAGACGTATCAGGGGTGCCATATCGCTCAAAATGCACACACCCCACACCCTTACAGAGCCTCCACCAGCTTGAACACTCCCCTGCTGATGTTCAGGATTTGTCGATTCATGACGTTGTCCCCATACCCGTACAGGTCCATCCGCTCCATAAAATTTGAAACGAGACTCGTCCGACCAGACAAGAGGTTTCCAGTCATGAACAGTCCAATGTTGAAGAGACCAGGCGAGGCGTAAAGCTTTGTGTTGTGCAGTTATCAAGGGTACACGAGTGGGCCTTCGGCTCCGAAATCCCATATCGATGATGTTTCGCTGAATACGTACGCTGATACTTGTTGATGATGGCCCAGCATTTAAATCTGCAGCAGTTTGCGGAAGGCTGCTCTTCTGTTACGCTGAACGATTCTCTTCAGTCGTCGTCAGTCCCGTTCTTGCCGGATCTTTTCCCAGCTACAGCGATGTCGGAGATTTGATGTTTCACGAGATTCCTGATATTGACGGTACGCTCGTAAAAGGGTCGGACGGGAAAACCCCGATTCATCGCTACCTCGGAAATACTGTGTCCCATCGCTCTTGCGCCGACTACAACACCGCGTTCAAACTCACTTATATCTTCATAAGATGCCATTGTAGCAGCAATAACCTATCTAACAATTGCCACATACTCTTGTTGTCGTCTTTAGGCGTTACCGACCGCAACGCCGTATTCTGCCTGTTTACATATCTCTGTGTTTGAATACGCAAGCCTATACCAGTTACGTGTCCGTCCCTGGTAGCTGAGTGGTCAAGTGGTTAGCAAGACAGAATGTCGTACTCACCGGCCCAGGTTCGATTCCCGGCTGGGTCGGACATCTTCTCCGCTCTGGGAGTGGGTATTGTGTTGTCCTTATCATCATCATTTCATTCTCATCGACACGCAAGTCGCTGAAGTGGCGTCAACTCGAAAGAGTTGCATCAGGCTAACGGTCTCCCCGACGGGAGGCCCTAGCCACAAGGCGTTTCCATTTACCAGTTTCTTTTGCGCTTCAGTGTATTAGTTCACAGGCTTAATACCAGTAAATCTCAGTAGAGTACTATCTTGTGAGTTTTCACACAGTTTTATCAGAAAGTCAAATGCGTAAAATTTTATATTCATTTGCTGTGTGATTAAATTAACAGTTCTGATACAGTCATTGTTTACAAGACAATGTTCAGGGCCAACATTTTAATATATATCATTTTGTCCAGCACTGAGATAGCGGATCCATTTCTCGCAGGCGAAATATTCTCAGTACCCGCTGGTCTGGATTTCGCATCGTGTTGCGTGAGCTGTACAATTTCCGGTCAAAATCAAATTTTACACAGTCTGGATTTATGTACTTGGATAACAAAACAAGTTTCATGCCATTTTTTCAGATACCAACCAGACACGTGCAAACGCGAGTTTAGAAGTCGTAGCTTTGTACCTTTCAAGGTACCCCATTTTGGTTCCTGCTCCCTCACTCGTGGTGGACCCCTGTGCCCTGCGATACCGTCTGTAATACTGTGCGATATTTAGGGAAAATGAAAGGTGCCGTAATATTCATGAAGACGACTCGGAGCGCGGACGTGACCGCCACGGGTTTGACAGGTGATTGCAGCAACCGACGGCAGAAGTTGGCGGGAGCCATTAGCACGCCACGCGCGGCGACTCGGCAGCCGCCATAACGTGTGTGTGTGTGTGTGTGTGTGTGTGTGTATGCGTCGTCCCGGCAGAGCCGATGGCGTGTTTCGCCTGGCTGTCAGCGGCGCGTTACCGCAGGCGGTGCGCGGCTATTGCCAAGGCCGCCTCGCTAGCTGCCGCGAGATAACCGACACGTGCTGTGCGTTATCGGCGCCCATCTGCGCCCGGCTTATGCAACACACAAAGCGCTTTCCGCACGTACCGTACGTGTGCCGCCTGACGCCTGCCGCAGGTCAGCGCGGGCGCCGAGCAAGTGGGCGTGCAAACCTACAAACAGACAGCACCTCTGTGTGCGGCTATCTTGGACAGATAAACGACCAGTACACGGTCTGTACAGCACGTCGCATGAACGTGTGGGCGACAGAAGACGCCAAGCGCTTTCTGTCCTTTCGGTCGTCGACCTTAAAATTGATCACGATGTTCCAGCGCCTGTATTATTCTAAATTACGATGCAAAGTTCATTTGGAACTTAGAAGGGAACCTCCCCATCGCACCACCCTCAGATTTAGTTATAAGTTGGCACAGTGGATAGGCTTTGAAAAACTGAACACAGATCAATCGAGAAAACAGGAAGAAGTTGTGTGGAACTATGAAAAAATAAGCAAAACATACAAACTGAGTAGTCCATGCGCAAGATACGCAACACCAAGGAAAGTGTAAGCTCAGACGCGCCGTGGTCCCGTGGTTAGCGTGAGCAGCTGCGGAACGAGAAGTCCTTGGTTCAAGTCTTCCCTCGAGTGAAAAGTTTATTTTCGCAAAATTATGATCTGTCCGTTCGTTCATTGACGTGTCTGTTCAGTGTAATAAGTTTAGTGTTTGTGTTTTGCGACCGCACCGCAAAACCCTGCGATTAGTAGACGAAAGGACGTGCCTCTCCAATGGGAACCGAAAACATTTGATCGCAAGGTCATAGGTCAACCGATTCCTCCACAGGAAAACACGTCTGATATATTCTATACGACACTGGTGACGGCATGTGCGTCACATGACAGGAATATGTTGTCGACCCACCTAACTTGTACACTAGGCGAATGAGTAACAAGATTCTTATACCTTGCCCGATTTAGGTTTTCTTGTGGATGTGATAATCACTCCCAAAAAAGTGATCGCATCGGACGGATGGACGTGCAGATAATAATTGTCTGAAAATAAAAAAATTAAACTTTTCAGTCGAGGGAAGACTTGAACCAAAGACCTCTCGTTTTTTTGTGTGTTTTTTTAATCTCATTTTGTTCGCTTTGGTTCGTTGTATCTGCTCGGGGCGGACGTCGCAAGACACCCGTTTCAGTTCGTCGTTGATCCATTAACTCAGTTTTTTTATTACGGAGGACAGTTAACCATCTGACCGAACACGCTGAGCTACCGTGCCGGCTAACTCCCAAAAAAGTGATCGCATCGGACGGACGGACGGACAGATAATAATTGTCTGAAAATAAAAAATAAACTTTTCACTCGAGGGAAGACATGAACCAAAGACCTCTAGTTTCGCAGCTGCTCACGCTAACCACGGGACCATGGCGCTCCTGAGCTTATGTTCTCCTTGATGTTGCATATCTTGTGCATGGACTACTCAGTTTGTATATTTTGCTTATTTTTTTCATAGTTCCACACAACTTCTTCCTGTTTTCTCGATTGATCTGTGTTCAGTTTTTCAAGGCCTATCCACTGTGCCAACTTATAACTATATCTGAGGGGGGTGCGATTGGGAGGTTCCCTTGTTAGCACCGCGCTACAATATTGCATTTATCCGCCGACACTGAGCAAGCGACTTTCAAGTAAAATCTTTCACCGCACAGGAATATACGAGGGCAATCCAAAATGTAAGGTCTCCTATTTTTTATAAGTACAGAAACCAGTTTATTTCCACAATGGTTTACACCAGTTTACAGCTTGAAGATTTAGCTATTTTTCGACATAATCACTATTTCTGTCGATGCATTTTTGTAGACGCTGTGGCAGTTTTTGTACGGCCATGTCATACGAGCTCGCCACCATGCTGTTCAGAAAGTTATGAACCTCTTCTTTCACCTCGTGGTCGGAGCTGAATCGCTTTCCGGCCAAATGTTCTTTTAACCTAGGGAACAGGTGATAGTCACTGGGCGCCAAGTCAGTACTATAGGGAGAGTGGGTGATTATGTTCCACTGAAACTGTTGCTGGAGAGCAATGGTTTGCCAAGCGATGTGCGGGCGAGCGTTGTCATGGATAATGTGGACAGCCTTGCTCAACATTCCTCTTCTCCGGTTCTGAATTGCCCGTTTGAATTTTTTCACAGTATCACAGTACCTGTCAGCATTAATTGTGGTCCCAGCGATTCAGCTCCGACGACGAGGTGAAAGAAGAGTTTCGTACTTTCTGAACAGCATGGCGGCGAGCTGGTATGACATGGGCATACAAAAACTGCCACAACGTAGCCGGCCGGGGTGGTATAGCGGTTCTAGGCGCGCAGTCTGGAACCGCGCGACTGCTACGGTCGCAGGTTCGAATCCTGCCTCGGGCATGGATGTGTGTAATGTCCTTAGGTTAGTTAGGTTTAAGTAGTTCTAAGTTCTAGGGGACTGATGACCACAGATGTTAAGCCCCATAGTGCGCAGAGCCATTTGAACCATTTTGCCACAGTGTCAACAAAAACGCATTGACAGATATGGTGATTATACCGAAAAGTAGCTAAACATTCAAGCTGTAAACTGATGTAAACCATTGTAGAAATAAACAAGTCTATGTACTTATAAAAATATAGGAGACCTTACTTTTGGGATTACTGTCGTACGTAACGGATCTACGAGTAGCTGTTCATTCTATGTACGATTCCACTTTCATCGAGCTATGATACTTGGCAGTGACACATCATGCAAAAGTTACGAGGGTTGTCCAGAAAGTAGCGCACCGCATTTTTTTCTTCAACAATTTTGCATTGAACATAATGAGAATTACACACACGAAAGAACGGTCTTTTATCTACACACCCAATTTTTCCACGTAATCTCCATCCCTTCGTCCACCGCAAAACAAGGGTGTATATGCCTAGTCGGTACCAATTCTTGTCCCGGTGGCGGAGCCAGTGCTTCACTGTGTGAATCACCTGCTCATCGCCTTCAAAATGTGTTCCACGAATGGAATCCTTTAGTGGCCCAAACAAGTGGAAGCCCGAGGGGGCTAGGTCAGGGCTGTCAGGCGTGACACCCATGGATGGTCTCCCCGACCGCTGTAAATCGTGGGGCTCCGCCGAACCGCCTTCTGATGACCTCACCCTCAGTGTCCAGCGACTAACTGTACTTCTGTCGATAGCAGATGCTCCATAGACTTCGCACAAGTGTTGGGCGTTTTCTCTGCCATGAGAAATTCAATGACGGCACGTTGCTTGTAACGTACATCTCCTACAGGCGCCATTTTGAAACTGTCCTGCAGCTACGGTATCTGTCGAAAGTGACGCAAACTTTGCGCCTTTACTCGGAAGACTTCAGATAATGCCTACGTAATCTTTCTCATTCGTAGCATTGTTTTCGGCCGAGGAAAAAAAAATTCGGTGTGGCCATGAGTTTTTCACGGACAACCAGATGGTAAGGGGCCGCCCGCGATAAGTGGGGAATCCGGGTTCGAATCCCGGTCCGCCACCCATTTTCAAGTCGTCATTCCATCCTACCACCGATGGTGGATGTCCATATTCTAACGTCGATCAGATGTAGAATTTTGGAACTCGTATTATATTCGAGTATAATGACTTTTCTGGAGACTAGAAATCTACTCTATAGGAATCAGCATGAGTTTAGAAAAAGACGATCGTGTGAAACCCAGCTTGCGCTATTCGCCCACGAGACTCAGAGGGTTCCCAGGAAGATGCCGTGTTTCTTGACTTCCGCAAGATGTTTGATACAGTTCCACACAGTCGTTTAATGAACAAAGTAAGAGCACATGGACTATCAGACCAATTGTGTGATTGGATTTAAGAGTTCCTAGCTAACAGAACGCAGCATATCATTCTCAATGGAGAGAAGTCTTCCGAAGTATTTCAGCTGTGCCGCATCGAAGTGTCGTAGGACCGTTGCTATTCACAATATACAGGGTGTTACAAAAAGGTATAGCCAAACTTTCAGGAAACATTCCTCACACACAAATAAAGAAAAGATGTTATGTGGACATGTGTCCGGAAACGCTTAGTTTCCATGTTAGAGCTCATTTTAGTTTCTTCAACCTACGCTCAATGGAGCACGTTATCATGATTTCATACGGGACACTCTACCTATGCTGCTAGAACATGTGCCTTTACAAGTACGACACAACATGTGGTTCATGCACGATGGAGCTCCTGCACATTTCAGTCGAAGTGTTCGCACGCTTCTCAACAACAGATTCGGTGACCGATGGATTGGTAGAGGCGGACCAATTCCATGGCCTCCACGCTCTCCTGACCTCAACCCTCTTGACTTTCATTTATGGGGGCATTTGAAAGCTCTTGTCTACGTAACCCCGGTACCAAATGTAGAGACTCTTCGTGCGCGTATTGTGGACGGCTGTGATACAATACGCCATTCTCCAGGGCTGCATCAGCGCATCAGGGATTCCATGCGACGGAGGGTGGATGCATGTATCCTCGCTAACGGAGGACATTTTGAACATTTCCTGTAACAAAGTGTTTGAAGTAACGCTGGTACGTTCTGTTGCTGTGTGTTTCCATTCCATGATTAATGTGATTTGAAGAGAAGTAATAAAATGAACTCTAACATGGAAAGTAAGCGATTCCGGACGCATTTCCACATAAGATATTTTCTTTGTTTGTGTGTGAGGAATGTTTCCTGAAACTTTGACCGTACCTTTTTGTAACACCCTGTATATAAATGACCCTTTGGATAACATTGGAAGCACACCGAGGCTTTTTGCGGGTAATGCTGTAGTATATCGAGAGATTATAATAATGGAAAATTGTACTGAAATGCAGGAGGATCTGCAGCGAATTGACGCATGGTGCTGGAAATGGCAATTGAATCTTAATGCAGACAAGTGTAATGTGCTGCGAAGACAAGGAAAGAAAGATACTTTATCATTAGCTACAATATAGCAGGTCAGCAACTGGAAACAGTTAATTCCATAAACTATCTGCGAGTAGGCATTAGGAGTGATTTAAAATGAAATGACCATATAAAATTAATCGTCGGTAAAGCAGATGCCAGACTAAGATTCATTGGAAGAATCCTAAGGAAATGCAATCCGAAAACAAAGGAAGTAGGTTACAGTACACTTGTTCGCCAACTGCTTGAATGCTGCTCAGGGCTGTGGGATCCGTACCAAATAGGGTTGACAGAGGAGATAGAGAAGATTCAACGGAGAGCAGCGCGCTTCGTTACAGGATCATTTATTAATCGCGAAAGCGTTACGGAGATGACAGATAGACTCCAGTGGAAGACTCTGCAAGAGAGACGCTCAGTAGCTCGGTACGGGCTTTTGTTGAAGTTTAGAGAACATATCTTCACCGAAGAGTCAAACAGTATATTGCTCTCTCCTACGTGTATCTCGCGAAGAGACCATGAGGATAAGATCACAGAGATTAGAGCCCACACAGAGGCATACCGACAATCTTTCTTTCCACGAACAATACGAGACTGGAATAGAAGGGAGAACCGATAGAGGTACTCAAGGTACCCTCCACCACACACCGTCAGGTGGCTTTCGGAGTATGGATGTAGATGTAGCAGTATTCGCTATCGCGAATTCATTTAATGTATTAAAGGTCTCTGTAGTTTTTCATGGGCCCCACTTTACAAATACTGTTGAATGTAAGACACAGACTAAAACAAGAGTGTGGTCTCGTATCAGTCGTTTTTGATATACACTGAACTGACAAACGTCATGGGATACCTCCTAATATCGTATCGGACCTCCTTTCGGCCGGTGTACCGCACAAACGTGACGTGGCATGGACTCAAAAAGTCGCTGCAGAAAAATTGAGTCTTGCTGCCGCTACAGGCGTCCATAATTACGAAAGCGTAGCCAGAGCTGAATTTTGTGCAAAATTTGACCTCCCGACTATAACCCATAAATTGCTGTATGTCCAGCTTTTCAGAGATGGTGGGGGACTCGACTGTTCGATACAGGATGTCGAATTTAACGCCTTTCAGCCGTCTACTTTCCAAACCTATTTTATTTGGCTAGCAGTTTCGCCGATTTACTATACCATCTTCAGGCCCCTGACCGACGTGTAGGAAGATTCCACCTCGGTTCTGATCAAAACATTAGCCAGCAGTACTGGTATTAGCAGATCTCTGCTTGCTATAGTGATATCTTCAACCATCATCTGCCAACTGTTTATGATACTTTCCCAACGTTTGTAACGTCTGGGAGATGATGGTTGAAGTGATCGCCAGAGCAAGCAGAAATCTACTAATACCAGTATTGCTGGCCCCTGTTTTGATTAGACCCGAGATGGAATCTTCCTACATGTCGGTCAGGGGCCCGAAGATGGCGTAGTGAAGGGCCGAAACTGGTAGCAAAATAAAATAAGTTTGGAAATTAGACGGCTGAAATGTGTTTAATTTGACATTACCATAAATGTTTGATGGGATTCATCTCAGGCTATCTGGGTGGGCAAAACGTTAGCTCGAATTGTCCAGAATGTTTTTCAAACCACTCGCGAGCAATTGTGGCCCGGAACATCGTTGTTAAGGGACACGAACTCCATGAAAGACGATCATAACGGGTCATGATCGGTTCAGTTGCACCAGAGGACCCACTGCATACCATGAAAACACAGACCACACCACTATGGAGCCACTACCAGCATCACAGTGCTTTCTTGACAACTTGCGTAATTGCTTCGTGGGGTCGACGCCACATTCCAATGTTACCATCAGCTATTAATAACTGAGATCGAAACTAATATGACCAGGCCACTGGTTCCGTATCGTATGGGGTGCTACCGATGTGGTGATGAGTCCAGAAAAAGCGCTTCCTGCGATGTCGTGCTGTTACCAAAGGCTCTCGCGCCGGTCTTCTGCTGTCACAGCCCATTAACGCCGAATGTGGCTGCCCTGTCCTAACGGATCGTTCACTGTACGCCCCACGTTGATTTCTGCGATCATTTCACGCAGTGTTCCTTCTCAGTTAGCACTGAGCAAACGCCGCACCTCTCGGTCGTTAAGTGAAGGACGTCAGCCTCCGCGTTGTCCGTGGCGAGAAATGGCTCAAATGGCTCTGAGCACTATGGGACTTAACATCTATGGTCATCAGTCCCCTAGAACTTAGAACTACTTAAACCTTACTAACCTAAGGACAGCACACAACACCCAGTCATCACGAGGCAGAGAAAATCCCTGACCCCGCCGGGAATCGAACCCGGGAACCCGGGCGTGGGAAGCGAGAACGCTACCGCACGACCACGAGATGCGGACTCCGTGGCGAGAGGTAATGCCTGAAATCCGATATTCTCGGCACACTCTTGACGCTGTGGGTCCTGGAGTATTTAATTCCCTAACGATATCAGTAACGGAGTGTCCCCTGCGTCTAGCTCCAACTACATTTCCGCTACCAAAGTCCGTTAATTACCGTCGCCCAGTCATGATCACACCAGAAACCGTTTCACGTGAATCACCTGAGTACAAATGACAGCTTCGCTAATACACTGTCCTTTTATACACTGAGTACGCGATACGAAAGCCATTTATGGGTATATGTGCGTTTCGCTATCCGATGATCTGTCGCCTCAGCTTAGAACGTAAGTAACTTTAACCTATTTTGCCACTGACAAGTACCGTAGCTCGATGAGAGATAGATCTTTCGTAAAAAGAGCTTCTACTCTACAATGATGATGATGAGGTCCCATACTCCGAGGAGCGTAGGGAACGATGCGGGAGACCCGTACCGCCGATTAGGTAAGGTCCTAGCGGAGATGGTTTGCCATTGAATTCCTCCGACCGTAAGGGGATGTCATCTTGAGGCAGGGAAAATCGGCGAACCCTACGTGAATCGAACCCGGGACCCCGTGCGCCGGAAGTGAGAAGGCTACCGCAAGACCACGAGCTGTGGACTTACTCTATAAAAGCCTAAGGTAACTGAAAGAAATACGCAATGAGACGCACAGAAATGACACGTTCATTTAAACCCAATAATTACAATGAAGTCACGAGGATGTGTGGTGACGGGAAATTAATTTAAATGGCCGTTTCTTCGCTATGAGCGTTATGAAGAGGCACAAAGACAGTTAAAGCGATGGAGAACATACTGACCATAATCTGCACTCTACAAGTCAGCGAGCGAGGTGGCGCAGTGGTTAGCACACTGGGACTCTCATTGGGATGGACGACGGTCCAAATCAGCGTCCGGTTATCCTGATTTAGGTTTTCCGTGATTTCACTAAATTGCTCGAGGCAAATGCCGGGATGGTTCCTTTCTGAGGCCATGGCAGATTGCCTTCTTTCCCCGTCCGATGCGACCGATGACCTCATTGTTTGATCCCATCCCCCAAATCAATCAACCAATGAGTTAGCAAATCTACATTACTCTTTGTATACAGTGAAAGAAAATATTCCAACTTGATATTTACTCAGTGGGATCAGGAAATAAAACTAAAAATAACAATTTTGATTTAAGTAAAAGTTCAAACGCGCAAAATATAAGTCTTAGTATTCTATTTACACTACTGGCCATTAAAATTGGTACACCACGAAGATGACGTCCTACAGACGCGAAATTTAACCGACAGGCAGAAGATGTTGTGATCTGCAAATGATTAGCTTTTCAGAGCATTCACACAAGGTTGGCGCCGGTGGCGACACCTAAAACGTGCTGACATGAGGAAAGTTTCCAATCGGTTTCTCATACACAAACAGCAGTTCACCGGCGTTGCCTAGTGAAACGTTCTTGTGATGCCTCGTGTAAGGAGAAGAAATGCGTACCATCACGTTTCTGACTTTATAGGTCGGATTGTAGCCTATCGCAATTGCGGTTTGTCGTATCGCGACATTGCTCCTCGCGTTGGTCCAGATCCAATGACTGTTAGCAGAATATGGAATCGGTGGGTTCAGGAGGGTAATACGGAACGCCGTGCTGGATCCCAGCGGCCTCGTATCACTATCAGTCGAGATGACAGGCATCTTATCCGCATGGCTGTAACGGATCGTGCAGCCACGTCTCGATCCCTCTGCCATCAGATGGGGACGTTCGCAAGGCAACAGCCATCTGCACGAACAGTTCGACGACCTTTGCAGCAGCATGGACAATCAGCTCGGAGACAATGGCTGCGGTTACCCTTGACGCTGCGTCACAGACAGGAGCGCCTGCGATGGTGTACTCAACGACGAACCTGGGTGCACGAATGGCAAAACGTAATTTTCTCGGATGAATCCAGTTTCTGTTTACATTATCATGATCGTCGCATCCGTGTTTGGCGACATCGCGGTGAACGCACATTGGAAGCGTGTATTCGTCAACGCCATACTGGCGTACCACCCGGCGTGATGGTATTGGGTGCCATTGGTTACACGTCTCGGTCACCTCTTGTTCGCATTGACGGCACTTTGAACAGTGGACGTTACATTTCAGATGTGTTACGATCCGTGGCTCTACCCTTCTTTCGATCCCTGCTAAGCCCTAAATTTCAGCAGGATAATGCACTACCGCATATTTCAGGTCCTGTACCGGCCTTTCTGGATACAGAAAATGTTCGACTACTGCACTGGCCAGCACATTCTCCAGATCTCTCACCAACTGAAAACGTCTGGTCAATGGTGGCCGAGCAACTGGCTCGTCACAATACGCCAGTATCTACTGTTGATGAACTGTGGTATCGTGTTGAAGCTGCATGGGCAGCTGTACCTGTACACGTCATCCAAGCTCTGTTTGACTCAGTGCCCAGGCGTATCAAGGCCGTTATTACGGCCAGAGGCGGTTGTTCTGGGTACTGATTTCTCAGGATCTATGCACCAAAATTGTGTGAAAATGTAATCACATGTCAGCTCTAGTACAATATATTTGTCCAATGAATACCCGTTTATCATCTGCATTTCTTCTTGGTGTAGCAATGTTAATGGCCAGTAGTGTATTGTACCCATCGAGAACTGCACTATTAACAGTTCAGAGGCGATATCTACCGGAAGTTCCAAGTAAAATCTTATACTGTATTGTACTGACATCTAACTACCAGAAGTTAAATGCTTGCCTTAAAAGTGGAAACTAATCCTGCCACTTTCCACGCGGATTTGACATTACGGGTGGCATACAAACAGCTACTTGCGTGAAATCTAAGCAATCCAGTACGGTGTACAGTCCACGGGGGACTATTTCGTACTTTTACAGGAAACTCCTTGAAGCCTCTTTAGCTCTGACGTCATCCGAGGCATGGTGCACGCAGGCCTTTGACTGACGCGGCCACATTGATATCTCTGTGCGAAGTGTCTTTGTGGCCGTATTTATACACTGAAGTGCCAGAGAAACTGGTACACCTATATAATATCGTGTAGGGCCCCCGCGAGCACGCTTAAGTGCCGCAACATGACGTGGCATGGACTCGACTAATGTCTGAATGTAGGGGATTGACACCATTAATCCTGCAGGGATAAATATGCCTTCACTTCCTAAGCACTTTTGAGGCATGTAGCAGAACTAACACCGGAAGATTACAACTTCCTTCGGAGCTCAAACTACACACGACCGTACCATTGAAAGGCAGGGCTCCGACTCTTTAGATTGCTGTAAGCAGTTTCTATCTCCAAGAGAAATGACGCATGAAGAATACTTCTTTCTGAATGGTCAGTTTTCTTTAAGGCCAATAGAAAAATTTCATCTCCCGCGTTAGTCCGCGCTTATCATGACTTACCAATCAAGAGATGGCACACTTTCGAATTGTGCTTATTCCCGAAATAAATATTTAACATTGTGATATTTTATTTATACTTTACATTATTAACTACTATTTTCATTAGCACTCGAGTTAACTTCCCTTTTACCATAAAATTACTTAATATAGGGTGATTCAAAAAGAATACCACATATTTAAAAATGTGTATTTAATGAAAGAAACATAATATAACCTTCTGTTATACATCATTACAAAGAGTATTTAAAAAGGTTTTTTTTTCACTCAAAAACAAGTTCAGAGATGTTCAATATGGCCCCCTCCAGACACACGAGCAATATCAACCCGATACTCCAACTCGTTCCACACTCTCTGTAGCATATCAGGCGTAACAGTTTGGATAGCTGCTGTTATTTCTCGTTTCAAATCATCAATGGTGGCTGGGAGAGGTGGCCGAAACACCATATCCTTAACATACCCCCATAAGAAAAAATCGCAGGGGGTAAGATCAGGGCTTCTTGGAGGCCAGTGATGAAGTGCTCTGTCATGGGCTGCAGACAGTGCTTGAACCAATTTCAGACGATAAGGTTTCATAACTAACCTTTTTCGTAGGACTCTCCATACAGTTGATTGTGGAATTTGCAGCTCTCTGCTAGCTCTGCGAGTCGATTTTCCTGGGCAGCGAACAAATGCTTGCTGGATGCGTGCTACATTTTCATCACTCGTTCTCGGCCGTCCAGAACTTTTCCCTTTGCACAAACACCCATTCTCTGTAAACTGTTTATACCAACGTTTAATACACCACCTATCAGGAGGTTTAACACCATACTTCGTTCGAAATGCACGCTGAACAACTGTCGTCGATTCACTTCTGCCGTACTCAATAACACAAAAAGCTTTCTGTTGAGCGGTCGCCATCTTAGCATCAACTGACGCTGACGCCTAGTCAACAGCGCCTCAAGTGAACAAATGTACAACTAAATGAAACTTTATAGCTCCCTTAATTCGCCGACAGATAGTGCTTAGCTCTGCCTTTTGTCGTTGCAGAGTTTTAAATTCCTAAAGTTGTGGTATTCTTTTTGAATCACCCGTATTATGATATAAAGTTACCCCGTTGTCTGCATTAATATTGCCTTAAAAATTTCTCACGGTCGTTCGTACAGCATTTGTCAATATAACAATGATCTACACATTAACTTTAGACCACATTCACGCATCATTCGCACTACCAAAAACATATACAAATCTGTAAAAACACAAATAAACAAAAACAGCCTACATGAAATAAACTAAACAATTCACAAAAACATTCTCTTGCGTGTTTCTTGAATGTCTCTGTCCGCTACTGTACTCTGGTGGATGAATATTAGATCTACGTACTCGACTGCACCAGCTTCAGGCCATGTGTCACTCTGCACGCGTGAGTCATTCTCCTGACACACAGGCTCCGGACAGGAGTGATATAAGAGCGCCACGCCTCAGCTGGCCCCTCACTTCCCCTTAATATAGCTGCGATTCTTCTTGGAATACTGGGATATAATGGTTGTATGCTCTCCAGTGGAATGTTGTGCCACTCTTCGATGAGAATCTCTTCCATCCTCTGTAGTGACGAGGGAGGTGGAAATCTGCTCCGGAGTCTGTGCTCCAATACCGCCCACAATGGTTCGATAACGTTAAAGTCCGGGGACTGTGCTGGCCACGGAAGACTCCGCAGTTCAGTTACATGCTCCTCATACTTCGACAGTACTTTCCTTGCTGTGTCAGTGGGTGCAATATCGTCCTGAAGTATAACGTCATTGTTGGGGAACAACATTCGAATCTTGGGCGCACCTGTTCACATAATCGTTGGCTGTAACACGACCTTTAAGAGTGATGATGGGATCAGCAGAATACCATGATATGGCTGCCCACACCATCACACTTCCACCGCCGTGCTTAACTGTTGGAGTCAAGCAATCGGGATAGTTGGCTACCTTTCGCGTTCTCCAGACGTAAAGCCAGCCTTATGTTGGAAATAACGAAAACGTTGACTCGTCGGACCATATGACGTATTTCCACAATAAGCTGCCCACGGTTTATGCTCCTGACATCATGTTTTACACTTCTTTGCGTTGGTTGTCCCACTAATGGTTTCGGTGTAGCTGCTCATCCATGAATATTCGCTTTATTGACTTATCCGCGGACGATCTCGGAGATGGCCATTGGGCTCTGCAGTCTCTTTAGCAGCCGTAGTTTTGTGTTGTTTTGAAACAATACGTGTTATCGTACGACGATTTCTGTCATTGAGTTTTGATCTGCGCCGACTATTACGATTACTCGATGATGTCTTTTCATGTTTTGTGTGGGCTGACTGTTGAAACAGTTGCTCTTGAACATTCAATAGGTTGGCTGCCTTGGTTACTGATGCTGCAGCTATTCGGGCCACCATGATCTGCCCTCTTTGGAACTCTGTTAGGTCTTCCATTGCACGTTGACCTAGGCCTCTCAATGCAAATACGAAGTGTGCACTACTCGTAAACAACCTGCACTGAAGCCTTGTCCGTACCAAACATGCACAGTCCGGGACAACATGTGTCTTACCTGTGTTGTTGAGAGTATAACACAACCGTCCCATTACTACCACTGTTCACATTATGTTGCCTATCACCTGTATAATAAATGCTCAAAGGCATTTTCATAGATACCGGATGATCAAAAAGTCAGTATAAATTAGAAAACTTAATAAACCACAGAATAATGTAGAGAGAGAGGTAAAACTTGACACACATGCTTGGAATGAAATGGGGTTTCATTAGAACAAAAAAAAAAAACAAAGTTCACAAAATGTCCGTCAGATGACGCTGGACAGCAAAACGTCAGTGACTGCGAATGACAATCGTGTATAAAAGGAGCTGTAATGAGAAAGAGAATCAGATGCGCCAGCTGTCGCAACATGTTGATGTTACCTGAAAAAGCGCTTCTAGTGAAGCTGTATTATCAGAATGGGGAATGTGCTAGTTCAGCGTTACGATCCTGTCGCCATAGGAAGGGGACTCGAACGGGTAAAGGTCCGTTGACAAATGCAGCTGTGGCGAGAATGATTTCGAAGTTCGAAGCCACGGGTTGTTTAGACGATAGACACCGTAGTGGCCGACCGAGCACAAGGCGTAAAGCTGCTGAGGCAGTTCGACTGTAGCGGGTTCGTCTATGCACGGGGAAGTCAGCCCTCGTGCAGTCGCACGTCGCACCGGCATTCCATACACTACTGTTTGGTTGGCACTTAGGCGTACCAAATGGCTCTGAGCACTATGGGACTTAACATCTGTGGTCATCAGTCCACTAGAACTTAGAACTAACCTAACTAACCTAAGGACAGCACACAACACCCAGTCATCACGAGGCAGAGAAAATCCCTCACCCCGCCGGGAATCGAACCCGGGAACCCGGGCGTGGGAAGCGAGAACGCTACCGCACGACCACGAGCTGCGGACACTTAGGCGTACCCTCCGATGCTATCCGTTCAAAATCCATTGGCATCATGAACTGTTACCTGGCGATTTAGTGAAGCGGAGGGCATTTGCGGTGTGGGTGTTTCAAAAGATGGCGGAAGATGACGATTGGTTGAGTAACGTGTTGTGGACCGACGAAGCTCATTTCACGCTCCGAGGGTCTGTCAACGCCCACAGCTGCAGAAATTGGGCTACCGAAAATCCTAGAACTGTCGTTAAAACTCCATTGGACGACGGGAAAGTCACGGTATGGCTTGGATTTATCACATCTACCGTTATCGGGCCTTTCTTCTTCCAGGAAATGCGTGTCGTTTGGTGATGACCATGCTCTCAGCCGCCACTTTCGTCATGCTTGGCCTCCCAGGTCTCCAGACCTCAGTCCGTGCGATTATTGGCTTTGGGGTTACCTGAAGTCGCAAGTGCATCGTGATCGACCGACATCCCTAGGGATGCCGAAAGACAACATCCGACGCCAATGCCTCACCATACATCTGGACATGCTTTACAGTGCTGTTCACAACATTATTCCTCGACTACAGCTATTGTTGTTGAATGATGGTGGAAATATTGAGCATTTCCTGTAAAGAACGTCGTCTTTGCTTTGTCTTACTTTGT
This sequence comes from Schistocerca nitens, assembly GCF_023898315.1. NCBI lineage: Eukaryota > Metazoa > Arthropoda > Insecta > Orthoptera > Acrididae > Schistocerca > Schistocerca nitens. Next base: position 145,018,231 of record NC_064620.1, on the reverse strand, counting down.
TATGCTAATTATTGCTATTCTGATCAGATGAAGCGCCATCTGTCGGACTTTTCTGAACTTTTGTATTTTTTTGGTTCTAATAAAACCCAATGTCATTCCAAGCATGTGTGTCAAATTTGTACCTCTCTATCTACATTATTCTCTTATTTACTCAGTTTTCAAATTCATACTGACTTTTTGATCACCCAGTATTTCACACATATCACATCCTATTCCTTCCCCTCCCCCTCTCTCCGTCCATTCCAGCTTTCTTCCTCTTTCTACTCAGCCACACACCTCAGCTCACATTCCACATGGAGCGCATTTGTCACTATCCACACAACATGCCAGTCCTGCAGGGAAGTCGAGATGTCAGGGGTTACCAAACATTTTCACTCCTACCCTCACCACTACCAGAAGGCAGACAGATCAGAAAGCAACCTAACATAAAAGTGACACAAAGAGGATAGAGCTGAATTTCTTGAAGTCATGAGTATGAAGTCATTTTCTGCCTCTGTCCATATGTCAGTGTACTCGGACAGGGAGTGACCGATACTGACAGTGGCTTGCCTAGTGTTAGTGTCGTGCGTATGTACAGGGCGCGTGTGACGTGCGAATGGGAGGCGGGCTGCAAGCGGGTGAACGGCTGGTAGGCGCCCGCGGCTGTCCGTCTGCAGTGCGGCGCGGCGTGGCGTCGCGTGCAGCAGTCTGTGTGTGTGTGTGCGCGCTAGGCCACGCAGGCTGGCCCGAGCTGCGCCGTGCTCCGCCGTGACCCGGCGTGACCCCGCACCGCGCCTGCCGATGGCCGGATTGCGTGCGCCGGCTGACACCGCCAAGCGCGCTCCACCATTGTTACTGTGCGGATGAATACCGCCGCCTGCGCGTCCGTAGACTCGCGGGCCCTAATGATCTGACAGCGTCCCTGTCACTCCTGTCCACTTTGGAGAATGAAAATGTGAAAACAGCGATGCCCAGACATTGTCCCCCCTCTGGCGTGTACCTGAAATGTCACGCTGTCATTAGCTGAACCACTGGTCAAGTGGCAGTAATATAAGAGGGTTTTCCAGTCTCGAGGTTTGAAATCTTTTTTCTTTATTTTTCATTTTTCGACTCCTTATAGCCTTAAGAATATTATGCGAGCACAAGGATTACATATGGAAAGTACGGAACTGATTCGGTAAGTCTGGTAAAAAATCGAAAACAATGTATATTTCGCAAACAGATCACCTTACTTGTCTCCTTTGAGGTGTATACACTCGGTCCACCGATTCTCTAGCTCTTTCATCCAATGTGAAAAATAGGTTCCGTCAAACTGTGAAAATACTTGTTTACTGCAACTGTCGTTACTTCATTTGATGAAAGTTTCTTCTCAGCAAACCAAAGTTTTAAGATAGGGAACAGGAAAAAGTCACTTGGGGCTAACAGGATGGGTGAGTAGCCGATTCAAAGCCCGGTTCGATCAATGTCTTACAAAAATTATATGCGTTCAAACGAAACTTTCAAAGTGTATTTTAGAAATGTATTATGATGCACTGAATATTGTTTAAAATTTGCTTTCAGCGTGATTTGAATTGTGTAGAAGATTATTTGATTGAGAAAAAGTTTCACAATTTATTGTATTACACGACTGGCCCCATAAGAAGGGCATCACAAGTGACCATTATAGTGACGAGTGTTGGTTGGTTTGGCGGCCACAGTTGCGGGTACAGTATTTTCGTTTATGAGTGATGGTATGGTGGCAAAGTTTATGGTCCTCTTCTTAGAGTTCATCCGATATGTGATTTTATTTGTGGTGGACGCTAATAAAAGGAACTTTATGTAACGTTTTAGTTTGTTGTCATACAAGAAATATCAAATCAGACATCATTTAAATCGTCGACAAGTAATTCGTTACTCGACAAGATCTGTGTGTGTGAAATCTTATTGGACAGAACTGCTAAGGTCATCAGTCCCTAAACTTACACACTACCTAACCTAAAATATCCTAAGGACAAACACACACACCCATGCCCGAGGGAGGACTCGAACCTCTGCCCGGACCAGCCGCACAGTCCATGACTGCAGCGCCCAAGACCGGCTCGACACCATCTAAAATAAATATATGCACGGTAGATGTGGACTTGATTATCTAATGATAGGGAATCCATTATGTGCCACTAAATAAAGATACGTGGATGTGAACTGTTCTGCGTATCATCCCAGCTGGCGTTAATTGAAAATTATCTTCTTCCTTGTCGGTGGAATTACAACCAATCGTCGAATAACATAGTCACACTGTTCCTCTTTACTTACCACAGAACTCCACTGTGGGGACGTAAGTTTGTCGCCTCGTTGCCACTTACGACGAAACGCGTTATAAAACATTAATTGAAAAGAGAGATATCGTTGCCTTTAGCTCGCATAAAAGAACATGATCCTTTCACTGCGAGTCAGTCTTAAGTCACCGACACGTCTGCGTGTATCTCTTCCTGGACTGTGTAACATTCTTCACCACTGGTTGTTGGCACCAGACACGGGAAACCTTTTACTATACAAACGGAAGACCACGGTTAACATTCCTCAGACTGAGACAAAAACACATCGCGCTATCCAGCAGACGTGAGGCTGCCCCTGAATGCCGTGCGTTCCAGACCAGGCAGCGCCCTGTGTCGGCGCGTAACGCACAGTAGCCATTCGACTTCCACTGCGCCTCCCACATGGCCGCTTTACGACGCAGCGCGTAATGAGGCGATGTTGGCGGAAGCACAGTGGCACATTTTACTGCCGCGCTCCTCTTATTGTTCCAGTACAAACGAGCAGAGGGCGCAGAGGTGTTAATGGCAGCGAAGCTTTCTCACCGGTCAAGCCGTCTGCCAAGTTAACAGCGCGACAAAGTGTGTACTCTGTCTGCTCATTTGCCTATATCCGGTTTTCCCGTCTTTGTTTACTCTTTTCTTTTTCTACATTTGCATCTTCATTTACATAACACTTCTCAAGACACCGCACGATGAATGGGGGATGGTACCTTCTACCACTGCTAGAAATTCATATTCCTGCTCTCTTCCGAGATGGGTTGTACAATGGCTCTGAGGACTATGGGACTTAACATCTGAGGTCATCAGTCCCCTAGAACTTAGAACTACTTAAGCCTAACTAACCTAAGGACATCACACACATCCATGCCCGAGGCAGGATTCGAACCTGCGACCGTAGGAGTAGCACGTTTCCGGACTGAAGCGCCTAGAACCGCTCGGCCACAGCGGCCGGCTCCCATATGGAGTGAGGAAAAATCTCCTATCTACACTGAACCGACAAAGAAACTGGTACAGGCATGCGAATTCAAAAACAGGGATATATAAACAGGCAGAATACGGCCCTGCGGTCAGCAACGCCCGTATAAGAGAGCAAGTGTCTGACACAGTTGGTAGATCGGTTATTCCTGCTATAGTGGCAGATTACCAAGGTATTTGAACGTTGTGCTAACAGTCGGCGCACGAGCGATGGGACCCAGCATCTCCGATGTAGCGATGGTGTGGGGATTTTCCCATACGAACATTTCACGAGTGTGCCGTGAATATCAGAAATCCGGTAAAACATCAAATATCCGACATCTTAAATTAAGGACAATAGCTATGAAAATGCACAATTGCTAACTTACGTGACAGTGTAATTGGAGTCTTGTTCAAGTAAACGGTGAAAATGGTCGAAAACCTAGGTTTAGACGTTCCAAAAATCTTGGAACAAGCTCCTCCCTTCTGATTATCCTACATTACGGGACCAACGACGAATGAAGAGAATCGTCCTCCGTGACAGAAGTGCGACAATTCCGCAAAGTGCTGCAGATTTAAATGTTGGGCAATCTACAAGTGTAAGCGTCCGAACCATTCAACGAAATATCATCGAAATGGGCTTTCGGAGCCGAAGGCCTACTCGTGTTCCATTGATGACTGCACAACACAAAAGTTTACCCCTCTCCTGGACCCATCAACACCGACATTGGACTGTTGATGAGAGGAAACGTGTTGCCTGGTCGGAAAAGTATCGTTTCAAACTGTGTCGAGCGCATGGACGTCTACGGGTTGTATTGAGCAGATGGTCGTGTACGGTTATGGTGACAACCTCAAGTATCCATGTATCCTGCATGACAGCAGATGACTGTTCAAGCTGGTGAGGCTCTGTAATGATATGGGACGTGTGTAATTGGAGTGATATGGGACTCCTGATACGTCTAGATACGACTTTGAGAGGTGGCACGTAGGCATCCTGTCTGATCACCTGCATCCATTCATGTCCATTGTGCATTCCGACAGACTTGGACAATTCCAACAGGACAATGTGACACCCCACACGTCCTGAATTGCTACAGAGTGGCTCCTGGAACTCTCTTCTGAGTTTAAACACTTCCGCTGGCCATGAAACTCCCTAGACATGAAACTTATTGAGCATATCTGGGATGCGTTGCAACGTGCTGTTCAGAGGAGACTTCTACCCCCTCTCGTACTGTTACTGATTTATGGAGTGCCTTGCAGGATTCATGGTGTCAGTTCCCTCCAGCACTACTTCAGACATTAGGCGAGTCCATGGCACGTCGTGTTGTGGCACTTCTGTGTGCTCGCGGAGATCCTACACGATATTAGGCAATTGCACCAGTTTCTTTGGCTCTACAGTGTACGAATACTTCCGATGAGCCATAATTTCTCTCCTCTTGTCTTCGCAGACCTTGCACCGAATTTGCATTGGCGTCAGTGGGATCGTTCTGCAGTTTGTCACAAACGGGTTCTGCCAATTTTCTCTGTTGTATTTCGTGGGAAGAGCGTCGTCTTCCATTCAGGAATTCCTATTTGTGTTCACGGAGCATTCCCATAATACACGAGTGTTGATCCGACCCACCGGTAAAAAATCTAGCGGCATGCCTCAACATTGCTTCGATGCCTTCTTCCTTTAATCCGACCTCGTAGGGATCCCAAACCTGTGAACAGTACTCATGAATTGCTCACACTAATGTTCTACAAGCTGTCTCCCTTATAGATGAATTATACAGGGTGATTAAAAAAGAATACCACAACTTTAGGAATTTAAAACTCTGCAACGACAAAAGGCAGAGCTAAGCACTATCTGTCGGCGAATTAAGGGAGCTATGAAGTTTCATTTAGTTGTACATTTGTTCGCTTGAGGCGCTGTTGACTAGGCGTCAGCGTCAGATGATGCTAAGATGGCGACCGCTCAACAGAAAGCTTTTTGTGTTATTGAGTACGGCAGAAGTGAATCGACGAAAGTTGTTCAGCGTGCATTTCGAACGAAGTATGGTGTCAAACCTCCTGATAGGTGGTGTATTAAACGTTGGTATAAACAGTTTACAGAGAATGGGTGTTTGTGCAAAGGGAAAAGTTCTGGACGGCCGAGAACGAGTGATGAAAATGTAGCACGCATCCAGCAAGCATTTGTTCGCTGCCCAGGAAAATCGACTCGCAGAGCTAGCAGAGAGCTGCAAATTCCACAATCAACAGTATGGAGAGTCCTACGAAAAAGGTTAGTTATGAAACCTTATCGTCTGAAATTGGTTCAAGCACTGTCTGCAGCTGATAAGATTAAAAGAATCGATTTCTGTGATTTTATCCTTGCTCAAATGGAAACAGATGAATCTTTCGTTTCAAAGATTGTGTTCAGTGATGAAGCAACTTTCCACACTAACGGGAAAGTCAACCGTCACAATGTCTGTATATGGGGCACCGAGAATCCGCGGGAAACAACTCAGTATGAACGTGACTCGCCTAAGGTGAACGGTTTCTGTGCCATTTCAGCCAATAAAGTTTTTGGTTCCTTTTTCTTCGAAGGTGCTACTGTAACTGGACTACAGTATCTGGAGATGTTAGAGAATTGGCTGTTCCCTCAGCTCGAACAAGAAGCACAACAATTCATATTTCAGCAGGATGGAGCGCCACCACATTGGCACTTATCTGTCCATAACTACCTGAACGTCAACTACCCGAGGCGATGGATCGGCCGCCAGGCAGCCCGTGACTGAGCACTTCATCACTGGCCTCCAAGAAGCCCTGATCGTACCCCCTGCAATTTTTTCTTATGGGGGTATGTTAAGGATATGGTGTTTCGGCCACCTCTCCCAGCCACCATTGATGATTTGAAACGAGAAATAACAGCAGCTATCCAAACTGTTACGCCTGATATGCTACAGAGAGTGTGGAACGAGTTGGAGTATCGGGTTGATATTGCTCGTCTGTCTGGAGGGGGCCATATTGAACATCTCTGAACTTGTTTTTGAGTAAAAAAAAAACCTTTTTAAATACTCTTTGTAATGATGTATAACAGAAGGTTATATTATGTTTCTTTCATTAAATACACATTTTTAAAGTTGTGGTATTCTTTTTGAATCACCCTGTACTTCCCTACAATTCTCCTAATAAACCGAAGTCGACCATTCCTCTGCCCTATTACCGAAATTACATGGTCGTTCCACTTCATATTGTTTTGCAACTTTACACATAGATATTTAACAGACATGAGCATTGAAAGCTGATTGGTAGGTAGCCATATAGCGCACAGGATAAGGCTTAGGTTGTGGATGGGGCCATAAACAGTTACTGTGAGTTGCACAATCAAACACACAACTTTATTTTCCTAAGGACCACTTGTTTACACATTGGCTTAAAAGTTCACAGTCAAACATTACGGCTGAAGGCCTAGTTAAAGAAAACTTGAGATGCTTTCTGGGCTGAAGGCCCAAAACCACACAGCAAACACAAGAATGGCTGAAGGCCTGGACTACAAATCAAAAGCAATTAAAAAAAGAAGGTAAAAAATTTAAAAAACGAACATGAGAAAACAACTAACGGCTAAAGGCTTACACTACACGTCTGAAGGACAACTATAATTTAGGCACATTAATAAACAATTATTTTCTTTTAGCAAGAAAATTCCTTTTTAAACTTACAACAGAACAGCCGAAACCTGATTAACTTATTGCATGGCTGAAGGCCACAAACAAATTTGAAACAACGGCTGAACAACAAGTCAGATAAATAATTTAGAATAAACCTGTTGCTTCTTATACAAAATTTTTCTTCACAGAATACACAGGATGAAGGCCTTATTAAGGGGGTTCACACAAATCTTCGGCTGAAGGCGACACGTAACACATGGAACAACTAATGGCGTAGGGCTTGGATTACAAACAATTTGAAATAGAACAATTTCTAAGAATAAATTTTTTGAAAAAAAAGTTAATGCTCAAAATTTTAATTTAACATGGCTGAAGGCCTTAATGAAAAAATTAAAAGAAAACTGAATTAATACACGGCAAAGGCCTTGTACAATACTTCAACTAAAATAAAAATCACAATTTAAAACAAACAAAACAAGTGGTGCTCAGAAGTGTTCCAAAGGTCCGCCTGGGAAGGTAGATCAAACGTAAGGTGAGGTGAGACAGGGAGCCAAGAGTTAAACTTAGGTAATCGTATGGCAACACAAACTAGGAAAGGCCCAAGTACTGATCAACAATTTAACCAATTCCCTTCCGTCCGACCAACTGCACAACGATGGAGAATATCGGCCGAGAATACGAACAGCACTACGCCTCCAGAAATTGGCGTCTATAAACAGTCAGGGCAACAATAACCATTCTAAGCAAATATGAACCAAAAAACGTAAAGGGCTGTCGAACTACACGACGTGCTGGACAGCAACAACATGACAAGGAAAAGGTGTACTGCCTGCAAACTACGCTTATGACTAGGGCAGGTAACTGGAGCGTTAACAGCCACAGGACAGAAAATACCGCTCGTGCACTTCACTGATAAGTAACAGTCAATTTAATAATTAGTCACAACATAGGAAGACGGCTGCAAAATTTCGCAGACTCCAACACGTCATATGACGCTGCTAGCCGGAACGGCCAAGGGACAACACCTGCAAGTGAATGAACAGATGTGAAAGTGGTTGAGGTTTCATAACAGATTAACTGATCACTCAACTTCAGCGTCCTGGTTCGGCGGGCAAAGAACTTGTCGCTGTCGTAGCTAATGCCTCACGATCCGAGAGCGCATGCACACCGCCAGAGGCCCCGGCCTGGCCACGCGCCGCGCAGACTTGCTTTGCTCCGTCCCAACCGACTCACCAGCACACACACCACCACCTGTAAATACTGGTGGTCACACCAAAGATAGTACGACAGTACTAGTCTCGATAAGCGCTGCTGCTGCCACTGAAGGAGGCAAGCCAGCAACTTTGTAACGCCAGTAAGTAAGGAAGAAACAAGACACCACTCGATTTAAAAATGTCAAAGAACCAATGGCATGAATGCGAGCCTTAAACGGATCAACCATATCAAGCAGAACACCAGTGATACTTTAGCCGGACAAACAGGATTGTTCTCTCTAATCTGCACTGAGCTACATTTAGAGAAAACTGTCTTTTATCCCAGCCAATACGAGTACTGTTTAAGTCATCCTCTCTCCTGCTATACAATGGCGTCAGTGAACTACCCCTGTTTTCGAACTGGCTTCGGCTCTATTGTACTCTGAATTTAATGACATCGTCGTCAGCACAGGTTGTTGTACGACATACAGAGGTAATACTTATAGATTTAAAAGTTAATATTTTAATCCAACTTTTAGTGTACACTCTGAGACGAGAAACGACGCACTATCAAGGATTTATCTGTATAGGACGGAAATCGGTAGATGTGATGTACATGTACAAACAAATAAATTAATAAGGTTCCAGAAAAAGTTATGATTTATTCACGAGAAAGAGCTTCATAAATGGAGCAAGTCAGTAACTCTGGTCCACCTCTGGCCCTTATGCAATCAGTTATTCGGCTTGGGACAGATTGACAGAGTTGTCGTATTCTCTGCTGAGGGACGCTGTGCCAAATTCTGTGTAACTGGCGCGCTAGACGATCTCAGTCCCGGCATAATGCTCCAAACGTTCTCAGCTGGGCAGTTATCCTGCGACCTTGCTGGCATGAAGACGGGCAGTAGAAACTCTCTCCGTGTTTGGGTGGGCATAATGTTGCAGAAATTTAAGCTCAGGATGACTTGGTATGAAGGGCAACAAAGCGGGTTGTAGAATATCGCCGACGTACCGCAGTACTGCAAGGGTGCAGCGGATTACAATCAAAGCGGGGGGCCTACTATGAAACGAAATGGCTCCCCAGAACATCAGTCATGGTTATCGGGCCGTCTGGAGGGCGACAGTCACGTTGGTATCCAACCACTGACCAGGGTGTCTCCGGACGCGTCTCCGGTCTGTCATCTCATTGACTGGAGTAGAATCGTCTTCAGTTATGCGTCCCGCTTCAGATAGTGCCCCGATGACCAGCGAACACGCCCTGGACTCCCGTGGTGGACCAAGTTGACTGTCGCCCGCCGTGGTATGGCTCGGGAACCAGGAGAGATGGCGTGGTGTGCCAAGACTTTTCGTAGCAGGACGCCTCTGGTTGGCATCCGCGACACCCCTGCAACACGGCTCTACGTCGACGTTACTCTAAATCACGTTTTGTTGCTCTACACGGCAAACCATCATCGGCTCACAGTTCAGTAAGGCAATGCGAGCTCACACACAGCGAGAATTTCTACTGCTTGTCTCTGTGCTTACCAGATCACATCTTGGCTAGCCATATCGTCGGATTGATACCGAATTCAGACATTTTGGTGCATTGTGGGCAGAGCCCTTCATCCATCTCGGGGCTTAAATTATCTATCGCGAATCTCTCAGGAGGACATACGACAAGTCCGTCAATCAGTGCCAACCCGAATAACTGCTTACATAAGAGCCAAAAATGGACGAACTTTACACTGATTTACTTACTTTATGAAGCTCATTTCCTTGAATAAATCATCACATTTTTCTCAAGTTGCGATCGTTTGTTTGTCTGTGCATGTACATTACATCAGCCGATTTGTGTCCCATTCGGATAATTCCTTCACGGAGCGTCGTATTTTGTCTTAGAGTGTCTTTAGCTCACAAGTAAGGTACTTGTAACATGAGGCCTCCTGAAAATTCCAGAAATTTGGTTGATGACTAGTTGTCGTTATCCAATGAAAAAAAAATGGTTCAAATGGCTCTAAGCACTAAGGGACTTAACATCTGAGGTCATCAGTCCCCTAGACTTAGAAGTACTTAAGCCTACCTACCCTAAGGACACCACACACATCCATGCCCGAGGCAGAATTCGAACCTGCGACCGTAGCAGTCGCGCGGTTACGGACTCGTTATCCAATACAGCAGGATATCACGACGAAATGTAGGGCCAACAGGGCGAGTTTTCGGAACATTTTCTGGAACTCCCACGGGGAGGTATACAACTGTAGGGAAAGATACTGCGTGCTTTCTTTGTGTAGGCAACCCATGGTGTGGTGAATTAAAGAAATTCCTCTCTGTGCTATCACATAACATGAACATTACCCACACTGGGAGCCAACAATTAAAAGAAATTAAGCACAAAGAGCATAAAATTAAGGGTTTGGTATATGAATGTAAAAGTTTGCTTGGATGACTAAAACCCGAAGGGAATGTATTTATTTCTGTGCTGTTTACACGAACCAAAACAAAATTACAAATCTTACTGCAGATTTGACTGGACATGGGCCGACTCAGTTATTGAAGGGAAGGGGGAATGAATCGTCTCACTGTTATTCGTCATTAATTGTCATGTAGTGCTGTCGGTTGCAGGCGCTACGTCGGTACAGCTCGAGTCGGCTGTTGTCGACAGCAGTCTCGCCTTTGCGGCCGTTGTCGGCTGCGTGGCCGAAGCTGTGATCATGGTGTCGGAAGGCGGATGTTAGTGGTGGTTGGAAGAGCGCTCATGTCCTCTCACTTCAGCGCTGTCTCGCCAGATGACCCTTCTCTCCTCATCCACTTCACAGCTCAATACTTCCTCGAAATTTTCTCCTCTCATGACGTTGTCATTGGCGGACTCAATTTACAATGTAGCCCAATGGCAGATCGCCGAGTCATGGACGTGCCTCTCTCAGTGGAGGGTGGAAATACTTCATATAGCGTGAGCTGGTGTGTGCCTCAGGAACTGGCATCTTTCTCACGATGTCACATTATCACAATGTTTTTCTGCATTCCGGAGCTGTTGTTGGAGCTGGTACACTTCACTTCTTTGTGACCGCTGTCTCTGTGTGAGGCCTGGGCAGACTCATGTTTGAGCTTCGTCTCAGAGTCTGCTGGCGTCCATGATTTATCAGGAACGTCCTTACTGGTGAGAAAAACTTCTTAATAACGGTGCTTTCTTCACACGCCCCCATGCATGATTTCCCTGCGCTTTGTGTATGCTCCTCCCTGTGCCCGTGGGGTGCTGTAATTGTCGGCACATTCCTGCTCTCTAAGGCAGGTAAAATAACTGCCAATAGGCCAGAAGAAAATGGTTCAAACGGCTCTGAGCACTATGGGACTTAACAGCTGAGGTCATCAGTCCCCTAGAACATAGAACTACTTAAACCTAACTAACCTAAGGACATCACACACATCCATGCCCAAGGCAGGATTCGAACCTGCGACCGTAGCGGTCGCGCGGTTCCAGACTGAAGCGCCTAGAACCGCTCGGCCACCATGGCCGGCTAGGCCAGAAGAACTCACATGTGTTCGCAAGTACATTCCTGACATTTCATCCTAATGGCTGCAGATGTTCACGAGTTCTCGGCACACTTCTTATTGTCAGCGAGGTTCTTCGCGACGTTTCCCTTCTGGAGCGAGGCGAGGGCGTCCTCCCGTCTTCCTGCGGTGTGCTCGTAGAATGGCTGCAGTGTCCTCGCCTCAGGGTGTCTGGTTCCCTTCTCCGCCTAGGCCACTTGCGTTACGAGTTGGAGAAAGTGGCCGTGGGCAGAAGTGGCATCTGCTTCGTCTTGCTACAGTACAATCGTAATGAAAATATAGAGTGCCCGAAAAATAAAGTGTTCCACCCACAAGTCAACGAAACCTCACAGTTTGAGACGGTAGTATGTTATTTCAATGATTATAAAACCAAGTCAGATTTACAAAGAAGACGGCAGTACGGACCGATTTATCAGTACGAGATTGCAACCCCTCTGACCTGGATATGTGTATGGATTTGGTTGTATCTTCTCCTGAAGAAAACTGGCGTACAACTGTTGAAACTGATCTTTGATATTCTCGACACTGGCTTTGGGCAGAATTGTCGGCTGAGCTGCTCCCACACATTCTGTCAAGAACGTGTCTGGGGAACTTGACACAGTAGTGCCTCAGCATCACGCAGATTGTCGTAAACACATGTGTCATGCCTGGACGAGCAATGTCCTGTTGAAAGACGGCAAACTGAGTTAAAAATCTGTCTCAGCGCAACTAACTCGAAGTCCGAATAGATTTCACACGCAAAAATACAAATTCTGCTAAACAACTAGTAGAGTTTTATTACTGCAGAATATCCCTAGGACCCCGCTGAACTGACGTGAAGTATTTCATAGTGTTGTGACCAACTACGCGAAAAAATTCTATCACCGAAAAGCAAGCACCTGGATCGCTCCTCAGACAAACATGGTTCTCGCCTCTCCAGATCCATACCAGACAGTGCAGATACGGAAGACAAAGATACCTGCAGTAGTTTTAAGGCCTTGGCTCTCCCCTCTACGGAAACCTATGTCTCTACCTCAGGTAATGACTTGAGGCTATATCCAGCCTCTGTTAGAACGTTTTAAATATAAATGCCATTAAAAATCTGACTAGATGCCATTAGATGCGCACTAAAACTCGAAACGTAGCTAGTACACTAACCTGTATAGCAGTAAATTAATTTTAAATAACTGGCAGTGTTACCAGCAGAGATAAAAATAGTTCATGATCTCTCTGCCTTCAATTATCACAGTGTAAACATATGTGGCACCTCTTTCGTACAGGAATTTTCCTGCTTTTTCCATTGTTACAATCAGAATTAATGTAGCTCTACCAGTTTTAGAATTATGGGCAAAAGTACGTGAATTACTAATCAATTAATTGAAAATGACAATTAAAAATGTAAAGCTTACAACTAATGTTTGTAGGTGGTATGTTATTACGTCTGCCACCACATAGAGCCTTGTTATTAACATAGCGGCCTTGGATAAAATGACAAACCCATCTTAATCAAAAGTTCAATTAAAAATGAGTAACTAGTTAATTAAACACATTATGAAACATGTGAATCGCTTCTGGTAAGTGCACTGATGAGCGCTACAAACTGATAATCTGGTCTTTTCTGAGTAATAAAAGTTGTAAAACTTAATGATTATTCACCGGTTTTCAGTAAAACAAATGACCTCAGTGCTATATCTTCCCAGACGTATTACCAATAGAAGATATCTGCTCATCAACAGAATCGCTTTTACCTCCTATCTGAATGAAGTACCGTACTTCCCTTTATCTGTAAAAGTTTTCACTGCGCTTGAATGAACTTGAACAATAAAAATCTTCCCTTTGTGTGTGCCACTGGGAAAATCTGACACCATGATTCAAATAGCTCTGAGCACTATCGGACTTAACTTCTGAGGTCATCAGTCCCCTAAAACTCAGAACTACTTAAACCTAACTAACCTAAGGACATCACACACATCCATGTCCGAGGCAGGATTCGAACTTGCGACCATAGCGGTCGCGCGGTTCCAGACTGCAGCGCCTAGAACCGCTCGGCCACGCCGGCCGGCCTGACACCATGTCTGGAGCATTCAAAATCTGAAAGGCTCATGAGCTGGATCACCTTGCACCGATCCGCCATGCTGCAACAACAGCTACTTGTCAGATGCTCATTCGCCTGCAGTCCGCAACAAAGTGGGCGCAAAGCTGTGCTGGTATAAGCTGGCACCAGCACACCAAGCAGTAAAGAGGTTAAGCGAAGCTCGACAGAGGCCAACAACAGACTCACAGGAGACGCGCTGCCAATGCCTTCTCTGCCACAAGTATTTAGATGGTCGCCACGGACTGGAGGGCCAGTTAGCTTGAGTCTGTCGCACGGAGTGAGTTCCAGTGTGTCACCGAGACAGCGCCACAGTCAGAACCTCTAGCTAAGAACCAGGTAGAACATACTGAACACAATAGTGTATGTAGCGGACTTTGTACTTCGCTAGCAGTGAGCCTAAAGTGGACTACAATAGAAAACTTGTACAACAGCACATGAAAGGTTAAACTGCTCTTTGTTTGCGTTTACACTACAGGCCATTACAATTGCTGCACCATGAAGATGACGTGCTACAAACGCAAAATTTAACCGACAGGAAGAAGATGCTGTGATATGCAAATCATTACCTTTTCAGAGCATTCACACAAGGTTGGCGCCGGTGGTGACACCTACAACGTCCTGACATGAGGAAAGTTTCCAACCGATTTCTCATACACAAACAGCAGTTGACCGGCGTTGCCTGGTGAAACGTTCTTGTGATCCCTTGTGTAAGGAGGAGAAATTCGTACCATCACGTTTCCGACTTTGATCAAGGTCGGATTGTAGCCTATCGCGATTGCGGTTTATCGTATCGCGACATTGCTGCTCGCGTTGGTCGAAATCCAATGACTGTTAACAGAATATGGAATCGGTGAGTTCAGGAGGGTAATACGGAACGCCGTGCTGGATCCCAAAGCCCTCGTACCACTAGCAGTCGAAACGACAGGCATCTTATCCGCATGACTGTAACGGATCGTGCAGCCACGTCTCGATCCCTGGGTCAACAGATGGGGACGTTTACAAGGCAACAACCATCTGCTCGAACAGTTCGACGACCTTTGCAGCAGCATGGACTATCAGCACGGAGACCATGGTTGCGGTTACCGTTGACACTGCATCACAGACAGGAGCGCCTGCGATGGTGTACTGAACGACGAACCTGGGTGCACAAATGGCAAAACGTCGTTTCTTTCGGATGAATCCAGGTTCTGTTTACAGCGTCATGACGGTCACATCCATGTTTGGCGACATCGCGGTGAACTCACATTGGAACAATGGAAGCATGTATTCGTCATCGCCATACTGGCGTATCACCCGGCGTGGTGGTATGGGGTGCCATTGGTTACACGTCTCGGTCACCTCTCGTTCGCTTTGACGTCACTTTGAAAAGTGGACGTTACATTTTAGATGTGTTGCGACCCGTGGCTCTACTCTTCATTCGATCCCTGTGAAACCCTACATTTCAGCAGGATAATGCACGACCGCATGTTGCAGGGCCCGTACGGGTCTTTCTGGATACAGAAAATGTTCGACTGCTGCCCTGTCCAGCACATTCTCCAGATGTCTCACCAATTGAAAACGTCTGTCAATGGTGGTCGAGCAACCGGCTCGTCACAATACTCCAGTCACTACTCTTGATGAGCTGTGGTATCGTGTTGAAGCTGCTTGGGCAGCTGTAAGTGTACACGCCATCCAAGCTCCGTTTGACTCAATGCCCAGGTGTATCAAGGCCGTTATTACGGCCAGAGGTGGTTGTTCTGGGTACTGATTTCTCAGGATCTATGCACCCAAACTGCGTGAAAATGTAATCACATGTCAGTTCTAATATAATATATTTGTCCAATGAATACTCGTTTATCATCTGCATTTCTTCTTGGTGTAGCAATTTTAATGGCCAGTAGTGTACAAAGAACCCCAGTTAATAATTGAGTGCAGTTTGTGTTGTAAAAAGAGGATCCCAGCCACCAAACAACATCCTCTCCATGTTTCCCATGGTACAGCTCTACAGAGACAACGAGATGACAAAAAAAAAATCAACATAAATCAGTCACCAATACCCAGATATGGTATGTTGGGACACAGGTTTCTCAGATGATGACGCAGTGTATCACCAAAATATCAGAAAATTGGGACCATTTCCAGGTCACGGCCATGCTTGTCAGTGACACTTGTCTGGGATGCTGCAGAACCGCGATTCATTGCTGAACACAATGCGATGCCATTCAACAGCATTCTATGCTACCCAGTCATGGTTGCACTCCAAATACAGCTGCTTTGGCAGTGGTCATCACGTCAGCCGACGCCTAGAACGGTAATGCCGCACTTCTGCTGCTGGTAGTGTCCAACCAATCATGGCAGAGAGTGTTACAGGGAGTCAATTACCTGTTTTCCTTCGGTAGGCACAAATGTGTCGGGATGACCAAGTGCTCGGTGCACAATACGGCAATCCTTCCTTGTAGAAGTCAGGCGTAGTAACTGGAACCCTGACGACTAGCATGCTTATCCACACGTCCCCATGCAGCGGGAAAAAAAAGTTCAAATGGCTCTAAGCACTATGGGACTTAACATCTGAGGTACTGAGGTCATCAGTCCTCTATACTCAGAACTACTTAAACCTAACTAACCTAAGGACATCACACACATCAATGCCGAGGCAGGATGCGAACCTGCGACCGTAGCAGCAGCGCGGTTCTGGGCTGAAGCTCCTAGAACGGCTCGGCCATCGCGGACGGCCCATACAGCCCAACAGGGGGCCACTGTCACATTTGAATGCCGCACAAATCTGGATATTGCTCGATTCGGCTGTCCAGCCAAATGGAGATTCACAATGAGACCCCTTTCGGACTGTCCCATATACTAAGAACTGTTCCATGCCAGTCTTGCACGGGGCAGTAAAACCAGTATAATTTTCAAAGTCCCAGAGCGGAGCTATCTCGCTACATTACGACAATGTCGAAACGAGGCGGCCGCACTGAAAACATTTTGCCACCGAGACTTGGTCAGGCCAAAACACAACATCGGCGTTTGTGGCGAGCCAGGGAGGAGACTTCACCAGAACGTAGTGGGTCAGGACAGCCAGGCAGCATCACGTCACATTCACTATGTGATGAAAGAGAGGGTAAAGCGAACGCGACAAAAGACGCCAAGAGCTCTTGCGAACCATATCTGTAACAATCCCGCTAAGCAAGCACAGCAGATACCGCTGATACTTTCGTAATGGCAAATCCCATACGGTCATGATGAATGGCATCTGTAAACATTAGCCACTACTGCGCCCTACAAATACCCCAGCAGTTTAGCTTGTAACGCTGTCAGCCAGACAGATCGATGGCACATGTGGCATTCACATTCGATACTCTGACTGCAGAGAACTGATGTTAGGCACAAGTCTACTGTACATGTCCTGCACGCTACGGACGACAACAGTCGCTACTGGGTGAGATGGCTACTTCGCCATAATCATGTCTCAGAGTTCTATACCACATTCTGCCTCTCTCGCAGATAGGAGGACCTGGAGGTCTTTCTGTCTCACCAGGGTCAGGACTCGAGCGCTGCTGACATCCTGCCAGACTGAATAGGACCTACCTGGACAGAAGGACTATATCGTCGAACTTCACGGCTACAAGGTAACCGTAATCGCCGTATGACGAAGAGGTGTGGTGAGCGGGAGGACAGAGCACCCCCAAGACCGCGTGTGTAAGTTCACCACTCACTGCCACGGCGTCGCGGTACAACCTGAGCTGGGGCCACCGCGAGTTGCGAACCGCCAGTGCAGCAGCCGGCTGGAACGAAGTGTACGGTGTCAGCTGCCTCGAGCGGGCTGAAGGCCGCTTACGACGCGATTTCTCAGCGGGCATTGACAGGCGATCCCAACCACGAGTCAAGACACTACCTCTGTTTTTATGAAAATAAATAACTAATTCTGAATCTTCTTTCACTGTGCCTACCGTCGACACAGGTCACTACCATCCTTCCAAAGAGAATTGGCAAGGAGGGACCTGGAAGACTTCCTCCTGACACAGAATCAACTGTATTCATGCCCCCCCCCCCCCAGTAATCGCCCCTTGCGTGACAGAGTATGTAGCATCTCTCTGACCTTCTCAGTGTTCATTCAATTTCTGACGCAGTTCACGCCCCTTATATGCCCTACTAGGACTTATGACAACAGTAAGATCGAACAGTACTAGTGCACCTCAGTGGTCATTCTACTTGTCACAGATAATTGCAGCTGCAGTAATCTACTTATTCACCAACGGTATGTGGGAGTACCCGCCATATTGAAAGTACACCACCGGTTCGGGATGTTTCACTTTTTTTGTCATTTCGCTGGCCACTAACGAAGGAAGTTTATATGTTGTGCGTATACAATATAGTACGATGGATACGTGACTAAATTTGAAGACGGTATGGGATATACAAGGTTGGAAATGTAGCACAAGGAGCCCACACCTCTGGCAGCAACAGGCGCTTCAACTCGGTTCTGCATCGAGTCGAACTCACAATTTGTAGCATCGTACCCGAAGTCTCTCGGGGTCCTTTGATTTGGAGCCGAGTGAAGGGACTCATCTAAAGGCTTTGTCGACTCTGTGACGGTGTTGTCTGAAGATTTCTGGACCTTCTTTATCACGTGGAGATTTCTAGAACTCCCCGTGCCAGGCCAGGGGAGCACTACATAAAGGAAGCAGCTAATCGTGTGGCAGAGTACTTGTACAGTGCATACTAAGGTTTTTTAGGTTACGCAATAGTCTGAGGTACTGTGATGATCATGCACCAGACGACACGCAGTTAGCGAAGTCAGACTGCGTTCAGAGTAAAGACACATCGAATATCAAAGTTCTGTTAGTAAGTTGCCGAGGTATTCGTAACAAAGATCCCGAATTTAGAATTTACTGCTCTCCAGGAAAGTTTTCGCTCTCTAGGGACCGAGAGCTGGCTGAAAGCCTACGTAGAAAGCACTGAGATGCTTAGCGAGTCATGGAATATGTATCAGAAAGAGAGATTATATCGGAAAGACAAATTAGATGCCATAGGAGGAGTGTTTCTCGCAGTTGACAAAAATATTGTGTCTATTGACTTCGAATTTGTGTGTAACGGTGAAGCTATCTGGACACGTATAACAGGTCTAGATGAAATCATGTAACCCGCTGGATATTTTAATCGGCCACCCGATTTCGCTGTGACAGTCCTAGGGCGATTCAAAGAAAGTAAGTATACAGGCAGTAGTGCGTTAATAAACAGATCATACAATATTAGTTTGAGGTAACTTTAACCTACCGAGTATAAACAAACTGGAACACCTATGAATTCACTGTTGGTGGTACGGACAGACTGTCTTGTGAAGTACTTCTAAACACGCTTTGCGAAAATTGCCTCGAACAACTATTTTGGCAATCAATACGTAATGGAAATATTACATAACTTGTAAGTACAAGCAAACTTGACCTTATCCATAGCTTTAGTAAAGAAATAGCGATCAGTAACCATGATATGATCATAGCGACGATAGTTACTACAGTTAACAAAATGGTTCAAATGGCTCTGAGCACTATGGGACTCAACTGGTGTGGTTATCAGTCCCCTAGAACTTAGAACTACTTAAACCTGCCTAACCTAAGGACATCACACACAGCCATGCCCGAGGCAGGATTCGAACCTGCGACCGTAGCAGTCGCACGGTTCCGGACTGCGCGCCTAGAACCGCGAGACCACCGCGGCCGGCTACAGTTAACAAATTCGTCAACAACGTGAGGAGTGTGTTTATGTCAGAAAAATCAGATAACCATCTGTCAGTAGTTATTATCCCACTTAGACAATGATTTATCTCCAGTATGACGGACATAGAGGGATTATGGAAAAAATTTTAACTGATTGTAAATCGTGCTCGGCAGTCTCAAGTGCCAAGTAATTGGATTAAGGGTTGAAAGGGCCCATCGTGGTTTAATGATGAAATTCGTAACATGCTGAGGAAACAGAGACTGCTGTATTTTTGTGCTCAAGGAGGTCAATAGCACTATGATACTGTTGATATAATTTAAGTGAGATATCGTTAAATAAATTCCGGATTTGTTACGTAAACATTTCACAAAAGCAATGCTCATTGTGTATGACAAGAGAGAAATGTTGTTTCTTTTTCTCTTATTTTGACACATTGCTAAAAATAAATAAATCGTGGAGCGTAATATGTATAATATAAAACATTACAAACATGTACCGCAGTTATGTAGCCGGAGCCGTCAGTAGGAAGTCACGTATGATCTTATGGGCTACCTTCTTTGATGTGGGTAATGGTCTGTGATTCTCCTCTGTCACAAAGTGGAATGGCTGCCAAACCCCATTTGTGTAAAACGTATGCGCATCTTACGCTTGGGTTCCAATTCAGTTTAACACTGATAAAGTAATGCGTGACAGGTCAAATCGTGGCTTTTTTTTTTTTTTTTTGTAACATGTGGCATATCATTATTTAATTATTTGTTGTACAGCCCATTCTTCAGTCCATGCTTTTGAAGGGCTGAACTCATGCTGCACAATGACCCTTGCCGATTTTGTTGGTGGTCGTCCAGAGTGGAGTCAATTAATGGTTTGTATTATCGTTGTCTTGATGACCCACCAGGGTAGCCGAGAGCGCTAATGCGCTGCTTCCTGGACTTGTATAAGCTTGCCAGCTCAGGATCGAATCCGCCCAGCGGATTAATCATGGGGGCCAGTAGACCAGCCAGCCTGTATGTGTGGTTTTAGGCGGTTTTCCACATCCCACTAAGTGAATACCGGGCTGGTCCCCACATTCCTCCTCAGTTACACGACTCGCAGACATTTGAAACGCGTTCGCACTACTCCATGGCTTACTCTAGATACAGGCAGTTGGGGTACACTAATTCCGTCCCAGGAAGGGTATCTGGCCACCCTCTGCAATTAAGACTGCGAAATCAATAGTAAACCAGGCCGACTCCACATTGCCGCGGGAATAAGACCTCAAGAAAATGAACTGAAATGATCATCGTTACCTTGATAGGTTGATAGATTTTTACCACCTACAATTTTATTCTGATCGTTCCTGAGAGCATTTATGCTTTTTGATAACGCCTTCAATTATTCTCATGGTGTTATTTAACTTGAAGTTCTCGTTTTTTGTAGCCAGTACTCAACGACCGACAAGATAACACCAAGAGCACAAGAATGCAGGGTGAATCCTGGAGGGCCATGCCATAGCAACTGGACGATGTTGTTCCTCGTTTTCAATATTTTGGCTGTTTATTTAGATGCCAGGTGGAGTTCTATAGAGGGTTACCCGCTGGTGCTTTGATGTTTTATTATGAACACATGTAGTGTTTTCAAACTGTTTGCGTGAGCTTTCTTCCGGCAGTACAAGCAGGAAACCCCGAGTGGGGTAGCACCGTGGGTGGCACACTGGACTCCCATTCGGGAGGACGAGGGTTCAAACACACATCCGATCATCCTGATGTAGATTTTCCGTGATTTCCGGTTAAAGTAAATGCCAGAATTGTTCCTTCGCAAGGGCACGGCCGCTTTTCCTCTCCATCCTTCCCTAATCCGAAGAGGAGGAGGAGATTAGTGTTTAACGTCCAGCCGAAAACGAGGTCATTAGAGACGGAGCAAAAGCTCGTATTAGCGAAAGATCTGGAAGGGAACAGGCCATGCCATTTTAAAAGGAACCATCACGGCATTTACCTGAATCGATTTATGGAAATCACAGATAAAGAATCAGTATGGCGGGACACGTGTCTGAACCTTCGTCCTCCCGAACGCGAGTCCAGCGTGCTAACCACAGCGCCACCTCGCTCGGTTGGCGAATCCGAGCTTATGCTCCGTCTCTAATGACCTCGTTGTCGACGAGACGTTAACGACTAATCTGCTCCTCCTAATTCCTTCTCTTCCAAGCAGGAAACTTCCGTTTTGGTTGCGTTTTACTGAACTCTCTATTTGCGGAAGTAATATCCCTCTACATCTAGGTCCACCATTAGTATCTCTTCTGACTGTAGAATAGAAGTACACCTAGTTCCAAGTACGCGTTGTTGGCGTAACCAACATTCCTTGATTTTGTTCATCACCTGTATGCAAGCTGAAAAGAAACGGAGCAAACACTGACCCCTGTGGTAACCATTCTTTACTTTTTCTTGCGGAAGTGATGTTGAATCCCCTAACACCATGGAATTCTTGGTCGGTTAACATTTGTTCGGTCAGTCGAGAGCTTTTTTTTTTCCAGGGAATTGCTCGAGGAAGCCTGTATATCAGGCCTTCACTCCATACTCTATCGTATGACGCTGATAAGTCAGTGAATGTAGCACTTTTGATGTTTCTGAAACTATTACATGTTCCTGGCAAAATTTATAACATTTATTTGGAGCTCCAATGTGGGCAGAGATCGAAGAAATTAAGAAACGAGCTATAGTGACCGTAAACATGTTGTCATAGCTAGTACAAAATGGTAGCTGCTCAAACAGACTTCAGGACATTTGGAAGAAGGTCGATATTGTTGTAAAGAATTCTCAAATGAGCACATTTAGCGAGGCAGGAAGGTCATCTTGCAGAAGAGCTACCCCCAGCCAGTAACGTTCTCATGCAGAATAACTACCTTTTGTACGATAAAAGCTGCTATGGGGGACATCCATCTTGACTTCCATGCGATCTGTGTTACTAATCGGAGGCACCTTGAGAACTGTGGACTGCGTGATTAGTGCAAGCAACCTGTATCCTTCCAAGCTTGATATCTGCCTCTACGGTGATGGCCACTTCCAGCGGCGTAATCGTGTGTATCAGAGGGCCACAATCGTTGCAGTGCTTTGAGGAGCATGATGGTGAACTCTCGTGTACGTTTTGACCATTAAATTAACCTGATTGAAACCCAATGGAACACATCTGGGACATTATTTGGTGGCAGCTACGAGCCAAACAAACCATCGGCCCGTAATTTTTGGAAATGCCACGACTTGCGCATAGACAGCTGGAGCCACACAGCATCAGAATCCTACCAAGGACTCGTCGAATCCAAGTTACGCAGAATCGGTGCTAGGCTGCCTTCAAATAGCTAGAGCTACATACATGTAAGTAGTACCTCGAGTGTCAAATTGGGACACTGTCATCACGACAGTTGTTTCGTTAGGTGTCTCACGGGCTTTATATCGTTATCTGAAACAGACATAAGTTTTCTGTAGAGATAAACATTAAAGGTAAGGGAATATATTGCTGTCACTTAGAGTGATTTCCTACTTATTTCATCCTTCCAGTTTCCTCTTTAGCCATGTCTACCCTACATTTCAACACTAGTGTTTTCGAATATTCAAGGTAAATCGAAATGACGTAATCGATAATATTTTTAACAGACAATATTATTCTCTGCAAGAGCGCAAATGTGGTAGAATAGTTATGAACGGGAACAGCTCGCCTCTGGGTTGACTTGTATGCCCATGTCTGGCGGCTTTCCTAATGTTTCGATTTCCAGTCAAACATTGTGACAAATACACCAAGTCAATGGAAGTGAGGACCTGTTGTGTTACAGTTTACGGTTTCAGGGCTGACTTGTCTTACCCTTCGCTCTGTAAAGCTGCAGCTTTAAAACAGGTAAATAATACAGACATCAAAAAAAGTTTTGCTTCACCCCTGTTCCCAGAACCTGAAGATAGACGTCGACTGTGGATATTGTAGCACAGACACAGCCCCAATGACTGCTCAGAGATGTCACTAAACCCGCCCAAAAATTTAGACAACCATGCATGAGCAGCGTCTATTAGACGGAGGGGGTCCGACAGCCGATTAGTTCATGTAATTCCACCAGGAAGGAGGTACACGGCTCGTGTTGTCCGTAGTTCAACCATGTCTAGACGGACCGTAACCTGGTTCGATCGCGTCCGCATTGTTACTTTGTGCCAGGAAGGGCTCTCAACAAGTGTCCAGGCGTCTCGGAGTGAACCAAAGTGATGCTTTTCGGACATGGAGGAGATACAGAGAAACAGGAATTGTCGATGACATGCCTCGATCAGGCCGGCCAAAGGCTACTTATGGATTATGGCTCGGAGGAACCCTGACAGCAACGCCACCATGTTGAATAATGCTTTTCGAGCAGTCACAGGACGTCGTGTTACGACTCAAACTGTGCGCAATATGGTGCATTATGCGCAACTTCACTCCCGACGTCCATGGCGAGGTCTATCTTTGCAACCACGACACCATACAGCGCAATACAGATGGGCGCAACAACATGCCGCTCAGGAATGGCATCACGTTCTCTTCACCGATGAGTGTCGCATATGCCTTAAACCAGACAATCGTCGGAGACGCGTTTGCAGGCAACTCGGTCAGGCTGAACGCCTTAGACACACTGTCCAGCGAGTGCAGCAAGATGGAGGTTCCCTGATGTTTTGGGGTGGCGTTATGTGGGGCCGACGTACGCCGCTGGTGGTCATGGAAGGCGCCGTAACGGCGGTACGATACTTGAATGCCTTCCTCCGACCGATAGTGCAACCATATCGGCAGCATATTGGCGAGGCATTAATTTTCATGGATGATAATTCGCACCGCCATCGTACACATCTTGTGAATGGCTTTCTTCAAGATAACGGCATCGCTTGACTAGAGTGGGCACCGTATTCTCCTGACATGAACCCTATCAAACATGCCTGGTATAGATTGAAAAGGGCTGTTTATGGACGACGTGACCGAATGACCAACCACTCTGACGGATCTACGCCGAATCGCCGCTGAGGAGTGGGACAATCTGGATCAACAGTGCCTTGACGAACTTGTGGATAGTATGCCACGACGAATACAGGCATGCACCAATGCAAGAGGGCGTGATACTGGGTATTAGAGGTACCGGTGTGGACAGCAATTTGGAACACCACCTCTGAAGGTCTCCTGTATGGTGGTACAACATGCAATGTGTGGTTTTCGTGAGCAATAAAAAGGGCAGAAATGATGTTTATTCTTATCTCTGTTTTAATTTTCTGTACAGGTTCCGGAACTCTCGGAACCGAGGTGATGCAGTACTGTTTTTGGTGTGTGCATTTATCTACCGGCAAAGCTTTTGTTACTCAGAGGAGTAATAGAGCTACCTTGAATACGTAACGTGCACT
This sequence comes from Schistocerca nitens, assembly GCF_023898315.1. Classification (NCBI taxonomy): domain Eukaryota; kingdom Metazoa; phylum Arthropoda; class Insecta; order Orthoptera; family Acrididae; genus Schistocerca; species Schistocerca nitens. Next base: position 144,993,517 of record NC_064620.1, on the reverse strand, counting down.
ATAACATGCACTACTGTATCAGTTTCGGATATCACTGTCAAATCACATGGGAAGTTAATTTAATTTAATTGCTTTGAAGTACAAAGTAAAACCTGCAGATAAAGTGATATTGAAAGAAAATGTGAAGTGATTTGCGGTATCATAAAGCAACTGCATATTGAGCTGTGGGTGGGAATGATAAGATAATTATCCCTCACATTATTTTGTTGACGAAAAGAACTGAAAATAACGGAAAATGAGCTTCACATTGTGATTACAGCCTTCAAGAGATCGATAATAAGGGACAGTATGGATAGCCGTGAAATATTCCGAAAATTGTCTACAGTAAGACTATCCCAAAGACCAATTTTTCGGCACATTTTAAACTTGATCAAACTTTGTGGCATGAACTTACGGTTCGATGAGTATCACTAAACTGACGGGAGAAGAGTAGAGAAAGACTTATCCATGTTGTCATGATGCACAAAAGTGACCTTTCCCCATCTCCGTCTCTCTTTCTCTCTCTCCTTCTGTCTCTCTCTTTCTCCCTATGTGTGTGTGTGTGTGTGTGTGTGTGTGTGTGTGCGTTACTTCTTGCTACACCAAATGAATCTTTGTATTGTAGGAACCGAAAACATCAGTAGCGCACGCAAGTTTTTACAGCGACGTGGTGCCTCTCCTTGTAACACCAAACCTCACTACTAGCCATTAAGAAGTATGTTCTGTAGCGCGTGCTTTACTTATTAGCGTAGTCCTTACTATAGATATGCTTCACATATATTAAGGATCGTTGAGAAAGAAAGCTAACAGCGACCAATGCCTTTCACGCAATTCATTTTACTGTCATGACATTTTTCGTCCCATTATATGATATCTGTTCTAGATAGAAGGCGAGTGGCATAAGCTCGAACGTTGACTACGTCCAAGTGTCAGCACCCAGGAAATCAAGGATCAGTTACAACAATTCTGAGCCAGTTATGAAACCTTTGCATCATAATTAGTACACTGATACAGGTCAGAGAGTGCAAAGTCATACTGATAATTGGCCTCATACAGCCTAGCTGCTTCTAAACTTGACTCGGTATGGTAATCGCTGAAAAAACATCTCATACCCTCCCAGTCAGTGAAGTTTCCTCCTCACCTTCTAGGCAGTTTACCTTTTTGCAGGCAGAATGAATGACGGAGAAATTGCAGGGCATTACAAAAATGTTGAGATGTACTGCCCTTAACCTCGTAGAGGTGAAGAACATAGCTACAGCGTAAAGGAAATGAAGAGAGAGATATCGCCTTGTCTGAGGGTCAGAATTGGAGCTCGTGGTCAGGAACGAGATGGTTTGATACAGTCACGCCATAATTCACGGTTCATTATTAATCTGGCTTCAAACCCTTTTTTCACAGGTGACATAATTCTAAAGGACGAAGTCGGCCAATGCGAAGCACCTGGTCTCCTAATTCGCTGCTGCCTTGTTAGCGGCAAATGTCTTTAGCGTCGCGTCAACTGCGAGCGGTGACGGGTGCTCACGACTCGTGGGACGCTGTCTAACAGGATTAATAACAGCGCGGCGACGTGGCGAGTTCGTGCGGCCGTTGCTCGTGTGGCGTCCAGCGCCTGCGTCCATCAGTCCCACCACGTGCCAACAGTCTGGCGCTCTCCGGGCATCCTGCCACCGGTGCTTACCCTGCTCACAAATGCGCTACTCTTCCGTCATGAGGAAGCGATGACCTTCCGCCGCTTGTCTTGCACTTAGCAACTCTTAGTTTACTGATAAACGCTCCACATATTCAGCACTGTGTTCGTCGAATAGCTTCTTCTGTTGTTGATGTGGTCTTGACCCCATGGAATTGTTTAATCCAGTTCTCCACACCACATTATTCAGTGCAAACCTACTCATCTTTGGGTAGCTACAGCACGATACATCTATTTGAGAGTGCTTACTGTATTTGGGCTTAAGTATCCCTCTACAATCACACGCTTCCCTCCACTACCAAAACTGACGATCCCTTGAGGACCCAGTTTGTATCCCGTCAACCGATCACTTCTTTTCGACAAGTTGTGCCATAAATTTGTCTTCCCCACAGTTAGCTTCATTATTTCCTGATTGCTTACTCGATCTACATAATTAATCTTCAGCATTTATCTCTAGCATTACATTTAAAAAACCTCGTTTTCTTCTTGCCTGAACTGTTAATCGTCACTTCTGCTCAAAGCTATACTACAGCCAAATACCTTACATAATCGGATATCTATTACTTCAGCGTAATGCTTGAATTTACATGGCAAGCGAACCTCACTTTTTACCTATTAACATTCACACTTGACCTTATCACTGTTCCCAGTCAAAGCTAAAGATTTGAGCTTATGCTTGGCTTAATTAGGAACCACCATTGACTAACACTACATATTAAACACAATTGTGAGTTGACTTGCTAACACGTTTCTTCGAAAGATGTACAGGAGAGATTTCATATCTCTACAATGTATCTTAAGAAATATTTGACAACTTATAAATTTATATTTGCTGCTAACAAAATACTCGTTCCCGTAAATGCTTTTCTTGCTATTACCAACCTCTTTACTTCGGCCATCGTCAATTATTTTGATCCCCAAATAGCAAAACCTGTTGTCGCTGTTACTGTGTAATTAACTCAGTATCGCCTGATCTCCCTCGATAACATCACTGTTGTGGAATATAAATTCGAGGTCCAACTTCAGGGGATGAAAATTCGGGAGCTAGCAAGCGACACTGGAACAGAATCGAATAGTGAGCAAGTTTCCCGCCCTCACAAGGATACAGTAGTCGAGAAAACATGTCAGCGAAAAGGATAGGGTGACGGAACCTAAGAATGCCTTACAGTTTTTGCAGAGCCACTGCTTCCTTAGGTACCATTTTTCGACTTGTTTAGTTGATTAGTTCGACCTCATTCCCTTATCCTCCTTTTAATTCTGTTGATGTTTATACTATAACCCCTTTTCAAGACACCAACCAATCAGTTCACCTGGTCTTCGAAATCCTTTGCGTCTCTGACGGGAATACAATGTCATCAGCAAATCGCACAGTTTCACTATCGTCTCCCTCAGCTTTAATTCTCTTTTCAAATTTCTCCTTAGTTTTCCGTAGAATTACTAAGCGTACAGATTAAACAGCAAGCTTAGGCTGAAACCTCGTCTACCGCCTCAACTACTTCTTCCGTTTCATAGCCTCCGTGTCTTACACCTGCAGTCCGGTTTCTGTACAAATTGCCAATAACCTATCGCTTCCTCTATCTAACTCCTGCTGCCTACAAATTTCCAAAGACCCCATCTACCAAAAAAATTTAAATGTAGTCAGAAGACTTGCTATTGCAGCTGTCGATAGCAGTAACATTGTCATGTCTTTTCAAACTCTAATATTTGCAGCAACCTCATACATCGGAATTTTCTTACTCGCTCGTCTACTGTAACAACGATGTTGTGTCTCCAACCATCAACTACCAACTGACTGACCGAAAAGTTTACAAACGGATGTTCTGTGTTTTCGAATGCTCACTCTACAATACACCAGTCGATATCTCCATCCAAACAGTTCTCAACCACGTTTGTAAAAGGTCAAGCGATTCTAAGTTATTCCAGAAGTCACAGTTCACACTGAAGATAAAGGATTTGCATTATCGGTTTTATCGTTCGCCCGTGAAGGCTTTAAAGTTGTAAAACCAGCACTAATTATTAAAAAAAACATAATATTCACGGAACGTAAAATTTCTCATCCAGAATCATGGTTTTCACTGCTTAGGATTTTATTGTCTGTACAATAGTGACATCGTTCGGTCACAGCCTAACTATCCGTAACCGACAAGTTTGTAAGGAGCACATCTATCACTATAGAACCACGACTTATCTCTGCTCAAGCTACCTGATACCGTTATGCTGCTTTAAGTGCGACCTAAAACGCTACAGCTCAAACATGCCATCAATTTGGTACCTTGACGGTATCTAATCATCACTGAGTGGTCCAACTAGATATGACATACATGAAGAAACGTGACCCGCTGAGACCTGATGAGGCTAGAAGTGCTGTTACACAGAAATGGCATGGGGTCTCTTGTGGAGGTCTGATCTTTTTTTAGTCCAGTGACCTTAGTAACGACTCTATAACGATTCCTTATGGTAGTATGAGCGTTATTCTCACTGCTAATGCTCTCCATCTAGAATGCCGTCTGGTGTTTCAATTACTGAAAAGGATTAACGTCGAATACAAATGGTTCAAATGGCTCTAAGCACTATGGGACTTAACATCTGATGTCATCAGTCCCCCAGACTTAGAACTACTTAAACCTAACTAACCTAAGGACATCACACACCTCCATGCCCGAGGCAGGATTAGAACCTGCGACCGTAACAACAGCGAGGTTCCGGACGTCGAATACATATTTAAAGTGTTGTAAGTTTATATTTCGTTTAAAGCACCGTATTGGGAGTACATCGGCCGCTCCTCACATGTCATAAAGCTCACTATCGTCTTTCATGCACATTGTGTGCTCTTTTCTGTATCTCATAAGTGGTGGGACCGACCTCTGTCTGTCGAATTCAGTGCTTGGGGAGACCGCGGTAAGCCATACATAATTGCCCAGCTTGCAAAGAAGGTCATTACGCAAGAGCACAGTAAATGTTGTTCAATTTCCCGTACCACTGAAGTCAACAATACAGACCTATAATGTGGGTGTCATTCCACAGATATCTCTTAAAAAAAAAAGTGCACGGTCTTTAGGAGACGGGCGTCCTGCAATGTTTGTACAAGTCCTATAATTTAGTGAGCGCAGGTCTCACCTGTAGAGGGAACAGCGATTGCTGGAAATAAAACTGTAGACCACGCAGAATTCCCTTACAACCTTACTTTACGTTCAGTAGACGTACGGTAGAATCTTCGGAAATTCAGTAATCACCGTTCACACGTTAAATGTATGTAGCTGTGTATAGCACCAAGGTTAAATATTAAAAAAGGAATATAAAGACATTAACGGTGGTAGATGAGTTTCTCTATTTGGGCAGAACATTAACTGCTAATGGCCGCAGTAGTGAGATTATAAAATAAAATCTGGCATTAGCAATAAAAGCGTTTCTGAGACAAAGAAGTTTGTTAACAGTGACTATAAACTGGAATGCTAGGAAGTCTTTATAGAAGTTGGAGTTTGTCTATTGCAGAAGTGAAACACTTGGCGCAAGAAGCAAATAGAAACTTTTGAAATATGTTGCTGTTGAAGGAAGCTGAAAATTAGATCTGTATGTCAAATAACTAATGAGGTGTTACTGAATCAAATTTGGGAGATAAATTTATGAAATACGACAATTAAAAGAAGGGACCAATTGATAGGACACAACTCGAGGAATAAAGGAATCATTAAAAAGTTTCCTTTAATTTACGTCTATGGTCATAATCTTTTCCGTTTAACAGATTACCGGGTTCGGTTTTTAATGTCCATCATGAGATCTGTCTCATAAAAACAAAGTCCTACTTTTATTTAACAGATCTGATGATGGTCATTAAAGACCGAAACTGGTAATCTGTTAAACAGAAAAGATTGTGACCATTAGACGTAAATAAAAGGAAACTTATTACATATAAGGGTCACTGTGTTTTTGCGCGACGATGTCGCAGCTTGTGAAGGAATCATTAATTTGATAATTGAGGGAAGTGTGGGAGGGATGGGGGAAAAATTTGGAGAGAGTTCAACGCTTGATTGAAGTAAGCAGGTTGAAATGGATGTAAGTTGCAGTAGTTTTGCAGAGACCCATAAGAAAGGGTTGTGTTGATAACCTCTTGACTGAGCTCCACAAAAACAAGAAACTTAAGGAAGAGAGGATGATTAAAATTCCATTTTAATATAACTTAGTCTCTCATATTCTTGATACGTTCCCTAGGTCACCTCTCCCCAAGGAGTTTAGGGCATATCTGTGGTTACCTCAAAATTTGTTGAAACAGTATTTGGATTAAGTACCAATATTGTACAACTAATGTAGTTTCTCAAGTCTATAAGAAACTGTGCCTTTTCAGCAAAGGCACCTCCGGATGGAACTTGGGAAGGGAAAGAGATTCTTAAGTATGACATTGACGAAATTTTCTCTTTTTTGCGGAGCTCTTTTGTATTCGGGGGATTTTGAAGACTTTTGTTTTCTCAGTTAAACAGCTAATAACAGTAATTTATTTAGTCTAATACTTTAGATATGTTGCACCGGAAAGAACGTCTATTTGTTTTTCATTGTCCATCTCTCAGGTGAATTCATCGCGCTACTCGCGAAGACACAGTAGCTATCGGTGCGGCGGACGAGTGTCGTGGCCCCTGGATGCGGGCAGCCCGCAGCGCAGGCACGTGTGGCCCAGGATTGCAGCGGACGGCGCGTGCTGCGTGCAGTGTGCAGTCGCAACCGGCCGCGCAGATAAGATAGGCCTGGCTGGCTGCAGCTGTGACGTAACTGCTGCGCAGCGCCTCGTGTGCGCTTGCGGTGGCCAGCACGCGCGAGTAAACACCGGCGGCAGTTGCGACAGCCGTGACACCCGCACGCGGCGAGCAACTACCTGCCATTCTCGAAATTTCGGGACTCGCTAATTACTGTCTTGACGAAACTGGAAGAAGTACGAATGCACTGCAGAATAAGACTAGAGCTTTTGAGTAAAGTCGTCAACAAGAAACCTTATTCATTTCCTAAAATGGGAGAAGAGCGGGACAGATTCTTCTCAACACGGTGCTATTTACAGTGCAGACACTGAAGGCTGTTGTCACAATGACCCACACCACAAAAATTTAAAATGAAAATGTTTTTAAATCAATACCTCACGCAATTACGGCAATGTGGAGTGAGATCAATTGCGGGGACAAACGATCTCGTCCATACCTCACTTCATTCAAACTAGGACCTAAAGATTTTTTTACTTCAGGTGACCAGACGTGCACTATAGATCTCTCGAAACTGGGCACATCCATTTTCAAATAACGTTATCTGTTAAGAAGATACCGGATACTGACAGAAAGGTCCATGACATATGGCAGATACACTATGTGATTGGCCGGCCGGTGTGGCCGAGCGGTTCTACGCGCTTCAGTCTAGAACCGCGCGTCCGCTACGATCGCAGGTTCGAATCCTGCGTCGGGCATGGATGTGTGTGATGTCTTTAGGTTAGTTAGGTTTACATAGTTCTAAGTTCCAGGGGACTGATGACCTCAGATGTTAAGTCCCATAGTGCTCAGAGCCATTTGAACCATTTTGAACTATGTGATCAAAAGTATCCGGACACCTGGCTGAAAATGACTTACAAGTACGTGGCGCCCTCCATCGGTAATGCTAGAACTTAATATGGTGTTTTCCCACTCTAAGCCTTAATGACAGCTTCCACTCTCGCAGGTATACGTTCAGTCAGGTGCTGGAAGGTTTCTTGGGGAGTGGCAGCCCATTCTTAAAGGAGTGCTGAACTGAGGAGAGGTATCGATGTCGATCGCTGCGGCCTGGCACGAAGTTGGCGTTCCAAAACGTCCCAAAGGTGTGCTATAGGATTCAGGTCGGGACTCTGTGTGGGTCAGTCCATTGTAGGGATGTTAATTATGGACTGGTGATCGATCGTGTTGAAAGATGCAATAGCCATCCCCCGAATTGCTCTTCAACAGTGAGAAGCAAATAGGTGCCTGAAACATTAATGTAGGCCTGTGCTGTGATAGGGCCATGGAAAGCATCAAACCGAGCCGGTTGGCACAGTGGTTAGCACACTGGACTCGCATTCGGAAGGACGACGGTTCAAACCAATCTCCGGTCATCCTGATTTCGGGTTTCCGTGATTTCCCTAAATCGTTTCAGGCAAATGCCTGGGTTGTTCCTTTGAAATGGCACGGCCGATTTCCTTCCCAATCCTTCCCGAATTCGAGCTCGTGCTCCGTCTCTAATGACCTCGTTGTCGACGGGACTTTAAACACTAATCTCCTCCTCCTCCTCCTACTCCTCCTCCTGGAAAGCAATAAGGGTACAAGCCCCCTCCATGAAAAACTCGAACATACCATAGCACCACCGCCTCCGAATTTTACTGTTGGCACTATGGCACTATACGCGCTGGTAGATGACGTTCACAGGGCATTCGCCATACTCACACCTTGCCATCGGATCGCCACATTGTGTAGCGTGATTCGTCACTCCACACAAAGTTTTTCCACTCTTCAGTCGTCCAATGTTTACGCTCCTTATACCAAGCAAGACGTCGTTAGGCACTTACCGGCGTGATGTGTGGCTTATGAGCAGCCGCTCGACCATGAAATACAAGTTTTCTCACCTCTCGCCTGTCATAGCACTTGCAGTGGATCCTGATGCAATTTGGAATTCCTGTGTGATTTTGTGGATAGATGTCTGCCTATTACCCTCTTCAACTGCCGGCGGTCTCTGTCAGTCAACAGGTGAGGTCGACCTGTACGCTTTTGTGCTGTACGTGTGCCTGCACGTTTGCACCTCACCATCACATCGGAAACAGTGGACCTAGGGATGTTTAGGAGTGTGGTGATCTCGGGGACAGACGTATGACACAAGTGACACCCAATCGCGTGACCACGTTCCAAGTCCGTAAGTTCTGCTGAGCGCTGCATTATGCTCCCTCACGATGTCTAATGACTACTGAGGTCGCTGATACTGATACTGATATTGAGTACCTGGCAGTAGGTGGCAGCACTATGCACCTATATAAAAAACATATGTTTTTGGGGGTGTCCAGAACCTTTCATCACGTAGTTTAGCTTACTAACCTGTAACGTCATTGGAAGATTTCATGAACGCTGTGATCATGATTATGGGAAATTTTAAAGATACCGAAACAAATGATTTGAAAAAATTTCATTCCTGTCACTGATCAATGTCTACATTGCGGGAGAAGTCTGAGGCTTAGAAACTACTCTGCAGAACACAGCTGGAGGGCCACTTTATCGAAACCCATTCACTTCTCCCGTTGGGACGTAGTGTCCTGGAATAAGCTGTAGCCAGCACACCGGTCGGCAAAAAGGTTGCGAGAAGATGGATAGTAGGCGCTGGAGGAAGCGGGCCTATCAGGAGAGAGGCCAGAGACAGACTCGCAAGGCACACGCCGCCAACGGCCTCTCGACCGCAAGTATTCAGATCGCCGCCGCGGATTGGAGGGCCCAGTCAGAGCCAGTCAGTCACAGTCCCAGATAGTCACCCAGTCAGTCGCAGTCGCAGTCAACTTAGTTACTAGCTCAGTTATTGTTCTAGTTGGCGTCTATGGGTTCATTTCACCGACTACGAGAGTGTAGTGTTTATAGCAGGACTGGTACTTCTCCAACAGTGAGGCTAACGTGGACTATTAAGGCAGAGCTCGCACAACAACAACTTGCTTAAAAATAGGTAGCTTTCCGTTCTGGTAAATAAAGAACCCTGTTAATACATTTGTGTAGCTGTGTTTTAGGAAGAGGATACAGGCCACCAAACAACATCCACTCCCTCACTTCCACTGGTTCAAGACTCTACGGTGTCAACGACGAGCCAAAACGTAGATGTTTCAATTTTGGATCAAAAGTGCATACGCCCTACCTCTGTATTGGTACCAAGGCTTGGCGTCCTGCAAAGTCAACCTCGGGCTCGACCCCACTTCAGTCAGCGAGTTATCAATACATCCGAAACGATGGACGGAGCTCTCAGTTCATGTTAGGTTAATGACTTCACATTAGCATCACATCTCATCTGCCCTGCACGTGTCACGCGTACGGAAAGTCGTCAAGCCCCTCTTACACACGTGTCACATCTTTTTACGTCCTTGCGATGGGAGTCATAACCGTATTGCCCAGCACTGAAACCATGAGTTTTTCTTATCGGTGGCATAGAAAATCATTTTAGACTCACTGCAGCTCAATATCGACGCTAAAATGCCTTAGAGGGTGACATAAAGGTTGTCATTCAAAACACCCCTTCCCTTTGAATCTTGATTTCCACACATTATGGCGTGCATTTCGCAATGCGATGAGGTACTATGCGATGTTCTTATTTATTTATTTACACGTCTAGTTCCGTAGGACCAAATTGAGGAGCAAATCTCCAAGGTGATAGAACTTATCAGTACATGAAATTACAACATAAAAGCAATAACATATAAAATAAAATGTTTATGAGCCTAAACAAAGTCAAGCCTTAAGTTTAAGTAATCGCAATCAACAGTACAACATAGGAATAAGTTGAATTTTTCAAGGAACTCTTCAACAGAACGGAAGGAGTGACCCATTAAGAAACTCTTCTGTTTCGATTTGAAAGCACGTGGATTACTGTTAAGATTTTTGAATTCTTGTGGTAGCTTATTGAAAATGGATGGAGCTGTATACTCCACACGTTTGTGCGCAAGAGTTAAGGAAGTCCAGTCCAAATGCACATTGGATTTCTGCCTAGGATTAACTGAGTGAAAGCTGAAATTGTTAACAAGAAACGACAGTAAAGAATATATATATTGAGAGGCCAATGTCAGAATACCCAGACTGGTGAACACGCATAAAATTCAAATTTGGCTCAGTGCTGCATACAACCTTCCTCTGTAGTGGTGGAAAAGTGTGACGCCCAGCGATTTCAGTCTCAGATGCGAAACACTTCAAACAACAATGTGTCTACACGTGCGAAATACAGACCGGAGTTCAGAAGTTCACGTGGCATGTAGGGTGTGTTACTTACGTCACATTCGCACCAGGTTTCATTACAACTCAGCCCAATGCAACCATGGACGTTTCACACGATGGGACGGCCGTGAAAGTCCCTCTTGCTTGCATTTCATCCCTTCTGTAGACGCCTCTGCGACGGAGGTCAGCAGGCCGAAGTGGCCGTGCGGTTAAAGGCGCTGCAGTCTGGAACCGCAAGACCGCTACGGTCGCAGGTTCGAATCCTGCCTCGGGCATGGATGTTTGTGATGTCCTTAGGTTAGTTAGGTTTAACTAGTTCTAAGTTCTAGGGGACTAATGACCTCAGCAGTTGAGTCGCATAGTGCTCAGAGCCATTTGAACCATTTTTGAGGGAGGTCAGAACTGCGATTTACACTGTTGAAATGACACCGTTTCCTTATGAGTGGCAGAGGAAAGACTTTCAGACACACCGACACTCCGAAGTGCTATGAAAAGTCCTCATGGGGTGCCATCAAGTGCGTCAATGAAACGACACCTTTCCCTGCGGCTTTGATTCCCACACATTTCGAGGTCAGAAACCACAGTTGACAATGCGATAAGCAATAGGACGACGTTCTTCGCCAGCATTGACAGTTATAACACCCCTGGATGTTTCAACCCTTCTCTAAGGACGTTGTGGGATTCTAACAGCATTAAACGTGATCGCATTCCTTTGGAGTGCGGCGTGACAGCAGTTTTCCTCTCGTAGAAGGGTTGGAGCCACAAGAAAACTTTGAGAACTTTTCGACGAAACTTGAGTATGATAGAAAACAGCAAAGGGCGTTCATTCTTTTCCAGCCCACCTGTTTCGCGTCCTCCTGCAGCGCGATCACGGAGAGACATACGTTGACACATGCGTGAATGAAATGCAAAGATCCCTATGAGACCCGTCAGTTTGGCAAAACCCTCAGTGGCACCGACCCATCTTTATCGTGAATTTTAAAAAGGAATGTTTATAGAAACAACCTGTAAAGTAGTCTGAAGCAGAGGCAACTGGAACTGCAGGGGTATCAGGGGGCTGCCTACCTGCAGGCGCCTCAGATTACTTTACACTTCTGCTTCACTTCGAAAATTTACGATAAAGGTGGGATGGTGCCACTGAGGATTTTGCGAAGTTGGCAGTTCTTAGAGGGGTTATTTGCCGTTTTATTTACGCATGAATCAATGTCTCACCCTGTTCGTGATCAGGCTACATTAACACACGGAATCAGAGGGCTGAAAAAGCGTAAGCACATTTTGCTGCTTCATATCACATTGAAATTTCGTCCAGTGGTTTTGAACGGTCCCTGGTGGCTGCACACCATATACCAGAGAAAAAATTCTGGTCGGGCTACGTTTCAAAGTGGTAGGATCACGTTCAGTAGGCTTGCAAACCCTCGTTGTCCATAGAGAATCTTTTGGGGTACGGGGGGTGTCAGCAGCGTCGAAGGTTATGGTTCCATTAATGCCTTTATTCCAGTACCTGAGGCATTTCCGTGTCGATACCGAGTGTCGGTGTGTCTGTAAGGTTTTCCTTGCTCACCCATAATAAAACCGCGTGATTTTAAAGCTTGGTCACGCGGTTATGACTTCCACTGCATATTCAAAAGAATGGGTGAAACGTCAGTAAGAGCGTGTGAGGTCATTCCCATGGTCTGACATGTCCACGCCGGTGTTGGGCAAAATTGTGGTGGAATTTGGTGCCAATGTAACTTCATTAACCCATATTAATTTTTGAGCTCTCGTTTTTTTCCGAATAAGTCGACACCTGGCTGTTTGGCCAGGATGATGTCGCGGGGAGCCATGCATTTGCATCGTTACAGAAGAAGGTTGTAGGCACCTTTGAACTAAATTTAAAACTTTTGCGTTAAAATAGTAAGCAATTACGGAGTTCCAGAAAAGAAGCACTTTAATTGTGTTGTTTGGTTTAGTTTACTCCAGATTTGGGTTTCTCAGAAGGTTAGATGAAGAGCTAAAAGAGTCGGTTCAAACTTATTTGACACTTATTAACAGTGACTTAGTCGGTCTACTAGGAGGAAATGAACTGATTGAGTTCAAGACATTTTACCACGAATTTTAAAAATATAATGAAGGAAATAAAATACTAATTACTCAGGAGAGGTGGATAAATTGTCACGTCGTAACCACATTCAAGTCCAAATCCGAAAGCAGGGTCGGTAATGAAGTACAACACTTAGCACAGAAAGCACGTTTCTTACGGGCACAGAAAGATTAGAACTGTCTGTGTCCGTAAGAAACGTTAGAACTACCTCGTGGATGGACAGTGCTGCCATTTGTACAAACATCGAAACTATAATACTTGAGACTGTGCACTGTAACCTTTTTTCAGTTGCAGATAGCCGTCTAACAGCTTACAACAGTAACAAAGTTAAATTTTCTGTGTTTCATATTATTACTTACGGTATTTAAAGATTTAAAATTCTGGCATACTCTTCTCATAAATATTTAGCATAGCCAGCAAAGTATCGTATTGCAGTAAGAAACTTTGTATATGTCTTGAAGCACCTTAAATCACGATGTGCAAAAGTACCTAGATTATATTCGTCCAGTATTTGAGAAGGAAAACAGTTTGCGAACTCCAGCAAACATTATGTCTAATTTCAATCCTTTATAAAACTTTCCATTTCTGATAGCCCCCCTCCCGTCTCTACCAACACACACGGACATACACAGAGTGATTGCTGCATTTACACTGTTCATGCAGTATAAATTCAGCATCGCACGTGATGTTTTAATCAATTGCTTCTTTAGCACTAATTCTGTTGGCAACACCACTTGCAGACAGAATCCACATATATCACCGAATGTACACCCACATCCATGTACAGCAGACAGTGCAGGAACTGTGGCGGCATAAACTTTGAGATATATGAAAAACTAGCTTCTGATTAAAACCGAGTGCAAATTACTCAGACTGTACTCATCCAGTATTTGATAAAGACAGCATTTAGAGACTTTCACCAGACTTTAAACATAATCTCAAACCTTTTCTTAAAATTTTCTTGCTTGCGTGCTTAATGTCATATATTTGGCACATTAAGTCATTCTTTAAAGGGTCAGGGGTTTACTAGTATTCCAGAATATGCAAACATTAAATAAATAAGAAATTTAGAGAAACTTCTTCTAGTGATGTACACTAAATACCATATATTCGCTTGTGACCAGATTTTAACCCATGACCCACAGTATGCTAGCCAGCGACGCTAACCACTACCCAACATCACATGCAGCTCACCTCACAGCAATATGCACTCCTCAAAAGAAAGCCAGAGATCGTATTTCTAATATTTTGGTTCCTCTCAGAATGTACCTGTTATTTATGGTCACAAACAACAATGCAGAAAGATCATTTTCAAAACTGAAATTGATCGAAAACAGATTTTGGAGTTTCATGTTAGAAGACAAACTTAATATTTTGTCTTTGCTCAGTACTGAACGTGGCATTTCATGACAATTTAACTATAAAGAACGGCTGCTATAAATAAGTTAAATCATAAGATTATTTTAAACTTTCATTTTAAGTCAGTTTATTTAAGAAAGTACTATATTTGAATGACATATAATAGAAATTTGCTCAGTTGGTACAATTTACTTGTTTACTTGAATTTACCTGTTTAACATTGCTCCCACATTATAGAATATTTTATGACTCTCCTCTATGACCATATATTTTTTTAATTTCATTAACAATAATGTGAAATGGTGAAAGATATTCGAAATTCTGACAAAGATAAGAGTAAGTAATAGGGAATGAAGAGCAACATGCAATATGTAAAAGAACCAAAAGAGGACAAGAAGTCTGAACGAAGGAAGTGCTCAGTTTAAAAAGAGCGTAGGAGAGGGATGTAGTCTTTCGTCCTTAAGGTTTTATACATCGAAGAGGCTATGACAGAAATAAAAGAAAGGTTCAAGAGTAGGATTAATATTCAGGGCGGAAGAATACCATAAAGATTCACTCATGAGATTCCTCTACTCAGTGAAAGTGAAGAAACACTGCAGAATATGTTGAATACAATGAACTGTATAATGGGTACAGAAAATATGTTGAGAGTAAACTGAAAAAAGATGAAAGTAATGAGAAATAGCAGAAAGGAGAGTAGTGAAAACCTTAACATTGGAATTGGTGATCGTGAGGTAGACGAAGTTAAGGAAGTCAACTACCTTGTAAGCAAATTAAGCCTTGACAGACGAAGCAAGTAAGACATAAAAAGGAAGAATAGCACAGGCAAATAGGCTGTTTCTGTCCAGAAAAAGTTTACTAATGTCAAACACAGGCCTTAATTTGAGGAAGAAGTATTTAATAATGAATGTTTAGAACAAATCATTGTAATAGTGAATGATGGACTGTTGGAAAACCGAAATTCAGTTGAGCAGAATCAGAGTGTTTGAGATGCTACTGCATAATGTCAAAATTAGGTGGACTGATGAGGAGTGAGGAGGTTCTCCGAAGAACTGGTGAAGAATGGAATATGTGGTGAACACTGGCAAGAAGAGGGACATGATGATAGGACATGTGTTAAGACATAAGGGAATAACTTATATGGTACCAAGAGTAAAGTGATCAGTGGAATGTAAAAACCGTAGAGGAAGACACAGACCGGCGTATGTCCCACAAATATTGGAGGATTATGGATGCAACAGCTGCTCTGAGACGATGAGGAGTTCGTGTCTGGCCACATGAAATAATTCGGAAGACAAGACTAAGTAATTGTTTTTAATTACTATTCCTGTGAAACTATCACGATACAGGTTTTACGATGGTTGCACACATTGAGGAAGGAAAGTGCTGGGAATCATTGTTTACTGAATGTTAAGCACTAATCTTCCTTCCTTGTACTGCTGTAAGAAAAGCAAGCACAAGAGAACCAACTACCACTGCTACAATTGCTAATGCAACTCACACCTAATGTTGATAATTGTCTGATCCTTGCTTTGCTCTTTATTAGCATGTGATTACATGAGAAACTGATTCTACGAAGAAAATATAGCATCAACACAGTCCTCAATTATCTGTAGCAAGTAACACAATTCGGTTAATCTACCACGTCCTTGAACCTGGTTCGCGTCTGACGTTGGTAACATTTTTGACCTGCGCTCGGAAATTTCTGTGGTCTATTTAGTTTGTTAATGTTAGAAACCAAAAAGGAGGGAAGCATAGATAATGGTGTAGGCAGCTGGTGGATATGTTCTAAGGCAAAAATTATGAAATTGGAGAAGAGACTTGTGAAAAATTAATTGGACTTGGCTACTGCTGAAAAGCAACAGATAATCAAGAAGCTTTCCATTAAAAAGAAAAGACTATAATATAGAAGCAAGCTTGAAACCATTAGAAGGACCATGGGTAGCTACGTTTGGAGCACAGTTCTGTATAGGTGTGAAAGAAAGGCAATAGGAAGAACAAAATGATATATTAGAATCATTTGGAACGTGGTGCTAAAGCAAACACTTGAGGGTCAAATATATTAATCGAGCAACGAATTAAGAGTTAACGATAAGAAATACCAAATAAAGAACAAAATTATTTGCAAAGATAGGCATTTGATAGAACAGTAACATGCTGTGGCAGTGTTGTCATCGGTGACCTATATCACTGGATATAAAAGCATGGCTGATTTGTTTCTGTCTTACACCGCCAGGAAATCAATTCCACTCAACTGGAGCAATGTTTTAGATTGAACGTAGCACAGTGACTGACCTGCCTATGGTATCCCCTAGTCTCTTCAGACGACTGTCTAGTGGAGTGTTTACTATTGACCGATGACCGCTGTATTTAGCTTGTGCGGTGCTGTTTTAACTCCTTGAGCAACGTGTGTTCTAGACCTACCACTCCATACAGCTAGACCTAACACCGCACCCTTTACACCCCTTTATTATATTGGTGTAGGGATTTAACCTTTCAACTCTTTTGATTTATTTCAGGGTCCAACTATGCTGTGCCCTGTTCTTCTTTGGAATCGAACTTCTTTCTTTCTTGTCGATTTCTATAAATGAAGTAGGTATAAAATTAAACACTGTTTCACTACTTAAATAAAGCGTACATTGCTTTCAATTAACTCTGTGAGTTGTCGCAAACTTTCATAAAGAGTTACGTGTCACATGGGAAGTTGCTACTCCCAGAACCAACTAATACTGGTGACTGATAGACGTCTCATTAAGATGTCTGTGAAGAGCATATAACAAGAATCGTTTATTTACATCATACTCGTCTTCCTTGGTGCCACCATTGCTCCTTCGTTCCTCCTTACTCCACGGAGATCACAAATGCTCTCCAGCAGTTGTACACTGCACCTGTCGGGTAATAATTTCCTACAGTATATGGCCCTGAACAGTGTATTCTTCACAGTTCGATTCCCCTGCCTGTTAATATCGCTTGCAGCGTTAATTTCGATTCGCGCCATGCGCCATCTTTTGTTGAATAGCGATCCCAAGGGGGCGCTGGGTGTTCTGCGTGAAGCGGTTCCTCGTTGCACTCGCAGCTTGGGGTGAGTGGGAAGGTCGGAGTGGCGAGTGGTCACGACTGGTGCGACGATTGTCGACGCTACGTCTAGTCTGGACGTGTCCACGATAAGGTTACTGGCTTTGGGTCTGAATAGAGGTGTCTGATTCAAGACGTTATGCAAATTCTATCAGTTCTGTTTCCTCTATTTTGCCGGTGTGGAAGCAAGACTGTGTCACGGTACCGGTAGCTGTTCGTCGGAGTGTGCGTCAGTCAAACTAGTAGTAGTAGTAGTAGCTTTATTCGTCTGTAGATTTCCTTTTACAAGGATATAGGACATGGCAAAGTATTTACAAATTTAGATCAGACTTCTAGTTAGAGACACCCATTAGATTAACTCGTGGTATACAATACTTTTTTTACAAATAACTTACTAAATAATGTAATGCCACACCGTTCACTCATATTTCATTATCAGTCACTCCACACACTATACACCAATTGTTTCATAACACTTCAGTCACTACACACACACACACACACACACACACACACACACACACACACACACACACGTACGTACACACACACACACTAGCGATCTCTGGGCCATTTTCTGTACCGCAACTTCCCATTTGTTATCCTGAAAAACTGAGTCAGCATCCCTCCATAATGAGTGAGATGTTGATCTCAGAAAGAGGAAGAGGTGTTAGTATTGTGCTATGCATAATTTGGGGGTAAGTATTTCTAGAAAGGGAAAAAGAAGGAAGAAAACATAAAGTGAAGGTGTTATGTGGAATGTTGGGTATTTTATAACCATTATTATTATTATTTACTTGTATAACATTTTCTTATCAAACCCCTAATCTGTTTTAGCTAATTAATCCTTCAATGTAGAAAATGTATTACATAACAGGTACTTTTTACGTGCCTTTTTAAATAAGTGTATTTTTGCAATTTCTTTAATCTCTTCTGGTAATTTATTGTACAGTTTTATTCTTTGGTAGATCTATTAAGCAAGAGTGTGTCCCAGTACCGGTAGCTATCCGTCGGATTGTGCATCAGTCAAAGTAAGACCTATTACACACCTTTGTTCAGTAGTGGTTGACATTCACATTCCGCTAAAACGGTGATCCAGTAACCCGGCCATATTCCTGAAGTTATTCGTCGTGACTACTGTTGACTGTTCCTTTCAGACGCTTTAGTAGTCTCTCCCGTGTCTTCCGCTGTGTGCTGTTGGGTTCATTTCAGTGTCAATATTCAGCCCAATGTATTACAAATGAATTCTTGTTGTCTTGCGTTTGAGTCCTAGGTTTGCTTGAATCGATAACCAGCATGTCCCATACTTCTCACGACACACGTCAAGCAACTAAGGTAAATGTGACGTAAATTTGCATTTGTGTAATTCGTTTATCCAGTTTTCTGTGAGATTTTAATTAGTTAAAGAACTATTTTATTCTTTACCTGCCTCCTTTAGGCCAGCGCTGGTCCATTAGGATCCCTTTGATCTTATGTACAGTTTTATATAGCTTAGAGAGTAACTTATTGTAGTCGAGTGATTTAGCTATTTCCATTAATGTATGTGCCCCTTTTATTGGGTGCTAGATTTATCCTGCCGCATTTAGTGTTTAAGTAAGGCCATTGAAATATCACTCTTAAATTAAACTAACTGATCCGGCTTCCTGAAACATGTGAATTTGCTTAGTTCTCCGTGTTCTACAATTTATCTCGTCGAAAAGTGTTTCAGTGCTATAATGTATACCAGTCAAATCTGAACCAAGTTTTTCTCCAGTTTAACTGTTTATTCCCTAATTTTCGTGGAATTTAAATTTTCTAAATTTGCAATCCTTAATTTGCTATCCGTAAATTGTTGCTAGTATAGGTGTGACCTATCTAATCAACAGCTAGACGTAATTGTTGGTGTTTTAACGGGTTGTCTTGCAATAAATGCAAACTTAAAGTGAAGCTTGTGGGTGATTCATACTCTCTGGTTCCTCATCCTCATTAATGCTAGAATTAAATTTTTATTTAAAGCTTGCGTTAAGATTTTTCGGTAAGTCACTGGGAGAAAAAAAAGTGAAGTGCTCCAACCCAATGTTTACAAACTGCGATCAGCCACATCTGTACACATCTATATTTGACGCACGTGTTACATGACCTTCCATGAGTGGCATCAATCACTACACTAGATGCTGCCTGGTACCAAACCTCTTAAAATTTCCTCCCTTGTAGTTAATTTTCATAAAATGGTGCTTCACAGTTATTAGCAAATAGGTGCTAACAAGGGAACCTTCCCATCGCACCCCCCTCAGATTTAGTTATAAGTTGGCACAGTAGATAGGCCTTGAAAAACTGAACACAGATCAATCGAGAAAACAGGAAGAAGTTGTGTGGAACTATGAAAAAATAAGCAAAATATACAAACTGAGTAGTCCATGCGCAAGATAGGCAACATCAAGGATACTGACGGAGCAAGAGCGCCGTGGTCCCGTGGTTAGCGTGAGCAGCTGCGGAACGAGAGGTCCTTGATTCAAATCATCCCTCGAGCGAAAAGTTTAATTTTTTATTTTTAGACGATTATCAAAGTTCAGGCACTCACACATAATCAACTTCGCTCTCCAAAATTTCAGGACATGTTCAGATTTGCTTGGACATTTGCAGGATTTGACGGTCTACACACGAAAAATTTTGAAAACGTTAAAAATATATGTTTTGAGAGAGCACAGGGAAAACTGTGAAACTGTTGCATTCATTTGTCGCAGTTTATGTGACAAACTCTTATGTTTTCATCCCTTTTTTGGGAGTGATTATCACATCCACAAGAAAACCTAAATCGGGCAAGGTAGAAGAATCTTTTTACTCATTCGCCAAGTGTACAAGTTAGGTGGGTCGACAACATATTCATGTAATGTGACGCACATGCCGTCACCAGTGTCGTATAGAATATATCAGACGTGTTTTCCTGTGGAGGAATCGGTTGACCTATGACCTTACGATCAAATGTTTTCGGTTCCCATTGGAGAGGCACGTCCTTTCGTCTACTAATCGCACGGTTTTGCGGTACGATCGCAAAACACAGACACTAAACTTATTACAGTGAACAGAGACGTCAATGAACGAACGGACAGATCATAACTTTGCGAAAATAAAGGAGGTAAGCTTTTTACTCGAGGGAAGACTTGAACCAAGGACCTCTCGTTCCGCAGCTGCTCACGCTAACCACGGGACCACGGCGCTCTTGTGCGCCAACTCTCCTTGATGTTGCCTATCTTGCTATTCGACTACTCAATTTGTATATTTTGCTTATTTTTTTCATAGTTCCACACAACTTCTTCCTGTTTTCTCGATTGATCTGTGCTCAGTTTTTCAAGGCGTATCCACTGTGCCAATTTATAACAAAATCTGAGAGGGATGCGATGGGGAGGTTTCCTTGTAAGTACAACTAACCAAACAAATGATCCCAAATGAAGCAACGGTGACTGGAGAGGGGTGGGACGACAAATGGTACGGCAGTAAGAGGTAATGTAAACAGGTTTCTTGATGTGAACAATACACTAACTTCTAACTTTTTTGTTGTTCCTTTATATATACATATATATAAGAGTAGCATACACTACTCACATTGTTATAAGATGTTATTTGCAATTTTGTTCTTCAGCTGTTGTTGCACTTCTTGTATGATGCACGGTGTTTGATCTTTCATGTTTTGTCTTTTACTGTAATTGCATATTTATGTTTGTCATAATGTTGCTGTATAGAGCTGTCTGTAAGTCTGCTTCAGCGTCATTGTCATCACTGCCGCCAGCTGTCTAGCGTTTGTCAAGCGCGTGCGTAATTATTTTGTGCTTTTCTGCTTTATTGCGACTGTGTTTGTTTGGCAATTTATAACAGGTGTTGGCTGTATGGTCCTTGTAACCCAAAGCCAAAACAAAAAAATTAAAAAAAGATATACTAAATGAGCCAAAATTGCAGTATCTATCAGAACAAAAAAGTAGTAAACAAAAGTTGATCTAGGATTTATTAATTTGCAATAAAAATCTGTTTATTGATACTAAGCACACTACCAGTGCTACCAATAACTGTTCGCAGTTCTGTTGAGAGAAACTATTACGCGTGTCATTTCAAGTAGTTTCGGGTGGTATAAAGTAAAAGTAGCAAGCAGAAAGGGAGCTGGTTGTATAACACTGTGTAGGTTCCGCAGATAAGACGCGATAAGTCAGCCTTGGCCTTGGCCTTGAGGAAGGCAGGTGTGGATTGCACACGCCACCCACACGTCATTGTGTGTGGGTGTATGAGAAAGTGCTCTAAAGGTCACACAATTGTACCAGAAATTCCCTTACTAGAACTTTTTCGTCCTAGAACTTCACATGTTCCGATTCCCCTCTCCGTCTCGTGTGGAAGTCAGGTAGTCACTGATAGTGAACTCGTATTGTGCAGATCACGCCGGCCGGAGTGGCCGTGCGGCTCTGGGCGCTACAGTCTGGAACCGAGCGACTGCTGCGGTCGCAGGTTCGAATCCTGCTTCGGGCATGGATGTGTGTGATGTCCTTAGGTTAGTTAGGCTTAATTAGTTCTAAGTTCTAGGCGACTGATGACCTCAGAAGTTGAGTCGCATAGTGCTCAGAGCCATTTGAACCATTTTTTTTTTTTTTTTTGGTGCAGATCACAACAACAGATATATACGAAACGCAAAGGACACAAAACCGGTCTTGTTGAAGAATATTTGTCTTTCGCCACGAAACCTATGTCGTGCTGCATCCTCGTACAAAGATTTCTCTTCAGGTTTTTCCTCATCCTCTTCGTGATTACTGACAACAGCTACAGCGAGTACAAGGATTGCACAGTTTTTACTGTGCAATTGTTTCTGTATGGAAGAATAGGTGGTCAGTCACTTCGCATTCACATAGAGTGACTTTTGAAAGATGTCACGGACGTAGATTAGGGAGGCTACTAAGCAATTTAAAAAGGAAATATGAAATGTCGTCTACACTCATGCTCTGTCCGAATTCGGATTTACTGATCTGCACTACTACGGCAGGAAAAGAACCTGGTCTATCCTTACATATATCGATCCCTCGAGTAGAGTATCGGGCAGTTCTTTTTAGCAAATACTTTCTCAAATATTTATTCGTATTCATCATTTTTATCAGCGTTAAGTAGAGTGTACTTATACAGTCACTAATATTTCCGAGAGTTTGGATGTATTTGCGGGTTGTATGCATATACGTTTCCCATACTGAACTTTATTTTGTCATGTTATTTTGTAACATGGAACTTAAACAGCTGTTTGTGATTTTGTTTACTGCAAAAGATGTGATCCAGAAGTAATCAGAAACCACTTGCCGTCACACTTTTTTAAAATTTTAATTCGTTGGCTTTCTCACTGGTTTGATGTACCCGCCATGAATTCCTCTCCTGATCAAACTCTTCGTCTGAGGGTAGTACTTGCATCCTGCCTACCCAGTTATTTGTTGGACCTATTCTAATGTCTGGTTTAGTCTACAGTTTTTACCCTCTACAACTCTCTCTAGTACGATATAAGTATTTCCACATATCCTATCATCCTGTCGCTTCCTTTGTCCCTTTCGTAGCGGAGAGCCTCGACGATCCTTATCTTAGGAGTTCGCTTAATTTTCAACATTCTTCCGCAACACCACATCTCAAACTCTTCTTTTCTCTTCTTTTTGTGGTTTTCGCACAGTCCACGTTTCTATCCCATACAAAGTTCAGCTCCAAATGTACTTTCCCTTGCCTGCAAATTCGCTTTTTGCCTGCCCTAATCTGTTTTTAATGCCCGCCTTTCTTCGTCCGTCATGTCGTATTTTGCTTACAAGGTAGCAGAATTCCTTAACTTAGTTTACTTTGTAGTCACCAACGTTGATGTTAAGCGTCTTGCTAATCTCATTTCTGTTACTTGCCATTTCTTTCGTGTTTCTCCAGTTTATTCTAAATCCGTATTCTGTCCTCATTACACTGTTCCTTCCGTTCAACTGGTGCTGCAACACTTTCTCACGTCGAAGAATATTATCATTTATATTCTTTCACCCTCAGTTTCAGTCCGACTTTTGAACCTGCGATGTATGTATTGAACAGCAGCGGTGGAAACCTGCCTCTCTGTCTTTCATCCTTCCTAATCCGAGCACTTCTTTCTCGGTCTTCCATTCTTATTATTATCCCTGCTTCCTGTACAAATTATGTATTACACGTCCTTCGCTATAGCTGATTTCCATTTTTCAGAGAAATTCACACGGCTTACAGCATTTTACATTGTCTGACGCTTCTTCTAAGTCGATAAATACTATGAAAGTGGGTTGATTGTTCTTAAGTCTTGCTTCCATTGTGAAGCTTATCAACAGAACTACCTCTCTGGCACCTTTACCTTTCCTAACGCCAAACTTACCGTCATCTAACAGATTCCTAGTTTTCTGTTCAATTTTCTGTGTTTTATTTTTGTCGGCAATTAGGAAGCATGAATTGCGAAACAGCTTGTGCAATAGATCTCACACGTACCTCTTCTTCCTAGCTTGGAGACTGAGTCGATGATATTTTTCCCGAAAGTCTGATGGTTTTCCTCCAGTCTCATAGATTCTACACACCAACCTGAATTGTCGTTTTGTAGTCGCTTTCCCCAACTACTTTAGAAACTCTGAATGAGTGTAATTTATCCCTTCTGAGTTATGTGATCGCACGTCGTCCAAAGCTCTTTTAAACATCTGTGTCTTCCACATCTAATCTCGTTTCCTCTTCTACCATATCACACAAGTTCTCCTTTTTACTCCTTCCACATATCCTCTCTCTTCTCTGTATTTTACATTCAAATTCGCATAGGTTTATTATTTTTGCCGACTTTGCTTTTAATTTCACATTTCACTTTTTATATGTTGAGCAGGTCTTCCGCCGACCATTTATTTTTTAGTTTCTTCACATTTCGCCCCGAGTCCCTGCACTGCTAATTTATTTATATCAAAAGTGAATTACATTGCCATATTCCTGTCTTCCCCTGAACATTTTTGTACACGGTGGGGCAAATAAAAGTCACTCGGACGATCGGATACGATTGGACGTGAATGTATCCATATAAACATACCCCATGACTAGCACACCACGTGCAGGAAAGAAAGTGATCCACACAGGTTCAGAAGGTGGTGAGAACTGTGTCATTGTGAGTGGAGCAGTGCAAAGGGGACGATGGTCCTCACAGCTTAGCAGCGGGTGTTCGCTGTGGAAAGATAAGTGACAACGAAGTCTTGGAAACGGTGTCGTCAGTCGTTTTATAAGAGGTTTAAAGGTCTCAGTGTCAGCAAAGAGGGCCATGCAACGCTTCGTCCGAAAATGGTTGCTGACAGGAACTGTTTTGAACAAGTAAAGAAATATACCGAAACGTGTCCGCACGCCGGGAAGTGTGGCTGCGGTTCACCAGAAAATGCTTTAGATTTCTACCAAATCAAACTGATACCTGTCGCAGGAGACTGGTATATCACGTCGAGCATCTGGACGTATACGCCACCTGGACCTGCAAATGCATCCATACCTACTGTCTGTTGCTCATGCATTAAAGGCAGTAGATGCTCCTCAGCGTTTCCAGTTCTGTGAGTGGCTGTTCACTGAGGTAACAATGAATGGCTTGGACATGGATCAGTTCTTTACATCTGATGACGTCTGGTTTCACCTGAGTGGTTATGTTAGCTCACAAAATCACAGGTTCTGGGCCGCGGTGAATCAGCATAACTTCCACGAAACACCATTGCATGATAAGGAGGCTTTGGTTTGGTGTGCAGTGTCTACACGTCGCACTATTGGTCTCATCTCATAACATCAGACGCTGACTTCGACGAGCTACATAGCCAATACTCTCAAACCGTTTGCTGCAGCATTAACGGAGGAGTTAGAGACCTAAAGTTGCATACAACAGGATGCAGCAACTGCCCATACAGCCGGCCGAACCTTGGAGCACATTTACACAGTCTTCACGCCTGACAGATTTGTTAGCAGAGGTCAGACTGGTCGCGGTCCTAGTTGAACAAACAGGTCGCCTGATCTGTCAGTGTGCGGTTGTATTGTGTGGGGAGCCCTCAGGTCGATGGTGTATCGCAACAACTCTCACAGTCTTCCAGAACTACAGCAAAACATTTCAGATTACAGTGCAGCATTTCCAGCAGTCCAGCTTCGGCCCATCTTCAGCAACTTTCTGACCAGGACCAAAAAGTGCCAAGAGATCACTGGTGGTCACTTTCAACATCTGCTATAGTCAGGTTAGTACTGTATTTCCTTTCCTCTGCTTTGTTTCTTTGTACCCTGGAACTCTGTTCTCAGTGCTAGTTTTATTTGCCCCACCCTGTACTTACTACTTTCCTCGATGTTGAAGTCGTTCTTCTGTTACCCACGTCCTTTTCACCTTTACTTCCTTCTACTTACGTCTCTCCGTTCAACTACTGTGACTGCCCTTTTACAGATATCAATTTCTCTTCGATTCATCTGCCTGCTGTGGTATTCATTATCGCAGTATGTACACACTTCGAGAATTTCGAAGGCATTGCGTCATTTCTCATTTCTTCAGTACCCTATTTATTTCGTTTTTGATTCTTCTATACGATTCTTTTAAACCTTGCTCTGTTCTTCATCATTTATACAGCGTGAGCTGATTCTGTATCTTTTTTTGGGTACTCATGACAATCCAGTGCATGATTTCGGGAATCTGTGATTTTGGCATCACACTGTACCTCTTTGTCATGTGATTTTTGAAAAGAGTATTTGCTATTACTAGCTTAAATCTATTGTAAGACTCAATCAGTCTTTCTCCTCTACAATAAATGTATTCGCAGTTGCGAATAAGGACAATCATCGGCTGTATAATGGAATGAAGACAAAATTTGAGCCGGATCGGGAGCGGTCGCCTAACCTTTAGGCTATCCGAGCATGACTCACGGTGAGACACAGACTTCTGTATATCGTCAACCATGTGTCTACAACCTGTACTCCAACATCCATTATGTATATTTCAATACAGGGGCATATTTTACTTCAAAGTTGAAGGAACACATCATCGTAATTCGGAATAACACAAGCACAGCAATATCGTCTTTCTCCTCTCTCCTTTCTTCCACCAAGCTCTTATTCACCCTAACTTTCTTTTATTTCTTCTTCCACTACCGCATTCCAATTTCTCGTAGGTATTAGATGATCTTCTGCCTTTGCATACTGACTTGTCGTTGAATATCCTCATATACTCACTCTACCTTGTAATATTCTCATTGCGACGTTGGCATGTATACATGAACTCTTTTTGGAGGCGTTGGTTTCAGATGAGGTAACCCTATCACTAATTTGTTTACAGTAACGGATTCTTTGCCCTACCTCCCTATTCGTAACGAATCCTACTACCTTTAACTCATTTGCGAAGTAAGAAGCAGATATCCTCGATGTAGCGAAGCAGCTTGAAGGCAAGTCAACCGGTGCAGATAGCGTACCAATTAGGTTCCTTTCAGAGCATGCCGGCACAATAGCCGCATACTTAGCAATCATATACAACCGCTCGCTCGAAGAAAGCTCTGTACCAAAGGTCCGGAAAGTTGCACATGTTACACCAATACTAAAGAAAGTAAATACGAGTAAGCCGGTCAATTACAGACCCATATCACTGACGTCGATTTGGAGTAGGAGTTTGATGCATATACTGTGTTCGAACAGTATGAATTACTTCGAAGAGAATGGTCAATCGATACACAGTCAACACGGAGTTATAAAACATCATTCTTCTGAAACACAACTAGCTCGTTATTCACACGAAGTAATGCGTGCTATCGCGGGGAATCTCAGATTGATTCCTTATTTCTAGATTTACCATTCCTCATAAAAGGATTCTAATACAGTTGGTTGTCCATGGAGAATCGCTTCAGTAATAGGACTGGATTCGTGATTTCCTGTTCGAATGGCCCCAGCGCGCAGTAACAGATGAAAAATCGAGTAAAACGTGAGTGTTATCCAGAGTTCCCCAAGGAAGTGTTATAAGCTCTCTGCTGTTCCTCATCTATATAAACGATTTAGGAGTCAAACTCATACTGTCTTGTAAAGTCATCACAGATGAAAATCCATACTAAAATGATTTAGATACGACATTAGTATGTTGCGAAAAGTGGCAATTAACTCTGAATCAGGAAACGTATGAGATTATCCACATGAGTACTAACAGTACTACAGTAAAAATCGATACTTATTTTTTCAAGATGGCTCCAGTGTCTGGGTCTCTTCTCCCGCTGTATAATATTCTGTAAAAGAAGGCCTGTGTGTTGTATATTATCTATATCTGAAGAATTGGTTTACTTCTCAACAGCAGTTTATTTTCATCTTCTCAATTGAACACACATATTTTCACAAATACTGTATATCCTTTTTCAAAAGCAAAGACTTTTATCAATAAACCATCGAAACCGAACTCTAAAAATGATAGCCCCACTTTGATGTTGTGTAACACAATCGCAACGAGCTTGGTGCCAAAAAACAGTGTCCATCTTATGAACTCGACTTCCAGTACCATCTAGAATAGGTAGGAAATCAGGTGAGTATTGAGGTCAATTTTCTATTGAAATTGTTTATCAGCGTTAATTCATATACTGTTTTGGAAAACAGTTATGCAAGTATGGATCTATGAACCTAGTAGTTAATAACAAAGACGGAATATTTTGCAACATGAAAAATGGAAACGTCATGTTACTTCGTAAAATCGATTTCATTATCCACAGTAAAATTAATAAAATTATTAATGGAGATAGATATTTCGTTTACAAATAAAACTCAAGTATGCGAGTTATTGTATCTAACATAGACTTCTTTACAGATTATGTACTTTTAAAAAATTGTGGTTACTAATTTTCGTTGAGTAAGGTAGATAGCTGATAACATACCGAAATGCAAATAAAAAATATATTCAAGATCAATTTTATTTCACAGTTAGAATCCTTTACAAGCTTCCAGAGATGAAAAAAATAATTTACGTACAAAAATTAACACAAATTTGGCTAAATTTTAAGTAGTATCGAACAGTTCATTAATTGAGCTGAAGTTGCGATTATAACCGCCATATGACGCAGACGAATTTCCGTCCCCCGACTCTCAGGCCTACTGAGGACTGTGGCAACAGGAAGGTTGAAGAACCGATAGAGATAAAATGGGATAAATCAGTGAAACTACGGAATTTAAGAGGACCCTGTATGACGAGATAAGATCTGTTGAAGAGAGTTGCGCTAAACAAATGGTGGTCCACATCCAGCAGACAGAAAGGAAATTCGCACATGCGATCAAGAGAAAGAGAAGGAGGGAAGAAGAGAGAGCAAAGATTTCTATCTGAAACTCCAGAGTGATTGTGAAGCCGTCGCGAAAGGATCATGCGTTGTTAGACAGACGTGACTGCCCATGCGTCAAAGATTAGTGACGCACAGTAACAAGACCGGAAGTAAGTTGGCGAGAAACTCACGAAAGGTCAGCGGTAGCTGAAATATGGGGAGGCGTGGGGGTCTGTAAAAGTGCGTAAACTGGTGTAGGTGTGTACACGGGCCGCGCTGCGTCTGAAAATTCCGATGCCATAACCTAATCAGAATAGGGAAAGTAACGCCCATTTTTTGGTTAAAAATGTAGACACCTATCTCACGCCGAAAGACATTAGGGCAAGAAAAGGCGACCAAGTTTGGTTTCAGATGCACCCAGCAGAAAAAAAAATGTTGCAGGTGTTACAAGAGTTCCTGCTGTATATCCAGGGCTATAGAAAGGAATTATATTTTGCTGGATACATCGCTATGCCGGGAAATGACGTTGGAGCCGAAGAAGCTTGTCATGACTTCGCAGAAGAATCATCTACTGTCACCTTTCGAACCATTTCTCTACAGATTAGTGTATGTGTGTATTCATTTTAATCGTTCTCGTACTATTTTTAATTTAGCTGCCTTGCATATGATGGACATCACTCTAAATTTTAGAGATTCACTACTGTTTCTTTGTCTCATTTTCGACTTCAAATTGTCGTCGTTGCCACACCTGAGAGACCTAAAAGCCAGAACCCTGAGGGCTCTGAATACCTTAAAGTTCCTTAGACACAGGTCTTGGGATATGGACAGGACCCGTCTGCTCCAGTTTTATAGGGCTTTCGTTCGTTCACGACTGGACAACGGGTGCACTGTGAACAAACAGGGAAACCCAGAGAGCATCCCAGTGTGCCCCAGAGAGCTAAAACACTAAGAAGAATCGCTTCTCGGCTTTTGGCAAGATCAATGTGTAGTCTTATTTATTAATAAATTTATTTATTCTATTGAGGTAAAATACCTAAAAAGGATTATTCTGCAACAAAGTCCTAGTAATACTAGGTCCCTTGTTGCTGCAGAAAACTGGATCATCAAGGACTTTCTATTTCAAGATCATTAACACTGTCCACTATCAGGGCCCCTGGCTATCCACAGGTGTTAAGGGAACAGCCACTTACCCTCCAGCGGAAGCTTGTCCTGGTGCGTCAAATGTTCAAATGTGTGTTAATTCTTAAGGGACCAAACTGCATAGGTCATCGGTCCCTAGACTTACACACTACTTAAATTAATTTAAACTAAATTATGCTAAGGACAACACAGACACCCATGCCCGAGGGAGGACTCGAACCTCCGGCGGGAATGGCCGCTCAGTCCGTGACAGGACGCCTCAAACTGCGCGGCCACTCCGCGCGGCTGGTGCGTCGGCCGTGTAAGTTCCTCCCAGCTTCGACTTCACTTGCAC
This sequence comes from Schistocerca nitens, assembly GCF_023898315.1. Taxonomy (NCBI): domain Eukaryota; kingdom Metazoa; phylum Arthropoda; class Insecta; order Orthoptera; family Acrididae; genus Schistocerca; species Schistocerca nitens. The sequence goes on along the minus strand of NC_064620.1, from coordinate 144,963,693 downwards.
ACCATACTGTTGCTCATCCACCTCTGGAGCGTCTTTATTCCATCCGTACGCGAGCCACGTTGCCGTTTGGGATCGCCTTGCAACGTGTGCTGGAGTCCCTCGGTATGGAGCAAGTACAGACCCATATACAGGATTTTAACTGCTTGCAGCTCTGGTTACTGGAGAGGCCCAGTTTGATTTTACTTTGGTGCGGTACAAGAGAGATTGCACTCCTGCTTCCGTTTTTAATGCGACATTTTGTGATTTTTTTTAATCTCAGCACCAAAACTATGTAGCTGCTTTTACGGATGGGTCGAAACAGAGGGATTCCGTTGGTTGCTCTGTTGTTTTCCCAGATCGTGTCTTCGAGGTCCAGCTGTCTCAAGCGTTTATTGTCTTTGACGCAGAATTTTCTGCTATCTTGCGGGCACTGGAGCAGATGGTACGTTCTTCTAGTACTAAATTTCTCTAACTGTCCTTCACTGGCTGAAACTTTTGAACGCATCAGATAACGTAGTCTTGACTATCCAGAGTGCTATCCTCCAATGACTGGGGCAGGCGGTGGCTTTTTGCTGGGTACCAGGGCACATCGGCATTGCTGGGAACGAAAGGGCAGATGTAGCAGCCAAGGAGGCATGTCTCTATCCGCAGATACTACAGTGTCATCTCCCTGCATGCCATCACGTCTCTGTTGAGCTCAAGAGTCTTGCATCGGTGGGAGGATGAGTGGCTGGAAGTGACCGACAGTAAGCTCTGTTTAGTAAAGCCCACAACGCAGGTGTGGCGTGCTTCCTTCCAGGCATGTAGATGGGATGGGGTTCTCCTCACTCGTCTTCGCATAGGCCACAGCCCTCTGACGCGTGGCTTCTTGATCCGTGGAGAGGACCCTCCAGTGTGTGGCGTTTGTGGCGTACAGAGCACTGTGCACAACGTTTTATTGGACTGCGTATTATTTTCTGACCAGGGGGCCGCGGCTAACTTGCCGGCGGATCTGCAATCTCTTTTAGGTAATAACCAAACGAATGTGATGTTGTGAGGTGTCCAATATTTTTACGAAGGTTTTAGGGAGGGAGTTTTAATTCGTTTACAGGGTGACTGGCTCGCCCATATTTTACGTAAGTTGCCAGCCAGTGACAGTTACCTTTGGCGTCCTTTTAGCTCCTTTCTCGTTTTACTTATGTTTTTTAGTCTCTTGTGTAGCATCTTTAGTCTTTTACCGCTGTATTTGCATCTATGACCCCATTCTGCTAATTCTGTCCACAATCGTTTCTTTCAATGCGTGTAAGGGTGCGGATAACGTCGGAGTTAAGCGCCCGTGAACACCAACACACACACACACACACACACACACACACACACACACACACACACACACACACAACCACACACAAACCGCGTTTTCTCGCTGTTGGATGACAGAGACCTAAGCAGTTAAGAGGCAGAGTAACTTCACGTGTGGAAAAATTAGTTGCAGCCTGTCACATCAGCTGTCTGCCAGTGGCAACTCTCCTTCTGGTCACAGAGAAGGTGAGAAGTGGCGCAGACCTCTCTCCGTGACGTCACTGTCCTCTAGCCCACAACTTCTTGCTGCAGCGAGAGGACACGCCAGTTCATGTATCTTGTGGCGCGTTAGTTTCATTGCGTCATTTTGTGTACGTGTGAGGGTCACTTGAGGAAAAATGCACAACATTTATATATTTTTCAAAAATGCAACTTTTGTCCTACATACTCTCTAAGACAAAAGAAACCACGCCTCAAGAAGGAATCACTAGATGTGATATACATGTACAGACAAGAAGGAAAAGGTTAAAATTTCAGAAAAACTAGATAATTTATTCAAGAGAAGGAGCTTCACGAATTGAGCAAGTCAATAAAGCGTTGGTCCACCTCTGGCGATTATTCGGCTTGCTATTGACTGACGAAGTCCATAGATGTTCTCCTGAGAGATATCGTGCCAAATTCTGTCCAACTGGCACGTTAGATCGTCAAAAACCCGAACTTGTTGGAGGTCTGTCCATAATGCTTCAAACATTCTCAACAGGGGACAGATGTGGCGACCTTGCTAGCAAGCTAGGGTTTGCCAAATACAATGACAGCCAGTAAACACTCTAGCTGTGGCGCTGATGGGCGTTATCTTGTTGAAATGTAGGCCAAACATGGCCTGCCACGAAAGCCAACAACATAGTGCGTATAATATCGTCGCTGTACCATTCTGCTGTAAGGGTGCTGCAGGTGACAACCAAAGAGTTTCCTGCTATGAAAATAAATGGCACTTCAGACCACGACTCCTGGCTGCCGGCCCATACCATTAGTCGTGGTCCTCGAATCTATGGTGGGCGATATTCAGGATGGTTTTCACTGTAGCAAGGGCCATCTCCAGCACATCATCGCCGGTCATCGGGGCCCAGTTCGAAGCAGGACTCGTCGCTGAAGGCAACTCTACTCCACTCATTGAGATTTCAGGCCGAAGACGTGTCTGGAGACTCACCAGACAGCAGTGGGATACCATCCTCATTGTCGCCTGTAACGTGGCTCGACAACCAGGAGTGATGTTCTCGAGTGACATTTCAAAGTACTGCACTGAAAAGGTGTTTGAATGTTGTGCAGGTGTGGTTAAATTTAGTGGAGCTAAACTTCTTGCTGTTGTTATTTATAGATCCCCAGACTCCGATTTCACAACATTTTTGCTAAAGCTAGAGGAGGTTCTTGGTTCACTTTATAGGAAATACAAAAAGTTAGTTATATGTGGTGACTTCAATATTAATTGTATAAGTGATTGTGCAAGGAAAAGGATGCTGGTAGACCTCCTTAATTCATATAATCTTATGCAAACCGTATTCTTTCCAACGAGAGTGCAAGGGAACAGTAGAACAACCATAGACAATATTTTTGTTCATTCGTCATTATTAGAAGGGCATTCTGTTAGCAAAAAGGTGAATGGCCTTTCAGATCATGATGCACAAATTTTAAGTCTAAAAGATTTTTGTGCTGCAACACATGTTAAATATAGTTACCAACTTTTTAGGAAAGCTGATCCAGTTGCTGTACAGACTTTTGTAAACCTTATCAAGGAACAAGAGTGGCAAGATGTTTATAGTGCTGATACAGTAGACGATAAATATAATGCTTTCCTCAAGACTTTTCTCGTGCTCTTTGAAAGTTGCTTTCCGTTAGAACGTTCAAAACAGGGTACTAGCACAAACAGGCAGCCTGGGTGGCTGACTAATGGGATAAGAATATCTTGTAGAACAAAGTGGCAATTATATCAAAACGTTAGAAACAGTCAAAATCTAAATGCAGCAGCCCATTACAAAAAGTATTGTAAGGTGCTTAAAAAAGTTATTAGGAAGGCAAAAAGTATGTGGTATGCAGATAGAATAGCTAAGTCTCAGGATAAAATGAAAACCATATGGTCAGTCGTAAAGGAAGTGGCTGGTCTGCAGAGACAGGTCGAGAATATAGAATCAGTGCGTAGTGGGGATGTCCGTGTTACTGATAAGTCGCATATATGTACAGTACTTAATAATCACTTTCTGAATATAGCAGGTGAACTAAATAGAAACCTAGTCCCAACAGGGAATCATATAGCGCTCTTAGAAAAAAGTGTTCCGAGACTGTTACCTGAAATGCTCCTCCATGATACTGACAAGAGGGAGATTGAGTTAATAATTAAATCACTAAAGACCAAGAACTCTCATGGATATGACGGGGTATCTAGCAGAATACTGAAGTATTGTTCCACGTATGTTAGCTCAGTACTTAGCCATATCTGTAACTTTTCCTTTAGGAGTGGTCGGTTTCCTGACCGATTAAAGTACTCTGTAGTGAAGCCACTTTATAGAAAGGGAGACAGGGATAATGTTGACAATTACAGACCTATTTCTATGCCATCGGTGTTTGCTAAAGTTATCGAGAGGGTTGTATATACAAGGTTACTGCAGCATTTAAATTCACATAATTTGCTGTCAAATGTACAGTTTGGTTTTAGAAATGGCTTAACAACTGAAAATGCTATAGTCTCTTTTCTCTGTGAGGTTTTGGACGGATTAAATAAAAGGTTGCGAACGTTAGGTGTTTTCTTTGATTTAACGAAGGCTTTTGACTGTGTTGACCACAAAATATTACTGCAGAAGTTGGAACATTATGGAGTAAGGGGAGTAGCTTACAATTGGTTCGCCTCCTACTTTAAGAACAGAAAGCAGAAGGTAATCCTCCGCAATATTGAGAGTGGTAATGATGTTCAGTCCCAATGGGGCACTGTTAAATGGGGCGTTCCCCAGGGGTCGGTGCTGGGGCCACTGCTGTTTCTTGTTTTATAAATGATATGCCTTCTAGTATTACAGGTGATTCAAAAATATTTCTGTTTGCTGATGACACCACCTTGGTAGTGAAGGATCTTGTGTGTAATATTGAAACATTATCAAATAATGTAGTTCATGATATAAGTTCGTGGCTTGTGGAAAATAATTTGATGCTAAATCACAGTAAGACTCAGTTTTTACAGTTTCTAACTCACAATTCAACAAGAACTGACATTTTAATCAGACAGAATGGGCATGTTATAAGCGAGACGGAACAGTTCAAGTTCCTAGGCGTACGGATAGATAGTAAGCTGTTGTGGAAAGCCCATGTTCAGGATCTTGTTCAGAAACTAAATGCTGCTTTATTTACCATTAGAACAGTATCTGAAATAAGTGACATTTCAACACGAAAAGTAGTATACTTCGCATATTTTCATACGCTTATGTCATATGGTATTATTTTTTGGGGTAATTCTTCTGATTCAAAAAGGGTATTTTTGGCTCAAAAACGGGCTGTTCGAGCTATGTATGGTGTAAGTTCGAAAACCTCTTGTCGACCCCTATTCAATAGTCTGGGAATTTTGACATTGCCCTCACAGTATGTATTTTCTTTAATGTCGTTTGTTGTTAGCAATATTAGGTTATTCCCAAGAGTTAGCAGCTTTCACTCAGTTAATACTAGGCAGAAATCAAATCTGCATGTGGAATGCACTTCCTTGACTCTTGTGCAGAGAGGAGTGCAGTATTCTGCTGCATCCATTTTCAATAAGCTACCACAAGAACTCAAAATTCTTAGCAGTAGCCCAAACACTTTTAAGTCTAAACTGAAGAGTTTCCTCATGGCTCACTCCTTCTATTCTGTCGAGGAGCTCCTGGAAGAGCTAAAAAATTAAGCAAATTCCAGTGTTACATTCTTGATTTTCTTTATTTAAACTAACGACTTGTCGCCTGAATATGTTTCTTATATTTCATTTTATCTGTTTCTACAATCGTGTTATAATTTCATGTATTGACTCGTTCCATGACCATGGAGACTTCTCCTAAATGTGGTCCCACGGAACAATAAATAAATAAATAAAAATAAATAAATAAAAAAATCTCACAGCAGAATCCCTTTGGTTGTCGTTTGAGGCACCCTCACAGTACAGCGGTACGTCGAAGATATTCTACGCATCAACGTGTTGCCGTTCATGGCAAACCATCCTGAGCTTACATTTCACGGCGAGAGTTTCCATTGCTTGTCTTCGAGCTTGGCCAGCAAGGTCTCTGGACCTTTCCGGAACTAAGAACGTTTCGAGCGTTATAGGCAGAGCCCTTCAGCCAGCACGGGATTTTGACGTTCTAACTCGGCAATTGTACCAAATTTGGCATGATAACCCTCAGGAGGACACAGAACATTTGTGCCAGCACCAAGCCGAATAACTGCTTGCATAAAAGAGGTAGACCAACGCTCTATTTACTTTCTCAGTTTGTGAAGATCTATCTCTTGAATAAATCATCCAGTTTTTCTAACATTCTAATCATTTTTCTGTCTGTACAAGTATACCACATCCACCGTTTACTTCGTGAAGCGTGATTTCTTTTGCCTTAAAGTGTAAAGATGAAGGAGGTCTGCGCCAGGTGACTTCCGAGAATGCTGAAGGGTGCCCACAAAGGAACAGGCGAGACAGTGTTCAGCGAACTTTTGGATCAGTACGAGAATTCTGGAGGTAACTTCCTTGCAAAAATTGTGGCGGAAAATGAAATCTGGTTGTACAGCCTCGAAATGGAGACGAAAAAGCCTTCAATGGAACGCGTCATCCAAGCTCGCCGAAGAAGAAGTAATTCGCAACTGCGCCTTCAGCTGGAAAAGTGATGGTTACTGCATTTTTCATTTGGAGCAAATGTTGCATTTGGACACCACGTCACAAGGACCACTATCAGTTCTGTATTCGAATGTGTCGCGTTCGACAACACCGGCATAGAACACGATGTTATGCTGTTTCATTATAATGTCCTGCCACAAATCGGTGACGAAACCACCACTAAGGGTCACAAAACAAGGACGTGCAGCAGCATGTTTAAGTTGGAACCTGCCCTCCATTTTAGGTGATTACGAAACGAGAATGGCACCTGTTTTCAAGTTCTGTGAGTTGTTCAGACAGGAACGTGAACTGTCAGGTTGCGGGTTTTAGTGTGTTACCGGCTGGTCGGCACATTCTCTTTTGTTTACTGTTCGGCCAGCCACATGTACGAGAGCGAGACTCCGAATTTATTATGTGAAAAATCTTCCAGCTTTTTAAATCGAAAACGTTATTAACAACCTGCATGTTTATTCTTCATGGTTGGTTGGTTTGGGGAAGGAGACCAGACAGCGAGGTCATCGGTCTCATCGGATTAGGGAAGGATGGGGAAGGAAGTCGGCCGTGCCCTTTGAAACGAACCATCCCGGCATTTGCCTGGAGCGATTTAGGGAAATCACGGAAAACCTAAATCAGGGTGGCCGGACGCGGGATTGAACCGTCGTCCTCCCGAATGCGAGTCCAGTGTCTAACCACTGCGCCACCTCGCTCGGTTATTCTTCATGTCTACATATTTGTTTATCAACGTAGTCAAGCAGGCAACGACAAGATATCTGGGAACGAGAAACCAGTTTGTTGAAACAGTCACTACAGAGTGTTAGACTTTGTTGACGGAGCCAAAATCTCACCCCCACTTGCACCGCTTTATCACTATCAAAATGAACTCCTTGAAGGTGATCTTTAAGTTTCAGAAACAGATGAAAATCCGATGGGGCCAAGTCGAAACTGTATGGAAGAAGATGATCGATAACAGTGGTAACAGCCAACCACAGGAGTCGGATTGTTGCAGTGTCACAGCGCTCGTGTGTCGGCAGGCATCGTTAAGCAGAAGGAGATTTTGCTTCATGTTTGGACAGTTAGAAACTCGATTAATGCTCGCTGTTCTCGCACTCCGACATAGTTCCATTACACACCGCCATGTTACACGCTACAATTCGGAGCTTTCTAGCGACAGAGGGTTGAAACTTACGTCAGAAAAGCGGGAAAGTGGACCTAGCAACATGCATGATATGTAATACTTCAGCTGATATTGCGAACAAAACAAAAAATTCGGAGGCTTACTTTTCAGCATGCCCTCGTATCGGTTATACGGTGAAGAACCAAAGAAACTGGAACACCTGCCTGACATTGTGTAGGCCCCCCGCGAGCACGCGGAAGTGCCGCAGCACGACGTGGCATGGACTCGACTAATGTCTGAAGTAGTGCTGGAGGGAATTCACACCACGAATCTGCAGGGCTGTCCATCAGTCCGTAAGAGTACGAGGAGATAGAGATTTCTTCTGAACAGCACGGTGCAAGGCATCCCACATGTATGGGGACTCTGTGTTTTAACTTAGAAGAGCGTTCCTGGAACAACTCTGTAGCAATTCTGGACGTGTGGGGTGTTGCACTGTCCTGTTGGAATTATCCAAGTCCGTAGAAATGCACTATGGACGTCAGTGGATGCAGGTGATCGAACAGGATGCTTACGCAAGTGTCGCCTTTTAGAGTCGTATCTAGACATATCAGGAGTCCCATATCACTCCAACTGCACACGCCCCACACCATTATAGAGCCACCACCAGCTTCAGCAGTACCCTGCTGACATACAGGATCCATGGATTCATGAGGTTGTCTCCATATCCCTACCCTTCCGTCCGCTCGATACAATTTGAAACGAGACTCGTCCCATCAGGCAACATATTTCCAGTCATCAACAGTCAAATGTTAGTGGTGACGGGCCCAGGCGAGGCGTAATGCTTTGTGTAGTGCAGACATCAATGGTACACGAGTGGACTTTCGTAGCCGATGTTTCTTTGGATGGTTTGCACGCTGACACTTGTCGATGGCCCAACATCGAAATCTGTAGCAATTTGTGGAAGGGTTACCCTTCTGTCACGTTGAACGATTCTCTTCCGTCGTCGTTGGTCCCATTCTTTCAAGATCTTTTTCCGGCCGCTGCGATGTCGGGGATTGGATGTTTTACGGGATTCCTGACATACACGGTACACTCGTGAAATGGTCGCACGGGAAATTCGCCACTTCATCGCTATCTCGGAGGTGCTGTGTCCCATCTCTTGTGCGCCGACTATAACACCACGTTCAAACCCACTTAAATAGTGATAATCTGCCATTGTAGGAGCAGTAACCGATCTGACAACTGCGCCTGACAGTTGTTGTCTTAGCCGTGCGGGATTAGCCGAGCGGTCTGGGGTGCTGCAGCCATGGACTGTGCGGCTGGTCCCGGCGGAGGTTCGGGTCCTCCCTCGGGCATGGGTGTGTGTGTTTGTCCTTCGGATAATTTAGGTTCAGTAGTGTGTAAGCATAGGGACTGATCACCTTATAAGTTAAGTCCCATAAGATTTCACACACATTTGAACACTTTTCGTTGTTGTCTTATATAGGCGTTGCCGACCGCAGAACCGTATTCTGCCTGTTTACGTAGGTCTGTATTTGAATACTAATGCCAATACCACTTTCTTCGGCACTTCAGTGCAGTTTTTTCAATACTTTACGTTGAGGTCACACGAAAAGATTTTTTATCAGGTTTTTGTGTGTCTCACAAGACAATTTTCAGGAAACACGTAACTTTTTCTTCTAGAATATTTGACACTATTACTCATTTTAGCCACCTTCATCTCCCCACACTTTGCTATGCACACTGAGGACCGTAATGCCGCGTGTTCAAACAATTATGTCAGCATCACAGTCCACCTCGACTTCTCCGTCATGGTCCATTCTGAACTAATTTCTTGGCACTGTGCACTGATGCACGAAAGGCGGTGAAGCTGGACCACGTTAAGGACCGGTATCAGATGCAGCTGAGTGAGCCTGTATCAATTGACGCGTCGAACTTTGCCATTTTAGCGGTGTACATGGACGATCCGACAGACAGACTGGTGTGGTGCTGTGTCTGACCAGTTTCCACAGCACGTACAGTGACCATTAGCGGGAGCCTGACCGCAAGGAAAATTTCCTTGACATTTCGCTATTGCTAGACGCGACACGATAGGTCAGCTACCGGAAGTTGTGCGTAGGAGCGTACGGAGGCAGACCGCCGTGGTATTCGTGTCTAAAAAAGCAGATTACGCCACCTTAAGGCGATCTCACAACGGCCTATCACGCGACGAAAGCGTTGGCCGGCTTAATGACTTGGTCCGACTATTGGGGTGCGCCGAAACTGCAGCCGCCTGGGCAAGCGGCTGTCGTGCAGCGCAACGGAAATGATAGGCCGCCTCTACGATGGGTGGGTACGGTTGTAGTTGGCCAGCAGGATTCACGGTCGCGCCGCAGGAACAGTGTGGAGCACCTGTGATACCCAAGTGTACGGCTCCGCAAACATGCAACACGATTTGCAGACGCTTCCTCGTACAAACTAGAGATACTGACAATTTCGACCACACTAGCGAAATCGTGTCATTCAGACGTTAAACTTGTCTTAAACGATCAGTAAATTCAAGTGTGCCTAAACACCGGCTCACAAGTAGCCAGAAAACGGCGCCCATTTGACGGTTTGGCCGCTCATTGAATAACATTGCTTTCTTTTATATTTATCACAAAGATTAGAAAAATTGCGTCTTTTCCGGCTGATTGTTTTACACATTTCTAGCCGAACATGTTTCGGCAATTAATGCTTAGCATCATCAGTAGTCTATAATGCAAAGAAAATTCGATACAACGAAAAACCAGTCCCAGGTGCTAATTTTTCTTTTTATTCATTCGATGACTAGCTCGCTCAGAGACCCATTTTCAAGTCATCATAACATAGTCGAAAATGATATTTCCCCAAGGTGTCAAAAATATGCAACAAACACGGTGGTTATAGTTATGTGTATGCACTGTAGATTTTCACTGCACATTTTTGACACCTTCGTAAATGCCATTTTCGACTATGTTATAACGATTTGAAAACGGGTCTCGACCAGAAACTTGTCATCGATTGAATAAAAAGCAAAAATTTGTGGCTTGGACTGGCACTTGGTTCTACTGAGTAACAGAAGTTTCTCACCCAAGCTAGTCCCACATGCTGGACGTTCACACAGAAAATTGCTTAGTTACACATATTTTCATTACACTATATAGCACTGATAATGCCTAGATCAATAGGCAATATACTTAGGTACACATATACACTGAAGCGCCAAAGAAACTTGTATAGGCATGCGTATTCAAATACAGAGATATGTAAATAGGCAGAAAATGGTGCTGCGGTCGGCAAAGCCTGTATAAAACATGTATTTGGCGCAGTTGTTAGATCGGTTACTGCTGCACAATGGCAGGTTATCAAATTTTAAGGAAGTTTGAACGTGGTGTTATATGTAGTCGGCACACGAGCGATAGGACACAGCATCTCCGAGGTAACGATGAAGTGGCAATTTTCCCGTACGACCATTTCACGAGTGTACCCTGAATATCAGGAATCCTGTAAAACATCAAAGCTCTGACATCGCTGCGGCCGGAGAATTATCCTGATGAGAGCGGGACCACCGACTACTAAAGAGAATCGTTCAACGTGACAGAAGTGCAACCCTTCCGCAAATTGCAGCAGATTTCAGTGCCGAGCCATGAACAAATGTCGGCCTGCCAACCATTCAAAGAAACATCATCGATATAGGCTGTCGGAGCCGAAGGCCCTCTCCTGTATCCTTGATGACTGGACGACACAAAACCTTACGCTTCGCCTGGTCCCGTCAAAACTCCCCTACGACCCTCACGTCAGAACGTAGGGAACACAACTGAATGCTCATTGGCTGTCCAAGAAAGCGTGACGTTGATGCACAGGACAAGCCTAAACTGGACCTCCATCGTTCGTGATTCCAACCATACCGATTCTCTTTCCTGTTGCACTCGCTAATGGAACGATGGAAAACCTAATTGTCTGTATGACTCGGAACAAGTCCTAATTTCTCTTATCCTGTCTCCTGCACTTTGGCAGCAGTAGAATCGTTCTGCAGTTAACCGCGGTTCTCTAAATTTTCTGAATTGCTTTTCGCGAAAAGAATGCCATCATCCTTCCAGGGATATCCATTTCAATCCAAGGAAGAATTCCGTCATACTCGGTAACTGATCGAACCTACTGCTACCACATCCGGCAGCACTCCTCCGAATTGCTTCGATATCCTCCTTTAATCCGACCTGGTGGGGATCCCAAATACTCTTGCAGTATTCATAAATGGTTCGCACTAGCGTTATATACAACATCTCCTCTATAAATGAGCTACACTTTCCCAAAATTCTCGCAATAAAAGGAAGTCTTGCATTTACCTTCCCTACTCCCAATATGACGTGCTTATTCCATGTCATATCGCTTTGTAACGTTACGCACTGATATTTCATAGGTATGACAGTGTCAAGCATGAGACTACCAACGCTGTAATCTAACGTTACAGGATTTTTTTTCTTACTCATCCCCATTAACTTACATTATTTTTCATTTAGAACAATCTGCCATTCATCACAGCAACGCCGGCCGGAGTGGCCGTGCGGTTCTGGGCGCTACAGTCTGGAACCGAGCGACCGCTACGGTCGCAGGTTCGAATCCTGCCTCGGGCATGGATGTGTGTGATGTCCTTAGGTTAGTTAGGTTTAATTAGTTCTAAGTTCTAGGCGACTGATGACCTCAGAAGTTAAGTCGCATTGTGCTCAGAGCCATTTGAACCATTTGAACCATCACAGCAACTAGAAATTCTGTCTGTCACCTTGTACCCTGCTACAGTCAGCCAACGACGACACTTGCCTCTACACGACAGTATCATCAGCAGACAACCGCAGACTGCTGGTCACCCTTTCGGTCACAACATTGACGTATGCAAAAAACAGGAGCGGTCTTATCGCATTTCCTTGGTGCACTCGTCACAATACCTTCGTCTCTGATGAACACTTGAATTCAAGGACGACCACTGCGTTCTCTTACTTAAAAAGCTTTTGAACCACTCATATAGCTCGCAAACCTTTCCGTATATATTCGCACCTTCGGTAACAGTGTGCACTGGGTGAAATGGTTCCTGGAAATTTGGAACTATGGGGTCTTCTTGTTACGTTGCAGCAAAGATTCGCAGGATATCGTGTGAGAGAAGGACAAGCTGATTTGTGGACACAAGCTTTTCTGTTTCAAGAAAATTTATTTCCTTCTAACTGAGAATATGTTCAAGAATCCTGCAGCGAACCGATGTCTATTGCACTCTAATTTTGTGCGTCCGTTCCTTACCTTTCGTATGTACTGGAGTCACGTGCGCTGGACGAGAGATTCACGATAAATGCAAGGTAAGGAAAGGCCCAATATCATAAAGTACTTTCTCTGAAACCGAATTGGGATTCCATCCGAACGTGGCTAGTTAATTGTTTCCAACTCTTTCAGTTGCCTCTCTCTGTACGCCAAGGATATCTCCAAAGGGGAGTCTGTGCGACAGTCACACAACGGTATGTCTGAACGATTCTCGCATGTGGAAGGTTTCTTAAACGCGAAATGTAAAATTCCAGGTTTCCTTCTGCTGTCTTTAACTGCAACACCACACTTATCAACACGTGACTGGATAGAAGCCTTCGACCAGCTTAGTGAGTTTACGTGGGAACAGAATTTTGTCGGTTTCTGGGCAAGACGTATCACCAAGGTACGACGGTGCAAATTGTTGAATGAATCGAACATCGATTGTTTGTTAACGCACGAATTTCTACTGAGTCAGCCTGCACTCTCCTTGTCATTCAACGACGACTGTTTTACCCGGATCTGGTCGCTATCAGCAAAGAATCGTAGCTTGTTGCTCACCCGACACGTCAGATCTCTTACATATGTAGAGAACAAGGGCTGTCCTAGCACGCTTAGCTGCAGTACTCCTGACGTTACCCCTGCCTCTGAAGAACGAGCGCCATGAAGGACTATAATGGTGACAACAAGTCTGTGGGCTAGTAACGAGATCATTGTGTGACGCTACTATTGGAGATGGCTGAAGTTCCAACTGTAACACGGCCTAGACAGTAGTGTGGTACGCAACCGTTGTGGTGCGTGTCGCCGCGCACGCACTGCGGACACAGCAGGTAGGAGGTAGCTGGGCGCAGGGCGCCCAACTGCGGTCGATGCGGGCCGCCGTGCTGCCGCCCAAAATAGCGATGACCTGGTGGTGGTGGCGGGAGGCGGGGGTGGGGTGGGAGGGGGCGGGCTGGAGGTCGGCTGGAGACGTGGTCGATGCTGTTTTGTCTGGACACGCGACGCGCCGGCTCGCACCTCCGGAAACTGCAGCCCGTCCATTGGCGTAGCCTCGTGCCGGTCTCCACACACACACACACACACACACACACACACACACACACACACTGACCACGTACCTGCAGTCCCAGGACTGGTGGGGTAATTATACCGTCAAACTGTAGCAGGAGGCTCTACAGTCTGGAACCGTGTGACCTCTATGGTCGCAGGTTCGAATCCTGCATCGGGCATGGATGTGTGTGATGTCCTTAGGTTAGTCGGTTCAAGTAGTTCTAAGTTCTAAGGGACAGATGATCTCAGAAGTTGTCCCATAGTCCTCAGAGCCATTTGAACCATTTGGACCTCTCAGTGGCCACAGTGGTATCTCTTCAAGAGTTCCCGCTACAGTTTGACGGTATAATTACCCCACCAGTCCTGGGACTGCAGGTACGTGGTCAGTGTGTGTGTGGAGACCGGCACGAGGCTACGCCAATGGACGGGCTGCATTTTCCGGAGGTGCGAGCCGGCGCGTCGCGTGTCCAGACAAAACAAGATCGACCACGTGTCCAGCCGACCTCCAGCCCGCCCCCTTCCACCCCACCCCCGCCTCCCGCCACCACCCCCAATTCCTGTTAATTCATAATCCTCCTTACCCCTCGTTCCATCCATCTTCATCACTTCCTCTCTATGGCCATCTCGTCCACCCCCACTTCCTCACCCTCTGGCCGTCTCCGCCTCTCTCTCTCACCCCATCAAATTACTCTTCTCCTCTCTCTGTGTATCTGACCCTCCCCCAATGTTCATCTGCTCCTTTGTCCATCTCCTTCTCCTCCTATAATTCCCTCCCACTGTCTTCATCATTCTCATTCTTCCCTTCTCTCAACCTCCTCCTCTCCTCTCTTTTTCGAGCTCCTCCTCTTCCCTTCCTCTGCCCATTTCCTCCACAGTTCATTTTCTCCTCCAGCATCTCCTTGCCTATCTCTTCCTCTCCCTGGTGTTGCCTATCTCCTCCTCTTTCCTTTCCCTGTCCTCCTCCTCTCTCCTCTCTCTGTCCATTTTCTGATCCCCTATCTCAGTCCACCTCCTCATCCTCCTCCTATCTGTGCTTATCTCTCCTTCCCACTCATTGTCTGTCCATGGGCTCATCCTCCCTTCCCTCCCCACAGTACCACACTCGCGCAACAGGGTGCTACTAATTCTTATCCCTGCAGAATTTCATTCCAGATTGTAACTCACAAATGTACCAAATTTGATTGAAATCATTTCAGGGGTTTAGGGGGAGCTTTTTACCTATAGCTTCGCACACGTATGCACATTTCAAATGCATTTCACACATATTTAACGTATTTCACGGGTTCAGAATGAGATTTTCACTCCGCAGCGGAGTGTGTGCTGATGTGAAACTTCCTAGTAGTTTAAAACTGTGTGCCGGACCGAGACTCTAACTCGGGACCTTTGCCTTTTGCGGGCAAGTGCTCTACCATCTGAACTACCCAAGAACGACTCACGCCTCGTCCTCACAGCTTAATCCTGTCAGTACCTCGTCTCCTACCTTCCAAAGTTTACAGAAGCTCTCCCGCGAACCTGGCAGAGGCAAAGGTCCCGAGTTCGAGTCTCGGTCCGGCACACAGTTTTAAACTGCCAGGAAGTTTCATATTTCACGGGTACTGGTACACGCCTCAACATTTTTTTTCTCATCGTTTTGTGGGCACTCTCAACGAGAAAAAGTTTCGTCAGGGTTAGAAGTTATGTGAAAAGTTTGTTACAAGTCTCTAAGCGCTGTCATTCTCAAATACTGGCAAAGTGAAGTATGGCTATTCTCGCGTCATGAGCTACACTTCCTTATCATTCGCACCCCTGTCACCGAGCGAGGTGGCGCAGTGGTTAGACACTGGACTCGCATTCGGGAGGACGACGGTTCAATCACGCGTCCGGCCATCCTGATTTAGGTTTTCCGTGATTTCCCTAAATCGCTCCAGGCAAATGCCGGGATGGTTCCTTTCAAAGGCCACGGCCGACTTCCTTCCCCGTCCTTCCCTAATCCGATGAGACCGATGACCTCGCCGTCTGGTCTCCTTCCCCCAAAACCAACCAACCAACCCACCCCTGTCCGTTTGAGGGCTGGATTTTCGTACCCCCACAGCAATTCTTTCCAGAGAGTAAATGATATGAGTTCCTAGTTTGGTTCCAATCAGTTCAGTAGTGTAGGAGGGGATATGGAACCTACATATATACATACATACATACATAAACATGTACATAGATATGTACGTCTATTTTTACAACTTTTATAGATTTCTTGCTCCTGTCGGCGTCCTACCTATGCAGGCCATTACCCCCTCCGCCACCATGCTCCTGTCGTTATCTGTGCGGTCACCGTGGCGGTGGTGGGGATAGCGGCAGCCGGCTCCCAACTCTCGCCTCCCAAGTCCGTGCTGTCGCTGTCGGTGGCGGACCTCACTGTATGGGAACGCTTTTCTTTTTCTGGGCTCAGTGATGGATTCCGCGCCTGACTCACTTACAGGCCGTTAGCTTTATCAATTAAAACTTCTCGATTCCTAAATCAGCGGCCTCGTATGTTAACGGCACCTCTCTTCTATAATGCATGCAGTTTCAAAAATGGTTCAGATGGCTCTAACCACTATGGGACTCCACATCTGAGGTCATCAGTCCCCTAGAGTTAGAACTACTTAAACCTAGATAACCTAAGGACATCACACACATTTATGCCCGATGCAGAATTCGAATTTGCGACCGTAGCGGTCGCACGGTTACAGACTGAAGCGCCTAGAACCGCTCGCCCACTGCGGCCGGCTGTACATAGGTTTCTGTACACACTTTCTCCCAGTTTGCCATCTGAGCTGCGTTTCACTAGGACTTCAAGAAACAGAAAGGCGCCATCCTGTGACACCTTCTTCGTAAACTGTTTGTTCGAATGCAGGGAATTGAAGTGATGAAGAAATTCGCTGAAGATGTCCCGTCCATGTGGCCAAAAGACGAACGTGTCATCAGCGTAACGTTAGAAACAAGCTGGTTTTGTTGGGATTTTTTCACGGCCTTCTCCACAAAATCCTCCACGAACAAATTCGCCACAACCGGCGACAGACTACAGCCCATGGTGGCTACGTTCATCAGTTCATGATAATTTTCGTCAAACGAGAAGTACTTGGAGGTGATCACCATCTCGAACAGTCTCATAAATTACCGAATTCCTTACTTATCTGTTCCATGAAGTTATTCAGTTCTACTGCGCTGGATAGAGGCATCACATCGAAACTAACCAAAATGTCCCTGTAACTGAAGCGAGTTTCTTGTAATTTGGAAATATGTGGTAAGTTCTTATGGGATCAAACTGCTGAAGTCATCGGTCCCTACGTTTACACACTACTTACACGACACGAAGGGAATACACACACCCCACACACCCATGCCCAAGGGAGGAGTCGGATCTCCGACGGGGGAGGGGGGTGGCGGGGGGGGGGCGGGGGGGGGGGGGGGGGCGCGGACCGTGACAAGGTGTCCCAGATCGGTCGGCTACTCCGCGCGGCGAAATTCTTGTAGATTGAGAGGCACCCACATGCCTTGCTCATACTGTGGCATCAAGCAGTCAGGCCTGCAAGATGAGTGGTCTGCCAAGCGAGTGGATTCATTCTTATTTATCGAGTAACATGAACTCTAGTACTCACACTTAAGTTACAAGTTATCCTCCTATATGATTAATACGCAACGGAAACACGCATCTGACTATCAGTAATTTACAGAACTCTGACTGTACACTACGCACTGGCAATACCACATTTTCTTTTTGTCTTTTATTTAACGGCTTTTGTCAACACGTGGCCACCGCACTGAATATGAATGGCGCACACATTATAAATTCGGGACATTATGACAATATATAATTCGAAGGAAAAGTCCACCAATCTTTTTCTTTTCACTATCTTATTTATTCCGATAAATTCTCTAACCTAAACACACAAATTCTATACCTACAACAATAACACATGAGAAATTCCGCCCAGTGGGCATGGCTGTACATTGGTGAATCTCTATATTATGGTATCGTAATTATTTAACGCTACAGTGCACTTTCTGGATAGGATGGTGGATTTTTTATTATATCTCACACTTCGACTCTCACAATCATCATCACGAAACTTTCCTCCAGATCGAGCGGTACAGAAGGAACAAGCATAACCCACTAATCTTTTGAAACTACCTTGCTACTCTCCCATGCAAACCACACATACCCAAATTACATGACATACATCACACTACAATATGAAATACAAAACACTAAGTAGTCACAACACTATCACTTTCAGCTTTCCCACTTCAATTAGTATTCATCCCAGTTTCACACGACACTGCCCCACTTTGTAATTCTACTTTCCTACTATGAACTCTGGAGATATATGCACGTCTTCCTGTGCAATGCAAGCCAAGTGGCGTTGCTGGATAGACGGCCGACTCACCTTGCTTCTCTCTCAGAGTTTGAATCTAGCGTCACACGGAATCATATCACGCAAAGTAATATTAAGAACGTATTCATCACACACGCGAATCCTCAACTGATACCATGGACGAGTACTTCTCTTTATCTTTTGTCTCATACACAGTTTGAGACTCACACAGTACTCACCACGTGGAAGTACTCGTCTCTAATTTCAAGTCCTGCACACGCCATTTCATAAATATTTCAACTTATGGTACACGCTATTTCTTAAATATGTCAACTTATTGTACACACGCTAGTAATTCAGCTTAACTTAAGCACACAGAAGTATTTCAACTTATTGCTACACATGGTTTCATTGTGACCGTTGGTCACTTCCGAAAATTACTACAATCCCATTAATATTACCTGTCTGACACTTAATTCTCCCCACAAAAGTTCCTGAAATAGAGAAATTATTATTTCAAACTACTCTTAAATATTCCACATGCATACCATGTCTCCACTCTTTTGTCATTACGGAGCACAACTAAAACAGGTCTTAACAGCACAAGATCCAGCGGCAGAGTGCTGAAACATGGCCGTTCTCGAGGTCCTCTCGCACCTCTGCTGAAGTGGGGGAGCACCTTGCTACCGTATTGGTCAGCCACATTTCAGGCGCTCAAAGCTCAGGTAAATTTCATCTCTTTGGTCCCACCAAAGGTGGCCAAAGGATTGTCTCAAAGATGATCATATATTCACATTCACTATCTGCGGTTAGCAGACTACCATACATTCATTCATTTCACAGATCTCCCCAAACTGGATGTAGGGATTTACTTTGTGGGAGTGCACATGTGATCAATTAAATAAATAAATTGTCATTCTTTCCCACACTGGTATCCGGCTTCGCTGTATTAATTGAAATTGAGTTATTTTACAAAAAAATGTGTTGTTCTGACAAAAATAATGAAGTATGTTGTACTTATTTTCAATGTCGGGCGGTACTGTACCCTTTCAAGATGTCGTACAAAAAGAATGGAATTGTGGATGTGATGTTCGCAATTCCTCATAGATGGCCTTAGGAAGGCAGTCAGGTGTTTGATGCCCTAGTCGTGGTTGACTGCTTCTATAAGGCTAACTTTGGGGCGCAGTGGAATATCCTGTTTGTGGACCTTTGGCAGCCCATATAGTCATGGCGCTGCAGCAGCTAGCGGTCGATGCTTCTTCACAGTTTTACTACCATAGGTACTATTTTCTTCTAGGGGCATCAGCTTCTATCTTTCTGTACGCTGCCTCATCAGGATATCCACACATCTTCTGTTTATATTCTGAGGACAGGAGGAATACCATGGCATTCCATTCGTCAGCGGGCAGGACGACCGACTCAAGATAGCCAAGTAACTCGCAGCAGTTCTTTCCGCCTTGTGACCGGTGGGCGATTGCAGAGCTACACAGTGGGTGGGCACAACAACACACAACCTTCTATTAAGGCAGGTCATGCAATAGGTCTTGCGTATACAGAAAGCTTAGTAAAAACTGCAGGTATTCTTCATGCGTTTCAGAGCAGAAATGCACAAAATTTCGATGAATGTGGAGGAAGGAGACCCTGTAGGATCATGCAAAGCTTCTTGATATTTTTTCCTTTCTTCCACACTGCTTTAATTTTTTCTGTATGGGCTCTCTTTCTTTCCTCTGTCCGTTTTGTTATTTTGTTCCTGCATTCTTCGGAGCTTCGTTCTCTGATTTAACTTCCCATCTGTCAGCTTTCTTCTTAAATACCTTTCTGTCCTAAATATGTGAATAATTTATCTGAGGTTTTTGTAGGTCCTTTTTGACCTCTTGTATCCAGGGTATAGTTTAAAGTCCTTCTATGCATTTAAGAATTTTGTGCGTAAGTCTTTTTTGGGAAGCCTAGAGACGTGTCTATAAAATTTTAATCACGTTTTTGAAATGTCTGCTGCAAGGTTGGACACTTTTTCACCCGTTTGACGAGGTTGTAGACTATAGACTTCTTCTGTTTTCTTTGCCCTAGTAGTTTTCTGACGATTTGACGTTCTTCCTTTAATAAGTTTCCTAGGTCATCTTTTATGTGGACTGTCAGGGTTTCATTGGCATACAGGACTTCAGGTTTTAATACTGTATTATAGTACCTAATTTTAGTGTTTTTGGACAAGCACTTTTTACTGTAGGCGCTGCAGTCTGGAACCGCAAGACCGCTACGGTCGCAGGTTCGATCCTGCCTCGGGCATGGATGTTTGTGATGTCTTTAGGTTAGTTAGGTTTAACTAGTTCTAAGTTCTAGGGGACTAATGACCTCAGCAGTTGAATCCCATAGTGCTCAGAGCCATTACTTTTTACTGTACACCTTGTAGGTTCTTCCACAGCCTCTCTTCAGTTTTTGGAAGCGAATGTGTTATGCCATTTTCTCTCGCCCCGGAGGTTCAACGACTGTTCCTAAATATTAAAAATATGGGACTCTACTGATATGACCTCTTTTGTAGTCAATTTTGGGTGTCAGTTTTTGTGGCGATGAGCTCAAACTTTAGGAAAGATAGTAGCCTGCACTTTCTTTAAGGATTTCAACCTGTTCGATTGCTGTTATCTTATCATCCGCTAGTAAGGCTTTGTCGCAATCAAAAGCTAAACATGAAATTCTTATGTCAACCTTGACTAGACCCATCTTCATAGGTTCCCAGCAGTTATTATTCTTCAGTTCCTTTTCCCCTTAGCGGATGACCTTGTCCAGCACAAGGCTGAATAGGAGAGGAGACAGACCATCAACTTGTCGGACGGCAGTTTTAATCAGGAAGGGATCGTATATTTCATCCATGAATTTCTCCTTAGAGGTAGTATCGACCAATGTTTCTACGATAAGGTTAAGGATTTTTCGCTCTAACCCTTGTTCTTCAAGGATATCAAAAAGTGCTTGTCGGTCAACTGAGTCAACAAACATGCAAATTATTGGGCGGTTTCTGACTTTATATGTTTGTGTGTGTGTGTGTGTGTGTGTGTGTGTGTGTGTGTGACGACCTCAGCAGTGCAGATGCACGCCAGGCTCGAACTATTACACGAATCTGCGCCATGTCACGTGTAATGAGAATAATACTCAAGGGAAACTAAATTCGTTGTGTGTGGATAGGTTGAGAATTTTGGTCTGGTGGGAGGTGGGCTAGCATATTCGTGCATCTGTGATGATCACCGTGTCCAGATGCCACAGAGGTCAGCGCATGTGTCTAGTAAGCGGGTGCCACGGGCTTCAATCTCGGTCTGGCACAAATTTTCAACCTTACCGATTGATTTAAGTCAATGCGCACTCATAGGTCGCAGTCAGCGTCCGTAATTCTGTTGTATCTTAATTCATAATATATATGTATACGACTTATCGTAGAATATAGGTAAAGGAAACACAATCCTACGTTTCTAGCATTTGTAGACTAAGGAAAAGCTTTTGAAAATATATGCTAGAATACCCTCTTTCAAATTCTGAAAGCGGTAGATGTAAAATACAGGGAGCGAAGGGCTATTTACAATTCGTACATAAACCAGATAGCAGTTATAAGAGTCGAGGGGCATGAAAGGGAAGCAGTGGTTGGGAAGGGAGTGAGACAGGGTTGTACCATATCTCCGATGTTATTCAATCTTTATATTAAGCAAGCATTGAAGGAAACGAAAGAAAAATACGGAGTAGGTATTAAAATTCATGGAGAACAATTAAAAACTTGGAGGTTCGCCGATGACGTTGTAATTCTGTCAGAGACAGCAAAGGACTTGGAAGAGTAGTTGAACGGAATAGACAGTGTCTTGAAAGGAGGATATAAGAGGAACATCAACAAAAGCTAAAAGAGGATAATGGAATGTAGTCAAATTAAGTCGGGTGATGCTGAGGGAATTAGATTAGGAAATGAGACACTTAAAGTAGTAAAGGAGTTTTGCTATTTAGGGAGCAAAATAACTGATGATGGTGGAAGTAGAGAGGATATAAAATGTAGACTGGCAATGGCAAGGAAAGCGTTTCTGAAGAAGAGAAATTTGTTAACATCGAGTATAGATTTAAGTGTCAGGAAGTCGTTTCTGAAAGTATTTGTATGGAGCGTAGCCATGTATGGAAGTGAAACATGGACGATAACTAGTTTGGACAAGAAGAGAATAGAAACTTTCGAAAAGTGTTGCTACAGCAGAATGCTGAAGATTAGATGGGTAGATCATATAACTAATGCGGAGGTATTGAATAGGACTGGGGAGAAGAGAAGTTTGTGGCACAACTTGACTAGAAGAAGGGCTCAGTTGGTAGGTCATGTTCTGAGGCATCGAGGGATCACCAATTTAATATTGGAGGGAAACGTGGAGGGTAAAAGTCGTAGAGGGAGACCAAGAGATGAATACACTAAGCAGATTCAGAAGGAAGAGGGTTACAGTAATTATTCGGAGATGAAGAGGCTTGCACAGGATAGAGTAGCATGGAGAGCTGCATCAAGCCATTCACCCGGTCTCTGGACTGAAGATCATATATATATATATATATATATATATATATATATATATATATATATTCTATCCTGTGCAAGCCTCTTCATCTGCGAATATTTACTGTAACCCTCTTCCTTCTGAAACTTCTTACTGTATTCATCTCTTGGTCTCCCTCTACGACTTTTACCCTCCACGTTTCCCTCCAATATTAAATTGGTGATCCCTCGATGCCTCAGAACGTCTCCTACCAGCCGATCCCTTCTTCTATTCAAGTTGTGCCACAAATTCATCTTCTCCCCAATTCTACTCAGTATATATATATATATATATATATATATATATATATATATATATATATGAAATGGAAAAAAGAACACATTGACACCGGTGTGTCAGACCCACCATACTTGCTCCGGACACTGCGAGAGGGCTGTACAAGCAATGATCACACGCACGGCACAGCGGACACACCAGGAACCGCGGTGTTGGCCGTCGAATGGCGCTAGCTGCGCAGCATTTGTGCACCGCCGCCGTCAGTGTCAGCCAGTTTGCCGTGGCATACGGAGCTCCATCGCAGTCTTTAACAGTGGTAGCATGCCGCGACAGCGTGGACGTGAACCGTATGTGCAGTTGACGGACTTTGAGCGAGGGCGTATAGTGGGCATGCGGGACGCCGAATTGCTCAACACGTGGGGCGTGAGGTCTCCACAGTACATCGATGTTGTCGCCAGTGGTCGGCGGAAGGTGCACGTGCCCGTCGACCTGGGACCGGACCGCAGCGACGCACGGATGCACGCCAAGACCGTAGGATCATACGCAGTGCCGTAGGGGACCGCACCGCCACTTCCCAGCAAATTAGGGACACTGTTGCTCCTGGGGTATCGGCGAGGACCATTCGCAACCGTCTCCATGAAGCTGGGCTACGGTCCCGCACACCGTTAGGCCGTCTTCCGCTCACGCCCCAACATCGTGCAGCCCGCCTCCAGTGGTGTCGTGACAGGCGTGAATGGAGGGACGAATGGAGACGTGTCGTCTTCAGCGATGAGAGTCGCTTCTGCCTTGGTGCCAATGATGGTCGTATGCGTGTTTGGCGCCGTGCAGGTGAGCGCCACAATCAGGACTGCATACGACCGAGGCACACAGGGCCAACACCCGGCATCATGGTGTGGGGAGCGATCTCCTACACTGGCCGTACACCACTGGTGATCGTCGAGGGGACACTGAATAGTGCACGGTACATCCAAACCGTCATCGGACCCATCGTTCTACCATTCCTAGACCGGCAAGGGAACTTGCTGTTCCAACAGGACAATGCACGTCCGCATGTATCCCGTGCCACCCAACGTGCTCTAGAAGGTGTAAGTCAACTACCCTGGCCAGCAAGATCTCCGGATCTGTCCCCCATTGAGCATGTTTGGGACTGGATGAAGCGTCGTCTCACGCGGTCTGCACGTCCAGCACGAACGCTGGTCCAACTGAGGCGCCAGGTGGAAATGGTATGGCAAGCCGTTCCACAGGACTACATCCAGCATCTCTACGATCGTCTCCATGGGAGAATAGCAGCCTGCATTGCTGCGAAAGGTGGATATACACTGTACTAGTGCCGACATTGTGCATGCTCTGTTGCCTGTGTCTATGTGCCTATGGTTCTGTCAGTGTGATCATGTGATGTATCTGACCCCAGGAATGTGTCAATAAAGTTTCCCCTTCCTGGGACAATGAATTCACGGTGTTCTTATTTCAATTTCCAGGAGTATATATATATATATATATATATATATATATATATATATATATATATATATATATATGTGTGTGTGTGTGTGTGTGTGTGTGTGTGTGTGTGATAGGCAGTGCCAGAGTGTTACATTCACCAATCCAATCATTTCCCCACCAACATTACACAGGCCACTGACGACATCACACTTACAAATTGAACACTTCACAGCCACTGTTTAATAGAAAGTATTTTAGATAAAAGTTCAGTTAACATCTGCAAAAGGAGACTCATTTTACAAAATGAAAGTAGCTCCGCCTTCCGGGGTGGCCGAGCGGTTCTAGGCGCTACCGTCTGGAACCGCACGATCGCTACGGTCGCAGGTTCGAATCCTGCCTCGGGCATGGATGTGTGTGGTCTCCTGAGGTTAGTTGGGTTTAAGTAGTTCTAAGTTCTGGGGGACTCATGACCTCAGCAGTTAAGTCCCATAGTGCTCGGAGCCATTTGAACCATTTTTTGAAAGTAGCTCCACGACACAAAGACGAGCTTGATGAAGTTATGTTGTGTAGTCACATAACAGAACTGCTCAGGAAACGATGGAGAGACATAGCTAATCTGTGAACTAAAAAACGAGCAGCGCTCGTTGTGGAACAAGTTGGTTCAAATGGTTCTGAGCACTATGGGACTCAACTGCTGAGGTCATAAGTCCCCTAGAACTTAGAACTACTTAAACCTAACTAACCTAAGGGCAACACAAACATCCATGCCCGAGGCAGGATTCGAACCTGCGACCGTAGCGGTCGCGCGGTTCCAGACTGTAGTGCCAGAACCGCTCGGCCACCAGCGGCCGGCGGAACAAGTTGACTTTGCCGGAAGAACACTACAGCTACCGTACATAATGACTAAGAACCGATTTACCCTCTATCAGTGTAGAAAAGTGAGAACAGATTTATGTAGATTCTCTTCATATGTGTTTTTTGTGTTAGTGTTAGTGTTATTAGTAACTCACATCTGCATTCCATGTGTTATCAACGCATTTTGCGGAAAACTAACATCACGTGGTGATGTCTGCGCACTGCGTCGCCAGTGATTCGTAAGGGGCGAAGGGGCGTGTTGGGAAGGGGGAGGAGTTGGTATAGCTTTGTTATATCTGTAGTTACGTCTTGTGGCACTGTGGAGTAGACAGAGTGAGGAATTACCTCCTCGTCCTGTGAAGGAGGGGAAGTGCATGTTCAGAATCCGTTGATCTGCCTGCCTTTACGGCTCTACAGCATAAATGTCCCCAATTCCCCTCCACCCTGTTACACTCCTGGAACATAATTTATCCTTTAATACGACTCTTCTGCACTTAGATATGATATACACAATGAATATTTGCTGTTAACCCATTTCATTTAAAGATAAACATTAACGTTATACCATTAAAACCATATTTTAACCACCTGAGATTTTTCCAGGCCCTGCAACGCGGAAACTATTAGTCCCGTAGGTAAATGAATCGGACCTTTTTTGCAGTAAATCTGTTATAGTTTAGTTACGTAGTGGAACCTTTTTCGCTAGGAGCAGCGGATTTCTAATTATTCGAGGAAAACAGATAATGTGACCTTGAAACGCCCCCGCCCAACCTGCATGCCAGCGCTCACATCCTATCACTCAGAATTTTTTGTGTTGTTCGTGACTCTCTCTCCCAGCACTGTGCAAAAATTTGTCACTACATGATTCCTTCTCCTAACCGACCTTGTACGGACTTCGTTGACTAGCCTTTTAACCAAATTGTGAAAGATGTGGTGCGTGATTGTGAACCAGATCCTAGAATTTTAGCCCCACAGTGCGGCACTTAATGGACGTACTACAAGAACACATAAACCGATGATAAATTCTGATGTTGCCTACAGCACAAATGTAAGGGCTGTCAATTAGACTAAATACCTAGGAATTACAATTACGAGCAAATTAAATTGGTAAGACCACATAGATAATATTGAGGGGAAGTTGAAACAAAGACTGCGCTTTGTTGGCAGAACACTTAGAAGATGCGACAAACCCACTAAAAAGACAGCCTACATTATACTTCTCCTTCCTCTGCTGGAATATTGCTGCGTTGTATGGGATCCTTACCAGGTAGGATTGACGGAGGGCATCGAAGAAGTGCAAAGAAGGGCAGCTCATTTCGTATTATCACGCAATTGGGGTCACAGTCACAGAAACAAAGGCGGTTTTCTTTGCGGCGAGATCTATTTACGAAATTTCAGTCACCAACTTTCTCTTCCGAATGCGAAAATATTTTGTTGACGCTCACCTACGTAGTGAGAAATGATCATCATGACAAAATAAGAGAAATCAGAGCTGGAACGGAAAGATTTACGTATCTGTTTTTCCCACGCTCCATTCGAGAGTGGAGTGGTAGAGAAGTAGTATGAAAATGGTTCGATGAACCCTCTGCCAGGCACTTAAGTGTGAATTGCAGAGTAACCATGTAGATGTAGATGTAGATGCAGATGTAGATTTCATGCTCTGGCTTTGAATCTCAGCAATAGGTCAATAAATCATTTCAAAATATTTTAAAGTGAGTAGTTGCAGTTCCGAATCAAATTAACAGCTACTGTGTACTTGATTGAATGATCATAAATTTAATTTCCTGTGCTCCACTGTTTTGGATGTTTCCTCATCATTTACTTCTACACCTAGATCTACAGCTGCATTCATTCTCTGCGAACCACTGTGAGGTGAGTGACAGAGGGTACTGCCCTTTCCAGCAGTTATTAGGGCTTCTTCCACTTTCATTCACTTATGGATCGTGGGAAGAATGACTGTTTCAATGTCTCTGTGCGGACTGTTATTAATCTCTTAATTCGTCGTCATGACCCTATGTGGGCCATACGTAGAGATTTTGTAATATACTTCCGCAACCACCATTGAAATCTGGTTATTGAAGCTATATAAGTAGTTTATGGTTATCTTAAGTGTCTACCAGTTCAGTTTTTCCATCTCAGTGCCTGTCTCCCGCGGGTCACACACATGTCTGACTACATGTACTGCCCTTCTGTGTACACTGGCTTTAAATCTGAGCAGTAGGTCAATAGATCATTTCGAAGTACCTTGAAGTGAATGGTTGCAGTTCAAAATCAAATTACGAGCTTCTGTGTTCTAGTTATCTTAAAGTGTTTACCAATTCAGTTTTTTCAACATCTCTGTGCCTATCTCCCGCACGTAAAACACATGTCTGACAATACGTGCTGCCCTTCTGTGTACATGTTGAACATTCCCTGCTAGCCCTATGTGGAAGGGGTCCCACACACTTGAGGAATGTTCTAGTATGGGTCATACGAGTCATTTGCAAGGAATGTCTTTTATAGACTGACCACATTTCCCCTGTATTCTACCAATAAATCGAAGTCTGCCACCTGTTTTACCTACGACTGACACTACGTAATCATTGCAATTCATATCGCTGAGGACTGATCCAACCAGGTATTCATATTACTTGACCAACTCCATTTGTGACTCACTGAAATTGTAGTCATAGGATACTACGATTGTTCATTTTGTTAAGCGTGCTATTTTACATTTCTGAACACTTGAAGCAAGTTGCCAGTCATAGTAATATTGAAATCTTATCAAGATCTGACTGAGTGTTTGTGAAGCTTTTTATTCAGACAGTACTTCAATATACGAGGTGTCTGACAAAAATAATGAGACTGACAACACTGCGAGAGCTCTGGGGACGCTGTGTTGTTCTACATGTATAGACTGGTCTTCTCATCCCTTCCAGATACTCAGTACGAGTTTCAGCTCATTACAGCCAGCACGCGATTTATGAGAGCTCCATCAGTGAAGACGTTTTTCTTTTCTGTCTGGTACGAAAATGGAACAGCGGAAGTTAGAGCAACGTTACGCATTTAAGTTTCGTGTTAAACCTGGGGAACCAGCGAGTGAGACCTTTGAAAAGTTCACACAGGCTTATGAGGAACATTCATTACCAAGAACACAAGCTTCTCGCTGGCACAAACCATTTTTGGAAAGCCAAGAACACGTTGATGATGAACCTCACTCAGGAAGAGCAAGTCAAAGCTCAAAACAGAACTGACTTGCTTTTTTGATAGTAAGGCTTTCGTACTTAAAGAATTTTTTCCTCCTGGGCAAAATGCCCTCCAAGTGTCTTACAAATATGTCCTTGAATGTCTCAGGATAAGGTTGAAATGAGTGAGATCGATAATTGCAAACAAGTGGATGCTGCAACATGACAACGCCACATTTCACGTGGCCATTTCTATCACGGAAATTTTGACCACAAAGGTCATTCCTGTTCTACCATAGTCCCCTATAGCCCTACACCTGATATGAGACCTTGAGATTTTTATGTTTTCCCGAAATTGAGCCGGCCGATGTGGCCCAGCGGTTCCGGGCGCTACAGTCTGGAACCGCGCGACCGCGACGGTCGCAGGTTTGAATCCTGCCTCGGGCATGGATGCGTGTGATGTCCTTAGGTTAGTTAGGTTTAAGTAGTCCTAAGTTCTAGGGGACTGATGACCTCAGAAGTCAAGTCCCGTAGTGCTCTGAGCCATTTGAACCATTCTGAACCAGAAACTTAAAAATATCGTATAACGACGTCATTTTGGGGCTCTGTTGAACATTCAGGAGAATGCGACCACCACGTTATATGTCCTACCAGCTGAAGCCTTTCGGCACTGCTACCGAGACTGGGAACAGAGACTCCCCCGGTGCCTATGGAAACTACTTTGAAGTGAACGATACTGCTGTTTAACAAAAATAAAGACTCTGGTAGATAAAAAGTAAGTCTCATTAATGTTTTCTCACACCTCGTAGATAACTGAATCATCTGCCAAAAGTCTGACTTTAGTATTAATGTTGTATCTAATGTCATTATTGTATGAAATGAACAACAAGTGTCCCAGCACACTTCCATGCGACATTCTGACGTTAATTCTACAGCTTTCGTTAACTCTGCGTCCTAGTTAACTCGCAGTGTCCTTCCTATTTAGGAATTTCCACAACCCATAAGGCAGCACCTTACATAATAAGTATAGTTGAAAGTAATGTCACGTCACTGCTGTCTCCTGCCAGAGCAGGCAACGAAATGTGATTCAGAAATGAATGCAGGTTCAGTTAGAACTGCATTAACCGATCAGAAGGCATCGGTCACCGCCCCGAGAAAAAAATTGGCATCTTTTAGGTTACGAATACTGTGCGGATTAACTATAGCCACAGAAGATTCTGATGTGGGAACCAGTCACCGCTTTAGTTATGATATCGTACCAACATCACATCGAGCGATCGCTGCCTGTGTAACGTAGGCGAGGTAACAGATTTGGCATGCGGTGTTGTGGTGTGATCTGCAGCCTAATGCTGCGTTTACTGTCGCACCGACAACGGTAGCCAGTCGCCGTCATCAGAGGTGAAAGCAAAACAGACTGCAATTTATAGGCAATTTATAGAAAATGCATTGGTTTACTAAAGAGACTGCTTACACTACACTCGTCCGCCCTTTTCTGAAGTACTGCTGTGAGGTGTGGGATCAGCATCAGATAGGATTGACACAGGACATCTAAAAAGTGCAAGATAGGGTAACTCGTTTTGTATTATCGCGAAATAAGGGAAAGGGTGACATGGCAAAGATGCACGAATTGGGGTGTCTGTCTTTAAAACAAAGGCGTTTTTCGCTACGGCAGAACCTTCTTATTTAACTTCAATTATAATCTTCCTCCTCTTGACCACCTACACAGGGAGAAATAATAATCGTCATAATAAAATAAGAGAGATAAGAGCTCTCGGACGGTTTAAGTATTCGTTTCTCCTGCGCGCTGCTCGAGAGTGGAACGGTAGAGATGTAGCTTAAACGTGGTCTGATGAATTCTCTACCAGGTACCTAATTGTGAATTGCAGAGTAATCATATAGTTCTAGATACGGATGTAGAATAGCATCGGCCGTCAGCTTTCTCAGAGGGCATTTGATACCGTCTGTCAGTTATTGGCGGTATCAGGGGGGTTATAATCTATTCAAACCTATAACTGTCTCGAAAAGAACGCGACGAATACTAACCGTTATTTCCTCAGTTACTGGAATAGCAAGACAAGTTTTACGAACATATGAGATGAAGAGAGATACGATCTATTACACACTGAAGATGATTCGTGGTGACATTGAAGAAACAGGATTACAGACACTCGGCACAATGTCAAATAAATTCAGCAGAACGGATACATGTAATTTAACCTTCAGAGTCTGTCATTCATTATACATGTGAAAGGCAGACACAAATTTTAAAATAAGTCGCCTAAGGCATTGAAAAGTGTAATCACATACATCGTATTTGCAAATCACTTAACATAACAGAATCATGACGCTGTTGGTTTGAAAATGTTAGTAATCAGTAATAATAATTCGTAGACA
Source organism: Schistocerca nitens (assembly GCF_023898315.1). Lineage (NCBI taxonomy): Eukaryota > Metazoa > Arthropoda > Insecta > Orthoptera > Acrididae > Schistocerca > Schistocerca nitens. Next base: position 144,933,157 of record NC_064620.1, on the reverse strand, counting down.
GCTATGACATACATACTACAACCCAAAAACGATGCAGTATAGAAAGTTATATGCCGCCACACCGTACTGCTTATTGATTTGTACTTCTTTATAACCTATTGTAGGCTGGAAACTCAGGCTTTGGACATTCGTTACTTGTCAGTTTTGGGTGACGAACTTACTCCGAAAGCACATGCGCCGGTAACTAAAGTTCAGAGCCTACTACGCACACCATATCTATTCACTGACACCATTCTATAGTTCTTTCCCTTCGAAAATGTTCTAATTCTAATGAAGAGGTAGTAATATGTGAATACTTTTGTACGACTCAGTTAATTTAGATCACTTTAAATTCAAGGATCACGTCACTACTACTTCTGATTGTACTCGCAGAACTACAGTCATTCACTTGTCATGAGCATCTACGACTTTACCACTGTCGATTCCTTACCGTTCGACCACCTTTTAATCATATAAGAATTCCCCCAATATTAATTTAATCCTGGGCTTCAAAATTATTATTTTAACCACGATCGTTTTTCTGACACACATATGCGTGCTCCTCGTGATATGTCGTGACGCCATTGACATTCTCCTTAGCGCCAAGCGATTTCGACGTGCCAATCTGTCCCTTATAGAACCGTGATACATCCACATCGGCGATGCCGCTACATTGTAACAAAGAAGCGTAATCGCTGATTCGATCAGTCAAGTAACAGGATGGATATCAGTTCAAAAATGGTTCAAATGGCTCTGAGCACTATGGGACTTAACTGCTTAGGTCATCAGTCCCCTAGAACTTAGAACTACTTAAACCTAACTAACCTAAGGACATCACACACATCCATGCATGGATATCAGTGCCGTTACAAAGTTGAAACAACGAATTGTTTGATGTCATAATCTCGACCTAAAATTCCCGATACAGATTTTTGTTTTGCAGATGACGTGCTGCGTTAAGTACAGACATGAAGCTGAAATGGCTAGGCAGTCACAGAAAATGCATAATATGATACAAGATGTTATTAAATTAATTATTAAATTTGTTAGTTGTTAAATTGTAGCTTACAATATATCAGCTACTTCATACCATAAATTCCCATAGATATCCCTGTTACTGCGTTTCTTCTTATTTACTTTTATTTTACAAGTCTAGTACCGTAGGACCAAATTGAGGAGCCAATCTCGAAGGTCATGGAACCTGTTAGTACATGAAATTACAACATAAAAGCAATAACAGATAAAACAAAATGTTTATGGACCAAAACAGACAAGCCACAAGTTTATGTAAACGCAATCAACAATATAACACAGGAATCAACTTTATTTTTCAAGGACCTTCTCGACAGAATAAAAGGAGTGACTCATGAGGAAACTCTTCAGTTGGGATTTGTAAGCGCGTGGATTACTGCTAAGATTTTTGAATTCAAGTGGTAGCTTATTGAAAATGGATGCAATAGTACACCGCATGCGTGTCTGCACAGGATTTAAGAAAGTACGATCGAAATTCAGATTGGATTTCTTCCCAGTATTAACAGAGTGAAATTCTTGGGAATAAGCTGATATTGTTAACAGGAAACGACGACAGTAAAGAATGTATATACTGAGAGGCCGATGTCAGAATAGCCAGACTACTGAACAGGGGTCGACAAGAGATTCGCGAAATTACACCACTTATTGCCCTAACTGCCCGTTTCGGAGCCAAAAATATCCTTTGAAAATGGGAAGAGTTACCCCGAAATATCATACTATACGACATAAGCGAATGAAAATAAGCAAAGTACACTCCTTTTCGTAACCAACTATCACTTGATTAAGATACCGTTCGAATGGTAGAAATGGTAACATTAAGTCTTTGAACAAGATCCTGAACGTGGGCTTTCCACGACAGTTTACTGTCTATCAGAACATCTACAAATCTGAACTGTTCTTCGCTAATCAGATGCCCATACTGTGAAATTAAAGCGTCGGATTTCGTTGAATTGTTGCTAGAAACTGTAAAAACTGAGTCTTACTGTGATTTAGTGTTAGTTTATTTCCTACAGGCTAAGAACTTATGTCATGAACTGCATTCTTTGAAACAGTGCCAGTGTTACACACGAAGTCCTTTACTCCAAGCTTCTGCCATCAGCAAACAGAAATATTTTAAAATCACCTGTAAAACTAGTGTGCATATCAGTTAAATGAATAAGGAACAAGAATGGTCCCAACACTGATAGCGATTCTCAGCATCCTCACGATGCCGCACAAACTCCTTCTTTCTTGTAGTATACCTATAAATTTCTCACACTCACATTTTATAAGTGGGGATGTCAGCCGGTTCGAAAGTAGAAAACAGACTGAATCGTATTCCCCCGATCTTCGCCTGAAGTCGGCATTTCCAGGCGTTAAGATCGGTTGCACCGAGACCGTGCACGTACTGCGGTCTTCATCTGCACATGTCGGGCACCTTCAACCGATGTCGGCCACTGGCGGATCCCCCGCTGCCGGTGACACCGCGACCTCAACCTGAGACTTGGCTAAATATAGAGATGGGGCCCCTCCACGCCCGCACCAACGCGGTGATCAAACCAAAAGTTCTACTGTCACCTCCGTAAACATGTTAGTTGTCTAGTAAGTGGATCACAGGATGCTGGGCTGTGATGTTGTCCGTGCGTGTGGGTAAGGCTACGCATTAACACGGTCCATCAGGTGATAGATAGTGGACGAAACGCGAGTGAGGGTAGCGATTTGAAGAGCAGAGGGAAAAAAGTGCCATGGCTCGTGCCGTGGGAAAAAAACCTCTGCGACAGTGGGATGGGTAGTAAGAGCAGTAGTGGCTTACTAGCTGCGATAGCTCATGCAAGGTTGGATTTGTTAGTATAGGTATCATGCATCATTACCGTGACAAGCGATGGCGATGTGTCCCAGTTGCTGCAGCTGCTACATTCATGGAACAATCAAGATCGTTATACAGTAGTGGGAGATCGGCCATAGATCATCTCACTGTGTGGGGGATGTGTGGAGCTTGTTTGCATGCAGTGTACGGTACGGCTTCCCTGTGTGGTGCCAGTTATTCGACAGTGTATTTCAGCTGGAAATCCAGTAATGGCGTCTGATTAACAGGGGCTCGCCTGTGCCGTTATGTTTGCGTATGCTTGGCCATAGATGTTATGTCCTTACAAGTATGTCTTTTGGTCTTTTATGTTTCCATCTATGGTTGTGGTCGTAGTTCCCCAGATTCAGAATAAACGGGTTCTGCGAATGTCTGAAGTTTTTGTATAGTCTTGTGGTGAGTTTGTGGATTACCTCCGTGAGAGTCTCAAGTCGGTATTCCCGGTGAAGGTCCGCGATGCGTGTGTATTGTGGAGCATTGCTTATGATTTTGAGTACTTTGTTTTGTATGAGCTGCAGACTGCGCAGGCGTGTAGGCGCAGCGTATCCCCAGACAGGAGCTGCGTACGTCATCAGGGGTCGGATAAGTGTCATGTACATGGACCTCGACACCCTTCTGTTCAGTGTGCTACGCCTGTTGAGCATAGGATGGAGCTGTTTGAGCCTCGCGTTAGCTCGGTTGGTCATGTGTTGTATGTGGTCCACCCAGAGTAATTTCCGGTCCAGCCAGACACCGAGGTATTTGACTTTCTCGAGGAAACGTATTGGACGTGCATGTAGATTTATTGGTCTGCAGTAGCGGTGTTTGCGCAGTTGCTTCGGTCTTCTAGTGAACAGAACGGCTTCGCACTTGTCGACGTTTACTCTAACACGCCATTTCTCCAACCAAGGCTCGGCCACTCTGAGTGCAGTCTGTAGGCGTGACGTAATGTTTGATGGTTTCCAATCTTGCGCAAGGATGGCTGTGTCATCCGCGTAGATTGCAGCAGCGGCGACTCTTGACGAGCTGAGAGGCCAGCAGTGCGTGCCGCCGCCGGCAGTGGTGGCGGGGGTCGAACACCGGACACCCGCAGCCAAGGCCGCCTCCTGAAACAGAAGGCGGAGCGCTGCGTGACGCACCTCTCGTCCTCCGTCCTCGCACAACCTGCCACGCCCCGACGTCTCAGCCGCACCGAGCCAACAGCCGCTTCTAATCGTGACGGGCTCCGGATTTCCTTCTGCACTGTACTTCACTGCAGGTGGCGTCCTATTACAGCGGGAAGGGTTTCTCTACTTGTAGCGATACGAATAGTTCGATTCTTTGCCACACAGCCGAACACGTGTTAGTGAGGCAAGGCACTATCTGATCAAAAACATTTGGACTCCCAATAGTGATTCGTGAGGATGGCGGTTCAAGCCCACTTCCGGCCATTCTGATTTAGGTTTTCCGTGATCAGGTAAAGCTCAAAACTGATCACTTTACGTGTTTGGTAACAAGCGTACACCTAGAAAGCCACACGTTATGTATCTAATCACCCAGATCATTCACAAATATAATTCTTAGACGCTAATATTGCTGTACATGTCTCACAAACCACATTACGCACCTTAATCTCACTTGCTCTCTGCCTTGCTCGCAGAGTTGCTGAGCCGTGGCGAACTGGTGCCAGTGTTATTTTGTTGATGTATCTTTGACATCGATTGTGGTTGAGCTAAGCTGCCTTTGCTTTTCGCGTGTCTCATCTTCCGGGTTGGCGGGAGAAGCGATTGGGTTGTTAGCCTTCGTCGGGTAACCCTCGAGATCTCGTGACATTCGCTGGGAGACGAGTGTGAAAGGCTGCCGAATGAGCCTGGTGACCGTTATGTGTTGTGGTGTGAAATTGGTCGGGCGTTTTGACGACATGGGCAGCTTGGAGATACAAGTTCTGTGACTTCGTTTGGAACAAAATTTGAAGTGAGGCGATGAAGCTGTGAAAGCCGGTCCTTCGTGTTGCGTACGTGATATGAAGTAAGTGCTCGTAGTTGTGTTTTGTGGACCGACGCACTCAGAGGCATTTAAATTTAATTATTATGGTTAGACTTCTATAGTCGAACTTTAGATGGTGTGGAAGACTTCAGGTGGCCTAGTTAAATGGTGGCAGTTTTTTCAAAGTTTTCTCAGATGTTTTACTAGTGCTCTGTGTTTCTTGTAATCAAATGATTTTATGTTGGCGTTTTCAAAGCCTTCACTCTGTTAATACAGTTGTCCAGGTGTAAAATGCTTAAGGTCATTTGACAGTAGTGTAACGTGTTCCTTTACATCCTTATCCACATATCGAGTCAAAGGTTCTGCCGAGTGTTTCTATGTTTAAGAGTTATTGGAATGTCTTTGTGATTCGCTCAAAAACCTTTGATTGTGTCAGCGCCTTGGCGGCTAGTGAAATGTCATTCGAGGTCTAGGTTCAAAATGGTTCTAATGGCTCTGAGCACTATGGGACTTAACATCTATGGTCATCAGTCCCCTAGAACTTAGAACTACTTAAACCGAACTAACCTAAGGACAGCACACAACACCCAGTCATCACGAGGCAGAGAAAATCCCTGACCCCGCCAGGAATCGAACCCGGGAACCCGGGCGTGGGAAGCGAGAACGCTACCGCACGACCACGAGCTGTGGACCGAGGTCTAGGCCTGGCAGAGTTTAAGAACCTGGCCACTACCGGGAGTTGTTCACATACCGCCTTCCAAAGTTTAGTAATTATCTTCCTTCCGCCAAGGCGACTTAAGCTGGTAGATATATAAATATACACTCCTGGAAACTGAAATAAGAACACCGCGAATTCATTGTCCCAGGAAGGGGAAACTTTATTGACACATTCCTGGGGTCAGATACATTACATGATCACACTGACAGAACCACAGGCACATAGACACAGGAAACAGAGCATGCACAATGTCGGCACTAGTACAGTGTATATCCACCTTTCGCAGCAATGCAGGCTGCTATTCTCCCATGGAGACGATTGTAGAGGTGCTGGATGTAGTCCTGTGGAACGGCTTGCCATGCCATTTCCACCTGGAGCCTCAGTTGGACCAGCGTTCGTGCTGGACGTGCAGACCGCGTGAGACGACGCTTCATCCAGTCCCAAACATGCTCAATGGGGGACAGATCCGGAGATCTTGCTGGCCAGGGTAGTTGACTTACACCTTCTAGAGCACGTTGGGTGGCACGGGATACATGCGGACGTGCATTGTCCTGTTGGTACAGCAAGTTCCCTTGCCGGTCTAGGAATGGTGGAACGATGGGTTCGATGACGGTTTGGATGTACCGTGCACTATTCAGTGTCCCCTCGACGATCACCAGTGGTGTACGGCCAGTGTAGGAGATCGCTCCCCACACCATGATGCCGGGTGTTGGCCCTGTGTGCCTCGGTCGTATGCAGTCCTGATTGTGGCGCTCACCTGCACGGCGCCAAACACGCATACGACCATCATTGGCACCAAGGCAGAAGCGACTCTCATCGCTGAAGACGACACGTCTCCATTCGTCCCTCCATTCACGCCTGTCGCGACACCACTGGAGGCGGGCTGCACGATGTTGGGGCGTGAGCGGAAGACGGCCTAACGGTGTGCGGGACCGTAGTCCAGCTTCATGGAGACGGTTGCGAATGGTCCTCGCCGATACCCCAGGAGCAACAGTGTCCCTAATTTGCTGGGAAGTGGCGGTGCGGTCCCCTACGGCACTGCGTAGGATCCTACGATCGTGGCGTGCATCCGTGCGTCGCTGCGGTCCAGTCCCAGGTCGACGGGCACGTGCACCTTCCGCCGACCACTGGCGACAACATCGATGTACTGTGGAGACCTCACGCCCCACGTGTTGAGCAATTCGGCGGTACGTCCACCCGGCCTCCCGCATGCCCACTATACGCCCTCGCTCAAAGTCCGTAAACTGCACATACGGTACACGTCCACGCTGTCGCGGCATGCTACCAGTGTTAAAGACTGCGATGGAGCTCCGTATGCCACGGCAAACTGGCTGACACTGACGGCGGCGGGGCCGGCCGAAGTGGCCGTGCGGTTAAAGGCGCTGCAGTCTGGAACCGCAAGACCGCTACGGTCGCAGGTTCGAATCCTGCCTCGGGCATGGATGTTTGTGATGTCCTTAGGTTAGTTAGGTTTAACTAGTTCTAAGTTCTAGGGGACTAATGACCTCAGCAGTTGAGTCCCATAGTGCTCAGAGCCATTTGAACCATTTTGACGGCGGCGGTGCACAAATGCTGCGCAGCTAGCGCCATTCGACGGCCAACACCGCGGTTCCTGGTGTGTCCGCTGTGCCGTGCGTGTGATCATTGCTTGTACAGCCCTCTCGCAGTGTCCGGAGCAAGTATGGTGGGTCTGACACACCGGTGTCAATGTGTTCTTTTTTCCATTTCCAGGAGTGTATATTGTATGTAACCTGTTCTTATACGAACCTGTTTCCTTAAATATTAGCGACTGTGAAAATGGCTAAACTTTAAATTGCATAGTATCTGCTGAGTTCCTTGCCAGGTCTTTCTAACAGTCTTTTATTAACACGTCTGAGCACGTGAACATTCATTTTTAAAGATCGGTGTTTCTGCCGTAGATTTTTTTTGTAAGTGGTTCTATCATGTTATGTAATTGGATCTTAGCTAGTGCTGGATTGTCATTAACTCACCCATTATTGGTAACTGTTTTAAAAAAACGGTTCTGAGCACTATGGGACTTAACTGGTGAGGTCATCAATCCCCTAGAACGTAGAACTACTTAAACCTAACTAACCTAAGGACATCACACACAGCCGCGCATGATTAGCCGTGCGGTCTTAGGCGCTGCAGTCATGGACTTTGCGGCTGATCCGGCGAAGGTTCGAGTCCTCCCTCGGGCATGGGTGTGTGAGTTTGTCCTTAGGATAATTTAGGTAAGTTGTGTGGAAGCTTAGGGACTGATGACCTTAGCAGTTAAGTCACATAAGATTTCACACATATTTTAACATTTGACATCAAACACAGCCATGTCCGATGCAGGATTCGAACCTGCGACCGTAGCTTAACTGTTTCCATTATATGTATTTTGAGGGAAATCCTATATGGGAGTTTGAATTTCTGAAGTATTTCAGTAATTCTGTTATCTTAATAAGGGAAAATAAAGCGAGGGGTATTATTGCCCGGCAAGGTTAAGTTTGTAATTGACCTTTTAACAAGTGCTTCTTTAACGAATTGAAATAGTAAGTTTATAAGGGTATTTTAGTCAAGAATGTTAAGTGCGGCCATCTTAATGTAATAACTGGCTTTAAGGAGTATGGTACAGTGGCTACATGAAGTACTCCTAATTGCTATGTTTAAGGTTTCTATAAATGCCTGGCACATTCAGTTTTTTTACAACTTTCTCTTAAGGAACTGTTTATTTGAGTACTGAGTACATTGGGTTTCTAACTGTATTTGCAAAGTTTTGTGTAGTGGCTCGTCCAAAATTTGTAATTGCCAAATTCCTTAAAAGGCGTAATGTCAATAAACTGTCTTAATTCAAAATTAACCAACCATGATTCCATCCCACTTCCTCTTTTATGCTATCTAACATATGGTGGGTAAGTGTGGTACGAATAGGGATCCACGTACCAGTTGCAGTTTTCTATGTGCGTTGAAATCCATTCAGATGTGCTGGTCGGATCCTCTACTAACAACTGTACTGCTTGGCACGTTAAGTTGGGACTGACGTGAGTAGCACAAGTCTCTTCTCAGGAGTACGCAGAAGACACGCGAACTGATTCGATTGCATGTCACCCCTCAAATACTCATCAAAATTAATCTTAACTTGAAACTTTGACTGTGAGTCGACAGCTTATTACAAAGAGGTTTTCCCCTACGGTTATTTACGTTAGTATTAACAAATGCATTGCCTGACGAGAAAAGTGAAGCACCCAGCAGACGTCGCCAGATGTTAGTGTAGCATCCTACGGAAACACACCATATATCGGCGGGTTTGTAAATGACTGGAGTTGCTATTCTGTGTGCCAGGTAGAATGGCAACGACGATGCATTAGTGTTGTTCATGTTTACAGCTGCTATTAGCCCGGGTAGGGTATTTAAAAGGAATGAAGTGCGTCAGATGTTGAGTGATCATTGAAGGACACGGAAATATCACGTACTCGTTTGAGACAGCGTTATCAGCACTTGACAGAGTTTGAAGAGCCCTCATTGTAGGTCTCTATTTTGCTGGCTGGTCAAATGGTGCGTATTCGGATCTGTGGAGCATTTGGATGTCACAGTGTTCGGATGTTGGACTGCATGGCAACATGAGAGCAGGCGTACTCGTACTAGAGGTCCCAGTCGAGAACATCTGACCAATATAATGAAGAGCCGCCATTACGTGCACCAAACACGTCATAGCCGCTTCACATTTGCGCCTACGATCTGAGAACGAGTAATGGAGTTACTGCATCACTCTGTGTCATCGTTTACCATTGACTGGAGAGTATCAGCAGTCAGACTATGCAATTACCGTCCCTTTGAGGCGTGGTGCCTTATACCGCTCCTGTCTAGAGCCTGTGTATCGGGAGAATGACTCATGCATGCACAGTGACAGATGGTCTGAAGCAGGGTAAAGCAAGGGCTTTGAATAAAGTAGTTTTACCAGAAAGTGATCGGCCAAATAACATCGATGAGTTACTGCAAAAATTTAAGGGATATAATTATTTGACATCCATGGACGTGATGTGTCGTTGTGGAATCTGCCATTGGCCTGTCAATCTATACTGCTTTGTTATTTTAAGGCAGATGTTATCAATATAAGGTGATACCTTTTGGTTTAAATATAAGTGTGTGTGCATTTGTCAGAGCTATGTCACAGGTGTTGGGAGATGAACTGCTTAAGAAAATAAGACTTTATGTAGATGATGTTTTAATTTCGTCTGCTACATGGGAAGAACATTGTGTTTTCATAAATAAAATTTTGTACGCTGTTGAAAAAGGGGAGTTAAAACTGAAATTGGGAAAAAAACTGAGTTTGCTAAGAAATAATTAAAATTTTTAGGTCACATTATTAGTGGGAAAGGGATAATGCGAGACCCAGAAAAATTGAAGGCTGTTCAGGAATACAAAACTCCGAATAGTAAAAAGAACTTATAAGATAGGTTCGGATTATTTGGATTTTACAGGCGTTTTGTGCCAGAGCAGTTATTTAATGCACCATGTTTACGAAATCTCTTGAAAAAAGATGTACCATACAAATGGACCAATGAATGTCAAATTGCATATGAAGAGCTAAAGAGCACCTTATCTGAAAGCTAAATACTTTATCATCCCAATTTTTCCTAACCTTTTTCCTTAATGGCAGTTGCGTGTGGATAAGATATTGCAGTCCAGCTGTTTCAAGTGTATGAAGAAGGAGATGAAGAGATTCATAAAACAATTGCACTCGCGAGTAGATCGTTGCAACAATCTGAGAAAAGTTTTTGCATTTCGGAACAAGAGGCATTAGCGATCATTTTTAGCTTAGAAAAATTTAAGCAATATGTAAGGTGTCAGGCATATCCAACACCTTCCATGAAAACCCTGACATGATAAGCAAATTCAGCAGTATGTCACATAGCTCCGAATAAATCGTGACATTAAATTAACCAAAGTAATACGAGTAACGAGTGAGCAAATGGAATACCACAGACTAACACAAGAATGCCTAAATGCATGTCATACCTTCCCACCGTGAGACAGACGCAGTTCCGAGGGGAGAAACGAGAACAGAAGCCGAGAGCAGAACCGTGTTAAGCTAGGAGGCCCTACGATAAGGGACGGACACCCACGTCGCCAGCCAACCGCCAGGACCATCCCCAACCCATGTTAAAAGATAGAGCCCTCCAGAAGAACAGTATAGATCTTACGAAGAACTAATGACTTATTTTTAACTATAGTATATTTTTTTACTAAGTCCATGGTCAATGACTGTTATTTTGTAGTTTATCAGCTGTCTGGTGTGCTTAACTTATTTAGTTTTTCACATGTTTCTTTTGCACAATTCCTACATCACATAATTTGATTTCACACATTCACACAATCCTATGAATGTTTAAGCATGAGGTTGGCGAATGTTTTTGCACGAAGGTGATGGACTTGAGCGAGATGGATGTGAGGAAGAATTTGATGTACAGCTTCGTTCGTCGTTCCTTGTTGGCTTTGCAACGGCGTGTTGCTGTTGTGGAGGTCCCATAATGGAATGGAGCTGTGAGTGCAGAATCTCGTGGTTTACTGGCTTTGTATGCGTGAAAGTCATCGTTATGTGTCGCTGAAAGCGGTCGTTTTTCGTTGTGATACTTCGCAGACGGCTAGATTACAATAGGATAGGGATTTGGGAAGGTATGTCGTCTATTCTTCACCCATCTTGTTTCTTGGTCTCAATCTTGCGAATCTTCAACTTCTGTTCTTCCTGCTTTTTCTCTGCTTGTTACTTGATTCTTGGTTCTTCTCTGGACTGCATCTGACCTGAACCTCTCAATGTCGATTCCTGAAAAGGAATGTCATCCAGGTCTCTGAATCTAGAGACACGAGATGGTGGTTCATGTGAACCTCTGAACCTTGGGTTTTTGGACTGATCCCGGTTTGGAGCCACGTACCTGGAGTCACGACAGGTATCTAGGTTTGGCGTCAAGGACTCAGAATTGAGAGACTGTACACAGTCTGAAGCCGCATACCTCGTCTCACGGAGCTGGGGAGAATCTGAGACTCCGTAACCTGTTTCACGAGGCTGCTGATGATCGGAATTAAAGTACTCATTTTTGTGGAGTCGGTCTGAGGTGTATCTACGCTCTGTACGCTGTGCTCGGTCCCATACCGCGGGACTGGCTTCTCGCAACTGGGACAGTTCCGAAGTGTCGAACTCACGCTCACGGGGCTCTTCTGAAGCCAACAATGTAGAAGCGAGATTTCGCAGTTGGGCAGTTCCTGTAAGAGGCTCATCGAGGACTATGACTACAGGATCACATGACGGTGGTTGATCTGAGCCCCTGAGCCTCGGATTCTCGGATTAATTCCATTTCGGAGTCACATACGTGGAATCACGAGACAGTGTCAAGTTTGAGGTCTCTCGAGGTGACATCTCACCAAGATGGGGAGGATCCGGGGCTCTGTAACTTGTCTCGAGCGACTGCCAACGGCCTGAAGTAAAGTACTTGTTTTCACGGGGTCGGTCCGAAGTGTATCTACTCTCCCTACGCTGTACTCGGTCTGATACGAGGTGCATTCAAGTTCTAAGGCCTCCGCTTTTTTTTCTCCGGACTGGAAAGAGATAGAAACATGCGCATTGTTTTAAAATGAGACCGCGTTCATTGTCAATACGTCCCAGAGATGGCAGCACCGTACGGCAGATGGAATTTTACCGCCAGCAGCGAGAATGAGAACTGTTTTAAATACTTAAAATGACGACGTTTTCCTTACTTGAACAGCGTGCAATCATTCGTTTTCTGAATTTGCGTGGTGTGAAACCAATTGAAATTCATCGACAGTTGCAGGAGACATGTGGTGATGGAGTTATGGATGTGTCGAGAAAGCGTTCGTGGGTGCGACAGTTTAATGAAGGCAGAACATCGTGTGACAACTAACCGAAACAACCTCGGGCTCGCACAAGCCGGTCTGACGACATGATCGAGAAAGTGGAGAGAACTGTTTTGGGGGATCGCCGAATGACTGTTGAACAGATCGCCTCAAGAGTTGGCATTTCTGTGGGTTCTGTGCACACAATCCTGCATGACGACCTGAAAATGCGAAAAGTGTCATCCAGGTGGGTGCCACGAATGCTGACGGACGACCACATGGCTGCCCGTATGGCATGTTGCCAAACAATGTTGATGCACAACGACAGCATGAATGGGACTTTATTTTCGTCGATTGTGACAATGGATGAGACGTAGATGCCATTTTTCAATCCAGAAACAAAGCGCCAGTCACCTCAATGGAAGCACACAGATTCACCGCCACCCAAAAAATGATGGTGTCCATGTTCTGGGACAGCGAGGGCGTAATCCTTATCCATTGCGTTCCGAAGGGCACTACGGTAACAGGCGCATCCTACGAAAATGTTTTGAAGAACAAATTTCTTCCTGCACTGCAACAAAAACGTCTGGGAAGGGCTGCGCGTGTGCTGTTTCACCAAGACAACGCACCCGCACATCGAGCTAACGTTACGCAACAGTTTCTTCGTGATAACAACTTTGAAGTGATTCCTCATGCTCCCTACTCACCTGACCTGGCTCCTAGTGACTTTTGGCTTTTTACAACAATGAAAGACACTCTCCGTGGCCGCACATTCACCAGCCGTGCTGCTATTGCCTCAGCGATTTTCCAGTGGTCAAAACAGACTCCTAAAGAAGCCTTCGCCGCTGCCATGGAATTATGGCGTCAGCGTTGTGAAAAATGTGTACGTCTGCAGGTCGATTACGTCGAGAAGTAACGCCAGTTTCATCGATTTCGGTCGAGTAGTTAATTAGAAAAAAAATGGGAGGCCTTAGAACTTGAATGCACCTTGTACAATGGAACTGGCTTCTTGTGACTGTAACCGATCCGACACGACGAACCTACGCTCGCGAAGCTGTTCCGAAGCCAGGAACGCAGCTGCGCGATCCTGCAGTACGGTAGGCTCCGTATTAGTACGCTCTCGTTGTGAGAGTCGATCTGAAGCCGTAAATTATGCTTCACGAAAGTGAGAGTGGTCAGTACTGCAAAATTCTAGTTCACCGTGCAGTGGCTGATCGCGACACTCAAATACGGATACGGGACGACGGGTATTTGCGACAGATGGATCAGATATCCGAGGCTGAGGCCCAGCCCTATAACCCAATATTGGTACTAGAGGCTGTGAAAAATTCTGAGACGGCAGCCGCGGCGACACGGGTTTGTGCTGTGTGTAATTCACAGGGTGGCGTGGCGGATTCTGAATCACAAGTGGCTGGTCACGTCGCTTCTTCAAATCACTTTTCTCCTCCTTCCATTCCGCAATCGACTTGAATTTAACTTTACCTAAACCGAGGAATAATCTGAAATTGCGCGCCTTCAAATCCGCATAGGATTTGTCGTCAACCCAAAGAGTCAGCCTCGCCTTTCTTTCTGTCTCTGCCACTCTACTGGTGACTTTCCACTCAGCGGTGGAGATGTCTTTATTTAGTCCAGTATCTGCTGGTCACTTTTTCTATTCATCCCCATCATCACCCACAGTACAAACTTGGCACACTTCGGAGTGGTCTCTGGCCTCCTGACCGCCAGCCTGGCCGCCGGCCACGGAATGATTTTGTGCACCGTCTTGTACAACCACGATTTCGTCGCCTTATTGACACACGTGAACACCACACTCCAATTCTCATACTGTGTTGCAGAAAACTGCATAGGCTCGCCCCGTTCGGACGGCTCAAAGCTCTGCACGAGTGCAGTTTCCACCGCCTCTGCCTGCTCCTCCGTCATCTTAGCTTCCGGAAAACCGACGGACACGACAGCCAACCTCACTGAACCGCACGTTTCCTCTTTTCCTTCAGCTTCTCGACCTGAAACATCGGTTCCATTTTCGTTGATCTCTCCAGTTACAGAGTCGTCGGCACCAGTAATATCGGCCGAGTCTGCTTCTTTCAATTTGCATTTCTGCCAAACGGGTCCTTTCTCTTCCTACATTCGTTGTGGATGCCTCTGGTAATTCATCTTCCTCGTCAGTATTCTCCCAATTAATTTCGTCCCAACACGATATTATTTTCCTGTCTTCGGTTTCATCTGGTCCCTGCGGATTTTTTCGTCCTTCTTCTCTTCTCGTGATAAGGTATTTACTTCTCTGTTCAAGGTGCTGCAATTGTCCTGGGTCGGTGCGTCATTCTGTTTGGCATGGGCGCTTAGCTGTCAATTCGAACGTTTATCGGGGTTTGGTGGTCTTACCTCCACCTCTTCTATCTGTATTCTCTTTTCTTGTTCAGCTTGTTGATATTGGTTTCTTTGTTGGTAATTTGTCGGTCTATTGGTTCTCCAATACCCGTTACGGTTGTCATTATTCCCTGTGAAATAGTTGTTGCCGTTTCTGGGTAAATTATAGTTATTGCCATATTCTCTTCTAAATCCATAACCGGTTCTTTGTTGAAATCTATTGTCGTTTCTTGGTGCGAAGTTATCACGTGGTTCGTAATTATTGTTTCTTCCTACTGTGTCTTGTGGATTCCACTGCTTTTTGCTTTCGTTTTCACGTGCGCTTCGTCTTCTTCTTGCGTCATCTTCCGAAAATATGAACTCTAGTTCCCTTAGAATACCTTTAAATGCTTCGACGTCATTGCCTCCGCGACCTTCTAATGATTGCTGGTATTTCAATGATAACTTCATCGCGCATAATTTAAGAAACTCTCCGTCACTGTATGGTACGTCTAAGCATTGATTTTTGTTTGCCATTATTTCGAAAAATTTCACGGGACTCTTCTCTCCTGAATTTTCAAAATATGGGTTCTGTTTCGTACTTCACTCTGTTCTGTGCTTCGCTGGACCAATATCCTGAGAGAAAGTTCTCTCTGAAATCTTCGTACGATCGGCATGTCGCTGCAACATTCTGCATGGTTTCTGCGACTGTTACTGACATGTGTGCTCATATAAAGTCTAATTTGTGTGCTATCGTCCAGTGTTCTGGTAATCCTACTCGGAATTGATCAATAAAAGTTCGTGGATGTAATGAGTTTCTTTCTCGAAAGTGTTGAAATTTTCTGACTGTGAGGAAATGATCGTTGTCGTACTTCGTCATAGTTCCATATGAAATTCGCGATTCTTCGCCACTTTTGTTTCTGATCATTTCTCCCGTCGTTCTTTCCGGTTGTGGTTGATCCATTGGATATTGTCCACTGTAACTTTCGCGTACCCTTGCGTAGTATCGTTGGAGTGGTACGCAATAATTTTCTTCCATCGGTTGTGAACGTGTAGCTGAATGCATTGCACTGTACTCTTCGCGACCTGGCTTTCCATTATCACGTATTGGTTCGGTATCTTGTCTGGCTAACCTTGCCGCTTCATTGCACGATCCAGACTGTCTTGAAACATACATATGTGGTTCTGCATGTTTTTGTGGTGCCGTTTGTTCATCAAGAATTTCTAAACGTGTTTGTTGCGGTGCAGGCTGTCTGATTTCACGTATGTTATTTTCCGCCTGTGATTGGAATCGAAAATGCCTGATATCTTCGTTAATTGCTTGTTTTTGCGGTGCTGTTACAGATACGGATGTGGTTGCAGACTCAGTGCTTGTTCGATCCTGTTCACTACGCTCTTCAATGGTTTGCAACAACTCAGTTCGCAATTTCTGAAATTGTTGCTTCATTTGCGCTTCTATTTTGACTATGCGGTTATCATATCTTTTCAGCGCTGCTTTTGTGATACGTTTGTGTAACACACTGTTTTCAACAATTTCACGCGCTGTACCTGCTGCTTGTCTAGTAATTACGTTTATCTATTTCTCTAGTTTCTTGACTGCTCCCTGGGTGTTGTTACGTAATGTTTTGATCTCGTCCTGAGTGTCATTACCCAATGTTTGTACGTCCGCTTGTACCTTGCCAATGTCTGTTCTCAATTGATTGTGACCTGTTACTATGTTTCCTATCACTTCTCGAGATTCGTTTGCCTCGTAATCAATATGACTTCGGTGTAACTGATTTTTTTTGTTTTGTTCTTTAATCTCACGCATTTGTCTCATGGTTTCTGCAATTTGGTTCGTTGTTTCTGCATTCTGAATTTTAATTTGGTTCGCAATTTCTTTATTTTGTCTTGTCATGGTTTCCGTCATTAATTGTAATAATTCTGCCAGATTGGTGGGTCCTATGGCGTTTTCTTCCCACGTCTTACGCTCTGTGTTTTCGCCCAAGTGTTGGTTTACAACCGATTGCATTAAACTGTGCGGTGACACGTTTCTGGTCGAATTCCTTGTACTCTGTGGTGAGGGAGCTCTGATTACTTGTACTATGGGTTCTACGTATTCAAGACGCAAGTTAGAATCCTCATTGGCTGTCTCTCTACTTTCCTGCTCCTCTGTCGTATGCTGACCTAGGTTTTCTATGTCTTGGCGTACATTATCCTCGTTATGGTGCGTTATCTGTCCTATTTCTCGCGATACTGCATCGTCTGTTGTACTGTCCTCTATTCTCTGTCCATCTTCATGTTGGGTCTCTACCTCAATTCGGTCAAGGTCTCGATCTGCCATTGCTAATCTTTCCGAATCCCTTATTTTCTGCTTTAAAAGCAATTCACGCGCCCTACTTCGCGTCAACATGAGCTCATACGATGTCACGTGTTTCATAAACTTTTTGTTCACACGACTTGACACTTATTATACCCAAGACTGATATCCCATTCACTTACTTGTTTGGTCAGAACCAACTTGTCAACGATGTATTTGCCACCTGTGCGCTTGCATTGGAGAGAAAACTTAATTCTAACAATATTAAAATTCATAACTTAATTATGCTATTGTCTGTACTAGAATGTCTCATGTTCTATTGAATACTTTCTTACTATCTATCGCTGTAGCTACTGTTTTCGACAGTTAATAACTTTGAAAAAAAAATTTTTTTTTACGAAAATTTTTCAACAAGATATTTTTCTGATCTACACTCCTGGAAATGGAAAATAGAACACATTGACACCGGTGTGTCAGACCCACCATACTTGCTCCGGACACTGCGAGAGGGCTGTACAAGCAATGATAACACGCACGGCACAGCGGACACACCACGAACCGCGGTGTTGGCCGTCGAATGGCGCTAGCTGCGCAGCATTTGTGCACCGCCGCCGTCAGTGTCAGCCAGTTTGCCGTGGCATACGGAGCTCCATCGCAGTCTTTAACACTGTTAGCATGCCGCGACAGCGTGGACGGGAACCGTATGTGCAGTTGACGGACTTTGAGCGAGGGCGTATAGTGGGCATGCGGGAGGCCGGGTGGACGTACCGCCGAATTGCTCAACACGTGGGGCGTCAGGTCTCCACAGTACATCGATGTTGTCGCCAGTGGTCGGCGGAAGGTGCACGTGCCCGTCGACCTGGGACCGGACCGCAGCGACGCACGGATGCACGCCAAGACCGTAGGATCCTACGCAGTGCCGTAGGGGACCGCACCGCCACTTCCCAGCAAATTAGGGACACTGTTGCTCCTGGGGTATCGGTGAGGACCATTCGCAACCGTCTCCATGAAGCTGGGCTACGGTCCCGCACACCGTTAGGCTGTCTTCCGCTCACGCCCCAACATCGTGCAGCCCGCCTCCAGTGGTGTCGCGACAGGGGTGAATGGAGGGACGAATGGAGACGTGTCGTCTTCAGCGATGAGAGTCGCTTCTGCCTTGGTGCCAATGATGGTCGTATGCGTGTTTGGCGCCGTGCAGGTGAGCGCCACAATCAGAACTGCATACGACCGAGGCACACAGGGCCAACACCCGGCATCATGGTGTGGGGAGCGATCTCCTACACTGGCCGTACACCACTGGTGATCGTCGAGGGGACACTGAATAGTGCACGGTACATCCAAACCGTCATCGAACCCATCGTTCTACCATTCCTAGACCGGCAAGGGAACTTGCTGTTCCAACAGGACAATGCACGTCCGCATGTATCCCGTGCCACCCAACGTGCTCTAGAAGGTGTAAGTCAACTACCCTGGCCAGCAAGATCTCCGGATCTGTCCCTCATTGAGCATGTTTGGGACTGGATGAAGCGTCGTCCCACGCGGTCTGCACGTCCAGCACGAACGCTGGTCCAACTGAGGCGCCAGGTGGAAATGGCATGGCAAGCCGTTCCACAGGACTACATCCAGCATCTCTACGATCGTCTCCATGGGAGAATAGCAGCCTGCATTGCTGCGAAAGGTGGATATACACTGTACTAGTGCCGACATTGTGCATGCTCTGTTGCCTGTGTCTATGTGCCTGTGGTTCTGTCAGTGTGATCATGTAATGTATCTGACCCCAGGAATGTGTCAATAAAGTTTCCCCTTCCTGGGACTATGAATTCACGGTGTTCTTATTTCAATTTCCAGGAGTGTAGTTAGGCATGTGGTCAACCTTCAATCATGGTATTTTACCATACTGGGAGGGTCGCCATTCTCTAACATTCTGCGTGGTGTCTGTTTGTTCAAAGTCGTGTCTCCCTACCACTTTCGCGCAATGACGTTCTGAGCGTGTTTTTTAGGGAATTGACTAGTTTGAACCTGGGACCTGTTGCTGGTAAGGAGACGCCAGACCACATATGACATGTAGAGTTCAGAAGATTTCAGTGAGACTAGCGATGATATAATCAAATACTTAATGATTTCAGCATCAGCTCCACTGCACTCCCTGTAAAAGAATCTTAATACTAACTAAAATTAGTGGAAGGGGTTCAAGGCTTTCCTATTTTTAGTTAGCCTGTAAAATAACGTCGAAATAGCAGTTACATTTACCATTGGAAATTTTATTCTGCTCACAAAACAGTGTTTATAAATTGCACTATTGATAAAAGAAATATTTTAATACAGGATGATAAAAACCAACTGTGTTCGACAAAAATGTGAACGAATATTCCAAGAGTGGGTTTCCAAGTTGTACAATGGATCGAAGGATGACCTATGCTATGTCACATCTATAATCTAGGTTTAAATTAAGTTTCACAAAAGAGAAAACTATCAAAATGGTCTACAGTGACCCTCAATTATCTTTAATTACCTATCTAACTTGTCGTAAATTACAGTGAATGATGTGGCTAGTCAATAATTATGTAACAGAAAAATCATCACTTTTCAGATTTTAACTTACGTAGAAAATGTGAATACAATGAGCTTTTATTGACGATCGACACTAGTATTACGCAAAAAGGGGGTGCAACAGATGAGACTTCTGCAGTTCTGAGTGAAGCTTTATGCGCTGTTATGCGGCATCATGTGCGTTCATTACCTTATCGTTGGTTAGGCAGTGTCAGGGGGCGGCGGGCGGCGCAGCTCTATACAACTCGCTGTCTCGGAAGCAACTCTCTCCTAACTTTTCCTTACTACAAATAAATGGCTCTGAGCACTATGGGACTCAACTGCTGTGGTCATCAGTCCCCTAGAACTTAGAACTACTTAAACCTAACTAACCTAAGGACATCACACACATCCATGCCCGAGGCAGGATTCGAACCTGCGACCGTAACAGTCGCATGGTTCCGGACTGTGCGCCTAGAACCGCAAGACCACCGCGGCCGGCTTTTCTTACTACAATTTACCGAAGTTGGTTAAAAAAAAACTATCTGGCTGTGTTTTCATCTGACCAATCAGGGTCTCAATGTTAACCTTAAACTCCGCCTACAAAAATTCTGTCTATCCAATGAGAAACATTATACTTTTCGTCATGGGGCAATGTTTTTAATGTTTGCAACGTAACAGAGACGCGAAAAAAATGGTTCAAATTGCTCTGAGCACTATGGGACTCAACTGCTGTGGTCATCAGTCCCCTAGAACTTAGAACTACTTAAACCTAACTAACCTAAGGACATCACACACAGCCATGCCTGAGGCAGGATTCGAACCTGCGACTGTAGCAGTCGCACAGAGACGCGAAAAAGTCTCACGCTAAAACTTACAGCTGGTGTGTCCCTTTTAGTGTTATCGTAAGATCTATACTGTTCTTCTGGAGGACTATATCTTTTAACATAGGGTGGGGGGTGGTCCTGGCGGTTACTTTTCGTGGTGGGGCAATGTTTTTAACGTTTGCGACGTAACAGAGACGTGAAAAAGTCTCACGCTAAAACTTGCGGCTGGTCTAGCCCTTTTGGTGTCATCGTAAGATCTATACTGTTCTTCTGGAGGGCTCTATCTTTTAACATGGGCTGGAGGGTGGTCCTGGCGGTTGGCTGGCGACGTGGGTGTCCGTCCCTTATCGTAGGGCCTTCTAGCTTAACACGGTTCTGCTCTCGGCTTCTGTTCTCGTTTCTCCCCTCGGAACTGCGTCTGTCTCACGGTGGGAAGGTATGACATGCATTTAGGCATTCTTGTGTTAGTCTGTAGTATTCTATTTGCTCACTCGTTACTCGTATTACTTTGGTTAATTTAATGTCACGATTTATTTGGAGTTTTGTGACATACTGCTGGATTTGCTTATCATGTCAAGGTTTTCATGGAAGGTGTTGGATTTGCCTGACACCTTACAAATACCTGTGGGACACAAAATACTTGTACACAGCGACCATAGGGAGTTGACATATTTGCAAATGCGCAAATTGAAGCACACCAGACTAACCAGGTGCTCAGTATTATTGCAACAGTACGATCTGGATATTAAATACATTGGCCATTATGGGGATCAGAAAATGTCTAGACAAAATTAGTGAAACAGTGATCTTTAATAATATGTGGGGGGTGTAAAAGCAAGAGTTGAAATGTATGACAGATGCCAAAAAGTCAGGACAAACAATAAAATAAATCAAGGCCAAATGTATTCTGTTGAGCCACAACATAAATGCCGGCCGGAGTGACCGAGCGATTCTAGACGCTTCACTCTGGAACCGCGCAACCTTAGAAGTTAAGTCCCATAGTGCTCAGAGCCATTTGAACCATTTTTGAGCCACAACATAAATTTGACCTTCTAGCCTGTGATATTTTCGTTCCATTACCTGTGCGTCGAGGTGGTTGTGAATACGTTTTCATGTTAGTGGATGGGTTCACAAAATTTGTGAAACTATACTCAATTAAGAAGGCTAATGCGAAAGTTGTAGTAAATAAATTGAAGAAAGATTACTTCTTCGTTGTTGGAGTCCCGAAATCTATCTGGTCTGATAATAGTCCGGAATTTGTTTTTAATAAACTTAAAGAATGTTAAGAAAGCCGAAAGATTGAGCACATAAAGATGTCAGCGTATTTTCCGCAAGGAAATGTGTATGAAAGGATCATGAAGGAATTGAAATGGTTAAGTCATACTTATTGCCATAGAAAACATATGGCTTGGGAACAACATGTAGAATATTATTAAGATGTAATTAATAATATAATGCATGAGGCTACAGGGTGCGCTCCATGTGAATTGATTTGTGGGGTAAGACCAAATAATATACTATTTGAACTGATAGATTTTCCCATTATTGTAGATGTGGCACGTAGTGTAAACGAAAAAATTGCTAGAGGAAACATTAGAAATAAGCATTTGAAAAATAAGACGCCATGATGCTAAGGCTCCACCAACGAATTTCCAAATTGGAGAACTGATACTAGTCAAAACAAGGGAAAAGTCAAAAAAGACTACAGATGTAACGGAAAAGATTACGGATGAACATATGAGCCCATTAAGGATTACTGAAAATCACACCCATGTGCGTACAGATTAATATACTTGATATTGGGGAAATCATTGGGCTTCAGAAATATCATCGATTTGAAAAGATACATTAATCCTGAGTTAGATTTTGGGCTAAGCTTGGAGGCCTGAGAGGGCCTTACAACCTATGCAATGCTAGGTGTTTCACGAACAGCAGGTGGTCGAGTTATTGACAACGCTATTTCAGTTTCTTTTAGTTATTGTCAATCTTCCTCTTCTGTCATTCTGAGCTAAATCTGTCATATTTAATTTTCTTCTCTGTCAGTGAAGGTAATGTGTTTGAGAGCCTCAGAGGGCGTTGCAGTGTCTTATGACGAAATAAGTTTTGTGGTGAGAGAAATGGGGGTCAAATTGTCATGGAGTGAAGTGACGACATAAGTATATTAATGTAGGGAAATGAATGTAACTGGATGCAATAATAATAAATAATTAATAAACGAAATTTTGATGATGAACACTAAAGTGTGGTGGTCAGGAAAAGACTTGTTTTAATGACAAAATGGTGCAAATGGCTCTGAGCACTATGGGACTCAACTGCTGAGGTCACCAGTCCCCTAGAACTTAGAACTAGTTAAACCTAACTAACCTAAGGACATCACAAACATCCATGCCCGAGGCAGGATTCGAACCTGCGACCGTAGCGGTCTTGCGGTTCCAGACTGCAGCGCCTTTAACCGCACGGCCACTTCGGCCGGCCTTTAATGACAAAAAGGGATATACAGGGGCCACTTCGGCCGGCCTTTAATGACAAAAAGGGATATACAGGGGCCACATAGTTAAAGGAAGTTAAAGGAAGTTTAACAGGTATGACAAAAAATATACCTGGATAAAGCTCAAGAACTCTTATTTTGAAAGAAATATGAATAAATGTGGAGATTATATATATATATATATATATATATATATATATATATATATATATATATATATATATATATAATCTTGTAAATAATTTTTTTAATTTCTGTTCAATGGCTGTAAAAAATATGAAGAATTGATGCAACGAGACACTGCATAAAGGTGGTAACTATTTATTATAAAATGTTTGTAAATAATTGCTTTGTTTGAAATGTTTTACACAATTAAATTTTCTCCAGTTGAGTTACAGTAAAGAAATAGTTTAAGTTTCGCTGTCAATGGCAACTGTTTTTTTTTTTTTTAACTCATTAATTCTTCTAAACGAAATAAATTCTATGTCTAAATGTCTAGTAAATTTGACCTTGCAGATTAAAGTAAAAAAAAGAAAGGAACACACTGTTAATTTACTTTCATTTGGCGTCAATTTAAACGAAATATAAAATTTGTAAATAATTTCTTGTAATAATAAGTAATTGTGTATTACGATGTATGTAAAGAAAGTAGTCTTAGATGGAAGTGTGGTTTCAGGGACTGCGTTACATGTAAACCCTGGAAGGACAGATATGTGGACAATGGAGGAATGTTATGGATGCTATAATGCGAAGGTGCCATAATAGAAAATTAGGGAAATGTAGGTGTCGAAAAGACTGTAGTGATGCACTGGTGTTAAGGTAGGTTGAAATACCATTATTAAATGTAAGGACACAAATCGCAGTGCCTTTAAATAAAAAAAAAAAAAAAACGAAAGAGAGTAACTTCAAACGACTTTCATGAAACATGAATGTAAAATTGTTCAAAATCATGAGGTGCTGACGGTATTCGGGAAGACTCGCACAACTGAACTACCCCGGATGACCTCGTTCTCGAGTATGCCTGTGACCTGTGGAGTGATCCTAATCTTCCAGTGTTTTGGAGAAACACAGCGATGTTACTCCCAGCATCATGGTGTGGTGAGCCACTGGGTATGTTTTCAGGTCACGACTAGTAACGATTGTCCGTAATCACTCTGCTGGTACAACAGTACGTCACGGACTTCTTGCGTGCTCTAGTGTTTCCTCTCAAGTCACAGTATCATGGTGTGATTTTTCAACAGGACAACGTTCGTCCGTGTTTCTTTGAACTTGTAACAAAGTTATCGATATCTATAATGATCGTACATAACTTCTTTTTCTCTTTTTACGTAATGTGATTTCTGTATAACCATGCTTTTTGATGTAACATTAATTTAACTGTTTTATTCATTATTTATGATAATATATGAAATCGTAGTTAATCAATGGATGTAATTACAAAAGTAATGAGCTACGAATGAACGTAAAAAGCTAAAAATTTAATTGTAATACTGGCTGATGCATAAGGAAAGTAGGTTTGTTACCATGTAAAACTTGGTGGGAGTAGGAAAGGTGGACCTGGCAGTCGAACGGCAAGTCTCCTGTGTGGCATGAGTCAGTCGGTTTGCTGGCAGGCAATGGGTGCGCATCGTGTGGACAGAAATAGGCAAGAAGAACTGCAAGATTATATAACATAGCCTCCGATTCGGAAGTCATGCGGCGTATTACTTAAGGCATACTTTGGTTGGCTCTGTAGCATGAAAATACGACGCTAAAAAGACAAGTTTCAGAGCTCGTCATATAGGAAGAGTCAAGGATACTTTTGTCGCTCTTTTTTGGATAGCACAGGATATCGACGCTGCCATCACCTTAATCTCATATTACTCAACGAGTACTGTTCAACTTGCAACACATCAGTTCAGTTTACAGTGATAAAAGCTATAGAAAGAATAATTTAAAATTATATAATTTTTAGAGGGGAAAATAGAGTAGAATCAGAGTTCGGTAATTGCAGATCAAAATTATAGTATATCAGCAAGTAGTTTAGCGCATATGGACAGCAAAGCCACGGAAGCTCCGTCATGGAGAAGGCAGTGACGTTAAACTCTTGGGATGAAAAACCTTTAAAAATGCCTGATCGTCATTATTGCCGCCTTTTTTCCCTTGATTGTTTCGTTAAAGGGCGAGGAACCCGTGCCAGGCAGCGAGACTATAATTAGATTGAACTTCATCGTCTTAAGATCCACGATAATCTGTTAGGTTATTACGGAGATTAAAAGTGATGTAGTGTACGATTTCTGACTGTTGGTAGCGACGGAGTATTAAGGGGATTTTAGGACTTTAGTGCTAGATTGGAACTTTACAGACATATAGACGACAGGAACTCAATTTATCTGCTGATACGAGTGAATTCAGAGGTACCGGTATTCAGATATTAACGTGTGGACTTTTGAAAGTTTCGTGTGCCGTTAGTTGCGAATCTGGACGTAGAGCACGTGCATATCGGCATTTGCGGACTATCTAGATTCCTCTAGGCTAGGAACCTTTTAAATAGACCTTCAGCCATCACCATCTTAATTCTTGAATATAAATTGAAAGTGAAATACAAGATTGTTGTACTTATTTCATGTACCTAGTACTAATCAGTGAAGGTTTTACGGAACCAAAGCTAGTCAGCACCATCTATCGGAAAGCGTAGGCATTAAGTAACACGTTAACTGAAGTGAACGTTTACGTGTTTTATAGACTGCTTCATACAGGGTGTTCTAGGCGGTGGAATTCCAACACCAGAAAAATCCTCTGTTCTAAGGAATAAACCATGTAATCTACAGCACACTTGCACGTTGTGAACAGCACACGCTTACAGCAGAAAGACGACGTACAGAATGGCGCACCCACAGACTGCGTTGTCTTCTATATCTTTCACATCTCGTGCAGCGCCATCTGTTGTTGAAAATTGTAACTACTGTAATTTCGAAAGTTTGTCTGCCTGAAAATGTACTGTTGTCCCAAGCATATTGCAACAAACGGTGTATTTCTATCGCTGCTCGTTTAGTTCTTATTGCCGTTTCAAATATACCGGTCATTTTTGAAACACCCTGTATGAACTTTTGTGACTCTTGACGTCCCCACTCCCTCCGAAAGGTGGCACAGGCTGTCTTAATCATAAAATGGGAGAGTTTTAGTCGGGAAAATTACTAAATAAAAGCGATATTTACAAGACTCGCAGTAATAGCAAAACACAATGCTCGCATCTAATCGGAGAGTCGTCGCTTTCACGTCGGGAAGTAAAGCCGGAAAACCTACCGACGATACGTATCTACGAGCAAACGTCGACGTGGAGTAACTAAAAAGGGAACCACAAGAGAGTTGGGGATGCTTCAAACTGCAGGAACCAGTTATACGGTTTCGTGTTCATTCATATTTTGTGTTGTGTAAACTTTTTATTGAGCCACCTTGTTTCATTCTTAGTCATTTACCTAGACATCGTCCTATCCAAAGTGCTATGATGAATTCGAGTATCCTGTTTTACTAAAGTTAGTGTTACAATATTCTTCACCATCATAGAAACATATTTAACTTCAGACTGCACATCATCATCAGCTTTAGGTTCACTACCACTGTAAGTAGGCTGTTAAGGTTTTCTTATTGGTAACGCCACGTAGCGCTCTCTATGAAAAATCACTGGCTGTGCTGTGTGCAGTCTGTGGCTAGTTTGCATTGTTGTCTGCCATTGTAGTGTTGGGCAGCTGGATGTTAACAGCGCATAGCGTTGCGCAGTTGGAGTTGAGCCGCCAGCAGTGGTGGATGTGGGGAGAGAGATGGCGCAGTTTTGAAATTTGTAAGACTGGATGTCATGAACTGCTATATACATTATGACTTCTGAACACTATTGAGGTAAATACATTGTTTGTTCTCTATTAAAATCTTTCATTTGCTAACTATGCCTATCAGTAGTTAGTGCCTTCCGTAGTTTGAATCTTTTATTTAGCTGGCAGTAGTGGCGCTCGCTGTATTGCTGTAGTTCGAGTAACGAAGATTTTTGTGAGGTAAGTGATTTGTGAAAGGTATAGGTTAATGTTAGTCAAGGCCATTCTTTTGTAGGGATTATTGAAACTCAGATTGCGTTGCACTAAAAATATTGTGTGTCAGTTGAAGCACAGTCATGTATAAATTTTTCTAAGGGGAAGTTTCACCACTTACAAGAACACCTACATAAAATGGATTAGTCTGAAATCTGTATTTCTTTCACTGCACTCTTTTTCAATACTTTTTGAAGAGAATTGTTGAAGGTAGGCCGGTAACAGTGAATGTTAAACATAAACCCCGCCTAACAATTACTTATTCGGGGCTTGTTATATTTGTGTCCAATGAAATGGCTGTTGGTGATGAGGCACGTTTGTCTCGATTTTTCTTAACAAAAATTAACAAACTTTTTGGAGCTGTAGATTACATAATTGTTTAGTGGGCATAAGCTTTGAAATACTCCACACAGTTTTCATGAATGGACAGTTAAAGCATTCTGTTCAAACATTCTTTTAATCGAAATAATAGTGTTTACAATTTCATGTGCAATGTAGATAACAGTTTTCCCCATGTTATGTTGTGACCAAAACGTTCAGTTACGATCTGAATCTACCGATAAATTAGTTTCTGAGCCCCATGCTGGTTGTTGAGCCACATTTAAATGTCATACTGCAATAGCAGCAATCAAAAATTCGCAACTGGCTTTAATTATTCAAACTGTACTAGATGAAGGTGCCACATATTCCATTTCAAATAAATAATATAAGGCAGTGAATATTCCTTGGGAATGCAAATAATAATCAGTACAAAAGCACTATTACTTCATAACCGTTTCCATAGTAGTAAATCTCTGTAATTAAACTGACAAAAGAATATCTTGTCAATGTCACTATAGCTCCACCATTAATAATCATTTGCCTATAATTACAATCATCTCCCTACTGTGCTGTACAGACAGTAAGTGTTATTGAGAGCCAGTTTTGCCTAAACATATTAATACTTCTTCATTGTAGTTCAACTCAATTCACTGGAACATTACTTGCTAATTTTTGGTACAGTCCTATATCTTATCAGCAAAACATAAGTTCATTTCAAGTAAAGTCAAATCACATAGTTAACTTTCTTTATCAACGATGCTAGTACTGGGGTATAACTTTACTTCATACAGCTGGCCAACGTTTCTTTTTATGTAAGTTTACTTGATTATTAATAGAACCTTAGTTCGATTCCCGTTTGTTTTGCCGTTGTTTTCTATCAATAACAATCTTTCCGTAATCGAAAAATAGTTCGATACCTTTGCATTACACACAGTCGGGGTCACAAAAATCCTTTGACGGGATCAACATTATCTGTATACTACAAACTTAGTAGTAGCCGGTAATGTCATTAACTGCCTGCGTGAGTTCAGGTACTCCCATGGCCAAGATCCCCAGGTCAGCCCCCGATAGAAAATGTGTGGGATCAGATCCGACGTCAACTCCAAGCCAGTCCTGGTATCCAAGATGTCAAGCACGAGTTAAAACAGTTGTAAGTCACCTGGCCATCAGGATGGCAAGCAACGTCTATACGGCACCGTTCCCAACCCAACCAATCCACGCATTCAGGCAGGAGAGAGTACAACGTCATACTCATGGGTCTGACTGGGATCTTAGTGCCAAGTTCTCTGTAAATTTGACTCGATATTGTAATCACTGAAATAACGTAACAACTCTCTCAAAGCATGAAGTTTTATTTTGCTTCCTTCTTCCCTTCTGGGTGTTTTGTTTTTGGTGAGAGAGTGTAAATAAAAGTTGCAGTTGTCGCGCGATGGGTCGAGGGTTATCTCTGCAGCGTCTGTCACAGCAGGTGATTTGATAACAAAATTATACAGATGGTGCAATTTTTCTCAAAAGGTGAACTCTAACATTTGTTAATAGTACCTCACTCCACTGTATGTCGTCATGCGTCAGCTAATATATCTTCGTTCGGACTTGAAGTGTGGGAATAAACAGCATCCTGAGCGCACCACCGAGGTATGGGAGACGTGTTTCGCTGGGCAACCAGTCTTCATTAGTAAGTAAAAAAATTCACTGAGAATCGATCAAGGAGGCGAAGGTCATTTCCCATTAGACGTGTATGGATGGGGGTTGCACTGAAGCACGCAGACGCCACCCCACCTTGCTTGGTGGAGGGTGAGAAGGGGTCGGGTGGAAGGGGGGTTGTACTCAGCTGCACTGTGGTGCAACATCGGAAGGGCATTAGCGCCGCTGTAGGCGACCCGGGGCGCCCGGACCCGCATCCAGGGCCGCTCCAGTGCACTCCAGCCACACCATTGCACAATGCTGCCAGCGGCTGCATCTGGAGACTGGACAAGCCACGCGTTTCTCTCACTAGTACTGGCCACACGTCGTAAGAAAAGCTGCCACAGACTGCTTTACTAGGCATGGTCCTGTTACAGGTGGTATGGCCATGTGTCCTGAACCCTGAACTGGTCTATACAGCCGTTTATAACGCAGCCAACAGTTTAGCGTTGACTCCCAACAACGATGCACCTCAACATTTTCCACATTTATTTATTTTATTTTACATATCTATTTCCGTAGGGACAAATCTCCATATTAATGGAACGGGCCAGTACAGCAAATTAACATGAAAAACGTCATCAACAGATAAAATAAAATTTACGTGAATCCCAAGCAGACGACAAGTCGCTGAATATCTACTTGCATAATCGGAAAGGTAACACAGAAATTTACTTTTTTTCAGGAATTTCCCGACAGAGTAGATGGAGTGAGCCACGAGGAGATTCTTCAGGTTAGACTTGAAAGTGCGTAGATTAACTGCTAACATTTTTCTAATCTTGTTGTAGCTCATTGAAAACGGATGCAGCAGAATACTGCACACCTTTTTACTTACAAGTCAAGGAAGTGCGATCCAAATGTAGATTGGATTTCAATCTAGTATTAACTGAGTGAAAGCTGGTAATTGTTGGGAATAAGGTCATACTGACAACAAGAAACGGCATCAAAGAAAATGTTTGTTGAGAGGCCAATGTTAGAATTTCCATACTTCTGAACAGGGAGGGTAAGAGCTTCGCGAACTTACACAACATACTGCTCGGAGTGGCCAGTTCTGAGCCAAAAGTGCATTTTGTCAATGGGAAGAGCTACCCCAAAACATAACGACGTGTCTCATCAGCGAAATGAAGTAAGCAAAATAGACTAATTTCCTTGTTGGACTATCACTAATTGCAGATACTGTTCTAATGGTAAATATAGCAGCATTCAGTGTTTGACCAATATTCTCAACATGGCTTTTCTATGACAGCTAAACTCTATCTGAACATCCAGGAAGTTGTCTTGTTCGGACTCAATAACGATAGCGTAAATCAGGGTGATATGGTGAACAAAAAAATTGGGCCTCGTAGAAGACAAGAAATTGTTTATTGAAACAAAATATAAACACTCTCCTTTCACAAAATACATAAGTAACACATTAACAGTACCACATCCTCTTTAAGGGACTACAAAAGTTAAAAAAGAATACTTATTTTTATCAATTTCACCCATGTATATGGGTGAAGTGGCGAATGCCCCTTGGGTGAAATGGTGAACTTATTTGCCCTGTTATTTGCCACATACGTCACACACAGATTCATATTTTCGACAGTCTTCATGCAGCCAACGTTGGCAGCTAATACATTTGATCCAATCCACGTCCTTTTTAGTGCAACTGTACAGTTCACCGCACGCTACACAACACTCTTCATCATCCGCGTCGTCTTCATCGTCTTGTAATTAGATATGCAGTGACGAGTCTGATTCGGTGTCAGTGGTGGACGCTTTTCGTTTCTTAGGCTGCTTCTTTTTGATAATTCCTTTGGCAGTGTCTTTGGCTACGGTTTTCCTTTGGTTATGGCTTCTCCTTTGGTCTTCTTTTTAGCATTTGCTCTACTCTTCACTGACTCATTTTGTCATTTTCTGTTTGGCAGGTTGTCGATATTTTTTGCAGACGTCAAACCCTTAACTAAAGCTCTGGACTTCTTCCTTGCAGAAGCAACTTTATCTAGCATAGGTATCGGCGAAATATGGTCCAAGTGTTTGCCAGGGGTTATTTTAGATTCTTCTGTTGCCACTGTCGAGAACATATCTGTTGCTTCTGATGAAGACTGCATGTTTTCCTGTGGATTTTCCGCCCGTTGCGAACAGCCCAGTTGTGGTGAAGCTTGTATGTGTTCACGTCCCTGATCGTTATCTACGTCTGCAGTTGCTTCTTCCGAGGGATTAGGTATCTCCTGCCAGTGCGAACAACTTGGTAGAGGTGAAGTAGGTCTGTTTTCATGTAGTTCGTTGTTTTCCTCATGTTGATCTGAAGCTGATGTTAAAAACGCGTATTCGGGGATGATATCAGGATTAAATGGGATGATTCCTATGCTTCTGCACCCCGATATTGCATTCTCTGTCGTAGCTGCTTGTACCCATGTCTTTGTAAGCAGTCCTCCGAACACTAGTCTGCAAATTTTTCTATTTGTATATATTTTAAAGTACGAATTGCAAGCATTGTAATAATAGGATTTCAGAGCCTTAAAAGATGCACGGTCTAGCGGATGCAGTAAGTGTGTGGTGTGGCTGCAAACTCTAATGTATCCACGCTGCTGCAATGAGAGCTATGTCCATCCAAAATAAACACGACTGTTCCCTCAGGCTTTCTCGGTGCAAAATGGTTCCTTAGCCACAGAAGAAAAATATCAGTTGTTACGTACGCCGACTTTTGTGATATGAAAATCGTGGAACTCGGAGGCATACCGTCCTTGTACTCGGCATTTTCAATTTTTCCCTTCAAAACACAAGATGGGTGTAAAAACATGCCCTTCCCAGTGCAGCAAGCGATTACAGATATGGTTTCACCATTTTCACCGGATGTTATCGCTGGAACGCTCTTAGACCCCTTTGCTGCCAACACGTAAGCTGGTCTGTTATTCAGCTGAAGTCCGGACTCACCTACGTTGAATATACGAGTATTTCCCGGCTTATCAAGGAGGTTATGCTCTACCAAGATCTTCTGCAGCAATGGAAAATAGTCTGATACGTTTTTCGTACTTAAACCCCTTGACCGTGCTTGTGAAACTCCTTCCGATTTGCGGATTGAGAGTTCAGGATTTCTTTTTAAGAATAAATGTAGTCAGTCCATTCCAGCAATTTCCTTCTCGCGGTTAAATTTCTGATGTTGGTTATATTTCTCGGCTAGTTTATATGCCATGGTACGTACTTCTGTCCTTGTCGGTGCAAATCCGAAGTTTTGTAATTTTATGATATAGTTAACCAACTTTTTCTCACATTCTTGTGTTAGTAAAGGCGGCCCACCCAAAGGTTTTTTCGTAAAGCACCCGTTTGCTAATCGTCTCTTCAGCGTTGACCATGGAACGTGAAACTCCTTTGAGGCTTTATTCAGGCTCATTCCATTTTGCACCGCTTTTACGGCATCGTTAAGTTGCTCCTCTGTCTAATCAGCACGGCTGGATACTTTTTGTCTTTTGTAAAATGTAGGCATCTTGGCCTGGAACAATGGCGGTAGTTAGAACATTTACTTTTTAATCACTGACAAACCAAACTGTACTCTCAAGAAAAATATATAAAAACTGATTTTTAATTTAACGATTGTATTGAGACGTTGGAAAAAGCAGAATATAACTCTCGCATGGGATAGGAAACGCTAAGATTTCTTGACTTGTCAAAAACCCTGGTTAGGTTGTACCTAAATAAAAGCTTTACACTTTACAGATAAGAAAAGTCCTTCGCCGTATCACCCCTGCCCGAGTTCACCATTTCTTCCATTTGCTATGGGTGAAACGATGAATAGCACGGCAAGAAGTCCAAAATACTAGAAGGAAAGATTTCTAGGTTATGTAGTACATAAGCAGTATAAGAAGGCAGAATATATCAAAAAATACCCCGCGGACTACGCTACCTGAAGAAACATCTACAAGTGCATGCAGCATATAAAAATTATTTAGCATCTAAAACAGTTTTGTACGAAGTACTTACGGTTTTTAAAACGGAGCTGGTTTTCAACACGTGCACACTGCACAGATGATCAGAGACTGTTGGCATGCAGACAGAGAGAGACATCTGTTTAACCAGTAAAGAATTAAAGCAACATCCGATTCACCATATCACCCTGACTTACCCTATATCCATTCTGTTTAATCGAAATCTCAAGTTCAGTTGAATTGTGTGTTGGAAACTAAAAGTTTACTCTTGATGTGATTCAGCATCAGTTTATTTTCTGCTATGCATGAACTTATCGGGTGCACTATTTGATATACTGCCTGTGTAGCAATCAACATTCTTCGCTACCACACTATTGAGACCAGAAAACAGAAATATATTAGTGTCACCTTTCATATAGAAGGCATATCACTTACAAACACCCTAAGAAAAAAAAAACCGCGGAAATCCGTAGTTATGACGTACGTATACTGACAAACAACAAGTAGTTATTCAGGCTGCCATTGATTGACAAATTGTTGGATGTCCTCTGAGGGATATTCTGCCAAAATCTGTCCAATTGGCGCGTTAGATCGTAAAAATCCGTCCTTGTTGGAGGGCCCTGTCCATGTATGTGAAAAACGGCATCGCATTTGAGTCAATTGATGTTTCAAAGTACTGCACTGAAAAGGTGTTTGAATGTTGTGCAGGTGTGGTTAAATTTAACGGAGTTAAACTTGTAACTGTTGTTATTTATAGATCCCCAGACTCCGATTTCACAGCATTTTTGCTAAAGCTAGAGGAGGTTCTTGGTTCACTTTATAGGAAATACAAAAAGTTAGTTATATGTGGTGACTTCAATATTAATTGTATAAGTGATTGTGCAAGGAAGAGGATGCTGGTAGACCTCTTTAATTCATATAATCTTATGCAAACCGTATTCTTTCCAACGAGAGTGCAAGGGAACAGTAGAACAACCATAGACAACATTTTTGTTCATTCCTCATTACTAGAAGGGCATTCTGTTAGAAAAAAGGTGAATGGCCTTTCAGATCATGATGCGCAAATTTTAACTTTAAAAGATTTTTATGCTGCAACTCGTGTTAAATATAGTCATCAGCTGTTCAGGAAAGCTGATCCGGTTGCTGTAGAGACCTTTGTAAACCTTATAAAGGAACAAGAGTGGCAAGATGTTTATAGCGCTGAGACAGTAAACGATAAATACAATGCTTTTCTAAAGACCTTTCTCATGCTCTTTGAAAGTTGCTTTCCGTTACAACGTTTAAAACAGGGTACTAGCACAAACAGGCAGCCTGGGTGGCTGACTAGAGGGATAAGAATATCTTGTAGAACAAAGTGGCAATTATATCAAACCGTTAGAAACAGTCAAAATCTAAATGCAGCAGCCCATTACAAACAGTATTGTAAGGTGCTTAAAAATGTTAGTAGGAAGGCAAAAAGTATGTGGTATGCAGATAGAATAGCTAAGTCTCAGGATAAAATTAAAACCATATGGTCAGTCGTAAAGGAAGTTGCTGGTCTGCAGAGACAGGTCGAGGATATAGAATCAGTGCGTAGTGGGAATGTCCGTGTTACTGATAAGTCGCATATATGTACAGTATTTAATAATCACTTTCTGAATATAGCAGGTGAGCTAAATAGAAACCTAATTCCAACAGGGAATCATATAGCGCTCTTAGAAAAAAGTGTTCCGAGACTGTTACCTGAAATGCTCCTCCATGATACTGACAAGAGGGAGATTGAGTTAATAATTAAATCACTAAAGACCAAGAACTCTCATGGATATGACAGGGTATCTAGCAGAATACTGAAGTATTGTTCTATGTATGTTAGCCCAGTACTTAGCCATACCTGTAACTTTTCCTTTAGGAGTGGTCGGTTTCCTGATCGATTAAAATACTCGGTAGTGAAGCCACTTTATAAAAAGGGAGACATTGATAATGTTGACAATTTTAGACCTATTTCTATGCCATCGGTGTTTGCTAAAGTTATCGAGAAGGTTGTATATACAAGGTTACTGGAGCATTTAAATTCACATAATTTGCTGTCAAATGTTCAGTTTGGTTTTGGAAATGGTTTAACAACTGAAAATGCTATATTCTCTTTTCTCTGTGAGGTTTTCGACGGATTAAATAAAAGGTTGCGAACGCTAGGTGTTTTCTTTGATTTAACGAAGGCTTTTGACTGTGTTGACCACAAAATATTACTGCAGAAGTTGGACCATTATGGAGTAAGGGGAGTAGCTTACAATTGGTTCGCCTCTTACTTTAAGAACAGAAAGCAGAGGGTAATTCTCCGCAATATTGAGAGTGGTAGTGATGTTCAGTCCCAATGGGGCACTGTTAAGTGGGGCGTTCCCCAAGGGTCGGTGCTGGGGCCACTGCTGTTTCTTATTTATATAAATGATATGCCTTCTAGTATTACAGGTGATTCAAAAATATTTCTGTTTGCTGATGACACCAGCTTGATAGTGAAGGATCTTGTGTGTAATATTGAAACAGTAACAAATAATTTAGTTCATGAAATAAGTTCGTGGCTTGTGGAAAATAATTTGATGCTAAATCACAGTAAGACTCAGTTTTTACAGTTTCTAACTCACAATTCAACAAGAACTGACATTTTAATCAGACAGAATGGGCATGTTATAAGCGAGACGGAACAGTTCAAGTTCCTAGGCGTACGGATAGATAGTAAGCTGTTGTGGAAAGCCCATGTTCAGGATCTTGTTCAGAAACTAAATGCTGCTTTATTTACCATTAGAACAGTATCTGAAATAAGTGACACTTCAACACGAAAAGTAGTCTACTTCGCATATTTTCATACGCTTATGTCGTATAGTATTATTTTTTGGGGTAATTCTTCTGATTCAAAAAGGGTATTTTTGGCTCAAAAACGGGCTGTTCGAGCTATATGTGGTGTAAGTTCGAGAACCTCTTGTCGACCCCTATTCAAAAATCTGGGAATTCTGACATTGCCCTCACAGTATATATTTTCTTTAATGTCGTTTGTTGTTAGCAATATTAGCCTATTCCCAAGAGTTAGCAGCTTTCACTCAGTTAATACTAGGCAGAAATCAAATCTGCATGTAGAATGCAGTTCCTTGACTCTTGTGCAGAAAGGAGTGCAGTATTCTGCTGCATCCATTTTCAATAAGCTACCACAAGAACTCAAAAATCTTAGCAGTAGCCCAAACTCTTTTAAGTCTAAACTGAAGAGTTTCCTCATGGCTCACTCCTTCTATTCTGTCGAGGAGCTCCTGGAAGAGCTAAAAACTTAAGCAAATTCCAGTGTTACATTGTTGATTGTCTTCATTTAAACTTATGACTTGTCACCTGAATATGTTTTTTTTTTCTATATTTCATTTTATCTGTTTCTAATATCGTGTTATAATTTCATGTATTGACTCGTTCCATGACCATGGAGATTTCTCCTTAATTTGGTCCCACGGAACAATAAATAAATAAATAAGTAAATAAATAAAAACGCTCCCAATTATCTCAATTTGGCAGAGACCCGGTGACCTCCTGGCAAAGGTGGGGTTTGGTAAGCACGAAGACAAGCTGTAGAAATTCCCGGCCTATGCGAGTGGGCATTATCGTGTTGAAATGTAAGCCCAAGATGGCCTGTCATGAAGGGCAACAAAACGATGCCTGGAACATCGTCTATGTACTGCTACTCTCTAAGAGTGCCGCGAATGGCAACCAAAGCGGTCCTGCTACGAAATGAAGCGGCAATCCAGACCATCAATACCGGCTGTCGTGCTGTATGGCGGGCGACAGTCAGGTTGGTACCCCACCTCTGGCCAAGCTTTCGCTGGTTATCGGGGCTCAGCGCGAAGACAGTTCTACTCCAGACAATGATATTCCACGCCGAATTTGCCCGACATCACAGCAGACGGGGTTGTCGGTATACAGAGGTCAATAGTAGTCGGTGCAAGGGGTGCCATGAGCTCAGCCCCATTTCTGTGTGAAGCACTTCGTCTTCAGGCTACAAGTGGCCTATCGGGACCGTCTGACCGCCGTTAAGGGTGCGGATAGGAGGGGCGTGTGATGAGCACACTGCTCTCCCGGTCGTTAAGATGGTTTTCTGTGACCACAGCAGCTAATATTCGGCCGAGTAGCTACCCAATTGGCATCACAAGGTTGAGTGCACCCCGAAAAATGGCAACAGCGCATGGCAGCCTGGATGGTCACCCATCTAAGTACTGGCCACGCCCGACAGCGCCTAACTTCGGTGATCTCACGGGAACCGGTGTATCCACTGCGGCAAGGCCGTTGCCCCATTTTTGTGAACCGCCTATTAACTAATGTTCCTTGTGGTCACTGAAGAACCAGCTGCACGACTGATCGGTTATAACGGTGAATTCTGTGCTCTGAGTAACTCTCGATTGCTCGGCCCTCACGTACTATCGTCTGTCGAGGCGACTGCTTCCCTTTGGCTCTATGTTCAACCATGGTTGAAACATTCCAGCCAACATCGTCTAATAGTCGCATCACTCCTATTCAAATGTCGACCGATTCGCCGATTATTCCAGCGGGCTTCTTTGGAGCCAACTACACATCCTCTTTCAAATGACGACGTCTGTGTATATTGTTCACGTTGCTGTCTGCTAGGCTTACCTACTGTCCAACTGAGTACATGGAATGAAATTCGCAAAGACTTTACCTGGTATCGACATATATCCTGCATGCAGTCCTTGCAATCTGCATGGTGAAATTGGGCTGCAGCCTCAAACATTCATCCAATGGCCGCCAATGTTTAAAATTCTGCAATTTCCGTCGATGCTTGTATGAAAATCAATTTCTGATCAATTTGCATAACTCCTTCGTAGAGCGTCGTTTTTTCTTTCCTTTTCTTTTCTTCTTTTCTTTTTTATTTGTCTCAGAGTGTATATATAAGAAACAGTAATGGTTCCAGCACTGACCCCAGAGGCACCACACTCTTATTTGTGCCTCAGTCAAACTCCACGTCATAGCCGTTCTCATTACTGTGAAGAATGACGTCGTGGTATCTTTCAGAGGAACCAGTTGTGAGTTACTCTCACGTTCCATAAAGATCCAACAAATCTAGTAATGAAGTTAAAATCTTCCGGGTTATTAGGCCGCGTCATGTTTCTTCTAAAATGATCGACGTTTCGACCCCTCTGCTGGGATCTTCCTCAGGATCTTCTGGTGCCCAATACAGCTAGAACACTGTTCTAGCTGTAATGGGCACAGAAGATCCTGAGAAAGATCCCAGCAGAGGGGTCGAAACGTCGATCATTTTAGAAGAAACAAGCTAGAACGCTGTTCTAGCTGTAGTGGGCACCAGAAGATCCTGAGGAAGATCCCAGCAGAGGGGTCGAAACGTCGATCATTTTAGAAGAAACATGACGCGGCCTAATAACCCAGAGGATTTTAACTTCAGTGACAACGGCCACGAAAGCCTGAAGACTTACATAAAACTCTAGTAATAAACTGCCATCAACACAATCCAACGCCTTAATTAAATCAAAGAAGGCGCCTAGCGTTCACAACGTTTTCTTCAATCCGCCGAGTGACTCATTGAAAAAAGAGATAAACTCTTTTCAGTCATTAAACCACTTCCAGAACTAAACTGTACATTTGACAACAAATAATGAGAACTGAAACGATCAATTATCCTATTGTATACAGGCTCTTCAATACCAATGACATAGAAATAGATCTCAAACTGTCAAAATTACCTCTTTCTCTTTTTTATAGAATGGTCTCATTACTGAGTACTCTAATCTTTCAGAAAACGGACCTATCCAAAAGCCAAGATTACAAATGTAGCTAATTGCTGGGTTAACATATGCAGCACATTACTGTGGGGTCTGGTAGCTACCCCATTATATCCATGAGAGTCTCTCGTCTTCAGCCATTTAATTACTGATTCAGTTTCCCTTTTGTAATTAACGCGGAAGTGTATTTGAAGTAGCTGTCTTGGAAATCCATTTTCTAAGCGAGTTAAATAAGTCCCTATAGAAACCAAGTTCTTATTTAATTCTCCTCGTATACTCAGATAGTATTTGTTAAATACTGTACATATATCTCACTCATCAGTAATAAAAATATTTTTATAAGATATTCATTGCATGCACTGTCAGAAAAAGAAATCGCAACACCAAAAAATAATTAATGTAGAGGAATGAAATTTCGGAAATACATTTGTCATATGTAAGTGGTTAATACTGCAAGATCACAGGTTAATGTATTCGCGATAGAAGCCAATGCAATTGTGGAATTCTACTGCATTAATAACCGGTGTAAACCCCAGAATTTTGAATACAACCATGCAAACGAGCATGAATTGTGTTGTACATGTCTCGGATGTCAGTTTGTGGGATGGAGTTCCATGCCCGTTGAACATGGTCGGTCAATACATGGAGGGTCAGTGCTGGTTATGGATGACGCTGGAGTTGTCGTCGGGTGATGATGTCCCTTATGTGTTCGACTAGAGACAGATATGTGATCGAGAAGGCCAAGACAACATCTCGACACTCTGTAGGGCACGTTCGGTTACAACGGCTATATGTGGGTAAACGTTATCCTGTTGGAAAACTCCCCCTAGAATGCTGTTCATGAAGGGCAGCACAACAGGTGGAACCATCAGATTGACGTACAAGTTTGGAGTCAGGGGGCGTGTGATAACCACGAGCGTGTCCCTGTTGTTACACGAATCCGCACAGCTGACTGTAGCTCTCGTTGTAGCTCCATTGTGTCTAAGCCGTTGCACGTTGGATACCAGCCTCACCTGGCCCCCTTCTAACCAACGTACGGCCATTACAGTGGCAGATACAGAACCAGCTTTGATGGGAAAACACAACAGATCTCTACCCCGCGTTCCAGTGAGCTCTCGCTGGACACCACTGAAGGCGCAAACGGCGGTGGTTTGGAGGCAGTGGAATGCACACCACAATGTGTCTGGCTCGCAGATCTTCTCGAAGCAACAGTTATTTGTGTCACTGAGGGGTCAACTGTTGCTCAGATTGCTGCACCAGATGAATTACGATGCGCCAGAGGCATACACTGAACACGATGGTCTTCCCTGTTGGTAGTGCTATGTGGCCGTCCGGAGCCCGGTCTTGTTGAGACCGTCCAGTCTCGTGACCACCGCTTCCAGAAGTCATGTAGAGTGGCTACATTCCTGTCAAGTGTTTTGGAGAAGGAACACAGAGCCTCTTGTAGCTCTATTTCACCACCTCGTTCAAACTCAGTGAAGTGTGGATAATGACGTCTTTGTCACCTTAAAGGCATTCTTGACTAACATGAACTCACCACGTCCAGTCTCAAGGGTAACTAACGCTACCACCGTTTCAGCGTCTATTTAAGGCAAACTCATATTGGCGCTAATAGCACTACTGTTAGAGCATTGGCGCGAAATTTTAATAGACGTAACCTTCCAAATGTGCAAACACACCTACCAACTTTCGTTTCTGTCGTACAACCTCTTGGTGTTGTCGTCCTTTTTTTCGTGAGTGTACTTCGACACACACTATCAGTGGTGAAAAAGATGACAGGGGTTGTCGCTGGAAAATGTGAAGGCGGTTGTTGTTGTTCTTGTTGTGGTTTTCAGTCCGAAGACAGGTTTGATGCAGCTCTTCGTGCTACTCTGTCCCGTGCAAGCCTCTTCATCTCCGAGTAACTGCTGCAACATCCATTTGAACCTTCTTATTGTATTCCTCTTTTGGTCTGTGTAACGAGACATCCCCCTCAACATTATCTTTCCTCAGCAGTAGTTGTCGAAACCAGTATTATTTTTCGAATTTAGGACACGTCAGTATTACCTCAATATTTTAGTTTCGATGTTATAATCGATAAGTACTCGTTCTGAATGCACAGTTAAATTGATTTTCTTAGAAACATTTGAAATTAAGAGTTATTGCCACACTTAAAATTTCTGTTATTAATTACGCAATCCTGTACTGATTGCTATTTTTTTCTGGATTCATTTATGAAATAATAATCCAAATTAATAATATAACTGAAACTTGCAGAAATTTGTTTGTTACGAAAAACTGAAAACCTTTTGGAATACCTCTATTGTTATTTCCGCAGAGAGTGGGAGTCGTAAGCTTGCCTCTGATGTGATCGGACGTATTTTTGTATTTCTGCGCGAACAATGTAATTTTGAATTTGTTAATGTGAGAAATCAAAATACTGTATCATATAATAAAATGTCACAAAATCAGTGAAAAATGTATTCATGCAAAAAGAATTCTGCAGCAACAATCTTCCAATTTATTTAGCTCAAATCAGCCGTGAGGACATGACGTCAGATTTTCAGCATTAAGAATCAGACCCCTAGACAAGATGGACTGGAGCCATCTCAGATTGACAAGCTAAGTAAACCTGAATGTTTATTGTAATCTTTGCTCCTCTCAGTTCTTGATAAAAGACTTTAATTATTAATTACTTAGACTGGGCATTGTTTAATGTGGACAATAGATGTAATCAGGAAGGTGGAGGGAGATTACGTCCTCCTCTACAATGCCTACTCCCACACTTCCCTCAAATACTAAACTGTTGATTTCTTGATGTCGCGGAAGTGAAGACGGTAGCCCGTGTTAGCTGTAAAGATAGACGGGGCCACAGTGTCAGCGAAGCAGCTACCTCGGAGCTGTGCGGAGTCTTTGAAGTCGTCAAAGACGCGACAGCTAAGCGACGGAGGGAGAGTTACTTGGCGCCGGCGTTCTGTCGCGGCGGACGGAGACGTCGCTGGGGCCCCGGGATCGACCCGGTCACCTGCATCCCGGTCCGGGGGCGGTCGCGGTGCAGTTCGGCGCCGGCGGCGGAGCGGCGTCTCGGCGTCGGCGGCGGCGTCGGCGGCGGCGACCCAGTTTCCGGCGCCGGCCCCTGGTCAATACGGTGCAGCTGCAGCGGCCCTGCAGCCGCCCAAGGTCGGCCCTCGCCGAGCCGCCCCCACGTCCGCCCCCAAAGCCTTTGTCTTATCCCGGAGCCCGCGGCGCGGGACCCATTAGCCTTCCGCACTTTATACCGCTGCGCTTCGTGAGCAGACTATATGTGTGTCCTTGTAACGTTTTCGCGACACTGCGAGCAATTTGTTTACCACTTGATCTGACTGCGATCAGTATGTATGAGCCCTATGCTCTTCTCAAGATTCCAAAGCAGAACGGCGTCACTACTGACCTGCACAATAATGCTTTTCTGCGTCTGTATCTGTGACACTGGTTTTCTCGATCGTATCTCCCCTGCCCACAGACAATTACCGCTCCTCAGAGTGTGTAGGTAGGCGTAGACAGAACCACACTCTTGTCTGGTCGGCCGACTGCCTGTTATCTATGCGTACCTTCAGCTCTAACACTGCTATCAGAACAGCATAGTAGGAAACTTTCAGCAAAGCAGAATCCTTTATGTTGTTTGTTGCTGTGGTCTTCCCTCCAGAGACTGGTTTGATGCTGCTCTCCATGCTACTGTACCCTGTGCAAGCCTCTTCGTCTCCAAATAAGTGCTGCAGCCCACATTCCACTGAATATGCTTAGTGTATTCATCTCCCATTCTCCCTCCACGATTTTTACCCTCCACGCTTCCCTCGAACACTAAATTGGTGATCCATTGATACCTCAGAATGTGTCCTACCAGTCGATTCCCTCTTTTAGTCAGGCTGTGCCACAAATTCCTCTTCACCCAATTCTGTTCAGTACCTCCTCATCAGTTCCTTGATCTACTCATTTAATATTCAGCATTCTTCTCTAGCACCACATTTCAAAGGCTCCTATTCCCTTCTTGTCCATATTATTTATCGTCCACGTTTCGCTTCCATACATGGCTACACTGCAAACAAATACTTTCAGAAGGAACTTCCTGACATGTAAATCTATACTCGATGTTAACAAATTTCTCTTCTTCAGAAACGCTTTTCTTGTCATCACCGGTCTACATTTTAGGAACATCCTACTTCGACCACCGTCTGTTATTTTGCTTCCTAAATAGCAAAGTTAATTCATTATTTTAAATGTTTCATTTCCTCGTTTCAAGACACTGTCCATTCCGTTCAACTGCTCTTCCAGGTCCTTTGCTGTCTGTGACAGAATTACAATGTCATCGGCAAATCTCAAAGTTTTTATTTCTTCTCCATGGGTGTTAATTCCTATTCCGAATTTTTCTTTTGTTCCCTTAACTGCTTGCTCAATATACAGATTGAATAACATCGGGGATAGGCTACAAACCTGCCTCACTCCCTTCGCAACCACTGCTTCCGTTTCAAGCCCCTCGACTCTTATAACGGCCAGCTGGGTTCTGTACAAATTGTAAATACTCTTTTGCTCCCTGTATTTTACCCCTGCCACCTTCAGAATTTGAAAGTATTCGAGTCACCATTGTCAAAAGCTTTCTCTAAGTCTACAAATGCGAGAAACACAGGTTTGCCTTTCCTTAACCTATCTTGTAAGGTAAGTCGTGGAGTCAGTACCTCCTCGGGTTTTACAACATTTCTACGGAATCCAAATTGATCTTCACCGAGATCGGTTTCTACCAGTTTCTACATTCCTTTGCAAAGTATTCGTTATTTTCACACCGGTCAACACCTGCTTTCTTTGGGATTGGAGTTATTATATTATTCTTGAAGTCTGAGGGTATTTCACCTGTCTCATACGTCTTTATGACCAGACGGAGGAGTTTTGTCATACATCTATTTAAAACATAAATATTCTCAAAATCATTTTCTTTGTCAGGGTACAGACTATGGAACAATTTTACTCTATTCATCAACGAAATTAAACTTGATTTCCAACCTCAAAATTCAGTTAAACGTCCACCATCTACCACATCTGCTTTCACTTCCGCATACTTATAAGCAGCTCACCTCAGTCAGTCGCTCCAGCTCTCCTCCTCTGCATAAACAGTCTGTCATTATTCATGAAAATTTAAACTGGAAAAAGCACATTTTTGAACTCCTCGAACAACTACTTCAGCCCCATTTGCATTTACAATGATTCAGTAACGTCCTATAGAATAATGTTCTGGGATATCTCAGCTTTCAGAAAGGAAGTCTTCATTGTTGAAGAACGTGCTCCAAGTATAATATGTGGTACTCAGCCACGATCACCTTGTAGACATCTATTTGATGAGTTGTGCATTCTGACTCTTGCTTCATGAAATAGTCCACTGCAGTTCAAAAGGTGTAGTGATGTATATAATTAAAATACCAGACTTTGCCTTTAGCATAAAAAGTGGTGCGCATTACCGCATCGGAAATTTCTGATCACTTACAGATTGATATAAAATGTCTGAAAGACGACAAAGGTAAATTTGAAAACAAACTGAAAAATTTTCTCCTTCACGTCTCCTTCTATTCCTTAGATGAACTTCTGTTATTTTAACGTGTAAAAGCTGATGTGTAGGCATTACTTACATCTGTACATTTAAAAAAATAAAAGTAAAATAAAGTAAACTTATAAACTCTTGGTATGAGCCATATTTAAAAATTACATGGCTCGCCGCCGGTGTGGCCGAGCGGTTCTAGGTGCTTCAGTCTGGAACCGCGCGACCGCTACGGTCCCAGGTTCGAATCCTGCCTCGGGCTTGGATGTGTGTCATGCCCTTAGGTTAGTTAGGTTTAAGTAGTTCTAAGTTCTAGGGGACTGATGACCTCAGATGTTAAATCCCATAGTGCTCAGAACCATTTGAACCATTTTGAACATAGCTCGTTCCACATCATTACGACGTATCGTGCAAAATAATCCATGGAACATGAAACTAACAACGTAACTACTTTCTTATCTCTTAAATGAGACAATTATTTCAATCTTACACTGTCTTATGACCTCTTCTGGTTGTAATGATACACTGTCTAAGCTAAATGTGAAGCAACAAGACGACGTAGTACGATGTCAATGTACCTTCGTACATATACGCACAATCTACT
The DNA here is from genome assembly GCF_023898315.1 of Schistocerca nitens. Classification (NCBI taxonomy): domain Eukaryota; kingdom Metazoa; phylum Arthropoda; class Insecta; order Orthoptera; family Acrididae; genus Schistocerca; species Schistocerca nitens. The sequence goes on along the minus strand of NC_064620.1, from coordinate 144,888,437 downwards.
GTTATCTAATGATTATAGATATCCAGTTTTCTCTGCCACGTCGAACAGCTACCACAGTGCGTGAATAATGTTCGTGTTTACTGTTGTTACCAGCTGTGGTAGGCTATACAAGGGACGTGAACAAGGTCAAATGCTGTTTGACCACTGTGATGCACAAGGAGATGCCGCGCAGACGTGTGAGAAGCGTTATCAGCACCTGACAAGAATGTGAAAGGTGGCTCAAATGGTTCAAATGGCCCTGAGCACTATGCGACTTAACTTCTGAGGTCATCAGTCTCCTAGAACTTAGAACTAATTAAACCTAACGAACCTAAGGACATCACACACATCCATGCCCGAGGCAGGATTCGAATCTGCGACCGGAGCGGTCGCTCTGATTCAGACTGTAGCGCCTAGAACCGCACGGCCACTCCGGCCGGCTGTGAAAGGTGTCTGATTGTGTGTCAGTAGTGCCGGCTGGTCGAATCGCGCAACATCCAGATTTGGTGGGCATTCGCATGTGACGGTGGTCTGATGGTGCACTGCATGGCAATATCAGGGCAAACATACTCGTCGTGTAGGTTACGGATGATCATTTCTCGCCAACATAAGAGAGAATAGTTGTACTGCGCTCAAGTACATGGTAAACCTTCAGCATCTGTGCCTGCCATAAGAGAAAAAGTATTGGAATCCCTATAAACGTTCTGTGTTACCCCTTAACAGTGGCCGCGAGACCGCTACGGTCGCAGGTTCGAATCCTGCCTCGGGCATGGATGTGTGTGATGTCCTTAGGTTAGTTACGTTTAACTAGTTCTAAGTTCTAGGGGACTAATGACCTCAGCAGTTGAGTCCCATAGTGCTCAGAGCCATTTGAACCAACCTTAACAGTGGTCGCATCCTAGCACCATGACGACTAGGCAGTTAAGAGTCCAGTGGGTAGGTTGCTGGTAAGACCGCGAGACAAATGGCAGTGTTTGGACTGGTGTCGTTACTGGAAAGCATGAACTAGGGACGAATGTATTGTGCTCATCGACGAATCACGGTTTTTCAGTGTCCTGTACTCCCATCTTCGTAAAGTGTGCTGACGACCTAGTTAGAGGTCTTTCAAACTTTGGGAGCCGGTTACTGGCGTTACTCTAGAAGTCACGGTGTGGGGAATTATCGGGAATGATTACCGGTCACGGCTGGTATTGAGTGAGGGAACTCTGACGTCACAAACGTACGTCACATACGTCCTACTCATGTGTCACCTCTCACGTGACAGTACAGGGGTGCCATTTTTCATGCTAGTCCTCGCGTAACTCGTGTTCCTATGAACTGGCTGCGTGATGTTCAGACACTACCGTGGTCAGCAAACTTTCCATACCTGTCCCTGTAGAACGTGTATGTGGCGCCAGCGCGAATGTTAATCCCAACGCGGAGCCAGTTTCCCAGATACCAAAGCCTAGTGACGACAGCTGCGGGGCCGATTGCCTCAGGACAGAATACGTGGGCTCTAAGACACCCTCCCCAACTGAATCAAGGCATACATCCAGGTCGAAGGGGTGCAGCGTCGACATACTTTTATAAGAAGCATCAGAGTGCCAAGTTCTTTGTAAATCCAACTAACAGTTAATTCGTTCAATTAACGTCACCCTCTCAAGCCCTGTAAGTGCTTAATTTTATTTTCATTCAGAATGTATATTCATGACACTAAACACGGTGAAAACGTCTACTGTAAAACAAAGCTCTGTAAGTTAAAAAAAATGGTTCAAATGGTTCTGAGCACTATGGGACTTAACATCTATGGTTATCAGTCCCCTAGAACTTAGAACTACTTAAACCTAACTAACCTAAGGACATAACACACATCCATGCCCGAGGCAGGATTCGAACCTGCGACCGTAGCGGTCGCACGGTTCCAAACTGTAGTGCCTAGAACCACTCGGCCACCACGGCCGGCAGTTTTGTACTTTCAAAATGTATTGCACGCTTTTCCTATAATTCATAATAAGAAGCTATGATATACGATATCGTCATATATTTACGCTAAAATTGTTAACTGTATAAAAATTTATGTCCATGTTGCTAGACATGATCAAAATAACTTGATAATAAAAACAAGTATGTACGTTATAAATTAGGTATGAGAATTAAAATTTATTGAAAAATAAGCTAAAGATAATATGAATAAACGTAAATGTCAGCTTCAGAAAACAATAATGCGTAAGTTGTTTAAGTGCACCAGTCAGTTTGCAATGTTTGGTGGCCGGCCGATGTGGCCGTGCGGTTCTAGGCGCTTAAGTTTGGAACTGCGTGGCCGCTACGGTCGCAGGTTCGTATCCTGCCTCGGGCATGGATGTGTGTGATGTCCTTAGGTTAGTTAGGTTTAATTAGTTCTAAGTTCTAGGCGACTGATGACCTCAGAAGTTAAGTCGCATAGTGCTCAGAGCCATTTGAACCCAATGTTTGGTGATGCTACGAAAATCGTATAGTTGCGTTGTAAGTTAAAGATAACCTGCAGTAAATTAACGACGCTTGCTATCACACAATCAGTATGCAGTTGTTTACTGCTCTCTTTGTGAGTAAAATACTCGTTCAGCATTGAAATCAGCAAATAATGTTTACATTGTAACACTAATAGAAACGTATTTACATAGCTGTACCATCGGGAAACGCTACGGAAAGAAAGAACAGCAGAATGAACTTCGACAACAACGAAGTTTCGCCTGAACCATCAGCTGTAGTTAATTGTACTTTCCTTCTCACATTTCGAGTGCATAAGTTTACTACCTCGCAGTTTAAAAATGGACATCTAGTTTATATATTTTTTGAGACAAAAGTCAAGTGGGTACTTGAGCTGCACGCATTGATGTATGAGAACGTCCAAAGTTTGACCTCAATGCTTCAGTCAATTGAGAAAGATGTCATCGATGACGATTTCTAGCAAGGTTACAAGTGTTGCATAATATGGCCAATCTCAGTTACGTCTCATGAGCGTATTTTGTTTGCCTGTTCTGTTTCCTCTATTTTGTGATGAATTATGCCATCTAGTATCACTGCTGATGGAATGCAACTGCGTCTCGACGACCAAGAATACGTGCAAGTCACGCGCTTTCGGATACGTGCTCGCCGACGTTATGCAGGACGCAGTTGACTGCCTCAGTGCACTTGCTTTCCGCGGAATGTAGATTTGGGTCCCCTGATTAAAGAGTGGCGGCGGAATTCGCCGGCAGCGGGTTTCAGTTTTAGAACACAGGAGCCGGGAATCGAGGCCACCACTCGGCGGCTACGTGCGCTGCATGCCCCATCTCCCTCCTCCGCCCCCTCCCTCCCCCACCTCCACTCTCTACCACTGCACCCACTCGCACTACTCGCGCGACGGTCGGGTCACAGTGTAGATTTGTTCGCGTCTGGCACCGAAAGCGACGTGGCCCCGTATATAATGGGGACGCGCGTCCTAGTTCCCCACACAGCTATGCTCTACAAGTTCCCAAAGAGCTACACAACGTAAAAAATAGAATGCTAGGAAATCAGGTCCTCATCTTAAAGTCTCATGATCGTGTTGTGTGTAATGACATACGCTTTAGTGAATGATTAAGGGAGGGTAGGTCGTCAGATGGGCCGACTTGAAGCAGGAGAGCCACCAAGGACATTTTAATTTCCACTGTCGATACTTTTACAAATAAATTCACAAAACTTCCTCAACATGACCAGGAAGGATTCAGGATTCACACTAACAGCAGTACTAGTTCAAAAAGATAGCAAAATAACTTTTTACCTGTGAAATTTCATCATTTTTTCATTTACTATTGGCTGCATTTGTTGCTATAGGTACACTTTTCTTCGTAAGAAGGAGAGATTCTTCGATGAATTTTGCACAGCACACAAATCATACTTACAGGTGTATCAAACTCTAGAATGTATTTAATTTATAAAAAAGTAAATGAGCTGTAGCATTTTGAACTTCATGTTCAGAAAAAATCTCAAATTTTATAATTAATTATCTCAACTTTTACCACTTTTTGTAATATATTTGGAAAATTCAAGAGTTTCATACACGTGTAAGAATGGTTTTTAACCTGCCCAAAATTCATTGAAGAATCTCTCGTACTTATGAAGAAAAGTGTACCTAAAGCAACAAATGCAGCCAATAGTAAGTGAAGAAATGATGAAATTTCACATGAAAAAAAAACTATTTTGTTAAGTTTCTGAACTTCCACTGCTATGATTGTGAATCGTGAATCCTTCCTGGCTGACAAAGGTTTATGAAGTTATTTGTAAAAGTATCGACAGTGGAAATTAAAATGACGTGTGGTACCTCTCCTTCTCCAAGTCGGCCCGTTGGGCAACCTACTCCATATGAAAAGACGTAGGCAAAGAAAAACTGATGAAAAAGCAAATACTGATACGAGAAAAAATACCGCCACAGCTGTATCTTGAGAATGTCTTCACTCTATCACACGACTAGTTTAGGCGACACACTGCCGCCATCCTCAGGCCCTGTTTGTCAAAGAACAGCAACACAATGCCAATATTTGAAAACTAAAAAACTATAAAACAAAGAATACATAATATTATGGTACTTAACGTATTAGCTGAAGTAACCTAAGCGCCTGCCCGCCTTGTTAGCCGAGCGGTCTAACGGGGGCGTTCCGGAGTGAGAACGAGCGCCTGGTCCCAGGCACGAATCCGCCCGGCGGACTTATGTCGCGGTCCGGTGAGCCGGCCAGTCTGTGGATGGTTTTTAGGCAGTTTTCCATCTGCCTCGGAGAATGCGGGCTGGTTCCGCTTATTCCGCCTCAGCTACGGGGCCCGAAGCGCACAATAACCCTGGGTTCGGTGTGGGGCGGCGGAGGGCTGAAGTGGACTGCTGTAGTCGTCGTGGACCACTGCGGCTGCGGCGCGGACGGAGCCTCTCTGTCGTTTCTAGGTCCCTGGTTAACATACAACATCCAACATACAACCTAAGTACCTACCAAGTACCAATGGATCACATATATCAATATCTCCATTATTTTCTGTTCTAGTCCAGAAATGTATAAGCGTATAAAGCATAAACACAGAATAACTATGGACATCTAAAAAGGCGACTTTCGATCCTTTCAAACCAGATCCTTAAAATAACACAATGTACCACGGTATAAATTTAAAGAAGGGTGCCAAATATCAGACATGATACAACTAAAAATATTCATTAATGTGTATACGTGAGTCAGAACGTAACCGTAAGAGTGAAACGAACATTATACAAGCTAACCACAGACCCATTGCAACTGTACATGAACGGCACAATTTTGCGGAAACTTATGTCCAAGGCCCTCCTCTCACAACCCTTGACAACTACGCACCCTTAAATAAACCAAATACATCTTACATCGTGGTATAATGTACTGTTTTAAGGAGTTGCTTTGAAAGGAGAGAAACTTGCCTTTTTAGATGTCCACCGTTTTTATACACTCCTGGAAATTGAAATAAGAACACCGTGAATTCATTGTCCCAGGAAGGGGAAACTTTATTGACACATTCCTGGGGTCAGATACATCACATGATCACACTGACAGAACCACAGGCACATAGACACAGGCAACAGAGCATGTACAATGTCGGCACTAGTACAGTGTATATCCACCTTTCGCAGCAATGCAGGCTGCTATTCTCCCATGGAGACGATCGTAGAGATGCTGGATGTAGTCCTGTGGAACGGCTTGCCATGCTATTTCCACCTGGCGCCTCAGTTGGACCAGCGTTCGTGCTGGACGTGCAGACCGCGTGAGACGACGCTTCATCCAGTCCCAAACATGCTCAATGGGGGACAGATCCGGAGATCTTGCTGGCCAGGGTAGTTGACTTACACCTTCTAGAGCACATTGGGTGGCACGGGATACATGCAGACGTGCATTGTACTGTTGGAACAGCAAGTTCCCTTGCCGGTCTAGGAATGGTAGAACGATGGGTTCGATGACGGTTTGGATGTATCGTTCACTATTCAGTGTCCCCTCGACGATCACCAGTGGTGTGCGGCCAGTGTAGGAGATCGCTCCCCACACCATGATGCCGGGTGTTGGCCCTGTGTGCCTCGATCGTATGCAGTCCTGATTGTGGCGCTCACCTGCACGGCGCCAAACACGCATACGACCATCATTGGCACCAAGGCAGAAGCGACTCTCATCGCTGAAGACGACACGTCTCCATTCGTCCCTCCATTCACGCCTGTCGCGACACCACTGGAGGCGGGCTGCACGATGTTGGGGCGTGAGCGGAAGACGGCCTAACGGTGTGCGGGACCGTAGCCCAGCTTCATGGAGACGGTTGCGAATGGTCCTCGCCGATACCCCAGGAGCAACAGTGTCCCTAATTTGCTGGGAAGTGGCGGTGCGGTCCCCTACGGCACTGCGTAGGATCCTACGGTCTTGGCGTGCATCCGTGCGTTGCTGCGGTCCGCTCCCAGGTCGACGGGCACGTGCACCTTCCGCCGACCACTGGCGACAGCATGGATGTACTGTGGAGACCTCACGCCCCACGTGTTGAGCAATTCGGCGGTACGTCCACCCGGCCTCCCGCATGCCCACTATACGCCCTCGCTCAAAGTCCGTCAACTGCACATACGGTTCACGTCCACGCTGTCGCGGCATGCTAACAGTGTTAAAGACTGCGATGGAGCTCCGTATGCCACGGCAAACTGGCTGACACTGACGGCGGCGGTGCACAAATGCTGCGCAGCTAGCGCCATTCGACGGCCAACACCGCGGTTCCTGGTGTGTCCGCTGTGCCGTGCGTGTGATCATTGCTTGTACAGCCCTCTCGCAGTGTCCGGCGCAAGTATGGTGGGTCTGACACACCGGTGTCAATGTGTTCTTTTTTCCATTTCCAGGAGTGTATATGGCGATAGCCATGTGTTTTGTGATTGTGGTTCAGGTCATCCTATGTTTACGTTTTATACGTTTATACACTTCTGGACTAGAGCAGAAAAATAATGGAGATATTGATACACGTGCTCTATTGGTACTTCGTAGAATATTATCTTGAGCTTGCTTCAACTAATACATTAGAGTACCGTAATTTTATGTATTCGTTGTTTTATAGTTTTTTAGTTTCAAATATTTGCATTGTGTTATTGTTCTTTGTTAAACATGGCTTGTGCATGGCGGTAGCGTGTCGCCGAAACTAGTCGTGTGATAGAGTGAAGACATTCTCAATATATATAGCTGCATTATACAGGGTGAGTCACCTAACGTTACCGCTGGATGTATTTCGTAAACCACATCAAATACTGACGAATCGATTCCACAGACCGAACGTGAGGAGAGGGGCTAGTGTAATTGTTTAATACAAACCACACAAAAATGCACGGAAGTATGTTTTTTAACACAAACCTACGTTTTTTTAAATGGAACCACGTTAGTTTTGTTAGCACATCTGAACATATAAACAAATGCGTTATTAGTGCCGTTTGTTGCATTGTAAAATGTTAATTATATCCGGAGATATTGTAACCTAAAGTTGACGCTTGAAACCTCCGACGTTCAGTTGCGTGTTGTAACAAACACGGGCCACGGTCGGCGAGCAGCATCTGCAGGGACATGTTTACGATGACGACCGTGTTTACGAGTGTGGCTGTAGTGCACTGTTGTGACTTGGGGTAGCTGTCGCAGTGTCCGCATGTAGCGCTTGCTGCTATTGTTATTCTGCATACGTCTCCGCACGCAGACCAACTGTAGTACACCGTGCTACCAGGCGTCTGTGATAGTGAAGTGTTGTAGGAACTGTGACCATGGTGTATTCGAACTCTGAAGAGGCGGAGATGATACTCATCTATGACGAGTGTCGTCGAAATGCAGCTGAAGCCTGCAGGGTGTATGCAGAACGGTACCCGGGACAGAGAGCATCCAACGTGCCGCACATTGCAAAACATCTACCGCCAACTGTGTGCAACAGGTATGGTCGTAGCACGCAAACTGGTCCGTAACAGGCGCGTCACAGGAGAAGCGGGTGCAGTTGGTGTGTTAGCTGCTGTTGCCATGACCCCACACATGAGAGCACGGGACATTGCGAGAGCCGGTGGACTGAGTCAAAGTAGTGTCATGCGCATACTGCATAGTCACCGCTTTCACCCGTTTCATGTGTCGCTACATCAGCAATTACATGGTGATGACTTTAATCATCGAGTGCAATTCTGTCAATGGGCATTAACAGAGAATGCGTTGCAGTTCTACTTGAAGCGGGTTTCACAAACCACGGGGCAGTGAATCTACGGAACATGCATTACTGGTCCGTGGAAAATCCTCGCTGGCTCAGACAGGTAGAGCGACAGCGACCGTGGACTGTAAATGTATGGTGCGGAATCATTGGCGACCACCTCATTGGTCCTCACTTCATTGCAGGGGCCCAAACAGCTGCAACATACATCGCGTTTCTACAGAATGATCTGCCAACGTTGCTCGAAAATGTCCCACTGGAAACGCGTCGACGTATGTGGTATCAGCATGATGGTGCACCTGCACATTCCGCAATTAACACTAGGCTGACCCTTGACAGGATGTTAGACGGGCGTTTCATAGGACGTGGAGGACGCATAAATTGGCCAACCCGTTCTCCTGATCTTACACCCCTGGACTTCTTTCTGTGGGGTACGTTAAAGGAGAATGTGTACCGTGATGTGCCTACAACCCCAGAGGATGTGAAACAACGTATTGTGGCAGCCTGCGGCGACATTACACCAGATGTACTGCGGCGTGTACGACATTCATTGCACCAGAGATTGCAATTGTGTGCAGCAAATGATGGCCACCACATTGAACATCTATTGGCCTGACATGTCGGGACACACTCTATTCCACTCCGTAATTGAAAACGGAAACCTCGTGTGTACGTGTACCTCACCCCTCATGGTAATGTACATGTGCGTCAGTGAAAAAGACCAATAAAAAGGTGTTAGCATGTAGACGTAATGTGCTGTTCCAGTCTCTTCTGTACCTAAGGTCCATCACCGTTCCCTTTGGATCCCTACGTAATTCGGTGCTCTCCGACACACACGATCGAACAGCGGAGGAGTGGTACTCAAGCGTCAACTTTAGGTTACAATATCTCCGGATGTAATTAACATTTTACAATGCAACAAACGGCACTGATTACGCATTTGTTTATATGTTCAGATGTGCTAACAAAACTAACGGGGTTCCATTTAAAAAAACGTAGGTTTGTGTTAAAAACATACTTCCGTGCATTTTTTATGGTTTTTATTAACCAATTACACTAGCCCCTCTCCTCACGTTCGGTCTGTGGAATCGATTCGTCAGTATTTGATGTGGTTTACGAAATATATCCAGCGGTAATGTTAGGTGACTCACCCTGTATATCGTCAACTGAAGTCCCTCGCCCTTGCAATAAGATGTACAGCCACAAAATCAAATACTGATAGTAGTTAATACCTTAGAATCAGACATTTTAAGAGAAAACGAATATTTCGGAAAAAATCACCTGCGTTGGAAAATTACAAGTTGTACGTAGTAGTGAACAACCTTGTAAGCCTATAGGCAATAAAACTGATCAGGAAACTAGAAATAGTAGTTAAGAATCTACGATAATTTAGATGGAAAACGATTTCTGCAAGTAATCGCACGGAATGGAAACTTAGTAACCGAATACACTAAAATCTAAAGTACACTTCCTGACAAAGAAGTGAAGCGCCCAGAATATGAAAAGGGTACGAAATGAAACTTCATTGGTTGAGTGAGTATGTGACGTGATTTCAGTAATTACTAAGTCAACTCAAATTTTCAAAGAACTTGAGAGTATGTTCTACCTTATCAGTATGCTGTTGCTCGTTCTCCGACCCAGACGCATGCACTGATTCGGTTAGGAAAGTTGTCACAGGGCCTTGCATCCCTTTATGAGTCAAACAGAACCTCAGCTATTGTAACTGTTCTTTGATGTGGATACTGGCAGTGGGACGGAAGCTGACGTCCTGGGTTGTACCACACATGTGGTACCGCGGACAGATCTTGGAATCTTGTAGGCCACGGGGGTACCTCAGTATAACTCAGACGGTTCATAGAGACGCGAGCCATGTGTGGTGAGCATTGTCATGTTGAAATATGTCACGACGATCCAGTCACGCGACAGGTAACACATGAGGACGTAGGATGTCCGTGACGTACCCGTGTGCCACCCCAGTTCCCTGTGCCATATCAGACGTGATCTGAAGTGAAAACCCACACCATCACGCCAACACTAACGCCTCCACACCTCCCTGAAACACTACCCACTAAAATGGCTCTTCCCACAGTGGTACAAAATTTAAATTCTAGTACTGTAAATGATTTGCTTGGAAACTGAATGATTAGGAGTTCGACACGAGAAATAACATTAACTGTAAGCTTACATAGTAATCAGAAAAATTAGGCTGTCACCCAGACATCTTCAAAATAATATTTTCCCGTTATACATGAAATTAATATTTCTGCCGGAGAAGAGAGAAAGGTATGTAACTCAACCGGTAAACGTTCCTGCTGGGATCTTGTTGTAGACTATTCGACTGTAATGGCCGGGTTACATATATTTCTTTAATCCCCGGTAAAAATATTAAGTTCATCTGTGAGAGGAAAATATTAATTTCAAATAGGGTCTGAGTAATGGGAGGAGGGCGACAAGCTAGAAGAAAAACTCCTTTTTCTTAACGACTTGTAGAAAAATTTGTTACATATTGTCGTCAAAGAACTTTCGAGCCGCCAGCAGCCGTCGGGTTCTGTGGAGTACAGTACGCGGATGACTGCTGTGAAAGTGGTTGTAGGAACGGAACAACCACGTAAGAGCTTCAGCCTCCATAACCCTCCGCTGTCACGAAGAAAAGAAGACTAAGGGAACTATTTATTCGTCAGTCTTAGCATTATATCCATTTTGGACTGTTATGTTATAGTCGCGCCAAATTAGAGCTACTGTAATCATTAATAATATTGATTTAGAAAATGTTAAGAAGTTGTTGGGACGATGATCAGCGCCTGTAACTGTCTTTAAAGAATATTTAATAATATAATAATCAGGCAGTGCAAATGGCTGTGAGCACTATGAGACTTAACATCTGAGGTCATCAGTCCCCTAGAACTTAGAACTACTTAAACCTAACTAACCTAAGGTCATCACACACATCGATGCCCGAGGCAGGATTCGAACCTACAACCGTAGCGATCGCGCGGTTCCAGACTGAAGTGCCTAGAAAGGCTCGGCCACAGCGGCCAGCGATGTGGCAGTCACTCTGTTCCTTTACAAAGCGAACTAAAACGAAAATATTATAACTTAATTTATAGTAACCTAGTGCAGTGCACAGTTTCTTTGAATTGGTGCATGGACTTGAGACAGTTCGTTAATTCTTGTTTACCGTCTAGCATTCCATTGAGCTAAACGACGGAACATTATTAACCGTACACAACTGCGTGCACCATGGCCCTAATCATGTTTCTTACACTGCTAAATTATTTTTTAGGGATATTTCGTTTTAGGCTGCTAACGGAGGTGCTACACACCACACGAACTATAAAAACTGGAACTTTAAGGCTCGGAACCCAATCTTCATTCCGATTTTTTCTAGAAAAGGCGCCACACGAGTCAAAACGTCAAAATTTGTTGAAGAAAAGGAAGGTGAGAATGACGTGGTATCATCATGTGAAAGTTTTTACTGTCGTTGCCAACGCCAATGAGAAACTGCAAACTTACATTTACATCTACATCCGTACTCCGTAAGTCATCGTGTAATGTGTGGAGTAGGGTAAAAGGTGTCTGTACTGTTTATGCCCTTTCCTACTACACTCCTGGAAATTGAAATAAGAACACCGTGAATTCATTGTCCCAGGAAGGGGAAACTTTATTGACACATTCCTGGGGTCAGATACATCACATGATCACACTGACAGAACCACAGGCACATAGACACAGGCAACAGAGCATGCACAATGTCGGCACTAGTACAGTGTATATCCACCTTTCGCAGCAATGCAGGCTGCTATTCTCCCATGGAGACGATCGTAGAGATGCTGGATGTAGTCCTGTGGAACGGCTTGCCATGCCATTTACACCTGGCGCCTCAGTTCGTGCTGGACGTGCAGACCGCTCGGTATGAAATGGGAAATCATCAAGCCGTCCATGCACATCGGACGACGTCGTCGTTTAGCGAGCGAGGCAACGTTTTGTCAACAGCCCTACCAATTTTTTATACCATAGATCGATGAGGATGACCAAGAACGAAATGTTTACTTCATGCAAGATCGTGCACCACCCCACTACCTGGCTGACGCCCGGGATTTTCTCAGTGACCGTTTTCCAGGTCAACGGATTGGCCGTGATGCGCCAGTTGCGTGGCTCCTACGTTCACCAGACCTGACACCACCCGACCTTTTTTTTAGGGATATTCATCAAGGATATCGTGTTTGTACCTCCTGTGCCGGCTTCTCTACCTGAACATAGAGCAAGAATTTACGCCGCCACTGAGTACGTTACACCAGCAATGACACAGCGAGTTTGGGAAGAAATTGACTTCCGATTGGATGTGTGCAGGTTCAAATGGATCAAATGGCTCTGAGCACTATGGGACTTAACTGCTGAGGTCATCAGTCCCCTAGAACTTAGAACTACTTAAACCTAACTAAGCTAAGGACATCACACACATCCATGCCCAAGGCAGGATTGGAACCGGCGACCGTAGCGGTCGCGCGGTTCCGGACTGAAGCGCCTAGAACCGCTCGGCCACTCCAGCCGGCGATGTGTGCAGGATAGCCAGCGGAAGCCATATGCAACTTCTTTAGTTTATGGTAAAAAAAAAACTTGATGTGTTTCCCAATAAAATATCACTAAACCCACCTCCATATCTTCTTTCAATAAATTTATATGAATTTGTAAAGTTGTAAAGTCCTCTTTGAAAGACCCTGTAAGTGACATAACCGGCGTAATCTTTTCATCGTATTGATTTCGTAGCTATATTTTATTACATCGCCAAGGCATAATAGAACTTAATATACCACACAAATTTCAGCTCTATACGTATATTCGTTCCTCCGAAAAAAGGGTTCTGAACAATCGGACAAACAGACAGACAGAAGGATGGACAACGAAGTGATCGTATAAGTTCCGCTTTTACCCGCTGAGTTATGGAACCCTAAAAATTAACTAAACCCTTTATTATTTCGAAAGTAATCTCCACGACTATTAGAAATTTTATCCCACTGTGAGTCAATACAGTCAATGTCTTGCGGTTGCCAACGAAACCATGATGAACGCGGGCGTGCACCTCTTCGTCCGAGCAAATCGACGGCTGCCGATGTCTTTCTCCAGGGCCTCAAAAATATCTAAATCGCCTGGATTGTGTGAAGGGCGTATAAGGGCTTCCCGGCAAATCTTATGCAGCTTACTCGTAGCAGTCTTGCCAACAGGTGGATGTGCTTTATCCTGCAACACTATGATGCCGTCCGTCAACATTACCGAGCGTTTTGACCTTATGGCGTGCTTAATTTTTGCAAAGTATGTATACTACATTCTACTTTTACTACTGGCCGGATAATTAATTAGAGTTTTTGACTTGGAAATTTTTGATGACTAAATGGAAGCTGATGAAATGCTTTCACGGCCGGCTGCCGAACGGATACCATCTAACATATCTGAAATAAACTCTCTAGGAAATATAATAGTAAATCTTCTTAATCGTATTTTCTTTTCAGTAGAAACCTTACCTCTTCTTTCGGCTGCGATGGTCGTCTAGAATACAGATACGTAGAAGTTGCTAATTGATGACCATGTCGCCTAATGAAACAAACTCACATTTCGATGAACTGTTTGTCAAATAAATAGACGGGCACTGCATTTTCTTGATGTTATTTATACTACGAAAAATCCAATACTACTGAAGAAACTATTACAGTAGGAGGAGCGACAAAATGTTCGCATCCTTTCTTCATCAAGACACACCACAGATTCCTCTCTTTTTACCGACTTAGAAAAAAAAAATGATAGTCACATCTCTCTCAACCAACAGCATCCCTGCTGCAGCGCATCGTTTCTGTTTTTATCCTACATACCCCTTTGCAAACATCTAGCAAATGCCATTACACCTGACCCATACTGTGGACTGTGGATTCATACACATAAGCACATAGTACAAAATTTCCTTTTCTTGTTAATGTATAGAAATTTATATGTTTTACGTTTTTTTACGCAGAGGGGCTAAGTGCAGTCGTTGGTGACCATAGGTTCAGGAACATTAATTTTGGCCGTTAACTTATTGGCATATTTTTCTATCATACTTTAACATGCTATTTTATTAATGTTTGACTGCTATGCCGGCCGGAGTTGCCGTGCGGTTCTAGGCGCTGCAGTCTGGAGTCGAGCGACCGCTCCGGTCGCAGGTTCGAATCCTGCCTCGGGCATGTGTGTGAGTGATGTCCTTAGGGTAGTTAGGTTTAATTAGTTCTAAGTTCTAGGCGACTGATGACCTCAGACGTTAAGTCGCATAGTGATCAGAGTCGTTTTATCTGCTATGTGGGAACGTTGTTTTTATCAAATTCCTTACATGACATATTTTACCAAACGTTTTCTTAAACTACATTAAAATTACAAATAAATCAATTACTTTACACATATAGGGAATGTGGTGTCACCGCTAGACACCACACTTGCTAGGTGGTAACTTAAATCGGCCGCGGTCCTGTAGTACATGTCGGACCCGCGTGTCGCCACTGTGTATTCGCAAACGTAGCGCCACCACAGGGCAGGTCACAAGACACGGACTTGACCTCGCCCCAGTTGTACGGACGACATAGCTTGCGACAAGACGTATCACGTCTTCCTCTCATTTGCCGAGAGACAGATTAAATAGCCTTCAGCTAGTCCATCGCTACTACCTAGCAAGGCGCCAGTTGTATCTGTGCTAATTGCTTACTACTACTCACGAGATGTATTTCAACAAGAAGAACATCATTAAAAGTTAAGTAATCTACCCAATACGTTCTTTTCTTTATAGTTTTCATCCAGTCTCCTGTTTCAGAATTTACGCCCGTATGCGTTAGTTTCGCGTGCACCTAGCCACTCATTGTGTCGAGACCTTAGGGAATCGACACAACAGGGAAAATATCACAAATTTTGTTTCATATCGTAAGTCCTTTTTCACATCCAATTAAATATTTATCTCTCTCTTTATTTACGTTTATGACAACTGCGTGTCTCTCCTTTAGTTTGCAACAAACATATGCATCTTTTCTGTCCTTTTCTTTTCTATTATCGTTGAGTTATAGGCGTGAGCTGCCTCCATTGTCTGAAGTTTTTCGCACCACGCACAGCATTATTCGCGCATGTCGAGTGTGAACAATTCGTAGTGTCCACTCATGGTAACTGTTTACACCTCAGTATCGATTCCAGCTACGATGGTGTCCACTGCATCGCGAGACGAAAGGACCCCGCTGGACCAGCTGTGTCTGGATGAAATCTTCGTCGACGTTTCAGTGAGTGTTTATCTTTCTATTGGCACACAAGTGCCACTATACCGTTATTCATCTTGGTGCTGTAGATTTGTTAAACTTGCTTCATTGCAGATGAAGAATCACTTGACGATTGAGAAACTGAATCGTCACACAGCACTATTTTCTAACTACCAGGTGGGAACTCCACATTTTCGAGGTATGTTGCACAACTTACGTAGCATTTTCTTACATGTTGATGGTGTTGAGACGACAACCATCCACAATTTTATTTAAGATCCTGTATTCAAAAGATTCCATTACCGGTTTCGAATCATTACAATTCATCGTCAGACGGCTTTCATGCTTTCATTAGAACATGTGGTGCTATAACTATAAGCACGCCATCTGTATGACATGCTTTTAACTATGTATTATTTATATTTTAAGACAACTAATCTATAAGAAACGCACCACAGATTCTAATGAAAGTATGAAAGTCGTCTATCGATGAATTTTAATGATTCGAAACCGGTAATGGTACCTTTTGAATAAAGGAACTTAAATTTGTGGCTGGTTGCTGTCTCAACACCATCAACATCTGCTTTCAAATAACAGTCAAGGTCTGCAGCCACGACATCATACGACGAAATTGCACTTTCTCACATGTCTTTGCATTTTCTAATGTGTCTGGTGTCACATAAAATTAATTTTGACAGGTTTCACAGTTAGAAGGAAGTCTTATCTATATTGTGAGGTTCCTCGTAACAAATTTTTGCTCACAACATTATTTTTAGCTCCAAGAAAATTTTCTTCTTTTTATTTCTTCAGTGAGTGAAGAATTTACTTCTCAAAATCCTTACATACCCCAAAACAACCTGAAAACTAATATTATCATCAACACAGTCAAGAGCAGTTTCACACTACGAGCGAAAAGGGAAAGCGCAAGAATTCAACCAAGCCATTTCTCTGTAAGATAATCCTGATGCACCTTCTTGTACTAGTGTTTGTTTTCGCAAACGGTTTACGCTACTTGCTTTAACTGTGTGAGTCGCTTATATTTTGTCATTATTGCTCATCGAGCATAACGTTACGTCATAATTTTAAAGGTTGTTGTTGTTATGATTGGTCACTTCAGGCGGAAGAAGCGGTACTTTTATTGCAATAGGGTGCTAAGGCACGTCAGTATACCCAGAAGAGGTCCAATGTAACCATGGCCGCAATAATTGTTTCCCCAGTATAGTTTCTTATGTTATGATGCGGTAAGATACTCAGAAAAACCTTCTTTGTCAACTGGCTCCGGCGGCGGAAGCCTACGCAGTTGTATGAATTACCTTGTTCCACTGGTGCTAGTTTTCCCAGTCCGGAAACAATTCTTGGCCCGGCAATTTCATTGTAAATAATTAGCGTATCATTTATCTCGTGCTTTCTAAAAGTAAATCAATAATGTGGCTAGGCGTGCCTATTGTAGTAAAAAGACAACATTGTCCTGACCTAGCTTTGTTTGTTTTGGGTTGGGAACCAGAATGGAGACCTTGACGCTTTGTGTAGTTCCTGTTGACGTTGTTGCCCGTGCTACGTGCAGACTGTATAATGTATCCACTGTGCGACAGACAGCGGAGGTAAAGGTGTAGGGTGAGGTAAGTTGTTCTCCGGCAGTACAAAGCAAATTTCGATTCGCTGGATTCCGCAGTTTAGCGGAATCCGCACGCACAAGCACAATACAGCAACAGTATTTAAACCCTTAATACAACGGCCAACTTTCACCATCGCATACTTCAGACAGGAAAACAAAAAGGCACTGCTGTTTCTGACATAGTCAGAAGAATCAATGCGAGGCCATTACCGACTCTCGGAAACAACGAATACGTTTTGAGAATATTTACAAGATCGTAAAGTGACTCTTGGCACTGAAGTGCGATGTATTGACGCTGATGGCATTCGGTATCCACTACATTCCTCTTCAGTATCGCTGAAGGAACTTCTTTATGCTGGGCGCCCCAGGACGAACGGTTAATACTGAGGCATATTACAGGAACGATCGTTGTAAGCAAAGAATTCTAGTCAGTATGGGCTCTAAAATGCAAAAGTTAAAAGCTAGGAACACTTCTTGATCTCCAATACTGTGAAACAAATCTCCTCTACTGCAAGCTCTTTGCTTTCCATATTTTGAGCAGCGATAATATGCACCAAACAAGAATTAATAAGTCCAATACACAAAAGGTGTAAGCTCCATACCTCAACGGGTCCAAACACTTGTTTAGCTTCACTACTTTGAAACACATTTCTTATACTGAACAAGTTAGCATAGTTCTTAAGGTATTCACTTCGGAGCCCATGTCTACTAAACAATTTTTTCTTCTGTTGATCCATAGTACCTCCTCCCAAAATATGGAAAGCAAAGAGCTTGCAGTGGAAGAGACTTGTTTTACATTATGGAAGATGATGAAGTGCTCTTCCCTCCTAAAGTACGTAATTCAGATCCCATACTTGCTAGATTTATTTCTTTCAAATGATCGTTCCTGTCACATCTCTGAACGATTGGACTACTTGTGTATAGCCTGACAACAACGCGGAAAGACAAAGTCATTATGTCGAAATTTTGATAGCTCACTTTCGAAAGCGAGCTGTGGAAAATAGGAGTGTTAACATAATGATGCAATGATTACAACGCTAGATAAACGCAGCTTCACACACCGATAATCATTCTTTGCGTGAATATACACTCCTGGAAATGGAAAAAAGAACACATTGACACCGGTGTGTCAGACCCACCATACTTGCGCCGGACACTGCGAGAGGGCTGTACAAGCAATGATCACACGCACGGCACAGCGGACACACCAGGAACCGCGGTGTTGGCCGTCGAATGGCGCTAGCTGCGCAGCATTTGTGCACCGCCGCCGTCAGTGTCAGCCAGTTTGCCGTGGCATACGGAGCTCCATCGCAGTCTTTAACACTGGTAGCATGCCGCGACAGCGTGGACGTGAACAGTATGTGCAGTTGACGGACTTTGAGCGAGGGCGTATAGTGGGCATGCGGGAGGCCGGGTGGACGTACCGCCAAATTGCTCAACACGTGGGGCGTGAGGTCTCCACAGTACATCGATGTTGTCGCCAGTGGTCGGCGGAAGGTGCACGTGCCCGTCGACCTGGGACCGGACCGCAGCGACGCACGGATGCACGCCAAGACCGTAGGATCCTACGCAGTGCCGTAGGGGACCGCACCGCCACTTCCCAGCAAATTAGGGACACTGTTGCTCCTGGGGTATCGGCGAGGACCATTCGCAACCGTCTCCATGAAGCTGGGCTACGGTCCCGCACACCGTTAGGCCGTCTTCCGCTCACGCCCCAACATCGTGCAGCCCGCCTCCAGTGGTGTCGCGACAGGCGTGAATGGAGGGACGAATGGAGACGTGTCGTCTTCAGCGATGAGAGTCGCTTCTGCCTTGGTGCCAATGTTGGTCGTATGCGTGTTTGGCGCCGTGCAGGTGAGCGCCACAATCAGGACTGCATACGACCGAGGCACACAGGGCCAACACCCGGCATCATGGTGTGGGGAGCGATCTCCTACACTGGCCGTACACCACTGGTGATCGTCGAGGGGACACTGAATAATGCACGGTACATCCAAACCGTCATCGAACCCATCGTTCTACCATTCCTAGACCGGCAAGGGAACTTGCTGTTCCAACAGGACAATGCACGTCCGCATGTATCCCGTGCCACCCAACGTGCTCTAGAAGGTGTAAGTCAACTACCCTGACCAGCAAGATCTCCGGATCTGTCCCCCATCGAGCATGTTTGGGACTGGATGAAGCGTCGTCTCACGCGGTCTGCACGTCCAGCACGAACGCTGGTCCAACTGAGGCGCCAGGTGGAAATGGCATGGCAAGCCGTTCCACAGGACTACATCCAGCATCTCTACGATCGTCTCCATGGGAGAATAGCAGCCTGCATTGCTGCGAAAGGTGGATATACACTGTACTAGTGCCGACATTGTGCATGCTCTGTTGCCTGTGTCTATGTGCCTGTGGTTCTGTCAGTGTGATCATGTGATGTATCTGACCCCAGGAATGTGTCAATAAAGTTTCCCCTTCCTGGGACAATGAATTCACGGTGTTCTTATTTCAATTTCCAGGAGTGTATATCTTTTGCCTTTTTGAAATTAAAACCATCTTGTAAGTATTAGAACCCCGGAGACCAATGTCTTATCAGTGACAATGTCGATAACAGGCAAAAAGCTATGGAGCAACTATCTATATAAGCATGGTTAAGTTTGTACAGAATCCTTCGTGAGTGAGTCTTTATCACACCTGGGTAATTTTTTTTCCATCTGCCTCGTTTTAATTTGACTGCCCATTGTATATTTTTGTTCTTAAGGACAATAATTTATGTGTTGCTTGGGTTTGGTTCGATTTTCCAGCGTCCCATTCAGCTCTGGTGTAATGTCAAGTAGTTGCTGGTCTATCTTTGTATACCTTTTCTAGAGCGACATAAGCAACAGTAGACAGCGCCATCCGCTTACATCGCTGCTCTTTCGCTGATTATCTCTGTCTTGAGACGTCCGCCGTGTACAGTCTGTGTAGTAGAGAGAAGATGATCTCCTCGCCAGGTGCTGATAGAAGCGAGAAGCGCCTGCGCAGGTGAGGGGGCGTTAATGCTGCAGCATCGCTACTGGCACATCACTGACCCCACAGATACCTCGCTTGTCGCTAGGAACCTTCACCCTGCAGCTGTTCACATCGCTAGCTGATTCGATTACCCGCAGTGTGTGAAGCAAAACCTGTGTTCTGTGCAATGTCTGACTACAAGACTAGTGGTTCGTTCGCACCAGATATGTGATTTTTGAGAGCGAGAAAGAAAAGGTGATATCGATGCTCCCTTTCAGTGTAGACTGTCCACGCCGAAGACACTTTTTCCAGGTCTAACAACAACTAAAAAATTAACCAGAGTACTTTTTGAGACAATTGCGAATATCATACGAAATTTTACAGTTTATTTCAAATGTTGTTGGCCTAGATTAGTGTAAGGTACCCAAAATTATCAACGAGATTTCTGTTTAAGAGCAGTTCGTAGCCCTGTTCACTCTGACGTAATATTTTGTTAAGTTT
The DNA here is from genome assembly GCF_023898315.1 of Schistocerca nitens. NCBI lineage: Eukaryota > Metazoa > Arthropoda > Insecta > Orthoptera > Acrididae > Schistocerca > Schistocerca nitens. The sequence continues at coordinate 144,867,929 of NC_064620.1, read as the reverse complement.
TATCCTCGAATATTTGATATACTATATCTGTCACTTGTAGATATTCCTGCTCATATTTAAACGAAAAAAAGAGGAAACGATAAATTAGGTGAAACGGAGGAACTAATTTAGAAAACTGTAACACATAACGTCATCGATCATGAAGCAATTATGATAATCTGTATCTTCCTCGTTCCAGATAGTTGTGTGTCGAAAAACGGTTGAAATAAGTACCTGTTGAAAACTGTCACTTGTAGCTTCTTACAAAAATACCGTCAGAATATGGTGGTTTCATTGGCTGGATACTGGAAAAATGCAGTCAGTGTGTAAAAGAGATTGCTTCCAAGATACTCACGTGAAGCATTATAGAATATACTCTGAAGCGCCGAAGAAACTGGTATAGATATGCGTATTCAGATACAGAGATATGTAAACAGGCAGAATACGGCGCTGCGGTCGGCAAAGCGTTTATAAGACAACAAGTGTCAGGCGCACTTTTTAGATCGGTTACTGCTGCTACAATGGCAGGTTATCAAGATTTAAGTCAGTTTGAACGTGGTTTTATAGTCGGTGCACGAGCGATGGGACACACCATCTCCGAGGTAGCGATGAAGTGGGGATTTTCCCGGACAGCCATTTCACGAGTGTACCGTGAATATCAAGAATCCGGTAAAACATCAAACCTGCGACATCGCTGCGGCCGGAAAAAGTTCCTGCAAGAACGTGATCAACGACTACTGACAAGGGAACCTCCCCATCGCATCCCCCTCAGATTTAGTTATAAGTTGGCACAGTGCATAGGCCTTGAAAAACTGAACACAAATGAATCGAGAAAACAGGAAGAAGTTGTGTGGAACTGTAAAAAAATAAGCAAAATATACAAACTGAGTAGTCCATGGGCCACATAGGCAACATCATGGACAATGTGGGCTCACGAGCGCCGTGGTCCCGTGGTAGCGTGAGCAGCTGCAGAACGAAAGGTCCTTGGTTCAAGTCTTCCCTAGAGTGAAAATTTTACTTTCTTTATTTTTGCATAGTTATTATCTGTCCGTTCGTTCATTGACGTCTCTGTTCGCTGTAATAAGTTTAGTGTCTGTGTTTTGCGACCGCATCGCAAAACCGTGCGATTAGTAGACGAGAGGACGTGCCTCTCCAATGGGAAGCGAAAACATTTGATCGCAGAGTCATAGGTCAACCGATTCCTCGACAGGAAAACAGATCTGATATATTCTATACGACACTGGTGACGGCATGTGCGTCACATGACAGGAATATGTTGTCGGCACACCTAACTTGTACTTGGCGAATGGGTAAAAAGATTCTTCTACCTTCCCCGATTTAGGTTTTCTTGTGGATGTGATAATCACTCCCAAGAAAGTGATGAAAACATAAGAGTTTGTCACATAAACTGAAAATAAAAAAAATAACTTTTCGTTCGATGGAAGATTTGAACCAAGGACCTTTCGTTCCGCAGCTGCTCACGTTACCACGAGACCATAGCGTTCCCGCGTTCCCAGCCTCCTTGATGTTGCATATCTTGCCATGAACTACTCAGTTTGTATATTTTGCTTATTTTTTCACAGTTCGACACAACTTCGTCCTGTTTTCTCAATTGATCTGTGTTCAGTTTTTCAAGGCCTATTCACTGTGCCATCTTATAACTAAATCTGAGGGGGGTGCGATGGGGAGGTTCCATTGTGAGGAGAATCGTTCAACGTGGCAGAAGTGCAACCCGTCAGCGAATTGCTGCAGATTTGCTGGTCCATCTACAGCGGTCAGCCTGCGAACCATTCAACAAAACATCATCGATGTTGGCTTCCGGAGCCGAAGGCCCACTCGTGTGTCCTTGATGACTGCACGACACAAATATTTACGCATCGCCTGGTCCCTTCAACACGGGCATTGGACTGTTGATGACTGGAAACATGCTGTCTGGTCCGACGAGTCTTGTTTCAAATTGTATGGAGCGGATGGACGTGTACGAATATGGAAACAACCTGATGAATCCATGGACCTTGCATGTCAGCAGGGGACTGTTCAAGCTGGTGGAGGCTCTGTAATGGTGTGAGGCGTGTGCAGTTGGAGTGCTATGGGAACTCTGATACTTCTAGATACGACTCTGACACGCACGTAAGCATCCTGTATGATCACTTTCGTCGATTGATGTCCATTGTGGATTCCGATCGACTTGAGCAATTCCAGAAGGACAATGCGAGATCTCACACGTCCGGTATTGCTACAGAGTGGCTCCAGGAACACGCTTCGGAGTTAAACACTTCCGCTGGTCACCAAACTCCCTAGAAATTAACATAATTGATGTATATCTGGGATGTCTTGCAACGTGCTGTTCAGAAGAGATCCTCACCCCCTCGTATTCTTACGGATTTATGGACAGCCCAACAGGATTCATGGTTTCAGTTCCCTCCAGCATTACTGCAATTCAGATATTAGTCGAGTCCATGCCACGTCGTGTTGCGACACCTCGGGGTGCTCGCGGGAACCCTAGATGGTATTAGGCAGGTGTAGCAGTTTATTTGGCTATTTAGTGTAGTGGTGGGATCCGTACCAAATAGGACTATTAGGAGACATTGAAAATTTACTAAGAAAAGCAGTACCAATAGTCACATGTTGTTTGATGAAGAGAGAGAGAGTCAGGAAAGGCAGGAAAATCGGAGGTGGAAGATGCTTGAAGTTACGCTCGAACCACTTCTCGAACGAGCGATTAGACCGTTGCAAGTATCAGTATGAAGTGAGGAATGTAGGAGTATGTACAGCTGCCTACCTATCGACCTAGCACTGATCGTAAAGATTAGATTAATATAATACTGCTTGCACAGTGGTATTTAAGAAGTCACTTTTCCCGCTCTCCACGTCTTAATATATGGTACAGCGGGCAGTATATTCTGCTACCGACTTCGAAGTAGAATGAGATTTTCTTTCTGCAGCGGAGTGTGCGCTGATATGAAACTTCCTGGCAGATTAAAACGCTATGGCGGACCGAGACTCGAACTCAGGACCTCTGCCTTTCGCGGGCAAGTGCTCTACCATATGAGCTACCCAAGCACAACTCACGCTCCGTCCTCACAGCCTTACTTCTGCCAGTACCACGTCTCCTACCTTCCGAACTTTACAGTTTTAATCTGCCAGGAAGTTTCATATCAGCGCACACTATGCTGCAGAGTGAAATTCTCATTCTGGAAACATCCCCCAGGGTGTGGCAAAGCCATGTCTCCGCAATATTGTTTCTTTCAGGAGTGCTAGTTCTGCAAGGTTCGTAGGAGAGCTTCTGTAAAGTTTGGAAAGTAGGAGACGAGGTACTGGCAGAAGTAAGGCTGTGAGGACGGGACGTGAGTCGTGCTTAGGTAACTCAGTTGGTAGAGCACTTACCCGCGAAAGACAAAGGTCCCGAGTTCGAGTCTCGGTCCGGCACAAAGTTTTAATCTGCCAGGAAGTTTCACTTCGAAGTAGTTTGCAGATTATGCATAAAAATGGAGATGTCGAAGGAGACGTACGCTGAGCGAGAAACCAAGCAACGAGGGAGAGTTAAAGCACCGCAGTGTTGGAGTGACCCTGTAGGAACCAGTCGCATCTGAAGTTTCATGACATGCGGCGATAACACTCAGCGGGCTTGTTTCGTAATCACCGGACCACGCAGCGAGATGCGAGGTGCGAGCTTGCAGCAGAAACACCACATTATGTTCGCGTACTTCTATCGGTAGTCAAGGAACTCGGTCCTCGCGCTCTACCGGTCCATGGCTTTAGTAAACAGAAGACGCCACAGCTCTGAGTGTCTCCTGTCGGGTCTCGTCGCAGCTGCAGCTCGCCGTGGTTCATCCGACCGGTAGACCGCCTACCGGGTAGCGCAGCCGCTGCATCGCAGTTCTTGCGGGCTTTTCCCCGCGCCGCGTCGCCGCGCATGCGCCGTGCGCCGTGGAATTGTCACCGCGCGACGCTTCGCCGAATCATCGCCGGCGCCACAAGAACGGTATTTGAATGCAAGCAGCGCTAATAGGCGCGGCCGCTTTTCCTGCGAGGAAATCGCCTCTCCACGCCTACCGACCCCAACCCCTCCTTCTCCCTTCCCCACTCCACAAATCTTTTTGCGCTGTGCAAGACGGAAAGCGTGACCGTTCGCGGGCGACACGATTCCGCAGTTCGCGGAGCGCGACACTTGCATTCCGCTAATCGGAAGCGTGTTGCTCTAGCTTCGTGGCGAACACTTTTATATTTATTGATTTATTTTATCGATTTCCTGCTGTTTCATCATGACCCGCCGTCTTAAATCTCGGTTACACGTCCTTTAACACACTATATCATATCACTATATCATAGTCTATTATTGCGGAAATAATAATCGTAAATATGACAAGATGAGTATGAATCCAAGTCCGCTACTCCAGTTGAACTTCTTTGTTGCATTGGGGCTACTTAGCCTATCATTCCTGTTTACAAGCTGTCTGCGAATAATACATAGAATTTTAACACTATTTTCATAATTTTTCTATATTTGCATTTTGTGTATATACATTGGTACTTTTTCTTGACCGCCATTTCACATCGATTGGAATTGTCGCTTATTAAATTGCTGTCTATGACTATGTTGGTATTTTAGCGAATTTGTGACAGCTTGTTGGTACATTATCACATCAGTGGATGCTACCCAACGTATTTTAATTTATATTTATATGGTAACCAATTTCTGATACCATATTTGTCGCTTGATCGGGCAGATAGGTTACAAAATTGAAAAAGGGAAATGGATAGGTTAAAGTTAGATATAGTGGGAATGAGTGAAGTTCGGTGGCAGGAGGAACAAGACTTTTGGTCATGTGAATACAGGGTTATAAATACAAAATCAAATAGGGGTAATGCAGGAGTAGGTTTAATAATGAATAAAAAAATAGAAGTACGGGTAAGCTACTACAAACAGCATATTGAACGCATTATTGTGGCCAAGATAGACACGAAGCCCACGCCTACTACAGTAGTACAAGTTTATATGCTAACTAGTTCTGCAAATGATGAAAAAATTGAAGAAATGTATGATGAAATAAAAGAAATTATTCAGGTAGTGAAGGGAGAAGAAAATTTAATAGTCATGGGTGACTGGAATTCGACAATAGGAAAAGGGATAGAAGGAAACATAGTAGGTGAATATGGATTGGGGCTAAGAAATGAAAGAGGAAGCCGCCTGGTAGAATTTAGCGCAGAGCATTACTTAATCATAGCTAACACTTGGTTTAAGAATCATGAAAGAAAAAACCCTGGAGATACTAAAAGGTATCAGATAGATTATATAATGGTAAGACAGAGATTTAGGAACCTGGTTTTAAATTGTAATACATTTCCAGGGGCAGATGTGGACTCTGACACAATCTATTAGTTATGAACTGTAGATTGAAACTGAAGAAACTGCAAAAAGGTTGAAATTTAAGGAGATGGGACCTGGATAAACTGAAAGAACCAGAGGTTGTACAGAGTTTCAGGGAGAGCATAAGGGAACAATTGACAGGAATGGGGGAAAGAAATACAGTAGAAGAAAATTGGGGAGCTCTGAGGGATCAAATAGTGAAGGCAGCAGAAGATCAAATAGGTAAAAAGACGAGGGCTAGCAGAAACCCTTGGTTAACAGAAGAAATATTGAATTTAATTGATGAAAGGAGAAAACATAAAAATTCAGTAAATGAAGCAGGCAAAAAGGAATACAAACGTCTCAAAAATGAGATCGACAGGAAGTGCAAAATGGCTAAGCAGGTATGGCTACAGGACGAATGTAAGGATGTAGAGGCTTATCTTATTAGAGATAAGACAGATACTGCCTACAGGAAAATTAAAGAGACCTTGGGAGAAAGGAGAACCACTTGCATGAATATCAAGAGCTCAGATGGAAACCCAGTTCTAAGCAAAGAAGGGTAAGCAGAAAGGTGGAAGGAGTATATAGAGGGTTTATACAAGGGCGATGTACTTGAGGACAATATTATGGAAATGGAAGAGTGATGTAGATGAAGATGAAATGGAAGATATGATATTGCGTGAAGAGTTTGACAGAGCACTGAAAGACCTGAGACGAAACAAGACCCACGGAGTAGACAACATTCCATTAGAACTACTGACAGCTTTGGGAGAGCCAGTCCTGACAAAACTCTACTATCTGGTGAGCAAGATGTATGAGACTGGCGACATTCCCTCAGACTTCAAGAAGAATATAATAATTCCAATACCAAGGAAAGCAGGTGTTGACAGATGTGAAAATTACCGAACTATCACTTTAATAAGTCACAGCTGCAAAATGCTAACGTGAATTATTTACAGACGAATGGAAAAACTGGTAGGAGCCGACCTCGGGGAAGATCAGTTTGGATTCCGTAGAAATGTTGGAACACGTGAGGCAATACTGACCCTACTACTAATCTTAGAAGGAAGATTAAGGAAAGGCAAACCTACGTTTCTAGCATTTGTAGCCTTAGAGAAAGCTTTTGACAATGTTGATTGGAATACTCTCTTTCAAATTCTGAAGGTGGCAGGGGTAAAATACAGGGAGCGAAAGGCTATTCACAATTTGCACAGAAAGCAGATGGCAGTTTTAAGAGTCTCAGACTTCAAGAAGAATATAATAATTCCAATACCAAAGAAAGCAGGTGTTGACAGATGTGAAAATTACCGAACTATCACTTTAATAAGTCACAGCTGCAAAATGCTAACGTGAATTACTTACAGACGAATGGAAAAACTGGTAGGAGCCGACCTCGGGGAAGATCACTTTGGATTCCGTAGAAATGTTGGAACACGTGAGGCAATACTGACCCTACTACTAATCTTAGAAGAAAGATTAAGGAAAGGCAAACCTACGTTTCTAGAATTTGTAGCCTTAGAGAAAGCTTTTGACAATGTTGATTGTAATACTCTCTTTCAAATTCTGAAGGTGGCAGGGGTAAAATACTGGGAGCGAAAGGCTATTCACAATTTGCACAGAAAGCAGATGGCAGTTATAAGAGTCGAGGGGTATGAAAGGGAAGCAGTGGTTGGGAATGGAGTGAGACAGGGTTGTAGCGTATCCCCGTGTTATTTAATCTGTATATTGAGCAAGCAATAAAAGAAACAAAAGAAAAGTTTGGAGTAGGTGTTAAAATCTATGGAGAAGAAATAAAAACGTTGAGGTTCGCCGATGACATTATAATTCTGTCAGAGACAGCAAAGGACTTGGAAGAGCAGTTGAACGGAATGGACAGTGTCTTGAAAGGAGTATATAAGATGAACATCAACAAAAGCAAAACGAGGATAATGGAATGTAGTCAAATTAAATCGGGTGATGCTGAGGCAATTAAATTAGGAAATGAGACACTTAAAGTAGTAAAGGAGTTTTGCTATTTGGGGAGCAAAATAATTGATGATGGTCGAAGTAGAGAGGACATAAAATGCAGACTGGCAAAGGCAAGGAAAGCGTTTCTGAAGAAGAAAAATTTGTTGACATCGAGTATAGATTTAAGTGTCAGGAACTTTCTTCTGAAAGTATTTGTTTGGAGTGTAGCCATATATCGAAGTGAAACGTGGACGATAAATAGTTTAGACAAGAAGAGAATAGAAGCTTTCGAAATGTGGTGCTACAGAAGAATACTGAAGATTATATGGGTAGATCACGTAACTAATGAGGAGGTATTGAATAGAATTGGGGAGAATAGGATTTTGTGGCACAACTTGACTAGAGGAAAGGATCGGTTGGTAGGCCATATTCTGATGCATCAAGGGATCACCAATTTAGTACTGGAGGGCAGCGTGGAGGGTAAAAATCGTAGAGGTAGACCAAGAGATGAATACACTAAGCAGATTCAGAAGGATACAGGTTGCAGTAGGTACTGGGAGATGAAGAAGCTTTCACAGGATAGAGAAGCATGGAGAGCTGCTCAAACCAGTCTCAGAACAGAAAACCACAACAACAACAGCAACAACATTTGACGCTTGCACCGACGATGCTATTTGGTTACAAAGTTGCTTTATATTGTCTGTGAAGTTAGTTGATTAAGCGTTTGATCTTTGGTGCCAATTTTTTCTTTGAAATATGACCTGTGAAACCACAAAGACGTACATTACTAGACCAGCAAAGAAGTAGCTTTTACCGAAGCCTGACGTTTGCTGAGGTACGGTGGCGGCGTCAAGGAGTTTGTGTGTGGTAATCCCACGATTTTAAGAAATGAAATGGCTTTACTGGGTAGTTTACAGAATTTCTGCAGTTTCAGTTTAACACATACAATGGAGAATCGTGTTAAGAAGAGCACCGTGTTACAAATATGTTCGTTTAAAGCAAACTGTAGTTTTCGTAAGAACACTCAAGTGAATAAAGACATTTGTTGTCAGTGACAAATAGCACGTCCTACTTATAAGAACACTTTCATAACAAGCATGGTATTCTAAGAAAAACCGAATATGATTAAAACTGATTAAAAGCACTTCAGTAAGTTACATCTGTTAATACTGATTATTAAAACCCTTGAAATACAAGTAAACTACTTAAATACTGCCAGTATTTCGGATGTGACGAAGCGTACAGTAATTATTTAGGCTTACGCACAGTGCAAAATCAAAAATACGTAAGATGTTTCTAGTTTGGGTTGCACTGAGACTCTTTTGCTTGTATCTTCCGTCTGTTCTGCGATAAATTACAGCCAAATACGATGCATGCATTGACCATTCTGTCAAAACTCTAAAAGTAACGTAGTTGTATCTGTTTATTCTCATTTATTACGAGTGATTTATTAGTAAGTAAACCGCTATTTATACGTCCTTCGCGCACGCCACCAAATTGCAATTCTAAACTGCTGCCTTCAGTGACACCAGTGATACTGAATACGGGATCGCCGGTCTAGTAATGTATGTCTGTGTAAAAACAGATCATAGTTCAAGGTTAAATTGGAACCAAAGATCATACGGTTAATCAGCTAACTTCTCTATTCATCAGTTATAGTATTTTAAGATCTGAATAAAATATTATGTACAGTTTTTATGTTTAAAGTCTGTTTAATTCTATGTTCTTGGGCTGCTTAAATGTGTGCATACATATATATTTCCGATTTTTGGAAAACGTTCTTCGCTAGTCACTGCGGTAATATGTGCAAGGTATTAGTTGGTTTTTGTGTACGCTCTGCTTTGTGTTTCTCGGGTTTTAGTGTTGTGTTCCAAAAATGAGCAGCATAGAGACAAAAGTGAGGACACTTTCTGCAGGACCTGACCATCATTTTGCAGTAAAGTGCTCAAGCACGTGCAGTGCAAGCTGTTACTGATTTGTCTGAGTGATTTGGCTGCTAAGTGCTTCACCACTTACTACACTTCCCTGACTTAAGTCCTCGTGAGTTCAACTCGATTTCTAAACTGAAGGAAACACTTCACGGCATCCGGTTCAGAACTGCTACAGATTCGTCGGGCAACAGACTGCGCCGCTCGAACTGTCAAGACAACTGGCACTGCTAAGAGTATCCTACGACTTCCACATCGCTCGCAACGGGTTATACACAATGCTGGTGACTGCTTTGAAGGTCAGTAAAACTTTGAAATACGTATCTATTTTGTACGAGCTGTAAATAAACACTTGCCGCTATTAAAGTTCCAACCCCCGTATTTTGGGAGAAGGCACCATGGACCAAAACGAGAAAAAACTTCCGGTTAACATAAGCTCTAAAATGCATTCGGTAGTGTCGTCCGGACAAGACACAGACAGGGGAAAAGTACCACAGGTGCAAAGATGCGAGCTGGTGTCAGTGCCACAGAGATTCACTTATATAATCTATATTACAGAAAATCATTGAAATTTTTTATACCGTACGTTCTTAACACGATGTTGGAAAACGTTGAAACATTTTTCCATATCATTATCTGTCACCGAGATCAGAAGGTTCGAAGTTACTGTACTTATCCACGTAAAATATGCACTTAATATCCAGTCAGAAGCATAAATGCAGTTTTAATTGACGTAGTGAACACGTGGGAAGGGTTCTGGGATCATGCAACGTTTCTGAGGTCACCAGACTAGGTCGTTAGTCGCTATATTTCCACCAATAAAATTTGATGGCACGCTGTCTCTGTATAATGGGCACTTCACGTCTGTGCAGGTTGTCTTGACCTGGAAATTATTCGATGGTGCCATGTGGCGACACAAGAACCTTAAAAAATTTGTCATACCTAATTCTTTGCACTTGCAGATTAAACATAGCATTTTTTTTTTTTTTTTTTTTTGTATATTGTAGGTCCAGCCCAAAATGCAGTGCATGGACGGCGCTGAGATGAAGATATCGACTTCGCGTCGATCATTTTCCTGCCGAGTACAATCCGCCAACGACCGGACGACAACGCACAGAAGCCTACTCGGAAGATAGTAGAGCAGCTCTCACCCACTTCGTTATAGATCATGGTCCAGGACTGACTTAGACAGGGAAGGTCGTTTAAGTGAACACTTAAAAGTGAACAGACAGGTGTTGTAAATTGCATTTGCTTTGTGCTGTGAAGTTTGCCTACGTTTATTTGGACTTAGCCTTTGGGGGCCTTTTTTGTGTTATATTACAAGCAGTGTTGCAGACTTAATTATTCGACAAGTTATAAAAATAGGTAAGCCTTTTTAACTCGTTTGGGTGACTTTGTTACTAATCCGTTGGAGTGTTGAAGAATCTCCGTTCTCCTATACTGTTACGTGACCCTGGGGCATAGCTGAGTAGTAGTGGCAGGGAGAAATTGTCTCAGCGGTGAACTCCACCACATGTATTTTTTCATCATTACTAACTTTACGGCAGGAACGGGTATATAATGTAAAAGGCATATTACTATATACATAACTAGGTCTAGATTGGGTCTTAGCATCTATTCCACAATGCCAGGTCTTGTAAGCTCTTAAGGTATGCGTTTTACTACCAGTATTTCCCGGATATTCATTTTGTAACTTTCCTACCAGAAAGCGAGACAAAAAGTGAAATATGTCTGAAGCGAAATATCTAAAAAGTTACATTTCGATATCTGCCTGAAAACGCCTTTTGGAATTATGAAACAGTTGTACAAAGAAATGTGTATAATGCACAAATGAATGAGTGCAGTATCAAAACTAAGAAACATGATCCTGGACGGTTTGTGTGCGGTGGGGGCAGCATCTTCGGATGTCAGTAACGTGATTTTGAAGAGATCTGTATGGCAGCGCCTCTTCATAGCTCTACAGACAGCTGCTGCTTTTGCCTACATCCGTTTGTACTTAGGAGTTGAAAGTTTTCAAAAGCTCTACCAGGTGTTAGGGATTTCCTTAATTTGACTCGATTGCACCAGGGTGTTATTAGCAATGAATAAATGTAGTAAAACTTAATGCACGATGCGGAATTTTTGATGCATCTCAGTGATCAAGACGTCACATCTCTTGAAGTATATGTCTTACAGCGATGTATTAGTGTATGGACATTCAGCGGAATATGTGGATACGGTCAGCAAAATGAGTCGAGATGTGAATAGAAAAGGAGTAATAAATTTTAACGTAATGCTGAATGCGGCAGTTTTTCACCCATCTCAGTGTTTATGACATCTTATCTCTTGAACTATGTGTGGTACCATGATTTGGTTTTTTTAGGAGTATTTAGTGGCATATGCAGATACTGTCTGTGAAATTTATTGCGAATGCAGCTAGTAGCACAGAAGTAATACATTTAAACATGATGTGGCCATTTTTCACGCAACTCATTGTTTATGACGTCATATACCCTTAACTACGTTAGGTGGGTCGTTCGTACCCCAAAAGCGATTGTTGCCTGACAGTAAAGTATATTTGCGCAAAGTTTGCGAATGGTTTGGCAGGAGAAAAAAATGGTTAAAAAAAAAAAAAGTTTCAAATGGCTCTGAGCACTATGGGACTTAACATCTAAGGTCATCAGTCCCCTAGAACTTAGAACTACTTAAACCTAACTAACCTAAGGACATCACACAACACCCAGCCATCACGAGGCAGAGAAAATCCCTGACCCCGCCGGGAATCGAACCCGGGAACCCGGGCGTGGGAAGCGAGAACGCTACCGCACGACCACGAGATGTGGGCAAAAAAAAAAAAAAAAAAAAAAAAAAATGGTTCAAATGGCTATGAGCACTATGGGACTTAACATCTGTAGTCATCAGTCCCCTAGAACTTAGAACTACTTAAACCTAACTAACCTAAGGACATCACACACATCAATGCCCGAGGCAGTATTCGAACGTGCGACCGTAGCGGTCTCTCGGTTCCAGGCTGAAGCGCCTAGAACCGCACGGCCACACCGGCCGGCTTGGCAGGACATATGGAATATGCTTTCTCTCTCTCTCTCTCTCTGTGTTTGTGTGTGTGTGTGTGTGTGTGTGTGTTGAAACACGTGTATTCAGTAGCAGCGATGGCGAGGCATGACAGAATCTCTGACCAGAGAGTTATTTATCGTTGCTAGTCTGCGCTTGACCGCGAGAGAGTTCAGTTCAGTTGCGAGGCAGTTGTTGTACGTAGCGAGTCGCGAGAGCATGTAGTTCGTTCGTGCTAGTAGCGCGCGAGAGACAGTCGGAGTTGTGTGTGAGGAGTCGGCGGGCGTCGACATGGGTCTCTGGTCAAGGTTCGGAACGAGGTATATTTTTAAATAAGGTAATGAAGCAGCATTGCGCACATCTGATAATGTAATGTATCTTAACTGTAATTAATTTGTTCAAGAATTGCCCCAATAATAATTTTGTTCTCAAAGCAATCTTTTTAAGAAAATAATCATTACAATTGAAACAATATTTCCTTTGCTTTTCCTCCCAGAATAAATTTTATCAGGTTGATTATTGCACAGGGCCTAAGGTCAGCACAGATGACCTTATAAAATTTAGCAGGTTGATCTTAACGTTAATTTTGTAGGGACTTAACATTTTTTTCACATTTTTATTATCATTGAGTTTTATTACTGTGGGAAGTTAAGATTTGGCACTATTTGCATTTTTTATTCAATTCATATCATTTAAAAATAATTACGGCGAGGTTACACTTAGCACGATGTCCATTTACATTTAAATATTGTCTTTCAAATTTTTGCGGGGAGGTTACAGTGTGTGTGTGTGTGTGTGTGTGTGTGTGTGTGTGTGTGTGTGTGTGTGTGTGTCTCGGACTAAGCATCAGTGCAGGTTGTTTACGAGAAGTGCACACTTCGCATTTAGAGGCAGAGGTCGAAGTGCAGTTAAAGACCTAACAGAGTTGCAAAGATGGTAGATTGTGGGGACCCGACTAGCTGGAGCATCAGTAACCAAGACTGCCAACTTATTAAATGTTTCAAGAGCAACTGTTTCAACAGTGGTGATACCCTACAGGAAACATGGAAACACATCATCGCGTAAACGAAATAGTGGGCCCAAATCAAAATTAAATGACAGAGATCATCATACGATAACACGAGTTGTGTGAAAGCAACACAAAACAAAGGCGGGTAATATGACTCCAGAGCTCTATAGCCATCTTCGAGACCCTGTATCTATCGACACTGTCCGCCGAGAACTCCATGAAGCGAATATTCGCGGACGAACTGCTATACCGAAACCATTGCTAACGACAATCAACGCAAAGAAGCGTAAAACGTTGTGCCGAAAGCATAAATCCTGGGCGGCTGATCAATGGAAACACGTCATATGATCTGAAGAGTCATCGTTTTCGTTAATGCCAACAACGGGCCGGGTTTACGTCTGGAGAAGGCCAAAATACTAGCCTACAATACTAATTACTTGATTCCAACGGTTAAGCATCGAGGTGGAAGTGTGATGGTGTGGGCAGCCATATGATGGTATTCTGCTGCACCCAACATTACTCCAAAGGCCGTGTTACAGCCAATAGTTATGTGAAGATTTTAGGTGACCAGGTGCACCTCATGATTCAAATGTTGTTCCCCAACAACGATGCCATATTTCAGGACGATAATGCACCCATTCACACAGCGAGGACTGCGCAATGTTGGTATGAGGAGCATGCAACTGAACTGCAGCGTCTTTCCTGGCCAGCACAGTCCCCGTACTTGAACATTATCGAACCCTTGTGGGCGGTATTGGAGCGCAGACTCCGGAGCAGATTTCCGCCTCCCTCGTCACCACAGGAGTTAAATGAGGTTCTGATTAAGAGTGGCATAACATTCTCATCGAGACTAAACAGTCATTGTTTGCCAGTATTCCAAGAAGAATAGCAGCTGTGTTACGGACAAATGGGGGTCCCACTCCTTATTAATAAACCATTCCCAAGTAGGTAGACGTGTTAACATTTTTTTGCCTATCCAATCTCTATTGTGGCAGGGGCGCGATAATGATGCTGTCGACCAAGCAAACATGAGCTGTCATCGATGGCGCCCTCCAAGGGACCGGGCAGCAGCTTTCTGTCCAGCTTCTAATTATTCACATTGTTCGCCTTAATTTAAGCAGCAACAAAGCAAAGAGATTATAGTGTGCGACAGATACCACGTTAGCACTCCAGCAAATGCGTCGCGCGACGCACCTTGTCATTGGAGTGTCCGCTGGTCGCAGGTGTTGGGTCACACAGTGGCCCCGCTGGTCAGTCACGACTTTCGACAGCGACGCAGGTGCAGATGGGCTGCCCCCACGGTCCAGCTCTCGCCATAGCCACCCGCACGCTCGCCACTATTGTCCCAGCAACCAGCACTGCAGCCAAAGTACGCGATAAACAACGCCAAATGTGCTCGCGCCTTGTGCAGATCGCTATCAACAACGGCTACTACCGAACACGTTTACTCGACACCTTTCCTCTTTCGAAATTACCTACAGTCTCACACCTTTGTCAGAGAACAATCTCTCGAAATCAGAACAAAACTACAGAAATTTATGCAGGTTTTATTTGTCGACGTGTGCAGATTTGAGATATATCGTTTCGCACAAGCTGCACAGTGTAACAGCGTAGATGAGAGGAAAGCAACAGTGGAGCTCGATGTCCTTTTTACTAGGAGGTCATTTGAGACTGTGCACAAACTTTGTTTTTGCAAAGGTAGGCAGGGAAATCCAGCGAGTCCTTTTCTTACGAACCATCTAAGATCACTATATGATCAAATTAATCCGGCTATCTGTTATTAGCTATTAATATGGGATGTGTTCACTCTTCGCCCCAGACGCCTATTATTATACATTAATCTGAGGTGCGTCCACCGAGCACCTTTATGACACCATGAACTTTCCCTCGGGCATGGGTGTGTGTGTTGTTCTTAGCATAAGTTAGTTTAGGTAGTGTGTAAGTCAAGGGACCCATAACCTCAGCGGTTTGTTCCCTTAGGATTTTACACACATTTGAACACTTTTTGTGCCGGCCGCGGTGGCCGTGCGGTTCTGGCGCTGCAGTCCGGAACCGCGGGACTGCTACGGTCGCAGGTTCGAATCCTGCCTCGGGCATGGGTGTGTGTGGTGTCCTTAGGTTAGTTAGGTTTAAGTAGTTCTAAGTTCTAGGGGACTTATGACCTAAGACGTTGAGTCCCATAGTGCTCAGAGCCATTTGAACCATTTTTGAACACTTTTTGAGCGTGAACTCTCCTTGGTGCACTTTCAACGAGGTGTCTGAATGTCAGTGGAGGAAGGCATGGGTGTGTGTGTTGTTCTTAGCATAAGTTAGTTTAGGTAGTGTGTAAGTCAAGGGATCCATAACCTCAGCAGTTTGTTGCCTTAGAATTTTACACACATTTGAACACTTTTTGAGCGTGAACTCTCCTTGGTGCACTTCCAACGAGGTGTCTGAATGTCAGTGGAGGAATGGGAGCCTATTCTTACTTAGAGGCGAAACTAAACAAGGTAGTGATGTTGGATGCTGGAGTCTGGAGCCAAGTCGCTGTTGTAACTCATCTCAAAGATATTCCAGTGGGTCCACGTTGGGGCTCATTGAAAGCCAACCTGTTTCAGGAATTTTGTTGTTCACAAACCGTTGCTCCACACACACTGCTTTACGACAGGGGCTCACTGTCTTTCTGATTCAAGCGTCCCTCTACTGTACGAAGTACACAATTCTATGAAATGTATTCGTAACTTCCGCATTTAGCGTTTAGTTAAGTGCAACAGAGGGACCACGCCCTAACCACAAAATCGCCCTCGTACCTTAATTCTACCTCATCCATACTTCACTGTTGGCACTACACATAATGGCAGGTAAAAACCATTCAGAATGTTCAAATGTGTGTGAATTCGTAAGAGACCAAACTGCTGAGGTCATAGGTCCCTATACTTACACGCTGCTTAAACTAACTTGTGCCAAGAACAACACACACACCCATACCCGAGAGGACTCTAACCTCCGGTGGGAGGGGCCGCGCAAACCCATTCAAAAGCCAAGATCGCACAAAATATTTTTTATCCAAGACAACCGCTTTCAACAGTTATAACTGTCATCTTTATATCTTCAATTTTTTTGTACTAAACCATGTTCATTTTACGCTGAGCTCATGTACAAAATGTTAAGTGGATAAAACGCAGTACATTCTAAACATTTGTCATCGCTAAAATAACTCAGCATGTTATAAACGTTTGTCGCCGGCCGGAGTGGCCGAGCGGTTCTAGGCGCTACAGTCTGGAACCGCGCGACCTCTACGGTGGCAGGTTCGAATCCTGCCTCGAGCATAGATGTTTGTGATGTCCTTAGGTTACTTAGGTTTTAAGTAGTTCTACGTTCTAGGGGACTGATGACCTCAGCAGTTAAGTCCCATAGTGCTCAGAGCCATAAACGTTAGTCATCGCTAAAATATTTATGAACACACAGCAACTTGACCGAAAAGCCATGTCCGTATACATATTGTTGACAGATGTTTGTTGCATGATACAAATACGGAACGCAACAGCACATCTGTTTACATATGCTGGAGACGTAGTGTATGTATGTATGGGTATGTGTCCAATTTACGTAAACAGATCTGCTTTTGCGTACTGTACTTGTATCATGCAACAAGTATCTGTGAGCACCATGTATGTGGACATGGCTTTTTGGACAAGTTGCTGTGTGTTCATAAATATTTTAGCGATGACAAACGTTTATGGCTCTGAGCACTATGGGACTTAACTGCTAAGGTCATCAGTCCCCTAGAACGTAGAACTACTTAAAACCTAACTAACCTAAGGACATCACAAACATCTATGCTCGAGGCAGGATTCGAACCTGCCACCGTAGAGGTCGCGCGGTTCCAGACTGTAGCGCCTAGAACCGCTCGGCCACTCCGGCCGTCGACAAACGTTTATGACATGCTGAGTTTTGTCCACTTGACATCTTGTGCATGAGGTCAGTGTAAAATGAACATGCTTAACTACAAAAAAAAAAAAAAAGAAATATGTTTAAGACCTGAGGATGACAGCTATGACTGGTGAACCTGGTTGTCTTGAATAAAAAACATTTTATGCGAACTTGCCTTTTGAATGGTGTTTAAGAATTAAAATAGATGACCCTTCAGTACTCTCATAATGAGAAAACTCAATGGCAGGTAAAGTTAGTGATCATAGTGGCTATCACATGTCACTAACAAGGGGAGGCCGCCAATTGTGAAATTCAGATTCGATTCATACTGCGCATAATAAAAGCTCATGGCCAGAGGTGTAATGTGGCAAAGCACCAAGATGCACTTCTCAGACGTTGTCGAGAAAATGGACAGTTAAACGAAACCGCTGCGGTGAAATACTCTCTACGATTAATAATTTTCTACAGCGTCGTGGCGCAGAGGTAAGCGCTGGGGTTCGTAACCCAAAGGTCGCCGGATCGAATCTCGCGCCATGCAATTTTTTTTATTATTACTTTTTTGAAATTCATATATATATATATATATATATATATATATATATATATATATATATATATATATATATATATACTATTAATGAATTGCTTATGCATGTTGGTGAAGGCGGATCGCTCTCCAATTGTACCGCCTCCATTTTTCCGTTTGTTTAACAGGGTGTACCAAAGCTCTCACGTCCGCACCGATTTTCGACGATGTTATAAGTTGCGCTAGGGACCGCATCTACCATCTGTCGAAGTTAGCAGGAAATTACGCTGTTACGCGGCGGGTCGTTTCGGCCCATTCAACATCTGTGCTTCAAGTGTAACGAGCGAGTAACGGAGTTTATATTTCATACCTGCCACAGCAAATTTATGTTCGTGGGGTCTCTGTTCTAATTCGAACGTTTGACTTACGCTATACGTATTCGTTTCGGAATATCGTTTCTACGTCTTCCGTTAACTATACGTGGTTAACATTATGAGGACAATTAATAACATTTATGAAATACAACTTTTCGATCCGGTGACCTTCAGATTACGAACCCGGGCGCTTACCGCTGCGGCACGACGCTGTAGAAAAGTACTAAACGTAGAGGGTATTTCACCGCAGCGGTTTCTTTTAACTGTCGATTTTCTCGACAACGGCTGAGAAGTGCGTCTTGGTGCTTTGCCACATTACACCTCTGGCCATGAGCTTTTATTATGCGCAGTATGAATCGAATCTGAATTTCACAATTGGCGTCCTCCCCTTGTAAGAGGGAATAGATATGCTCACTTTATGTTGTATTCTTTTAAACATTCTGAATGGGAACATAGGGCCAGTGCATTCTGGCATATTAGCTCAAGTTTTCCTCACTTCGTCGAATGTAGTGAGACGCGGCACCTGTAAGTATTCGGTAGTGGGTTGACAACACCGGAATTCCAAGAGGTTTCTCAACACAAGTTGTCACGGGCAGCAGTTGCATGAGTTAATCACTTTGAGTGTCTCTTAAGTAGAGTGCTACAAATGCACCTTTAAAAGCCGTGCTACTCAGGAGAGGTCCTGCGAGATTTGAACGAAGACCGTAGGTGGCCGAGAAGACGGAAGCAGGAAAGCAGGGCCACCGCTATGTTCCAGTTAACAGTGTGGGATGTGAGCTGAATTTATGCGCCCATATATGTACCCGCTAATCAGAAGATGAGGGCTGACATTCTGCTAACTTAAGTTTGTTAATAGAGAAAACGACAAACGTTGGATGAGACAATTTTGCAGGCAATCCCCGCACTCAGGAAGAGAGAGGCAGATTTTAAGTGGTGACTGTGCAAAACATCCCGTTCTAAGATAATTTTAAGAAGCGTGAGAGGTATGGTCAGTCGAGGCTGGTTTGGAGAGTGGAGGAGTTGTTCTCGGGATGAGCACAGGGCCGATGCCTGTGTCTCGTTCGTTTTGGAGTTGCTGTTTGTTGTACAGCTGCAGCTTGGCGCTGCTTTAGCGATTTTCGAGTAAGTGACACGTTTAGCGTTTGCGTTAACCTTTCCATTGAATACCTCACAATTTGCGAGACTATTTTGCAACATGTGATTGCATTTCATCGTTATGTTTTATCATATAGGGATCTAGAGTTGATACTATTCAATATATCCGCATTTTGTGAGTCAGGTATCTTATGCAGAGATACAGTTTTCATAAATTTAAATATTATCAAGCTGGTGACCTAGAGAAACCTAGAAATTGCTGGCATATTGCTATCTACATTTTTGATGAATGCTATTTTGAATAAATACAACCTCAATTTAAGTAATGATGAGTGAGACAAAGTAAATTATCATATTAGAAGTATCTTTTCTTACTCCATCATTTTCCCCAACAACATTCCGATAAGGCGACCATTATAAACAAAAGAATACTTATCGTCAGTGGATTGCTACTCACCGAATTACAGTCTCACTGTAATGGTTCAAAATGGCTCTGAGCACTATGGGACTCAACTGCTGAGGTCATAAGTCCCCTAGAACTTAGAACTACTTAAACCTAACTAACCTAAGGACATCACACACATCCATGCCCGAGGCAGGATTCGAACCTGCGACCGTAGCAGTCGCGCGGCTCCGGACTGAGCGCCTAGAACCGCTAGACCACCGCGGCCGGCCACCGTAATGGTTTTTCCAATGTTGCACATGTGTCACAACGAGATAACGAGGAAAACATTGTTTTCTTTTAATTTTAAATGTTAGTGAGAATTTTAGTTCTTTGAATTTCATTAAATTTTTATTTCATTGATAACGAAATTTGAGCTGGAATACATAGCAGTGTGAATAATTAGCAATTTAACAGTTGTATTGTCGTGTTGTATTCTGTCTGACGACTGAATCGTTAGCCTAGACTTTTGTGTGTTGAGTTCGCTCATGTGGCAAGGAGCTTGCAGCAACAACTGCTGAACCCCAGTGAACTAGCAAAAATACACTCCTGGAAATGGAAAAAATAACACATTGAAACCGGTGTGTCAGACCCACCATACTTGCTCCGGACACTGCGAGAGGGCTGTACAAGCAATGATCACACGCACGGCACAGCGGACACACCAGAAACCGCGGTGTTGGCCGTCGAATGGCGCTAGCTGCGCAGCATTTGTACACCGCCGCCGTCAGTGTCAGCCAGTTTGCCGTGGCATACGGAGCTCCATCGCAGTCTTTAACACTGGTAGCATGCCGCGACAGCGTGGACGTGAACCGTATGTGCAGTTGACGGACTTTGAGCGAGGGCGTATAGTGGGCATGCGGGAGGCCGGGTGGACGTACCGCCGAATTGCTCAACACGTGGGGCGTGAGGTCTCCACAGTACATCGATGTTGTCGCCAGTGGTCGGCGGAAGGTGCACGTGCCCGTCGACCTGGGACCGGACCGCAGCGACGCATGGATGCACGCCAAGACCGTAGGATCCTACGCAGTGCCGTAGGGGACCGCACCGCCACTTCCCAGCAAATTAGGGACACTGTTGCTCCTGGGGTATCGGCGAGGACCATTCGCAACCGTCTCCATGAAGCTGGGCTACGGTCCCGCACACCGTTAGGCCGTCTTCCGCTCACGCCCCAACATCGTGCAGCCCGCCTCCAGTGGTGTCGCGACAGGCGTGAATGGAGGGACGAATGGAGACGTGTCGTCTTCAGCGATGAGAGTCGCTTCTGCCTTGGTGCCAATGATGGTCGTATGCGTGTTTGGCGCCGTGCAGGTGAGCGCCACAATCAGGACTGCATACGACCGAGGCACACAGGGCCAACACCAGGCATCATGGTGTGGGGAGCGATCTCCTACACTGGCCGTACACCACTGGTGATCGTCGAGGGGACACTGAATAGTGCACGGTACATCCAAACCGTCATCGAACCCATCGTTCTACCATTCCTAGACCGGCAAGGGAACTTGCTGTTCCAACAGGACAATGCACGTCCGCATGTATCCCGTGCCACCCAACGTGCTCTAGAAGGTGTGAGTCAACTACCCTGGCCAGCAAGATCTCCGGATCTGTCCCCCATTGAGCATGTTTGGGACTGGATGAAGCGTCGTCTCACGCGGTCTGCACGTCCAGCACGAACGCTGGTCCAACTGAGGCGCCAGGTGGAAATGGCATGGCAAGCCGTTCCACAGGACTACATCCAGCATCTCTACGATCGTCTCCATGGGAGAACAGCAGCCTGCATTGCTGCGAAAGGTGGATATTCACTATACTAGTGCTGACATTGTGCATGCTCTGTTGCCTGTGTCTATGTGCCTGTGGTTCTGTCAGTGTGATCATGTGATGAGTCTGACCCCAGGAATGTGTCAATAAAGTTTCCCCTTCCTGGGACAATGAATTCACGGTGTTCTTATTTCAATTTCCAGGAGTGTATGTACTACAACAGAGATAGCCGCAACTTGTCACGTTGTCCAGGGGTATGCATCGGGTTGAAATGGGTTTAGCGTGATTCATCACTCCAGATCATTCGTTTCCAGTGACCCACTGTGCGCTTGTCTGCCAGAAACAGCACAGTGCAGAAACTGACAGGCAGGTACGACACTGCGAGAACTAGCTGGCTAGTGCTGCGTTACTCCAGTGCTGAGTACGCATGTTCGATGTGGTACAAGTCTACCCATGCCAGAAGCATAGATCTGGCGCTTTATAAGACGTGTCACACTATGACGGCCTATTTAATACCTACAGCCGTAGATAAGTTCCAGTGTCTTGCTGGCATACCCCTGCTGAACTTAGACACGAGGTAGCTTCTAGGTATGAGAAAAGTTAAGCTATGACTATAGAAGACTATTCTTTATATGACCGTCAGTCAGAACATTCTCCTCTGGAATCTAGAAAGAGCTTCTTGCCAACTGCTGAAGCTCCTACATGAATACCACACCAAGCAAGGACCTCAAAGTGGCGGGGGAAATGTCAACAGTTGGGGCCAAGTGTGATGCCGAAGGAAGAGCCCCCTCCTGGTCGTTCAGAGAAGTGGAGAACATGGAAGGCTCTCAGCAGACCACGCAAGACCAAGCTGCAGGAGACGGGCCTTCCTTTTTTCTCTTTGGTGTTGTTCATCTCCACCATGATGAGGTTGGCACCAAATGCAGTGGACGAAGCCAGTTGCCGGTCAACCAATGTATTACTGTATTACTGATGCCAACGATCGATTTCTTGACTATATACTTTGTACTGCTGACACCATGATAAATAAAATTTGCAGTCCAGTGGCGAAGCTGTCCACACCACCTCAAGGGTCGCTCAGCAATGACTACAGAAATATGACGACCTGCAAGACCATTCTACCCCGTTATTTTTAACTCCCTAAGCATTGTGACAGTACTAAGGGACTGGTAGCAGCACACTGGAACTGACTTGTGATTCGACCCGCTGATTTCTTGCGACTGTTTGCAACAACTTTCGCAATGCTGGATGGTTTTTGTCCGTCACCACATGAGATCCACCTGGCCTTGGTGTAGCTCTGGTCGTTACTCACATTTCCAGTTCACAGTTACATCACCGACAGTGAAATTGGGCTGCTTTAGAAAGGCTGGAACGTCCCAGATACAAACGTTGTTCAGGTGGTATGCAATGACCAGACCACGTTCAAAGTTACTGAGCTCTGCTGACCGGCCCATTCTGCTGTTAGTGTTTCTCTACTGACAACACACTAGTCCCCGCCTCTCGTGACATCCGATGGTCAATTTAATACCATACAGAGATCTCTGGATACTTTTGATCAGATAGTGTACTTCCTTAACTGTTCCAGGGTAGCCTAGGAAACCTAAATCTAGATTGCCGGACAGTTTTTCATCTCTGTCCCTCCGGAATGCGAGTGCAGTCAAGTACTCACTGTGCAGTCTCAGGTGCTGATGAGTGATATTTTCCATGGCATCACAAGTGTGTAGTTACTAAATTCAGTACGAAAGCTGTGAGCGTTTTCTTATGTTAGTAAGCAACTAGGTCCATGCGAAAATTACACAGTCTTAAGTCTTCGATGATGACAGTATTTCGAATTAGTGTATTCGTTGCGATAAGGGTAGTTTTTTGAAAGAAGCAAAAACATATTTATAATTGAACCGAACGACTGAAATAATAAACATGAACTTATGGTATGTTCCATGCACTTTCAGAGCATTAAAATACCTCGGTGTAAACGATATGTGATCTAAGAATAGAATTTTAGAATACTTTTGCTTTCTCATTTTCTTTAAAGAATACAAAAACGTTACTCGTTTTAGGTACCCTTGAGAAGGCTATATACAATTATAGAAAGGAAAAACGGGGTTAGCACCACAATATTTTTTCTGTTACACCCGAAAACCTAAGTGCCGTTTTCAGCAACCAGAAAAGGCGCTACGATCACTTCTTATAGTGCATATAAGGCCCGGAACACATCCTGAGCAGTATGTGACGGCCAACTGGTGAGGCTAAAGCTGGCTAAGTGCCACAAAGCATTGTAACTGTTTGCGGCGTGTGACAAAGTTTGTCCCCAATTCAGAAACTTAAAGAGTCTGGAAGAACGTGATAGTGATAAGTACTTAAGGGCCTTGTGAAGGTCATGGACAAAGTGCCGAGTAACAATCCATTTGTGGCTAACTCTGCTCCAGCCTCAGGACATGTTTATTAAAAAAACTCGTCGATACACGTATTAAATCAACTAAAATAAACATTTCCAAATGTACTCGGATTCAAGTAAAAAAAAATGCATCTAGTGTTGCCAAGACGAGAACAATGTTTAACAGACTTTAAGGCTGGAGCATGTAAAAGATTATCAAGAAAGGATTTATGACTGACATAGTAAAGAACTTTGTTTTACCGTCACAACAGCGTAAAAGCAACTAGTCAGGCCAAAAATTAATACGATCTGCAGCCGATACTGTTTTCTAACCGTTACTCAGGAAAAACTGCTTTACGCTCTATGAACTTAAAAGAAGGGTTAAAAATAATTTAGTCACAGTAGGGTGTTCCTGTGAAATGTATTTGTAAAATGTTAATTATTAAAAAAAATTCATAAATGAGGAAGATTTCTTTCATTGGCACTTACCTCAAATGGTTCAAATGGCTCTGAGCACTATGGGACTTAACTTCTGAGGTCATCAGTCCCCTAGAACTTAGAACTACTTAAACCTAACTAACCTAAGGACATTACACACATCCATGCCCGAGGCAGGATTCGAACCTGCGACCGTAGTGGGCGCGCGGTTCCTGGCTGAAGCGCCTAGAACCTCTCGGCCACACCGGCCGGCGCCACTTACCTCGTTTTTGCCCATACCCATATGGCATGTAGCACGTTTCACCTTTTTTCAGAATAAAATCTTTATCTTCATTGACAAAAGGAAAGGAAAATAAACAAAATTTGCAACAGTACACAAAAATAAATAAAAATGTTTTGCGTTTTTCCATTAAAATATTTTTGCCAAAGAAAAAAAATATGAATAACTCGGAATCAGTTGTGTCGTACTTATCCCGTTATTGATTTCGACTCTACAATTGTCCGTGGGTAAAGACGCGTTTTGGTAAATAAAATCCTGGTTTTGAAACGTTTGTGCCTGCAACCTGTTTACAGTGATCGGAAACGCAATTTTATTAGCCAAGTCTCTTCTTGTCAATAAAAGGCACGCTTGGGTCACATGATGTTAAGTTCATACGCGCGCTTACAACAGCTTACGCTGTAAAAGTTATTCCATTTCATTTCGGCGTGGTGGTGCAACATTTTTCTGTTGCTAATATTTGAAAAAGAGTCTTAGGCTGCATAATGTACTTTATTAAGTTATGCACAACGCGTTACTGCGTAACAGAGCATCATCAGGTTGTGTGTCCGCATCTCGTGGTCTTGCGGTAGCGTTCTCGCTTCCCGCGCACGGGGTCCCGGGTTCGATTCCCGGCGGGGCCAGGGATTTTCTCTGCCTCGTGATGACTGGGTGTTGTGTGTCTTTCATCATCATTTCATCCCCATCGACACGCAAGTCGCCGAAGTGGCGTCAACTCGAAAGAATTGCACCAGGCGAACGGTCTACCCGACGGGAGGCCCTAGCCACACGGCATTTCCATTTCCATCAGGTTATGTTAAAAGAGCAGAAATTGTCTACCAAAAAGCATCCGTCAGGAAGGGGTTATACCGCATAAAACATACTAAAAGTCAATCTCGTGGAGGAGACAACAGGCATAGCAGTGCAGAACAGGACCTCACGCGCAAACTGTAAACAGTCGTACGCTATAACAATCCCAGAGACCCATTCGTATTCACTTACAGTATACATATCAAGTCAATCAGCTCAGCATTAATTGTTACTGGGGAACCTGTGCGAAACTTTCGCACTTTTATAGTTGCAAGTTGTAGTCGTTGGGTTAAAGGTAGTTGGCGGTGATTGTAAATATGTTTGTCATTTCGGAAAGTATATTCGTTTAGAAAAATCCACTCGTACGACGGGCAGAGGAAATGGACTGCCGCAGTGGTCACGTTTATCATTGTGTCAAAATGCTACAGACGAGTTATCCAGTTAAAAAGTAGTTTAAAACAAATATAATGGCCTTTTTAATACGATAATATGGAATGTGGGCCTGTCATTCGTGATTAATAAGTTAGCTTCGTAAAATATAGGTATTAAGCTGGGCATCTATTGTGCTCTTTTGCTTCTGACAGTGAAAGGTCTCTCTTATGTTAAAATTTTCCACAGATAGTAAATGTTAGAGCAAAATCAGTATACGATATCAGAAGTCGGCCAAAAGTCCTTTCTAACGACCCTTCCTCCTTGTACGACTATTAACTGTTAAGAATTGGGGGTGCTGAGTTGAGGAATTATATATGTGGTATACTGAAAGCTCATCTCCCCGTGTAATGGACGTCGGTGACAATACCGATGACTTGATGCTTATCCTTCAGGTAGCTGTTGCGAGTACTAATAAGACAAGAAGACTCACCCATCAGAATTTTCTTGGGGAGATCAGCGGAACTAGTACAGGAGAGTTCGTTGACACCAGAGCCATCTCTAAACAGCGCGAACCAAAGGCGGCTATCAGTGGTAGTACGGTGCCGCAGCTTTAAGCCGCGCGGCGTCTGTTAGCGTGCCACAGCACGTCTGACGGTCGGTGACCGGCGAGTTACCGAAACCAAGGACGCTTCAAAATCAACTCCTCACTTCCTTCAATAATATGAACTAAAGGCGGCACAGGCGAAGATCTCCCATTACAGACATTCACACGACACGTGAATACACCGAGCAGATTTACCGACGGCGGGTACGCAAAATCACCTGTGCCGAAACCATGAAAACGAAATAATTTCCGGTATCGTACAGTGGCACTGTTGGATTCTTGCAGTCATACGAAAAGTACCAAAAGTGATGTATACCTCGTTTTGATTTGAAAAGTGTAATTAGTTATCTGGAACCTATTTTAGTGCGAACTTTATTTCTTATAGCTCGATCGAAGTATCATATTATAATGTCCGGGCTTAAGATATAGTATGTTTACCAGTCCTAGTTGTTCCGTAGGCAGGTTTTGTTTACTTTACTTGTACATGAGGTGACTCTGTTGTACAGTATTTACATTGTCCCCTTGGCTGTTCGTCAGAGGATGTGGATACAACATGACCATGCAACGCCTGTCTTCAGTGTGGATGTCCGTAACCATCTCAATGCTGTATTTACTGGGCGCTGCATTGGAAGAGGAGGTCCTATTCCATAGCCTTCGAGGCCACCTGAACAGAAAAAAATGTGTCTTCCAATGTGTGTGAATTCCTAAGGGTCCAAACTGCTGAGGTCGTCGCTCACTAGACTTACACACTACTTAAACTAAAACTACGCTAACTACAACACACACACCCGTGCCCGAAGGAGGACTCGAACTTCTGGCGGGAGAGGCCACGTAATCCGTAACATGGTGCCTCAAACAACGCGGTTACTCCACGTGACTGAATTGAATCCTCTTGATGATTTCCTAAGTCACTCGTGTGTGAGACCTCAATGGATATGGAGATGGAATTGGTTGCCAGAATTGCAGCTGTCTGTGGTGTGACTCGAAACACACCAGTGAATAATCCTGAGTTAATAACGAGCACCAAAACGGATACAGGGATTAGTGAGTACAGGGTTGTCGTACCGAGATTGAATATTGTAGCATACAAATCCTCCAAAAATGAACGAAAAATATGCCTGTTCAAAAAAGCAGATAAAAATTCACTCAACGCCTTCCTGAGAGACAATCTCTGCTCCTTCCGAAGTAATGATGTAAGGGTAGACCAGATGTGGCTTAAATTCAGAGAAATAGTATCGGGAGCAGTTGAGAGATTTATACCAAATAAATTAACAAACGACGGACCTGATATTTCTTGGTACACAAAACGTGTCAGAACACTGTTGCAGAAACAACGAAACAAACATGCCAAATTTAAACAAAAGCAACATCACCAATATTGGCGATCTTTTACACAAGCTCGAAATTCAGCGCGGACTTCAATGTGAGATGCTTATAACAGACTCCACAACGAAACTTTATCTCGAAACCTGGCACAAAATCCAAAGAGATTCTGCTCGTATGTGAAGTACGTTAGCGGCAAGAAACAATTAATGCCTTTTCTGCGCCATAGCAATGGAGATACTATCGAAGACAGTGATGCCAAAGCAGAGTTACTAAACACAGCCTTGCGAAATGCCTTCACAAAAGAAAATAAAGTAAATATTCCAGAATGCGAATCAAGAACAGCTGCCATCACGAGTAACGTAGAAGTAAATATCCTCGGACTCTTGAAGCAACTTAAAACACTTAATAAAAGCAAGTTGTCTGGTCCAGACTATATACCAATTAGGTTCCTTTCGGAGTATGCTGATGCATTAGCTTCACACTTAACAATCATATACAACCGTTCGCTCGACGAAAGACCGGTACCTAAATGCTGGGAAGTTGCACAGTTCACACCAATATTCAAGAAAGGCAGTAGGAGTAATCCAATTAATTACAGGCCCATATTATTAAAGTCGATATGCAGCAGGATTCTGGAACATATATTGTGGTCGAACATTATGAATTACCTCGAAGGAAACGGTCTATTGACACACAGTCAACATGGGTTTAGGAAACATCGTTCTTGAGAAACACAACTAGCTCGTTATTCGCATGAAGTGTTGAGTGCTATTGACAAGGGATTTCAGATCGATTCCATATTTCTGGATTTCTGGATTCCCAGAACGCTTTTGACACTGTACCATACAAGTGGCTTGTAGTGAAGTTGCGTGATTATGGAATATCGTCTCAGTTATGTGACTGGATCTGTGACTTCCTCTCAGAGAGCAAAGTCATCGAGTAAAACAGAGGTGAGTTTTGGCGTTCCCCAAGGTACTGTTATAGGCCCTTTGCTGTTCCTTATCTATATAAACGATTTGAAAGACAATCTGAGCAGCCGTCTTAGGTTGTTTGCAGATGACGCTGTCGTATATCGACTAATAAAGTCATCAGAAGATCAAAACCATCTGAAAAACCAATTAGAAACGATATGTGAATGGTGCGAAAATTGGCAGTTGACCCTAAATAACTAAAAGTATGATGTCATCCACATGAGTGCTAAAAGGAATCCGGTAAGCCTCGGTTACACGATAAATCGATCAAATATAAAGGCCGTAAATTCAATTAAATACCTACGAATTACAATTACGAACAACTTAAATAAGAAGGAACACTTAGAAAATGTTGTGGTGAAGGCTAACCAAAGACTGGGTTTTATTGGCAGGACACTAAAATAATGTAACAGATCTACTAAGGAGACTGCCTACGCTACGCTTGTCCATCCTCTTTTAGAATACTGCTGCGCGGTGTGGGATCCTTACCAGATAGGACTGAAGCAGTAAATCGAGAGTTCAAAGAAGGGCAGGAAGCTTTGTATAGTCGCGAAATATGGAAGGAAAAAAAATGGTTCAAATGGCTCTGAGCACTATGGGACTCAACTGCTGTGGTCATAAGTCCCCTAGAACTTAGAACTACTTAAACCTAACTAACCTAAGGACAGCACACAACACCCAGCCATCACGAGGCAGAGAAAATCCCTGACCCCGCCGGGAATCGAACCCGGGAACGCGGGCGTGGGAAGCGAGAACGCTACCGCACGACCACGAGATGCGGGCGAAATATGGGAGAGAGTGTCACTGAAATGATACAGGATTTGTGCTGAACATCAATGAAAGAAAGGCGTTTTTCGTTGCGACGGAATCTTCTCACGAAATTCCAATCACCAACTTTCTCCTCCGAATGCGAAAATATTTTGTTGAGACCGAACTACGTAGGGAGAAATGATCACCACCATAAAATAAGGGATACTAGAGCTCGTGTGGAAAAACATAGGAGTTCGTGCTTTCCGCACGCTATACTAGTTTGGAATAATAGAGAATTGTGAAGGTGGTTCCATGAACCCTCTGCCAGGCACTGAAATGTGATTTGCAGATCCATGTAGATGTGGATATAGACATTTGTCAGGGTGCTTCAGAATCTTCCTCGCCGATTTCATGCTTACATTGAGGTTGATGACAGTCAGTTTCAACACATTTTGTAAGCTACTGTACAGTTCATTATGTCAGTGATGGTATCGGCAGATAACTAATGTAAAGAAAAAAGTACACAGTTAAGTTATTTTACTCCTGTTACGAAGTTTGTCCAGAAATTAATGCACCGCATTTTTTTTTGTTCTCAGCCGAAAACAATGCTACGAATGCGAAACGTTACGTATGTATTATCTGAAGTCTTCTGAGTGAGCGCGCCAAGTTTCCGTCACTTCCGACAGATAGCGTAACTGCAGGACAGTTTCAAAATGGCGTCTATAGGTGATGTACATTACAAGCAATTGAATTTCTCACTGCAGAGAAAGAAACTCTATGGAATATTCACAAACGCTTGTGCGAAGTCTATGGAGCATCTTCTGTCGGCGGAAGTACTGTTAGTCTCTGAGCACGGAAGGTGAGGTCATCAGATGGGGTTCGGCTAAGCTCCACGATTTGCAGCGGTTGGGGCTGTCTACGGCTGTCACACCTGACAGCCTTGACCTAGCTCCCTCGGACTTCCATTTGGTTGGGCCATTACAGCATGCCATTCGTGGATAACATTTTGAGGACGATGAGGTGATTCACACAGTGAAGCGCTGGCTCCTCCACCAGGACAAGGATTGGTACCGAAAGGGCATACACGCTCTTGTTTCACGCTCGAGGTAAGCCATACAACGATGTGGAGATTACGTGGAAATATAGCGTGCACAGATAAAACACCATTCTTTCGCGGTGTAATTCTCATTATGTTCAATAAAGAAATGTTGAAGAAAAAAATGCGGAGCATTACTTTCTGGAAAACCTTCGTATCTCCTTAAGCTGGCTTCTCCGACCCCAGCTTCGCTGCCTCAGATTTTTCAGTGGGGCATTCTTTATGTCCTGTTAAATTTTTGCAAGCACTTACGGAAGTATCCTCTACAGTTTATGTGCCAAAAACGTATTTATTGTTAGACCCGAAACCAACGTTTGCATATTGTAGCAGATATTCGACAGTCTGCGTTGAATAAAATACGAGGGCAGTTCAATAAGTAATGCAACACTTTTTTTTCTGAAACAGGGGTTGTTTTATTCAGCATTGAAATACACCAGGTTATTCCCCAATCTTTTAGCTACACAACACTATTTTTCAACGTAATCTCCATTCAATGCTACGGCCTTACGCCACCTTGAAATGAGGGCCTGTATGCCTGCACGGTACCATTCCACTGGTCCATGTCGGAGCCAACGTCGTACTGCATCAATAACTTCTTCATCATCCGCGTAGTGCGTCCCACGGATTGCGTCCTTCATTTTGCCAAACATATGGAAATCCGACGGTGCGAGATCGGGGCTGTAGGGTGCATGAGGAAGAACAGTCCACTGAAGTTTTGTGAGCTCCTCTCGGGTGCGAAGACTTGTGTGAGGTCTTGCGTTGTCATGAAGAAGAAGTTCGTTCTGATTTTTGTGCCTACGAACACGATGAAGTCGTTTCTTCAATTTCTGAAGAGTAGCACAATACACTTCAGAGTTGATCGATTGACCATGGGGAAGGACATCGAACAGAATAACCCCTTCAGCGTCCCAGAAGACTGTAACCATGACTGTACCGGCTGAGGGTATGGCTTTAAACTTTTTCTTGGTAGGGGAGTGGGTGTGGCGCCACTCCATTGATTGCCGTTTTGTTTCAGGTTCGAAGTGATGAACCCATGTTTCATCGCCTGTAACAATCTTTGACAAGAAATTGTCACCCTCAGCCACATGACGAGCAAGCAATTCCGCACAGATGGTTCTCCTTTGCTCTTTATGGTGTTCGGTTAGACAACGAGGGACCCAGCGGGAACAAACCTTTGAATATCCCAACTGGTGAACAATTGTGACAGCACTACCAACAGAGATGTCAAGTTGTGCACTGAGTTGCTCCGCCATTGCAGGAGTCGCAGCTGTGCACGGCCGGCCCGCACGCGGGAGATCAGACAGTCTTGCTTGACCTTGCGGCGATGAGGACACGCGCTTTGCCCAACGACTCACCGTGCTTTTGTCCACTGCCAGATCACCGTAGACATTCTGCAAGCGCCTATGAATATCTGAGATGCCCTGGTTTTCCGCCAAAAGAAACTCGATCACTGCCTGTTGTTTGCAACGCACATGCGTTACAGACGCCATTTTAACACCTCCGTACAGCGCTGCCACCTGTCGGAAGTCAATGAAACTATACGAGACGAAGCGGGAATGTTTGAAAATATTCCACAAGAAATTTCCGGTTTTTTCAACCAAAATTGGCCGAGAAAAAAAATGTGTTGCATTACTTATTGAACTGCCCTCGTATTTCCTGATCAACTGGATTTTCGGCGATCCGGATTACATCCGGTCCCATCTAGTCGGGATCAAAGCGGTTCTTGTGTACTTTACTCGTTGAGGTATCCCAGAGTCCCTAACGATACTCGCGTCGACGAGACGATACTTTTACAGAAACAAGAAATAGTGGACATTAACAAGAGATAAGTTGCCAGATGGACCCCGCACGAAGTACCCTCCGGCATGCGCCGTTCACCGGTCGTCGGTTTATCGTGTAGATAGGATCGCACCATTTGGTGCGCAGCCCGTAGAGCATTGAGAATGCTGGAAACCGCCTCCGGATGGTGCGATAGTAGGCGGAGGGTGTGCCAGGCCAGGGGAGCCGAAGCGCGTAAAGAGGTCACGGTGCGGTGCGCGCGAGGATCGCGGCGCGCTATTCCGGGCGCGCAGCAACGCCAGGCGCATTCGCTAAGAGGGCCCGCCGGCCCCGGTGACAGGTTGGCCGGCCTGGCGAACGGTAGCTCCGCAGCTATAGCTAGTAGGCGCGGAGAAGGCAGAGCGGACCGGAGCTGAGTCGAGCAAGCAGAGCAGGCCACGCCCAGCGCGTGCGTGCCGGAGGCGGCGGGGGTGGGAGAGGGGGAGCGGGAGGCGCAGCCACCACAAGGTGACCCCGCGGCACGACGCGCCATTTCACGCACCGCTGGCTGCAGGCGCGGCGCAGCCACCTACTGGCCGGGAATGGCACCGGCCCGTGCGTGGCCCCCACCTGCTGCCAGTCGCCAAACTCCAGACCTCCAGATAGTCTGGCCGGACGCCAAGTCACACTACTTGTTCCATTTCGTCGCTAATCAACTGCGATAATTATACAGCAGTATGAGTTAACCCTACGCACGAAATGATGGCTTATCACAAGGATCAGTTCTTGCTCCACTACTACCTGCTACCATTAGCCAAAGTCCCGAGAGTGTGCCTAGACCTTGAATCACAATAGCTCTACATTTCCGTCAATATAATCTACGATAGTTAAACAGCAGTGTGAGCAAATCCAACACACTAAACCGCAGTTTACCACTACTTTTACATCTACATCCACTTCATTACTCTACTATTCACAAGGCCACCACCTTTAAGTTACTCCTCCACCGGTCCACTCTCGAACAGCGCGCAAGAAAAACGAACACTTAAATCTTCCCGTGTGAGCTCTGATGTCTCTTACTTTTTTATGATGGTGATTTATACCTATGTAGGTGGACTCAAATAAAACATTGTCATACTCTGAGGAAAAGCTGCTGATCGAAATTTCATGAGTTCTGCCAAAGTGAAACAAAGGCTTTTGTTTTAATGGCTCCCACCCCAAAT
This sequence comes from Schistocerca nitens, assembly GCF_023898315.1. NCBI lineage: Eukaryota > Metazoa > Arthropoda > Insecta > Orthoptera > Acrididae > Schistocerca > Schistocerca nitens. The sequence goes on along the minus strand of NC_064620.1, from coordinate 144,834,577 downwards.
CGTGTACCATGTATGTGGCACTGTATCCCTTATTTCGAGATGATAAAAAGTGAGCTGCTCTTCTTTGAAATTTTTCTATGTCCTCCATCAGTCCTATCTGATGTGAATCCCTGAGTGCACAGCAATACTCCAGAAGAGGGTTGACAAGCGTAATGTATGCAGTCTCTTTAGCAGACCTGTTACATTTTCTAAGTGTTCTGCGTTTACACTGCAGACCTTCCAGAAACTTCTTTCAGGAAGTTTGTATGTGCAGATAACAACCCGGTCCAATGACTTCCAAACAGTGCTTGGAGGTACCCGCACATACGGATGTTTGCGGACGCAACCAGTTCACGTAAGGATTTGCCTGGTCTGAAGGGATGGGTGCCCCGTATCCTCCCCACCCTCTAGGACGATATACGTCCTCCCTCCCCTACTGCTCCGATAAAGAGCAGTGAAAACTTCATGCTAGCAGAAACACAAATCCCTGGACTTACTTTGCTTGTGAAACAATGGCAGGACGTGATGGTGTTTAACAGGAAAAAGACGAACTGTTCAAATAACAATCCCTATCGCTGTTCTATAAGCAAGCAGAAAGCAATGTTTGCCCTTAGAATTTGCCTAAAATAGCAGTTTATGCATCTGTGTCTGTCTTCATACCATACACTTAAAAGGAAACAAAAACCTAGTTCATCTGATTTAAACATTATTCTAATACAAAATTTGAAGGTCACAAAGGTTTATGCAATGATAATTGCGTTTAACGCTTCGGAAAATGGTTTTAAATTATTCTCTGGGACATTGCTTTGATTTTGAATGTTAAAAACTCTTTCTGCTTGTCGAATTAAATCGCAGCGGTATTCCACACTGCAGCTATGGAAAACTGCTTCCACTTTCAACATTCATACAGTAACTGGCAGTTAAACTGCACATCAGTCTCACGAAATTACCACAAATGATTAAGAGAGACGTACATCCAGCTGTAGCAATAAGAACTTTCGTGCTGATCAAAATCTACATCGGTAAACATTTAACATTTTTATCCATATTTATTTGTTGCGTTTATTATTATTTTGTGCGCATTACAAAACACACAAAAAATTTTGTTTCCTTTCCTTTAATTAATTAAAAATATTATTGCACGAGAGATATAATACCTTTACAGGTTTTCATGAAAATTATACTTGTTGGCATTTGCTGATATTACTGCTGGAAAGATCACTCTAATCACCTTCATATCGCCTTTTTTTCAACAGCTATTTGTTATTTAACTACCATGTTATCTTTCTCTAATCTGTACCATCCCACAATTAATAAGATTTCATAACCTGCATGAGACATTGGATTTCAGACAATAAATCAGCATCTGTTACATGTATTTTTTCTCAACCATTCAAATGTCAATTTTGTTGTTGTTCTACTGACTTGACTATTGATGGTGTGATGGTGGGTTCAATATACTGAATGACAATACAGTAATGTCAATAAATAAGGTAATTGTGGAGGCCCCTTGTGTACTGGCATTGTTAGGAAAGATGCCGACACGACAGTGATTTTCGACAGCAATACCACAAGAACGGGTGTCTCCAAGTGGAGAAAGATATTTTAGAATCGAATCACTCACTAACTTTAATTTTTCTCGACTAATCGCCTCTCACATTGAGATGATGGTTGGGTGATAGGCAACACACATTGCATACCCCTACAGGATATCTATTCCCTGCTGCCCTGCAGGGGTATAACCAGTCGTAAATGACGTGTACCACCTCTAGACGTCTGTCATAAAGGCTTTGAAATATCCTGTATATATACTTACTGCTGTGTTGGTATGCACAGAGAAAGCTTGGTCAGCGGTGGGACCTGCTGTATGCGGCTCTTTCAGCCATTGTATGAAAAGGGCATAAAGAGTATAAATGCACATATTTTTGTTGGTGACTGAGAACAGTGTGCTGAACAATATTACATTAGTGTTGGCTTATTTTGCAGACTAATAATTATACTTATTAGGAGTATTATGTTTTAGGTTGATTAATACTGTCAAGCCACATGTAACAAGAGCAAACCGTTAATGCTTATTTTCCCCTGGGCAGCAGCGGAGGTGTTCGAATGTGAATGTGTGTGTCCAAAATGGTTAGCCTATACTGACAGGCATAGTTCATTTAGTGGAACAGTTATGACCATGCAGAAAGCATCTGCGAATAAATTATGTGCCTTACTTGTGGGAATACTGCTCACTGTAGAGAGGAAAGAAATACAAAACACTGATTTGTGTAAAGGTTTCACATACAAAATATTTCGCTTATACCCATTACCCACATATGTGATAATTTTTAGTAATTTTCGGTTTGTGTGGTTGACAGAGAAAGTTTTCTGTAACCAGAATGTTAACAGGGTTTGGAATAACAAACAGTTAGCAGATGTCCTGTTGTGTACAGGACAACTTCAGTAGCAACAGCCAGTTTCAAAATAAGGTTGATCACACTGCCTTACCCTTGTCAGAGCTGTGTCGGTTTGGTACCTGTGGAGCCAGTATCCATCTCTGTAATCGAGGTCGTTAATGCATACCTATGCAGCAATGCTATTTGTGCAGTGTTAGCTGCTTCCTATCCTTACCGGTGTGCGTTTGCGACACTTGTCAGAGTCGCACTTGTGTGGAGAAGGAACAGTGTCGACATTGCTGTGGAGCCCAAGACACCTGAGATAGCTTTCTCGCTTCCACATTTCTTGGGTTCACCAACTCACAACCAAACTGTTACGTTCCAACCTTAGCTACACTTCTGGCTAAGCTGCAGATGAGTCTTTCACCACCACCATGTGTTTTTCTTCCATACTTGTTGACTTCGGCACTCCCAACCAGACTGTCAGATTCCACCGTAATGTGGAGCTCCAGCTGGAAACTGGCAAAAAAAAAGAAGAAATGACAAAAAACATAAAAGTGATTGGACAGAGTTTCTTCAACCTTTCAACAAATATTAAAACTAATACCTAGTAACACACTGAATAGACTACAGCACGCTACACTGCTGCACTGAAAACAGTTTTTTAGTCTAGTTGTACACTACCTGTGAACAGCCACTCTTCTCAATGAGCGCCTGTCTTTAAATTTTAGTTTATGCACCTGATTACCAAAGTCGTACTGTCTCTGATTCAGTCCAGACACGGTAGGGTATATATTGTAGGGTTGTGGTATTGTGAGTGTGCATATATTTCTTCTAAAAACCGCCACTTTCTACTGACCATACCTCATTCTCTAGTACTTTTCCAAAATCAGGCACATTTATTACACTATTAGCTCCATACTGGTATCATTCTTTGCATTTAACAGCAAAACCACGTGCTTGCATGTTGCGTCTGTCCATCCATACACCGACTCATTCACGAGTATTCTACAGACCAACAATCCGACACAATGCAGTAAGTCAAAGCCTGTAGGTCCCAGGGCTGCCGACTCCTTCGTATTTCCTACCCACACATCAGATAAGTCCTCACATGTGACGAGTAGAGAAAAAGAAAAGCTATCTGGTGAGTGCTAGTCTGGTGATCCTGGAGCTTCCGATGCTCAAGCACCATCAGTCTCACGAATCACTGTAGAGAAAAGTTGTTCCACACCCACAGGGAACGAACTGTGACCCTGTGACGTGACATGTCTCCTTAGCCCCTCACACCTGACCCGAACTCCCTTTACTTGATAATTCAATGGAACTGCGATGTTACCGGAATGTGACAGAACTACAGCATGTATACACTCTCTTGCTGCAGTCTGCGCTGCTCTCCAACACACACATTTCACTGATATTCACTCCTCAACTCCTCGAGCTTGCCGAGCATTCTGTCGGAACCACGCTGGCCTCAAGAGAGCATCTGGGGGTGTCTGTTCCCACAGATTGCACTAGTGAATGCATCCTGTCCTATACTGCATTCCGAGAAATGGCTAAAATGGTTCAAATGGCTCTGAGCACTATGGGACTCAACTGCTGTGGTCATTAGTCCCCTAGAACTTAGAACTACTTAAACCTAACTGACCTAAGGACATCACACACATCCATGCCCGAGGCAGGATTCGAACCTGCGACCGTAGCAGTCGCACGGCTCCGGACTGCGCACCTAGAACCGCGAGACCACCGCGGCCGGCTCCGAGAAATAACACTGCGAATGCGAACCACCCCAGCGATCTCCGTTTCTATCATTTATTTATCACCGATGTGGAGCACTCTCTCACCTTGACGCGACCACTGTAATCAGACAACTCTCTCTCTGTTTTATCCCACTTGGTGCTGTCAATGTGCACATGAAAGTACTATGTAGTATGGTAGGGCCTTCTGGTAGACCAGTGTCTCTGTAATCGTGCTCTGTGTCTCCTCAACGACATAACTCCTATCGACTTTACTACCTCTAATTGAAACATTTTTCTGCTATCTACCTTGCCATCTAAAAAATTGAAATGTGTGTGAAATCTTACTTAACTGCTAAGGTCATCAGTCCCTATGCTTACACACTACTTAACCTAAATTATCCTAAGGACAAATACACACACACACCCATGTCCGAGGGAGGACTCGAACCTCCGCCGGGACCAGCCACACAGTCCATGACTGCAGAGCCCCTGACTGCTCGGCTAATCCCGCTCGGCCTTGCTTTCTCTTCTCTCAATCTCGAGGCTTTGCTACAATGATCGCTATAGACAATCTTTGTGGCAGTGATCACTTTATGATGTTCCTGTCAGTTACTTGTCACCGCCCATCGGATCAATCACCACGCTGACCACTCCAAAGTGCCAATTGCCCGTTGTTTGGAAATTCGTGGTAAGTTCCTACGGGACCTAACTGCTGAACTCATCGGACTCTAGGCTTACACACTACTTAGTCTAATTTAAACTAACTTACGCTAAGGACAACACACACACCCATGCCCGAGGCAGGACTCGAACCTCCGACGAGGGGAGCCGCGCGAACCGTGGCCGGTCGCCTGAGACCACGCGGCTACTCCGCGCTGCTGCCCATTGTTGCCTCTGCCATCCTGTCCATCAGAATGCATCGACGAGGTGGTCATCCGCTCCGCTGGAACTGCTACCCCCATTCCTACCTACAGGTCCTTTCCACCGCCAGCCGGTGCTCTGATGCAACTAAGACATTCCAATAGCTATTATCATCTAAGAGCCAGTTTAATATGTCTTATAATTTTTTGCAGTGATGACATGAACAGCATAATTTATCGATATCAGAGTAACTTCTGCGTTCTTTGTATGCAAATACGTTATGTGAAAATGGTTCTGAGCACTATGGGACTTAACATCTGTGGTCATCAGTCCCTTGAACTTAGAACTACTTAAACCTAACTAACCTAAGGACATCACACACATCCATGCCCGAGGCAGGATTCGAACCTGCGACCGTAGCAGTCGCGCGGTTCCGGACTGCGCGCCTAGAACCGTTAGACCACCGCGGCCGGCTACGTTATGTGAAAAAAAGAGCTACATTGTTTTGTGATACTCCTGAGAAATGTGAGGCCTGGCCCATGGAACGTAGGTAATTTTCAGTCTTGAATTCTACAACGAAGTGTGCATACAGTACAATACTATTTTTTGTACAAATCTATTTTTTGGATTGTCAAATTATCTATTAATCTTCATCCACCTGCAGGCAGACGTTTGCCATGGTCTTTGACGATACAACAGGAGCAACATGCGCCCGAACATCATCCCGGATGACGTTCGGTCGCCAGTGCTGCTCGCACAATGCATCGGTCTTGACGTGCACCTGTACTACACGGAAGTCCAGGACCTCGTCTACACGTTTGGGAATGCTCAAAAAACAGCCGTTTAAAGTACCGAAACACCACCGGTACACTGTGCCCAATATGTGCAGCAATCCGTTCATACGTCGTTCCAGTTTTCCGCAGACCCACAATGCCATTTCTTTCGTTCAAATTGTTCAGTACGAGTACGTACTCGTCGCTATAGCACGGTTTTATCCTAGAGTAAATGTCGCAAACACTCTTCACTCCAGGCTAACCGCATTTACTGCCTGTACAGTCAAATTTGACGGTGCACGGGCATGCCTCCTTAGCGGCATGTGATCGCAGATGACTGTGAGAAATGACTCACTAACGCTGCAGCCCCCCAGTATGCACATGCTATAACGTAGTTTCACTGAACACAGTCTTAGAGGCAGTTGCATATTTTTTCCCCTCAGGAGGAGTTGACTGCCCTGGCTGCTGTTGGGGTTGCCTTATATAATCCATGGTCAGTGCCCTGAGGTGACAAAAGTCATGGGATACGTCCTAATATCGTGTCGGGCCTCCTTTTTCCCAGCATAGTCCAGGAACTCGATATGGCGTGTGCTGAAGAGGTCGCTGGAAGTTCCCTGCAGAAATACTGAGCAATCGGCATTTAGTTTCTTCTTCCTCCTAGTACTCAACACAAATGGCATACTGGGAACAAGTGTACCATGCGGAACTTTTGCTAAGAGTCCTGTTGTCTCTGCTATACTCCATGTCTTCCATGTAAGAATATTTGCATCTGGGAAAGCTTCAAGGCCACCATAATCACAATGATTGCCCCATACTACAGCAAGTGTGAGCCATTTACTACCTCCAAACACGGCTTGTACATCACATGTAAAGTTCAAACGGAGTCCACGAAATACGTTTGGACCTCCAATTAATTGTTGTTTATTGAACTGTCCAGAAAGATCAATGTCTATCGCCTTCAAAGCACGATATACAGGAACGCTGCGCCGCCAGCGACGACGGTAACCACGTCGCCGAGGCGACGAAAGTGTTGCAGGTGCAAAATTTTGTCGACAAACTAACCTTTCGATTATATCCCATTATTGTTCGATGGGACTCATGTCGGACAGTGTGGGTGGTCATTCGCTTAGTCGTCCAGAATGTTCTTGAAACCGATGGAGAACAATTGTCTCCCGGTGAGATAGCGCATTGTCACCCATAAATATTCTCTCGTTGTTTGGGAACATGAGCTCCATGAATGGCTGCTAATGGTCTACAAGTAGCGGAACATTATCATTTGCAGTCAGTGATCGATTCAGTTGGACCAGAGGACCCACTCCATTCCATGTAAACACAGGCCACACAATTATGGAGCCACTACGAGCCTGCACAGTGCCTCGTTGATAACTTCGATCGTTGGCTTCGTGGGTCTGCGCCGTGCTCTAACCGTGCCATAAGCTCTTACCAACTGAAATACGGACTCGTATGACCAGGCCACCGTTTCCCAGTTGTCTGGCTGCCACCAGTATCGTCACGAGCCTAGGAGAAGCACTGCACGCGATGTCGAGCTGTTTGCAGTGGCACTAGCGTTGATCTTCTGCTGCAGATTTCACCCCACTGTCCTGCCGAATGCGTTCGTCGTACGTCCTATGCGGATTTCTGCCGTTATTTCACACAGTGTTGCTTATCTGTTGACACTGACAATTCTACGCAAACACCGCTGCTCTCTAAACCTACATAAATATTCCGCAAGCCACCGTACGGTGCGTGGCGGAGCCGGCCGGGGTGGCCGAGCGGTTCTAGGCGCTACAGTCTGGAACTGCGTGACAGCTACGGTCGCAGCTTCGAATCCTGCCTCAGGCATGGATGTGTGTGATGTCCTTAGGTTAGTTAGGTTTAAGTAGTTCTAAGTTCTAGGGGACTGATGTCCTTAGAAGTTAAGTACCATAGCGCTCAGAGGCATTTGAACCATTTTTGTGTGGCGGAGGGTACCCTGTACCTCTACTAGTCATTTCCTTTCCTGATACAGTCGCAAATAGAGCGAGGGAAAAACGACTGTCTATATGCCTAATATGAGCCTTAATTTCTCGCATCTTATCTTCGTGGTCTTTACGCACAACGTATGTTGGCGGCAGTAGAACCGTTCCGCAGTCAGCTCCATCAGTCTCACGAATCACTGTAGAGAAAAGTTGTTCCACACCCACAGGGAACGAACTGTGACCCTGTGACGTGACATGTCTCCTTAGCCCCTCACACCTGACCCGAACTCCCTTTACTTGATAATTCAATGGAACTGCGATGTTACCGGAATGTGACAGAACTACAGCATGTATACACTCTCTTGCTGCAGTCTGCGCTGCTCTCCAACACACACATTTCACTGATATTCACTCCTCAACTCCTCGAGCTTGCCGAGCATTCTGTCGGAACCACGCTGGCCTCAAGAGAGCATCTGGGGGTGTCTGTTCCCACAGATTGCACTAGTGAATGCATCCTGTCCTATACTGCATTCCGAGAAATGGCTAAAATGGTTCAAATGGCTCTGAGCACTATGGGACTCAACTGCTGTGGTCATTAGTCCCCTAGAACTTAGAACTACTTAAACCTAACTGACCTAAGGACATCACACACATCCATGCCCGAGGCAGGATTCGAACCTGCGACCGTAGCAGTCGCACGGCTCCGGACTGCGCACCTAGAACCGCGAGACCACCGCGGCCGGCTCCGAGAAATAACACTGCGAATGCGAACCACCCCAGCGATCTCCGTTTCTATCATTTATTTATCACCGATGTGGAGCACTCTCTCACCTTGACGCGACCACTGTAATCAGACAACTCTCTCTCTGTTTTATCCCACTTGGTGCTGTCAATGTGCACATGAAAGTACTATGTAGTATGGTAGGGCCTTCTGGTAGACCAGTGTCTCTGTAATCGTGCTCTGTGTCTCCTCAACGACATAACTCCTATCGACTTTACTACCTCTAATTGAAACATTTTTCTGCTATCTACCTTGCCATCTAAAAAATTGAAATGTGTGTGAAATCTTACTTAACTGCTAAGGTCATCAGTCCCTATGCTTACACACTACTTAACCTAAATTATCCTAAGGACAAATACACACACACACCCATGTCCGAGGGAGGACTCGAACCTCCACCGGGACCAGCCACACAGTCCATGACTGCAGAGCCCCTGACTGCTCGGCTAATCCCGCTCGGCCTTGCTTTCTCTTCTCTCAATCTCGAGGCTTTGCTACAATGATCGCTATAGACAATCTTTGTGGCAGTGATCACTTTATGATGTTCCTGTCAGTTACTTGTCACCGCCCATCGGATCAATCACCACGCTGACCACTCCAAAGTGCCAATTGCCCGTTGTTTGGAAATTCGTGGTAAGTTCCTACGGGACCTAACTGCTGAACTCATCGGACTCTAGGCTTACACACTACTTAGTCTAATTTAAACTAACTTACGCTAAGGACAACACACACACCCATGCCCGAGGCAGGACTCGAACCTCCGACGAGGGGAGCCGCGCGAACCGTGGCCGGTCGCCTGAGACCACGCGGCTACTCCGCGCTGCTGCCCATTGTTGCCTCTGCCATCCTGTCCATCAGAATGCATCGACGAGGTGGTCATCCGCTCCGCTGGAACTGCTACCCCCATTCCTACCTACAGGTCCTTTCCACCGCCAGCCGGTGCTCTGATGCAACTAAGACATTCCAATAGCTATTATCATCTAAGAGCCAGTTTAATATGTCTTATAATTTTTTGCAGTGATGACATGAACAGCATAATTTATCGATATCAGAGTAACTTCTGCGTTCTTTGTATGCAAATACGTTATGTGAAAATGGTTCTGAGCACTATGGGACTTAACATCTGTGGTCATCAGTCCCTTGAACTTAGAACTACTTAAACCTAACTAACCTAAGGACATCACACACATCCATGCCCGAGGCAGGATTCGAACCTGCGACCGTAGCAGTCGCGCGGTTCCGGACTGCGCGCCTAGAACCGTTAGACCACCGCGGCCGGCTACGTTATGTGAAAAAAAGAGCTACATTGTTTTGTGATACTCCTGAGAAATGTGAGGCCTGGCCCATGGAACGTAGGTAATTTTCAGTCTTGAATTCTACAACGAAGTGTGCATACAGTACAATACTATTTTTTGTACAAATCTATTTTTTGGATTGTCAAATTATCTATTAATCTTCATCCACCTGCAGGCAGACGTTTGCCATGGTCTTTGACGATACTACAGGAGCAACATGCGCCCGAACATCATCCCGGATGACGTTCGGTCGCCAGTGCTGCTCGCACAATGCATCGGTCTTGACGTGCACCTGTACTACACGGAAGTCCAGGACCTCGTCTACACGTTTGGGAATGCTCAAAAAACAGCCGTTTAAAGTACCGAAACACCACCGGTACACTGTGCCCAATATGTGCAGCAATCCGTTCATACGTCGTTCCAGTTTTCCGCAGACCCACAATGCCATTTCTTTCGTTCAAATTGTTCAGTACGAGTACGTACTCGTCGCTATAGCACGGTTTTATCCTAGAGTAAATGTCGCAAACACTCTTCACTCCAGGCTAACCGCATTTACTGCCTGTACAGTCAAATTTGACGGTGCACGGGCATGCCTCCTTAGCGGCATGTGATCGCAGATGACTGTGAGAAATGACTCACTAACGCTGCAGCCCCCAGTTTTCAATGCAGTTTCTCGAAAATTAGGTCGCCTTCCCTCCAAATTTTCGAGTTTGAGCACCTGAAGTAGCTCCGTAACACTTACATGTTATTTGAACCCACCGGTAATAAAATATTTCAGCCCACGTCTGAATTGCTTTGATGTCTTCCTTCAATCCGACCTGGTACGGATCCCAAACACTCGAGCAGTGCTCAAGAATAGGTCGCACCAGGGTCCTGTACGTGGTCTCTTTAACAGGTGAACGCCTCTTTCCTAAAATAAAATGCCAGAAATTTGGCATTCTCGACGCTCCCGACACTGTGGATCACGGAATATGGAATTCGCTAACGATTTCCGAAATTGAATGTCCCATGCGTTTAGCTCCAACTACCATTCTGTGTTTAGAGCCTGTTAATTCCCGTCGAGCGGCCACAATCACGTCAGAAACCTTTCCTCATGCGTCACCTGATTGCAGTCCGCCCCCGGTAGCTGCGTGGTCAGCGCGACAGACTGTCAATGCTAAGGGCCCGGGTTCGATTCCCGGCTGGGTCGGAGATTTTCTCCGCTTAGGGACTGGGTGTTGTGTTGTCCACATCATCATCATTTCATCCACATCGACGCGCAAGTCGCCGAAGTGGCGTCAAATCGAAAGACTTGCACCAGGCGAGCGGTCTACCCGACGGGAGGCCCTCGTCACACGACTTCATTCATTCATTCACCTGATTGTAAATGACAGATCTGCCAGTGCACTGTCCTTAAATACATTGTGTGCGCCATGCTACCGCCAGCTGCTCCTGAGGAAGACGATGGAAGTAATCACCGGAAGCTCGAGTTTTATCCAGATCGGACGCGGATCCGAGAATATTTTATACAAGGGTGTCATCGCGAAAAACTTGGATCTCGGTTTCTTCACACACAGTGAACAGACTTTGTCAGTACAGCACGCTTCACGTCCAGCCCTCCGCAGACAGCACTGCGCAGCCTAATAAGTTAGTCTCGCAGCCGGCGAGCACCCGGAACTCGGGTTTCTGCGCTAATTGCCAGCTGGAGGTGAGGCGCGCTTTTTGTTTGGCGGCTAGCGGAGCGGAGCGTGGACTCGCCCGGCTGCTGCTGTGTCACCGGGCAGCGGGCACTCCCCTGCCCTGCCGGCCGGTGCAGGCGATCACTGCGCCAGCAGCAGCGTCCACAAAACACTGTGCGGGGCGCGTTCTGCCGCTGCCCGCCGTAGCCCACCTGTGATGCCCGGAGATCCAATGTGGCTGTACCGCGGCATCGGCCGGTGCCTCATCGCGAGAAAACTCAGGTCGCCCGTCTCACCTCCTCGTTTTATGCGTGTTGCAGTCTGAATGGGTATGAAATGGGCCGATTGCGTAGGCTTTGTCACAGGCGAGCCAGGTGGTAGACATCATTTCGCAGTTAGGATACTCGGCAAACAGTACCACCTCACTAAGGAGTTTACCTACGAAACACTCGACCTACCCAGGGCTAGTCTTCGCTCAAAAGTTATATATCGTTTACCCCCTCCCCCTCTTCCTCCCTCATATATTGTAAGTAGGCTGTTTAGGTTTTTATATTGGTAACACCACGTAGCGCTCTGTATGAAAATCACTGATTGTGCTGTGTGCAGTCTGTGGCTGGTTTGCATTGTTGGTATTTGCTATTGTAGTGTTGGGCAGTTGGCTGTTAACAGCGCGCAGTTGGAGGTGAGCCGCCAGCAGTGATGGATGTGGGGAGAGAAATGGCGGAGTTTTGAGAGCGGATGATCTGGACATCTGTCCATCAGAGACAGTAAATTTGTAAGACTGGATGTCATGAACTTGAACACTATTAAGGTAAATACATTGTTTGTTCTTCATCAAAATCTTTCATTTGTTAACTATGCCTATCAGTAGTTAGTCCCTTCAGTAGTTAGAATCTTTTATTTAGCTGGCAGTAGTGGCGCTCGCTGTATTGCAGTAGTTGGAGTAACGAAGATTTTTGTGAGGTAAGTGATTCATGAAAGGTATAGGTTATTGTTAGTCAGGGCCATTCTTTTGTAGGGATTTTTGAAAGTCAGATTGCGTTGCGCTAAAAATATTGTGTGTCAGTTTAGTGTTTATCAGAATAAGTAAAGCGCGAAATGTCTGAGTACGTTCAGTTCTGCTCAGCTGTTTGAAAATCAAATAACGTAAGGGGTTTACCAGCATAGTAATTCAATAATTTTTCTAAGGGGACGTTTCATAATATTAGTTACGCTCCCTGGGCTACTGGCAAGACCTTTATAAATAAATATAAAACTGTTCGAAGAGATTTCGGGAGCACAGCTGATTGTCGCAAAATTCACTCAACGATATTTCAACTAGACACCTCCCAGTCCTCTTCGCTGGGAAAAATTTAAATTTCACGAATATAAACCAACTGACAGTACAAATGGTCTTTTTCTTTTTCTTTGAGGTAAGTACTAGGTAAACGTCTGTAATAGAAATACATTTTTGAATTTTATTTCAGTGCTAAGTATTAAAAGCAGAAACAATTAATTTACATTTAAGGTAATTCTGTCCTCTTTATAAGCTTTTAGTCAAATCAGAAAGAACGTACTTACTGTATTGCTCAAATTTCAATAACAAAGAGATACTAAGTCGACAGTGCACAGTTTTTTTTATTTATTTTTTACTGGTTTGATGCGGCCCGCCACGAATTTCTCCGCGGTGCTAACCTCTTCATCTCAGAAGAGCACTTGCGACCTCCGTCCGCATTATTTATCTGCTGGATGTATCCCAATCTCTGCCTTCTCCTACACTTTTTCCCCTCTACTCCTCCTTCTAGTACGATGGAATTTAATCCCTGATGTCTTAACAGGTGTCCTATCATCCTGTCCCTCCTCCTTATCAGTGTTTTACACATATTGTTTTCCTCTCCGATTCTGCGCAGAACCTCCTCATCCTTATCAGTCCACCTTATTTTCGAGATTTGTCTGTAGCACCGCATCTCAAATGCTTAGATTCTCTTCTGTTCCGGTTTTCCCACAGTCCATGTTTCACTGCCATGCAATGCTGTGCTCCAAAGCTATAATCTCAGAAATTTCTTCCTCAAATTAAGGCCTATGTTGGATACTAGTAGATGTCTCTTGGCCAGTAATGCTCTTTTTTGGCAGTGCTAGTCTGCTTTTGATGTCCTCCTTGCTCCGTCCGTCATTGGTTGTTTTGCTACTTAGGTAGCAGAATTCCTTAACTTCATGTACTTCGTGACCATCAGTCCTGATGTTTAGTTTCCCCCTGTTCCCATTTCTGCTGCTTCTCATTACGTTCGTCTTTCTTCGATTTACTCTCAATCCATATTCTGTGCTCATTAGACTGTCCATGCCATTCAGCAGATCATGTAATACTTCCAGTAATATTTGTGTGGTCTCATCCTATGCACCGAGCGAGGTGGCGCAGTGGTTAGACACTGGACTCGCATTCGGGAGGACGGCGGTTCAATCCCGCGTCCGGCCATCCTGATTTAGGTTTTCCGTGATTTCCCTAAATCGCTCCAGGCAAATGCAGGGATGGTTCCTTTCAAAGGTCACGGCCGACTTCCTTCCCCGTCCTTCCCTAATCCGATGAGACCAATGACCTCGCTGTCTGGTCTCCTTCCCCAAAACAACCAACCAACCAACCATCCTATACATCCCGCACGCCAGGAGGACGAAAATCATACTCCGCTAGAGGATAATGGGGCAGTCGTTTACATCTTGTATTAGACTTCGTCAAGTTCTGAAGTTTGTTTCTGATACCATGGTGCCCCTTTACCCATAGCATGATGAATTTCTTATGGCACCGTACCTCTGCAATAAGGTCTATAAGATTGTTTACCAAGTAACTGCCGGTATTATCGATAACATTATGCCGTATGAGCCGCAATGCTGGTCAAGAGCCTGTCAGAATAATGTCTGTATCTGTATCTAATTCGTCAGTACATTTAATTCCCTCAAGTATTGTAGTGAGCTTCGCTGTAAGTACCGGGGTTTCCGGAGACAGCTAGAATCGGCCGCTACGGCGTGTCTGTTCCTCATCAGCTGCGCTTCAAATACCATCTGAAGAAAGTGATCCTGCATCCCCATCAACATAAAAACTCGTCTAAAATTCTGGCTCATGTTAGGTCCCATGTGTGGTGTAACTATTACTGTTCTTCGACCAATGATTCTGCAGCCCTACAAACGGTTGACAGGTACCTGAATAAGGCGATTAGGTACAGCTTGGGTGCTCCACTAAGCATGCTCTTCTTGTTGAACTCATAAAACAGTGCACTGGCTCCAAATATCTAGTCAAACATGCACAAATTTGGCAAGACAATATAACCTTCCCCTTCCTAATCGGCCTACTGGACTCCGATATAACTGACCGTGATCGCATATGCCTAACCAAATTTTAGTGAGTAATGCTATCGTTAGTGAAGGAAAAATAACACCGGTTAGCTGGAGGAATATAACAGACTCTTCTGACGGAAGAATCTATTCTAAATACTGATGATAATTTTGAAATGGAGAGGGCAACTTAGGCGAACCATCGGCTGCATTCGTTTCTCACCGACTCTCAGCAGCACTTTCACGAAGCTGACCAGTACGAGGTCCGGTGCCATCATGATAAAATTCCCAACTTACCAATTTCTAGAGTTGCGCAAGCTCTCTCTCTCTCTGTCTCGTGCTGTATCTCTTTCCTCCTTCCAGCTTCTCTCTTCTACCTCCGATTGACTTACTCATCAATGCAGTAGTGCCCTAGCACCAGTAGACATACACTTAATGAATCTCTAATGAAATGACGCAAGTAATACTAGATAGTAGCAGCGTGCACGTAGCACGCAAAAATATTAACACTGATGTTAATATAAATCTTGATTTCAGCAGCAGTTGCGTACACAGAAGTGGAGACTCATCCTAGTTAATAAACGGCTAAAGATATTGAAATCATTTCCGATAAGCGCTAGGGTCATTAATTTTCAGCGTGCTTGATGGCCGTGACTAATTAACTACCGAGACATCGAAAGAACCGTGTATTTTCGTAATGAAGCTAAACAGCTTGACGGCACTTGAAACAGCCGTGGATGAGTGGTGAAGTGATACGATTAGTATTAAACTTTTCGGTGAACCGTTTAGCAAAGTATGGTGCCGACTGTGGTGAAACCGCCAACCCAGAGAGGTTCCACATGCTAAGCTGTGTAAACATATAGCTAGCGGTCGGACACTGTGTTACAGTGAGATCAAATCTCACATATTCACCTCTTACGTACGAGGAAGTTTTTCTCCAGAATACAACAAACAGGGTATCACTACACCAATTCTTTTACGAGCTCTAAAATACAGTAGTTATGGAGACGTGAAGAAATTTAAACAAGACAGAGTAGCGTCTAAAGTTAGATCAAATAACTCAAGACAACAAAACAGCAGGAATGTTGTGCGTTAGGTATTATACAATGGAAGTAGTGTCTGCGTGCAAGTAGGAAGTATGTTTCAGGTCCTGGAATAAGCATTGCTGGGCCCAGACGTAACATTTAGAGTTTACAGTAAACAAGTATAGAGGGTTGCTGCGTAGTGACTATCTTACTTCGTATGATTTTGTCATCGTGGCTGTGAGGTCCAACTCTCGGAAACGTTTTGCCGTTAGGCTGCTGTATTTAAACTTTTTTTAGGATGTAGAGTCAATCTCGGGGCCACAAATTAAATGGTGATCGCCTTTGTTAAGTATAAACATCTAATTACTTCTACCGATTCAGAAATAGAGAAGCAAACAACGATAAAATGAGCAAGCAAATTGAAGCAATCCCCATATTTGATGACATTGCACTCACATTCCACATGAAGAGAGTGACTTATAGTGGGCAGAAATTGGCCTTCTTTAGACTAAAGGTTTTTGTATTTTAGGTGCAGCAACCTGATTTAGCTCACATTAAACAGGAACAAAATCTCAAGCGCCGTTGTTGAAGCTACTAAATCTTAATCAGAATGTTTCCTATACTGTTGGTTGGGTACACTATAATTACCAAAATACTGTATTGCGATCTTGACCGTCATAATACAATAGAAAATATTCATCTTATTTCGTAACCTGATACATGACTTCTACACACTGGTTGTTGGTTGTTTTTGGGGAAGGAGACCAGACAGCGAGGTCATCGGTCTCATCGGACTAGCGAAGGACGGGGAAGGAAGTTGGCCGTGCCCTTTGAGAGGAACCAACCCGGCATTTGCCTGGAGCGATTTAGGGAAATCACGTAAAACCTAAATCATGATGGCCGGACGCGGGATTGAACCGTCGTCCTCCCGAATGCGAGTCCAGTGTCTAACCACTGCGCCACTTCGCTCGGTCTACACACAGAGAACGATTCTTAGTTAACAGATGTCGTGCTACATGTATCAAAAGCCAGCCCCAATTCGTAAAGTACTATCTGTTATGATTAAGAACATTGTAATATTATCATGCAACTGAAAGACGATTGCTTCGATACCAACAATTACAGGTCTTTACGCTATTCACCGTTGCAAGCTCAAGCATTCTGTAACGTTTGATGCTGTAAACTATGCGTCGAGCAGTTACAATTTTCTCATGAAATGTTGTAAACCTTAACACAAAAGCGGAATGTATTCACTCGTTTTTTAATTAATTCATTCATGAAATATGAGAATCTAATGTCAGATCACACACATTAGATAAATTTTGTACTGAACTTCGAAAATTCTTGACGTTACACTAACCACATTCAAAAAAATTTTTTCTTCAATTTTATCTGTTGTTCTGTCATACCGGTTGTTCTCTAATTCACTAATGTCATTCGATTCTGCAAGTGCTGGCTCGACAAGAGGTTTCTTGTTGTGTTTACTTGTCTCCTCTCTGCAGTGTCACTCTGCATAATCTGTGGAAATATTTAATTTTTCCTCCACTCACTTCACCGCATTCTCTGTCAACTGTTCTTTTCATTTCACACATGTACATACACACATTTCTTAAATTGCTCGACTTGTGATGGGAGAAAGCTAAACGTAACTCTCTCTTTCTCTCTCTCTCTCTGTCTCTCCTCTCCTCTCTCCCTCTCTCTCTCTCTGGCGCTGCAGTCGGGAACCGCGGGACTGCTACGGTCGCAGGTTCGAATCCTGCCTCGGGCATGGGTGTGTGTGATATCCTTAGGTTAGTTAGGTTTAAGTAGTTCTAAGTTCTAGGGGACTTATGACCTAAGATGTTGAGTCCCATAGTGCTCAGAGCCATTTGAACCATTCATTCTCTCTCTCTCTCTCTCTCTCTCTCTCTCTCTCTCACACACACACACACACACACACTATATATAAGATTCCTGAAAGCAGATCAGCAAGGTCCACTCTGATAGTGGCTTGTCTCGCTTTGGACATATTCGTATTTTGTCTGTTATTCACTTATGACAGTGCAATTGCGTTGTAAACAAACTGTAGATAAAATTAAATGAAACAGCACCTCACACTAACTGCAAATAGGTTTTGTAGTGGACTGACAAGGCAGCCAGTCCACAGAGACGGGTAGCCGAAAGGGCACACGTACACACACGCCGACTGGCGCGAAGTCTGGAACAGGATTCGTAATGAATGTGGTAAAGAAAAGAACGTATCTACTAGAACACTTAACTTTTATATCGTCCTTTGGTATACAGCATTCTTGATGATACAAGTGAGACTATCTTGAGATACATGCAATGGTACAAATGGCGCCTTGCTAGGTCGTAGCCATTAACTTAGCTGAAGGCTATTCTAACTGTCTCTCGGCAAATGAGAGAAAGGCTTCGTCAGTGTAGTCGCTAGCAATGTCGTCGTACAACTGGGGCGAGTGCTCGTACGTCTCTCTAGACCTGCCATGTGGTGGCGCTCGGTCTGCGATCACACAGTGGCGACACGCGGGTCCGACATGTACTAATGGACCGCGGCCGATTTAAAGCTACCACCTAGCAAGTTTGGTGTCTAGCGGTGACACCACAGGTTTCTGCACATTAATGGATAACAGATATATTAAGAGATCTAACACTACTATTTTATGTGACATACAAGCGGACGACATGAATTGTACCAGTATCATTCTTGAGAACATCATTGTATGTAAAAGTACGTTAGGAAAAATATGACTAAACCGTTTGTCCGCCAGAGTTTTTGATTAACACACAAAACACATCACTCGCCTGAGCTGTGTATCAGCTAGAATACAGCATTCAGGTGTTACATAATGAGGACGATTCTGAATACAGCGGTTGAGCTTTGTGGTATATCAGGTTTCCCGTTACGTAACTGTAAAGTGGTAATACGTTCACCACGAATGAAGATTGGAACTGTTTCTGACAAAGGTATTCTTTTTTGCTGAACATTTCTTTTGTTCGTTTCTACAATAGTGTCGGCTAATACTTTTATATATTTAAGTCAATATCTGGTCAAAAATGAATCTGGGTTATTCTGTGACGCCATTATTTGTTAACAGCTGAATTTATTTCGCTTTCTCATAAAAATAAATTATGAGCAGATCCTGAATGGAAATTAATGCCGACGAGTTTCCTTCTACTTCCCGCTCTGATAAACAAAGAAACTGCACATTTATATTCAGTATGGATCTGGGTAGGTCTGTTATAGCCATTGTATACTGGAATATGAACTATGGCTGGAAATCCAGGTGAAACATACATTCATTTTCAGCAGACCGGACGAAGAATGTGAGAATCGTTCATCAGAGAAGTCTTGCATACCATGTATCTTTACGTCATTTGCAAGTCGCTGACGAGATACAAGGACACTATGGACAGGTTCCGCTGGCTATTAGTAACACAATCTTTTGCTACGTAACGAAAAAATATTCATACACTGTACTTTGGAGGCGGTATCCGACTGGCCAATCGTGGGGCAGATCGCTTGAAGCTTGGTCTACCGTGCCATTGTCGATGGTAAGATAAAGCACACTTGCATGAAATGTATTCGTAGCTGAGAATATGGACAACCATAAGCTGTAAAGTGGAATGAAGACAATGAAAATTTGTGCCGGACTGGGATTCGTACCCAAATTTCCCATTTAGCGCGAGCGGTCGCCTTACCAAAAAGTGCAGTGGTGTGCGTTTTTTCGTGTGCAGGCTGCAAATTAGAATTCATCTACCTCAGAACGGCGACTGCTCGATGTCCCTTCACTCGGCAACGTAGATACGTACAAGATGATGTAAAAGCAGCATTGATAAAAAGCACCATCCACGAAGTTCACTCCAAAAGAAATGCACACTATTTTTTTTAAATCCATCTTTCATTCTACATGTTTGAAAGTTTTACAGTGTGCAGATACATAATTTAGGAACAATATTTTCATTTATCCGCATAATTTCCATCCCTCTCAACTGCCTTACGTCATCTTGGAACCAGCGCCTGTATACCCGCACGGTAAAATTCTGGACCAACCTGTTGGAGTCACTGTTTGGCAGCGTGCACAAGGGAGTCATCATCTTCAAACCATGTTCCACAAAGAGAGTCTTTCAGTTTCCCAAAGAGATGATAGTAAAAAAATGGAACCAGGTCAGGACGGTAAGGCGGGTGTTTCAGTGTTGTCCATCCGAGTTTTGTGATCGCTACCATGGTTTTTTGACTGACATGTGGCCGTGCACTGTCATGCAACAGCAAAACATCCTGCTTTCGCCGATGTGGTCGAACACGACTCAGTCGAGCTTGAAGTTTCTTCAGTGTCGTCACATATGCATCAGAATTTATGGTAGTTCCACTTGGCATGATGTCCACAAGCAAGAGTCTTTCGGAATCGAAAAACACCGTAACCATAACTTTTCTTGGGTGAATTTGCATGACGCCACTCCATTGATTGCCTCTTCGTCTCTCGTGAAAAATGATGGAGCCATGTTTCATCACCTGTCACAATTCTTCCAAGAAATTCATCTCCACCGTTCTCATACTGTTCCAAAAGTTCTCTGCATACCGTTTTTTTTTCCTTCTTTGTGAGCCACTGTCAACAGCCTGGGAACCGACCTGGCTTTTAAACCTTTTTTAACACCAACACTTTCAGTATTCTGCAAACACTTCCTTCCCTATCCCAACTTAGCGTGACAATTCGTTCACTGTGATGCGTCTGTCAGCAGTCACCTATTCGTTAACTCTCTGCACATTGTCTGGAGTGTGTGCAGTACGAGGCCTGCCGCTGCGAGGACAATCCTCAATATTGCCGTGCCCGCTTTCATCACGTAATCTGCTTGCCCACCGACTAACTGTACTGCGATCGACAGCAGCATCTTCATACACCTTTTTCAACCTCTTGTGGATGTTTCCCACTGTCTCGCTTTCACAGCACAGGAATTCTATGACGGCAGGTTGCTTCTGACGAACGTCAAGTGTATCTGCCATCCTGAAGACATGCTCTGACGGCGCCACTCACGGGAACAGGTTGAACTAGGTAAGTGAGAAAACAAGCGGGAAGGATGTATCTACACACTGTAAGACTTTCACACATGCAGACTGAAACTGTATTTTTAGAAAAATAGTGTGCATTTCTTTTTGAGTGACCCTCGTAATATCTAAAATTAACGAGGCCGTGGAACTCTAGTAATGAAATGAAGTTCTGTAGTAAAACTGTCATTAAAAAATTTATGGGGTGGTAAGATAATGGATTGGCTTCTGGAAAACAAAGTCCGAAATTTCCACAAAAAATGTTTATTTGTTCTTATAGCCAAAGAAACGGACTATTCAGTCCACATATAAACTACTGGTTATTTTCGTCAAGTTCACATTGCATACACTCATTTCGCACGAGCTAAACATCGTTTTCACAGTCATAAATTTCACCACTAATTTGAGTTAATACATTCGGTCCTTCTTATGGATTCCTGAAAAAAGAAAACTGCTCACCATAAATGCTCAGTGGTTGAAAACTGAAACATGCCACGTGGATACTATTAAGACCAAATTTGACACGCGAATATTTGTCCAATTAAACAGTTCTAGAACTTCCAAACTTCACAAAACTGTCCACAACTACATCAGCGTTAGTCACGACACGTATCATACGCGAGGAACTCATTATTCCTTCATTTTACACGTAATGAGAAACGTCACTTTTAACATGTCCTTTCGCGACCGAAAGTGGCGAGCGACTGCTTTCTTCTGGCCTCACTGCCCGTATAACCATCAGGTAACGAGCGGGAACTGTCTCAATTCTGATTGGTTAACCATACTGACTGCCAATCAGAATGCTCGCTCATGAGCATACTCGCGCCAAAACTTGCCTGCACCAATCCTTACATACAGATGCATTTACGTCAGTCTGATGTAGAAATATTAAAGTAATGTTTAATAAACGAAAACGAAAAGGCAATAATTCTGGAAATATCCTTTAGGTACAGATAATATTCCAGAATAAACGAAAACGAAAAGGCAATAAATCTTCAAATATCCTTTAGATATAGATACAGATAATACTTCAGCTGACTTTCTGCCTGCTCTGTTACAATAGTAATCACACCTAGACATACGTCAACAGCGAAGTGGGTAATTCCCTACGAATATTTTCCCACGACACGCTTGCGTAACTTTTGCAGGTTACTTATGACGATATATAATGCAACATTAAAATTTGACGAATGTCCATGTACACACTCTCATTCACTCACATTTACTCCCACAACAATATGAGATACAAATAATAATTTTGTCTGATTTTTTCCTTACGAAAACGATAAATAATTAAAGTTTTAATATGAATCTCAATTAATCAGTTCTGCACACGGAGAGTTCTGTTTATGTTTTTAGATAATACCAAAACATAAACTGTCGGTTATTTACTTTTTATAGCATTTTTTCTATCTCTGAAACTGTGATAGTTATGAGGCTAATATCTGGATACAATCTTCTCCTGAATGTCAAAAGGTAGTGTACCGATTTTGAAAATGAATGAGAAATATTTAATATCATTTATTTACGTTTTTATAGGTGTTGAAAATGTTGACGGGGCACACTCTTTCAAATTCTGAAGGTGGCAGGGTGAAATACAGGGAGCGAAAGGCTATTTTCAATTTGTGCAGAAACCAGATGGCTGTTATAAGAGTTGAGGGGTATGAAAAGGAAGGAGTGGTTGAGAAGGGGGTGAGACAGGGTTGTAGCCTCTCCCCGATGTTATTCAGTCTGTATATTGAGCAAGCAGTAAAGGAAACAAAACAAAAATTCGGAGTAGGTATTAAAATACATGGAGAAGAAATAAAAACATTTTTTGTTCGCCGATGACATTGTATTTCTGTCAGAGACAGCAAATGACTTGCAAGAGCAGTTGAACGGAATGGACAGTGTCTTGAAGGGAGGATATAAGATGAACATCAACAAAAGCAAGACGAGGATAATGGAATGTAATCGAATTAAGTCGGGTGATGCTAAAGGTATTAGATTAGGAAATTAGACACTTAAAGAGGTAAAGGAGTTTTGTTATTTGGGGAGCAAAATAACTGATGATAGTCGAAGTAGAGAGGATATAAAATGTAGACTGGCAATGACAAGGAAAGCGTTTGTGAAGAGAAATTTGTTAACATCGAGTATAGACTTAAGTGTCAGGAAGTCGTTTCTGAAAGTACTTGTATAGAGTGTAGCCATGTATGGAAGTGAAACGTGGATGATAAATAGTTTGGACAAGAAGAGAATAGGTTTCGAAATGTGGTGCTACAGAAGAATGTTGAAGATTAGATGGGTAGATCACATAACTAATGAGGGGGTATTGAATAGAATTGGGGAGAAGAGGAGGTTGTGGCACAACTTGACAAGAAGAAGGTATCGGTTGCTAGTAGGACACGTTCTGAGGCATCAAGGAATCACCAATTTAGTACTGGAGGGCAGTGTGGAGGGTAAAAATCGTAGAGGGAGACCAAGAGATGAATACACCAAGCAGATTCAGAAGGATGTAGGTTGCAGTAGATACTGGGAGATGAAGAAGCTTGCACAGGATAGAGTAGCATGGAGAGCTGCATCAAACCAGTCTGAGGACTGAAGACCACAACAAAAACAATAGGTAGTGAATGTACGGTCGCTAAGAAGTGACACAGGAGCCGTTCTCACGCTGCCGTAGTAGCAGGTGTACATGACTCATTGGCTAAGACACAAGTGGCGGGGTTTCCTTCACAGCTTCCGGCTCCAATACTGCGGGCTGTATAACAACGAATGTTATTGTGCAATAACGCGCGACGTTACAAAAGGCAAAGTTGGAAGGGTCGTAATCATGTTCCGTTTCCCCCACCCCTTACCCCCCATGGATGCATGCGTGTCAGAAAGAACTTTGCATCGTTATTCGGAATCGTTTCCCCCACCCCCTACCCCCCATGGATGCATGCGTGTCAGAAAGAACTTTGCATCGTTATTCGGAATAAGATGGGCACTGCAAAATCGTATTTATCCGCTGACCTGGGCAAGCGACTTTCAAGTAAAGTGTCTCCCCTGTAAGGGAAAATCAGTAATGGATGTACGAATACAGGTTGTAGACGCATGGTTCACGACAGATGAAGCTTAGGTCTACTCGTGAGTCGTGCTCGTACAGCCAAGTGGTAGGACGACCTACCGCGATAAGTGGGTTATTCAGGTTCGAGTCAAAGACCGGCAGAAGTTTTCATTCTTGGCATTCCATTATACGGCTGGTGGTTGTCCATATTCACAGCTGCGAATACATTTCATGTATTTGATGACGGTTGTAATCACTACAGTGCCTTTTCCTCCAAACATGCATGCACGTCCGAAGGAAGTATGCATCGTAAATCGGAGTAACACAGGCAATGCAATATCGTAAAGCACTCTTGGGTTTGCTGCCACGCTGTGGCTAAACACAACGCACTGACGTTGCCTGCACTTTTAGGTGACTGTAATTAGACTATTTGTATAACATTTCATTACATGGCCATTTCTAAACTTCAGGATACAGAAAATTATGGCGTCAGCATTGCATGCGAGCACGCTTTGGCGTCGTATTTCTGTCGCAGGAATATCAGCTTTATGGATGTACTTTCTTTCAAAGCGAGAGCCTTTGTTTCATGTTCAATGTTCGATATCGGTCTTTCATTGATTCGTCCGTGAATGGGATACACCGCCATCTCATGTATTACGTAAGAATACGGGTATTAGAAAGTATGTGGGATTTGTTTAGTCGTGTTTTAGATACTTTGTAGTCTTGCAAACCACGTGGTCCTTTGGTAGACATTTGTAACCTTCTTACTAAATTCTGGTATTTATTTGACGAAAAACAGCCCGTAGATGTGTTAAATTCTCATTGTTCATTTTTACCCTGAAATACTTTTATACCTTCCCACATGCTTCCTGGGTTGTTCCCATGTGTTCACTTATTCGTATTTAAATCGATAGTTATGTGATAAGAATTTACTAACTACATTCTCCCTTCAGTGAAAATCTTATTCAGACACACTGTCATCGGCTAGTTTGTTACTTATTTAGTTAGTTTAGTTACATGTTCTATAGATCATTTGAACCATTCTTTTATCGAAATGACGCAGAACGAGTCAGTTTACAGTATGCGTATGCATGATTAGTTTCACATTAATAAACACATTTTTTTTAGTTTTACTCGTGCAAATACACATAAAAAGGAGGATTTTTTCCTTCAGAGGTAGTTTTTACTTTATTGCATGCATTTTATAGCAAGTAAAGGTACGTCTGTGTTGGTGAGAACTTAGAGAATTCGTGCTGACACTGAATAGGTTCTGAGTGTCTATCGTGAATAGTTTTTATTGCGAATAGGCGTTAGGCTGTGTTACGTAGGGCTTACATTTCCATTGTATGCTTTCTCTGTATAAGAGAGGAAGTAAATGTCCTTTCATGTGGTTCTAGGAGGTGTGAATGTTTAGATACTAATGTTGGACTCACATAAGCACATCCGCTTATATTTCTCGCTGCGCTGTGAAGATCCTTCCTACTTCTGAATGTATCGTTTAGTGAAGTCAGAACACGTTATTAACCATTCAAGGGTGAAAATTGTTTATAGAAGGAGGAATATTTTCTTGACATTTATGCTAAAGTCATACCAGTTACGTACTCAGAGGAAGTCCAAAAAATATTACGGGGCTTTCAGATGTAATAGGGGAAGTTTGAAGAAAAGTGTGAATGTAAATTGTAATTCCATTAAAAACATGTAAACAGCATACTGAAGGAAATAGTAACAGAAATGAATTTATGAAAAGAGATGTGTTTTTTAACATGGCGTAAATGAATCCTTTGAGAAGATAGCACTCCGTCTTCAGGCCACAAGTGGCCCATCGGGACCATCCGACCGCCGTGTCAACCTCAGTTGAGGATGCGGATAGGAGGGGCGTGTGGTCAGCACACGGCTCACCCGGTCGTTATGATTGTTTTCTTTGACTGGAGCCGCTACTATTCGATCGAGTAGCTCCTCATGTGGCATCACGAGGCTGAGTGCACCCCGAAACTTTGAGAAGATAGATAGATGAAAATGAACAGAACAGAAAATTAATAAATGTCTTGAGATACTTTTTTTGTTTTAGCAAAACTTCCACAGCTAAGTTTTCAGAGTTCCTGTAAAGAAAAGGTAGCAGTCAATATGTTTTAATCGTTTTGTCTTGTGGCAGTGAGTCATTAATGGGAAAATTATTCAAAAACTACTTCCTGCACATCAAATAATTAAGAGGTGCTCGCTGTAAATTGGTAGGAGTGAGAACGCAAATGGATGAGGAAGGAAACTGAAATGGACACACTGTAACGATGGCAATGAAAAATAAAATCAATTTTGAAGTGGGATAGACATGCAGGTAAGTGAGAGTCCGTAATCAGTTTCAAGGGATAAGAAGGGAAGGCCAACATTATGATTAAATGGAGGGTGAGCAGACGATGTGAGAAAACCTGGATACAAATAAATTGAAAGTAGTCCAGTTCATATTTAATACCTCTCCTTTCGTTATTTAATATCAGTATCTCCTTTCGTATGCAAGGATTTCCTCTAGACCGTGGGGCGTGCCAGAGACCTGTAATCTTACTGACAATGCCCATTTCCTAGCACTAAAGTTACGTAATCGAGTTAGTAGAGTAAGCGAAGATAGTTTATGATAGTGCAACATACCGCCAATACGCGCTGAGCTTAATTCAAAACTAAGTGGTGTAAATTGCATCATAATCTGACTTTACATCGATAGATATCTGAAATATTATTGAGCATATCCATCAAAATTCGGCAACTGCCTTGCCGCAGTGGTAACACCAGATCCCATCACATCACCCAAGTTAAGCGCTGTCTGGCTTGGTTCGCACTTGGATGGGTCACCCTCCGGGTCTGCCGAACGCTAGTGGAAAATGGGATGCACACAGCCCTTGTGAGGCCAACCGAGGAGCTACTTGATTGAGAAGTTGCGGCTCCGGTCACGAAAACTGATAGTGGCCGGGGGAGCGGTGTACTGACCACAAGCTCCTCCCCATCCACATGTAGCGCCACGAATCGCCTGAGGTTGCAAAGGCGGCTGGTCGGTACCATTGGGTTCTCCAAGACCTGTTCGCTAGGAGGGGGAGTGAGGGAGTGAGAGAGAGAGGGAGAGGGAGGGAGAAAGAGAGAGAGAGAGAGAGAGAGAGAGGTCAGAATGGGCTGGAGTGAGCGATAGCGACGCTGGCCATTGCAGCTGTGAGGACCGCCGAATGCCTGGTGAAAGTGTCAAAATGCAAGTCATCCATGGCGGAATGGAAACGAAGCGTTAGGAAGGCTCTGGAATCTTGGCATGGGGATAATACCAGAAAAAAACTAAGAGGTGAACACACACACTCCACTGCAACAGACGGTTGGACTCGTCTCTAGCCCTGGGGGGTGGTAAAAGCAAAAAGTAGTCCATCCAGAAAAATATGTTTTTGAGGAGATAGCACGATGGTAAAATTATTTCAGGCAATGTTCGCAGAGAGTTTGTACTTTACGACTTTACGAACAAGTATGTAGCACTCTAATATCAAAATTGGAAATATTACGGTAACTGACGTGTCTGACATCACGAGTGGCCTAAAATTGATAAACGCTAGGGGTCGCAGGCCATTATTCGAGGCAGAACTCGTCGGTTATTGACCGAGGATATATTTGTAGCTGATGGCAGTTCAACGTCAAGGGTGCAACATACTTTTTAATTGTTCAACTTATGTTGCCAAGCCAAAATATGAATGGTCGCATAGGAAGTGACTCTCATTCGTATTCTGAAGTTATATTTTAGACCATGCAATACCTACAGTCTTAGACGTTGGTAGCTTAGATAAATACCGTGTCATTACGCCAAGTGTCACCTTGCTGATGATAAGTATGACGATGTTTATCATCTTGTGTTGTGTTAAATAGTCGCTTATGACCAATTTGATCACGACTTGGAATTCCAGTTTTTATCGTTTTGGGGAATATGGAGTATAGTTGCCAAGAATACTCCAAATTATATGGGCGCTTCGTTTTCGAAGTTACACGTGGCAGGAGTATTATTGTGGTCTCAGATGGGAGTTGATAGAGAGTTTAATTTAAAAGCGTTTCTTGTCAATTGGAATAAGGGGCTACCATACATGTTCCGGGAATTTTCGTGGGTGCCAGTTATATCTTTGTCTTCCTCTTGTTACTTCTGTATGCCAAATTAATCGGAGGCCTTGAACTTCAACAATGCAGTCTGCTTTTACCAAAGCAGCGTGTCATTTACTTGATTGTGTACGTTCGCCTTCCTGAGTTGCGTTTGGTTAATGTAAACAGTAACTATGCCACATCAGTTGGAAGGCAGACCAGAAAAGGATCGGCAGATTTGAACAAACTGATTCCCAACTTTTCTGATACCTTTTCCTCTCAGTGCAAACGGATATTAGCTATTACCCCTCTTTATGAAACATTATCAACAAACCTTTACAACGAAAAAGGATTTTCTTTGTACGTCTTCGTTTTTTTAAATCACAAAAGATGAATAATATTTAGCTTTTGTGGGTGTTTTATTAAACGAAGTAGTAATGAGTCAAAGAGACGGTTGACATTGCTCATTCCTAAGAACCTTTCTTTAGACAGTGGCGAACAAACTTTCCGTGCATTGTGAATGCTACCTACAACTCCTCAGAAGACGAAGTTAACGATCCGCATTGAGGGTAGAGGTTTGTTGCAAAACATTTAAAGTCAACTAAATTAATATCTGTGCTCTATACTTAGGTCTGCTGTTCACAAGTTAGTTGATTGCGGCACACCCCACCTGTCAGATATTGCAAGGCGTTTAACTGACTGTGATTTTTGTCCAACCACTGTCGCTAATAATAATAATAACACGCTGTACGCCCTGCAGCAGTGTAGTGGCTATTACATAGCGACTATGTGTTTCGCTGACACATAGTTTATTCAAACCACTTTCTGGGAGGGGCCATCACAACTCAGAGAAATGTTGAATAACAATAACAACACTCAACACTCAGTAACCTTTCAAATTACCATAAAAATTATAGTAATTAACAAGCCAAGAATAATTAAGTGTTTAAAAAAGCCACATAGCTGTACGAATGTGCTTTATTCGCAACTACTGGTTTCACATCACCATAGACACATATTCAGGTTTTATACAGCTGGCGTCTGCCGATCTTATAATATATCCGGTAAGCTATTTTTCATATTTCCGCCATTCTCGACGTTTCGATTCCACACTAGAGTACTATTTTTAAGTGCTATTTCCCATGCACTTTGTAATATCCCCACAGAAAATACCCTCTACCACGCACCAATTAATCATTGTCAATCAAACCATCCACATTCATTCACTTTGGAAAAGTATCTTATCCGATTTTCTCGTAACATATGCGGCGACAGCTCGACGACGCCAAAGTATTTTCTAGTGCGTTTATTCTTTGAAATAACAGAGATGGATATATGCATTCTCCATGGTTGTTAGAGAGGGTAGCTAGGACAGCTTCTGGAGTATCTGTTGAGGGATTGACGTGTTTCTGAGAGATACATATTCTGCTTTTCTTCTCGCTAAAGCGAGCCAGTTAACATTTGTGCCGCTAGCGGTTTGTTTGAAGAGAAAGAGACTGTAAACGGAAAATAATTAAGACGTGGAATCACCGGAGATCTGGACATGTAATGGAGATGGATTGAATACACGATTTCCTTCATAAATAAGGTTTGTGACTTTTTTATTCTGGAGTGAATGAACGAATGAGTTTTTTCTGAATCATTTGATGATCGCGTTGGCCCAGTAATTAGTGGGGAAGTTTCAGCTGTGTCGAAGAGAGCCTGCAATCATTGAGTCTGTGTTAAATCGTCCAAAAAGGCTTCGTACACATCTGGAATTCGCAATCTTTCGTAAGAGGAACAAATTGTCCACACAATTGATTCTCCCGACTGAATGCAGTGTTTAACAGTAACAATAAATGTGAAGATCTCTTACAGCAAGCCAGCCGCTGATTACCAAGACGAAGGACTCCACCAAAGACTCTATTTGGTTGATTTCAAGTAATGAAATATTATATTAAAAACTGTACATAGATAAAGGAGAGAAAGAGAGAGAGCGAATGAAAATAGAGATAATACTAATAATCCTCCATTAGTCTAACTTTTCGCCTGTCTTATCACGGATCACCCAAGAAATGGGAGGCCCTTACTTTGCTGTGTAGATTTATGTGTGAAGGTGAAGGGATCTTAAAGGCAACAGATACACGTCTATACAGACAAGACATTACACAAAGTTAGCGGCTATCTGCATTCATCATCTATTCCTAGATGAAGAGACGGCAACTTATTATCCTTAACATTTAAAAAATGTTAAAACTTATAGTACCTTCATCATATGATAGTTAATTTTCAAGCATTTTGGTCCTGTTCAAAGAAGTGTCCATTCATAATTTGTTTTCCCCCTTCCTTCTAGGCCTGGGTCTTTCAATAGTTATGCTTTTTACATTATGATAAGCATATTTTGGGTGTACTCAATTTTATAGTGGCAGCCCACTAGTGTTTTTACTCTTAACATGGACAACTCCCCAAATGCTGGGACTCATCTACAGTATCCATCTACAGTATGTAAATGTAACCACTGTGAGTGCTTGTCATTGGTGAATGCCAACACTATGTTTTCTATAACTGCATCACTTCAAAAATTTCGCACATCGATTTGTATTGTTGACAATAAACCTGAAAATGCGTCTATACTAACGTGAATCCGGTAGCTGCGAACAATGTGTCTTCATATAGCTATGCGGCTTTTTGGGACACCTTGTCATTCTTACTTTTTAAGTGCTACAAATTTCATGATACTGTAATTTGAATAGTTATTGAGTGTTATTATTGTTATTCACTTGGTTTAGAGTTGCAATGTGAATAACGAAACATTTCTAGTCTATTCGGCGAACTACCTACACCTTCAAGAAAGCATTTCCGTGGGGAATTTAAGCATCTGTGAGATATGCACTATGTGATCAAAAGTATCCAGACACATGGCTGAAAATGACTTACAAGTTCGTGGCGGCCTCCATCGGTAACGCTGAAATTCAATATGCTTCTGGCCCACGCTTAGCTTTGATGACAGCTTCCACTCTCGCAAGTATACATTCAGTCAGGTGCTGGAAGCTTTTTTTGGGGAATGGCAGTCCATTCTTCACGGAGTGCTGCACTGAGGAGAAGAATCGACGATCGGTGAGGCCTGGCGCGAAGTTGACGTTCCAAAACATCCCAAAGGGGTTCTGTAGGATTCAGGTCAGAACTCCGTTCAGGCCAGTCCATTACGGGGATGTTATTGTCGTGTAACCACTCCGCCAAAGGCCGTACATTATGAACAGGTGCTCGATCGTGTCGAATGATGTAATTGCCATCCCCGAATTGCTCTTCAACAGTGGAAAGCAAGAAGGTGCTTAAAACATGAATGTAGGCCTGTGCTGTGATAATGCCACGCAAAACAACAAGGGATGCAAGACCCCTCCTTGAGAAACGACCACACCATAACACCACCGCCTCCGAACTTTACTGTTGGCACTACACACGCTAGCAGATGACGTTCACCAGGCATTCTCCACACCCACACCCTGCCATAGGATCGCTATACTGTGTACCGTGATTCGTCACCCCGCACGACGTTTATCCACTGTTCAATCGTCCAATGTTTACTCTCGTTACACCAAACGATGCGTCGTTTGGCATTTATGGGCGTGATGTGTGGCATATGAGCAGCCGCTTGACCATGAAATCCTAGTTTTCTCATCTCTCGCCTAACTGTCATAGTACTTGCAGTGGATCCTGATGCAATCTGGAATTCCTGTGTGATGGTCTGAATAGATGTCTGCCTATTACATGTTACGACCCTCATCAATTGTCGACGGTCTCTGTCAGTCGACAGACGACGTCGGCCTGTACGCTTTTGTGCTGTGCGTGTCTCTTCACGTTTCCACTTCACTATCACATCGGAAGCAGTAGACCTAGGGATGTTTAGGCGTGTGGAAATATCGCGTACAGACGTGTGACGCAAGTGACATCCAATCACCTGACCACGTTCGAAATCCTTGAGTTCCGCGGAGCGCCCCAATCTGCTCTCTCACGATGTCTGATGACTACTGAGGTCGCTGATATGGAATACCTGGCGGTAGGTGGCAGCACAATGCACCTAGATGAAAAACGTAAGCTTTTGGGGGTGTGCGGATACTTTTGATCGCATAGTGTATGTCTCAATTTTACTTTCACAGCTGCATGGTACAAAGTGAAAAGTGGATGCATTAAATAAGGAAGATATTGTTCATACATTCGCTTAACAAGCTATAACCTGCACTACATTGCGTCACACACTAATGCTAGTATTTGGAAAAGTGTAATTAGTGATAACTTATGTAATCAGTATTACAGTCTTACGAAATACTGAAGACAGTAATGATCTTTTAAAAATAACTTAGTTCTGTGGCTGAAACACAGTTCAACCCTTTTACTGTTACTCCTCAAAGAATTGCGGTTTACCCTCAGAGGGTAATTAACTTCAGGTTCAGAACCACTGTTTCAACATATAGAGGACCAACAGGTAGACGACGACTACAAATAACTAGAAAGTAGGTCTCTGTTATCCCCGAATTAGATTAACGATTTTGTTTTTTTTTTCCAAATCGACGCAGTATTATTCTTGGCGATATAGCCTGAGGCGGTTCAAAGTAGTGCAGTTCTAAAACAATGCACTAAATATTAATGAGTTATTAGGTGTGACGTTGGAACCTTGTCTTTTTATTTATTTGATCCTCTGCTACGCTAACATTCCATCTCTCAAAGCTACTTATTTTTCTTCTTCTGCACTCCATTTGTAGTTGTCTAGTCCTCCCTCTGAAAGTCTCAACAATCCCTGCGTCTTTTTATTCATCCAGAACCTATGTCCTCAATTCCTGCCTCTTACACTTCCTTCATTAGCTGCATGTCATAACCATAAAACCATGATCTGAGATTAAGTCAGCCCCTGGAAACGTTTCGTAGTTTAAAACCTCGTTTCTAAAGCATCCAGTTTCACCTGACCACGTTCGAAATCCGTGAGTTCCGCGGAGCGCCCAATCTGCTCTCTCACGATATCTTATGACTACTGGGGTCGCTGATATGGAGTACCTGGCAGTAGGTGGCAGCACAATGCACTTAGTATGAAAAACTTATGTTTTTGGGGGGTGTGCGGTTTGCACGGCTCTTGAAATAAATGACAGCGGTCATTAAAATTTGCATAGAGAAAAAATTTACCAGGCGGATTCCTCTTTCCTTCCTGTCCACAGTTCATGACCGGCTAGTATTTCTCTTTCCCGTTCTTTTTCTAACATCGAATAGTTTTTGGAGTTCCCTAGCTCAATCAGTAAAAACATTAAAAACGGGCCCACTTTACTGTCTGTCCGTCTATTAAGACCCTTTTTTCTCAGTAACTGGTGGAAGTATCAAACTGAAATTTATATCACAAACTATGGTCGACGTTCTCTTAGCGGTCTGAGCCTCTAGGTCAATGCAACCAAAGGATCCGGCCGTGTTAGTCACATATTTTGACTCCTGCAAACTCACCCTTCTAAACCAATACGTCTACACCTACATCTACATCTACTTTTTTATTTTTTTTTTATTTTTTTGTGATATGTTACAATACAGCATCACCGGTTAATTGCGGTCTGACTGTGTTGATGAGGCAGTAAATTTATCCACAGGGCAGTGACTGCGTCACTGCTATTCACTTTGGAGCTGTGGCGGTGGGACTTGTAGTCCCGTACCACCCTCTGACGGTGACAGTACTACATGAGTCAGGCAGAAAAATTTAGCCTAACGTGGGCAGGTATGGTTGGAAAGTACTGGACGTAGAATGGGGGCTAGTCCCGTCAAGCCTATCGTTAGCTATGGTCGGAATCCGATTCCTCTAGGATGGTTAGGGGAACCGGATGTCGATGCCAGCGGCGTGGAAGTGTGGTCCCAACGTGGCGTAACCCATGGACAGTGTCCCGCAAGGCATCCACTTTCTCATAGAGCCGCCTCGCGTTGTTGCGTATGGTCGTCTTTACGGGGACGATATCCGCTTCCTCGTGGAGAGTGACAATTCTCGTGAGTGGCGGGGCGTGCAGGCTCCACCTGAGCACCTTGTTCTGCAGGTGCTGCAATGTCCGCATCCTGGTGACACTAATCGTGGCCCATGCAGCAGATCCATACGGGAGGCAGGCAGGATAACTGTTCGGTAAATGCGGAGCTCGGTATGCAGGTTAAGTTCCCTACTGCGGAGGAGTGGGTACAAAGCCCTGGTTAGCTTTTGTCCCTTGTTGGTGACATACTCCGCATGACAGTGGAAGAGCAACTTGTGGTCCATCTGGACCCCGAGATAGGTGGTTGTCGGGGACCAGGGCATCTGCACACCTGCAATCGAAATATTGCGGCGCGGGACTGGGCGCCGTTTCGTGAAGTAAACTGCCGTAGTTTTAGCGGCATTGAGAGCTATTTTGTTTGTCCGGCGCCAGGTGATTGTGGCGTCCATCTGTCGCTGGAGGCGGGCGACGACGGCGTCAGTAATGTGGCCAGTGGTGTATAGTGCTGTGTCGTAAGCATATTGTGCCAGGTGGCACTCGGGGATGACCGGCATATCATTGACATAGATATTAAATAGGATGGGAGATAGCACCGATCCTTGCGGAGTGCCTGCCGACAACTGGCGAATGCCAAAACGCATTCCCCGTTGAGTCACTAGGAAAGTACTACCACGGAGGAAGTCATCCACGATCTTGACCTAAATATCCGGTATAGGGGTCTGTGTCAGCATCTTGTGTACGAGGTTGTCTTGCCAGATCTTTTCGTAGGCGTTTTGCAAGTCCAGAAAAACGGCAGCTGTCGACTTGGCAGTGTTGAAGCCTTTGCTGATGTGTTCAGTGATCCGTAGGACCTGAAGTTCGGCAGAGAGGTGCGAAGTGAATCCAAACTGTTCAGGACGGATCGTCCCAGGTGCCGCAAGAGGTTGGGAAAGTCGGTGAAGGATCACAGATTGAAGGACCTTCGCCATAGTATTTAGGAGGCTGATGGGCCTGTTGATGGTGGGGACTGTAGGGTCCTTGAACCTCTTGGGGATCGCTATCAGCTTGGCTTGTTTCCACTGAGGGGGGAAAAGGCCAGACGTGAGACAACAGTTTAAAATCTTGGTGAACAAGATGAGTGGTATGCGGGGAAGTGGCAAAAATGTTCATTTAAAATTCCGTCCAATCCAGGGGCCGACCGGCCACGTTTTCGTCGAACGGAGCGCTGAATTTCTGCCATGGACGTAAGAAGGGGAGCAGACTGGGGTGGGCGGTTGCGGAAAGCAGCAACAGCTGCCAGGACTTCATGTTCTTCCTGTAGTTCGTTCGGAGAAAGGTCCTGAACAAGAGGGCGGTTTTGGGACTCAAATGCATCTGCCAGCGTTTCCACAATTAGGAGGGCATCATACGACAAGCCCGCTGCCGTGCGAATAGGATGGGCAGTCGCAGGCATAGAACGCCGCAGGGTGCGAATGACAGCCCAGTTAGATTTTTGGTGGAGTAGGAAAGCGGACATCCTGTCCTCCCATTGTTCGGACCTCTAGTCAGCGAGCCGGTGGCTGAATTCGCGCTGGAGGCGTTTCATTTGGCGTTTGTCTTGAGGGTCACGAAACTGCTTCCACTGCCGGCGGTAGCGGTTATTTTGCACCTTCAGCTCTCGTAACAGAGGGGGCAAGTCGTACAGGGGTGTTAAATTCCGAGGTGCAGTGGAGGTAGAGAGTTTCACTGCTTTCTGTATTTTGGCGGTAAGGTAATCCACAGCAAGGACTATATTGGCCGGTGTTGTCAAATCGAGGTCGTGTCGAGTTGTGTTATTAAGTACCCTGGCAAACTTGTCCCAATTGGTGAGGGACGCAGTGGAACGAACATCAAATGAAAGGGCAGCATTGGTGAGGTGCAAGAGTACTGGCTCACAGTCAGAGGCCAGTTCGTGGAGAACTTCCAGTGAAAACTGAGTGGTGATGTTTTTGAAGATGGCCGCATCCAGAACGTCTGGCTGGCAGTTAGTACGGACTGGGATACGGGTAGGTTCGTGGGGGCCATAGACCGATAGTGGTAAAATATCCTCCAGGTCAAGGAGGAGCCGGCCTTTGGGGTTAGTCATCTGGTGTCCGATGTAGCCACTGTATCCTTGAATGCCTGCTGGCTTGATCATTTCTTTTTTAATGAGTCATCAGTCTTCTGCCTGGTTTGATGCAGCCCCGCCCCTCCCCTTGAATTCCCCTCCTGTGCCAACCTCTTCATCTCAGAGTAGCACTTGCAACCTACGTCCTCCATTGTTTGCTGGATGTATTCCAAACTCTGTCTCCCTCAAAAGGTTTTGCCCTCTACAGCTCCCTCAAGTACAATAGAAGTTATTCCCTGATGTCATAACAGATGTCCTATCATCCTGTCCCTTTTTCTTGTCAGTGTTTTCCACATATTCCTTTCCTCTACGATTCTACGCACAACCTCCTCATTCCTTACCTGATTAGTCCACCTAAATTTTCAACATTCATCTGCAGCACCACATCTCTTCTGTGTCGGTTTTCCCACAGTCCATGTTTCACTACCACACAATGCTGGGCTCCAGACGTACGTACTCAGAAATTTCTTCCTCAAATTGACACCTATGTTTGATACTAGTAGACTTTTCTTGGCCAGGAATGCCCTTTTTGCCAGTGCTAGTCTGCTTTTGATGTCCTCTTTTCTCACTGGTTATTTTGCTGCCTAGGTATTGGAATCCATTAACTTCATCTACTTCGTGACCTTCCTGATGTTAAGTTTCTTGCTGTTCTCATTTCTGCTACTTCTCATTACTTTCATCTTTATTCGATTTACTCTCCATATTCTGTACTCATTAGACTGTTCATTCCATTCAGCAGATCATGTAAATCTTCTTCACCAGTAACTCGTATCTTTGATGTCCTTTCACTTTGAATTTTAATTCCACTCCTAAATCTTTCTTTTATTGCCATCATTGCTTCTTAGATGCACAGATTGAACAGTAGGGCGAAAGATTACATCCCTGTCTTACACCTTTTTTAATCCGAGCACTTCGTTCTTGGTCGCCCACTCCTATTACTCCCTCTTGCTACTTGTACATATTGTATACTACGCAGC
Organism: Schistocerca nitens; assembly: GCF_023898315.1. NCBI lineage: Eukaryota > Metazoa > Arthropoda > Insecta > Orthoptera > Acrididae > Schistocerca > Schistocerca nitens. Next base: position 144,797,628 of record NC_064620.1, on the reverse strand, counting down.
TCTCCCTATAGCTTATCCCTATTTTTCTCATAATTTCGGACATCTTGCACCATTTTACATTGTTGGACACTTTTTCCAGGTCGACGAATACTATGAATGTGTTCTGACGTTTTTTTAATCTTGTTTCCACTATCAAACGAAACGTCAGAGTTGCCTTTCCAGTGACTTTGTCTTTCCTAAAGCCAAACTGATCGTCATCTAACACCTCCTCAATTTATTTCCATTCTTCTGTATATTATTCTTGTCGGCAGTTTGGATGCGTGAGCTGTTAATCTCATTGTGCGATAATTCTAACAGTTGTCAGCTCTTGAAATCTTCGGAATTGTGTGGATGATGTTTTCCCGAAAGTCAGATGGTAGGTCACCAGACTCAAACACTCTACACACCAACGTGAATAGCCATTTTGTTGCCACTTGCCGCAATGATTTTAGAAATTCTGATGTAATGTTATCTATGATCGTGTCTAGTGTCAAATCGTCTGGCCCAGCTGACTTGTCTCCTTTCATCTGCTTCAAGGCATTTTAAGTCTTTGCCCAGGAAATAGGTGATTGTTCCACCTCAGGTTCCGTTAAATCCTTTATTTCATGTTTCTCCTATATTATTTCTTTGGCATTCAATAATGTGTTGAAGTATTTTGTACATTTCTTCCCAGATCCCCTGCATTCCGGACGGAACAACCATTTTCTCTTTCTATCGCTTTTATGTCTTCGCTACCCTATCTTTTGCTTTTTACCAATCGACATAGCGTTTTGTTATAGCCTCTGCTGTGCTTGTCTAATCTTTGGGTGAATATCTCCCAACCTCTCTGCTTTTCGTGCTTTGCAGTCTTCCCTCTCCTAAATTTCTTGCCCTATTTGCCCTATATGCATGATCCAATGTGAATAGTATTTGAGCATCTACTGGTTAGATTCCGTACGTACATTTTTCTTTCTCCATATCTTTGATTTACTCTGTTATGTTCAATATTGTAGTAGCTTACTTTAGCCTATGATTCCATCCGTTGATTTCCTTCTGTTTCAATTCATCACTTCTTTTACTACAGACTTGTACAGCGCGCTTTACTGACATTATGTTAAATGTTTCCATCCCTTCCTTTGCACTGCGTATCTCATTTGTTGGTAACTTAGCAGTTGTGACGCTCTGATAGATGTTCCTCTTTTCTACTTTTTCAGTCCCCTTTCTTTGATCATAGGCATCTTTCTTGAACAAGTTGCGGCAGTAATTTTCTCCTTCGTATCAGCCACACGTAGTCTGTGATTACTGTCCAACGATTCTGTAGGTATAATTTTTACATCATTTACTCTTCCTCCAATGTCAAATCACATAATAAATAACTGAATCACTTCCTCCATCCCAGTCTTATGTTATAATTATATGGCTGTCTCTTTCCTTGAAGAAAGTGTTCTTCATAGAGAGATTTATTTCTTACACAGAAGTCTAATTATTATTGTCCTTCAGTATTTCTTTCTCCATACCCGACAGTAACCAGCGCCTCTTCATATCCAGATACATCTACTCCTATTGGAGTAATAAAATTACCTATTATCATCATGTTATTTTCCTGGACGTGATCTTCCCGTTCCTGTAGGAAGACTTCTTTGTCCTCATTGCTACATCCTTTTTTGTGGCTTGGGCAATTGTGAAATTGGTCTTCCCAGTATTCATTCTATCCTTAATGATCCTTTCATAGATGCAGGTGACATATACAGTAGCATCAAAGTCCCTATGAAGCAGCAAACCCACTCCACCCTTTATCGTGTTTTGATATCCATGCTAATACAACTTGTAGCCTCTCTTCAGGTTTTCTTTTCTCTTTCTTTTTTTTTTAATTTGGTCTTTTCCATTTTGTTGCACTTAATCCATGTACACATATTTTCCTTCTTTGCACCATAACATACAATTTTGTTTAATTTGGACAAAACTACAGTTTATAAAGTGCGAAATTAATATGTGATCATTGGACAGTTAAAAAGAATATTAATTTATGTGAATAAAGACAAGAAGAATTTGAGTGTGAAGACATACTTAACTTGTCGAACAATGTCGATACGAGCAAAGACAGAGATCCCTTGGCTCGTAAACTTTGTAGTAACATATATAATTTTTCATCTTCTGATTTTGCTGTGATTGCAAAATCTACGATATGTTCGTCCAACACAAACTGCCTCATAAAGAGCTTGATAAACAGCTTCGAATACTGTTTTACAAAGTTAAATTACCATACGCACAATTCAAATGAAATTACCGTACCTTCAATACAACTGCAGTGTCTAAGATCTCTATATTGATAATATATGCTTGCTTGCGAAAAATTACATTTCGCGTCCGCAGAAAGGTGGAATCGTTATGACGTGTCTGCGTTGGGTGTCACGGGTTTGAGGAACTAAAATGTTTGGTGGAAACTTACCTTCTTACTGCTATCCTTGCTACGTGTTCTTACTGCATGTAACAGTTTTCTGCAGATTTCGCTGACTGGGCTTGGACACGTTCAAGTCTCTCCTCTTGTAGCTTCGTTTGAAACTGATGCTAAGCAACGGCATGGGCTGCTGCAGGGCCCCCTGTATTGTTGAGAGGTGCGTCACCTAGCAGATTCTGTCTGATTCTGATTGAAGGTTTCAGGAGAACAGACACATAAGGTCATCTGTAACCTAATCTCAACCCAGGACAGAGCGTCTACACTGCTTTCCTGAGGTAGAGTTTCCACGTGTCCATAATGAGGTTGCAAAAGTACTACAATATTTCGCTCGACATTCTGTCTGCATACAGAGAAAATTCTACGTGCAAGTGTGAGAAACTGTTCTAAATGTTTTTGTGACGTGTATCTGAGGCAGAAGATGGGAATCAGTCCACTGTACTCTGTGTCCTAGAATTATTGTGGCCAACTTCGAAGGGTTGTTGAGTGTGTCTTGAGGAACTAATCGAGGATAGCAACCCGTCTCCAGCAACGTCATCCAATGACACTGTCTAGCGTCGAAATTGTAGGTACCGGCGCCTTCAACTAGGCCGCCCCATTGGCACCAAACATGACTTTGTACGCTGACGTGTGTAACCCCAAGTTACATATCTGGTCTTTCTTTAAACTAAGATTTATTCTAACTGGCCATGAACAGTTCCCAAATTTCAGATAAAATAAGGGATTCCCGTTTTGAAGTAGAGAAGAGTAAATAAAAAATGATAAGAGCCAATGGAATAAAGTATTAGATATAAAGAAGCAAAGGGCTTTTTTCAAAGAGTTTCTAACAAACGTTCCTCTTGTTTCACAAGTACTATATAATCCCAACGCATGTATTGTGATTGTCTTTAGCGTCTGTGAGTCTTTAGCGTTTGGGATTTTCTATCATCTGGGAGTCTTTGCGTTCGAGATTTTCGAGCTTTTAGCGTTTGAGTCCTGAGCATTCGCGTCTCTTAAGTTCATGCGCCACTGGGTGAAATAGTTAACTGTATTGGAAGCTGGGTTCATTGAAAGTAAATTTTTCTTCGTTTAATTTATTGTCAAAAGTAGAAAACTGACAGAACTGAGTAATCGCTAACATCCAGCGAACGTCTCAATCGATAAAAGATCGATATCATTAATTCCAACTTAAGAACTTCAGTTGTTGCCGATGCTACTGTTCAAACATCGCGTCGCAATTTGACTTTCGATCTAGACCTTTGGACGTTTGTTATTGGGCTAAAGCGTGACCATTCATAGTAGTTAGTAATATCAAAGAAATGTTGTTAATAAAAACCGAGTTAGGGAAAAGTGTAGAATCCTACGATTTCGAACAGAGTATCGAGAGAAGTGAACCGTGTATTGGATTATCTCTGGACAATAATTATAATAATAATAATAATAATAAGAAGAAGAAGAAGAAGAATAACAGACAAAAAAACACCACATAACAAACCTGACATCATACTAACCAATAAAAAGAAGAAATTAACACAACTAATCGAAATATCCAAACCCAATACAACAAATATACAGAAGAAACCAGGAGAAAAAATTGAAAAATACATCCAACTGGCCGAGGAAGTCAAGGACATGTGGCATCAGGATAATGTTGACATTACACCAATTATACTATCAACTACAGGAGGCCGGCCGCGGTGGTCTCGCGGTTCTAGGCGCGCAGTCCGGAACCGTGCGACTGCTACGGTCGCAGGTTCGAATCCTGCCTCGGGCATGGCTGTGTGTGATGTCCTTAGGTTAGTTAGGTTTAAGTAGTTCTAAGTTCTAGGGGACTGATGACCACAGCAGTTGAGTCCCATAGTGCTCAGAGCCATTTGAACCATTTGAACTACAGGAGTCATACCACACAATACCCAGCAGTACATCAACGCAATACAGCTACATCCAAACGTATATATACAACTACAGAAATCTGTAATTATTGGTACATGTTCAATTACCCGAAAGTTCCTAAATGCAATGTAACATATACCGTACAGTTAAAAGGATGTCACGCTTGATCAAGATCCGTGTCACTTTCCATTTTCAACCAAATATAACGTCTGAGAAAGGAAAGAAATAATAATAATAATAGTTTATTCACATTAATATTAAAGTGAATAATTTTCAACGCAAGAAACGTCGTGCTGTGGCTTTCGAAAGAATAAATTTGGTGTACATGTGCTACGCAAATCAAAGATATTAATTAATTTTGAAGCACGAATCAGCCCCCTAGTAACTGTTAATAAGCATCTTTGGCGGCAACCGCTATACAACGCAGCCAGCCGACAGTAATAATTTGATGGTTCAAATGGTTCAAATGGCTCTGAGCACTATGCGGCTTAACTCCTGAGGTCATCAGTCGCCTAGAACTTAGAACTAATTAAACCTAACTAACCTAAGGACATCACACACATCCATGCCCGAGGCAGGATTCGAACCTGCGACCGTAGCGGTCACGCGGTTCCAGACTGAAGCGCCTTTAACCGCACGGCCACACCGGCCGGCTAGTAATAATTTGAATCTATACTTATTAACGAAAGAGTTTGACTCAAATAAGTGCAAATGCAGAATTAAAAAATACTGTCTGCAATAACAGTGCGTTGTTGTTGTTGTGGTCTTCAGTCCTGAGACTGGTTTGATGCAGCTCTCCATGCTACTCTATCCTGTGCAAGCTTCTTCATCTCCCAGTACCTACTGCAACCTACATCCTTCTGAATCTGCTTAGTGTATTGATCTCTTGGTCTCCCTCTACGATTTTTACCCTCCACGCTGCCCTCCAATGCTAAATTTGTGATCCCTTGATGCCTCAAAACATGTCCTACCAACCGATCCCTTCTTCTAGTCAAGTTGTGCCACAAACTTCTCTTCTCTCCAATCCTATTCAATACCTCCTCATTAGTTACGTGATCTACCCACCTTATCTTCAGCATTCTTCTGTAGCACCACATTTCGAAAGCTTCCATTCTCTTCTTGTCCAAACTAGTTATCGTCCATGTCTCACTTCCATACATGGCTACACTCCATACAAATACTTTCAGAAACGACTTCCTGACACCTAAATCTATACTCGATGTTAACAAATTTCTCTTCTTGAGAAACGCTTTCCTTGCCATTGCCAGTCTACATTTTATATCCTCTCTACTTCGACCATCATCGGTTATTTTACTCCCTAAATAGCAAAACTCCTTTACTACTTTAAGTGTCTCATTTCCTAATCTAATTCCCTCAGCATCACCCGACTTAATTTGACTACATTCCATTATCCTCGTTTTGCTTTTGTTGATGTTCATCTTATATCCTCCTTTCAAGACACTGTCCATTCCGTTCAACTGCTCTTCCAAGTCCTTTGCTGTCTCTGACAGAATTACAATGTCATCGGCGAACCTCAAAGTTTTTACTTCTTCTCCATGAATTTTAATACCTACTCCGAATTTTTCTTTTGTTTCCTTTACTGCTTGCTCAATATACAGATTGAATAACATCGGGGAGAGGCTACAACCCTGTCTCACTCCTTTCCCAACCACTGCTTCCCTTTCATGCCCCTCGACTCTTATAACTGCCATCTGGTTTCTGTACAAATTGTAAATAGCCTTTCGCTCCCTGTATTTTACCCCTGCCACCTTCAGAATTTGAAAGAGAGTATTCCAGTCAACATTGTCAAAAGCTTTCTCTAAGTCTACAAATGCTAGAAACGTAGGTTTGCCTTTTCTTAATCTTTCTTCCAAGATAAGTCGTAGGGTCAGTATTGCCTCACGTGTTCCAACATTCCTACGGAATCCAAACTGATCTTCCCCGAGGTCAGCTTCTACCAGTTTTTCCATTCGTCTGTAAAGAATTCGCGTTAGTATTTTGCAGCTGTGACTTATTAAACTGATAGTTCGGTAATTTTCACATTTGTCAACACCTGCTTTCTTTGGGATTGGAATTATTATATTCTTCTTGAAGTCTGAGGGTATTTCGCCTGTCTCATACATCGTGCTCACCAGATGGTAGAGTTTTGTCATGACTGGCTCTCCCGAGGCCATCAGTAGTTCTAGTGGAATGTTGTCTACTCCCGGGGCCTTGTTTCGACTCAGGTCTTTCAGTGCTCTGTCAAACTCTTCACGCAGTATCTTATCTCCCATTTCGTCTTCATCTACATCCTCTTCCATTTCCATAATATTGTCCTCAAGTACATCTCCCTTGTATAAACCCTCTATATACTCCTTCCACCTTTCTACCTTCCCTTCTTTGCTTAGAACTGGGTTTCCATCTGAGCTCTTGATATTCATACAAGTGGTTCTCTTCTCTCCAAAGGTCTCTTTAATTTTCCTGTAGGCACTATCTATCTTACCCCTAGTGAGACAAGCCTCTACATCCTTACATTTGTCCTCTAGCCATCCCTGCTTAGCCATTTTGCACTTCCTGTCGATCTCATTTTTGAGACGTTTGTATTCCTTTTTGCCTGCTTCATTTACTGCATTTTTATATTTTCTCCTTTCATCAATTAAATTCAATATTTCTTCTGTTACCCAAGGATTTCTATTAGCCCTCGTCTTTTTCCCTACTTGATCGTCTGCTGCCTTCACCACTTCATCCCTCAGAGCTACCCATTCTTCTTCTACTGTATTTCTTTCCCCCATTCCTGTCAATTGTTCCCTTATGCTCTCCCTGAAACTCTCTACAACCTCTGGTTCTTTCAGTTTATCCAGGTCCCATCTCCTTAAATTCCCACCTTTTTGCAGTTTCTTCAGTTTCAATCTGCAGTTCATAACCAATAGATTGTGGTCAGAATCCACATCTGCCCCAGGAAATGTCTTACAGTTTAAAACCTGGTTCCTAAATCTCTGTCTTACCATTATATAATCTATCTGAAACCTGTCAGTATCTCCTGGCTTCTTCCATGTATACAGCCTCCTTTCATGATTCTTGAACCAAGTGTTAGCTATGATTAAGTTATGCTCTGTGCAAAATTCTACAAGGCGGCTTCCTCTTTCATTCCTTCCCCCCAATCCATATTCACCTACTATGTTTCCTTCTCTCCCTTTTCCTACTGACGAATTCCAGTCACCCATGACTATTAAATTTTCGTCTCCCTTCACTACCTGAATAATTTCTTTTATCTCGTCATACATTTCATCTATTTCTTCATCATCTGCAGAGCTAGTTGGCATATAAACTTGTACTACTGTAGTAGGCATGGGCTTTGTGTCTATCTTGGCCACAATAATGCGTTCACTATGCTGTTTGTAGTAGCTAACCCGCACTCCTATTTTTTTATTCATTATTAAACCCACTCCTGCATTACCACTATTTGATTTTGTATTTATAACCCTGTAATCACCTGACCAAAAGTCTTGTTCCTCCTGCCACCGAACTTCACTAATTCCCACTATATCTAACTTTAACCTATCCATTTCCCTTTTTAAATTTTCTAACCTACCTGCCCGATTAAGTGATCTGACATTCCACGCTCCGATCCGTAGAACGCCAGTTTTCTTTCTCCTGATAACGACGTCCTCTTGAGTAGTCCCCGCCCGGAGATCCGAATGGGGGACTATTTTACCTCCGGAATATTTTACCCAAGAGGACGCCATCATCATTTAATCATACAGTAGAGCTGCATGTCCTCTGGAAAAATTACGGCTGTAGTTTCCCCTTGCTTTCAGCCGTTCGCAGTACCAGCACAGCAAGGCCGTTTTGGTTAATGTTACAAGGCCAGATCAGTCAATCATCCAGACTGTTGCCCCTGCAACTACTGAAAAGGCTGCTGCCCCTCTTCAGGAACCACATGTTTGTCTGGCCTCTCAACAGATACCCCTCCGTTGTGGTTGCACCTACGGTACGGCCATCTGTATCGCTGAGGCACGCAAGCCTCCCCACCAACGGCAAGGTCCATGGTTCATGGGGGGATGTCGCCTAAATTTCAATCACCTCGACGAGGTGAACAATGCTGTCTGGGAATAGAAAAAGGATACCGCACATTCGCTGATCGTGGAAGTGCCAATAGACGGCAACAGGAGGCGTCACACGTTCCGCAACGTCTCTCAATATTGTTTGTTATTCAGTGATCGCGGCTAATTGACACAGTCGGCACTGAAGAAGATGGTGCTATGTGCGGCGTAAAGATGCCTTGTCGCTGCAGGCAGTGATTACGCACTCTTCCACAAGTCTGGATACACGAAGATATGTCGCCACTGGGATCCTCGCTGCCTAACAGGAGACCATAAAGTGCAATGAAGCAACACTCGTGCGGAACTGCTTGCGCGTCATTGAAGTAGATCCAATAGATGAGTTTCGAATATTGTAAAAATATCATTTTAATACGGAGTGGATTCAGAAAGAAGCGAGCCGGAGGCTATAAAATGAAAACTGCTGAAGTGATCATAATGTCAGTGCCTACAGGAGAAGATGTGACCTCCATAAGAACGCTGAACTTCCAGGCTCGCCACTAGAGAAGCACAGGTGCAGATCCACAGGACGATAGAGAACCGCGCGGGATTAGCCGAGCGGTCTACGGCAGTGCAGTCATGGATTGTGCGGCTGGTGCCGGCGGATGTTCGAGTCCTCCCTCGGGAATCAGTGTGTGTGTTTGTCCTTAGGATAATTTAGGTTAAGTAGTGTGTAAGCTTAGGGAATGATGACCTTAGCAGTTAATTCCCATAACATTTCACACACATTTGAACATTTTTGAACTACAGAGCGAGCACATGCACATGTCGACCGTCTATTGGACACAGTCGTGGTGAAAATAGTGAAATGGAGACTTTCGAAGAAGGGCAAAGTGGTAATGCATTTCTTGATTGCGGAAGGAGTGCGGGGGACGGAAATTATTCATAGAATGGCGCAAGTACACGAAGAGAACTGCATATCCTTTGCAAGGGTCAATGCCTGGCACAATAGTTTCAGGGAGGGATGGATATCTTTGACCGATGCATCATATTACTGCTACCATTGTCAATCAGGTGGATGCTATAATTATCACAAGGATGGAAAATTATGCTGGCAGCCATTGCTCCAGAAGTCGGACTGACCATAGGAATTGCAAAGGACGTCTAGTACTCTGCGTATACCTCTGCCATTCGTCGAAAAATTTCCGTTCTGCGCACTCTTTCCGCTGTAACCAAACGCACTACACCCTTAGCCATTCTTTCTAAACCTCCATTTCACACTTTTCAGTATGACTGGACGGTTCAGGTTCGGATGTGCTGGCGTTATAGTCACGTGGGTATGGCCCGTTAATCTTAGTTTACCTGCCTGATACTACATCTACATCTACATGATTACTCTGCAATTCACATTTAAGTGCTTGGCAGAGGGTTCATCGAACCACAATCATACTATCTCTCTACCATTCCACTCCTGAACAGTGCGCGGGAAAAACGAACACCTAAACCTTTCTGTTCGAGCTCTGATTTCTCTTATTTTATTTTGATGATCATTCCTACCTATGTAGGTTGGGCTCAACAAAATATTTTCGCATTCGGAAGAGAAAGTTGGTGACTGAAATTTCGTAAATAGATCTCGCCGCGACGAAAAACGTCTTTGCTTTAATGACTTCCATCCCAACCCACGTATCATATCTGCCACACTCTCTCCCCTATTACGTGTTAATACAAAACGAGCTGCCCTTTTTTGCACCCTTTAGATGTCCTCCGTCAATCCCACCTGGTAAGGATCCCACACCGCGCAGCAATATTCTAACAGAGGACGAACGAGTGTAGTGTAAGCTGTCTCGTTAGTGGACTTGTTGCATCTTCTAAGTGTCCTGCCAATGAAACGCAACCTTTGGCTCGCCTTCCCCACAATATTATCTATGTGGTCTTTCCAACTGAAGTTGTTCGTAATTTTAACTCCCAGGTACTTAGTTGAATTGACAGCCTTGAGAATTGTACTATTTATCGAGTAATCGAATTCCAACGGATTTCTTTTGGAACTCATGTGGATCACCTCACACTTTTCGTTATTTAGCGTCAACTGCCACCTACCACACCATACAGCAATCTTTTCTAAATCGCTTTGCAACTGATACTGGTCTTCGAATGACCTTACAAGACGATAAATTACAGCATCATCTGCGGACAACCTAAGAGAGCTGCTCAGATTGTCACCCAGGTCATTTATATAGATCACTACGAGTTGAGATGCATATAAAAATGAACACCTGCGTAGTATTAGATACGCTCCAAGACAAAAGAAAAAGAAAATGAAATGAGCGTATGACATCGTTGGCCGGGAGGCCCCAACCGGGGAAGTTGGGCCGCCAACTGCAAGTCTTACTTCAGTCGACACCACATTGGGCGACTTGCGCGCCGTTGATGAGAATGAAATGATGCTGAAGACAAATTTCCAACCCAGGCTCGGTTGCATGGGAGGCGAACGCGTTGCCACCCAGCTAGGCAGGCGGACCGGAGAAAAAGCAACTACCCACGACGAAGGAATTATCCGAATGGGGCGGAAAGCGTAAATGTGACGTACGTGTACAAAGAAATTCTTACAAAATTACAAAATAACTAGATGATTTATTCAAGAGAAAGACCACAAATTCAACCAGTAAATAACGCGTTAATCCATTTATGGCCCTTTGGCAAGCTGTTATTTGGCTTGGTATGAATTGATAGAGTTGCTGGATGTTGTTGGATGTCCTCCAGTGAGATATCGTGCCAAACACTGTCCAATTGGCTCGTTAGATCGCCCTGCCTATAATGATCCAAACTTTCTCCAATGAGCTGATATCCGATAACCTTTTTGGGCAAGGTAGGGTTTTCGAAGCAGGAAATCAAGCAGTAGAAAACCTCGCCATGTGCGGGTGAGCATTATCTTGCTGAGATGTAAGCCCAGGATGGCTTGCCATGAAGAGCAACTAAACGGGGCATACAATACCGTCGACGTACCGCAGTCGTAGATAACAACTAGAGATTTTCTGCTATGAAATGAAATGGTACCTGAGACCATCACACTTGGTTGTCGGGCCATATGGCGGGAGACAGCCAGATTAGTATCCCACTGCTGTGCGGTGCGTCTTCTAGCTGGTCACAGGGGCTCAGTCCGAATCGGGACTAATCACATTCCTCCGTGGTGCGTTGGTTTTCTGTCTTACAAGGAAAGGCCACGCTGTTGGGATCACGGATTTACTTTAAGTGCTGTACACGTTTAGTAGGCCTTGAAAGAAACATAATGTGCAAATAGTAAGGCGCACTACTCTGGCAGTTCCGAGAAAAACGCAACAGAAGATGTCCGCGTCTATTATGGAACGGATGTACCTTTTTTTTCTTTTTTTACTTTTTTTTTCCATCTCTCTTTTTTTTTTTTTTTTTTTTTTTTTTTTATGGGCCTCCCATCTCCCCTTATAGCCCGTCCTTTCGCTCCCCAAATAACGCCTTCGTCGGCGAACTTCTCAACTATAGTTAGTGCTGGTGCCAGATGTAAATGAAACGAAACCTATCGTTGGACCTAGATGGTTGCAAAGTAAGCCTCCTTCCTCTGAGGCAGTCCTTATGAGAAGGGAAACAAATGAATGCATCTTCACGCAAATGCATGGAAACAATACAAGGCAGCGTGAAGTGAAAAACAAAAGAGAAAAAAAAAAAGAAAAAGAGATATATATATACAAACTTCTCGTATGAGTCAAAGTAAAGTACAGTCAGCACACAATGCAAAACGCCATCCAGCGATGGAGAAATCATTAAACACGATTGTACACCGCGGAGAAAGGTGGAGCGGTGATCACTCCGAATAAAACGAGAAAAGAAAAAGAGAAGTATGCAATTCTAAAGGAAAAGCACACCAGGAATCCTGACCAAAAGAAAAGGAATGAAATACAACGAAAAGTCCACAAAGAAAAGGGAACACTTTCATGCAACGCCTCTTCCTGGCATCACGTTCCCAAACCAATACATGGCAGAGGTGGAAACAATAAGAAAATAAAGAAAGATAACACAAAAAGTCCTCGTATAATGCCATATATGAGGCAATTCCCAAGGGAGAAATGTCTACCGTTTACGTTACATATTTCGTTTCTGGTTCTGAAGATACATTCATCGCAAGACGATTCGCTTACTTTCACGACATAGTTTTAAGCAGGAAAGTGTAATTTGAATTAAGTCGACATCGGTAAATGAGCAAAAGCATGCGCCAAGGCGACATGCAAAAAATTTGCAAAGGTCATAGTATAGTCTTTTCGAACACGGTACTTACCATGTTCAGCCCATAAGTAAGTGAGAAAATCAAGACGATCCGTCAGTTTGAGGAAAAATAGAGAATAAATCGTATGGCCGATTAACCAGATGGTGGCGTTGCGCTTGGTGGTCGGAAACGCCTTACACTCGGGTACGATTGCAGCTGCCGCTGTAACCTGCGCTGTAGACACCCTGTTGACGAGACGCACCATATCCCGAGCAGTGTCCCACACAGCACGGAACCGTCGGCATACGAAGCGATGTTCAATAGTATCCTCGTCATGACACTCTTCGCAGGCAGGGGACGGACTCAGATGAATAGAGTGTACCTGTGGGAAGGTGCTCCTTGTAAGAAGTCATTGTGGTGAAGCGGTTAACGATAGCGCTTCGCAAGCAGGTCCTGGATTAGGCGACGGTTCGAATGCCGTTACCACTTCCTTCTAATATCTACTTTTCTTCATCGTTGACCACATTATTTAATTTATATAACTTTTGAAAGGTGACACAATGAAAAAAGAGAAATAACGTGCATTTCCATGAAGTGATTTTCATATTTTTTTGACTATTTATTATTTGTAATTAAAATTTGAAGGACGAGGGACAGGCCTGGAGGGCACACGTCAAACCTCGATAAATATAATATGAATCCCGATGTTCAAAAAAATGGCTCTGAGCATTATGGGACTTAACTGCTGAGGTCATCAGTCCCCTAGAACTTAGAACTACTTAAACCTAACTAACCTAAGGACATCACACACATCCATGCCCGAGGCAGGATTCGAACCTGCGACCGTAGCGGTCGCGCGGTTCCAGACTGTAGCGGCTAGAACCGCTCGGCCACTCCGGCCTGCTCTCGATGTTCAAAATCAGTAATAAAGCAACGCACAATGGCCAGACCACAAGAGTAATGTAGAATTACTCGTACAATGTGATCTCGACATCGCACGTTGCAGGATCATATCTGTCATGCAGACATAGAAAACAAATTGTAGCTCCATGCAGATACATGAGTTGTTTTCATTATATTATCTCTCAGATGTCATATAAATTAAGTAATATGACCAGTGATAAAAAAAAATAACGTCTGAGAGGGTATCGAACCGTCGCCTCATACACGTTCGTCTTATGAAGCTCGAATGCTTATCACTTGATCCCCATGAACTCTAAATTGCACCGATGCATAAACTAAAGAACCAAAGAAGCTGGTACACCTGCCTAATATCGTTTAGGGCCTCGCCATCACACAGAGGTGCTGCAACACGAAGAGGCATGGACTCGACTAATGTCTGAAGTAGTACTGGAGGGAATTGGCACCGTCAATCCTGCAAGACTATCCATACATACGTAACAGTACGACGGGGAGGAGATTTCTTCTCAACAGCATGTTGCAAGGCATCCCAGATATGCTGAATAATGTTCGTGTCTGGGGAGTATGGCGGCCAGTGGGAATGTTTAAACTCAGAAGAGTGTTCCTGGAGCCATTCTGTAGCAATTTTGGACGTGTGGAGTGTCGCATTAATCTGCTGGAATTGCCTAAGTCCGTCGGAATGTACAATGGTCATTAACGAATGCAGGTGACAAGACACGATGCTTACCTACGTGTCACCTGTCAGAGTCATATCTAGACGTATCAGGGCTCCCATATCACTCCAACTGCACACTCCCCACACCATTACAGAGCCTCCAGCACTCTGAACAGTCCGCTGTTGACATGCAGGCTCAATGGATTAATGAGGTTCTCTCCATATCCGGACATGTCCATTCGCTCGAAACGAGACTATTCCGACCAGGCAATATGTTTCCAGTCATCAACAGTCCGCCCAGGCGAGACGTATAGCCTTGTGCCGTGCAGTCATCAGGGGTACACGAGTGGACCTTCGGCTCCGAAAGCCAATATCGATGATGCTTCGTTGAATGGATCGCACGCTGACTCTTGTTGATTCTCGTCAGTCGTCGTTGGTTCCGTTCTTGCTGGATCTTTTTCTGGCCGCAGCGATGTTTGAGATTCCATGTTCTACCTGATTCCTGGTATTCACGGTACACTCGTCTAATGGTCGTACGGGAAAATCCCCATTTCATCGCTACCTCGGAGATGCTGTGTCCCATCGCTCGTGCGCCGACTATAAGACCATGTTCAAACTCACTTAAATGTTAATCATCTGCCATTGTAGCAGCACTAACCGATCTAACAACTTCGTCAGACACTTTTTGCGTAATACAAGCATTGCTGACCGCAGCACCGTATTCTGTCTGTTTACATATCTCTGTATTGCTGTATTGAATACGTATGCCTATACCAGTTTCATTGGCGCCCTAGCGTAAGCCACATAAGAGATGAGAAAAACTTCTGTAGCGATTTTCTAGGAGTTGCCATAGTAGTGCACTTCATTACATGCACATTGTCTTGTTTTAATGGCCTGCTGAAGGCGTACAAAGTTTGAAGTAAATCCGTGATCCCAACTTCATGATCTCCCCTTGTTAGACTGTATTAACGTTACCGTTTAGGTATGTGGCGATTTACGACAGTGCACAGGCAGAAGACTTTTTAAGAAGAAGACGGCACACTAGTTCACCGCACATTGTTTATCACTTAGAAGATCATCTGAAAGATTATCTCGTCATAAAGGTGTAGCAGCGCCTTTATCCAGACCGCCGCCGGATAATCTGCGTGCTGGAATCGTAGTGCTGCCTTAAGAAGGCGCCTTGGGAGAGGCCAGTGGGAGGCAAGGCTGCCGTGCAGAAACGGTTCCAGAATACGGGAAGAAGGCCTGGGCAGCGGTTCAGGAATGCGAAGGCTGCGCGCCTGCGCCGCTGCGGCCCTACGTGACGGCCGAGCGGCCTAGGCCCGTGCCCTGCCCCTGTGGGGGCAAGCGCGGTCACCGTGCGCAGTGCGCGTCCTGCGTGCGGCCACTTGCTGGGGACATGGCGTGGCCCGCCGGCCCACCAACACGCATCACTCTGTACGCGCTCGCTACAAAACTTTCTGTGACTGTTCCACCTTCTACATGGCGAAGCGTGTGAAGCAGGCCAACGTAAACATGAAAACATACAGTCTGTGATCAGAACTATCCGTACACCCGTATGTGATGCGGAGATCTCGTGAGTGGCCAACCCGTCGCACAGTTAGAAAACTTGCTTCAAAACCAGCACAGATTACGGAAATAAACAAATAAATAACCAATGTGCGTTCCCACAACATGTCTAGATTGTATTGGTGTCTACTTGCCCAACGCTGAGGTCTAGTTCCATCGCACGGCGATATGAAACGTGCCGTGACGGTTGAAGTTAAACAGTGAATTGAACTACGACATATTTTTCAAATATTCTTCGTGTGACTAAAACAACAGTCGAGATCGCAGTTACGTCTGCTTAACATTATTACCGGTTTCGGATAATGATAAAGCCGTACCCAGATTTTTTAGGCGCTGCAAAGGTAGGAACAGCAAGGTTACAAGCGGTACTACTACATATGTCGTCAAAAGATAAATGCACATTCGACAAAAGCAGGCGCAGAAGTGGACAATGCGCACGTAACTCGTGCTGTAATAAACGGTGACGGACTGTACATCTGATAGGGTACGATGTGTTACAGCGTTCCGCTGTTACGCCATAGCCGAGGAGAACGCAAATCTGTCCTGAAATGCCATTCGGATGAGCTGTCGATAGGGATGTAGTGATCCGACGCATCTCGTCTTCTAGTATGGCCTTCCTTCAACCATTCTGCACGCACCCATTGCGCTGGCGATACACTTCGTTCCCCAAGAGCAGCAGTTTTCTGGATGGATGTATCACAGTTTCTCATGTCAATAATGCGCCCTCTTTCAAACACGCTGATTTGACGCTACGATTCGCGCATACTTCTCTGAGGCATCCTGCACCTCTGCTCAGGTCACACTGATCCATTACTGTCGGTTTATAGTGACAAGGAGAACCGCAGGCAGAGTTTACCGATAGGACGTGTTCCGCCGCGATGCCGATGTTGACCAAACGCGTGGACCAACATGGTTCAAACGCTGATCATTATTGCAGAACATACTAATCTACATGTCCTGTGAATATGAGCGACCTTTCTCTAGTCGTTCAAGGTGTTCCGTCTTCTTCTGAATATATATTATTGCCATATAGAATAACTCCGAAAGTATGATAGTAGCCGAAAAGTTTGTGGGACAAATGTTCCAAGGGACAATGGGGGCCATAATATGACGTTTGTTTCTTGTTGCTAAGTGAGCTCGCGTCAGAGATATGAAGGTCAACTTTTTTTTATTTTTAATGGAATGCTATAGTTTGGTACTTATTTTCTGATAGCGGCTGTCGAGACGAATCCAATGATGTGTAAATGTAAGGTCTTTGAAGGTCGAAAAGGTGGCATGAATGTCCATTTACTAAAGGTGTTCTAAGGGATGACCATTGGTACAATGCAGTGCTGCAATCTTATTATCATGGATTGAGTGGTATTCCAAATCACTTCGGCACTTATGGAAGCACATGCTCTGACAATTCTCTCTCGTATATCGTGCAAATAGTAAATGTTCGTCGAATACGGCGTATCCATCTAACGTCATTCGACGGTTTCGCAATACAACACTAATAGGAACGGTAAGGTTAGTATCGTCGAATCAAGGGAATGTTAATTATATATTCCTCAGAAGAACAAGTCGATATGTTTATCATTTATGGAGAATGCCAACGAAATTGAGTGAGAACTAGAGACTTATACGCTGAAAGGTATCCTCAACGTACTCAACCTACACGTCGTACATTTACATATGTGTATGATAAAATGAGAACAACTGGAGCTTTAACGCAAAGAGAAATATTTGGCTAAGGAAAGGTACTAACGAGGAAACGGAAATTGGTACTCTTGCACTGTGGTTCGCGATCGTTGTGTTAGTTCGCGTCAAATCGCAACGGAATCTGGAACGAGCCACACTAGTGACACATTTATTGATTTTATTTTATTTACTGACGAGGCTACATTCACGAACCATGGAAATGTTAATTTGCATAACATGCATTATTGGGCAACTGAAAATCCATGTTGGCTGCGGCAAGTTACACACCAAAACCGTGGTCGCTGAATGTATAGTGTGGGATTCTGGAGGACAGAATTATAGGGCCCTCTTTTATCGAACGAAATCTTAATGGTAGGAAGTACATCATATTCCTGCAAGAAATATTAGGTCTGTAATTGGAAGAAATACCTTTAGGAACAAGGAACAGAATGTGGTATCAACACGATGAGTGTCCGGCACATTTGTCGCTGATGGCTAGAAATGAGATGCAGAGATAATTCCCAGATCGTTGGATTGGACGCGGAGGAGATGTGTCGTGGCCACACTTGACGCCTCTGGAATTTTTCTTATGGGGATTCGTGAAAAACATCGTTTATAAAGGCGTTCAAACTACGCCTGAAGATATGCGAGAGAGAATTGTCACAGCATGTGCTCCGATAGGTGCCGATGTGATAAGGAATACCATTCAATCCATGATAATAAGGTTGCAGCACTGCACTGATACCAATGGTCATCACTTCGAACACCTTCTGTAAATGGACCTTCATGCCACGTTTGTGACCTTCATTGACCTTCATAGATCTTACTGTTACACATCATTGGATTCGTCTCGGTAGCCGCTATCAGAAAACAAGTACCAAACTACAGCATCCCATAAAAAAAAGAAAAAAAAGATGAGCATATCTCTGAAGCGACCCCACCTAGCAACAAAATAACCAACGTCATACTATGGCTCCGTTGTCCCATGCAACTTTTGTCCCACAAACTTGTCAGCTCCTATCATACTTCCGGATTTATTCTCGGTGGCAATAGTTAGTGACCCAGTATATACAGGGTGGAGAAGAATTGTGCTACGAAATTTTAACCGTGGATAGCTGATGCCAGTAGAAACCAAAACTAGTAATCTTGTGTAGGTCAACAATGCACAATTTTGAAGCTACGGAAACTTGGCGTCACGCGCTCCGATTGGCCGTGGGATTGCCCTGTTACCGGATGCTCTGGACGACGCATGACTGCGAATGCTTTGTCTGCTGGTGTGTCCAAGGCGGCCCGCACCCTCGGTGTGAGACTTCTACTCTGTCGGACTGGGGGCGAATCCGCAGGGGTTGTGACACTTCCACTGTAGTTTCATAAGAAGACTTACCTCGGAAAAACTCGTTAACAGCTGTTAGTTCCCGTACAGAAACTCTTTTACAAATTGTGTCGGCCCTGAGAAGGACCTTTTTTGTAGCTAGGACGTTGTTTACTAAAGGCAGGTGCTCGGACTGGCGACGATCGGATGCGACACGAGCTTGTTAACGTCGAATGGTGTTTTGTCGAACTCTTTCGAAGATTCCTGGCACTGCCCTGTGTGATTTGCGGCATGTTGAATGCGATCCACTAATTCCTCCTCGTTCCTAGGTGGTTCGCGTCCGGATGGGTCAACTAGAAACATGAATAATCCCCTCAGGAAAAATTCCGCTGGCGTGAGGTCTGGTGATCGCGGGTGGCATGTCCTACGAGCGCCTCTGACAATTACCCGGCCGTCGAAGAGTTAATTTAAATACACGCGCACAGCATGACTGTTACGTACGGGCGCCCCATCATGCTGCAACCACAATCGTAGCCGTATGTCCAGGGGAACATCTTCCAGCAGGCCAGGTAGAGTTTCTTGTAAAAACTGAAGGTAATTTGCCTCGGTAAGTCGAGCAGGTAGACGGACCGGCCCAATCAGATGGTCACCCACAATGCATGCCCAAATGTTGAGCTAAAATCGTTCTTGTTGTCCTTGGACGTACGTGACGTGAGGATTTGCCCTTGCCCAGTAATGAACGTCTCGAGTGTTGCAAAGGCCATCCCGATGAAAGGTGTACTCGTCGGTAAACAACACAATGGCTGAGGAGAAGTCGGGATTTCTTGCTACACGTCGCAGAAACCAACGGCAAAACCCTAACTTGTGTTCATAGTCCGCCACAAGATTTAGGTCTTGGACACAGAGGAAAGTAAATGAATGCTGGCCGTCGTTGCTCAAAACCTCCCAGACTAACAGATGAGTGAACCCCTTGTGGTGTCCAACCGCTCGAGTACTTGTCGTAGGTGGTTCCTCGAAGCGCTCGAGAACAGTATCTTCAAATGCTGCATCCCGTCGTGTTCGAGGTCTTCCGGCATCACCATGATATCCCGCTAACGAGCGTGTTTCGCCACGTCGCCTGTGAATTGCTTTAAACGTTTGCGAGTGTGGGTGGCGTCTTGCTGGGTACCGTTCCTCATAACACTGTCGAGCTCCATGCGCATTACTATCGAGTAGTCCATAAACAAAAACCATATCCGGTTGTTCTTCAAACGAATACTGTGCCACCATGCATACTGTATAACTAAACAGCAGGTGACGTGTGTGTGCTCCGAAGTGAAGCTTACATGTGAATGCCTGCAACATGAGGTGGAGACAAACAGCAAGATGTATTCGACACGTGTGACTAGCAGAATGGGGCAGTGACAGGGCGAAGGACGTTCGTATGTGTGTACCGACAACCATAGCGCTTCCTGTCAACCGACGAACGGCAACAGGGCAATTCCACGGCCTATTGGAGTGCGTGGCGCCAAGTTTCACTATTTAAAAATGGTGCATTGTCGACCTACACATCGTTAGTAATTTTGGTTCCTACTGGCATCAGCTATCCAGCCTCAAAATTTCGTGACACAGTTTTTCTCCTACCTGTATATATATACGCTCGCGGGGGCCCTGCACGATACTAGACAGGTTTACGGTGCACTGCGCCGCAGTGAGCTGTATGCTGCTCTGCGGACGGTCGGTATCACTTTGTGAAACACCCTGTAGTTGCTTCTTGCAACGTAATGGGGTGGACAAACAAGGAATCACCTGTTAGCTCTTCCGTCCGCAGACGTATGGAGGAGGGACGTGCGTGACCAAAGTCCGGCGAATTAACTTCTTCTGCGTTTCTCTCTCCACTCCCGCACACTCCACAGTGTTATAACATCAGTGGACAATTTATCTCTATACACCGAAGCCCCAAAGAAACTAGTATAGACATGCATATTCCAATACAGAGCTATGTAAACAGGCAGAATACGGGGCTGCTGTCAGCAACGCCTATATAAGACAAGTGTTTGGCACAGTTGTTAGATCGGTTATTGCTGCTACGTTGGCAGGTTATCAAGATTTAAGTGAGTTTGAACGTGGTCTCATAGTCGGCGCACTAACGATGGGACACAGCGTCTTCGAGGCAGCGATGAGGTGGTGATTTTCCCTTACGACCATCTCACGAATATACCGTGAATATCAGGAATCTGGTAAAACATCAAATCTCCAACACCGCTGCGGCCGGAAAAAGATTCTGCAAGAACGGGACAAACGTCGACTGAAGAAAACCGTTCCACGTGACAGAAGTGTAATGCTTCCACAAAATGCTGTAGATTTCAGTGCTGGGCCATCAACAAGGGTCAGCGTAAGAACCATTCAACGAAACATCATCGATATGGGCTTTCGGGACGTAGGCCTACTCATGTATCCTTGATGACTTCATGACACAGAGCTATACGCCTCGCCTGGACTCGTCAACACCGACATTGGACTATTGATGACTGGAAACAAGTTGCCCGGTCGGGCCAGTCTTGTTTCAAATTGTATCGAGCGGATGGACGTGTACGGGTATTGGGACAACCTCATGAATCAATGGGCCCTGCATGTCAGCAGGGGACTGTTCAAGCTGATGGTGGCTCTATATTGGTGTGGGGCATGGCATTTGGAGTGATATGGGACCCTTGATTCGTCTAGCTACGACTCTGACAGGTGACACGTACGTAAGCATCCTGTCTTATCACCTGCATCTTTTCATGTCCATTGTGCATTCCGACGCCCTTGAGCAATTCCACCATCTCAATGCGACACTCTGCACGTCCAGAATTGATATATAGTGGCTCCAGAACACTCTTCTGAGTTTAAACACTTCCGCTGGCAACCAAACTCCCCAGTCGTGAACATTATTGAGCATATCTGGGATGCCTTGCAACGTGATGTTCGGAAGAGACCTCCACCCCCTCGTACTATTGGGGATTTATGGTCAGCCCTGAAAGATTCGTGATGTCAGTCCCCTCCAGCACTACTTCAGACATTAGTCTAGTCCATGCCACGGGGTGTTGCCCCACTTCTGCGTGTTCTCGGGGGCCCTATACGATATTAGGCAGGTGTACCAGTTTCTTTGGCTCTTCAGTGTAAAAGCTAGCTAAGAAAAATGTGCAGTCATATCCCAGTGTTAAGCATGTATGGACCAATTAATAAGTATTCCGCTGATACACTTTCTTTCCTGAAGAAAAGGAGAGAAACTGCCAACAAACATCTATGGGACGTGTCACAAAGTGAACCGTGCTCTGATTTGAATTTATATTGCCACTTAAATCTGTTCTGGTAGGGTGCCTGAATTATCAGCATAAGTACGAATTAACTATTATACAAAAATAATCACAGAACATTAAAAAATGATAAGAGAATGTCCGTGTGACAACACGTAAACAGAATGACTTGGCATGCCCTGCTAGTGAACTTTGAATAAGAGAAAGTGTGGCTGGAAGATCCACATTTTTAATTCATAATACACGGTTTAGATGACAAATTTTTCATTTGAACTTTATGAGTGGGCTTCTTACTGTAGCAGTAACATGTCTGACCGAAAAACTGAAAGATTTCTTTGACATTCACAGTAATATATTCGAGATATCGGAATCAAAAATGAAGTTTAACTTCGCGTAGCTCTGATTCACAGTCACAAAAACCTTTATAAATGTCGTTATGGACGGCTTTTGATTGTATAATTGTTTATTTGTGAAACACAATATGGCAAATTCGACCTTGTGGCTTCTATCAAGTGGAAACATTTGCAGCTTAGCACATGTCAAAACTTCAAGATCATCTGACATGACATGCAGAGAAGCTGGTTTCACAGCAAAATTTCCTGATTATGACCTCTTGTGTGTATTGCATCCTTTGAACTGCATTTGCAATAAGTTGTTCGTACTCAGCTCTATTTTTGCCTTTAATATCTGTAATATTGTTTGGAAGAAATTATTCTATATTTACTTTTGATTCATATAAAACAGAAGGTGATTTCATCAATAGTGTTGTTTGGTAATTTGTTCCTGTCTACGAATCTGTGTGTGAATTCTTCCTTTAGTGTATTTCTGAGGTATTTCAGTTCGGTTCCGTTTTTCGAACTTTCTCGCATTGAATGGGAAACACCGTGTTAGCAGCTTTTGACAGAATTCGTATTCAACTCTATTATATTTTGTCACGGAACTAGTATATATTTCTGCTTTGAATGGTATTGATTATTGCTACTGAGCACGTTTTGTAGTATTAATGAATAATGCATTCCTTGCAAGTTCGGAAAATGCAGCAGTAGTTACGCAAGTGTGTTCACACATTATTAAAAGGTACTCCAAATAATACATTTCACCAGTAATCAATAAATACTACAATTATCCTCCCACTCCAATGAAGATTTAAATGCGAATGATACACACTCTCTTGCTTTCTTCATTAGATTACAAATGAAATATGTATAACTAGAGCTTACCAACTTCTGTAGCATTAAATACGGTCGAAGTACTATCACATGATGCCATACAAGCCTATGTACTGGTACACACTACGATGTGAAATATTTTTGCTGCATAATATTACCTATCACAATAAGTACGTACTCCAGTCATTAATCCCACGAAGCAAACTCAGGGGCAAGAAACAACACCATTCAAACCACAAATAAAATCTCATTCGGTGGAAGAATATACAGCAATAAAGGTGAATATTAGTTGCGTCAAAATCTGCTAACATGGAATTCTCCATTAAATGCCACAAAGTACGAACAACAAATGCGAACTAAAATAAACTATAATACGGAAAATATACTTGAAACAAGTTTAAGAAGAGCTCTTCATACATGGATTCTTAGAGAAGAATGTGCACAGAACATTATCAGACGAAACCACCTTTTGTTCTACGGCATATGGAACAGAAAGAGGTATGGAATCATTTCACAATATTACGAATGCAAACAACAATGAAGCAGATTACTTGCAATATATCCATAATTCAATTCAAAGAGTGCATCACACATCACAATTCCATGAAACCACCATCTGTTCCGTCGAACGGAACCAAAAGAAATATGGAAGACTATAAATCAAAATCATCCAAGATGACTCAGTGATAAACTTGCAGCGATCCAAGTGGCCTGGCAGCAAGGCAAGTAAAAAAAAAAAAAAAAAAAAAATAAAGAACCACTATGGACTTAAAATCTGAGGTCATCATTCCCCTAGAACGTAGAACTACTTCAACCTAACTACATCATACACATCCATCCCCGAGGCAGAATTCGAACCTGCTACGGTAGCGGTCGCGTGGTTCCAGACTGAAGCGCCTACAACCGCTCGGCCACAACGGCTACCGGAAGTCGCTATGAACGTTTCACCCCCCGTGAAAAATACCAGTCTCTCTCATACAAGAGCACACAGATATCCTTCGAGCGTCTCAGAAGGTGTATATCTGGTACCAGGCGACCATGTGACCCTCCACCGCTGAGATGTGTCTGCGGCTGTCAGTCGTATGGAATCAGCCACAATAACAGGAGTCGACGTGGAGAAGTGGAAGAATGGCAAAAACGAGCTATGGCGTTGGGACATGCCCATTACCACACTGTGAATTAAGGTGTCCGCTTCTTTCGTATACCAATGTGTCTTCAAGGAATCGTGTACCCTTCGAAGCCATGTAACACGGCTTAAAAAAAAGAATCGTATGAGTTAAAAAATGAAAGCTGCACCAGTTACTTTCTTTTTCTGCTGCTTAGCACAGCGCGTTTCGAGAATTTATTCTCATTTTCAAGTGCATGTGTGTATTTGTTTACCGTAAATATGTTTGGCGATGTTTTTTGCATGTGTGTCTTTTCGAAGTTAGACATCAATCGGAAAACCGGACAAAATGTATTTTTGAGGGTTTTTTAAATGCTAATATTAGAAATGGTATTTTTGTTGTTTGTTTACTTACAGGTATTCTACGTCCTCTGTTATACAGGGTATCACACACACGCAAACCATCACGCTGTTTCTTTACAAAACATGGTACAAAAATATTCTGACACCACAGTTACACAAAGAGTTTGTATACAGTCCGAGATGTTACAGTGTTTTCGATTGCAACTCTGTGTGCGAACTCTTTGTGAAGCCATAGTGCCAGAATATCTTTTTAGGTTGTTTTGTAAACGAACAGTGTAACTGATGATTTGAGTGTGTATGATATTCTGTATAATGGAGGAGGCACAATATCTGTAGGTAAACAAAAAAAAAACTCCATTTCTGATAATAGCATTTAAAACACACTCAAAAATTCATCTGGTCCGATTTTCCGACTGCAGCCTAACTTCGAGAAGACGCAAGAGAGGAAGAATAGCACACATGAAAGCATCACCAAACACATTCATGTAAACAAATGAACTTGAAAATGAGAATAAATTCTCCAAAACGTGTTCCGATGAACAGCAAAAAATAACTGGTGCAGTTTTCATTGTTTAAATCCTAAATGACACGGTTTCAGGCTTTCCCAAAACGTCTAATGTGAGGAATGGAATGAAGAGACTCCTAACCAATACTAGAGTTGAATATCACACCTTGCCAGTGAAAATCGATTTCGAAGCCCACAGGGACCGCTTCGTGTTCACTGTCGTTGTCACAAGGCAAAAATGACTGCGAGTTAATCTTTGTGTGTGCCAAAACGTCACCGCTGTTGCCTTAAGGCTGTGATGCTTGAGGATCAAACAGAGTGCGTAGCCAACCATCCGTACACAGAGCAGCTTTCGATGTCAGTGGGCCAGAACACTCCCAGACAGCGACATCGACGTAACAGCTTACGTGAGCACCATTAACAGCATGTTCCCCATCATTACAAGCTGACTTCAGACGTCATATGTTCGTAATCGAGATACACTTGTTTTGTTGTTCTCTACCACATGTGTTCATTTGAATGAATCGTTTCGGAATACCATGCATACAGTGAGAAACATGTTCTTGATATTTCGGCGAGAAGTAGTCCACAAGCTTCTCCAATCGCATATCAAGCTAAAGTGGGTCAATAATGAAAACATGCTGCAAAACCTTTCAAATCTTGGGAATGCTGATTACTACCTTTCTCCCGCTATACCAAACACCCCATACGTGTTCCACGGAATTAAGCTAGGCTTATCTAATGTGTCTGTCAAGTCTGATAAAGGGTGCACGAGTGGTCACCAAATCAGCAGTGTATGTACGCCTGCAACCCTATGAATCTGACTGTACTTGCCATTGAAGACGAGAGACACCACTGAGAAGAAGAAAGGACAAAATTGGTCACCGACATTGTTGAAATTAGACTTCTGGTTCACGTTTATGGAAAATTGAGTGTGTGGGCTCGAGTCATGGTACGAAAACACCCTCAAAACATCAGTCAACAAGGCTCCACCCTTAACAAACCCCTACACAATCGCCTCACTGAGCCGCCAGTGCGGTCGACGCCACGCATCGTCTGAAAAGAAAGAAAATCACCCCTCACCTCGTCAGATACTATCCAATTTCTGTGTTGTTTGGACGAACTGAGGCCGCTGTGCCAGAGTGAGAAGTGATATTTTTCTAGGAAACGTAATACAAATGTCCGTTAGATGCTGTTCCATTCGCAGTGGCTCTGAGGACATTAGTCCCCTAGAACTTAGAACTAGTTAAACCTAACTAACCTAAGGACATCACAAACATCCATGCCCGAGGCAGGATTCGAACCTGCGACCGTAGCGGTCTTGCGGTTCCAGACTGCAGCGCCTTTAACCGCACGGCCACTTCGGCCGGCTCCATTCGCAGTCTTCGTTCGGAAATTAGTTGAGGCAGACATGAATTAACTGCCAGCAGCTTGCCTGTCGGCTTTGAGATCGACTGTCATTGACAAGGAGTGATACGCAACTCCAGTATGTGGAGTATGGATCTGTGAATGCAAATGGACAAGCTGCAGTAAGAGAGTATCGACAGTGCTTTTCCAGCCGACCGGTTCCATACCGTCAACCTTTCGGACGTCTACATCGCCCGCTTCGTGGAACAGGCACTTTCTGTGCTAGTACGCATGAGACAGGTCGGAATCGAACAGTGAAAAGTCCCGAAATGGAAAACGAGATTCCACGACACGTTGAAGACACTCCATTTACAAGCACACGAACATCTTTTGCACCACACATAGCCTTGTGTGGAACGTGTTACATGATCAGCAGCTTCATCCATAGAATCTTCAATGCGTGGCAGCATTAGCAACTGAAGAGTTTCTCCACAGCGTGCAGTTCGCACAGCGGATTCACAACAGATTGCCCTGCACCCCTAATTTCCTGTGGAGGTCCTGTTTACCTGTGAAGACTGTTTCAGTATCGACAGTTCTCATCCACTGACACATGTGAATCTACGCGGTACTCCTCCTCGTACTCGTCAAGTGCGATTCTGTGTTAATGTGTGGACCGGCTTTCTCGGTGATAGGTTGTTTGGACCATACGTTCTTCCATTGCGCCTCAACTATCGGAGACGTCATAGCTTCTTGAACGTGTGTTTTCGGAGCTGCTGGAGGATGTACCTCTGGATATTATACAAAGTATGAACACTACTGGCCATTAAAATTGCTACACTAAGAAGAAATGCAGATGATAAACCGGTATTCATAGGACAAATATATTACATTAGAACTGACATGTGATTACATTTTCACGCAATTTGGGTGCATAGATCCTGAGAAATCAGTACCCAGAACAACCACCTCTGGCCGTAATAACGGCCTTGATACGCCTGGGCATTGGGTCAAACAGAGCTTGCATGGCGTGTACAGGTACAGCTGCCCATGCAGCTTCAACACGATACCACAGTTCATCAGGAGTAGTGACTGGCGTATTGTGACGAGCCAGTTGCTCGGCCACCATTGACCAGACCTGGAGAATGTGCTGGCCAGGACAGCAGTCTAACATTTTCCGTATCCAGAAAGGCCCGTCCAGGACCTGCAACATGCGGTCGTGCATTATCCTGTTGAAATGTAGGGTATCACAGGGATCGAATGAAGGGTAATGCCACGGGTCGCAACACATCTGAAATGTAACGTCCACTGTTCAAAGTGTCGTCAATGCGAACAAGAGGTGACCAAGACGTGTAACCAGTGGCACCCCGTACCATCACGCCGGGTGATACGCCAGTATGGCGATGGCGAATACACGCTTCGAATGGGCGTTCACCATGATGTCGCCAAACACGGATGCGACCATCATGACGTAAACAGAACCTGGATCCATCCGAAAAAAAGATGTTTTGCCATTCGTGCACCCAGGTTCGTCGTCGAGTATACCATCGCAGGCGCTCCTGTCTATGATCCACCGTCGAGGGTAACCGCAGCCATGGTCTCCGAGCTGATAGGCCATGCTGCTGCAAACGTCGTCGAACTGTCCGTGCAGATGGTTGTTGTCTTGCAAACGTCCCCATCTGTTTACTCAGGGATCGAGACGTGGTGGCACGATCCGTTACAGCCATGCGGATAAGATGCCTATCATATCGACTGCTAGTGATACGAGGCCGTTGGGATCCAGCACGGCGTTCCGTATTACTCTCCTGAACCCAACGATTCCATATTCTGCTAACAGTCATTGGATCTCGACCAACGCGAGCAGCAATGTCAGCGATACGATAAACCGCAATCCCGATAGGCTACAATCCGACCTATATGAAAGTCGGAAACGTGATGGTACGCATTTCTCCTCCTTACACGAGGCATCACAACAACGTTTCACCAGGCAACGCCGGTCAACTGCTGTTTGTGTATGAGAAACCGGTTGGAAACTTTCCTCATGTCAGCACGTTGTAGGTGTCGCCACCGGCGCCAACCTTGTGTGAATGCTCTGGAAAGCTAATCATTTGCATATCACATCATCTTCTTCCTGTCGGTTAAATTTCGCGTCAGTAGCACGTCATCTTCGTGGTGTAGCAATTTTAATGGCCGGTAGTGTAACTGAAGCACGATGGAGTGCCTCTCCATTTCAGCACTGCTGTGAAGAATCATCTGAGAGCCACCTTTAGGAAGCTACGGATCAGCCGAAGTGGCTCTCCGGACTCACAGCCCTGGTCACCTGACCTCAAGTGTCAGGATTTCTTTCTTCTGGTGCGTATGAAGCAGCTTGCGTATGAAAACGTGGTGGAAAGACAACAAGACTTTGTTGCTAGAATTGTCGTCGCTGCTGATACCATTGCGGACATGCCAGGAATCTTTCAACGGACATGACAGTCAATGATCTGATGATTTACTTCGTGCATACAGACCGATGGTCGCGCCTTCGAGCAGTTCATGGGAAATCGTCTACTGGAAGTAGCATGCTACATTAATTTCTGTATAGATCGTTCATAGCGTCAGATACTGCCTCCAGGGATCATATATGCCATAAGTAAATATACTATTCTTGATGTTCTCTGTCTCCTATCTTAATTTGAACGAATAATTACTGAACATCCAGAGAAGAACCTACTGCACTTTAAAGCTATGTATATCTCAGTGTTAAATGCACCTATTAAAACTAAACTTATTGATATGTTGTCTGTTTGTAGATGTCTGTTTTTATTAGTCATCTTTATGACAGACACAGCAGAACTTTCTTCTCTTCAGGTCATATATTCGTAAAACGTGTCTGGTTTTTCCAGTAACCGACAGAAACCTTGCAGTACCCGCGATGTTCCTTTCGAAATATAGCTCACTGAAATCCATTCAGAGTATTTTTAATAGCAAAAGCCGTAATGTAGTATGCTTCTCCAACCACAGAGGCGTCCTAGAATCCAACTCCTCCAAGGACGTGAGAATCTTAGGTCCGTGATAGAACGGACTCCAACCTAACCTAAGCTAAGCTATCGACCTTGATCCCACCAAAAACTGACGAATTCCGGACGTACTATGAATCTGTGAACGTAGCTGTCGGCCAATATGATCGCGTGACAGTTGTCGGTGCCACTGTGGACGTGCCTTCAGGTACACACCCAATGATAGTATGTAGAGTTACGCTCCATCAAAACTATAATGCGGGAGTTTTGGTAAACTACATGAATGACGCAGTAAATGGTAGGATTACTGGTAATATTAGTAGCTTTGGCAGGGAAAGAAACATAAATGAAATTGTAAGCGAGAAACTGGAAGCCGATGACTTCTTTTTGTTTATAGCCATGTTGCAGTGAAATACCGAAATCTGGAGAATGTCGACTTTTACCGGTGAATGTCAACATTCACATAGTCGCTTAGTGTATGTCCGAAATATTTGCTAAATACCCTTATTTCTGACTTACACCGGTAAATGTTGACATTCGCCATGCACTAATGGTGAATATAGAATATGTTGGAGATCTATATTTTCTTCTCCGTAATTCAGTCGCTACAAAACGTCACAAGGGTGACGTAACTTTTTCACCTCTCTTTCTGAAAGGAATGACCAAGAATTTAAAATACACAGTACATTCTACATGAGAAAAGAAAATAATAGTTATAAAAAACATTTGCTTACTGATGTGATTCAAATCTTATTTATTTCAAGAACTTAAACTATTATGACGCTTTGAGTTGCACAAGAGTCCCTTGCTTTTACAACTGCATTTATTTGTGGAACACTTCCTTTTGCAACGACAGCGTGTGTAGCCTTATCCCCCGCTTCTCGAATTAGCTGTAGCTGCTTCTCTCAGCGACATGTCTTGAAAAGAAATCATATCTACGGAAAGTAACTTTTCTTTGCAAATTACGAAATGATTACGTGTGTAAAGCTGCTGAGGCTACCATTTTTATTTCCCAGTTTATAGAAGTCGGAGTCTTCTATTCCAACAACAACCGCTAACACATTTCGGCTATCTGTACGACCACGGTCGACATCAGTGACTTGTATTCGTACACTATCACCAATTTCAGCAGGAGGAAATTGTTTTTGTGAGGTTTGTAACATCTTTGTTGCTTGCAGTAGAAGATTTTCTTTCGCGGCCGCTCTTTTTGTAGAAATCAACTCGTGTTTTTAGGTTGTAGGCCCTCTTCAGTATTTCTCTTTGGAATATGGTTTTCGGTATGACCACCGCTCAAATTTTTTTATAAGCATTAACAGTTTCTTCATGCTGTTCTTCGGTTTCAGAAGTATTGGCAATTTCTTTGAGTTATTCTTCAGTTTCAGTATTTGCGATTTGTTCGCCAGGCAAAAATGACGATGCTATGCCTCTTTTTGCTTTAACGCCAAACATGGCTTAATGATGACTTTGGCGTATTCCTTCATGGTATGTAGTGTTCTTGGCAAATTGAACAAAGGATAAACCATCTGACCATTAAAATGTAGCGTTATCGTTCATGCATGCAGTTGGCATATTCTATATATCCCTATTGGCCTTTTCAACTGAGCCTTGTGTTTGACTGTGACGAGGCTTTCCATGAACTATTTTAACGCGCACCAAATGTTAAAAATATTGAAAGAGCGTGATGCGCTACTTCTTCAGCTCTTTTAGTTTTCAAAGGGACACGGCTGGACAAACTTAGTTAAATGATCTTGATACACCATTATGAACTTATATTCGCCATCTCTGTTCGACTGCAGATCTATCAGATCAACTTGACATCTTGAGTTTAATTCAAAACTAACCACTGGCTTCACAACAGTACCTTTCTTATGTGCACTGTGTTTCATTTGACACTGCTTGCATAAATTTAAATACAACATTACAACTTCATATGTAATATTTTTGTATTTAACTTGCAACTCTTTAAGCATACGTGTTCTTCCTTCGTGGCCTATTCTGATGTGAGTTTCATATAGTATACTGTACAATTCTCCATTGGTAACATAATTCTGTATGTTCGTTTCACCTGGTTTTAATGATACAATTACCTTCTCTTCATCATTAATTTTTAAAACATCAAAACGTTTTAATTGTCTGTTATACGAAGGTGTGTTGCATTTAAGTTTAGCAGAAACCACTTCAGAAAGTACTTTAGAATACTTTTCTTGAGAAAAATAGAAACAATTGTCTTCTCGTCTACCCGCAATTAATGCATTAAACTGTTCATGAAAAATTCACGATTTACTGCAGTATGCATTTAGTATAAATTAGGGTATCGGAAAAAATTAAGAAAACGTTGCTGGCGTTACCAAAGCTTGCATAAGACTGACAAAGCAGATTGACTCCGATCAGAACAAAGGATTTGGCGGGAGAGAGCCAGTCACTTGTTTTTTGACTCTTCTGTTTCGGACGTCCACCAGAGCATATCTGCGATTGTCGGGAGAGGGTCCGAATGTACAACAATACACTGAAATATTCGATCTTTCACCGACGTATTTGGTATCTGTTGACATTCGCCGGTGGAAGTAGAAATTCTCCAATTTCGGTCATTCACGGTAACAGCTACACATCATTCAGTACTAGTCCAGTGTGTATTTTAGATCCTTAAAGAATAGATAAATAGCGTTTTATAAGTACTAAAAATTAGCTGCTCGCATAAATTCTGTGCTTTTATGCAGCTGAAGCAATTTCCTTTTGATGTAAATTCAGGTTTCATATACGAACATGAAAAATATATACAGAATTATTGTAGCTATGTTGTTCTCAATAAAAAGTTCCTCATAATGATCGAAGGCAAGAGTTTCCTGTTGTTATTCACAAATGCGAAAGTTGTTTATGAACAACAGAGACATGTTTCACATAATTTCGACATGAAGTTTGATATATTTTTGTCCTGCAATTTTTATTTCACCTTTTTGTTGAGGAAACTGAGTTTTCTATTTCTATGTGATAAAACAGTATTGTTTTCTGTATTTCTACTAGAACATGTCCTTGTTTCACGTTGCATATCGACAGTTTTCGAATAAAACCTGAATTAAAGACCATTCCTTTTCCCCTATAAATACTGTTTACCTTTAGATTCAAATGGTTCAAATGGCTCTAAGCACAATGGGACTTAACATCTGAGGTCATGAGTCCCCTAGACCTAGAACTACTTAAACCTAACTACCCTAAGGACATCACAAACATCCATGCCCGAGGCAGGATTCGAACCTGCGACTGTAGCAGCCGCGTGGTTTCGGACTGAAGGGCCTAGAACCGCTCGGCCACAGCGGCCGGCTACCTTTAAGTACCATAACAGACAAGAGCATAACTACATAGAGCAAGAATTTTCTGTTGGTTACCTGGATCTTAACATATCCTCACTCATTTTCTGGACAGTTCATTACTTCCGGGTTTTAGAGGGAACTAGTAAGCCACTGACTCCATGCTTAACCCTCGAGTGGGCGCGTCGTTTTTCATAACACGATATGGCGCACAGCGCACTTCGTACACATGTAGAGAATGGCTGTCTTTATGTTACCACAGTAAATATGTAAGGGCAAAAATGACAGTATAATTTTAGTTTAATTAAACAACAATAACATCAACTTACATTAGACTATATGAGGAAAAGCAGTGTTTGATTAAACAATAATGAAATAAACTTTCTTTGTATCACTCTGTTGCCATGAACAGGTTATCTCACAGTAATGAAACACTCAAAGCGTTAAACAGCGCAGTAGCGTCAGATCCGAGCCAGTCACTTATTCGATTACTAATTATTTCGTAGAAAATGGCCTCATTGTGAAATTCTGCTGCTGGCTCATAGTGCTGTATCACTGCTACTCACTTCGACGTGTGACAACGGAGCTTATAACTGTGAGAGCTAAAGCAATATCGAAGGACTAATATATAAGGGCTGGCAATTATGAAATAACAATGGATCGTCGTAAAACAATTGTATCTGTTAATAAAATATTCCAGGTTTTCAAGCCACGTGAAGTGGTTACCTGTCCACTACCTTTCAGCTTTTATTTGTGGCTGGCGCACTTTCCACTTAGTTGCGCTCACTGGAGAGTTAAAGAATGCGATCGTTATGTGGGGTAATGCCTGATAGGTATGCAACACACCTAATGTACAGGCAATGCTGGTACAACCTTAACTGACGGAAGCTACTACGAGGGCAGTTCAATAAGTAATGCAACACTTTTTTTTTCTGAAACAGGGGTTGTTTTATTCAGCATTGGAATACACCAGGTTATTCCCCAATCTTTTAGCTACACAACACTATTTTTCAACGTAATCTCCATTCAATGCTACGGTCTTACGCCACCTTGAAATGAGGGCCTGTATGCCTGCACGGTACCATTCCACTGGTCGATGTCGGAGCCAACGTCGTACTGCATCAATAACTTCTTCATCATCCGTGTAGTGCCTCCCACGGATTGCGTCCTTCATTGGGCCAAACATATGGAAATCCGACGGTGCGAGATCGGGGCTGTAGGGTGCATGAGGAAGAACAGTCCACTGAAGTTTTGTGAGCTCCTCTCGGGTGCGAAGACTTGTGTGAGGTCTTGCGTTGTCATGAAGAATAAGTTCGTTCTGATTTTTGTGCCTACGAACACGCTGAAGTCGTTTCTTCAATTTCTGAAGAGTAGCACAATACACTTCAGAGTTGATCATTTGACCATGGGGAAGGACATCGAACAGAATAACCCCTTCAGCGTCCCAGAAGACTGTAACCATGACTTTACCGGCTGAGGGTATGGCTTTAAACTTTTTTTTGGTAGGGGAGTGGGTGTGGCGCCACTCCATTGATTACCGTTTTGTTTCAGGTTCGAAGTGATGAACCCATGTTTCATCGCCTGTAACAATCTTTGACAAGAAATTGTCACCCTCAGCCACATGACGAGCAAGCAATTCCGCACAGATGGTTCTCCTTCGCTCTTTATGGTGTTCGGTTAGACAACGAGGGACCCAGCGGGAACAAACGTTTGAATATCCCAACTGGTGAACAATTGTGACAGCACTACCAACAGAGATGTCCAGTTGAGCACTGAGTTGTTTGATGGTGATCCGTCGATCATCTCGAACGAGTGTGTTCGCACGCTCCGCCATTGCAGGAGTCACAGCTGTGCACGGCCGGCCCGCACGCGGAAGATCAGACAGTCTTGCTCGACCTTGCGGCGATGATGACACACGCTTTGCCCTACGACTCACCGTGCTTTTGTCTACTGGCAGATCACCGTAGACATTCTGCAAGCGCCTATGAATATCTGAGATGCCCTGGTTTTCCGCCAAAAGAAACTCGATCACTGCCTGTTGTTTGCAACGCACATCCGTTACAGACGCCATTTAACACCTCCGTACAGCGCTGCCACCTGTCGGAAGTCAATGAAACTATACGAGACGAAGCGGGAATGTTTGAAAATATTCCACAAGAAATTTCCGGTTTTTTCAACCAAAATTGGCCGAGAAAAAAAATGTGTTGCATTACTTATTGAACTGCCCTCGTATTAAAATTACCGTGGTCCAAGCTTACTTATGGCAGACTAAGGTAAGCTACGGTAGTCTTACAACGCTAGTAGGTAGACAGGTTTCCGGCAGGGGAACGAGGCAGGGCTGCTGGAGGGTATCGACAGACAGAGGCAGCCGGCGGGAGAGTAGACACAGGAGCTGCATCTGGCGCGGACACCTTTCCTCAGCACCAGAGAGTGGCGGCGGCGCAGCAGAGCACAGTGGAAGCAGAACGCTAACGACCGGCCGACCGCCACGCGGGCCATCCGCGCCTCGCCTGCGAGCGACAAGCGGGGGACTCGGATTTATGTCCCCATTGTGGGTCGGACTCATTACCTCTTCCTGCTGGCCTGCTCCGCGCACGATCTCGTTCCTTATATCTCCGCGGCGAGCGGCCGATGCAGGTTATTACGCGCACCGGCTTCATCAAAATTCCGACTCTTTAGGAATCAATTTAGCATCGTGCGTGATTAGCGGCAGGTAGGGTAATTGATTCGTGGCCGGTGTTTCCCGTGCGCGCTCAGAACTGGTTGTCATTAGGCAGGCCTCGGGTGTGGCAACGCAGCCCCCGCAGCACCGACGCTCATTAGCAGACTGCCCGGTGGGGGGTGGAGAGGGGTGCGGGGGTACAGGCGCAGGCACGCCGATGCGGCTCTGCCCTCCTCAGCGCCACGCAATCTACTAACTAGGCGTCTCTCGCTGCAGGCACTGCATGCACAAATGAGACTTATAAAGCAGCAGCTTTACTTCGGCAAACGAGACTGCTACCTGAAGTACAGGACGCATCGTAATTAACAGTGAAAACGGACGCACGTGAAAGAATACAATAACAGATGCCTAAACAGTCCAGTACAGTCGGTCGGGGTGGCCGAGCTGTTCTAGGGGCTACAGCCTGGAACCGTGCGACCGCTACGGTAGCAGGTTCGAATCCTGCCTCGGGCATGGATGTGTGCGATGTCATTATGTTAGTTAGGTTTAAGTAGTTCCAAGTTCTAGAGGGACTGATGACCTCAGAAGTTAAGTCACATAGTGCTCAGAGACATTTGAACAAAGTCCAGTACACATGGGTGCGCAATAGAGCAGTTTGTGATACGACTGCGGATGTACGATTATTAGCCATCGCTGACTTCCGTATGATGTGCATTGTCCTCATTAGTATAAATGATTTTGCAGTGTGAGTCCCTACCTCAATCGCCTCAAAATTTCACCTGTGATAATGGAAGATCTCTAATGTAGCAGTATGCTTCAAGATGGATAGATTGATCACGGTTAGTGTCTCATCACCCATTCACGAAGAGAGGTGTTCCATATTTATTGCTTACGACTTTTACTTCGTACACAGCGGCAAGGAGAGGTGGGCTACAGACCAGTGTGGCAACTGTCATCGTAGGAAGGTTGGACAGGAGCAGAAATGATCAGTGAACAAGTTAAAACAACAAACAAAAGATTTACTTAACTTTTATTTCTTCAAATGTACGACGACTCATCACAAGTAATACAGCAAGAAACTGAGTCCAGCTCATACAACAGCAACAACGTCCGCCCCCTGTAGCTGTGTGGTCAGCGCGACAGAATGTCAATCCTAAGGGCCTGGATTCGATTCCCGGCCGGGTCGGAGATATCCTCTACTCAGATACTGGGTGTTGTGTCGTCCTAATTATCATCATTTCATCGCCATCGACGCACAAGTCGCCGAAGTGGCGTCAAATCGAAAGACTTGCACCCAGTGAACGGTCTATCTGATGGGAGGCCCTAGTCACATGACATTTACATTTTTAACAGCAACAACGGTGAGGTTCCCTAAGTAAGTATGAGCAATGGTGTTGTAGCAAAGATACTCCAAGTGCAAGAGGGGTAAGCGGCTGCCACTGGCCTTCCTATACAACTACAGAAGGCGCTCATACTCCAGGACCGCTGTAGACGTGGCTCAGTGGGCATGCACCATTGGGTCCACCGAATTCCACATGACTGCTATCATCATCAGATGGAAACTTGCGATTCCTTTACTATGACATCCACGGGGTGGCATCAACATTTGATAACACAATATTCAATTTCATTACACCATATTCACCTTACTTGTCCCCTTTATCTACTATAGACCGCTTTCGAACCCGTTTCGTGGAGTTTGTTTCACCCACCACAGGACCGGTGTTCAAAGTTCTCAAGGTTCTCTGAAATGATGTCCACACAGAGGTTCCTTTATAGCCAATAGTATGTGGTAATCAGAGGCAGCCATGTCAGGGGAATATGGTGGATGTGACAGTACCTGTAACCCCATTTGAAGGATGACAACCATAGTTCTCTGCCTTGTATGGGAACGAGCGTTGTCGTGTTGCAAGGATATTTTTTGTGATGGTGCACACCCTTCACACACTGTTAACAATTTCCTGTAAATATCTGCACTGTTTACACATTTCTTCTCCAGAAACCACATTGTCAGCATATCTTCATGATTACACCCAGTGTTGTATGCTCATGTAATGACAGCAGTTGCGAAAATGGGCTGCACTGTGCCGGGATTACGCTTCTAGTGTTTGTAGTGCCACCATGGTTAGACAATAGCACCACACAGGACCAACGGCAGTGATGAGTTAAACGGTGCACCATGAATTGTGTGATAAAATAAGGTATTAATAACATGGAATGCCCCGCATCCATCCCGAAACGTTTCACTAGAGGCACGAGTCTCCAAGATCATCTGACCATAGTGCTTTGAAATTTTTGTGGCTGTGGTCGAGTCAAAAATGAAATTCAACCTACTGACCTTGGATAATGTGGCCACTGCCCTGAAGTAGCCCTGCATCTGTCATTGCTTCAGTAAATGCCAGCTGTGACCTGAAGTGATACCCTATGACTTTCCACACCATTATACCTAGAGTAAGAATGATGTATCTCTCCAAAACTGAGGACGAAAGAAACCTGTCCATAGGTGACCACCATACTCCCAACGGTGGACGTCTGGGGTAGAGCAGGACCTCGATTCATCGCTGAATGCAATACAGCGCCACGTTTAAGCACTACAAGCAAGCCGATCACAGCATCTCTCCCAATGCAACCGTTTGTGTTGTTGTGTTCACTGGAGTTTATGTATGGAACGGTAGTTCCGTAGTCAGTCTACGGCTAGTCTCCCACCAATGCTCCCACAGAATACTGCACAGAGTCCATGATTTGTTCTTGGTTAGCAGTCACAGATGTGATGGTATTACGACGTGCTGTGTGCAGAACACGGTGATCTTCACTTTTGGTGGACAAACATGTTTCACCGGAAACTTGACAAAGAGTGTGAGTGCCCGCACATTCCCATGTAGTCAGTGTCGCGCCACTGTCACATCTGAATGCTCCAGAAATCTGTAGATTGCACGATTCGACTAGTCATCCAAATGGAGACCCACAATGAGGCACCTTTCAAACCCTGTCAAGTGCTAATAAACCTCTCGCACATAGATATGCGTCATCTGTGTGTTGTTCAGAGTGATCACTCAAAATCTGACGTTGTGCACGCCACTTGTATAACCTACCAGGTCTGGTAACGGCACTGAACACGAACAACACTAATGCACGTCGACGGTCGTTGTATCTGTCACAGAAAATTCCAACTCTAATTACACTGAAGCGCCAAAGAAACGGGTATAGGCATGCGTATTAAAATACAGAGATATATAAACAGGCAGAATACAGCGCTGCGGTCGGCAACGCCTATATAAAATAACTAATGTCTGGCGCAGCTATTAGGCTACTGTTTCTACACTGCTGGCCACCGTAAATGCAACACCAAGAAAGACAAGAGGTAGCACAACAAGATTTATTTTGTAGATAACATGTTGACCAAGTATCAAATTATTACGTTTACAGACGTCTGTGACATGTGGTTCCTGCCAGAATCAGTAGCCAGAGTAGCCGCCATTGTTGGAGATCACCGCTGCCACACGTCTCGGCATTGAGTCAAAGAGACGTTGGATGTGTTCCTGGGGTACAGCAGCCCAAGCAGCTTCCACACGTTGCCAAAGATCATCTGGTGTGGCAGCTGGGGATGTAATCTGGGTCACTCGTTGAGCAACCATGGACCACATGTTTTCTATCGGCGAAAGATCCGGAGAGCGAGCCGGCCAGGGAAGCAATTCAATCTGGTTATTGACGAAGAACCTTCGGACAATGCGTGCCACGTGTGGTCGCGCATTATCCTGTTGAAATATGGCTGTGGCCGAGCCCTGAAGGTAAGGAAGGACAACTGGCTCCAGCACCTCGGATATGTATCGCCGGCTATTTAAAGTACCGGCAATGCGTACTAGAGGCGTGCGAGAGTAATATCCAATACCGCCCCATACCATAATACCCGGTGCAAGACCAGTGTAGCCGTGCATAATGCAGCTGTCCAGCATCCGCTATCCACGGTGTCTCCACACTCGAATCCAACCATCGTGGTGCTGCAGACAGAAGCGTGCCTCGTCAGTAAAGACAACGTCATTCCATTCTGCCGTCCACATCCGTCTGTCATCACACCATTGGCGACGGAGACGTCTTTGGTTCTGCGTCAATGGTAGACGAAGCAATGGACGTCTTGCGGACAGACCACTCTGCTGTAAACGGCGTCGAATGGTACGCGCAGACACTGGATGATGCGTTACAGACGCAATGTGCTGTGCTATGGTTCGGGATGTCACTGAGCGATCCGTCACTGCCATGCGCACAATTTGCCTATCACCACGTGCAGTGGTGTACCGAGGTGAATGCGATCGACCACGTCGGTCCGTCGTACCCTTCTGCATCCAACGGTCACATATCCGCATTACAGTTGTTTGGTTTCGTCCAACACGACTAGCGATTTCTCTGTATGATAATCCACAATCTCGGTAAGCCACTATCCTTCCTCTGTCGAACTCGGATACTCGATCAAAAGATGTTCGCTGTTGTCTACGAGGCATAACTGATCGTCTTATGAAACAACCACGTGCCGAACGTACACTCGTCGAAATCGCCAAGCCTTAAATGGCGCTATGAAGTGGCGCCACAGGCGCGCGTGATGTGCGTCTGCGCTGAAATTCAAATCAGTTGCATATCTCATCACTGCAAACCCATGGTGTAAATTTCACTTGATTCGGATGCATCCTTCAGGGTGTTGCATTTACGGTGGCTAGCAGTGTATAATGGCAGTTTATTAAGATTTAAGTGAATTTCAACGTGGTATTATAGTCGGCGCACGAGCAATGGGACACGGCATCTCCGAGGTAGCGACGAAGTGGGGATTTTCCCGTACGACCATTTCACTAGTATACCGTGCGTATCAGAAATCCGGTAAAACATCAGATCCCCAACGTCGCTGAGGCCGAAAAAGATCCTGCAAGAATGGAACCAACGGCGACTGGAAAGAATCGTTGAACTTAACGGAAGTGCGACCCTTTCGCAAATTGCTGCAGATTTCAATGCTGAGCCATCACCAAGCGTCAGTGTGCGAACCTTTCAACGAAACATCATCGATATGGCCTTCCGGAGCCGAAGGCCCACTCGTGTACCCTTGATGACACAAAGCTTTATGCCTCGCCTGGGCTCGTCAACACTAACATTGGACTCTTCCTGACTGGAAACATGTTGCCTGTTCAGACGAGTCTTGTTTCAAATTGTATCGAGAGGATGGACGTGTACGAATATGGAGACAACCGCATGAAACGATGGACCCTGCATGTTAGCAGGGTACTGTTCAAGCTGGTGGAGGATCAGTACTGGTGTGGAGGGTGTGCAGTTAAAGTGATTGGGACCCCTGGTACCTCTACATACGGCTCTGACAGGTGACACGTGCGTAAGCATCCTGTCTGACCACCTGCAACCACTCATGTCCATTGTGCATTCAGACGGACTTGGTAAATTCCAGCAGGCCAATACAACAGCCCATATTTCCAAAATTGCTACAGAGTGGCTCCAGGAACACTCTTCTGCGTTTAAACACTTGTGCTGACCATCAAACTTCCCAGACATGAATATTTTTGAGCATATCTGGGATGCCTTGCAACGTGTTGTTCAGAAGAGATCTCCACACTCTCGTATTCTTACGGATTTATGGACAGCCCTGCAGGATTCATGGAGTCAGTTTCCTCCAGCACTACATCAGATATTAGTCGACTCCTTACCATATCGTGTTGCCTTACTTCTGTATGCTCGGGGGGCCCTACACGATATTAGTCAGATGTACCATTTTCTTTGCCTCTTTACTGTATTTACTCACCAGCCAATGGGGTGTAGGTTTAGAGGGTTTTACTGGCGTCCGACCATGTCTTTTGGGTGCTTCACTTCGCTGTCAGACATTGGTAGTGCGAGTGTGTAGTGAAATGTAAAACGTAACATGCTGGAGTAGTGTTGTATTTCTATTAATCATGGCTGTAGATGAAATTTCAGCATAATGAGATGTGGATTTAATTGAAAAGTTTAAATTTCAGATACTTTGGTACCGACCAGCACAGTATCTGATAGTCAAGTCAGTAGTGTATGGTAACCACATAATCGCAGCTACCCCGCAATAGTGTTATTAACAGACCAATTTTTGCAGGGACTTTTTTGGTCCATTTATCGTGCACCTTCACCGGTGTCGATTTTTGCTGTTAGTAATGATACATACTATGTTTGTGCATGACTCTAGGATGACCCCTGTATGCACCATCTGAGACTAGAAAGGCGGGCACTTTCTGAAAATACTACAGTTATATTAATACTCGTATCTCTGTATATCTTACTGACTGACTAACTGACTTATCATCGCCCAGCCCAGGCGACTAAGGACAGAAATTAGAAATTTGGAGACTGAGTGGATCTAAACTGTAGGCGCAGTATCAGAAGAGATTTATCAAAATTCTATCCCTAAGAGGGTGACATAATGCATGAAATGTTTTTCTAAAATATGTCGTTGTTAAGGCAGTTTTGAAACTAGAACTACGGACAACTGATATTCGGTTTCTTGGACAAAAATAAATACATGTTTCAGCAATTCTGGAAATTTAACTCCTATGGGGTGAAATAATAGGTAAATGCTTACATTAAAAATAAATCATTATTAATGTACTACTAT
Source organism: Schistocerca nitens (assembly GCF_023898315.1). NCBI lineage: Eukaryota > Metazoa > Arthropoda > Insecta > Orthoptera > Acrididae > Schistocerca > Schistocerca nitens. The sequence goes on along the minus strand of NC_064620.1, from coordinate 144,755,595 downwards.
AGCATTTTTGTGGCCACGTCTATGAAAATTGGTATTTGCCTTCTCGTTTGGAAATGAAAAAAGTACGCCTTCCTGCATTTTCGGGAATTCAACCACTAAAGGGGTGAAACATGCGACGAAAATCTTTATACAAATATTCCAATATGAAAGCATTTTTAAAGCTAAATCTAAGAAAATTTATATTTGGCACTCGGTTAGAACTTTAAAAAAATGTGTTTCTGTGTTTTTGGAAATTCAACCCCTAAGGGTGTAATATAGGGGATGAAAGTTCTTACCGAAGTATTTCATTATGACAACATTTTTGAGATTAAATAACTGAAAACTCGCATTTGTCTGCCCGGAAAGAAGTAAAAAGAAATACACATATCGGTGTTTTTTGAAAATTCAACTCCTAAGGGGGTGAAATATGTGAAGAAAATTTTTATGGGAATGTTTAGTTATTTTAAAATATACACTCCTGGAAATGGAAAAAAGAACACATTGACACCGGTGTGTCAGACCCACCATACTTGCTCCGGACACTGCGAGAGGGCTGTACAAGCAATGATCACACGCACGGCACAGCGGACACACCAGGAACCGCGGTGTTGGCCGTCGAATGGCGCTAGCTGCGCAGCATTTGTGCACCGCCGCCGTCAGTGTCAGCCAGTTTGCCGTGGCATACGGAGCTCCATCGCAGTCTTTAACACTGGTAGCATGCCGCGACAGCGTGGACGTGAACCGTATGTGCAGTTGACGGACTTTGAGCGAGGGCGTATAGTGGGCATGCGGGAGGCCGGGTGGACGTACCGCCGAATTGCTCAACACGTGGGGCGTGAGGTCTCCACAGTACATCGATGTTGTTGCCAGTGGTCGGCGGAAGGTGCACGTGCCCGTCGACCTGGGACCGGACCGCAGCGACGCACGGATGCACGCCAAGACCGTAGGATCCTACGCAGTGCCGTAGGGGACCGCACCGCCACTTCCCAGCAAATTAGGGACACTGTTGCTCCTGGGGTATCGGCGAGGACCATTCGCAACCGTCTCCATGAAGCTGGGCTACGGTCCCGCACACCGTTAGGCCGTCTTCCGCTCACGCCCCAACATCGTGCAGCCCGCCTCCAGTGGTGTCGCGACAGGCGTCAATGGAGGGACGATTGGAGACGTGTCGTCTTCAGCGATGAGAGTCGCTTCTGCCTTGGTGCCAATGATGGTCGTATGCGTGTTTGGCGCCGTGCAGGTGAGCGCCACAATCAGGACTGCATACGACCGAGGCACACAGGGCCAACACCCGGCATCATGGTGTGGGGAGCGATCTCCTACACTGGCCGTACACCACTGGTGATCGTCGAGGGGACACTGAATAGTGCACGGTACATCCAAACCGTCATCGAACCCATCGTTCTACCATTCCTAGACCGGCAAGGGAACTTGCTGTTCCAACAGGACGATGCACGTCCGCATGTATCCCGTGCCACCCAACGTGCTGTAGAAGGTGTAAGTCAACTACCCTGGCCAGCAAGATCTCCGGATCTGTCCCCCATTGAGCATGTTTGGGACTGGATGAAGCGTCTTCTCACGCGGTCTGCACGTCCAGCACGAACGCTGGTCCAACTGAGGCGCCAGGTGGAAATGGCATGGCAAGCTGTTCCACAGGACTACATCCAGCATCTCTACGATCGTCTCCATGGGAGAATAGCAGCCTGCATTGCTGCGAAAGGTGGATATACACTGTACTAGTGCCGACATTGTGCATGCTCTGTTGCCTGTGTCTATGTGCCTGTGGTTCTGTCAGTGTGATCATGTGATGTATCTGACCCCAGGAATGTGTCAATAAAGTTTCCCCTTCCTGGGACTATGAATTCACGGTGTTCTTATTTCAATTTCCAGGAGTGTATTTCAACCTAAATCTATGAAAACTGGTATTTGACTTTAAAAAAAAATGTATTATGGGATGAAATATTACCACAAGAACTCAAATTGCAGAATTAACGAAGTCCTTTGCTTTCAGCTACCAGAATCGCTTTTTCGCTAGAAGTACATTCGGAAACGACCATGCTTCGCTGGTGTTAATTAGTGTGAAAAGCCGGTCTCGTGGCCGAGCGGTTCTAGGCGTTTCAGTCCGGAACCGCGTGATCGCTACGGCCGCAGGTTCGAATCCTGCCTCGGACATGGATGTGTGTGATGTCCTTAGGTTAGTTAGGTTTAAGTAGTTCTAAGTTCTAGGGCACTGATGACCTCAGATGTTAAGTCCCATAGTGCTGGGAGGCATTCGAACCATTTTTCAACTGTGAAAATCTTACACGAGCTGCATTCAAGTTCTAAGGCCTCCGATTTTTTTCTAATTAACTACTCACTCGAAATCGATGAAACTGGCGTTACTTCTCGACGTAATTGCCCTGCAGACGTACACATTTTTCTCAACGCTGACGCCATGATTCCATGGTAGCGGCGAAGGCTTCTTTAGGAGTGCCGGCCGCGGTTGTCTTGCGGTTCTAGGCGCGCAGTCCGGAACCGTGCGACCGCTACGGTCGCAGGTTCGAATCCTGCCTCGGGCATGGATGTGTGTGATGTCCTTAGGTTAGTTAGGTTTAAGTAGTTCTAAGTTCTAGGGGACTGATAACCACAGCAGTTGAGTCCCATAGTGCTCAGAGCCATTTTTCTTTAGGAGTCTGTTTTGACCACTGGAAAATCGCTGAGGCAATAGCAGCACGGCTGGTGAATGTGCGGCCACAGAGAGTGTCTTTCATTGTTGGAAAAAGCCAAAAGTCACTAGGGGCCAGGTCAGGTGAGTAGGGAGCATGAGGAATCACTTCAAAGTTGTTATCACGAAGAAACTGTTGCGTAACGTTAGCTCGATGTGCGGGTGCGTTGTCTTGGTGAAACAGCACACGGGCAGCCCTTCCCGGACGTTTTTGTTGCAGTTCAGGAAGGAATTTGTTCTTCAAAACATTTTCGTAGGATGCACCTGTTACCGTAGTGCCCTTTGGAACGCAATGGGTAAGGATTACGCCCTCGCTGTCCGAGAAAATGGACACCATTATTTTTTCAGCACTGGCGGTTACCCGAAATTTTTTTGGTGGCGGTGAATCTGTATGCTTCCATTGAGCTGATTGGCGCTTTGTTTCTCGATTGAAAAATGGCATCCACGTCTCATCCATTGTCACAACCGACGAAAAGAAAGTCCCATTCATGCTGTCGTTGAGCGTCAACATTGCTTGGCAACATGCCACACGGGCAGCCATGTAGTCGTCTGTCAGCATTCGTGGCACCCACCTGGATGACACTTTTCGCATTTTCAGGTCGTCATGCAGGATTGTGTGCACAGAACCCACAGAAATACCAACTCTGGAGGCGATCTGTTCAACAGTCATTCGGCGATCCCCTAAACAATTCTCTCCACTTTCTCGATCATGTCGTCAGACCGGCTTGTGCGAGCCCGAGGTTGTTTCGGTTTGTTGTCACACGATGTTCTGCCTTCATTAAACTGTCGCACCCACAAACACACTTTCGACACATCCATAATTCCATCACCACATGTCTCCTTCAACTGTCGATGGATTTCAATTGGTTTCACACCACGCAAATTCAGAAACTGCACGCTGTTCAAGTAAGGAAAACGTCGCCATTTCAAGTATTTAAAACAGTTCTCATTCTCGCCGCTGGCGGTAAAATTCCATCTGCCGTACGGTGCTGCCATCTCTGAGACGTATTGACAATGAACGCGGCCTCATTTTAAAACAATGCGCATGTTTCTATCTCTTTCGAGTCCGGAGAAAAAAAATCGGAGGCCTTAGAACTTGAATGCACCTCGTAAAGTGTTGGAATTTGTAAGAAATATAAAATTTGGGTTAAGTAAAAAAGAATAAAAAGCTGTGCAGACCATACAGTCTACGGTAGTGAAGCAGCGTACACTAAGGTGGTGTTATGATATAATGACAGGTTGAACACTCCATTAAAATACATGATCAGCTCTATTCATGTTTATTGATGAAATATTACTAACTCTCCTAGGACAATACTTGAACACGGAACGAGTGTAATACGATGCTGGTAATAACACATATACCTCACATTAAGTCTGTGCACAAACATGTCACAACTGTAGCTCAAAATATGTAAATGAGGGTTAAGATTTTGCAAGAAGAAATGAGCAGTAACAACCCTACCATACACAGAGACAGCGTGCCACTCCACCTGTCTCTAGGTCTCTTGAGACAATATGTCTCCACTAGAAATGAACCCCTCAACACCACGTGAAAAGGGAGATACACCCTATCACCACTGGGAATGAAAGTGAAGTCGGGCAAATGGCACACACTGGTATGTAGGCACTTTTTGAGGAGTGCCAGCGAATCGCAGAACCGACACACCTCACACTTTTGCTTATCTTAAATTCCTGTTTTCTTGTGTCATTAGTCTTCTCTCTAACTTAAGCTCCTATTTGCTTTTACAAACTTTCTTTACAATTGTTAGCGTATGACTGTAATTATCCCCGTTTACTAGTTTTCTAGGAGAGTGTTTGTCGCACACTCTTGCCTAACCATTCCATGGGGCTTGGCTGGGTGTCTTTGCCGCTAGCTGCTGCCATCGTCGTCAATATTCTCGTGTCCTGGGGCTGATGAGAAGATGTGAGAGGGCTTCGAGTTCTCCCAACCTGTCCAGCGCACAGAGATCCCAAGGCACAGAAGTCAAGACCCTTGCATCCATAATTAATGTATTGAAGAAATGTACGGGAGGCTTGTACCATTAAAAACTACTTCACAGTGTCATAGAACCTATAATTAAAATATGAACGTTTTACACAGTTGCAACTATTTATTGAATGAAATCGTAATATCACTTGATCTTTCGGGAGCAAATACTCTACCCGTATGAGATCATATGTATTTTTATACGAAAGGATGTTATCATAGGAAACTAGGATGCACTGAAATTTGACTGTAGATATATGGAAAAACAGCAATTCAGAAAAACACTTAAATAGTGAGAGTTGGTGACAGATTCGGTACCTGACAAGGCAAATTCAATCCTTCTCTGATTTCAAATGACTCATAACTAAACACTGATGAAAGATCATTTTCTATTACTTTGCTTCCTATTGAAACGTCATCTTCTTCTGACATACTTCCACTCTTTGTACTCTGAATGGCCCTAATACGCCTTATCGGCCAACACCATTGCATATCACTCTGTCTGCTATTAACTACCGGTCTTTGGGGGAAGACAACCACAAAATTCGTAGAATTCTGTAACAACTGAACTTTACAAATAAGAACAGAAAACCACTGAACATCAGCTTTCTCTTCAGATGATTCAAAATTTGTACGAAAATCATCAGCAGAGGCACGCAAAGTAAACCTAGGATTTCAGTAATCAAACGAACAAGTGTTATATACGATTCATATATCTTACTATACATTCTTTCTTTGGAAGTATGTGACCTTGGCTTAAATTTACTTCTACACTTTGCCACTAAGTAGCTGTAGCAACGAACCAAGTTTATCATGCTACCATGGAGGAATATGATGGGGATCGGTGGGTCGCCATTACAATATACTTATGGTACGTATAGATTCACAATGCCAAAAGCAAGAGCCCAAGACGACAGTACATTTTTCAGGACTCTGCCTACGCCTCCCTTAGTTGTGTATTACGCGATTCAATACGTGTACCATTATGTGAGGAAATAGACAGCCGTTCTTGTGATGAAGTACTCATTTAATCTATGCCACAGCGCATTATGCGGTCCAAGGGGCCTCCCTTGACACTACACGTTTATCTGGCCAAAAGCCGAAAAGCGTATGTACGTGCTGGTTTTAGAAGTACATGTAGCACAAAGGGCCATTTGTAAGTTGCGAACGAATACGTAGTATACCATTTTGCTTGAGGTTTATTGATTGTCAGAAATGTTTCTATCCTGTTTCCACAAATCGTGTAGTGGCAGCCACTAAAAAATAAAACATAAATTCAGTGTTTGCATATATGATATTGGTTCAGCTTCAATCAGGATAGTGAGAAAAAAAGCTCTCGAAGATAATTCTGGCAAGGATATTCCATTACATCAAAACTATTCTAATCAATCTTAGAACACGTTTACAGATTCTGGTACTGACTAGATCTAAATAAATGAATGTCAATGACTCGAATCTGAATCACCTTCGTCTTGTGTAAGAGATTGTACTATTTGCTTCTAATGCAGATAATATTCAGGAGGTAATTCGAGAAACGAAAGAAGTAAATATTAAAGTAAGACTGAAAATCAAATATAATAAGACTGAAATAATGTACGGTACAATAGAAACATCGGAAAGACAATGGCAGAAATAAAGAACGACCTTAAAACTAATGCAGTTGTTCCCTTTATACCTTTATTTTACATGTTGTCTACAATACTATAATGTACCGGTCCCAAGCCAGGGGCCTCATTATGCAAGTGATGAGGAAGGAGGAGGGGGAGGAGTAACAACCTCGTTTAAAAAACCAGAGTTCACCTGGCCCGGGTGATAGTACTCTGTCAGGGCCCCTTGCTAGGGTTACAGCGAAGACCTCAACGGTAGTGAAGGCGGAGAGAACGAATCTCGGTACGGTGGAACTAGCGGAAGAGGCACATAATACAATAAATCCACCTTGCGTCTGACTTGTAACAAGCGGCACTGTGGTCGGCGTCTGTTCACCAGAGGTGCGGCCGTAATACAAATTCTGGAACTAACCACTCCAGTCTTAACCACTGAGCTTTTCTGAGCTCAACCCTTTGATTCTAAGTACTATTATGGAGCGTTTGAGTAATTACAAAATTACCCCAGGTGGTAACAAATCCTCCGCCATCAGTGGCGCAACTAGTCTATCGGATTCTGGGGAGACTAGGCTGAAACGCTATATCCCAAACCAGAGGAAATCGAAGTCTTTTGACCGACTCATGCCCAAGGTCTAAACATTTTTTGGCACTATCAATATTAACTCTCTCTTGACACCAGGAAAACTCTATAAATTAGGAGACACACTAAAAGAACAAAATATCAAAATTTTAGCCCTGCAAGAAACAAGGTTGCCTGATGAGAATACCATGGATTTTGGAAACTACCGATTGTTTAAAAGTAAAACAGACAAAAGAATTCTTAAAAACACTCCGCATCTGGGTGTTGCATTCGCAATTTCGCAAGACATTCTTGGCTCCGTAATCGAAGTAAATCCAGTAAACAACAGACTAATGACAATTTCCATGAAATGTGCAAATAAAATGTACTGTTTAATTAACGCACACATGCCTATCAACCAAGAGAATAAAACAAATCCAGAAAAAGCAAATAAGTCATGGGAAGTGTTAGAGAATACAGTCTCCAAAATTCCTCAAAATTATGTAAAGATTTTAATGGGTGATTTTAATGCGCAGTTAGGGAAAGAGAGAAAATTTAGAAAAACGGTCGGTGAATTCCCTGCACATAAATGGACCAATCAAAATAGAATGAGGCTGGTAGAATTTTGCAGAAATTTCGATCTCAAAATTATGTCAAGTCATTTTAAGAAAAAACCTTCAAAACAAAAGACATGGCGATCACCTAACAAGGACATAGGTGAATTCCAAATTGACCATATTGCAATCTCGTATCCATGTCACAAAGAAATTTTAAATGTTCAAGTTCGTAAAGGCGCTAATATTGACTCAGACCATTACTTAACCCGTGTGAAACTAAAGCTAAAACCCCAAAATTTCAACAAAAGGACACCATTAATCCCCAAATTTGACACCAGTAAAATCCAACCATCATTATTAGCAGACGAATTTGACAAAACAAGTGCACAAAATTGGGAACAACTCAAACACAAGATTATCAAAACAGCTCAAGATCAAATTCCTTTACGAAAACACAAGAAACATGCTTGGTGGAATGAAAACTGTGATCATGCAATTAAAGCCAGACAAGAGGCATTTAAAGCATGGAATAGCAACAAGACAGAAGACACATATGATACATTCATGGCAACTAGAAAAGACACTTCAAAACTAATTAGACAAACAAAAAGACAATATGAGAATAGTCAACTCTTAGAAATTGAAGAAGATTTTCAGAAATACAATACCAGAAATTTTTATAAAACTTTTAAAACCAAAATAAAGGGGTACCAACCCCAGAATCTTTGCTTCAAGAAGAAAATGGACAGTTGGCTCTTAACAACCAAGAAAATTGCAAAGAACTTTCTAAATATTTTAAGAATCTTCTAAATTGCCCCGAGCCCACAGAAAGATTTCCACCAAAAATTCCCCAACAATGCAATCCAGTTTCACTTGCACCAAATGAAGAGGAAATCATTAAAGAAATTCATAGGTTCGAAAACAACAAAGCATCTGGTGAAGATGGAATTGTTGCAGAACTTTTAAAGGCAGCTGGTCCAAAAACCGTTAAAGAAATTACTTCAATCATGCAAAACATTTGGCAAACTGAAAAAATTCCTGATGAATGGAAAACCGCCTTGATTCACCCACTTCATAAGAAGGGAGACAAAACTGATGTTAATAATTACGGAGGAATTTCTCTTCTTCCAGTCACATACAAAATCCTCTCTCAATGTCTTCTGAACCGAGCACAACAGCAACTTGAATGGAAAATTGGCGAATATCAAGCAGGTTTCAGGCCAAATAGATCTTGCCCAGAACAGATTTTAGTCCTCAAACTAATTCTCAGACATCAAAAAATTTACAATAAAAAACTAGTTTGTACCTTTGTAGATTTTAGAAAGGCTTATGACTCAGTGGATCGTGAATCTCTTTTCCAAATTGTGAAAGAACAAGGCCTGGATCCTAAAACCACGGCAATTATCAGAGACACGCTAACTGGTACAAAATCAAAAGTAAAGTTCAGAGGAGAAATTTCAGAATCCTTTGAAATAAAAACAGGCGTGAGGCAAGGTGATGGACTCTCTCCGTTGCTATTTAACTGCGTTCTAGAAAAAGTAATACAAGAGTGGCGCGAACGAAAATTGGAGTTCAAAATTGACCAACCAGTGAAATTAGGACGAACAAATATTCGAATAGACTGTTTGGCCTTTGCAGACGACTTGGTTATTCTAACGCAGGACATCCAAATTGCTCAGAAACAAATAGAAATCCTTAAAGAAACAGCAGAAAGAGTAGGTCTCCAAATCTCATTTGAAAAAACACAGTATATGACTAGCAACAAACTGGCACCCAAACTTTTGGAAACTAAGTATGGAAAAATCAAAAGAGTTTCGCAATTCAAATATTTAGGTGAAACAATCTCAGAGACTGGTCTAGAAAAAATTGGAAATGAAATTCGTTGTCAAAAGATGGAGACAGCTTTTAGACTTACAAAAGACATCTACAACAAAAAATGTCTCTCGAGGTACTCTAAATTGAGACATTACAACATGGTCATAAAACCAGAGTGCCTTTATGGGGCTGAAACGCTAATTTTAAACAGGAAAAAGGACATTCAAGAAATCCAAAAAAGAGAAAGAAAAGTAATCAGAAAAATTCTAGGTCCAAAATATACTGAAGAAGGAACATACAGGCTAAGAGCAAATAGTGAAATTCAACAATACACCAGCATATATTCAGATATGAAAAAACGCAGATTAAAATTTTATGGGCATATTAAAAGAATGGATGCTACCAGACTAACTAAACAAGTAGTGGAATTCTACGAAAATCGAAGTAAAGCTAAATTTGAGACAATAAAATGGATTGCTGCTATAAAAGAGGACATGAAAGAGGCAGATATAAAACAAGATGAAATTCAAGACAGAAAATTATTTAGGCAAAAAATTCATGACTGGGTAGTTGGTCAAGCTGAAAAACCAAAGAAAACTGGAACCACATGGTCTGATGAAAGGAAAAGAGCTGATTCCGAGAGAATGAAAACAATTTGGGCAGAGAGAAAGTCTAAAAGAAAATAACTGAATGCCCCGTGATTGTACTTCGCGTGGTCCAGTAGGGCCCAAACGTGAATAATAATAATAATGGGATGGTAGTATCTAGCGCCGTAAACTGTGTACTTGGTAGTATTTTTCAAATCTTAACCAATGTGAACTTGCTAAGAGGCTGGATAAGGAAATAAGTACGCAAACACCTCTGAGGTGTCAAATGTCATGGGATTCCTCCTATTGACCCATAATTGCGGAAGTGTTTCCACTGAAGGATTTTGTCCACAAACTGGCCTCTCAATCACGCCCCATTAATGTTCGACGGGTGGCCATGTCATTCACTCGGACGGTTCACAATGTTCTCAAAAGAACTGCGCACAGTTGGGGCCCGATGTTACGGCGCATTGTCATCCATAAAAATGTCATCACCGTTTGGGAACATGAAGTCCACGAATGGCTACAAATGGTCTCCGAGTAGCCGAACATGACCATTGCCATTCAATGATCGGTTCATTTGGATCATAGGACCCAGTCCATTCCATGTAAACACAACCTGCACCATTATGGAGTCCTCAGAAGTTTTCGCAGTGCTATGGTGGAAACTTGAGTCCAGGGTTTCATGGGGTCTGCGTCATACCCGAACTGTACCATCAGCTCTTACCAAGTGAAACCTGGACTCGTCAGACCAGGCCAAGGTTCTCCAGTCGTCTAGGGTCCAATCCGTACGGTCACAAGCCCAGGCGAGACGCTGCGGGCGATGTCGCGCTATTAGCAAAGGCACTCGCGTCGGTTGTCTGCCGCCATAGCGTATTTCCTGCACTGTCTTAACGGATATATTCATCGTGCGTCCCGAATTGATTTCTGCTGTCATTTCACACAGTGTTGCTTTTCTGTTAGCACTGACAACTGTACATAAACGCAGCTGCTCTCGGTCGTTAAGTGAAGGCCATCGGCCACTACGTTGTTCTTGGTGAGAGGTAATGCTGATATGTGGTATTCTCGGCACACACTTGACACTGTGGATCTCAAAATATCGAATTCCCTAACATTTTTCGGAGTGGAGTGTTCCATTCATCTAACTCCAATTATCGTTCTGCGTTCGACGTCTATTAATTCCCTTCGCGCGGCTATAATCACGTTGGAAATCCTTTCACATGAGTCATCCGAGTACAGGTGACTGATCCGCCAATGCACTGCCCTTTGTGTGTTGTGATACTACCACCATCTGTATATGTGCATATCCCATTCAGACCCCCACCCAAACCTGAAATGAAAATTTTGAAATAAATTAATTTTTGTAACTAAAAAAGTATAGAATCGTAGACCAATTGCTTAGAAAATTTTATTTTTTAATTTTTATACAAATTTTAAACCCACACGGTTGTGTGGGTCGGGATTATCTTACATACTCGTATTTATGTCGTTTCTTGCAGTGATATTCACGAAAGCAATTAATATCTTTCGACAAACACAAATAAATATTACATTTCAGACATCTTGTTCTCGTCCTCTTCTTGCAATTTGTTTGCCTGCAACAACGAGTTGAAGGCAATTCATCAACAGTTGGCCAGTGATGATATCCGTCTAGCCGCTTCTCATCACATGCTGTGTTTGCTGGTTTTACATTTTATTTGGTGGCTCTTCATCGGATTCACTTTCATGTTCCTGTCCTGAAGGAGAAGAATTAGCGCTTCCCCAATCACTTGTCGGAATCCAAGAAGATCTAAAGTGTTTTTATTTTGTACTTTATTGGCTTCGTATTCAACTTTGTATTTGCAACCAGGAATTGACGCAAGCCAAATCAAGCAAATGAATAAAAACTTTTAAATCCACTTTTTTGTCTTCAACAAAGTCCTGTAGGTCTCCATCATTTGATCGCAGAGGTCCACACCTCCCATACACAGGTTGTACTTCACTATGACTGCAGAACATGGCACTAAGATGTACTTCTTTCTGGTTTACTCCATCTCTAAAACATTTCTTACAGGTTTACATCCTGTACAACTAGAGGCAAGGGTCACAGCTTTTGAATTTTTCCACTGGACAATGACTATTTTATCATCGTCCCTGCAGAATTCTTCCATATCTCCTCTCTTCAGTCTTTTTTCTTCTGTCAGGTGAACTGGTTTCACTCTGTTTTTCAGCCCTAGGTCAAGTAACTGTTGCAATAACGGTAAAGCTGTAAAATATCTGTCAAAATATAGTCTTGCACCTTGAGGCAATATTTGAGCAAGCGAAATATTACAGATGGCCCAAGACCAAGGCCAACATCTGGCAGAGGGGCTGATTTACCTTGATAAAATTCAAAATCAAGTACTAAACCTTTCGTTGTTGCCAAAACAAAATTTTTAATTCCCAAAGGGCGCGGTTTGTTTGGAACATACTGAGACAATGTGCAGCGTCCAGTAAATGGTACCATTTGCTCATCAGTGGAATAATCATTTTCAGAGGGGCGTGGAAGTCTCAAACAAGCACTGCGTACAACATTAATTGCAGGTTGTACTTTCCACAATCTATTACTTTCTGATTCACGTGGGATGTTGTTAGTGTCCACAACATGAAGTGTTGTTCTGAGATCGAAGAACCTTCCATCGACCGAAAACGACCATATGCCGGTAAAATAGTCCCAACACGCACGACAGACATGTTTCCGACCCGCCATCTTGAAAATTACCAAAGATTAAGACACAATACCTCTCGTCTGTAACGAGATATCGATATAAATTGAGTTGTGTACGAAACAGCGATTCCTGCACACTTGTGTGACTGGGGACTCAACTGCATAGCGGAATAATATGATGCCGCAACGCAAATAAACCGCACCCACACAATTGTGCGTATCGGGTCTGAAAGGGCTATTGCTATGTGTGTGTGTGTGTGTGTGTGTGTGTGTGTGTGTGTGTGTGTGTGTGTGTGTGTGTGTGTGTGTGTTTGTGTATGTAAAGCTACGTTTTTGAAGCCAAAAATATTTAAAAAATGACGGAGCTAACATCAGTGTATCTTAAGACCAAATGAAAATAACAAAATCAGTACGATACATTACCAGCATTCTGTATGACAAAACTCCACAGCGCTGTGGATCTTTGAATGTCTGGTGACGTGAACTCAGACTCGTCCTCGGAAACAAACGCTAGGGCACTCGGCTTACCCATTCAGCTGCGGCTGAAATCCCGCTGCCTAAGATAATAATAAAGCAACTCACACCTCAAACAAGTTACTGCATAAGTGAGTGCCGATACATGTCTCACCTATTTAGCGGCGAACGAACCCATCAAGCATCGATACATACACATTTGAAAGACTTAAAATGTGATGAAAGCCGTAAAACATGGCCTATACTAGATTAAAAGTAACAGACTGAGATTAGAAGATTTTGTTTTTAATGTAGCAGAATATAATGGCAGGATGAAACGTAAAACAGGAAAGAGAGGAGCCTAAAATTATTGTGAACTGCTTGGGGTAACGTAAACATTTTTCGAACGTAAATTTTATTCTCAGTTTGTAGTATCACTTTTAATTTATTGAACTTAGGCTTCAACATCAATTACGAAAAGACAGCAGTGCAGAGATGCAGATTGCGAAATACTAAATACGGAATGTGTGACCTCGAAAGCTTGGAACCGAAAGTATTTATGTATACAAATCGCTCATCCCACAAAAGAGTGTCATGAGACTTATCATGCCAAACTACGCGTTTACGACGAGAGTAATCTGAATCATCACTCATTCCAGGTCTAATAGAGGAACTTTGGTAACGGGAAGTAACAAATTATCGATATAATAGTACCAAAAAGACACCGAAGACAAAAAAATATTACAAAGGCACTTGCACGACATAAGCTGTACAGGAGAGACACACATTGATTTTGTAAGACTGCAGTGTGAAAAAATACAAATAAAGATATGAGATCGTCACTTCAGCAACTTTCACTCTCTGCTATACAGCCAACTTTCTGCACCCAAGTACAAGCCTATGCCACAATATACTTGGTAAAACGCAGCCAGTAACACTTACATACCAACACCATTGTTTAGAAAATGGAACTATCTAGGCCTTTGATATGGACTGCTTGAATACAGAAGTGATGTTGAATTTCAAGCAGTTGCTTTAGGCACATGAGCATACCGTTCGACTTTGCTTAGAGCACATCAGTAAAATCCCACACCTACAATTTGAAAACTGGATAGCTTTGCAACACCATCATTACAATAGAAACGGTCTGTAGTTCAGACAGCGTACATATTTTAAGCAGATGGAAATTTAGTAATATATAATGACATTGAGATATGTGTGTTTGTGTCTTTGCGTTAGCAACGTTCCGTCTTTAGATATTGAATAAGTGATAATTGAAATGGTTCAAATGGCTCTGAGCACTATGGGACTTAACATCTATGGTCATCAGTCCCCTAGAACTTAGAACTACTTAAACCTAACTAACCTAACGACAGCACACAACACCCAGTCATCACGAGGCAGAGAAAATCCCTGACCCCGCCGGGAATCGAACCCGGGAACCCGGGCACGGGAAACGAGAACGCTATCGCACGACCACGAGCTGCGGACGATAATTGAAATGTCTCTCGAGGTAAGACGAGTTGTTTTGCAGGCGAATGTTCCTCACCACTGTTTTTGGGATGAGCCATTTATGTTCTGTGCACATTTTCGTGCGGTTATGAGCGTTCGTCGTCACACACTTCCATTATGAGACAGAGATGAAACCAAACAAATGGTATAGGGAACCGACTCTAATGGTAGATACAATTACAACTGTCAAGAAATGAAAGAGAGATGTCGTGGCACTAGTTTATAAAAAATGGTTCAAATGGCTCTGAGCACTATGGGACTCAACTGCTGAGGTCATTAGTCCCCTAGAACTTAGAACTAGTTAAACCTAACTAACCTAAGGACATCACAAACATCCATGCCCGAGGCAGGATTCGAACCTGCGACCGTAGCGGTCTTGCGGTTCCAGACTGCAGCGCCTGTAACCGCACGGCCACTTCGGCCGGCACACTAGTTTATATTTGGGTAAGTGTAGCTGAAGACTGTATTCTTGCATGAAAAGTCTGGAGCCTTCCTCCAGCGTTGGATATCAAATGCCTGATAACGACACATGAATATCGGCACAAATATACAGGTTAGTGTTCCAGTGTCAAAGACTGGGATACAACCGTGGTAGCATTGTACTGAACGCCAAAGATTGAACATCCAGTGCCTGAACACATGGTAATAACTCGAAACTGTCGGACTGTCAAAAGCCCTGTCTTCTCAATTTGGGTCTGAGAAGGAAGTTAATTCCCTAGCCTTCTGAGATTGCTAGTGTTCCGGCGTACAGTCAAGCGCCGACACGCCAGGCAGGAACGTTAGAGCAGAGAAGGCCGTGAGACGACGTGAGTCGATTGCACTCTGACCGACCCCTCTCCAGGACGACAACGCTATGGCAGCGCCCTCTACACGAAGAGGACATGATCGCCTCGCCCCATGGCCGCAGCTCAGTTGAAGACTACCCAGCTCTAGGAGTTCTACAGCAGCGAGTTCAAGAACAGCATCAAGGCCAGTCATTTCGCTTCTACTATGTAGCGTTGTCTAGACCGTAGAGATTTATTATTTTGCCTGTCGCCCTTTGATTGCGACACATCTGTTTAACACAAAGTCAACTATTGTAATCCTTTCCTTTTGTAATAAAATTCATTAATACAATTTGCTTGAATTATTGTCTAACGGTTCGAGAGAGCAGGTTTCCTAGGAACCCCATATTTGACGAGTATTGCTTGCACAAGCTACTTAACAATTTCATTAAAAAAAACTTGACAAGGGCCTAATAATGGAAATTATGAGATACACGAATGATGTATACAGCGAAAAGCACCTTTACTGGGAATCTAAAAAGAAGTATCACATATTCCTACAAGTAGTGGTAATGTAAGTACGGGACACAGGAAAAGTAAGTGAAAATTTTCTTCTTAGTTTTCACTTAATGTTTCCATATCATTTCCTGACCAGAAATAGCAAGTAAAAAGAAAGTAGAAAAACTAACAAGTGGAAAATAATATCAAGTGATAAACATAAAAAAAATCCTGATTACTTTTCACTTGAATAAAACTTAACCTTTTGGGCCAAATGTTAGCAACTTTAACCACCACTTGTTTGGTCATACCTTAGCAACTTTGCCTGCCACTTTTTTAGGCCAAATGTTGGCGGATCTGACTGCCCCTTTTACCACCACTATTTTGGCGAAATCTTACCAATTTTGCAGCCACTTTTTGGCTAAATGCTGGCGGTTTTCATGGCCAATTTTCTGCAAATTTGCAGCGACATTGCGATGGGTACTTTGCTGTGCCTACTTTTTTGCGTACTTTTTTCAGTAACTTTACCATTTTGTTTTTTCTCTGCAAAACTCCTGTCTCAGATGGAGAAACCCCCAGGCTGCATCGCCCTTGGATTTCTTAATTAAATTCGGTACTGAGCAGATTTCGAATCACATAACGTTCCTAGGAAACATTACATGGTTTGAAACGCCGGCCGGGGTGACCGAGCGTTTCTAGGCGCTACAGTCTGGAACCGCGCGACCGCTACTGTCGCAGGTTCGAATCCTGCCTCGGGCATAGATGTATGTGATGACCTTATGTTAGTTAGTTTTAAGTAGTTCTAAGTTCTAGGGGACTGATGACCTCAGAAGTTAAGTCCCATAGTGCTCAGAGTCATTTGAACCATGGTTTGAAATACACTCGCCTTAGAGCGCTGAGCTACCACGACTAGCGTTTTATCACAGCGCTAACTTTCTTCATGTTCTTACTAGCGCCAGCGAGACAGAGGCGTGTTCGGTGCGCAAGTGAGTAAGCTATAATGGGCATTACAAGCAGGAAAAGGCGTGGCTTGATAGCACTACGTCACACCAGCTGTTGTTATCGTTTCCTATGTTTAAAGAATGTTGCTGTGCACTGCCCAGCATGAGCACGCGAGAGAATATGCCTTTAATGTACTCTGACGATCCTCAGTTGCTAATGTTTTTTTTCTGACAGAATCAAGTTAATGAATTTTTTTCATGCTGTATATATAAAACGGAAGTAATTGAAAATAAAACTAATGTCACTGTTAAGAAATTAAGAACACACGCCAAAGTGCTCAAGATTAAAGGTCTGTATAAGATGAAAAAGGACACTCTTGTCAATGCTATAGAGAAGGCTTATTCTATAGCATCAACGAGCGGTTTATTTAACTATAACGACATCTCTAACAAACCGGTACGTGAGTTGAAGCAGATTGATAAGGAAAACAACGTCAGAGGCTTTTCTAAAATACACACGTAGAAAGGCCTTTTAGGACGTGATAAATGCGGAGACAGAATTTTTAGCAAAAATCAGCAACATTCAATTCACGTCACAGTTGTTAGACGGCAAAGAAATAATTACGAAAGAGGACACGCAAACGGCAAGCATAAAAGGTACTAGAAAACCGTGCCCATAGGAAGTTGTGCACCAAAATTAGGTCAGATCTTTCCATTCCAAAAAGATGTGTTTATTAAAGCGGCAAGAAAAGGTAAGAAGCCAATGTGGGGCGGCGGTGGAATTGATTGTTAATACTTTAAATGTAGAATGTAGAAAAGATGCATTCCCCGGCAGATTAAGCATATGTGGGGCGGCGGGTGGAATAATTGTTACTTAAAATGTTTCTATTATTTATGCTGTCTTTTGACGTTCTCAACACTGGCTCTATAACTACAATATTGGCAACCAGAAAGTGATCAGCAAAACGTGAAGCCTGTAATTAGAGTTCCTAGTGGGCACTAGGAATTCTAATTACAGGCTTCACGTTTTGCTGAGAAATACACTTATAGCTACAGCTTATAGCTCTGAGGAATTAGGAGATTGTCTGGGATTTATAATCAAAAACGATCGTGAAAAAAAAACGTTCTCTATATTCTGAAAGTCACAGATGAAAAAAAAAAATCCACACAATCTGACTAACAGAGCAGTTCAGAGTCTAATGTGGTGATGCAACTATAACTGTCCAAATTAGTATTTGAGAGTAAGAGCCGAAATCTTGCTGGATAGTAAAGATGAAGAATGAGTGAGACCTGAAAAGGAAAGAAGATCTCACACAGTTGGGACTGCACAGCTGCCACACTGTGTTGAGGTTACAGAACAACTTCCTCCCTACAGAATTCATTGGTTTCAGAAAATTTTCATACTGGGAAGAGGTCAAAAGTTTTGTAGATAGGAAAGATGAAGAATGAGTGAGACCTGAAATGGAAAGAAGATCTCACACAGCTGGGATTGCACAGCTGCCACACTGTGTAGAGGTTACAGAACAACCTCCTCCCTACAGAATTCATTCATAACCTTTGACGACGCCACGTCGATCTGAAAATACCTTATGATGCCTTTTTAAAACCTGTCTCAGTTCTTCCTTCTGATTAGCTGAAATTTTATCGATTTCCTACAATTTAGCTTCTATTTTGTCCAAAATAATTGCTTCTTCTTCTTCTGTCTTTAGCTTACTTTTACTAAGATTAACACCTTCGTCCCAATATCTCCTATTTTTCAGAACTCGTATAGACAGCTCCCAAGTTTCATCATTAGTTGCTACATGTTTATCACTAAAAGGTACTGTAATTACTCCGGTTATTGGCAAGACCATTTTTACCTGTCTTCTTTCAAAGTCAACAACACTCTGATATTTTGACAAGAAATCTATGCCAATTAAAACCTCAATACTGAAATTGTTTACAATTAAGCAGGGATGATCAATTAAATTACCATTAATGTTAAAGGGCAGCAAAGCTTCTTGCTTTACCGTTTTTGACACCTTGCCAGTAGCACCAATTATTCTTAGTCCTGATACCCTCATTACTGTAAGCTTGTCTTTACCAGGTAATGCATCAAAGAAGGACTGAGATATCGCACTCACCTCACTTCCACTGTCTAAGAGACAACGTACATTGATACCCAACATATTCACTATTATTATAGGGTGGCTTATTCTAGGTTGTACAGGTGGTTCCTCAATCTCATCCAATAGTTCCTTTCGGATTTGTCTCCAACTAAAGTGATCGACATCTGCCTTCATTACATTTAGGTCAAAGTGTGTAGGGGTTTCCTGAATTACATTTTCAGCTACCTTTTCCAGTCGGTCTATTAATTTCAAATCGAAACACCGCACGACTTCATTACATTTAGTTTGCTGAACATGATCCAAATTACTGTAGTCTGAGCGATTCTGCGCCTCCAGACCGGGCATAACACTAGTTACAGCTAAACCACTTTCACTATTACCGTCGGGTTTCTTCTCAAGTGACAACTAGTCACAGCTACATGGTTCATCGACCCCAAACAGGCTACCCTCTACATTCTCACTTACCTCCTGTCCTAAATCTATTAGTACAGTATCAACATCCTGCACAGGCACTTTAGATAAGAGCACATCACCCTCATCGTAAATATAAGCATGAATTTCTTCTGCTTCTTCACCTGACAATTCAGTATTTTGTAGCTCCTCCCTAGCGTTACACTGCTGCGCCTTCTCTTTCTCTTCCCACTTAGAAAGCGTCTCTAACACGGTATCTATCAAATACTGTGAGTGATCTAATATTTCTGTTGTATCCTTAGATGCTACTGACCCCTCATCTACCTGTTCTGTTTGAGTATTCTGATCTGTCTTACCAATTACTGTAATTACTGGCTTAGGAAAAGTAACCGCCTGGTGAGCGCCAGTGTCCTCATAGACGGGAACTAGTTTTCCTGCCTCGGCCTACTACTGTTTCCTTTATTTCC
Source organism: Schistocerca nitens (assembly GCF_023898315.1). NCBI lineage: Eukaryota > Metazoa > Arthropoda > Insecta > Orthoptera > Acrididae > Schistocerca > Schistocerca nitens. Next base: position 144,735,960 of record NC_064620.1, on the reverse strand, counting down.
ATTATAGTTAACTGGCACAGCATTGCTTTCCGCACTGTTGTTTACCGGCATAATTTTGTTTGGAACAAAATTACTATCATTTGGATGCCATTGTTGGTTCTGATAATTATTTCTCCAATTCCTACCTCTCTTAGGATGGCGAACACCTACTGTTCTGATGTTTACATTGCCATTCTGCTCGTTCTTATAATTACTACTAGTGTTATTAGCATTTCTGTTATTACGTGCTTGCTCCTCATTGGCAGCAACACGTAGTACACGTTCCAAATATTCAATGAAACGATCCAGATTGTCTCTAGGGGCAGATAGAATTCTAGTTTGCCAATACCATGGCAGTTTGGCTTCAAGACCTAGTATTATCATTTCAGGTTTCAGCTTTTCCGCCAAATGTGACAAACGTGAAATCCATGACCTAGCAAACTCTTTAATAGATTCCTTGACTACATTGAAGCGTTTCCCACTCCTAAATTCTCTCAACACTTCATTTTGCTTATTACTAGACCAATACTCATTATTGAAAGCTGTTTTAAATTCCGCTAATGTTTTACACTTCAACATAACCTCAGCTGACCAACGCATGGCATCACCTGCTAAATGGCTTCTAATAAATGAGATTTTCTCTCGTTCAGACCAAGTTGGTGGAATCACATCTTCAAAATCGTTCCAGAAATCTAGCGGGTGGATATTTTTATCTGGATCGAACCGCAAGAACTGCCGACAACCCGATTAAAGCGGCGTTTGCAGCTACAATTTGTTGCATACTACCATTACCAGAAGTCACTGAAGCTACTTTACTCTCAATGTTAGCAATGTTAGTACTAATATTTTCTACTTTCATTTCAACATTATCTACTCACTGCACAATATGAGTAGTATCAGTTCTGATTGCATCTACGTCTGCTTGACAAATGTTTACTTTTGTATTAACATCTTTAAACCTATCTGAGCAGAGTTCAGATTCCGCCTCGATCTTTTCTGTTAACTTGTGTTCCAGCTTCGCATCTTCCATTTGGAAGTCTTTGCGAACCTCAGCAACTTCGGATTTTACTGTTTTATACATTTCAGAAAATTGTTGAGCCACCTTTTTCTTAATATCCTCATGGTTGTAATCAATTTTATAATTCAGACTGTCCAGATCTTCTTTCAACTTATTGAAACTAGCCTTGAAGGAAGTTTCTAATTCAGCTTTATTGGATTCTAATTTATTGTTCATTGCCTCAAACCGTTTATTAAAATTGGTTTGGCTGGCCACAATCTCATACTTTAATTCAGCATTACTGCTTTTGACCTCAGTTATTTCCGACTTTAATTCAGCTGTCATTTTAGCATTACTGGCAACTATTGCTTGTAATATTACATTTAAATCAATAGCCCCAGTATCTTTGGGTTTCTCACTAGCTGGCTTTTTATCACACTCAGGTGACGAAAAACTAGCTCCAACACCAGGATCATAAAAACTAAATGAAACTTCTGATTGATCAGTCATATCTAACTTCTCCTGTTTAAACTCTACCACCTTTGATGACTGTTTCGTTTTTAACTCATCATCCAATAAATTAACAATTTATAATTTCTGCTTTACTATAGGGGTCTCTATTATTGAATCACTGCCCCTTCCCACACTACTGTCAGGAGACAATACTTTATACTTCACTTTAACATTACTATTTTCATGCATATTTACACTTGAACCGTTGTCTGGATTTACAGTTCCTTCAACAGACATAGGTTCTGATTTAACTTTTACCTCAGTTTCTCCTGGAAGTTCCATTTCCGACAGTCTTTTAGTGCAGGTTAGTAAAAATGTTAACAGCTTTTCACTTAACTTAGTTCCTTCTGCACGACGTATGGCGTTGCCTGCGTGGCGTAGCAGGATTACTGATGCGACACAGCGTGTTGAACTGCAGACGGCACTCCAACAGCTGTTGTGTGTTTGCGTGGCCCGCAACAGCAGGCGTGGCTCCGGTTGCTCCGGCGGACAACTGTGGTTAGGCGAAACTGGCTTCTCGCGATGCCGGCAGCGCCGCTGTACTCAGTGCCAGTTCCGTCAATCCAGATGCGTTGTTAATCCAATTGCGTCGTCCACATGCACACGTAACACTTTCACTGTTCTATTACTCAGTTGCGTGTCACATTTCACTCGCGAATCCAAATATTTAAAAATCACTTTCACTTTACTCAGTTTGTTTCTTTCCCAGCCGATGCACCAATTGTGGGGCGGCGGTGGAATTGATTGTTAATAATTTAAATGTAGAATGTATAAAAGATGCATTCCCCGGCCGATTAAGCATATGTGAGGTGGCGGGTGGAATAATTGTTATTTAAAATGTTTCTATTATTTATGCTGTCTTTTGTCGTTCTCAACACTGGCTCTATAACTACAATATTGGCAACCAGAAAGTGATCAGCAAAACGTGAAGCCTGTAATTAGAATTCGTAGTGCCCACTTCATCTGAGAAATACACTTATAGCTACAGCTTATAGCTCTGAGGAATTAGGAGATTGTCTGGGATTTATAATCAAAAACGATCGTGAAAAATAAAAAACACGTTCTCTATATTCTGAAAGTCACAGATGAAAAAAAAAAAAAAATCCACACAATCTGACTAACAGAGCAGTTCAGAGTCTAATGTGGTGATGCAACTATAACTGTCCAAATTAAATATTTAAATGAATGCTCGCCATAATTTGATGATAATGTTCATCAAACGCCACGCTAAATAATGGTAGAATGTTTGTCCCGCGGCGGCACGTGAAAATACGACATACAGAAACTGAAGATAGATAATTAAAGTCATCCCAGAATTAACACTTCTCTCGAAAATGATTTCATGGTTATGCGTATCCCGAGTAACTTAATACGGCATCCGAGGCGGTTTATAGCGATGATACTGACGCGGCGCGACTCCCGACACAGATGGTGTGCTATTCAGCGTCTGGAGAGAACTGGGGCCTTTTTTCCTCGCGCAGCATTCTTATATATAAAGCCGCGGTGCGGACGGCTAAGGGAACGCCTGATCAAATCGGCTCTCCCGACTGGCCGCTGGGCTAGTAATGCAACACATTAAGTTACCGAATAAATCATTGCTTCCTTTGATGATGGCCAATGAAGCTCTCAATTTAAATGTGCATTCAGCACACAGGTAAGTAATCATAATAAAAGTATGACGTGGCTAAGTTAAATATTTTGGGCGAGAGAATTAATTTAATTACACTACACGCAGTAGACGAGCTCTGAACTTGCCCTTTGGATATACTCTATCGCTATAGTTTTGTTGTTATTCATTTGAAACTTCTCACATCTTTATGATTATAACGGATCTCCATTCTACTTAAATACAAACATCCTAGCCTTATTTATTAGCCTACTTAATCTATCTGGCTTCCTTAATTTTTAAGACAAAAACCAGAAAATTATGAATTTCAACAAAAATTTTAATTTGTGAGGTCCAAAGTACTGTTTCTATTAAATTATTATGGAAAAGGAATCTAAATATAAATTTTTAAGTCTCTAGGTCTTTTCTGTTGCGCCAATGATTTTTACAGAAATACGTCCAAACTTCGATAATGGTTAAAGTTATCGAACTGATATTCAACACATATTAATTTAGTATTACTCCTGACATGCTAGAACCGTTTCAGGTTATTTACTTGATTTTAAAAGTATTGCACAACATTTATGACGTCAGAGCTAGTTTCAGCGGACTGGCTGGCACACAATGGAAAGACTGATGTGAATTTACTACGGCGTGAGTAGGCTGCTTCCCTACACCACGCAATGTAGAACCATGAGAGCAAAAACTAGGTCAGGTTTTCCCATTCAAGCAAAAACTCTTTAATTTACTAAAAGGACAGAAATTACCTTCCGCCATTAAACCATGTGACTGCACAATATTGAACACAAAATACGACTTTGGCCTGACATCGTACACTTTTAAAATCAAGGACTTCAAAGGCAACTCTGTTGAACAGATGAAAGCAGTCAGAAGAGCATGTCACGCTACCATAAAAGCTGTGAGAAAATTAAATAACTTCAAAAAAGGTGATAAAATGATGATGGTGGCTGAAAATGATCATTTCAATCACACAATATCGTCGAAGCGCTACCTAAACGTGAACGCCTCGCAAGTACTTTCACAAATTGAGAGAATAGTAACATCTAACGAAAGTGTAGACATAAACAACACTACATTGCACTTGGAAGTCTACAAAATACCAAAAGACAAAAGCACAAAGGGCAAGAAAATACTGAATATTGCTAAAGACACTATCACAAAGAGCAGCATAGATAGACTAACGACAACATGTGTGGACCAAGAGCAATAATCACTGCACTTCCATACGTGACTAACAAAATATTAGGCCGCAGATTATCAGAATAGCCTACATGAGGAAACTTCGTCTTGTGCAAGAACAATTAGCTGAAAAATTATGTAAAGAACTCAATTAATACTGCGAAGACGGATTTCCTCTGGATGACATTAACGATGCAGCAGAACTTTTGGAAGTTCAAATCAAGGTCGTTTCAGTGGCGCACTTCATTCATCGTGCACTGATGGCATTAAAGAAAACACACTATATTTGTAGTTGCTTAGCGGCCACTATTATGTCATTAACAATATGAAAGGCTTTTATGGTAGTTCATATTACTGTACAATGTGTGATGTACTCTATGATCACAATGACAAACACACATGCAAAAAAAGACGTTTGCCCTGTGTGCTTAGAACAAAACCATGAAGAGAAACAGCCACGTATTTATTGAAAAAAAATGCAACAGATGTTGTTTTGGCACCGAATGTGTAAAAATCATGAAAAAGTATGTGGTGCAACTTATAAGTACAAAAAGTGCAACAAAATATGTAGGAGAAATAATAAATACGCATGTGGCTTCGTTAATTCTATGAATTACCTCCAAATTGTGAATAAAAAAGAGCATAACGCTTCATTCTGAAGAAAAGAATGCTCGGCGGATATCGTACTGATTTACGCAAGATACAAGCAGAAGATCGTTGTAAAATTTGCACCTACTTGGAAAAGTACTACTTTTTTGTTTAAGAAACAATGCAAGTTAAAGGTAAGCATAAGACAAATTTTGTATCAGTTTATGACTTCAACGGTAAAAGATTTCAAATCAAGAGTAATGAAGGATTTTTACTATGGTTGATAGACGAAAACAACAGCGGCTACACATGTACAGCCCATAACGCAAAAGCATATGATGCGTATTTAATCTAGAAATGGTGCGTCGATAATGCAATTAAAGTAGGTAATAAAATTATGGAGCTAAAAATACCTTCGCTAAAACTGAGGTAATTGACAGCTTCAAGTTTATCCAAGGCGGGCTTGCAACCTTTCCAAAAACATTTGGCTTAAAACAGCTGAAAAAAGGCTATTTTCTCCACTTCTTTAATAAGAAATAAAATCATAAGTATGTAGGGGAAATTCCACCTAAAAAAATACTATGGCGTCGACATAATGGAGCCTGGAGCTATAACAGCATTCTTAGAACGGCACGCTCAAAAAAGGCGCGAAAATTACGTGTTTGACTTCCAGAAGGAACTAGCTGAGTATTGCCTTTCTGACGTCCACATATTGCGGCGCGGCTGTCTCGAGTTCAGAAGACACTTTCTGGAAATCGCAAACATTGACCCCTCTCAGTACATCGTAATCGCCAGTGTTTGCATGCCCTTTATAAAGCAAAATTCTTAAGAAATAATACAGTCGCCGCAATTAATGACGAGAAACGTGACATGTTTAGCAAAGAGTCCATCGCGTGGCTAAACACTTTTGATAACGTACAGCATGCACTAAATGGCGGTGAAGTAGAAATATGTGGCGCAAAGGTTGACACCTTTAACACCAGCACTAAAACTGTTTAATATATGAGGGCAACTTTTGGCATGGTTGCCGTAAGTGCTACTCACACGACACTGTCAACAATGTGAACAACGAAAGACCATGGATGACAATACACAAAAACAGTGGAAAGACCAGATCGAGGTAACGGCTACAATGTTGTTGAAATGTGGTCTTGTAAGCGGAAAAATTTTAACACATATAAAGAAAGCATTAAATAAATCACAGATGTCGTTGAACCATTGATCCCACGAGACGCATTTTATGGTGGAAAAACAAATGCTACTAAACTATAAGTTTCTGGGAAAAAATTGCGGTACATAGACATTTGCAGCTTATATCCGACTGCAATGTTTTATGAAAATACTGAAATCGCAAAAATACAACTAAATTAGGCTCAGCCGTATCAAGCGTAAAGTACTAGCGCCTCGACGCTTATACCACCCTGTGTTCCCTGTTAAGCAAGAAAAACTTCTGTTTGCTTTATGCGTAAAATGTGTCGATGAGAAAATTAGCTGCTGCAGTCACAGTGATGACGAACGTGCATTTATCGGCACATGGACAATTATAGTAGTGAACAAGGCAATAAAACAAGCCTACAAAGTACAAGACATTTATGAAGTGTGGCACTTTCAAAAGGTAAGTAGAGAACTATTTCGCTCCTACATAAGTACGTTTATGAAAATGAAGCTTGAATTCAATGCACAGCAAGATGATTACAAGTCAAACGCAGAATATGTACAAGTAAGCAAGGAAAAGCAAGTCATTGAGCTCGACGTCGACGATATTGGTATTAATGTCGGCAAACGAGCCGTCGCCAAAATTTGCCTCAGTTCGTTTTGGGGGAAGCTTGGCCAAAGACAAAACATGACAAAAACGGAGTTTATAGACAGTGTCGACCGTTGGCGTGAACTTTTACATGACGACAAAATAGAAATGACAAATGTGCTGACGCTAAACGAGGAAATACTTGAAGTGACATATTGCTACGAAGATCACTATGTTGAAGATTACACAAGAACCACCGTATCTGTAGCTGAATTTACGACGTCCAACGAACGCCTTCGCTTGTATGACATGCTCGATAAATTAGGCGACAATGTTGTGTACTATGACACAGACGCTATAGTATATATTGTCGACGGCACAAACACTGTGCAAACATGATGCATGCTCGGTGAATGGACAGACGAGTTTGGCTAAGACGATTTTGGCACTGGGTGGATTAGCACTGGGCCCAAAAGCTATGCTTATCGAACATATAAAGGTAAACGAACGGCAAAGATCAAAAGCTTTACACTCCATTACGAAAATTCTCTGAAACTTAACGACAAGACTATGGCTGAATTAATACAAAAAGAAAAAGATGTTGCCGTGATAAGCAATAACATGATCACTAAAGACAATAAGAGGAAAAATTTAATCACTAAATATATAGGAAAAGAGTTTAAGTACAACTACGATAAACGCGTGGTTCTAGAAGAAAAATACGACATAATTGAAACTCTTCCATATTGTTATATGCCCTTTGAGCTGTAAAAAGAAAAAGTGGCCATTCTTGCGGTACCAGAAGAAGAAACCACCACTCTTATGGAACATGACGAAGAAGAAACAGCGGTAACACCAGTGGTGCAAGAAGAAAATGGCGTTTGAGTGTGTGTGTGTGTGTGTGTGTGTGTGTGTGTGTGTGTGTGTGTGTTTGCGAGCGTGATAAATAGTATATATAAATTGTAACTATGCACACACTACAGAATGAAGCAAAAAATGGACTTAAAAGGCTGTTCAATGCTGAAGAAGCAACCACTTATTGAAATTATTATTGAAGCAAAGACTAAAGAGTCGGTAAGTTATAGTGTAGAAGAAGAGATTAAGCAAGGCTTGCAGATTGCCTGTGAAAGATTAAAAAATTTAATCATCTATACGAGTTGTACTTACCAAATAAAACGTGCAGAGAAGTGGTTGTAAAATACAGCAATAAACAATAATAATGTCTTCGAACTCTTCCATTTGGTCAGTGTTTGCATATAAAAACAGTAATATCAGAATTTGAGTCCGCCTTGATGCAAAACACCTTGTTATTCGTTTATTTCTTTATTATCCGAAACTAGTTTCGGCGATAAATATCACCTTCATCAGGGGGGTTTTTTAATCTTATTTATTGTATGCTACAGCATGTTTTAAGCAATTATTGGCACTGTTTGTGACATATTTTCTGTGCTCTTTTTTCTGTTGCCGTCTTTTTACTTAGCGAACATCATGTCATCTGCAACCATGTGAGCGGGTTCGTTGGATGGTGTGTGGCTGCTTTCTACACAGAAAAACAAAACTTCTGCACTTTGTTTCTGATTCAAATCTCTCATGATGGCACTGGATTTATTAAGAAATATACTAAAAAACCAAGTGAATATGTTTGGATGAATGATGTTGATCGATAGATTGATCATTATTCCTGGTGAAGAAAACGCTGCAACAATAGCTATTACAAGGAAAAAGTACGCAGAACGAAAAGTTTCGCAAGTAAATTTAACGACATTCTAGTGAACAATCCAATTCCGTACTTGATTAGATTTCTGAATAATCTCCCTTACGCGTTTTGGAAGTCGGAAAAACACGGAAAAGGACTTGTCAACTGGGCGTTAATTAATCTGCCGATGCCCGAGATGCATCTGCCTAGCTACAACTTTTGTGGACCTTTTACTAAACTAGAGGAAAGATTAGCGCGTGGAGATCAAGGAATAAACAGACTCGATGAAGCATGCAGAGCACACGTCATTGCCTACAGAGATCATAAAGATGTGGAAAATAGACATAATCTTGATAAAGAATTGCAGAAGGCGGCGAAAGAGAGAATTTTCAGCAGCGACGTATCATTAGGAGAAAGAACAGCTGCCGCTACTGCAGCTGGTATAATGTACGGCAAAAAAAAATTAGGTTTAGGTTTAGGTGTAGATAATAATGTGTGGACTTCGTAATGCTACTGCAGCTGGTATAATGTACGGCAAAAAAAAATTAGGTGTAGGTTTAGGTGTAGATAATAATGTGTGGACTTCGTAATTTTCAGACAAAATTTCTATGAAAATACGTCGATACTCTTTCGTCAGCACATCATCGTGAACACATCATCGTAAACACATCATCGCCAGCACTTCACCGTGTACACATCATCGCTGCACTCCTTCGTCAACGCAGAGATGAAGAGGGCCATCCAATAATGTAATTTTTTTGTATAATAAGAGAAAAGATTTAGTACTGGCTTTAATGTAACATCAAGTAGCAAGCCAAAGCCAAAAGCCGTCAAGATAAAGCTCTCCAACGACTAACTGAAGGCCGGCCGAAGTGGCCGTGCGGTTAAAGGCGCTGCAGTCTGGAACCGCAAGACCGCTACGGTCGCAGGTTCGAATCCTGCCTCGGGCATGGATGTTTGTGATGTCCTTAGGTTAGTTAGGTTTAACTAGTTCTAAGTTCTAGGGGACTAATGACCTCAGCAGTTGAGTCCCATAGTGCTCAGAGCCATTTGAACCATTTGACTAACTGAAAAGTTATGGCTTTCTCGACTCCTAACTTACGGAAACGCAGATGAAACAGAAAGTTCATTGGCTGAACAAAAGAGACATAACAGAGTAATGGAGAGGAAAATAGTATGCGCAATTTTGCCTACGAAAAAAAGTTGAAGAAATGTTATAAAAATGTGACTACCCGATACGCAACTGCGATATAGAAAAATTAGTGAACGAATTGGGAATTACAACTTTTAGGTGCATTTTTATGATTGATGAACTATCAAAAAAGCATGGAAAAATTGAAGCAGGAATTGTTAACCTTCACACGTCTGATCATGTTGGTACTTACTAGATATGTTACTTCAAAAAATGTAGTAAAACATTTGCGTTTGATTCGTTCGGCGGCGAAATACCAGAACCTTTAGTAAAGTAGCTTGGCGCTGGCAATTTGTACTACAATGCCGAGGGGATACCAAATTTTGATCAATTTATTTGTGTTCGTCTCTGCTTGCTGGTCTTGAAGCTGTTTATAGAAGGGTGGATATTTAATGAAATTCTTGATGATATAATAAATGGATATATTTGCCAATAAAGGAAAAACGTATGAAGAGCTGTTCGAAGAAGTGAAGAGTGAATTTAAGCAACAATTTCTAGAAGGATTTGTTCGCCTTCTTGAAGCTATAAAGAAAGAGTTTTGTGAACCTTTAGAACAAGAATTAAAGGAATCATTGGAAAAAGAGCACGAATCTTTGGAGAAGAATCTAAGTGAATCTTTGGAGAAGAAAGTTAATTAAGACCACGAATATTTGGAGAAGAAAATTAGAGAAGAGCAGGAATCCTTAGAGAAGAAACTTATAGAAGAACACGAATTAAGTGAATCTATGCAGCAAAAATTAGATGACTTCATTTAACAACTTAAAGTAGAATTACATAAATTATTTACGGTCAGTCAAGGTTATATTAACCTTAAAGGCGGAAGGTTAGTAAACATAAATGAACCTGTAAATGACTATGATGCAGTTACAAAAAAGTATCTCAAATATACCCTCAGGAAATACTACAGCAAAAGTGAGCTTGAGAAACTTTTCGTGAGGAAAGCTGAATGTACTAGAATTGTCATGCAATTTAGTAACTATTGTAGCAAAAAAGAGCTAGGGAACATCTTCGCTGATTATTATACAAAGCATAATCTAGCTTTATACATCACTCAAGTAGAAACAACTCTGGAAAAATATATGATAAACAAACGGTCGAGTTCACGTTCATGACAGGTGACGAACAGTTAAAGTATACTTTTAAGTACCAATTTGCAACGAAAAAAATTATCGTCATTGCAGGGAATGCAAAAAAGAGAGGTCAAATTTGAAGATTTTGACATTGCAGTAGACGTAGGTGATGAATTATATGAAATAAATAATAGTAATCAGTCAATAGTAGTGAATAAGCCGAATCTTCTCTGTAAAATTGAAAAATTCTGTTACAACTGTGCCAGTAAAGGCGGAATTAATTTAATTTGGTGAAATAAACTAATAATAGGTGACGAGAAGCAGACAGTTTCCAAAAAAATGGTCGAACCAGAATCGAGGGCAATTGTGCACCTGTTTAGTAGGTGGTCACAATGTTTTTTCAGAACTTCTCTCATGTCACTTTCTGTCATAACCAGATTTCCATTTTCATCTTCAAGTGCTTTTATGGTACTCAATGGTTTACTTTTACCTCTGATAACCCTCCACAACAGTCTTTTATGGCCACTACTGTCCTCCTCCAATTTCTGAGTGAATATCTTACATGCCATGGCCTTTCCTTCTGCAACTGTTCTTTTAACTTCCATTTACTTGATTCGGTACATTTGTTCCAAGGTAATGATCTTTGCCTCTTCTCTAATAGGTTCTGGTTTAGTTTTCTCACGACCCCTCTCTTTCCTGAAGAAATTTCTTTCCCCGATTACGGCTCTGACACTTTCATTCCACCAAGGTGTTTCCTTCTCTCTTGTCATCATACTTGTCTTTCCACAATCTTCGGTGGCTTCCTTTACCAATGTGTACCTTAGTCTAGTCCATTATGCCTCTCCATTTTTCCTTTCATCTCTTGGTAAAAGGGATTTTACCCGGTTCTAATATTCAGCTCTCTTCTGTGTTTTCTGGAGTTCTCATACTTTGATTTTTGGCATGTCCTTGTTCTATACTTTTGGCACATGGAAGCTGCTCAGGTCCGATACTAATAGACGATGATCACTGTCAAGACTCTCGCTAGGGATTACTCTGACATCTTCATAGAGATTCCACACTGCATTTGAGTAGCCATGCATGGGGTATGCCAGCGACCATTTCACAACATTTTTGCATTACAGGGTCTTCTTCATGTATTGTTAACGACAGGCTTAGACAAATATGGCCTGTACATTAATATCCAGGTAGGTAATTTAATTTTTTTGTTTATCTGACGAAGTATACTCTTGTATGTATATTTTAAAGTCCGTTGCAGTGTTTGCTTGTCTGCATGTGAAGGCCAATTTCAGGAACTACTATGGGATTTTGATACAGTTTTCATTAACAGATGGACTGATTCACAAGGAAGCTTTGTGCACATAATTCATAAATATTTCGTGCTAATTGCGGAACTATGCAGATGTAAGTCGACTAAGTGGAGCCTCCTGAGAAGTTTTCCGTCATGTGCTGCTTGAATCATTTTAATTGTTCTAGAATATGGAGTTAATATTCAGTTGCCTGATACGCTTGTCTGAATATCAATAGTAACTCTACTCAACGAGCCATAAACAGAATTACTGCTACGACAGACATGTCGTCCGGCGGTAGCCATGGAAAGCCGGGACGAGTGGCTGGCAGAATATATTTGAGTATTTTTTTTTAAATATCAAATTCACCATGGACTGTAAATTATTTACTATCATTGTTGTAGTTTTGGCTTTAACGCTGTTACCAAGTGGAATACTGCGAAAGACCGTGCTTCATCACATATGAAACTTTCATAACGTTAACAGTCTTTAACATAAATCCCAATAACCTGCACTTTTTTTACAGTGTTCATATATGAACTGAAGCACTTGACACAAAGATACCTTGCTCTGAAGACTCCTTGGCGACAATTGCCACAGTTCACATCGAAACAGTAAACAAGAACTGTGGTTTATTGGGATTTCTGTTAAGAATTTTAACATTATTAAAAGGCTCAGGTACTGTAATGACATGTGTACATGTCGAGGAGGAGGAGCAGGAGATCAGTGTTTAAGATCATATCGACGGCGAGGTCGTTCGAGGTGGAGCGCAGGGAAGGACGGAGAAGCAAAGCGGGAATGCCCTTTCGAAGGAAACAACCTGGCATTTGCCTAAGGCGATTTACAGAAATCGTGGACAGCCTAAGTCAAAATGGCTGGACGAGGATTTGAACTGTCATCCTCACGAATGCGAGTCCAGTATAACTTGATCTTGGAAATCTTCCATTTGGTCCGTGTTTACGTAGAAAAACAACAGTATCACAAATTTAGTCCGCCTTGATGCGAAACACGTTGTAATTTGTTTACTTGTTTATTTTACAAACTAGTTTTGGCGACAAATATCATCATCATCAGTGGGTTTTTTAAAATCTAAAACATGCACAAAATAGCATTGTTATACAAACACAGTAACACAATATTACATTTTTACTATTCGTTTTTGGAAATATACTTTTCTATGGATAATTTCGTACTACCATATTTATTGTATGTTATGGCATGTTTTTGAGAATTATTGTCGCTGTTTGCGACATATTTTCTGTGCTTTTTCTGTTGCCATTTATTCTCAGCGGTCATGTTATCTGCAACTGCGTGAGTGGCTGTTGGTAAACTACACATTCAGAAAAACAGCAACAGTCTATACCGACAACTAAGAATACAGGAAAATTACTGCATACAAAAGGCTATAATCGAAGGGAAAAATGTAATAAATGAAAACACAACACTTTGCAAAAGCACACTCTTTATCGCTCTGAGGGAACTGACCAAGGACACAGTACAGAAAGCACACACACTCAAAAGAACCATTTCCCCATCATACACAGACATACATAAGGAACAGAAGTCGTCGTAATTCCCGCTACAGTTTTCATAGCCTTCATTCAACATGCGATACACCTCTCGCGACACACGCGAACAACGAGATGTCGTTATGTTCTTGATCACAAACAAAGTGTGAAAGTTTTATTTTGCTGTGTATAGAATCAGCTACATGCTATCCAACGAACGTGAGTACACGAATAACTAAATAACAGCACAGTACACGCCAAAAAACTGGATTCCACAACACTACAGCAACCCCATGTGTTTATTGCTGACATACGAAGTACATCTTTTAGTATTTTGTTCACTAACAGCCGCTCACACTGTTGCAGATGACAAGATGTTCGCTGAGGAAAAACGACAACAGAAAAAAGCACGGAAAATATTTCACAAACAGCGACAATAATTCTCAAAAACATGGCATAACATACAATAAATAAGATAGTATGAAAGTATCCATAGAAAACTATATTTCAAAAAACGAATAGCAGAAATGTAATAATGTGTTACTGTGTTTGTATAACTATGTTTCAGATTGAAAAAAAAAAACACTGATGATGGTGGTATTTGTCGCCGAAACTAGTTTCTGAAATAAACAAGTAAACAAATAGCGAGGTATTTTGCGTCAAGACGGGACTCAATTTCTGATATTGTTGCGAGTCTAGTATGTTAACCACAGCGCTCGGTCCGTGTGTACATATCGAAGCATTTTTAAAGTATGAAATGAGCTATGTGAAAATAGTTAATTTCTACACTTAGTGTCGAATATTATGAAATGATGGACGGCAAAGCACTAACATGCCTATATGACCACGCGAGGATGATGCGATTATGCAGGGGACCGGAGAAGATAGGGGCGCCAGAGAGGTGAGTGTCAGTACATTTTTTTCTGATGGAACAAACGTTTCAACAGGCGAAAACATCCTCACACCTGCCACAATTCCAAGAGGGAGTTTTTAACGGACTTATTTATACGGGGTAAATAGCTCTGGAGGCAAAATCGCGAGTTCGCAAGTACAGAATGGGCCAAATAAAAGTTTTCCGGACGAGTGGATACGATTGGACTTGAATGTATGCATGTAACTACATCGCTTCACGCATACACCACGTGTACGCCCGCCACGTGATCAGCACTGGTTGAGAGCGTAGTGCGGGCAGCGTCAGGGTGAGTGGAGCACTGCAGAGGGGACGATGGCACTCACAGTGGGGCAGCGGGTGTTCATTGTGGAAAGTTTTGTGCCAGCAGAGTCGTGGAAACGGTGTGGTCAGTTGTTCGCTGAGACATTTATGGTGTCAAAGTGCCAGCAGAGAGTGCTTAGTCCGAAAATGGCGTCAGACAGGACCTGTTCTGAGCAAGTCAAAAAACATTGTTAAGCGTGCCCGCACACCAGAAAACGCGGCTCCTATTAGCCAGAAAATGCTTCACAGTCTTTCCAAAGCATACCGACACTTGTCGCAAGAGACCGTTATAACAGGTCGATCATGCGTACGAATACTCCAACCAGACCTGCTGCGTAGGCATCCCTACCGAGTGTCTGTTGTTCATGCATTAATGGCAGCAGATGCTCCTAAGCGCCTCCAGTTTTGTGAGTGGCTGTTCACTGAGATAAAAGTGATTGGTTTGGACATGGATCTGTTCTTTTTGTCCGATGAAGCCTGGTTGCATCTAAGCGGAATTGAGGTTGACGGCCCTCAGTTTCAGCACATTTTGTAAGATACAGTACAAACGGTACGTTCATTGAGTCAGTGATGGTATTTGAAGTCAACTGTAACTAATGTAAAAAAAAAACACAGTAACGTGATTTTATTCCTTTTATCTCCTTAAGCTGCCTTCTCCGAGTCCAGGTTCCAACGTCAAATTGTTCAGTGGGGCATCCTCTCTGTCCTGTTAAATTTCTGTAGGCTGTTATGGAAACACTTTACATACTGTTAAGTCGAACAAATACGTGGAAACATCGCGCCTAGGGTGTTCTTGAACATAAACTCAGATACTACCTAATCCTGCAGATTTCGCTGTTGTATTTGACGGCGAAAGGCACCTGTGCATTGGCCTCAATAAGTTTCAAGTTATAGTTGCGGTCGGAACAGTATTGTGTGCAGTTGACAGGGCATTATGACGTAGATGAGGGAAGTCCAACGTGGACAAATTGTTTGTGCCCATAAGCTGGGTGCTACCATAACCTAGATCACAGAAGTATTCGTTCAAGAGTGGCCGTGACGGAGATGTACGCCGCGTACACGGAAAACGGAGAAACATCATCCGCTAAGTCCCACAGCGGACGAAAGTATACGCTCAGTAATCACGGCAGACAGTCATTGAACATTATTGTGCCGGAAAATAAGATGAAGGTTGCTGCGAAAGTCACTGTAGAACTGAACGTCGCAGTCGCGAACCCTGCCAGCAGCAAAACAACACGGGCTCCTCAAGCAGGGGATCTCAGGACGAGCTGCAATTCCTAAGGTTCTCACGTGTGATTATAATGCCCGTAACAGGAAGACGTGGTGCTGAAGCGTCAAATACAGGACTGCGGAGCAGTGAAAGAAAGTCAGTTGTTCGGACCAGTCTTGATTCATATTGTTTCCAACTTTTGGACCAGTTTACGTCCCTAGAGTGAAACATGGCCAAGTTTCAATGAAGGTTCTGGCAGTCATATCGTGGTATTCTATGGGCCCCATGGACACTGTGATCGCGTTACTTTTACTGATCGGGACCAACCCATGGTACAACGTTTGTTCACCCATGGTGATGCTGTGTTCCAAGAAGACATGGCTTCTGTTGAAACAGTTCCCATCGTCGAAGATCGGTTTTGTGAGCACGGGGACTTGTCGCATCTGACCTGGCCATCACAGTCACCAGATTTCGATATAATTGAGCCACTGCAGTCTACTATGGACAGAAGGGTGCACGGTCACTATTCGACTCCATCGTTGTTGCTTGAACGTGCCACTATTTTGAAGGAAGAATAGAATAAAATCCCCTTGAAAACCATATAGGACGTGTCTTTATCTGTTCTGAGACCATTGGCTGCTGTACTGAATGCCAACGCTTTTCTTACACCATATTAGGCATGGTGTTGACCCTCTAGGGTAGCCGAGAGTGCATCAACAGCAAGACAGTCAACCGCCAACGATTGTACGACATTCGCATGGTAGATTCCCCGCTCTGCCTTATATGTGGCATGCACGACACCGACGAACATTCTCTGCAGTGCGGTGAGGCAAAGGATGTTTGGCGGCTGACGCAGCGCATCATGGCCCTCCTCCGACGCACCGACGAATCCACGATCACGACGGACGCTTTATTTTTCCCTGACGCTGTCTTTTTCCCCTCACAAAAAACATCGGCAATCCGATGGATTGGAGGACACGCACCACACTACGTGCTCTCGCGGACCTTGACATCGGGCATGGACTATTGGCATTATCTACTAGAACAACACGAAATCATCCGACGTCACTCTAAATATAAAACGCATTTTGCGAACTTTCTAGGCAGCATGTTTCATAACCCCCCGAAGCGGTGGGGAGTCCCAGGTTTACGTTGTTTTGAGGGATAGGATTTATTCCCAGTGAAGTGACGAGGATGTCACTTCGACCCTATATTTTTTTCCCTTCCTTTTTATATTTGATTTTTCTTCTGGGACATTAAAATTAAATGAATAAATAAAACATTTTTGTTAATAACAAACAAAAAAAATTACAAAGTACAATGTTTCCTTCCTGCTGCCTCTCCCTTATCCTGTCAGGAGATGGGGACACCGTGGCCAGGCCTCCAAGTACGACCCCTGCCCACTCTGCCCCCTGACGTACTAAAAAAAAAAAAAAAGTGCTAATGCGCTGCTTCCTGGACTCCTCGGGTAGGAGCGTAGGCCCCGGTTCGAATCCGCCCGGCGGATTAACGACGAGGGCCAGTAAGCTGGCCAGGCTGGGTGTGGTTTTTAGGTGGTTTTCCACATCCCGCTAGGTGCATACCGGGCTGGTCCCCACGTTCCGCCTTAGTTTCACGACTCGCAGACATTTGCAAACGTTTACACTATTTCACGGCATACGCTAGATGCAGAAAGCTGGGCTACACTACTTACGTCCCAGAGGGTTCGGTGTGGCGTCAGGAAGGGCATCTGGCCACCCTCTGCAGCTAGCACTGCCATATCCGTAATAACACGGCTGCCCCCGCGCTGTCGCGGGACAAAGTCCGAAAGAAAGCAAAAAAAAAAAAAAAAAAAGAATATTAGGCATGGTGTTGTATTTTGGGTTTCCATATTTTTGCCCGCCACCTGTACGTGTCCATGGGTGCCACCGCTCTTGCATGGAACATAATACTTAGTACAACCACTTAACCTCCTGCAGCATGTCTGACGTTTTCGAAAACAGCCAATGGGCGACGACCTACTACCGCTTCATAAACAAAGCGTCTTTTGCTTATAATATACGTAATATTAACTTAATTGTTGTGAACGAGACGTACATGTATCTTACTTTTCCCTTTATATTTAGTTTTTTTACGTGGTTAATAACTAAGTTTGATTGCTCACAGCGCATATGACATTAATTTAGGGTGGGACAAATAAAACTGGGCCAGAGAACAGACTTCTAGGGTACGAAGAAACACAGCACAGTAAAGGAAATACAGTACTAACCCAGCAGATATCTACAATGACCACCATTCATCTTTTGGCGCTTTAGGGCCCAGCAAGTTGTTGAAGGCGTATCGAAGCTAAACTGTGGGAATTGCAGTCGAATCTTAAATGTTCTGATACAGTTCTTGAAGTATGATGATTATTGCAATACACCTTAGGCTTGAGGGCTCCCCAAACAAACTAATAAGACGCTGACAGATCAGTTGACCTGGCTGGTCAACTAGGACCGCGACCAGTCTGACCTCTGCTAACAACTCTGCTAGGCATGAAGACTGTGTAAATGTGCTCCAAGGTTCGGCCGGCTGTATGGGCAGTTGATCCATCCTGCTGAAGTAACTGTAGGTCTTTCCTCCTCCGTTAATGCTGCCGCAAATGGTTTCAAAATGGTGGCAACGTAACGCGCCAAAGTCAACGTCTAATGAAAGAAGATGGGATCAATAATGCGGCGTGCAGACGCTGCACACGAAACCAATGGTATTCTGAGTAAGTTATGCGCATTTTCAACTGCCAAGAAACTGTGATCGTGTTTGTTAACATAGCCAGCGCTAGCATGACAGCGGCGAACAAGATCATGACGCACCCCGACAAATATGACCGGTGACTTTCGGATTACATCACAGGCAACCACAATTCTGGCAGTTCCTTGTTTCCTTGCAGAAAGTAAATAATGTAGATGTAAATAAACAGCGCAGCGTACGTAACCTTGTACGCATTTTACTTGTAAATAAGCTGGTAAACAGTAATGCTAGACAAAGCGTTAGACAAGTTTACTTCCGTACCTCCTTAAGCTGGCTTCTCCGATCCCACGTTATCTACCTCAAATTGTTCAGTCGAGCATTCTCTATGTCCTATTATATTTTTGTACACTCTTACGGAAACACCGTGTATGGGTTTATTTATTAGGATTTATATTAAAGTGTGGTTCTGCGTCTTTACTTACTTATACTCTATTTAACTGTGCAATGATATTACTGAAAGAAAACGCATTTCGTTATAAACTTAGACTGGGAAATAATATTTTAATGTACACAACAGCATGTCTACCAGAACATCAAGTCATGCGTAGTTTCACTATTAACACTCATGCGTGAAAGCCATTCAAGCTTTCTTTCAGTGTCTTCTAGGTGACAGAGCTTCGCGATGACCCTTTTGTGCAAGTTATGTGTTTGTATTATTTCAGCATCATCAGTTGTCTCGTAAGCGGGCCAAAGAAACACACACACGGGCAGTTGCGCTGAAGTGCGAGTGAGGACATCTTTTATAACTGTACGAGTACCGTGTGATATGTTCCAACATGTTCTACTTAAGTGTAAACTCCAACGGTGACAAGTTCATCTATATTTGTGTTCGTTGCACCGTGTTGTCACACAAGTGATATGTAGTTTCCCGGTATATTTTATTTCAATTTTTCCTCTCATTAGATTTTCATCTGATCGTTTAGTTTATGTTATTTACTAAGCAAGAGGTGCAACAAATATTCCGAGAAGCCGGCACCACAGAGGCACAAACACTCGCCCGACACCTCTCAGTTCCGTGCGCCAGGCTACAGACAGTGCTCACAATCCCGGACCTCTTCCTGCTTCTGCACCACTTCCTTCAGCGTGTCTTATGTGTCCACAAATAATGCCTATAGGAGCCACATGGAACGCTGTCAACCATGGACTACATTGCCTTTGCCTCGAAATAGAAGACGTAGTTTAACATTCCACCAGCAGGAACGAAACCACGATGCACCATGGACACTCTAACAGTTACAATTTATCCATTAAACATTTGAGTTCAGTGCTTGCAACCAGTTCAGTACAGTGCTCTGAACAATACTTTCCGACTTAGCAGTCACTTTTTACGAAGAACTAGGTTCATTATCAGAATATCTGCACATTACTAAGAGTTATAGTGACGATATCAGACAACTAAGTGACAAGGAAGTTATTTAGATTTCATTGTATTAGGTCGAGTGCCACGCATCAAATTACACCAAAGTTAAGTATAATTTTGTAACATACCCTCAATAAATTTATTTCCTATTTCTTATTGTGTTGTCTTAATTCTGTTATACTGCTGCCCTGTCAAACAAATGTGTAATCAGCAAGTCTGTAACTGACCACCTTTAAGAAACAGTTTCTGCCATCATGGGTGTTTGGGCTAAACTCACAGTAGCATTCAGTTACTATGTTCTCTACAGTTTATTTTCATGTTCTGGTTAGAATTCAGATATTTATACAGACAGTAGGTTAGCGCCTGCTGCTTCGCTCCCATAGACAGTACGGTCTGCACAGATTTTTTTTTTTTTCGTTTCTTTCTGTAATAGAATTTTATGTTGTCCACGAACTGCGACACTATCTGAACTCAATCCGTCTAAACTCACGCCATCTAGACTCACACCATCTAAACTCACGCTAATTAAGCCCATACAAGCGTGGAATTTCGATTTTACTTCTTACAAAAATGCGTTTGTGCTAGCTGGAGCCAACGGTTTTTGTTAACCATGCCTTTCGAGTTCTTGTGATAATATTTTCATAGACACTTTCATTCCCTAACGTGTATTTCTTAATAACAAACTTGGAAGGGAGATACCAATTTTCGTACAATTAGCTTCAAACTTTTTTATTATCCCAAATTGTTTTTTTAAAAATTTTCATGCCCTATTTCACCCCATTAGTAGTTGAATTTCCACTAACAGTGAGACATGTATTTGTTTATCTCTACCGGGAGAACCAAATACAAATTTTCGTACATTTAGCTTTCAAAATAGTTCCATAATGAAATTATTTCATATAACTTTTCATCACCCATTTCACCTGCTTAGCGGTTTAGTTTTCAGAAACACTGAAGTGTCTTTCTTTTATTTCTATCAGAGAACTTAAACAAAAATTTTCATACATTTGGCTTAAAAATGTTTGCATAATGAAATATTTCCAGATGAACTTCCATCGCCACAACAAGTGTAAAATGTCCAAAAGTAGAGGAATCCGTATTTTTTTTTTTTTTTTGTTCTTAACTGAGAAGTCAAAAACCAAATTCTCATAGATGTAGCTTTAAAAATAATTTAGTAGTTTTTAATAAAGATATAATTTAAAATACACTTTTCACCACTGTTTCGCACCATACAGGTAAAATTCCAAAAGCTCTGAAATACGTAATTCTTTTTGAGTAAGAAATCAAATGCCAATTTTCGTAGTTCTAGCTTCGAAATTGATTTAATAGTAACATAATTTTAAAAATAAATTTTCATCCTCCATTTCACCCCTTAGGGACCGAATTTCCAAAAATACGAATTTTTTTGTTTATAACCAATAAACCAAATACCAAATTTCGTAGTTCTAATTTCAAAATTGCGTTAATAGCGTTATATTTGCACAAAGCCTTTCACCCTCTGCTTCACCCCTTTAGGGATGGAATGTCAAAAACTCACTTCTTAAACGACGCCTACGGTATAAGATCAGCACCCTCTGCAGATTTCAAGTTTCTGTCCTCTGTGTTTTGGGCTGAGCAATGATGATTCAGTGAGTGATTCAGTCAGTCGGAACATTGCCTTTCGTAAATAGAGTTCTACCAGCGTTGTCGGCTGCACACCAGTCAAGGCATGGGGAAGTCCGCTGCACATTAAGTCAAGTACTGTTTCTAGGAGGCAAACAGCCCCCTTGCAACCGAAGCTCAGTCTCAACTGCTTCCGCCACGATATTGTTTGTGGAAACCTGTGCTGACGTCACTTCCGTCGTAGTGGCGCACCCCCTACTGCAACTGCAGAGTTCAGCTGTGTCAGGGGATACCTCGCTTTGTGTAGAGCGACTAGAGCCGCGGACGTCTCTGCGGGTAAGCAGCAACCGACTCAGAGCAACCGGACAGAAACAAGAGCCGCCCCTGCTTCTGCGCTCAGCCAGCTGTACTAATTACAGCGACCAATGTCTCACTAACGCAACGTAATACTGTGCCACTTACAACCTCAATCCGTAATGTATGCACTCGTCTGCAGCAGGCGTATTGCTGTAACACTGGACACTCGTCCCTGAATCTGACACTAGTGCTTTTCGATACACAATACGTAACCGATTCCAGACTTGCTCCACCTTTTCTCGCTCATTTACGTTCTCTTTCTCTTTATACGAAATTGGAGAGTGAATTATCAACTGAATTGAATGGAAAGTTTTGCTTACGTCCCCTCAACGCTTAGGTTATCAGCATGGAACGTTCTGTGTGGAGTCTCCCTCTCTCTCCCTCTCTTTCTCTCCCTCTCTCTCTATCCCTCTCTCCCTATAACCCCTCCCGCCCTCCTCTCTCTCTCTCTCTCTCTCTCTCTCTCTCTCTCTCTCTCTCTCTCTATATATATATATATATATATATATATATATATATATTCTTAATAAACAGTGTGAGTGGTTTATAAAGTTCTATGTCAGCGTTGGAGTCTTGGGGACGGCCACGCATTCGCCGCATTGCCCGAATACTGTGCTGCTACCTTCCCAATGACAGATTACAGTTAGAATCGCGATGCAGTGGCCAAAATAAAAATGTTGTTCGCGCATTCCTACTTGTTTAACTGCTGCAAGTGCAATGACAGACGGATTCGCGATATTGGTCAAGAGTTCACCTAGTCTTTAATAACATAACGCTGTTCATAGTTAAAATCCACAAAACTTACTGTGGAAAAACTTTTCCAAGAGCAGAAACGCTTGCAGAAGTTTTAAAAGTTCATACACTTCGAAACGCCCCTTCTCATCCGTCCACTCGGAGGTTCTGCAGCGTGAGGAATCCCCAATCACTGCCGAGGACAGATTCCACTTACTCTTGGCGACGTGATGTGTACGAGAGAAATTACGTGACGTATTGCTCCATAGACTTCCTCCGAAACGTTCCCTGGTGGACCTGGATAATGCCTATGGCTCTGAGCACTGTGGGACTTAACTTCTGAGTTCATCAGTCCCCTAGAACTTAGAACTACTTAAACCTAACTAACCTAAGGACATAACACACATCCATGCCCGTGGCAGGATTCGAACCTGCGACCGTAGCGGCCGCACGATTCCAGACTGTAGCGCCTAGAACCGCACGGCCACCCCGGCCGGCTGATAATGCCCATGCACTGCTCCGCATATGATATCAAGCTGGAAAATGGTTCCCAGCTCCGCTTTGGCCAACGAAATCGGATTATACGAGCGGCATTCAATAAGTAAATCAACACGTCTTTTTTTTATGAAA
Organism: Schistocerca nitens; assembly: GCF_023898315.1. Classification (NCBI taxonomy): domain Eukaryota; kingdom Metazoa; phylum Arthropoda; class Insecta; order Orthoptera; family Acrididae; genus Schistocerca; species Schistocerca nitens. The sequence goes on along the minus strand of NC_064620.1, from coordinate 144,712,708 downwards.
GCAGACTGGTTTCACTCAGGATACGAATACACCATATTTTCCCCAATTTGGCCGCAAAACCCAATTTTTCAACATAATCTCCGGTCAATCCGACAAGCCTATGCCACTTTACTAGAAGGGATTGTCTGCCCAACAGGGTACCACTCTACTGGTCGACGTCGGAGCTAATGTCTTGCTACATCAATAACCTCCCCATCACCCACATACTGCTTCCCGCGGAGTGCATCCTTCATTGGCAGTTCCGCGCAGATGGTCCTTCGTTGCTCTTTATGGCCTTCTATTGGCGGCGGGGAACCAAGCGCGCTAACACTTTTGAGTACCCCAACCGGTGGACAAGTCTGTCAGCACTTCCAACAGAAGCGCCCAGCCGTGCAGAGAGGTGTTTGACAGCGATCAGTCGGTCACCTCGAATTATAGTGTCCACACGTTCCAACTTTGCAGGAGTCACAGCTGTGGGCGGCCTGACGCCACGCTGGAGATAGGACAGGTTTGCACGATCTCGTTCCGACGATGACAGACGCCTCGCACAACGACTCGCCGTGCCTTTGTTCACTACCAGGACTCCGTAGGCCTTTAGCAAGTGCTTATCAATATCTCTGATGCTCTGGGTTTCCACCAGAAGAAACTCAATGACAGCTCTCTGATTGGAACGCACCTCCGTTACAGAGGCCATTTTGAAGGTTACGCATATAGGAACTTCATGAAACTATAGCGGTTGAAGTTGGAATATTTCACGATTTTCCACAACAAATTTCACATTTCTTGAAACGAAATCGGCCGAGAAAAAAGTGTAGCATTACTTACTGAGCATACCACGTAGCAGTGATTTTCTCTACACCACTAGTTACTGTCCTATAGCCACCTGACTTCTTTGAAAAACTTCCATATCCGCATACCTGTTTCGACCACGAACGAAAGTAGGTTACTACGCCATCAACCACCAGTTTCTACGTTTGTTCCATACCCAGCGCAGCATGACTGTCTGAAGTCAAGGAGGATAGGGACATATACAAGAATTCCACACTGCAAATTTCCATTGGAGCGAAACGCAATTGATTCTCTGGTAATAACCCTCCGCAAATACTCTTCGTTCGTTACCTTGCGTCGCGCTGTGTAAGGCAACCTCATCGTAAACAGTCCCTGTACCCTCGCTAAACAGCGACACTCACCTCAAATACAAGCAATGGACTAACATGGCGCCCACGCCTGCGCCTGAGAATGCCCTTCCCAAAATCTTCTACATTGTCCGCACAGATCAACTTTACTGATCACTGGCTACAGACTTCCGAAATACACCTCTTCATCACGTCCATCACAGATGGCTCTAAACTCGCCTCCTGTATCCCACCAGGTCTGCCAAGTGACTCATCCAATTCCCCTCCTCGTAACCGCTCCACCAAATCGTTGTAACAGGAACGCCTTTGGCCGAATCAGAATCCAGAACAGCTAGGAGGGTCTTCAATTGGCCATTTCTTGTTAACGCTCATAGTGGTACTGTAAAATATTGCTGCTTGCCGACAGTTCAAAGAGGCTGTTTCCATAACGATATTATGAAACGCCAGCCGGCCCTTGGAAACTTCCAGGTATGCCTGGCCACCACCCTTTTTCCATATTAACCAAAGAAAAGACATTTATCTCCAGACGGAAGAACTGCTCCCATGCCTCGGAACATGGGAAACCAGCGCTGTCACTCGAAACTCCCCCGTTATATCCTTTATTAGGTTTTGTGTGATTTGCCGTGGCCGCCAAACGGTTAATTATTATGAATATATGACCGTGTGCTTAATGGATGAAAGGCCATCGGTTTTTCTGCTGTGGTTTCGGGGATATTTCAAATGGCTCTGAGCACTATGGGAATTAACTGCTGAGGTCATCAGTCCCCTAGAACTTAGAACTACTTAAACCTAACCTAAGGACAACACACACATCCATGCCCGAGGCAGGATTCGAACCTGCGACCGTAGCGGTCGCGCGGTTCCAGACTGTAGCGCCTAGAACCGTTCGGCCACCCCGGCCGGCGGGGGTATTTCAACAGAGTGCGGCTGTTATGAGACAGAATAGTTCATGATTGGAAGTTTTTCTATTATTAAAGACCACAAAGGTTGCGATATACAAACTGATACCTATTTTCCATTAACACACAATTTCTGAGGCAGTCGCTACCTTCGCCTTACACGTTTAGTTACGGTTATATCTTTCATTGGTTGCTTATTTTATGTATTTCGTCACACGCAGTGCTGATGGTTAACATCCACAACAATCCTCACTGCAATCCATGGTTGTTGCTGGCCGACGCGGTTGACGCGAAACACGTAACTCGGCACTTGCCACTTTTGGTTTTATATCACTCGCGAATCGGTATTGATGAGGGTCAACCCCACGACGATAAGGGGACGCGCTCATTTCTCACACTCCGGTGAACTTGCAATGGGACATCCGCCATTGACACAGTACTCAGCTCGACCGCCATTTTTAGTTTTTGCCAGTCTTTCCAGTACTGCTTTCACCCGACACTAATCTCAATGCCTCCTGCAGCGCTCTACAATCGACTCCTGTCTGCTATCGACCTGAGTGTCTGATACTAATTATCTATGTTGGTGGGATCACGGATCCCTTAGACACTCAGAAAAACAACCAGAACTTGCTCAAGGTTGCGGTAAGAAAACGAGGCCAACAATTTGTCGTACGAAAAATTATAAACGTTTCTGGTCGCAGCTGACACGCCACACTTCTGTATAGGTCTTGTGTTATGCTCACATTTTTGTGATAACTGTCACATAACATAATTAAATTGCAATAAATCAAGATATCCAGCCAACATAAATTAACCCCAAGCTAGAAAGTACAGTTATGATTAAAGTCAATCTTAATGACTGTGACATCATCATCACTATATTACCATATTAAATTATCCTCCTGGAGATCTGTGTAAATCTGGATCCGAGTCTTATTGAGAGGTAGTTGAACAGAGGCTAGACGAGGAGTGGAAATAGCTAGCGTCCGACCATTAACAGGGGCCGTAGACCTCTTCAACGACAAACAGCGCCAAAAAAATGGCTCTGAGCACTATGGGACTTAACTGCTGTGGTCATCAGTCCCCTAGAACTTAGAACTACTTAAACCTAACTAACCTAAGGACATCACACACATCCATGCCCGCGGCAGGATTCGAACCTGCGACCGTAGCGGTCGCGCGGTTCCAGACTGTAGTGCCTAGAACCGCTCGGTCACTTCGGCCGGCAAACAGCGCCAGAGGAAAGAAAAAGCCCGGTAGAAAGTTCGGAAGAGTATAGTGCATGCGTGCTGAACTTTACTGATCAGCACTGTCTGTTTCGTGTCCTAAACAACGGAAAGCCATTGGTGTGTGTTTTTAATGTGGACAATCCCCTAGCATCAAAGAGACGTGTCGTGTCGTGAGCAGACAATGATGGATACCAGTAGCAGAGCACTCTGTCCTCTGCGGGAAGCCAGTATTCTGCGAAATGCTAGACCTAAAGCACTACAAAGAGAAAGATCTCTGAAGCCGAGAGATGGGAGGCCATCTGGTCGTTTCTCTTGAAGAACATGCGACCTACAGCCGTGAGGCTGGCGGCATGTTAATTTTCTTGTTCTTTACCACTGGGTAATACGGCTAGAACTGAGAGTGGGAGAAGAGAAATCCCTTTACAAATGTGGAGAAGAACAGGCTAAGACTAGAGACGGGGCAGATGGTGGGAGTCAAGACCTGCTTGTTTCTGAATTCCAACACTGAAAACCCTCATGACTGTTTAATTACACTTAAATATGGTATGGGATTATTACATTATTATGGAAGACCTGATAGTTTGCACTTGGAAGAATCATTGATGCACAAAATCAGGAACAAGTACAAATTGTCCCCCTTGCTGGGAGTGCTCTGTGGAACTTATTTCATCTTGAGACTCGGCTGGAGACACTTCACCCAAGTGATGGACTTTGGTTCCAGGCTGTGAGGGAGAGCAGACCAGATGATCCAGAATTTTCACCCACAGAACCGCCACCCGCAGGCACAGGTTACACTAAGTATTGTGAGCCACTGAAGTGATTGCGAACCGAGAGCTAGAGTACATACGCATGTTTGGAACTGACCTTAGGACTTTTACGCTTCTAATACAAGTACACTTGTTAGCAATCTCGAACTCAACATTTGCTCAATATACACTCCTGGAAATGGAAAAAAGAACACATTGACACCGGTGTGTCAGACCCACCATACTTGCTCCGGACACTGCGAGAGGGCTGTACAAGCAATGATCACACGCACGGCACAGCGGACACACCAGGAACCGCGGTGTTGGCCGTCGAATGGCGCTAGCTGCGCAGCATTTGTGCACCGCCGCCGTCAGTGTCAGCCAGTTTGCCGTGGCATACGGAGCTCCATCGCAGTCTCTAACACTGGTAGCATGCCGCGACAGCGTGGACGTGAACCGTATGTGCAGTTGACGGACTTTGAGCGAGGGCGTATAGTGGGCATGCGGGAGGCCGGGTGGACGTACCGCCGAATTGCTCAACACGTGGGGCGTGAGGTCTCCACAGTACATCGATGTTGTCGCCAGTGGTCGGCGGAAGGTGCACGTGCCCGTCGACCTGGGACCGGACCGCAGCGACGCACGGATGCACGCCAAGACCGTAGGATCCTACGCAGTGCCGTAGGGGACCGCACCGCCACTTCCCAGCAAATTAGGGACACTGTTGCTCCTGGGGTATCGGCGAGGACCATTCGCAACCGTCTCCATGAAGCTGGGCTACGGTCCCGCACACCGTTAGGCCGTCTTCCGCTCACGCCCCAACATCGTGCAGCCCGCCTCCAGTGGTGTCGCGACAGGCGTGAATGGAGGGACGAATGGAGACGTGTCGTCTTCAGCGATGAGAGTCGCTTCTGCCTTGGTGCCAATGTTGGTCGTATGCGTGTTTGGCGCCGTGCAGGTGAGCGCCACAAACAGGACTGCATACGACCGAGGCACACAGGGCCAACATCCGGCATCATGGTGTGGGGAGCGATCTCCTACACTGGCCGTACACCACTGGTGATCGTCGAGGGGACACTGAATAGTACACGGTACATCCAAACCGTCATCGAACCCATCGTTCTACCATTCCTAGACCGGCAAGGGAACTTGCTGTTCCAACAGGACAATGCACGTCCGCATGTATCCCGTGCCACCCAACGTGCTCTAGAAGGTGTAAGTCAACTACCCTGGCCAGCAAGATCTCCGGATCTGTGCCCCATTGAGCATGTTTGGGACTGGATGAAGCGTCGTCTCACGCGGTCTGCACGTCCAGCACGAACGCTGGTCCAACTGAGGCGCCAGGTGGAAATGGCATGGCAAGCCGTTCCACAGGACTACATCCAGCATCTCTACGATCGTCTCCATGGGAGAATAGCAGCCTGCATTGCTGCGAAAGGTGGATATACACTGTACTAGTGCCGACATTGTGCATGCTCTGTTGCCTGTGTCTATGTGCCTGTGGTTCTGTCAGTGTGATCATGTGATGTATCTGACCCCAGGAATGTGTCAATAAAGTTTCCCCTTCCTGGGACAATGAATTCACGGTGTTCTTATTTCAATTTCCAGGAGTGTAGATAGTGGCTGCATACATGTTCTGTGTGTAATTATTTCTTTCCATCCTTGATTAACATTCAGCAATCACTGTGTGATTTGAGCGAACTTAATTGTTCCCAAAACGTTGTGTTGACTGTTGGATCTTGCCCACTCGTCGCTTGTAGTGTGCCTAAAAGATTTTCAGTTCTCGGAATGCTATACAAAAATTCAATCAAATAACGTTAGCAGTTTTATTTCTATAAAGCAATTGACAGTACTTAACTTTGGACTTACATCGGTGTCGCGAGCGTCATGCAAAAAGTAATATTCGTCATTATAGAGAAAATTCCTGCAAGTTGACACACGTCACTGATAACTAATGTCCGCGATATGGTGCCGATCTGAGCCGCCGAGGTTGGCAGGAGAGGTGCTTACATTCACTTCTCGCGGGGGGCGCTCCAGGCTCGGCTCGGTCCTTGTCAGCAGGCTACTGGCTGACGTTTCCTCACCGTCTTCTCTATTTTTCTGTTTTCGTCTTCGTTCCGGCGCTTGTGGTCACGCCAGAACATTTCCCCCCCCCCCCCCCCCGCCCATCCCCCCACACCCCAAAGCGACTGACCGTCGTCGTATGTGGAGTGCGACCACTTCGGGGGATGCAGGAATGTGGCGCCTCGACGGGCTGGAAGCTGTGGCTGCAGGAGACGTCAAGCTTCCGGCCGTACTCCACCATCCGGCCTGCACTCTGCCGGAAACGTCCCCCGGAAAACGACCGGAAGGGTACGCGACCACCTCCTGCTGCCATGGACCAGATGAAGAAGGTGGGGACTTCGGCGGTGTGGGCGGGTCCAGCGCCATTGGTAGGACTAGAGGAGGCGAAGGACGCGAATGCTCCGTATCCATGGGGTCGTCCCGCGGTGTCGTGATGACACCCTCTGGCGGCTGCTGTGGCCGCGCTGTCCTCTGGACCCGTGAATCTGGGTGCAGAGAGACTGAAAGAGCATCGTGTACATGACAGAGGTGAAGTTGATTCCTGGGCTGAAAGGAAATACATGCAAGCGCCAAATCGACGGACGGTCTCGCCTCGCGCCCACAGTCTGCTGCTGCTAAAACCTGTAAAAGACAATATCACGCCGCGCCAAGCGATACTTGCGCCCTTCCTTCGGCGTCGGATGTTGAAGAGGGTGGAGCAGGGGGAGCAGTGTCGGATGGCGACGGCCGTTAAGCAATTCCGCCGGCGATGGTCCATCTCGTGGGTGCCAACGATATAAGGCGAGAAACAGTTCCACCCTTGATCATTGGTGTGTGCGAAGCGAAGTTTGGCAGTCTGCTGCTTGAATGTTCTGATAAAACGTTCCGCTTCGCCGTTTGTGGACGGAACGGTGCACTAGTTAGATGCTGTATGCCGTTGCGTTCACAGAATGTTTCAAATTCATTTGACGTGAACTGAAGGCAGCTATGACTTCAGTTATATCTTCTAGGTAAAAGTGGACGACAAACCTGGATTGTGCTACGTGATGTTGTCGAGTTCATTGGCACAGCAAGGAAACTTGCTATATGAGTCAACCACATTCAACCAACGGTCCCGCAAACTCTATGTGCATACGTTCCCTTGGCGATTGTGTCTTAGGCCAAGCAGAGAACTTTTGTGCCGGTCGGGAGTGGTTTTCCGCACAAGTGTGACACTGTGACTTCATCTGTTCTATTTGGACGTCCATACCCTGCCAGGTACAGTGTCGACGCGCCAAATGTTGTGTTCGAACAATCCCCCTGTATCCTGGGTGAAGTAACTGCAACACTTCATTTTGTAAGGCTTTAGGGATCAACACACCCGAATGGCCACTGTCATTCTGAACAAGAATCACACCTTTCTCTATAGCGAGGCTATCCAGACGTGCGAAGTATCGGGGCACTACAGACTTGTTCATGCAATGCAAGGAACGAGGCCAAGATGCGCGAATGTATTTGAGCAAAATGATAAAATCTGGATCAGCTTCCGTGGCCTGCGCAATATTCTCTAGTTCAGCTGAAAAGACTGAAGCAATTCAGAGTCCTGAGCATCGATGTGACAAAAAGATGCAGCAGAAGCGTCAGTCTGTATCAGGGCCAATCGGGAGACGTAAAAGCGCGTCCGCATTACCATGTTGAGATGTCGGGCGATACACAATCTCGTACTGGTATTGAGAAAATAAAAAGCTCATCTTTGCAATTTTTGGGCAATTCGTACAGGAACCGGTTCAGTCGGACGAAACAGGGATTGCAATGCCGTGTGATCCGTTACTAAGTAGAATGTTCTGCCTTACAAATTGTGGTTGAATTTGGTGACACCATACACAATAGCTAAAGCCTCTCTCTCAATTTGTGAATAGTTGCACTGGGCGTTTGACAACACTTTTGATGCGAAAACAACAGGTCTGTATCACCAATTCTGTGCGAAAGGACTGCACCGATTCCGTAAGAGGAAGCGTCAATTTGCAGTACAATTGGTTTGACAGGATCAAAGTGAACTAAGCATCGATCACTGAGAAACGCTCCTTGAAGTTTTTGAAAAGCTACTTGGCACTCATCTGCGACCCAAGCGATACAATGGAGCTGCGATTTGTGCACCATTCGCTATGAACCGAATATAATAGTTTATTTTCTGTGAAACTGACTGCAATTCTGTGAAATTGCCCAGAAGTGGCAAATCGCTATGGCTAGCAAATGCGATAGCACAGGATGTACGCCGTGACTGTTTATGATATGAACAAGATACTGTAGCTCAGGTTAAAAAAAAAAAAAAATCACACTTATCCAGTTTACACTTTAGGCCTGCATCAGATAACACACGAGACAAAATATGTAAATTTGCAATATGTTCTTCAAGCGGACGACCTGCTACTACAATACCGTCCAAATAGTTTGAACCGTTTGGCACTTGTGGAGTCAGATGTTTCAAATACCGTTGGAAAATGATGCGTGCGGAAGCACTGCCAAAAGGCACACGCAAATATCTAAACAAGCCCACATGACTATTTACTGCACACAGTTTTTGAGACTCCTCATTGAACGGTATTTTAAGATACGCGTCCACAAATCAAATTTTGAAAAATAGCGTCCATGAGATCTTCTGGACGTGGCAGTGAATAAGTATCAACGACAGTTTGTGGGTTGACAGTAGACTTGAAGTCAACATAGGGGCGAAGGCGACCTGAAGGTTTGGGAAGCAAAACTAGTGGACTTGCCCATTGACTAGATGATATGGGCGCTATAAATCCGCTATCTTGCTATTCTTTAAGTTCAGCCGTGACTTTTGTCCCATAATGCAATGGGAACAGTTCTGGACCGGCAAAATTTCGGCTGTGCATTGTCTTTCAGAGCAATACGCGCAAAAAAATTGTTAGCTTTGTCTAAATCTTTAGAAAAGAGTTTCAGGAATTATTTAAGCAAGCTAGCAGCACTGTCTTTTGAATTGAATGAACACATTTTCCTGAATGTTAAGGCTAAACAAATCAAAAGAATCAAGACCAAATATGTTCTCACACTCGTGTGATTTGAGCACTGTAAAAGGTACTGTTCGCGTATGCACGTTATACATAGCAGGCAAAGTACTTGTTCCGAGAATGGGAATGTCTTTTCCAATATAAGCTGTTATTTGCGTGCTAGTTTTAGACTGGCCTGGGGATCCTAACATTCATAAGTGTGACAATTGGGCAATGTGACAGAGGCCCCCATATCCAACTGGAATTTCGCACGTTAGGCCCAAATAAGTAAATGAACAAAAAATTTGTTTGAGTGACGTATCACTGACGAAACTGCACGCTTGCTAGTTGCAGACTTGGAAAATACTGCATTAATGACTTGGGCTTTGTGACTAGATGTCTGTGAGTGAGCTGAATTTTTATGTTTATTCCATTACAAACATACGGCGTGCACATGTCCTTTCCTACCATATGCCTAACACTGAGCATGTCGGGAAGGGCAGTCTAGGCTTTTGGGCTGTGAATAACACTGAGGGCAAGAGTTAATTCTGTTCGCCTGTGTAGCCACCTGTTTAGCGAACTGCTTATACGGCGTGGAAGGTTGTTTACTTAGCGTGGCCGGCACACGCCGCAGGTCCGTAATGGGGCGATTGCTACTAAGAGACTCAACCGGAAAAATAGCTCGCTGCTCAATTGTATGAGGCAACAAGGCACCGAAATCGTACTGATCTAGCACTTGCACTACCTGTTGAAGTGACAGATCGGACTGTTTCAAAATTTGTTCTCTGAGTAGGACATCAGGCACATTGTACACGATCGAATCACGCAACATAATATCTGAATATAATGCATGGCAAGCACATTTGAATTTGCATTTCCTTGCCATGCCCTGCAAATCTGTTACCTACTCGTGATAAGTTTGTTCTGACCATTTTTGCAATTAAAGAACTGATACCTAGCTGCTACGACATTCACATGCTGGTCATAATAGTTTGTTTTTGAGTCTATAACACTGCGGTACGCTAGATTAGTCGGAGTGGCGTTAGGAAAGAGTTTCTGAATTAATCTGAACACTGCACTTCCTACCATTGATAATAGATATGGAAGATTCACTGTACCTGCAACTTCTTTGGCGATGAGATGAGACTTGAACTGGGCTAACCATTCGTGCCATTCCTCTTCTTGTGCACGAAATTGTCGAAAAGCTGGTATAGCAGCTGTAGTAGACTGTGAATAAAATGTTCTCGGGTTTCCAACCGCGACAATTGCTTAAAACTGCACATCTATTAGAAGCGTCCCTTCCATCTCTGCTCGGAACTCTGTTTGCATGTAAACAGAGTCCCGACCAGAGATGGAAGGGACGCTTTTATTGGATGTGTAGTTTTAAGCAGTTCAAGTGGTGGGAAACCCGAGAACATTTTATTCAGTGTTATCACCGCGAGACTCTGCATTCATACAGCAGTAGACTGTTTGTTCCGGCGTGCGCGCAGCGTTGGCCAGTAGCTGCTGCACCTTGTTGAACAACGTGGAGAGTTTTTTGAGTCTGGAACTGAAACATCTGCATTAGCTGTGTCGCCTCTAACGCTTATGCCGGAGAAGGGGGCGGCACCGGATTAGAGGGCATGTTGGAAGACATAAATGTAACAAATAGACAAAGAAAGCAAAGAAAATTTCTACAACGCCCACCTGAAAACACTTATTAGCAAAAAATACAAACCCTGCAAAGTAGAGACAAGCGAGAAAAAGGCGTGCAAAAATATACCCATTACCGTCGGCACGGGGTTGGTTTGAAGATGGAATGATCAGATTACACAAGTAACGGGTAAGGCGAACTGTAGATTGCGATTTATTGGTAAAATTCTGAAGCGATGCAATCCTTCAAGAAAGGAAATAGCTTACAATACGTTATTTCGTCCAGTCTTGGAGTATTGTTCTTCTGTAAGGGACCCTTACCAGTTGGACCTGATTCAAGAGATTGAGAAGGTCCAAAGAAAAGCGGCAAGATTCGTGACTGGTACATTTACCCATCGCGAGAGCGTTACAAATCTCACAGAAAGTTTGAAGTGGGACACACTTGCAGATAGACAGCGCGCTAAACAGAAGGGGCTGCTCACTAAATTCCGAAATTCGATCTTCACCGAGGATGTAGAGCATATAATATTACCACCAACTTTCAAATCGCTCAATGATCACCATTCAAAGATAAGGGAAATAAGAGCTCATGCAGAGGCGTTCAGACAGTCGTTTATCCCTCGCGCGATCCGCAAGTGGAACAGAGGGGGGGGGGGGGGGGGGGGAGGGGGGAATATGAATTTGGCGCGTATTGTGCCCTCCTCCATACACCGTTTGGTGGCTAGCGGAGTATATATATAGATGTAGATGTAGAAGACTCCTCGCCAGTTGTTGGATCTTCACCACTCGTTGCTTATAGGGTGACTAAGGGATGCTGCATTCTCGGAGTGCTATACAACACTTCAAGCACATTACATTAATAGCCTCTATTACAATAAAGAAGACTGACGATACTTAACTTTGGAGTTGCATCGGTGTCACGAGTGATATGCAGACAGTAATATTCGTCGTTATAGACAAAGTTTCTGCAAGTTGACAAACGTCACTGATAACTAACGTCCGCGATATGGTGCCGATCTGAGCCGCCGAGGCTGGCAAGAGGGGTGCTTATATTCACTTCTTGCTCCCTGCGCGGCTCGGCCCTTGTCAGCGGGCTATTGGCTGACGTTTCCTCACAGTCTTCTCTGGTTTTCCATTCTTCGTATTCGTTCCGGTGCCTGTCATTACGCCAGAACATTGACTTTTAATACACACATCTCAGTCTCACTACCCAACCTTTGCCAAAGTGCCGCTATTTTAATTCCATTGTAAACTTGTATTAAAACTCAATGAAAGCGATGATTTTATGCTCGTGTACACCAGTGTTTAATTTGAAGGTCACAGAAAATTGTAATAAAATGGTTTCATAGTGCCAACAACTTTGCCAATGTGGGAACACACCTTCCACCAGACCAGCAAAGCTAACAAGGGAACCTCGCCATCGCACCCCCTCAGATTTAGTTATAAGTTGGCACAGTGGATAGGCCTTGAAAAACTGAACACAGATCAATTGGGTAAACAGGAAGAAGTTGTGTGGAACTGTGAAAAAATAAGTAAAATATACAAACTGAGTAGTTCAAGGGAAGATAAGCAACATTAAGGATGATGGGAACGCAGGAGCTCCGTGGTCTCGTGGTAACGTGAGCGACTGCGGAATCTTCCATCGAGTGAAAAGTTTAATTTTTTATTTTCAGTTTATGTGACAAACTCTTATGTTTTCATCACTTTTTTGGGAGTGATTATCACATCCACAAGAAAACCTAAATCGGGCAAGGTATAAGAATCTTTTTACCCATTCGCCAAGTGTACAAGTTAGGTGGGTCGACAACATATTCCTGTCATGTGACGCACATGCCGTCACCAGTGTCGTATAGAATATATCAGATGTGTTTTCCTGTGGAGGAATCGGTTGACCTATGACCCTGCGATCAAATGTTTTCTGTTCCCATTGGAGAGGCACGTCCTTTCGTCTACCAATCGCACGGTTTTGCGATGCGGTCGCAAAACACAGACACTAAACTTATTACAGTGAACAGAGATGTCAATGAACGAACGGACAGATAATACCTATGCAAAAATAAAGAAAGTAAAATTTTCAGTCGACGGAATACTTGAACGAAGGACCTTTCGTTCAGCAGCTGCTGACGCTACCACGGGACCACGGCGCTCCTAAGCTCAGAGTGTCCACTGTGCCAACTTATAACTAAATCTGAGGGGGGTGCGATGGGGAGGTTCCCTTGTCAGTACAGTAGCTGTTGAATAGCACTTGGATGGGTGACTCTCTGGGTCTGCCGAGCGCTATTGGCAGTCGGGTTGCACTCAGCCCTTGTGACGCCAATTGAGGAAGTACTTGATTCAAGAATATCGGCTCCAGTGTGCCGACCTCATGCACCTGTATATTCATGTGACACGGCAGTAAGCTAGTATCTTTGAGCCTTTGAGGCCTGTTCGAACAGAGATTAGTTTATGTTTAGAGTTTTATAGTAGCATTGTTTCATTCAGTAGTTTTATGGTATTCCCTATTTTATTATTTGGGACTTACAGCAGCTACGTTCCATGTATCTCAGGGCCATCCATATTTAATAATTTAAATCCATTAAATTATCCATTGCGCAACATCTGTAGTTAAATCCTCAAGATTCTATTCACCCGGTACAGCTCTTTCTGACATCTACAGGGGTATGTCGATGGCTCAACTGCAACCTCATACCTGGCTCAACAAACTCGTTCAGCTTACTGGCCTTATGGAACACACTGGCCCTAAATAGCCTTCCATCTCTCACTGTAAAACTCACATACACGCATTTACTATAAATATTATTGCTAAACTGTACATAGGAACATCTTAAACAACTCACACCCCCGCAATGACACATTTTGAATGTTCAAAGACGACAGTTCAATTTCTTCTTGTAGTTAAATTTTGCGTATTGTCCCTCAAGGGTTCTCACAGATTTATGATTCAATAAAAACTGCAATAAATTTATTTGCATATCTTTGTAATGCAGGAATCATTAGTATTTTTTCCCTTGATCATTAAAACAAGGGACTGCCAAGAATTAGGCACACCACCATTGCACTGGTTTGCATTCCGTAGTTCGCTCACCTGGATGCACACTTCCCCCACCGCCATGGAAAGCTGTCTGAGCGTGAGGAAGGGAAAGAAGTGGAAATTGCGAAAGCCGCATTTAAATGTTAATGCAGCTGCACAGCGTACAACTTGATTTCATGTTTCTCGACGATATAGATCACAAATGAAACAAATTTTCCCTATTCCACATTATTTAATCATTTTGCCACGCTAAAGACATAATATAATGTTTATGTGGTGCAAAATGTCGGCACACACACCGACGGCGGCAATTTCACAGGCTTTCATGCCCAGGTTGCCAGGTACTCGCGACGTATTTGGTTTCACAATATAGAAAAGCCTTTCACACACATATGTTGTACGAAATATTTTATCACGTTTGCAGTCCTATTATGGACAGGTGGAAACTGTTCCCAAAGAAAATAAAAACAAACCCAAAGAAAGCCGGCCTGTGTGACAGAGCGGTTCTAGGCGCTACAGTCTGGAATCGCGCGACCGCTACGGTCGCAAGTTAAAATCCTGCCTCGGGCATGGATGTGTGTGATGTCCTTAGGTTAGTTAGGTTTAAGTAGTTCTAAGTTCCAGGGGACTGATGACCTTAGAAGTTAAGTCCCATAGTGCTCAGAACCATTTTTTTGAAATCCAAAGAAATCTAAACCAAAGAAAATAACATAGCCCCCTGGACTGTAGTAATGCAGATCAGTCAGTTCCATCTGCACATGCACAGAGCTGCTTTCCACTGAATTGACAAACGGTCTCATACACAACTCGAAAACAGATGTAGAAGCTGTAGTTACCTCAAACGGCTTAAAAAAATTTATATATGTTTAATTCCTTCAAGGTCACAATGAACTCTTGAAATGTCGCATTTTTTCAAAGCCAGTGAGCTTAGGGAAATGAACTCTGCTCTTTGTTTGATTTCTCCCTTACACACTGCTATTTGCTTTTTAAATACATCCCCAACAAATAAGGAATAGTTATTTCCCACCTTGGAGAGTATTATTGTGGGCAGTGTGCTGTTAGGTCCACTTAAAGTGCGAGGTCTGCAATAGGTTGTGGATCTTCTAAATTTCGTTCCTGCTTTCCTTTTTCCTTCATAAATTCAACAACAGTGGATTTTAAATTGGCAAATCTTTCATATAATGCTCCTTGACTTAACCAACGTACTTTGCAGTAATATATAAAGTCTCCAGACCCTTCGTTGAATGCTACTGAAAATTGTTGTAGTTGACAGTGGAATATTCGTACCACCAGTTTCATCACGTGCTCCACGTTGAAAAATTTAAATCAAAGTGCTTCTTGGTATACAGAACAGTGAAGTCCGTCTGTTGACCGTTGCAATTTTTTTCTCTTTCATCGCCAACTCAACTTTAAGTTCTTTCTGGCGGTATTTTGACGTCCATCCATAGTAAATTTGTCGTACTTGTTGATTATACGGCATGTGTACAGGGAACACTACTCGGAGTGTTATCAACACGTGATACAGTTTGAAAGGGATGTCACTGTCGGTCTCCATTTCACGGGCTGCTCGACTCGTGCAGTACCGTACCACGATTTGTGGGGCGTTCTTACGTGACTGTTGCCTGGTGTTGCACTGGATGGGATCAAGAGGTCAGCCATAATCGTCGTTAAGATTCAGGTCAACCCCATTTCAGCACCACAAGGGAGCACCGTCTCACATGCACCTGCTATGCGATAGCAAGTAATGGACTTCCTGCAATACTGTGTGTCAACCCACATTTTGGTCAGAGACTAACAGTAGCCGGCCTTGGGAATTTTCGTGGGCTGTCGTTAACACCGCAACACAAACGGCTGTGTTTGTGGTAGAGCCTTTACAGGGAAGCATGGAATGCAGATCAGTGGCGTCCCATTGTGTTCAGCGATGAACTGTGGCTCTGAACCACCACGACCATCGCCGACGAGAAAGGCGGCGACCTGGAGGGGGTACCATTTTTCCAGTGTTTTGGAGAGGCACAGCCCAATCGTTCCTAGCTTCATCCTGTGAGAAGCTATCAGGAATGTCTTCAGGTCAACACTCCAAGTGATTCAGGGAACTCTTGAAGGCACAACGACACGTCAGGGATATCTTTCGTCCTCATGTGTTACCTGTTATTTGACATTATCGTGGTGGCATTTTTCGATAGGACGATGCTTGTCCACACACGGTGCGTGCCTTTATGAACTGTGAGATCCCCCCGTGCCCAGCAAGATCCCCAGACCTCCCTTCGACATAACATTTTTGCGACCAGACCGGACGTCAACTGCGTCTCAGACCCAGTACCCAGGATATAAAAGACCTGGCACAACAGTCGTGGGCGAGCTTAACCCAGGAGGGAATAGACACGGCTTTAAGTCACTCTTCTCAAACGAATGACTGCGTGCATCGAGGCTATATGAAGTAACTCCAAGTGGATAAGCGAACTCATACTGTCTACTTCTTGTATATTTGACTCGAATTTGTAAGGGCTGCAGTAACACCAAGAACGCACTCGACCCATTCAATTTCCTCCTCCTCCTCCGCCTGTGCTTGTTTCAGTTTTATTGTCATGCAGTGCACTCGTTTCAGCGAAACTGGTTACCATCGTCCAAATGAAAAACACAACGCACTAATATGGAGATATTTGCGTGATTTGCAATCACATTCCGCGATATAAACTCATACGCACGTATGAAGCTGAAATGGTTTCGACAACATTTTTCAGCGAATGTCATTTCCACCAATCACAACAGACTCATTATAAACAAATCCTACAGTAACAACATATAACTCTGTTGTACTCTCTTTCGATATTCCAAGCTCGGTTTATAGGAACGACATGTGATGCACATACGTCTGGAAACGGTGTCTGCGTGATCACAGGAAACGCTACAGGTTGTCTGTAAATAAATGAAGAGTCGTACGTACCAACTGTCTGTGTCTGTTTACTAAAAATAAATCCACCCGATGACAGAGCTACAATTCTCCGAAACACATATTGCGAAAAACCTTGAATGTGACTGTTTACAGTAATTTTTATTCTGCAGTGAAATATACAGAGCGAGGTAGTTGAGAGAGACCACATAAAATACATCCAGAATGAATAAATATTTCGAGATGCGGTTTTCGCCAAGAAATAGCGGAAAATATGGCGTATTTCCTGATGTTCACAAGCAACTTTTATCGTTTAAATTCGCCGAAAAACGACATCGACTTTTGCTTTTTTCTAATGGAACAGTGTAATTTTGTTACGGCACTTGTAACAAACTTCCAAGAGAACTTCAACGATGTAACATGTATCGGACTTGATCAAATAGTATCAAGGTAAATGCGCCACAAACCACTGTCCTACCGTCCGGAGAAGAGGTTCCACAAACATCTATCCTTTTATACCAAATGTAAGCAAACACGTAACTCAGGTACGATTCATGCGTTTATTACCAGGGCTGTTATACCAAGTGCTCAAAATGTTGACCTTGAGCATCGCTGCTCATTATATGATGACTCTGGAGAAACAATATCGGACGTTGAGTTACATTTGTAGTAAATGGCAGCACAGGCTCCTCTCAGGTGGTTTGCTGAGTATGGATGTAGATGTAGATGGATGTAGATGTTGTAAGGCACTTCATGCCTTCGGGAGGAGTCGGTGTTTCCTGATAGAATCCATGTTTTCATTTTCGCCGCCGATAAAATTATAGAAACGTTAAGTTTGGAGAGTGTGCAAACCAATTAGGGTTTCCTACACGACCGTTACAAAGCTTTCCAAATGTTCTCTAAGGAGGATCTGTCAATACATATGTGGTAGGGATACACATCAGTAATGTTGTTACTACACTGTCCAGCGTCTTCCAATGACTGCAGCAGCAGCGCATGTTAGTACTTGAGTGTACTTAGACTCCCGTCAGTAAAAGAGTGACAAATCATGCTGGTCTTGAAAAACACGCACCAAACGTTGATAGACCAAGAGCGTTTCCTTTCTTTTTTTTTTTTTATCCACTGAATTTTCAGCTGACGATTACTGCATATTACAAAGATTGCCTTGCCCATGGCTTGCAAATGATGCTTCCTCCTTAAATAACATGTCACTTTGCACAATTCGTATATAACATTCTGAAAACCATAACCAATTTTGGAAGTAATTGCCATGAAGCTGTGGATGCACGGAAATGTGAACAGGATGAATTTCCATGGAATGTTGCGTTCGCAGAACACTCGTTTGGTTGGTCCGTCTCGTACTTCCAAGACGCGTCTTAGTGATATTTCCATCGCCTGTTACAGCTAATAAAATGTTAGTTTCATGTCTTTCATCAGTTGCTCCGCTTTTTCCTTGACGTATGTTATGCTCCACACTTCCGGGTCCTAGAACTTTTCTGTAATGTTTGCAAAGACACATCGTGTGTGCTTGGCACTGTTTGGATATTCTTCAGCATACAACCGCATCGCAGGTTTAATAGTTTGGCGACATTCACCATAAACGATACTCACATTTTCTTGTGTCGTATCCACTGAGAAGGTCTCTATAGCTCAACGAGCATGTTCCCCGACGGCTATAACTGCAGAACACAGACTGACGAACTTCAAGCACACAGGTAACAACAATAATCATATCTGAGTTAGGTGTTTCTTTATTTTTGGTGTAACGCGGCAGACTTTTGTGGAACCTCTTCTCCTGACGACGGGACAGTGCTTTTGCGGCTAAGTTATCTTGATACTAATTGATTAAGTCCCATACATGTTATTTCGCTAAAGTTCTCTTAGAAGCTTCTATCAAATAGCATAGACAAAACAAAGTCGGTGTCCTAATCGACGACTAGAAATCGTAAGAGTTACCTGTGAACGTCAAGAGGTTCGTGATGTGCGCTATAACGTGGCGAACATCGCACCTCAATACAGGGTGAGTCACCTAACGTAAACCACATCAAATACTGACGAACCGATTTCACAGACCGAACGTGAGGAGAGGGGCTAGTGTAATTGTTTAATACAAACCATACAAAAATGAACGGAAGTATCTTTTTTATCACAAACCTACGTTTTTTTTAAATGGAACCACGTTAGTTTTGTTAGCACATCTGAACATATAAACAAATACGTTGTCAGTGCCGTTTGTTGCATTGTAAAATGTTAATTACATCCGGAGATATTGCAACCTAAAGTTGACGCTTGGAACCTCCGACGTTCAGTTGCGTGTTGTAACAAACACGGTCGGCGAGCAGCATCTGCAGGGACATGTTTACGATGACGACCGTGTTTACGAGTGTGGCTGTAGTGCACTGTTGTGGTTTGGTCTACCTGTCGCAGTGTCCGCATGTAGCGCTTGCTGCTATTGTTAGTCTGCATTCGTCTCTGCACGCAGACCAACTGTATTACACCGTGTTACCAGACGTCTGTGATAGTGTAGTGTTGTAGGAACTGTGACCGTGGTGTATTCGAACTCTGAAAAGGCGGAGATGATACTCATCTATGGCGAGTGTCGACGAAATGCAGCTGAAGCCTGCAGGGTATATGCAGAACGGTACCCGGGACAGAGAGCATCCAACGTGCCGCACATTGCAAAACATCTACCGCCAACTGTATGCAACAGGTCCGTAACAGGCCCGTCACAGGAGAAGCGGGTGCAGTTGGTGCGTTAGCGGCTGTTGCCACGAACCCACACATGAGTACACGGGACATTGCGAGAGCCGGTGGACTGAGTCAAAGTAGTGTCAAGCGCATACTGCATCGTCACCGCTTTCACCCGTTTCATGTGTCGCTACATCAGCAATTACATGGTGATGACTTTAATCATGGAGTGCAATTCTGTCAATGGGCATTAACAGAGAATGCGTTGCAGTTCTACCTGTTTATCGAAGAAGCGCGTTTCACAAACCACGGGGCAGTGAATCTACGGAATATGCATTACTGGTCCGTGGACAATCCTCGCTGGCTCAGACAGGTAGAGCGACAGCAACCGTGGACTGTAAATGTATGGTGCGGAATCATTGGCGACCACCTCATTGGCCCTCACTTCATTGCAGGGGCCCAGGCAGCTGCAACATACATCGCGTTTCTACAGAATGATCTGCCAACGTTGCTCGAAAATGTCCCACTGGAAACGCGACGACGTATGTGGTTTCAGCATGATGGTGCACCTGCACATTCCGCAATTAACAGTAGGCTGACCCTTGACAGGATGTTCGACGGGTGCTTCATAGGACGTGGAGGACGCATAAATTGGCCAGCCTGTTCTTCTGATTTTACACGTCTGGACTTCTTTCTGTGGGGTACGTTAAAGGAGAATGTTTACCGTGACGTGCCTACAACCCCAGAGTATATGAAGCAACGTATTGTGGCAGCCTGCGGCGACATTACACCAGATGTACTGCGGCGTGTACGACATTCTTTACGCAAGAGATTGCAATTGTGTGCAGCAAATGATGGCCACCACATTGAACATCTATTGGCCTGACATGTCGGGACACACTCTATTCCACTCCGTAATTGAAAACGGAAACCACGTGTGTACGTGTACGTCACCCCTCATGGTAATCTACATGTGCGTCAGTGAAAAAGACCAATAAAAAGGTGTTAGCATGTGGACGTAATGTGCTGTTCCAGTCTCTTCTGTACCTAAGGTCCATCACCGTTCCCTTTGGATCCCTAAGTAATTCGGTGCTCTCCGATACACACGATCGAACAGCGGAGGAGTGGTACTCAAGCGTCAACTTTAGGTTACCTTATCTCCGGATGTAATTAACGTTTTACAATGCAACAAACGGCACTGATTACGTATTTGTTTATATGTTCAGATGTGCTAACAAAACTAACGGGGTTTCATTTAAAAAAAACGTAGGTTTGTGTTAAAAAACATACTTCCGTGCATTTTTTATGGTTTGTATTAACCAATTACACTAGCCCCTCTCCTCACGTTCGGTCTGTGGAATCGATTCGTCAGAATTTGATGTGGTTTACGAAATATATCCAGCGGTAATGTTAGGTGACTCACCTTGTGTATTCATTAATTCTCGACATATTTTGGATGTTCTGTGATGGCCTTCTCACGCTGTACACGTTCTTCCGGGTGGATACGTAGGCAACCCGTGATACATGAAGTAGACAATATTTTAAAACCTCTCTCCCCATCCCACTCTAATAGCGCTGGTATACATGGATGATGTGAACACAATCGATGGATTGTTCTTCAGTAAGGATATATCTGTGTCTTCCCATGACAGGTTTCCCAATAAATCAATGGTATCTCGTTAGATATTCAATAATTCTCAGAGGAGGCAGAGAAATTATGAAACTCATAACTAATTCACCGTTAAATTATTACGTACTGACGAATTATTCCTTTGTGTGAAAGAACGTATAACTGAAACACAAAAAATAGATTACATCAGTAACGGTTCAACAGAGAAACAAGTGCACTAGGGTACAATGCATTTTATATCTAATATGTTACACGATATTGCGTTGTGTTTTACACCACTCATTGAAAATACTAATTCCAGGACCACGATAGCTTATGTATGGTCGCATTATTCATTACCGGCAGCCTAAATAAATCAAAAATTTCGACTCTGAAGCGTATTGGCTACGCAAAACCTGGCAACTATATCCATTGAAATGGTTACTATGATTTCGTACATTCGATTCTTCGAGACGAATATGCTATTGAGCCGCACCAACGTTCCCATCTACAGTTCGGAAAATCTCTACAGAGAGAGGCAGCGAAAAGGTGGATGTGTATAGCACGTTGATGAAAGAAAGAAACATGGTGGGACCGTTTTCCATTTCCATCACTGAGAAAAAGCTAACAGGGATAGTTAACCGTGTGCTTCATCCCTTGAAGGCAACTACCATCCTCTAGCAGGATGGTGCGCCAGCGTTTTCGGAGTTTACGTGTTCGCGACTTCCTGGACTGAAAATTTCCTCAGCGATGGACAGGAAGCGATAGAGCAACGGAGTGATCACCACGATCTCCGGACGTAAACCATCTGGATTTCTTCCTGTGGGCTTAAGCGGAAGATATTGTGTATGCTTCTACCGTGTGTGACCTTGGAAATCTCCACAGAAGAATTTTGGCTCCAACAGCAAGAAAGGAGACCATATAGGAGTGTAATAACTTTTTGCAGGAAACGTTTTGAGTTGCTTTACCAGAGGCGGAAAACCAGAAGTAGCTATGCTACGATTTTTTTTGTTCCAATTCAATTGAAAACCAAGGACGTTCCATGCGGACACCCTGTGTATTCACTGCATGACAGCACAGCGAAACACCCAGAAGGGAAAGAGGAAATAAAATTAAACTTCAGGGATAGAGAGTGTATATGATGCTATGTCAGATGTAACAAAGTCGAGGGAAATTTACAAGGAACTTGGCATTGTCAGTTGACTTATCAGCATGACGTTGCACTCCCTCTTGCCTGGACGCAAACACTGATTCGACTAGAAAGCGTATCATGAAACAGATGTATCCTCTGCTGAGGAGCACCGGTGTAGCTGGTTCCAGATATTCTGGATACTGGCGCTGGGATGGTGTTGATGTCCGAGACGTTCTATCAGGCACAGATCTGGGCCACTTGAGTTCCTCAAGTCTGTTCAAACAGACGTGTGCCACACGCGGGTGAGAATTGTCGTGTTGAAAAGTAGCACTATGATACTGCCACAGGAGAACTAACATATTCAGATGATGGTTGTCAGTGATGTACCGCTGTCCCGTCATAGTTCCCTCAGTGACAATAATTCGTGCCCTGAAGATTTACTTGATGGCTCTCCAGGTCCTGACGCAAGGTATGACGCGCCGAAGCATTGGACGAATGAGCTATCTTCCCAGATCGGTGGCATATTCGCCGACGATGACCATCTGTAACACTGCAGAAACACAATTCAACTTTTAATATAACGCGACGTCATTCATCAGTAGTCCACGGTTGGTGATCACGACAGCAATCCAATAGGCAGCAGTTTGTGGTGTGGTGCTAACGCCGTCGAGCGTACGGAACGGTATTTCCGTAGTCCTACTGCTCCTTGTGTCCGACAAGTGGTGCGGGATGTCAGAGAATACTGCAGTTGAGTCCATTACATTTTCTCGGATGGCATGTGCTGATGTGGAGGGTCACGGTGTGTCTGGTGCACAATATGAAGGTATTGCCGTGTGCTGGTCAGACATAGTAGACTGGAACTTTAACGATCAGTAATGATACTGTCACGTTCCCATGCAGTGCAACATCGGGCCACTGTCAGGTCCGAATGACACACAAATCTGGGTAATGTACGATTCGAAATACCAGCAAAATGGTGACCCACAATAAGGCCCCTTTTAAACTCTGTAAGGCGCTGATAGCACTGTCTCACGTGAGTACAAGGCATCTGCTGTTCTTGACAGTGATTGCTCAACGTTTGGCGCTCTTCACGCCACTTATTCACCCTACCAGGTCTGGTAACAACACAAACTCTGTCTGTCAGAGAGATTTGCTATTGCAGTCATTTACGTATCCTCCGATTGTGTGTACGTGTACAAAGGTACATTGTCAGCCGATCACATCTTCTGGGTGCTTGGATTTTTTTGCCAGGCAGTATAGGTAGATGTAACTATGTAAGTGGCTGGAAAGCAGCGTCATCCTGTATTGAAGAGCCAAAGAAGCTGGTACACTTGCATAATATCGTGTAGGAGACCCACGAGCACGCAGAAGTGCCGCAACACGACGTGGCATGGACTCGACTAATGTCTGAAGTAGTGCTAGAGGGAACTGAAACCACTAATCCTGCAGCGCTGTCATAAATCTGTAAGAGTACGAGGGCGTGGACACCTCTTCTCAACAGCACGTTGAAAGGCATCCAAGATATGGTCAATAATGTTCATGTCTGGGGAGTCTGGTGGTCAGCGGAAGTGCTTAAACTCAGAAGAGTGTTCCTGGAGCTACTCTGTAGCAACAATTCTGGACTTGTAGGGTGTCGCATTGTCCTGCTGGAATTGCCCATGTCCGTCGGGATGCACAATACACATGAATGGATGCAACTGAGCAGACAGAATGCTTAGTACGTGTCACCTGTCAGAGTCACATCTAGACGTATAAGGCGTCCCATATCTCTCCAAATGCACATGCCCCACACCATTACAGGCCCTTCATCAGCCTGATCAGTGTCTGTTAACATACAGGGTCCATGGATTCATGAGGTTGTCCCCATAACCGTACATCTCCATCCACTCGATACAATTTGAAACAATGCTCGTCGCACCAGGCAACATGTTTTCACTCATCAAAAAATGGTTCAAATGGCTTTCAGCACTATGGGGCGTAACTTCTGAGGTCTTCAGTCCCCTAGAACTTAGAACTACTTAAACCTAACTAACCTAAGGACATCACACACATCCATGCCCGAGGCAGGATTCGAAACTGCGACGTAGCGGATGCGCGTCCCCAGACTGTAGCGCCTAGAACCGCTCGGCCACCCCTGCCGGCCTCCACTCATGAATAGTCCAATGTCGGTGTTAACGGGTACAGGTGAGGCGTAAAGCTTTGTATCGTGCAGTCATCAACGGTACACGAGTGGGCCTTCAGCTCCGAAAGCCCATATGGATGATGTTTCACTGAATAGTTCGCACGCTTACGCTTGTTGATGGCCCAGCATTGAAATCTGTAGCAATTTAAGGAAGGGTTGCACTTCTGTGACGTTGATCGATTCTCTTCAGTTGTCGTTGGTCCCGTTCTTGCAGGATCTTTCTCCGGCCGCAGTGATGTGGGAGATTTGATGTTTTACCAGATTCCTGATATTCGCGGTATACTAGTGAAATGATGGTACGAGAAAGTCCCCACTTAATCGCTATCTCGTAGATGGTGTGTCCGATCGCACGTGCGCCTGCTATAACACCACGCTCAACCTCACTTGATAACCAGCCATTGTAGCATCGGTAACTGATCTAACAACAGCACCAGACTGTTGTTCTTTTATATAGAAGTTGCCAAATGCAGCGCCGTATTCTATCTGCTTACATACCTCTGTGTTTGAATACGCATGCATATACCAGTTTCTTTGGCGCTTCAGTGAGTATGGAAATTTCAGCGAAGAGCACGGGGACGCGGAGCGGGTGCGGATCCCGGGACGCCGGCGCGCTTTCCCAGCGCGTCGTGCCTCTCCGCGCCGCTTGGGCCCGCCTTGTCGCGCCGGCCATCGCACAGTGCCCGCACAGTGCCTGCTCGCCCGCTCGCAGCCCGGACACAATTAGCCGGCATCGGGCACGCCATCACGGCAGAAGGCCGCACGCCGGCCGCGCTCCCACGGCACGCCGCCGCTCACGCGCACGCCTGCTCACGCTCCTACTGCCGTCCCGCTCTGGTCTCCTCCGTTCTCCGCGAGCTCCACGCTGGATAATTGAAAAAAAAAGAAAGAAAGAAACTGTTCCAGTGCACCATGCACGTGCACACAGACCGGAAGCTTTTCGCAGAACGAGTTCAAGAAAATTCGCTTCTGGAAACTAAATTACTACAGCCATTTAGAAGTTTCCAATTCACCAGTATTAGTTTGTGGTGTAGCCTCCATAGGCATCAATGCAGTCACTGACTCTGGCATCCAGCAGATCGTACAGAGACGATTACGGTTCTGGGATACGTTAGGCGACGCGTGGTCGACCTGTTCAGTCCGCAGCTCGTGGTCTAGTGGCTAGCGTTGCTGCTTCTGGACTACGGACTCCTGGGTTCGATTCCTGGCCGGGTAGGGAATTTTCTCCCCCTGTGGACTGCGTGTTGGCCTTGTCCTCATCATCTCATCATTATTAAGGCTATGACGAGGCTGGAAATGGAAAGATTGGAACTCGTGCAGGTGCCGATGACAACGATGTTGAGCATCTCACACCATCATCATCACCATCATCGACCTGTTCACGTAGTTCTGTAAGACATTTTGACTGACAAGTAGCACGAGTCTCTTGTCTTCCCATTATATCCCACAGGTTCACGATTCGAGACGAGCCTGGAGATTGTGCTGACCAGGGAAGTTGCTGCACGTCTTTCCGATCACAATGAGTTTCAGAGACAGTGTGTGGGCGAGCATTATCCTGTTGGAGCAACACACAACATTCCTGTTGCAAGAACGGCAAAAGCACTGGTATAACGACGTTCTGTACGTACTGGGCAGTGGCTAGCGACCCCTCCAGAACTACTAAAGGTAAACGGGAGTTTTAACTTATCGCACCCCGGACCATAAGCCCTGAGGTAGGGCTATTGTATCTCGGACGAATGCACTCAGCAAAACAGCGCACACCAGGTCTGCGTCGTATTGGCAAACGTACGAAGACCGTGGTGCCCCAGTCCATCTTCGAAGTGATCCTCTGACGGCACCAGTCGAGCCATGCTCGTCGCCACTGTGGCGTAGGTGGAAGACGGCCTAGATGTGTGCGTGCCCGTAGTACCACTGCTAATAACGGGTTCCCGACGGATCGTGCTGGCACGTCTGGTCTCAGAGGCCCACTTATCTGGGCTGTGGTAGCTGTACGATCTGCCATTGCTGCATTTACAGTACGACAATCTTGACTTGAGTCTTGCTGTGTGGACGTCCAGAACCTCATCTACAGGTGTGAGAATGTTGACATGACCACTGATACCAGCATCGTTGCACAACCAACACAGCACGTCCAAATTATATGGCAAATCTCCGGAATGTGCATCTTCGTGTTTTCGCGGCACAAAGATTGTTCCATAATATTTCGGACGTGCAGCCGCATAAATTAGACGTCTTCTTCTACTATTTCGGCTGAATACCGTCCAGCTATCTTCAGAGCGAGCCGAGGTGACTCACGCATCGACACTTGCTCCGACCTTTTAAACCTATGGACCGGACCATTGCGCACGCGGCCACAGATACACAAAACGACCGTATGGCGTCAGTGGGCGGGAGTTCCCAGTCGGGAAGTTCGGCAGCCAAGTGCAGGTCTTATTGAAGTCGACGCCACGGTATGCGACCTGCGCGTCGACAATGGGGATGAAATGATGATGAGGACAGCACAACACCCAGTCCCTGAGGGGAGAACATCTCCCACACTAGTAGGGAATCGAACCCGGGCCCCCGTCCGTGGCAATCCAACACGCTGACCATACAGCTAATGGGGCGGACTACAGATACACAAGGCACCAGACGGGATGACTGCCGCAAAGAGATCTATGGCTGCGCGGTCGATCCACACGGTGACATGGATATATCACTGCGAGCTGCATCCTCGCAACGTCGTTGTGAGTTTATAACAGAAACTGCCTGATTGCATGATTTGTTCACGCTGAAGCCGCTATATCTATTAATTAAATTCCTGGCCAACCGACTTTCAATTGCTTCTTTCACTACTGAGTCGCAGAAAGATGATGTCGAGGCTAAGTTTTGACGTTATCGAACGCCATAGAGTGCCCAGTGTTATTACAGGTTCCGCCACCGCAGATTTATTTGGTTTAAGAGCCGGGTGTACCTGCGGTTCTCTGTGCATCTCTCCTGGACTGTAAATGTCGTCTGTCCGATGTATGAACGGCCACACTCACAGGGGATCTTGTATAACCCAGGCTTCCTTGCTGCTGTCTTTGGTGGAGGGCGAAAAATCACTTTCACTTTGTATTTACTGAGGATCCGTCCTATTTTGGATGACAGGCTTCCCACGTTTGGCAAAACAGTCATGGATTTAAAACTTTCCGTATCTTCTTCTTATACCCACTGTTGGCTTCATTTGTGGTGAATTACATATCTGCCGTGGAGAGTACCCGTTGACTTCAAAACTCTTCTCAGGTGTAGAAGCTCAACGTCAGAATTTTAGCCTCGACTCCATCTTTCTTGGACAAATCATGGAATCCGGCAATTTCTGTAGTACACTGACAAAGACCTCGCTTCGCTGCATCTCGCTCGCACTGGTACATAGATATCAGCGCGCAGCCATAGATCTATTTCGGTACATATGTCATACCTCTTCGCCGCCGCCGCGGATCAACGTCTCTGGCGCCTTGTGTATCTGTGGCCTCGTGTGCAGTGGTGCGGTCCGCGGCCTTAAAAGGACGGAGCAAGTGCTGGAGCGTCAGTCACCTCGACTCACTCTGAAGATGGATGGACGGTATTCAGCCGACATAGTAGAAGAAGAAGTCGAATTTATGCAACTGCTCGCCTGAAATTTTATGGAACAACTCTCGGAAACGACCATACCGCCACTTGGAAGGTCACAATTTGACCACTTTCAAACTCGCTCCGTTAGCAGTGGGAAGCATGAGTGCGTCTCCATGGAATGATTGCCTGCTTGCTTCACTCGTTTCCACCACTCTGAGCTTTCTGGATGTGAGCGTTCCCAATTAAAGGGAACACACAGATGGCGCTGTGTTAGCTGTGCCACTACGCTAGCTGTTGCCGGACGACGTTGAAACCATTATCAGCACATCTGCTATTCCCCAGGTGGCATATTCTGTCACTGGATGAAAATCGACGTTGTCTTTTCAGGTATACTAAACTTTTTTTGACAGTATAATTTATGACTAATACTTAAGTCATAAGTCCGCTGTCATTATGCGTTTGTGAAATGACCTGGATACATGGAAAGGAATAGGAAACTGAGGAAATGGACTGTGCTTAAATTGGAAAAATTAGACCCTTTGAAACATTCAAAAGTAGTTTGAAGAAAGTGGTACATTTCCTTGGAGAAATGGAACACTTTCGTCGTGCCTTCATGATTCTAGGCTGGATTAGTCCAAGGATCGTATAAAAAATGTCAAAAACGTACTCCTTATAGTTCTTTGTTGTTCTGAATTTGTCACTGTGTCTACTGCAATTTGCCGGCCGCGCTGGTCTAGCGGTTCTAGGCACTCAGTCCGGAACCGCGCGACTACTACGGTCGCAGGTTCGAATCCTGCCTCGGGCATGGATGTGGGTGATGTCCCTAGGTTAGTTAGGTTTAAGTAGTTTTAAGTTCTAGGGGACTGATGACCACAGATGTTAAGTCCCATACTGCTCAGAGCCATTTTTTCTACTGCAATTTAAAATGTAGAGAGCCGAGTTTCGTGCTGTTGTCAAAAATTTTCATTTTATGGGTTGGACTGTCGCATACATCAAAACAGAACTCGATGAGATTCATGCGGACTCTGCACCAAATTTTAAGGCCATTTACTTTTCGATTAATGAATTTACATGTGCTCGGACAAGCAACGAACCCTAAACCGTCAACGGCCGTCGGATTGAAGTCATCACAAAGGAAATCATAGACAAAATCCACGCTATGGTAATGCAACACCGCCCAATAAAAATTGGTGAAATTTATGAGACTCTAGGCATTTCAAATGACCGAGTGCATAATATGCTGCATCGACAACTGGCTATGAAGAAGCTGTGTGCGGGGTGGGTACCACGACTGCTTACAGTTGACCAGAAGCGCAGCTGTTTCATCGCAATCCGCTAGACCCTTTGGACCGTTCTGTGACTGTTGATGAAACCTGGATTTATCATTATACACCAGAGTCAAAACGGCAGTCAAAGCCATCGACGAAGTCTGGTGAAAGTGCACCAAAGAAGAGGAAGACGTTTTTGTCATCTGATAAGGTGATGGCCATTGTTTTTTGGGATTCCAAAAATCTAGAACCATATCTTTATCCTTTTATATACTGGTGTCCAAATTAAAGAACCAAAATGAAATTTTGCAAGGTTGTGTTCATTTTGCCACAAAACAGAATAAACAGGTGATAGTAAAGTAGTAACAACGTAATGAATACAGAACGCAAGCAAATACAACATGCATAATGGTAGACATAAATGGAATTCCTTTCTTTCCAACTTAACGGGTTTGCACACACATTCCGACAACTGGTTAAGGTGCTCACACCCGAACCTCCAAATGTCAGACCGTCAGGTCGGTACCAAACGTTGTGTATCGATAGGCGATTTAGTTCGTATTATGTGCTGTCGTCCAACAGAACTGGCGTAAACGTTAATTAAAAGTAACACGTGAACTAAGGAGACATCAAAACCATAACGCTAAGTAACAAACACATGTTGCATACTTGGGGAACTTGGCAGAGCGGTAGATCCTCGTACCGTCTTCAAATCCCACTACATCTGTAGTTTCACAGACTATACAATCCTAAGGGAAAAATAAAGAAACAATTGCATCACACGTGCGGAAGTGATAGTAATAATGATAATTAATAATAAAAAATAATAAGATCAATAATAAGAACGGAACGTTCAGCTAACGAAGCGAATGCAGACTGCCAAAAGAACATTGCTAGAAACTCCGAAAGGCCTTTTACATTACAGGAAAATGTTCTCCCACATAACAGTTTCACGCGTAAACAGTTAAAACAGATTGCCATCAGCGGGGTTTGATCGCTCTACCTTCTTACCCAAACAAGATCAACATAAATAACTGAGAGACACCCCTTTTTCCATGCTCCGTAGCTCTAGTGATACACTACGTGATCAAAAGTATCCGGACACCCCCAAAAACATACGTTTTTCCTATTAGGTGCCTTTTGCTGCCACCTACTGCCAGGTGCTCCATATCACCGACCTCAGTAGTCAGGTGAGAGAGCAGAATGGGGCGCTCCGCAGAACTCACGAACTTCTAATGTGATCAGGCGATGAGTATCACTTTTGTCATACGTCGATACGCGAGATTTCCACACTCCTAAATATACCTAGGTCCACTGTTTCCGATGTGATAGTGAAGTGGAAACGTGAAGAGACACGTACAGCACAAAAGCTCACAGGCCGACCTCGGCTGTTAAGGGACAGAGACCGCCGAAAATTGAAGAGGGTCAGACCATCACACAGGAATTCCTAACTGCATCAGGATCCACCGCAAGTACTGTGACCGTTTGGCGGGAGGTGATACACCTTGGATTTCATGGTCGAGTAGCTGCTCATAAACATTTACCTGCCGGTAAATGCCAGACGACGCCTCGCTTGGTGTAAGGAGCGTAAACATTGGACGACTGAACAGTGGAAAAACGTTGTGTGGAGTGAACAGTCACGGTACACAATGTGCCGATCCGATGGCAGGGTGTGGGTATGGCGAATGCCAGGTGAACTTCGTCTGTCAGCGTGTGTAGTGCCAACAGTAAAATTCGGAGGCAGTGGTCTTATGGTGTGGGCGTGTTTTTCATGTTGTTTTGCCTGGCACTATCACAGCACAGGCCTACACTGATTTTTAAGCTCCTTCTCGCTTCCTTGCATTGTTGAAGAGCAATTCCGGGGAGGTGACTGCATCTTTCAACACGATCGACCACCGGTTCTTAATGCACGACCTGTAGCGGAGCGGTTTCACTACAATAACATAGCTGTAATTAACTGGTCTGCACGGAGTCCTGACCTGAGTCATGTAGAACTCCTTTGGGATGTTTTGGAACGCCGACTTCGTGCCAAGCCTCACCGATCGACATCGATACCTCTCCTCAGTCCAGCACTTCGTGCAGAATAGGCTGCCATTCCCCAACAAACCTTCCAGTCCCTGATTGAACGTATGCCTGCAAGAGTGAAAGCTGTCATCAAGGCTAAGGGTGGGCCAATACCGTACTGAATTCCAGCATTACCGATGGAGGCCCCCACGAACTTGTAAGTCATTATCAGATAGGTGTTCGGATACTATTGATCACCTAGTGTACTTTTAATTAGCCTTTACGCATTTTCTACTCGAGGACACCACAAAAAATTGTTCAAATCGCTCTAAGCACCAAGGGACTTAACATCTGAGGTCATCAGTCCCCTAGACTTAGAACTACTTAAATCTAACTAACCTAAGGAAATCACACACATCCATGCTCGAGGCAGGATTCGAACCCGGAACCATAGCGGCAGCGCGGTTCCGGTCTGAAGCACCTACAACAGCTCGGCCACAGCGGCCTGCTGAGGACACCACACAGCATGAACTAAATCGTTGTTGTGTTTCATACTCTACAGACATGCAATGTTTGTTACCGATCAGAGAGTCTGACGTCTGAAGGTTTGGGTGTCAAAGTGGGGTGTGACCACCTCTGTCAGCAGTACAGGTCTAACAACGATGGCGCATGCTGTGAATGACGTCATCAGTTTCATGTTGAGGCTGTAACGTCCGTTCTACTTGGAGAGCTGCTCGTAGTCTTGGAGAGAGGTTCATGTATGCTGACGTGATGCAAGCCGTCTTTCTAGTGTATCCAAGACCTTTTTTATCGGATTCAAATCGGGAGAGCGAGCAAGCCAAGTCATGCGCGCAGTATCTTCCGTTTCCAAGAAAACATCAACCACCGTGCTCTATCAGGTCGAGCATTGTCGTCCATCAATACGACGTCTGGGACCACAGCAACACCCGCAGATGAAGTCTCAAGATATCATCACGATACTTGACAGCAGTTGAACCTTGCTGATTCACCCGTACAGTTTCATGAGTGATAAATATAATCGCTGGATACACCATTAGGGATCCTTCTCGATATCGGTCTCTTTCCACAGTGTTGGGTCCCGAAATCGTGTTCCACGTTCAGTCCGGATGCGAATTAGTCGAGAAGCACTAAATCTGTGTAAACTACATCGGCGCTGGCGTGAGTGGCGCTACAGTCTGGAACAGAGCGACCGCTACGGTCGCAGGTTCGAATCCTGCCTCGGACATGGATGTGTGTGATGTCCTTATGTTAGTTAGGTTTAATTAGTTCTAAGTTCTAGGCGACTGATGACCTCGGAAGTTAAGTCGCATAGTCCTCAGAGCCATTTGAACCAAACTACAATGGTCCACTATTCGACCGTCCAGGTGGCATGTTGATTACTCCTGACTCCACTCTAGAAGCGCCCTTTCGCAAAGACGCACCAGAGGCAGACGTAGGGCTTGTCCCTGACAATAAAGGCCACTCTACCTAAGTCTTCTGAACACCGTTACACGTCAAAAAACTACCTCGTTTCATAGGTGGCCTGACGTCATCATTGCCATGGTTATCCATTGATCAGAATGCCATCTTCCTCCCGGAACACAACCGTACGGGCATCAGGTTGACAGTTAGTGGTGTTATATCATAGATTACACACATGACGGGGAAATAGCTGTTTATTGCATTAATTTTGGACATCAGTGTACTTCGTAGTTGGATCGTTTGTAACTTGCGTTGGCCAAAAAAAGACCACGATTTACACGCAAAATATGGTCTTCTACCAGGATAATGCACAATCTCAAACGTAAACGCTAAAAAGGGAGGAACTAAATGAACTGGGCTTTGAATTAGTTGGTCATCCACCCTATTCACCAGTTGTACCTCCACTTGACCTTTTCCTGTTCCCTAACTTTAGCCTGGCAAGAAATTTTCGTCAAATGAAGAAGTGATAGTTACAGCAGTCAACTAGTATCTTGCGGAGTTCGAGGAAACCTATTTCTCCGACGGGATGAAAAACCTGGAGGATTTCTGAACCAAGTGTATATCCCTCAAAGGACACTATGTCGAGAAGTAAGGTGAACTACTTACGAAACAAACATTTCTTTTCTTTTTTTATCAGGCGTATCAAGTAATCAATGTCTAAAATAATCACTGAGGGAAAAAACATGGTTCAAATGGCTCTGAGCACTATGGGACTTAACTTCTGAGGTCATCAGTCCCCTAGAACTTAGAACTACTTAAACCTAACCAACCTAAGGACATCACACACATCCATGCCCGAGGCAGGATTCGAAACTGCGACCGTAGCGGTCGCGCGGTTCCAGACTGAAGCGCCTAGAACCGCTCGGCCACTCCGGCTGACGAGGAAAAAATGGGAAGGGAATACAGAAGATGAAATAGTGAAGGTAGCAGTGGATGAAAGAGGCAAAAAGACAAGGCCCAGTAGATATCCTTGGATAACTTAGGAGATATTTAATTTGACTGACGTTAGCAGACAGTACAAGAAAACAGCAAGTAAAACGGGTAAATGGAAATGCAGATACCTATACCTATAAAGTGAGACTGTCAGAATGTACAAAATAGTGACGCAGGAAATGCTAGAGGAGAAGTCCAGGTTGCATGGATCATTTGCATGATAAATCACAATGATGTCGAACTAGTCCTTTTACTTTCACATCATAAATTAATTAGGAAATATGGCTGCATGTTGGTCATTTATCAAGGGTTTGAAAATAAAAGAGGGGGAGGGGGACATACAGACGTAATTTAATAATTCCTACCGACCATCTTTCACACATTACTGTAACATAAACGCTTCTACAGAAAAGAAGGATCTGTCATGGAGAAACTTTTTTCCATTTGTTTTCAAATTTTACGTTGCTGTCTTTCCGACATTTCATATAGGATTCCAAGTTTCTTCGCTGCTAATAACACAATAACTATTCAGCCGTCAGTGACCCACCAGTAAACAGAACACGCAGCCCCACTACGAATTTATGCTTCAGATAGCTGGAGTGGTGCGCTGCACGTAATTAATAAAGGAGTCGCAGCACGCAGCTACCGCCAGTAAAGCGTGCACGCTGCGAGTCCTGTTGCAGCATGCAAGGAACACGGCAGGCCGGCTGCTGTGGAGTTTGCAGAGGGCTAACAAGGAGAACGTGGGACCGACTGATGCAGGAGTTCCAGCAGGAGACTTCTGGTCGGCTTTGTGTCCTGGTGCCTGCAAAGGCCAATTGGTGTTAGGGCTTCAGTAATTCCCGTCTCATAATCAGGATCCTCCAAGTGAGTCTTCTCTTCGTATGGATACCACAGTTTAAACTGAAAATCGTGTATTTAATGAAAGTTGAATGGTAATAATAGAAATATTTAAATTTTTCAAAAGACAATTAAAACCTTGTATAAACCATTTTAGAGGACTTTAAAAGCCATTTTTTTTAATTTAAAAAAATTCTATTACGTATGTAAGCTGTGTACGCCCAGACTGTAAAACCCTATGAATGGTAATTAAGTGAAGCCATATTCGTCCAGCAATTCTGAGATAAAAATATGTAACATATTTTTACTTTCATTCTGCAGTCTTTACGTGATTGTTCAAATGGCGCTGAACGCTATGGGACTTAACTGCTGAGGTCATCAGTCCCCTAGAACTTAGAACTACTTAAACCTAACTAACCTAAGGACATCACACACATCCATGCCCGAGGCAGGATTCGAACCTGCGACCGTAGCAGCCGCGCGGTTCCGGACTGCGCGCCTAGAACCTGGTAGTGTAATTATGTACAGAAATGTTCCTTTGAAATACAGTTTATTATTAACAAAAAAGGTATATCTCACCCTTAGGTAAACTTAAGAAACCTTTAGAGAAAAGTGAAGCACCTTTATGAATACACGGAAGCGCCAGAGAAACTGGTATAAGCTTGCATATTCAAACAGGCAGATAAGTAAACAGACAGAATACGGCGTTGCGGTCGGCAACGCCTGTGTAAGACAAGTGTCTGGCGCAGTTGTTAGATCGCATACTGCTGCATACAATGGCAGGTTATCAAATTTGAAGTGAGTTTGGCTCTGAGCACTATGGGACTCAACTTCTGAGGTCATCAGTCCCCTAGAACTTAGAACTACTTAAACCTAACTAACCTAAGGACATCACACACATCCATGCCCGAGGCAGGATTCGAACCTGCGACCGTAGCGGTCACGCGGTTCCAAACTGAAGATAGGTGAGTTTGAATGTGGTGCTGTAATTGACGCACGAGCGATGGGACACTGCATATCCGAGGTTGCAGTGAAGTGGCGATTTTCCCGTACGACCATTTCAAGAGTGTACCGTGAATATCAGGAATCGGATAAAACATCAAATCTCCAACATAGCTGCTGCCGGAGAAAGAACCTGATAGAACGGGACCAACGCCGACTGAAGAGAATCGTTCAGCGTGACAGAAGCGCAACCCTTCCGCAAATTGCTCCAGATTTCACTGCTAGGCCATAAACGAATGTTCGACGAAACATGATCGATATGGGCTTTCGGAGCCGAAGGCCCACTCGTGTACCCTTGATAACTGCACGACACAAAGCTTTACGCCTCACCAGGGCCCATCAACGCCGACATTGGACTGTTGGTGACTGGAAACACGTTGCCTGGCGGGCGAGTCTCGTTTCAAATTGAATCGAGCGGATGACGTGTATGGGTATGGAGACAACCTCTTGAATCTACGGATCCTGCATGTAAACAGGGGACTGTTCAAGCAGGTGGGGACTCTATAATAGTGCGGGGCGTGTGCAGTTGGAATGATATGAGACCCCTGATACGTCTAGATACGACTCTGGCAGGTGACACGTACGTAAGCATCCTGTCTGATCACCTGCACCGAGCTTCGCGTGGCAGCCGTGCGGTCTAGGGCGCCCTGCCATGGTTCGCAAGGCTCCCCCCGTCGGAGGTCCAGTGCTTCCTCGGGCATGGATGTGTGTGTAGTCCTTAGCGTAAGTTAGTGTAAGTTAGTTTCTGTTAAGTAGTGTGTAAGCATAGGGACCGATGACCTCAGCAGTCTGGTTCTAGAGGAACTTACCACATATATCCAAGTTTTACCTGCATTCATTCATGTCCATTGTACAATCCGACGGACTTGGGCAATTCCAGCAGGACAATACGACACTCCACACGTCCAGAATTGCTATAGAGTGGCTCTAGGAACACTCTTCTGAATTTAAACACTCCCGGTCGGCACCAGACTGTACAGAGACGAATACTATTGATATCTAGGATGCATTGCAACGTGCTATTCAGAAGAGATCTCCACCCCCTTGTACTCTGACGGACTTATGGACAGCTCTGCAGGATTCAATGTGTCAATTCCCTCCAGTAATACTTCAGACATTAGTCGAGTCCATGCCACGTCGTGTTGCGGCACTTCTGCGTGCTCACGGGGTCCCTACACCACATTTGGCAGGTGTGCCAGTTTCTTTTTCTCTTCAGTGTATTAAGAGCTGAGATAGCGGTGCCAGGCAAAGGAGATAAAACGTTAGGCGGCACTGCTGGCTGCGTAATACCCATGTAAAACATTGCTGTGTAGTTTGCTCTCTGTGGGCTAATCTGATGTACAGCTCTTTGCCACTCTACAGCCGTAGTTTCTGCGTTGTACGTAATTTATTAAATGGTATGCAGCACAGAAAAATCACTGTTAAAAGACATATTTCACTTCACGCTGGAGTGACCTATTTTGCTTGTGTATTTGGGATCCATAGCAGGTCGAATTGGTGGAATACATCGAAGCGGTTTAGCTGTGGGCTGCTAGATTTGTTACCGGTAGGTTCGACCAACACGTGTTTCGGAGATGCTACTGGAGCTCATATAGGAATCCCTAGAGAGAAGGCGACATTCTTTTCGAGAAACGCTATTGAGAAAATTTTGAGGGCCGTCATTTTAAGCTGACTGCCAAACCATTCTTCTGTGGGCAACATACGTTGTGCGTAAGGACGATGAAGATAAGACACGAGAAGGTGGTGCTCATACGGAGGTTTAGCCGTTTTTCCCTCGCTCTATTTGCAAGTGGAACAGGAAAGAAAGTGACTAGTTGTGGTACAGTGTGCCCTCCGCCGCGAACCGTACCATGGTTTGCGGGGTATCTATATAGATGCAGATGTAGATGCAGATTCCAGTCATAACGATGGCACGCCAACGCTGCTCCAACATAAAGACATCAATCAACATGTGGCTAGCTGCCTTCGAAACCTGTACTTATTGCGCCACAGTCCCAACGTATAAATTACTCCCTTCCAAAATGACAATTTTTTCAAATAGCATTCTTAAACGAATTACTATGGTATTAATCGTTAACTTTCATTATTATTAATAAAATATAAGTTTTCTACGTGAACTCGATGAAGGAAACTCTCCATAATATTTGGTGCAATAGTCACAAACACTGATATAGTCCTGAACAGCTTAGATTTTTAACGGAAACAGCTGGTGGCTGCAAGAGATGTCTTAGAAATCTTCAGTGTCCCTGGAATGCTGTCTTCTAGGTGTTAAAGATAACAGCTGAAGATGTTATTGTAGTGTTGCAAAGTGATGTTAGAAACGCGGAAAGAATATGTAGAAAGGCCATACAGAGGAAACTAATTTTAAGGCAGTGCTGTAGAAATGGCACGGGAAGTACACGAATATGAGATGGGAGATACGACTCTGCGAGAAGAATTGCACCGAACACTGAAAGACTTGAGTCGAAACACGGCCTCTGGAGATAAAAATCCTTGGGAGAACAGAATATGAAAGAACTATTTCATTTACTACGCAAGATATATGACAAAGGCGAAATAACATCACTCTTCAACAAGAATCTGAGCATTAAAACTCCAAAGAATGCATGTGCTGAAAAGTGTGAATATTACCGAGCCACCAAAAATAGTGGAAAATAGCGACACAAATTACGCACAGAACGAAAGAACTAGTACAAGCAGACGTTGGGGAAAACAAGTTTCTGTTTCGTAGAAAAGTAAGAACACTCGAGGCATAAACGACCGTCTGACTTATCTTAGAAGATAAACTGAACATAGCTAATGACATGTTTACAATACTTATAGATTTAGACAAAGATTTTGACAATGTTAAGTGTTTTACTCTCTTAAAAATTCTAAAGGCGTCACTGGTCTTCGGAGCTAAGGCAGCAACAAAAGGGCTGTTTTCTATCTACGATCTCTGATATTGCAATTAGCCACGTGCACTCCCACGACAATCAAAAACCAGATACTGAATCAACAACTCAATTTCACTTTATGAATTTATCAAGTCATTTTTTTTGTTTTTTTAGTTATTTATTTTTTAAATGCACCGAATGTCATAAGTTATTTACGGTACATGGCGCACTAGCATCTGTCATTCCCTAGGGAGGAAAAGCTTAGCTCGACATACATCTACAGATTTAAAAGCACATTGACGTATTGCTGCTCAGTGGGCACGCACATTTGATGGCACGGTTCATTTTGTGGCACAGCAAAATTTTTTCTTCACCGCCTGCTGTCTCTGGTGTACCTGTAAATTACTGGATGTTAAATTATCGACACATACAACAAAATTAAGAAGCAGTCAGTATATATATTGCATGGTGTATTCATTAAAACTTGTAAGGTTTCTCAAGAAATCTTCCCTATAATTCTAATTTTATTGTTGCACAACACCTAGGTAACTTAATAGCGCAAGTCAATCGTCTTATGAAGTAGTTGTTGTTGTGGTCTTCAGTCCTGACACTGGTTTGATGCAGCTCTCCATGCTACTCTATCCTGTGCAACCTTCTTCATCTCCCAGTACCTATTGCAACCTACATCCTTAAGAATCTCCTTAGTGTATTCATCTCTTGGTCTCCCTCTACAATTTTTACCCTCCACGCTGCCCTCCAGTACTAAATTGGTGATACCTTGATGCCTCAGAACATTTCCTACCAACCGATCCCTTCTTCTAGTCAAGTTGTGCCACAAACTCCTCTTCTCCCCAATTCTATTCAATACCCCCTCATTAGTTATGTGATCTACCCATCTAATCTTCAGCATTCCTCTGTAGCACCACATTTCGAAAGCTCCTATTCTCTTCTTGTCTAAACTATTTATCGTCCATGTTTCACTTCCATACATGGCTACACTCCATACAAATACTTTCAGAAACGACTTCGTGACACATAAATCTATACTCGATGTTAACAAATTTCTCTTCTTCAGAAACGCTTTCCTTGCCGTTGCTAGTCCTCATTTTATATCCTCTCTACTTCGACCTCCATCAGTTATCTTGCTCCCCAAATAGCAAAACTCCTTTACTACTTTAAGTGTCTCATTTCCTAATCTAATTCCCTCAGCATCACCCGACTTAATTCGACTACATTCCATTATCCTTGTTTTGCTTTTGTTGATGTTCATCTTATATCCTCCTTTCAAGACACTGTCCATTCCGTTCAACTGCTCTTCCAAGTCCTTTACTGTCTCTGACAGAATTACAATGTCATCGGCGAACCTCAAAGTTTTTATTTCTTCTCCATGGATTTTAATACCTACTCTGAACTTTTCGTTTGTTTCCTTTACTGCTTGCTAAATATACAGATTGAATAGCATCGGGCAGAGGCTACAACCCTGTCTCCCTCCCTTCCCAACCACTGCTTCCCTTTCATGTCTCTCGACTCTTATAACTGCCATCTGCATTTCTACAAATTGTAAATAGCCTTTCGCTCTCTGTATTTTACCCCTGCAACCTTCAGAATTTTAAAGAGAGTATTTCAGTCAACATTGTCAAAAGCTTTCTCTAAGTCTCAAATGCTAGAAACGTAAGTTTGCCTTTCCTTAATCTTCTTTCTAAGATAAGTCGTAGGGTCAGTATTGCCTCACGTGTTCCAACATTTCTACGGAATCCAGACTAATCTTCCCCGATGTTGGCCTCTACCAGTTTTACCATTCGTCTGTAGAGAATTCGCGTTAGTATTTTGCATCCATGACTTATTAAACTGATAGTTCGGTATTTTCACATCTGTCAATACCTGCTTTCTTTGGACTGGAATTATTATATTCTTGTTGAAGTCTGAGGGAATTTCACCTGTCTCATACATCTTGCTCACCAGATAGTAGAGTTTTGTCACGACTGGCTCTCCCAAGGCTGTCAGTAGTTCTAATGGAACGTTGTCTACTCCCGGGGCCTTGTTTAGACTTAGGTCTCTCAGTGCTCTGTCAAACTCTTCACCGAGTATCATATCTCCCATTTAATCTTCATCTACCTCCTCTTCCATTTCCAGAATATTGTCCTCAAGAACATCGCCCCTGTATAGACCCTCTATATACTCTTTCCACCTTTCTGCTTTCCCTTCTTTCTTAGAACTGGGTTTCCATCTGAGCTCTTGATATTCATGCAAGTGGTTCTCTTTTCTCCAAAGGTCTCTTTACTTTTCCTGTAGGCAGTATCTATCTTACCCCTAGTGAGATAAGCCTCTACATCTTTACATTTGTCCTCTAGCCATCCCTGCATATTCATTTTGCACTTCCTGTCGATCTCATTTTTCAGATGTTTGTATTCCTTTTTGCCTGCTTCACTTACTACATTTTTGTATTTTCTCTTTTCAACAATTAAATTCAGTATCTCTTCTGTTACCCAAGGATTTCTACTAGCCCTCGTCTTTTTACCTGCTTGATCATCTGCTGACTTCACTATTTCATTCCTCAAAGCTACCCATTCTTCTTCTACTGTATTTCTTTCCCCCATTCCTGTCAATTGTTCCGTTATGCTTCCC
This sequence comes from Schistocerca nitens, assembly GCF_023898315.1. Classification (NCBI taxonomy): domain Eukaryota; kingdom Metazoa; phylum Arthropoda; class Insecta; order Orthoptera; family Acrididae; genus Schistocerca; species Schistocerca nitens. The sequence continues at coordinate 144,671,925 of NC_064620.1, read as the reverse complement.
CTGAAACTCTGTATAGCCTCTGGTTTAGTCAGTTTATCCAGACCCATCCCCTTAAATTCCCACCTTTTTGCAGTTCCTTCAGTTTTAATCTACAGTTCATAACCAATAGATTGTGGTCAGAGTCCACATCTGCACCTGGAAATGTCTGACAATTTAAAACCTGGTTCCTAAATCTCTGTCTTACAATTATATAATCTATCTGATACTTTCTAGTATCTCCAGGGTTCTTCCATGTGTACAACCTTCTTATGAGGTACAGTAGCATTATACCCGTGAATCTCGATAAAAGTGGTGCAGACTTTGATTCTATAGCTGTCACGACTAAATCGGGATAATATGTCGGGGCGAATTTGCCTTACTGGGACTTCCAGCTGATCTTCCCGACGAACGATGGTTGTGTCTCTTAACCGTCGCGAAATCCTCGAGAGGGTATTCTGTAAAACCTTTATGCTGGTGTGTGAATGCACAGACTCACAATATGACTGAATGAAAGCTTCTCCGACTTTCAGTCGCGTCGAGTAATTACACATCCACAAGATGGCTTTATTTATTCAGATACGATTAACGACAGCTAGCACTAAGTAACTACCAACAGAGAACTTGTCTGCTGTAGCGTTAATAAGTTATGTACACAAATCTACCTCGTGAATCAGTCTGTCTGTTAGTGAAAAACTTGTCAAAATCCCTACAGTAGTTCCACAGACATAAAAACGCAGTGGAGGACTTTCATTTAGTAATACTTGTATATGGTTCTTTCTGTGCCTCATTTTTTTTCAAAGCGTTTGAGGACTCTGCCACGTAATAACAACAAACATTGACAGGGTGGCATCATAACTTGACTACTGTACACTGCACTCACAATGAAACGACAAGCACAGCCGGGATACTACGAATCCATCGCCCTAGCTTTGATGTGGAGCATACAGGTACAGGTAATACATTTCACTTTTGAGAAATCTTGACGCTCATCTACAGTGATTGGAAAGTGAAAAATTCTAATTCTGCTGTTTCTGCTGACCATGTTTTAGTATTTTAAAGGTATGCTGACGATACTTTACGCTTAAATGTCTGCAGCAAAAGAAATCGATGAGCTACGATGAGACCTGAACACGTTTCTCAAACAGAAAATCCACATTTGAATGTAAACACGAAGCCATGACTTACAGAATAACGCGAGTTCACCATCCTTACTTTTAAGGAAATAAATTATTTTTGTGTATCTTTGAAAGTATTTAATTTAGTATACTGATATTTTATGTGCACCTTAGTAATATATTAATGTATATACAACATGGTTTTTCATATCAGTAAGACCCCACGAATTGTTTAAATGAGAAAAAACGTTAAAAACGTGGTTTTGTTCAGTTTTGGAAATCATTCTATACCAGGTCGTGCAACTTCACAATAGGAGAGCCCAAATAAAGCTAGCAAGATAGATACTGTAATTATTTTGACTTAAATGTTTTTACAATAGTATGAATAATACATTGATACCTTTAATTGGAGTCTAAATGTCAGTTTCCGAATCGGTATTTTTTTTTCTATGTATTGGCGATCATGGAGATCAACTGATGCTACATACTTCACATTGTTCTCTACATTAGGGGATTTAATTGCTACGTCATCTTCGTAGACACACTTAAGCAACAGATGATTAAAAACCCGTTTCTGTCGGAAGTGAAATTAATAGGTGACCAGTCCATTTGCAGTATTACTCACAGGCACACGGTTCTTATTGTACTCAACGATTTTGTATGTTGTCACTTGCCACTTCCGTTTGTTATTTCTTGGAGGAACAGTATCTTTCAACGTGGAAAAAAGGGTTTTATAATCTTTGATCATGGATTCTGCAGCATTAACGATGCTTACATTACTAACTCTTTCGTACGTTATCTTAACTCACTGCTTTGGTGTGTAGACACTATCCTGGTCTTTTTCTTCAGCTCTGTACAGTAACAAGGCACCAAATCCCAACTGCATGAATCACATCAATCTTCCTGACAATGAGAAAGGTACTAGTTCATGGACCTGAACACTTATGAATATCGCTGTGGCTGTAAAATAGCTCTTCGTCAAGAATTTCGTGGTATTCTGTCTGCTTATGAATTGCCCAGCGTCGGGTGAATACCAATAACTCGTATGATGCCACAAGGTGGGCTTGTGCTGATTTGGAATTAATGGCTTCACTTATCAGTAATTAATATAAACAACATATATTCTTCATACGTAATATAAAAAAGTGCAGTGGTATCAGCAGACGTATAGCTCAGAGTTTTAAGACATGGAGTATGAATAAGTGAACAGTACTGGGCTAAAGTATGTCCATCAACCAAGGTGTGACTTTTTTCAGTTTCCCTAAATCGTTTTAAGTGAATATCGAAATGTTTGCTTCAACAATACCACAATGAATTATCTTTCAAAGCCTTCAACTGAACTGGTGCATGGGTTTCAGTGACTGAACGATAAAGCTTTATTGTACGACAAACTTATTTCCTACGGACATGTGGTCCTACACAACATATATCTGCACACCAGTATGGACAACACTCTCTGTCTTTTGAGAAACGGTGATAAAAATAATAGTATGAAGAACGGTTACCCAGTAAATCTAACTGAAGAAGTTAAGACATTAAATAACAAACACAAAATTAATAGAGGAAGTAAACAAAGTACCCCAATAGAGTATCATATTGAATCAGCAAGTGTACCAGAATAACTTCGCTCGGAAACAGGATATTGCACAACGCAGAGCGTATAGCGTGATAGGAGGGAGAGCACTGTCAATAAATGAAAGTTGCACTGTGTACTACAGTACTCAGGCAAAAGGAACAGCAAGGAGGGGCATATGACAGTATGACAACTTATGCCAGTTGAAACATTGTATACAATATATATGATAATATGAATATTTGAGATACATGATGTTACGTACACTACAATTATGGGGTAAGATCATCATCGAAATACGTTAACAATCACATAATAGTTACCTGTTTTGCTTTGAACTAGATGTTCGACAGAATAACATCAACTTCCACAGCTTTATAATAACTATCTGAAGTATGACAAATCTCTTCTACTCCTCAGCACTATAATAATATTTAAAGTGTGCTGTGTCTGCAGCAACCGTGGTCTCTGACAAGAAGTGTTCCTGTAGTCGAGATAAGTATTGTGCTACCAATAATCAAGAAGAATGTAACGTAATTAGTCACAGTTAACTTACGACAAATTCAGTTTAAATTCCTACAGAACCCTAAAGTATAAACGCGTACTGTGACACACACTCACTCACACACACCTACACACACACACATACACACACAATACGCATAGAAATAATTACGAATTAAAATAGCACAATATCCCTCGTTCCAGGCAAGGGTTTTGTGAGATTTTTCTGGCTTCTCAGGTAAATGCCGGAACAAGTAAGCTGCATTCATTTGTTCCCAATCGATAGTCTTGTCTGTGCCACTATCACCCTTCCTGGTACTTGGCTGTAAAGAACCGCGACTATACAAAGAGGTACATCTCAAAAATCGGTGAAGAAAAGTGCAAAATAAGTGCACTGTCAAGGACATATTTCTGTGAAAGTTGAGTAAATAGAAATGGTATCTGAGGAGCATTCAATAAGTGTCGGATCCAACATCTTGCTGCATCCCCATCATTCACATACTGTTTCCCGCGGAGTGCATCTATCATTGGGCCGAACACATGGAAGTGGGAAGGTGTGTGATTCGGGCTGTAGGATGGACGAGGTAGAACAGTCCAGTGAAGTTTTGTGAACTCCTCTCGGATACGCGGACTTGCGTTGTCATGGAGAAGGAGAAGTTAGTTTCTATCGTTGTGGCGACGAACACGTTAAAGTTTCTTCAGTTCCCTCAGGGTAGCGCGATACACTTCAGAGTTGATCGTTGCGTCATGAGGGAGGACATCAAATACACTACTGGCCAGTAAAATTGCTACACTACGAAGATGACGTGTTACAGACGCTAAATTTGACCGACAGGAAGAAGCTTCTATGATATGCAAATGATTATCTTTTCAGAGCATTCACACAAGGTTGGCACCGGCGGCAACACCTACAACGTGCTGATATGAGGGAAGTTTCCAACCGATTTCTCATGCACAAACAGCAGTTGATCGGCGTTGCCTGGTGAAACGTTGTTGTGATGCCTCGTGTAAGGAGGAGAAATGCGTACCATCACGTTTCCGACTTTGATAAAGGTCGAATTGTTGCCTATCGCGATTGCGGTTTATCGTATCGTGACATTGCTGCTCGCTTTGGTCGAGATCCAATGACTGTTAGCAGAATATGGAATCGGTGGGTTCAGGAGAGTCATACGGAACGCCGTGCTGGATCCTAACGGCCTCGTATCACGAGCAGTCGACAGGCATCTTATCCGCATGGCTGTAACGGATCGTGCAGCCACGTCTCGATCCGTGAATCAACAGATGGGGACGTTTGCAGGACAACAACGATCTGTTCGACGACGTTTGCAGCAGCATGGAATATCAGCTCGAAGACCATGGCGGCGGTTACCCTTGACGCTGCATCACAGACAGGAGCGCCCGCGATGGTTTACTCAACGACGAACCTGGGTGCATGAATGGCAAAACTTCATTTTTTCGGATGAATCCAGGTTGTGTTTACAGCATCATGATGGTCGCATCGGTGTTTGGTGACATAGTGGTGAACTCACATTGGAAGCGTGTATTCGTCTTCGCCATACTGGCGTATCACCCGGCGTGATGGTACGGGGTGCCATTGGTTACACGTCTCGGTCACCTCTTATTCGCATTGACAGCACTTTCAACAGTGGACATTACATTTCAGATGTGTAACGACACGTGACTCTACCCTTCATTCGATCCCTGCGAAACCCTACATTTCAGCAGGATACTGCACGTCCACATGTTGCAGGTCCTGTACGGGCCTTTCTGGATACAGAAAATGTTCCGCTACTGCCCTGGCCAGCACATTCACCAGACCTTTCACCAATTGAAAACGTCTGGTCAATGGTGGCCGAGCATCTGGCTCGTCGCAATACGCCAGTCAATACTCGTGATGAACTGTGGTATTATGTTGAAGCTGCATGGGCAGCTGTACCTGTACACGCCATCCAAGCTCTGTTTGACTCAATGCCTAGGCGTATCAAGGCCGTTATTACGGCCAGAGGTGGTTGTTCTGGGTACTGATTTCTCAGGATCTGTGCACCCAAATTGCGTGAAAATGTAATCATATGTCAGTTCTAGTATAATATATTTGTCCAATGAATACCCGTTTATCATCAGCATTTCTTCTTGGTGTAGCAATTTTAATGGCCAGTAGTGTAGAACAACCACTCCAGTGTCTCAGAAGTCGGCTGCCATGAATTTACCGGCTGAGGGTGCACCTTGGAACTTTTTCTTCGGAAGAGAGGTTGGTGTGACATCACCGTTTTCTGTTCCGTTCGAGATGATGAGCCCATGCTTCATCGCTTGTGACAACGCTCAATAAAACACTGCCACCGTCTGCCTCGTAACGCGGAAGTAATTCCGCCCAAATGATTCTCCATTGTTCTTTATGTCTTCTGTTATGGGGCGACGAACCCATCGGGCACATACCTTTGAGCAATCGTGGACGAGTGTGTCAGCACCACCAACAGAGATTTTAAAATGTACAGAAAGTTTATTGATTGTGATCGGTCAATTATCTCTGATGAGAGTGTCCGCACGTTCCAAGATTGCAGGAGTCACAACTATGTGCGGCCAGCCAGCACACGGGGGATGTGAAAGGTTTGCGCGACCTTCTTGCGATGAAGACAGATACCTCACCCCACAACTCACCATGCTGTTATTCACTTTCAGTTGTCCGTAGACATTTTGCACACGCCTGTGACTAACTCAGATGCTCTAGTTTTCCGCAAAAAGAAACGCAATGATAGCTCTCTGTTTGGAACGCACCTCTGTTAGAGATATCATTTTGAAGGCTACGTACAGAGCCGCGACCTGTCGGAACACCAGGAAACTACACTGAAGCACCAAAGAAACTGGTATGGCCATGCGTCTTCAAATACAGAGATATGCAAACAGGGAAAATAATTCTCTGCGGTCGGCAACGCCTACATAAGACAACAAGTGTCTGGCGCAGACGTTAGATCGCTTACTGCTGCTACAATGGCAGAGAAGATTTAAGTCTGTTTGAACGTGGCGTTATAGTCGGCCTACGAGCGATGGGACATAGCATCTCTGAGGTAGCGCTGAAGTGCGGATTTTCCTCACTACCATTTCACGAGTGTACCCTGAATATCTCAATCCAGTAAGACATTAACTCTCCCACATCGATGTGACCGGAAAAAAATCCTGCAAGAGCAGGATCAACGACGACTGAAGGGAATCGTTCTGCGTGACAGAAGTGTAACCCTTCCGCAAAATGCTGCAGATTTCAATGCTGGGCCATTAGCAAGTGTCAGCGTGCGAAATATTCAAGGCAACATCATCGATATGGGCTTTCGGAGCCGAAGGCCCACTCGCGTACCCTTGATGACTGCACGACACAAAGTTTTACTCTTCGCCTGGGCTGTCAACACCGATATTGGACTGTTGATGACTAGAAACGTGTTTCCTGGTCGGACGAGTCTAGTTTCAAATTGCATCGAACGGATGGACGCGTATGGAGACAAACTCATGATTCCATGGACCACTGGATGTCAGCAGCGGATTTTTCAAGGCGGTGGAGGCTGCGTAATGGTGCAGGGTGTGTGCAGTTGGAGTGATATGGACGCGTCATACGTCTAGATACGACTGTGGCAGGTGACAAATGCGTAAGCATCCTGTCTGATCACCTGCATCCATTTATGTCCACAGTGTATTCCGACGGACTTGGGCAATTCCAGCAGGACGATGCTACACCCAACATGTCCAGAATTATTGCTGCAGAGCGCCTCCAGGAACACTTTCGCTGGCTGCCAAACTCCCCAGACATGCACATTATTGAACATATCTGGGATGCCTTGCAACGTGTTGTTCAGAAGAGATCTCCAGCCCCTCGTATTTTGACGGATTTATGGATAGCATTGCAGGATTCACTGTGTGAGTTCCCTCCAGCACTACCTGAGACGTTAGTCGAGTCCATGCTACGTCGTGTTGCGGCACTTACGCGTGCTCGCGAGGGCCCTAAGCGATATTAGGTAGGTGTACCAGTTTCTTTGGCTCTTCGGTGTATAAGGCCTGAAGCGGGAATATTCCACGATGTCCCAGAACAAAATTTGCGTTGTTTCATACGAAACTGGTTGAATGAATAACTGTGTTGCATTAGTCATTGAACGCTCCTCGTAATGTGATAGAGCCCTCACGTTATCAGTGTCGTTGTGGCGCCTGATTTGCCGTAGCCCTCGCAGTGAGAAGCAGTGGTAGGCGGCTCTGCTTAGTAGGGGGAAGGGGAGGGTTGTTGCCTGCTGGCAGGCTGGCATGGAGCTGTCACGGCGCCGAGCAGATGGGCGACTGGACGGCTGAGCAGGTCACGTCGGAGAGCGCTCGCGTCGGGAACGAGTCGCTAGCGACCGCCGCCTGGCAACTGCGCATCTTAGGCGATAACCGCGGCCTGCCCGGCCTAGACGGCACGCGAGCCGAAGAACAATACCGCGCCGTGGCGATAGCATCGCCTGCGCAGGGCGCGCACTGCAGGTAGCCAGAGGTGCCAACAGCGCAGCGGCGCAGGCGCGGCGCCCCGGCCGGTCCCACGCGAGAAGAGCACGCCGGCCCGTAATCGCCGCGCCGTTGGGTACTGCACCGGCTACCGGGCCTTAATGTCTGCTGCTCAGTGGCGTTCAGGCTACAAACCCGATGTATAGATATTTTAAAATGTATAATTACTGTCCCTCCGATATAAAATCTTCCACTTGCCAGCCTATAAAAACAGCGGATGCACATTGCAAATATACTGCAGTTTTTAGAGATGTATATTTAAGTGCTCATTTATTATTAGGTATTCTGTATATTTCAAATGAACAATTTCAAATATTTATCGAAGGTCATGAAAAATATAATATAAAATAAAACTATCGGCACTCGATGTTGCCATTTTGATATCAATATATCGGTGAAAAAATATTGTGACATATAGATAAATTCTGGAAAAAGTATCGATATATCGATAATTTGTGTACAGCCCTGTTCGGTTCTGTCACACTGTTATGACTAGCCGTCGCCCTACGGTGCTTACACAGAAACAGTGCTCTAACTGATCAAAAATATGCACACTTATTAATTGATATTAATGTGGGAGGTGTCCATCTTTCACCTTTGTGAAGATTTGATATCTGCTTGGAAAATTTACAATGGAGTGTCTGAATTTCTGCTGAAGAATGATAGCACATGGTTCCTCAAGAATCGAAACCGGCGACGCTGGGGTCTGTAGCGCAGTCGACGCTCCAAAACATCCTAGCGGAGTTGTGTTACGTTCAGCTCGGGATTCAGGGAAAGCCAGTTAATTTTGTGAATATTATTTTCCACGCTGGCATGAGAAAAATCGAGGCACATTCGCAGTTGTTTTCGACCTGGCGAAAGCGTTCGACAGTGTAGAATGGTGCAAGACGTTAGAAATTCTGAGAAAAGTAGGGGTAAGCTATAGGTAAAGTGGTGTAATATCCGATATGCACAAGAACCGAGAGGATACAATCGGACTGGAGGGCTAAGAATCAAGTGGTCGGATTAAAAAGGGTATAATACGGTGATGTAGTCTTTTACCCCTACTGTTAAATCTACACATTGAAGAAGCAATGACGGCAATAAAAGAAAGGTTCAAGAGTGGAATTATAATTCAAAGTGTAAGAATATCAGGTATATGACTTGCTGCTAACACTTCAGTGATAGTGAAGCAGAATTACAGAATTTGTTGAATGAATCGAACTTAAGTACCGAATACGGACTGAGTGTAAGTTGAACGTTCAAAATGGTTCAAATGGCTCTGAGCACTATGGGACTTAAAATCTGAGGGCGTCAGTCCCCTAGACCTTAGAACTACTTAAACGTGAATAACCTAAGGACATCACAGACATCCATGCCCGAGGCAGGATTCGAACCTGCGACCGTAGCAGTCGCACCGTTCCAGACTGAAGCGCCTTGAACCGCTCGGCAACCGTGGCCCTCCAAGTTAAAGGAAACACGAAAGTATGAGAAGTAGAAGAAATGGGATCAGTGAGAAACTTAACATCATGATTGGTGATCACGGAACACATGAAGTTATGGAATTCTGCTACCTGGGCAGCAAAAAAAAAAAAAAAAAAAAAAAAAAAAACCATGAGGAACGCAGCAAGAAGGGCATAAAGAGCAGACTAGCACTGAAAAAAGTGCATTCCTGGCAAAGACATGTCTACTAGTGTCAAACATAGGCCTTAATTTACGAAAGGCATTTCTGAGAATGTACGTTTGGACAACACCATTGTACGGTACTGAAACATGGACTATGGGAAAACCAGAACAGAGTAGAATCGAAGCGCGTGAGATGTTGTACTACAGAAGTATGTTGAAAATCAAAGGGGCTGACAAGGTGAGGCATGAAGAGGTTCACATCAGAATGGTTGAGGAAACGAATATATGAGAAACACTGACAAGAGGAAGGGACAGGATGGCAGTACACGTGTAAGTCATCAGAAAATAGCCACCATGGTGCTGGAGGGGGCTGTTGAGGAAGACAGAAACTGGAGTACATCCAAAAACTAATTGTGGACGTAGGTTTCAAGTGCTATTCTGAGATGATAATGTTTATTGTTGTAGGGGAATTCATGGCGGGTCACATCAAAACAATCAGAAAACAGATGGCTCAAAATTTAAAAAAAATAAAAAAATAAAATATTGACAAACCATCGGCTCACAGACGCTGTATTCTGACAGGCTGCGTACCCACACCATGAATCAAACTTCAGACTGAAATGTTTTTATATCCTTCCGCATTCACCGTTTAGTTAATCGAAATGAGACCACACCATAACCACGAAAAACGCCCTCAACCGTAACACGACATCGACCACACGTTACTGTTAGCACTATACATGATGGAATGTGACGTTCTACAGGCATTGGCCACACTCAAACCGCTCTATCGGACTGTCACAGGGTATGGCAAGATTCCTGGATCCAAATAACTCATTTCCCAATAAGCCAAGTGGCGCAGTGCTCAGCACACTGGACTCACATTCGGGAGGGCGACGGTTCAAACCCGCGTCCGGGCATCGTGATTTAGGTTTTCCGTAATTTTCCTAAATCGCCTCAGGCAAATGCCGGGACAGTTCGTTCGAAAGCGCACCGCCGACTTCCTTCCCCATCGTTCCCTAAACCGATGGGACCAATAACCTCGCTGTTTGGTCCCCCTCCCGCACCCCCCTCCCCTCCCCCACCGAATCAACCAACCAAATAACTCATTTCCAGATGTTCTCTGTCCTGTGGCGTCGCTTTCTACTCACTTCCAGCATCTCTTAGCACTGAAGACAGAAATGTGTGTTGCCGGCCAGTGTGGCCGTGCGCTTCTAGGCGCTTCAGTCTGGAACCGCGTGACCGCTACGGTCGCAGGTTCGAATCCTGCCTCGGGCATGGATGTGTGTGATGTCCTTAGGTTAGTTAGATTTAACTAGTTCTAAGTTCTAGGGGACTGACGACCGTAGATGGTAAGTCCCATAGTGCTCAGAGCCATTTGAACCATTTCTGAACAGAAATGTGTTGCTTATGTCGAGCTGCAAGACCACTGCAGCCCATTCTGTTGAACTCCTTACAGACAGTCATTGCGCCAGAAGGCGTTCTCGTAGCACTTTGTAGCTCACGAATGATGCCGTTCGCTGATTTCATGCGGTTTTTTACAGCTACACTCACTCCGAAATGCCCCACGATCACTTTCTGTAAGTACATGAGCACTGCCTGGTCTTGTTTTAGCCGTCTTTCTCTATACGCATTTCCATTCATGATCACTTCACGAACAGTGGACTGGGGTTGGTTTACAGCGCACTGAAATATCCTGTTCTGTTTCGTTACTCAGGTGATCTCCAGTGACTAGTACAGATTCGAAGTCACTCATCACTGAAGTTCGACACTTTCTGTTTTTATCGCGTCTTTACTGACAACACAATACTCCCAACTTCCTTTTGTACTGGCGAATATGCCTCTGTTACATGTAGCGGCCGAATCTAGGTTTCATAGGTGTTTCCAGATATGTTTTACCATCTATTTGATAACGTTTCAATCATCAAATTGAAACTTGTTAGCCCTTCTCTGCGTACAGGTTGTAACATAACTGCAGATATTTCTGTTGGTCACTGAGGACTGTGTAAAGTGAATACTACAAAACGATCCGCCGCGAACGGTACTGCTCTAGCATGACAGCCATCTAGCAGCAGAACGGGTGAAACTAGGAAAATTAAAAAAAAAGAGGTTCAAATGGCTCTGAGCGCTATAGGACTTAACATCTGAGGTCACCAGTCCCCTAGACTTAGAAATACTTAAAATTAAGGACATCACACACATTTATGCCGAGGCAGGATTCGAACCTGCGACCGTAGCAGCAGCGCGGTTCCGGACTGAAGTGCCTACGAAAATTAGCAGACACATTATCCGCGCGCCAGGATAGAGAGCAGTTCTAAACTGCCGTCAATCCGTGCATGCGCACTAGGCAGCGATAACTCGCGCATGCACAGAAGGATGTACCACAGTGCTTTCTGCTTGTTGTTTGCTTATTCTTAGGCGGCTAGTGCCTAATATCAGATTTTCGTGTTAGGGATTTCCGCATTTTTTTTCCAGTAAGTAGGTTTCTTAAATCAAGGAAAAAATCTTTCTTTTTCCAGTACAGGCTTTGATACTAGCTGTTTGTGGAAGCATTTATTCTATTAATTGCTTCGTATTCTATAAATGGAATGGAAAAGAGAGGCATTAAGCGTCTTAATTCAGGCATACAGAGAGGAAAGGTGTATGTATGACCGCTGTTTCATAACAAGGTACGCCGGCAATCGTTTCTTTCCGAGCAATAAGAGTATAGCGTTATAGGGAGATTTTTGGTTTGTATCGTAATGTCTTAGTTTACAAAAGTTCACGTTTGATTTGATTGCAACTCCTGCTTTATATCAGCATACCAGAAAAGAGAAACTGTCAGTGATAGGGCAGAATGTCTATGCAGTTTGGTCCAGTGCGACGGACGAGGACTGCAAAAACTCTCAGTAACACATATATATATTTCAAACTTGGAAAAATAACACAAGTGCACCTCTATGATTCTATTCTTGCTTTCGAGAATGTGAGACAGCCTCACGCATGACTGTGTCAAACTTGCTAACTCCATCTTGTATCGCTCCTCGAAGCAGCACATGACCATCCTCACGAAGCTCCGAAATTCATGCGAATCTTCCAGCCTCAGTTCTTTCATAAGCATTGAATATAATCCCCTGCCTTTGTCCTTCTTTACGGCCTTGGTCGAAATCATCAACGTCTGGCATTTTGTTTTCGTCGTCGTTCTGCTCTAATCTGAAGATATACCGTCACTGACAGGTCAATAGCTTCAAAAACAAGTGGGTACCCCACGTGCAAAATGCTGTATAAATACATATACCTGTGTAACCAAGTGTCGTAATGTAAAACTAACTGTTGAGTCTGTAATTCAGAACCGCAGTAACATACATAAGAGAAGAACAACTACTTAATAAATAATGATAAGAAACAATTTGTTATTAAATAGGAACCTCAGCAGCTGTTGTGGCTGAGCACCTGAAGGATAATTCGGAAAATATTTCGAGTAGATTTCCTCACCATGTTATAGTTCTGCGTGGAGATTTTAATTTGCCGGATATAGACTGGGAGACTCAAACGTTCGTAACGGGTGGCAGGGACAAAGAATCCAGTGAAATTTTTTTAAGTGCTTTATCAGAAAACTACCTTGAGCAGTTAAACAGAGAACATATTAGACCTTCTGGTGACAAACAGACCCGAACTATTTGAAACAGTTAACGCAGAACAGGAAATCAGCGATCATAAAGCAGTTACTGCATCGATGATTTCAGCCGTAAATAGAAATATTAAAAAAGGCAGGAAGATTTTTCTGTTTAGCAAAAGTGACAAAAAGCAGATTACAGAGTACCTGATGGCTCAACACAAAAGTTTTGTCTCAAGTACAGATAGTGTTGAGGATCAGTGGACAAAGTTCAAAACCGTCGCACATAATGCGTTAGATGAGTATGTGCCAAGCAAGTTCGTAAGAGATGGAAAAGAGCCACCGTGGTACAACAACCGAGTTATAAAACTGCTGCGGAAGCAAAGCGAACTTCACAGCAAACATAAACATAGCCAAAGCCTTGCAGACAAACAAAAATTACGCGAAGCGAAATGTAGTGTGAGGAGTCCTATGCGAGAGGCGTTCAATGAATTCGAAAGTAAAGTTCTATGTACTGACTTGGCAGAAAATCGTAAGATATTTTGGTCTTATGTCAAAGCGGTAGGTGGATCAAAACAAAATGTCCAGACACTCTGTGACCAAAATTTTACTGAAACAGGGGATGACAGTCTAAAGGCTGAAATACTAAATGTCTTTTTCCAAAGCTGTTTCAGAGAGGAAGACTGCACTGTAGTTCCTTCTCTAGATTGTCGCACAGATGACAAAATGGTAGGTATCGAAATAGACAACAGAGGGATAGAGAAACAATTAAAATCGCTGAAAAGAGGAAAGGCCGTTGGACCTGATGGGATACCAGTTAGATTTTACACAGAGTACGCGAAGGAACTTGGCCCACTTCTTGCAGCGGTGTACCGTAAGTCTCTAGAAGAGCGTAGCGTTCCAAAGGATTGGAAAAGGGCACAGGTCATGCCCGGTTTCAAGAATGGACGTCGAACAGATGTGCAGACTATAGACCTATATCTCTAACGTCGATCAGTTGTAGAATTTTGGAACACGTATTATGTTCGAGTATAATGACTTTTCTGGAGACTAGAAATCTACTCTGTAGGAATCAGCATGGGTTTCGAAAAAGACGGTCGTGTGGAACCCAACTCGCGCTATTCGTCCACGAGACTCAGAGGGCCATAGACACGGGTTCACAGGTAGATGCCGTGTTTCTTGACTTCCGCAAGGCGTTCGATACAGTTCCCCACAGTCGTTTAATGAACAAAGTAAGAGCATATGGACTATCAAACCAATTGGGTGATTGGATTGAAGAGTTCCTAGATAGCAGAACGCAGCCTGTCATTCTCAATGGAGAGAAGTCGTTCGAAGTAAGAGTGATTTCAGGTGTGCTGCAGGGGAATGTAATAGGACCGTTGCTATTCACACCATACATAAATGACCTTGTGGATGACATCGGAAGTTCACTGAGGCTTTTTGCAGATGATGCTGTGGTGTATCGAGAGGTTGTAACAATGAAAAATTGTAGTGATATGCAGGAGGATCTGCAGCGAATTGACGCATGGTGCAGGGAATGGCAATTGAATCTCAATGTAGACAAGTGTAATGTGCTGCGAATACATAGAAAGATAGATCCGTTATCATTTAGCTACAAAATAGCAGGTCAGCAACTGGAAGCAGTTAATTCCATAAATTATCTGGGAGTACGCATTAGGAGTGATTTAAAATGGAATGATCATATAAAGTTGATCGTCGGTGAAGCAGATGCCAGACTGAGATTCATTGGAAGAATCCTAAGGAAATGCAATCCGAAAACAAAGGAAGTAGGTTACGGTACGCTTGTTCGCCCACTGCTTGAACACTGCTCAGCAGTGTGGGATCCGTACAGGATAGGGTTGATAGAAGAGATAGAGAAGATCCAACGGAGAGCAGCGCGCTTCGTTACAGGATCATTTAGTAATCGCGAAAGCGTTACGGAGATGATAGATAAACTCCAGTGGAAGACTCTGCAGGAGAGACGCTCAGTAGCTCGGTACGGGCTTTTGCTAAAGTTTCGAGAACATACCTTCACCGAAGAGTCAAGCAGTATATTGCTCCCTCCTATGTATATCTCGCGAAGAGACCATGAGGATAAAATCAGAGAGATTAGAGCCTACACAGAAGCATACCGACAATCCTTCTTTCCACGAACAATACGAGACTGGAATAGAAAGGAGAACCGATAGAGGTACTCAGGGTACCCTCCGCCACACACCGTCAGGTGGCTTGCGGAGTATGGATGTAGATGCAGATGTAGAACCTTGAGTCACACAAATAATTTGAACGAATGACGTTCCAATATGTCACACGGTCGCCCTTACGTTTCACACGGTGAAACGAACTACTTTACAAGGGATCAGACAGTTCTGTCTGCGTTTCGCGTGTTATCACTGTCTACTGCCAATATGCGTCAGGTATATCCCGCGTGGATGGTGTAATAGGTCTACGTGAACCAGCCTGTAGTTACAGAGATGTACGCTTGGGACGCTGGTGCATAGGTGTACAGTTTACGCGCAGCGTGTAATAGCGACTTAATAATCAACATTACATCAGTATCTACCTCATTTGCTGATTAATAATTATAGCTCTCAGGAGTAGTACGTTGTTATGTCGGTTAGTACTGTAACAATACGAGTCAAGATAGATGTAACGGAACTTGAATAGCGTATTTGCCTCTATTGGTTACGGTACAGAGATCGATCTTTCGGTCCTGTCTGTATATTTATATATAATATTGCATGAATAAAGTCTGGGCGAGTGTAAAACTATCGTTAAAAAGGCACGCCGCGCGATTTGTTACGATTTGGTCGGTAATAATGTAAGTAGGCTGTTTATGTTTTCTTATTGGCAACGTTACGTAGCGCTCTGTATGAAAATCACTGGCTGTGCTGTGTGCAGTCTGTGGCTAGTTTGCATTGTTGTCTGCCATTGTAGTGTTGGGCAGCGGCAGCTGGATGTTAACAGCGCGTAGCGTTGCGCAGTTGGAGGTGAGCCGCCAGCAGTGGTGGATGTGGGGAGAGAAATGGCGGAGTTTTGATATTTGTAAGAATGGATGTTATGAACTCCTGTATATATTATGACTTTTGATGACTATTAACGTAAATACATTGTTTGTTCTCTATCAAAATCTTTCATTTGCTAACTATTCCTATCAGTAGTTAGTGCCTTCCGTAGTTTGAATCTTTTATTTAGCTGGCAGTAGTGGCGCTCGCTGTATTGCAGTAGTTCGAGTAACGAAGATTTTTGTGAGGTAACTGATTTGTGAAAGGTATAGGTTAATGTTAGTCAGGGCCATTCTTTTGTAGGGATTATTGAGAGTCAGATTGCGTTGCGCTAAAAATATTGTGTCAGTTTAAGCGCAGTCTTGTATAATTGTTCAAAGGGGGACGTTTCATATGTCGACCCTTAGCCTACGATACCTCACTGGAATCTTCTGATTTTTTTCTTGTAGTTTGTGTAATTAGTGTAGCTACTGTTTATCGCTAGCGCGTAATTATAGAGAGAATTTCCTTTGTAGTTGCAGTCTTTCATTGCTGTACAGTAAAACAGGTGTGGCACGCATGTAGATTTGCACCAAGTATTTCGCAGCTGCAATTAATTAGATATTATTTTCAGTACTACGTTATGGTGTTCTCTTATTTTTGCTCTTCAAATTGTGCTTTTCTGTGTTGTCGTGTGAAATATTGTGACAATAATGGCGTGTGAAATACGTAATACTAGGCTCCAAAGTAAACTGAGAAATGACAGTGAAGACGAAAGCAGTGTGTTAGCGCCACCATGTAATGAATTAACTAATATTCAAAGTAGTAATTTGGTAACTGTGCATAGGGAAATGGAGCGGGCGTCAAATAATGGTGTAGACAGTGAAACAGGTAGTGAACAGGGAAGCATTATCGATCGATCGGTCAGCAACAGCTCGTCTCAGGAATCGGGAATGACAGAACACAATATTGCAAATACTGTAGACTCAGGTTTAGGGTTCTCATCGTTTTCTCAAATGAGTCAAGACACATTTTCCACTTGGCAAAATGTGAATGTTGCCGGTGCAAATTCACTGCCGAAAAGTACTGAGGAACAAGTTTCAGACACCAGTGCATTGTTATTACAATTAATGCAACAAATGGGACAAAAGCTTCAAAAGTTAGACACAGTGGAACAAAATCTTCAAACGTTAGACACATTGGAACAGCACCAGAAACAAACGCAGCAACAGTTAGACACAATGGAACAAAATCTTCAAAAGTTAGACACAATGGAACAAGACCAGAGACAAACACAGCAACAGTTAGACGCAATGGAACAAAATCTTCAAAAGTTAGACACCACGCTTGAACAAACACGTGAAGATTTAACTACTGAGTTACATAACATTGAATCGAAATGTCAAAAAGTCTGTAATGACGTAAAAACACAAATTTGTGAGCATTTTCAACCTATTTTTTCGCGGCATGAAAATGCATTACAAAATCACGAAGCAGCCATAAAAGAACTGCAAACTATTGTTCATGAAAATCATGAGACCTTGCAAGCTAAAATTGACTCAGTTGCATCTACCGATTTGGTTAAGCAACTTGCAAAAACTCAGGAAAACTTAAAGGACACAGTAGATACTCTGAAAATTGGTTCAGAAAGACACGTGGAGGAAATTAGTTCATTATCAGAGAAAGTAGTTGAACTTTCGGATCAGCTAAATAATTCATCTACGAAGGTAGATGATAATCTGAATGACACAAAACCGGTAGTCTTTAATGACACAGAAGAGTGCGAACAAATTAGAAAATTCAAACAAAATCAAAATCAAATCAATACACAGTACAAAAGAGAAATCCGGGAAGTATAAGTTCAGCTGACACAGGTAATACACGTATTACGTATTTCAGAGGTCACTCGCGCCCCAATACGGGAAGAGGGACATAGAAAGACGGAACAGCCACAAAATAATAACACAGCGCATTTCGGAAATTATGAAAGAAATTGGCAATGTGCACCGAATTTTGAGATTGAACCGCCGACACGACGTAACAATGACCGACATGCGACTCGCCGACATGATGATTTTGACTATAAGCTGTACATTACTACACGTAAATTTAAAACATTTAAGAATTCTGGCAACGACATTCATCCACAAGCATGGCTCCATCAATTCTCTCATTGTTTTCCTCCCAACTGGTCATTAGAGCACAGATTAGAATTTATGTGTGGCTATTTAGAGAATGAACCAGCTGTAAGAATGCGATCGGTCATTGACGATTGTCACAGTGAAGGAGAATTTTATCATGCCTTCCTCTCAGCATATTGGTCTCAAGCTACACAAGACTGAGTAAAACATCACATCATAATGATGAAACATTTCGAACAATCTGAATTTTCCAGTCTTGTGAAATATTTTGAAGACATGTTGCGCAAGAATCAGTACCTGTCAAACCCATACAGCCCCTCAGAACTCATCCGCATTTGCTTAATCAAATTGCCTGAACATGTACGACATATTATTTCGGCAGGACGTTGCAAAGACGACGTTGAAGCTTTTCAGGGACTCTTACAAGAATTAGAATTGACACAGGCAGTCGCGGGATGTGAAAACAGGTAAACAATCACTACAGGTCACATCCGTCACAATTCCGTGACGACAGAAACAATAACTGGACACGACAAGTCTATTCTTACAACGCAAATCGTGACCAAATCAGACACCACCCATATGACAACCACTGGCAAAGTAATAATAGTTACAGAGAAAGATCTCATTTCCGTAGTAGTGAATATGATAGAGATTGCCATAGAAACAGACAATATGGGAACAAAAACAACTATTATCAAGGGAGACAGAATAACTTTAGATGCAACGGACCAGCGCGCAGTTACGATTCAGGGAGAAGTTCTCCACCACATGACCGACAAGAAAGAAACTATGGAATCTACCGACATGACGACAGACGATATGATCGTAACGACAGAGCTGAATTCCATCAGAACTGGCGAGCTTCAAACAGGGCAGGGTCTTCTCGGCAAGGTGAATTTGTAGAAGTTCGGTCTCCTAATCCCAATAACGGCGCGCGCCAACAAAGAGACAGACAATGACTCGCACAGCAGGCAGCCGCGTGCGCCGGCTGGCTCAGAGAAAAATAACATAGACGCTAACCTTGAGAAAAATTCCAGCATTCTTTACCGACGTATACAACATGATAATTACTTTAAAGTTGAAACACTGCGTACTAGAAAGGGTAAAGGATTGCACCACATTTCAAATGTAAAATCGTTTATTGAAAGATGATCTGCTTTTTAACTTAGTCTTTGCCATAAGACTTTTCACTTCACACTACTAGTACAATTTGTCACACTGAGAAACTGTTAACATGCAACAGTGTTTTGAAGTTAACTATCCACCCTAGAACCTAGGGAACATTTTTAAACAGAAATTACGAATGAATTGTTATAGTGAACAGACACACAGTGATGTTATTTGTACATTCTTGCTTGTTAGTTGCACGATCATGTAACGACTATAAGGCTTACGTACTTAGAACATATACCGGCACCGCTAATGAGATTTTAATGCAACATTTTGGTTTACTTGAAAATACATTCTGGATTTAAAGTACTTTCTGTGAGATAACAGATGACAAAGTGGTTAGTTTATGTGACAGCTACACGATTTTATCACGACGCTACTAATGGGTGACAATATACAATGTTGCTTTTGCAGTGTTTCTGTTTTATTTCTGCACAGTTTTTCTGTATTATTCTGGAAAGTAAAACATGTTTTAGTAGTAACTTTTGTGGTATAGCTACAATGAGGCAGCCTTTTTCGTAGCACAACAATACGTTACATTATAGTGCTTTCTTGATCACGGTAAGGTACGTAATAACTACGGTATCCATACGCAAAGCATTTCACTTTCGTTTATGATGAGGTAAGTATATTGACTTTTGCAGAACTTTGCTTACAGAGGACAATAACTACGACACTTCCACAGAATTATCTTACAGCAAGACGCACATTTAGCGCTACAGGACACGCATTTGAGAGATTAATTTTGTACTTAAGCCATTTATTTTTCAAGATTTTTGAATTACAAAGAAAGTTTTCCATGATACATTTCATTCCATTGCTGTAATCTGTAAACCTGAGGGTATAATTACATTAATCCTCAGGGGGGTACACGCTTACTTTGTGTACCATGTGTTTGGCAAGCACAAGGAGCCCTAGCTAATATGGTATTTGCTTAAACAACTTTACACATCGGTACCATATTTCTCTAACACATAAATTACACAGCTAGCTGATTATTTAACAGAGAAACATACATTTTTTTTACTACATTAGTGACACGTGTTTACGTAATTACACCGTTGGATAACTTCACAGTTTCGAAATTGTATTTTGTCTGTACTTTACGAACTGTTCATACATTTTTGGAACCATTGTGATACTATGAGAGCTTTGAATGATGTAGTTGGTATGGGATCATGATTTTTAAAGTATCTTTGAGGTAGATGACAGTATTGAAATGAGCAGAGAATTTTTTTTTTAGGTTTTGAAATTATTGGAGGAAGCTACAACGCTTTTGAGAGTTGACTGAGGTGTTATGATGTTATTATTACGATGACTATGTGTATTATGCTGTTGCGGTATGTTTATGATCAATAAGCTGATGCTATATGAGTTATTTGAGTATGCTACGTATCTGTCATGATGAAATATTGAAGAAGTGTCGACGAATAAGGTAGGGAATAATGAGTAGTGGTTAGGGACTCTGGTTTGTGAAAAAGGTTGTTGGAAACAAATAATCGTACTTTAAGAGTTATGAAATGTATGTAAATGCGTGAATGTATTACAATGCCGACGAAAATTTTTTGTACTCTGTTATGTCAATAGGATTTTGTTTCTACAGATTTGTAACGCAAATTCTTGACCTGTGAAATATTTTATATGATACTGCCACTGTAGCGGAAAATGCTATCGTAAATTTTTCGGTAAGAAAGTTGAGTGACCTGCACGTAATGCGTCGTGGCCACCCAGCTGTGTCAGACACCTGGAGAAAAAGCCATTAGTGTGTGCCTTTTCAGAGGCACAGATAGAAAATAAGGGACGCCATTATCCTCGCTATTGACATTCCTTTGTAGAAAGCATCGCAAATACGACACCTTCAAACTTGAAAACATATGATTATACTGTGGAATTCTTAATTAAGATATTTCCTAAAATGCCTAATGAAATGATGAGAAACATTTCACGGCTATTGTCTTGATAGTTGAGAGAAATGCCATATGGCTTGCTTTATGTATTTATTTACTCATTTTGTTTAATATCTAGTTTCTAGCTGCACTGCAGCACTGGTTAAAATAAAATTTAATAGATGTACTAATATAAATATTTTATGCCTACAGATCCAGTAAATAATTTTATGATTTATTAAAAAAAATGAAGGAGCATAAAAAGACATTTCCCTTCACAGGAATTGCATACGGAATTTTCTTTTCAACTACTTGGTAATTTTTTTGGTAGAATAACTTCTTGTGGTACACCACTTTAATTACATAGACATTAAGATGTGAATATACATTTCCCTTGTCTGCATTGTTGTCTTTAATGTAATATTTTTTCTGCTTGAGCTATGTCATGTTTAGATATAAGTCATTCCATTTGCTGCTGCTGTTTGCCAGGCATAGTGTTACTGAATTTGACTTTGTGTTACTCTGCTAAACCAGTTTACTACTGATTTATTTTTCTTGTTTGCTGCTCATTGCCTTATATTAGTTGTAATATTGCAATTGCTTTGCCAATTTGAATTTTTTGTCATTGATGTTTGTGTTAATTGTTTTGTGCTGCTGCATTGCCTCGTCCCTTAGTATATATATCTGAGCTCAGTAGATTTAAGTTAGCTTAAGATGGGGTAGGCTATATAAGAGAATGAGTTGCGATGTATTGCAAGAAATGCATTGAGAAGTTATACGAAAAAAGTACAGAAAGCAGGTATAGATAGGACTTTTTGGAAATAATTAAGAATGAAGGGAGATCTCCAAGAAGTAAAGAAAGTTTTGTTTGCAAAATACTGCAGTAAAACAAACACTGTCCTTTCCTTGTGTTATCCCACTATGTGTTTGTGTTCCCTTGGGTATTTGTGTTCTTCCTGTCTTTATGTGTTTATCTGATGAGAGTTACGTTGTAGAATTTTACTGATAATATGTTATTTACTTTGTAAAGATGTTTAGACATTATTTATTCTGTTTTGTTTTAATGCTCATGTGTGAAGTTGATGTTTCAAAAGTTATTCTGATTTTTTATGTATGAACTTATGTCATAATTCCTGTAACACTGATGTATATGTTATTTCGATTCTTTTGCAAAGCCTGTACTACAAATGTTATCTGTATTGTTATGTTCTTTAATGAAGTATTTTGTACCATTGTAATTGTATTCTTATGTTATAAAATTGTAATTGACACCAGTTCATCAAATTAACCCTCTATTGCACTGTGTATATTTAAATATACATATTTTCAGAACTCGGTACTAGCTCATGTGATGTAACTGTGCCACTGACGTGCACTGTATACTCAGATATGCTGCGAAAAAATTTATCAAAAATACCAATTGAAGAACACCTTGCAGTAAACGAACAAACTGTGCCATTCAAAGGTCACAGTAGCTTGAAACAGTATAATCCCAAGAAACCAAAAAAGTGGGGCTACAAAATATATTGCGTAGCAGGTGCCAGTGGTATTATTTATGATTTCGAAATCTATTCTGGACCCGTCAATCAACCCAGTCATCTTCCTAATGTAAACGCCAGTGGAAATGTAGTGCTCAGATTGGCTGAAAGAATACCAAAGTACAAAAATCATAAACTGTTCTATGATAACTGGTTCTGCAGTCCAGAGCTTCAAGTTGAGCTGGTAAAATGTGGTATTCACTGCCTGGGAACAGTACAGTTGAATAGAGTGGGAAACAATAAGATGCCATCTGATGCTGAAATGAAAAAGCAGGGAAGAGGCACATCTGTTGAATCCACTGCATCTGTTTCTGGATATGACCTGATTCTTGTGAAATGGCAAGACAACAGGTGTGTCAGCCTTCTGGGCACCTTTTCAGGCACTCACCCAGAAAGCCAGGTTGCAAGATATGACAAAAAAACAAAGCAACATATCGAAATAAAATGCCCAAAGATTGTGAAGGAGTACAACAAGTTTATGGGAGGTGTTGACACTATTGACTCCTTATTAGCTCTGTACAGAACGAAAATCAGGTCAAAGAAATATTACATGAGACTGTTCTTCCATTTATTGGACATGAGTTGTGTTGTTGCTTGGCTACATTACAAGAGAGCCTGTCATGAAAATAGTATTGAAGAGAAAACCCAGATGGCTTTGTTTGATTTCAAGCTTGATATTGCTGAATCCTTATGCTGGTCTGGAAAACCATCCAAGAGACAATCGCTGGATAGCTCACCAGGCAGTGGCACCAAAAAGAGAAGGCAGCCAAATACAGCAAATGCTGACATCAGGAAGGACAGATTCGATCACTGGCCTAACTACTGTGAAAAATCTGCCAGATGTAAATATAATAAATGTAAAAAAATAACAAAAGTAATGTGTACCAAATGTAACACCTATTTGTGTTTTGTACCAGATAGAAATTGTTTCTACAATATTCACAATGTATAAATTCTGGAAATATGTAACTGCATAGTAGTGACATTTTGCTAACTGATGTATACCCAACTTTTATAATGTTTTTTATTTTCGTTTTTTAAATAAAATTTAATTTAAAGTCTTAATTTGTCGATGTACCATAAATTTTGAACTCTGTTCTCCAAAAATGTAGTACCTTCTACGAACTAATATGTACGTACTCATTACATCCGTATTTGCGCAGTGTATATTTGAACATACAGAGTGATATTTTCCAAAATATATATACTAGAAAGTTTATCATCATCTATTTTTCATTCATGGGCACTATGAAGTATAAATCCAAAGTTGTTATTGGAAAATTCTTAGTTTTACTGTTCTTGTGCAATAGAGGGTTAAGTAACTTGTAAGTTCCATTTCACTGCACACGTTTCTGTTGGTCATAGTATTTGGAGAATATGTGAGAAGTAGGGACTGTTAGTGTTTGCACGTGTGTTAATAATTCAGTAAGGGACTGGATAACAGCATTGCTGGTTCTGAGGACAATTCCAAAAACTTTGTGAGTGCACAAGTGGTGGTTATGGACTTGCAATATTCTCCGCAAGACTCGTCGATGGTGATTGTGCACCTGCACAGTTGCAACAGATGGCTGCTGGCCGTCTCTACAAGGACTACAGTGGGTCTGCATCTTTGATGGCCCACCATTACTATTATTTCTACAAGGACTCCAGTGGGTCTGCACCTCTGGTGGCCCACCAATACCGTAATCTCTACCAGGACTACAGTGGGTCTACTCTGTGATGACCTACCTACCAATATTCTTCAAAACGTCGAATGACTCTGCTGTGGGTTTGTTCTGTTGTGACCCATTACCTGTCAGCATGTCAAGAGTCAGCTCTGTCTTTTCGTTGGAAGGACAACACTACTTCTTCAAGACTGCATGGAAATCCACTACTTCCGTGTGCATTGTCTTTTACTGCTCAGACTTTGAGAAAAAAACTGCAATTTTACTGTGATGAATGATCAGGACTGTCTTTATGGACTGTGAGAAAATTTTAGTTTTTGACCAACATTGTATTAATAAGTCTGTGCATTTGATATCTTTCTTACTACAATTATGAAAAAATTTTTCAATTCTGTATTGGCCAGTGCCCAAAACAATTTGTAAAACTTTTTGTGGGGAGCATGGGGGCTATGTAAGTAGGCTGTTTATGTTTTCTTATTGGCAACGTTACGTAGCGCTCTGTATGAAAATCACTGGCTGTGCTGTGTGCAGTCTGTGGCTAGTTTGCATTGTTGTCTGCCATTGTAGTGTCGGGCAGCAGCAGCTGGATGTTAACAGCGCATAGCGTTGCGCAGTTGGAGGTGAGCCGCCAGCAGTGGTGGATGTGGGGAGAGAAATGGCGGAGTTTTGATATTTGTAAGAATGGATGTTATGAACTCCTATATATATTATGACTTTTGATGACTATTAACGTAAATACATTGTTTGTTCTCTATCAAAATCTTTCATTTGCTAACTATGCCTATCAGTAGTTAGTGCCCTCCGTAGTTTGAATCTTTTATTTAGCTGTCAGTATTGGCGCTCGCTGTATTGCAGTAGTTCGAGTAACGAAGATTTTTGTGAGGTAAGTGATTTGTGAAAGGTATAGGTTAATGTTAGTCAGGGCCATTCTTTTGTAGGGATTATTGAGAGTCAGATTGCGTTGCGCTAAAAATATTGTGTCAGTTTAAGCACAGTCATCTATAATTGTTCAAAAGGGGACGTTTCAATAATAATAATAACATGCTTTTGAATACAATTAAAATATAACGGCGATACCTGTAAATTAATGAGTAAGGTAGCCGATCCTATAAGAAGAGGTAAAATTGGGCATATTGAGGTGTTTTGCTTTATATCGACGAATTCGATGGTACGGCGTCATTTTCTTCGTTTACTCTTAGAAAAAAAAAGAACAAGTAAAGAAGTGCTAATTGTGCATAGTGAAAAAATATAGGAGCGAGTTTTAAATAACGACGGTATACAATCAGAGTAACAAAAGGACATTTATTTACACGAAATCGCGGATAGCGAAGTGTGGTCATGAAATTGAATACACCTACAGGGCGGTCAATTCCGGGATAAATCTATACGCATCTCGCGAGGGACGCGGTATTGAGGCCGTTTTTTTTTTGTGTTATATCGCGGATAGCGGACTCCAATTTATGAAAAGGAGAAAAACTGTATTATTATCATTGATTGTTGGTGTCGAGCAACCAAAACCGTTCATCAAAGAGTTTCGATGGAACTTGGGAGTTAGGGTTCAGGCACTGTCAAAGTTTGTATTTCGGCCGTTGAAGAAACGGTATACAACTAAAATAATCTCATCATCATTCAGGAAATGCCTGCTGCACAGTGGTTTCTTCATCCAGGAAAAGACGATGATGCTGGGTGCCACCTCATGGAAATATTGACGTTCGGACAGAATTCGACTGTCGAAAGAAGCAGTATGTGTGTCTCTGTTCTCTGTAGAGTGAACTGCAGAGTGTCACTAGGCAAGCAAACCTCCATAAACAGCGTCCCGTCCTGTAATTCCGTCAGTGATTTGTTCCTGATAATATATGCTATCAGCATCAAACTACGGCCGTCCGAAAAAATACGCAGTATCGCCCTGCCCAATGCTGGTTGAGTCTTCGACTTTCCGGTGGTTGAACCACTGCTTGATTTGCACCTTCATATCTGGGTCGTAGTGATAGACCAAGCACTCCTTCATGGTCATTATGTGGGTAAAGAAGTCACCTAGATTTGGTCTCACACAGCTGCAACATTTTGGCTGCTGCGTCGCTTCGGCGTACATTTTGAGTAGTGTGGATAACAACGAAACTCAGCCGATGCCCAACTTCATTGCCTTAAAAATATCGTGCATAATGTTAAAAGATGAAGCATGACTGACTATCACCTCTTCCTCTGCCACCACAACAATTCTGATACGCCAGCTTCGGGCACCAGGGGATGCACTTCTCTTGCGATTCACGGTTCTCCACATAGTGATGGTCTGCCAATTCGCTCTTCCTCATTCGCACCGTTCTGACCACATTTTCAGCGTCTGCACCATCTAACAAACGTTTTGAATGATGGTGCATTGTTGCCGTACGTTTCCACCAACTTAGCGTGGTTCATTGCAGAACTTTCCCCTTCAATTGCAGAAAACTAATTACCACACGATACTTTATTTTATCAATTGGCTGCAAAACCCTATTTTCGCTCCTCTTCTTGTGTGCAAGGGCTCTCTGACGCGGGGATCCTAGTATGTTCCCGGATTAAAGAAACGTACGCGGCGAAAGTTAAAGAGAATGTAATAATTACGTAGATACACTGGCCGAACCCGTGATATACATCGATTTTTCGCAATAACATTAACGTATTCACACAAATACTGTAGTCCGGGCTGTCAACTGCACGACATCCACAATGAAGGATAAGGTCTAGAAAATTCAGTTTAGGGTTATTTTACGCGTTGTTTAAATCAAGCACCAGAACATTAAAATAATTATTACAGATGTTATTTCCCAAGTCAACATCCATTTCTTTGAACACACACTAATCGTTCAGCTGTGAATGAGGTAACTTTAGAAAGGTTTTCAACAGGTTTCTGACAATGCATACCGATTTACATGCTAAAACTTATTATTTGTAGAAAATTTTAACATGAAAGATAGTTTTAACAGTGTTAGGCAAAAGGGCATCATTAATGCTGCCCAGCTTCATACCAGCCGGCCGAAGTGGCCGTGCGGTTAAAGGCGCTGCAGTCTGGAACCGCAAGACCGCTACGGTCGCAGGTTCGAATCCTGCCTCGGGCATGGATGTTTGTGATGTCCTTAGGTTAGTTAGGTTTAACTAGTTCTAAGTTCTAGGGGACTAATGACCTCAGCAGTTGAGTCCCATAGTGCTCAGAGCCATTTGAACCATTTGAACCAGCTTCATACCTATATTTTACATAGCCAATTTATTAATCACGAATAAGAGATTTCCTTTTCATATCATTGTATTATAAATGGCATTTCATCTTTTACGTAATCCCGTCTTTGCTCACGAAGAATTATGTCTGACCTTTTCAAGGGTAGCTGTATCAACTAATATTTTTGCATCCCTTAAAGATAATGAAAAACAATAAGTGCACGAAGATTACATGACGGTTCAAATGGCTCTGAGCACTGTGGGACTTAACATCTGAAGTCATCAGTCCCGTAGAACTTAAAACTACTTAAACCTAACCAACCTAAGGACATCACACACATTCATGCCCGAGGCATGCTTCGAACCTGCGACCGTAGCGGTCGCGCGGTTCCATACTGTAGTGCCTAGAACCGCTCGGCCACCCCGGCCGGCGAAGATTACATACTTTAGGCAAATATCGTTTACTATAAGGTATTTTTACCCTCTGTAATGCATGTGCATGGAAATATATCTACAAGGGTGTATTATAAATTCAGGATTATTATTTCACGTTGTCCGGTTCATTTTAAAGATATTTTCTCTTCACTCCAATAGCTACCCTTATCCCAACGACTACACTTATTCCAGATACTGTCTTTATTTAAAACTATAATGGTCCCGTACTAATATTATAATAATTCATCCTTCACATCATAAAAGGAATGTCAATTATAGAAATGAACCGAAATGTGTAGAAAATATGTGGAGTCCAGAATTTTGCGAGAAGAAAAATCAGAGATAAACGTAACTATGCTTTTATGTAAATTGTATCAATCAACTTTCCCTTGAATTCGAAGTAAGTGAAGTAATCTTGGTGTTAAGTGGATCTAACACGGATACTCCGAGTCAAGGATCATGTACAATACGACCAGTCTGAGATGAAGTTGTTAGATGATGGTGTGTTTGTGAAGTGAATAATGAAAAAGCTTTGTAGTTCAACGATCTTCCTTTGGAATCAATTTTATGGGGACTCAGCACACTGCTCCAGATTTCATAAAATGACTATCCATGTGCAAATGTTTTCCTTAGAATAATAAAAATTTCATAATTTACCTACAATGGGCAGCCATTAATATTTAATTTAAAACATTAATTACTGCCTGTTCCTCGCAAATTTCCTACGTAATATGTGTTTTCTGTGATGTGAAATCAAACTTCATTTACAAACTAACTGAACGCTACTAAAACAGTTACTGGCATAATGGCTTCTGCAACTATTAAAAATTAATAAATTGTTTAAAAATTCACAAACAAATGTAGGCGCCCCGGTGGTCCCGGTCGCCTACGGTGGACTGGAGGCCGAGCGGTGACCTCTCTAGTTGTCTGGATGCTAGGAAATGACTGTGGGTCAAAAACGCCAAAGAAACATTATTAATTTATAACACCTTTATTCCTGCCAAGTTCAATGTGGCCCGTGTAACACAGGCTGGCTGAGCTTGGTGATATCAACGACCTTCCCCGAGTCCTCGCTGACTCGTAGCGATGACACCAGCTCCGGGCCGCACCAGTCTTGCTAGCGTAGCGCCGCGTGCTGTGACGTAGCGGAGGAATGCCCTTACTTCGGCCGTGTGTGGCTGGCGGCGTCCGGCTGGCCAGCCGGCTCGGCGGCGGACAGCAAGCCGCTACGCGTAGGGGGCTCCGGGTTGGAGTCCCAGCACTGTCGGCAAGAGACGCGTTCTTGTAGTGCAGAGTGTACTTCATCCCACACCGTTTTCTTCCCTGCTCCTCCTGGTGGCTCGTCCGCAGTGGACGGGCATAACGGGCTGCAGTCCCCCCGCGTCGTCCGCTCACCCGGTTGCGAGGGCCTAGGCCTAGGCCCTGCACGATCTCGACGACGGCTCACTGATGTGGTCAGCATTGGCGGCGAGTGAGTGTGCCGTGATGTCTGCTATTCCTGGGTTGATGATAGACAGCGGCAGCAGAGAGGACCAGAGCTGGTTCTGTCCCCTCACGTCTGCTGCTGGATGGGCCGCCCTTACTGCAACATCTCCTTAATACAGATTAACATGTCGATCACCGAGCTGAGCGCTACGCAGCGACCCAGTACACATCTAACTGCAAGTCTAATTGCGAGTGCCTTGTTGCTATCAAAGCTGGGGTATTTAAAGGAAGCACGAGCGACGTCGTGACGTCATGCTCGTTTGTAATGATCGCATTCGTTCCACTTATACTGTTATCTGTCGTACTCGCCCCTTAGGTGTTCTTGCGACAGAGTTACGTGTTCTTACGGCAGACTTACGCGAAGTTGTGAAATGCAGTACAGCTGACGCTATACCTCTGTCTTACAATCTACGAAAGTCTCCATCTAACACAAATCCGCGTGCTAAGCAATTCTCTCTCACCTGTTGTGTGTAACCAGGCCATTGCCCGTGCGTGACGACACATTCCGATACATGCGCAATCGTCTTTCATCTTGGCTAACCTACTGCCTCTGGCTCTCGGCACAGGCAACGAAACTTTGACAATATTCCACGTTTCGAACTCTTTACTATTCCCCGACACTACACAATGGAGACACAAGTAACCATACATTCCATGGAGTATTGACGTTTTTAACCACTGTAAAATCTTATAATGTCATGCTTCTGAATTTTGGTGATGTTACAAAATGTATTGCTAGCCATTGTCAAGATTCCTGTTTCCACTGTCAGTTGAAAATCATGGCTCATCACATGAAAAGCGTAAATGATTAAGGTTTAAGGACTAATGTACAGAATGACATGAACGTTTATCATATCAGTTGCAATAGACACCTTACCCATTTCTACAGAATAGCAGTAATATTCTGCAAATTCTCCAGGAAGTTAGCAACTGTTTCCGACGTTCTAACGGAATATGCTTTATCCTCGTGTATTAGAGCTATTCTGCAGACCGAAAAATCTCGCCTGTATGAATCACCATGGATACCGGAAATCAGGTTCCTGCGAAATTCTGCTCGTTCTGTTCGTCCTCGACACTCAGAAATCAGTATACGCCGTTTGCCTTGACTTCCCGTTGACGGTCAGTACAGTTCCCCAATGGTGTCTAATGAACAAAATAGTCCGGAATGTCAGACTATCTACATGGTTCAAATGGCTCTGAGCAATATGGGACTTAACATCTGAGGTCATCAGTCCCCTAGAACTTAGAACTACTTAAACCTAACTAAACCTAAGGACATCACACCCATTCATGCCCGAGGCAGGATTCGAACCTGCGACCATAGCGATCGCGCGGTTCCAGACTGTAGCGCCTAGAACCGCACGGCCACTCCGGCCGGCTAGGACGTTCAAACTGCACGGTTGGCTGCGAGGCATGATGAGAATTAGTATGTGGTTAAGTATGTGGTTTGGTTTAGGGAGGAAGTTAACTTTAATTTGTATAGATTCGTCAATAAGCATAATTGGCGCATTTGGGGGACTGACAACCCGCATTTCGCGATAGAGATGTCTCTTCACTTTCAACGGGTGACTGTGTAGTGTGCAGTGTCCAGTCACGGAATAATTTGACCGTTGATGGCACGGTGACTACCGAAGGGTGGGTGATGACTTTGTAACGTCCCCTTAGAAAAATTTCTGAATTACTGTGCTGATAAACCTCTTACATTATTTGCTTTTCAAACAGCTGAGCAAAACTGAACGTACTCAAACATTCACTAAAGTGACACACAATATTTTTAGCGCAACGCAATCTGACTTTCAAAAATCCCTACAAAAGAATACCCCTGACTAACATTAACCTATGCCTTTCACAAAGCACTTACCTCACAAAAATCTTCGTTACTCGATCTACTGCAATACAGCGAGCGCCACTACCGCCAGCTAAATAAAAGATTCAAACTACGGAAGGCACTAACTACTGATAGGCATAGTTAGCAAATGAAAGATTTTGATAGAGAACAAACAATGTATTTACCTTATTAGTGATGAAAAATCATAATATACATAGCAGTTCATGACATTCAGTCTTACAAATTTCAAAACTCCGCCATTTCTCTCCCCACATCCACCACTGCTGGCGGCTCACCTCCAACTGCGCAACGCTACGCGCTGTTCACATCCAGCTGCCCAACACTACAATGGCAGACAACAATGCAAACTAGCCACAGACTGCACACAGCAAAGCCAGTGATTTTCATACAGAGCGCTACTTAACTTTGCCAATTAGAAAACATAAACAGCCTACTTACATAGCCCCCATGCTCCCCACAAAAAATTTTACAAATTGTTTTGGGCAATGGCCAATAATGATTTGAAAAAATTTTTCATAATTACAATAACAAAGATATCAAATGCACACACTTATTGATACAGTGTTGGTCAAAAGCTAAAATTTTCTCACAGCCCATAAAGACAGTCCTAATCATTCATAACAGTAAAATAGCAGTGTTTTTTTCAAAGTCTGAGCAGCAAAAGAGAATGCACACGGAAGTAGTGGATTTCCATGCAGTCTTGAAGAAGTAGTGTTGTCCTTCCAACGGAAAGACTGTGCTGACTCTTGACATGCAGACAGGTAATGGGCCACAACAGAGCAAACCCACAGTAGAGTCAGTCGAAGTTTTGAAGAATATTGGTAGGTAGGTCATCACAGAGCAGACCCACTGTAGTCCTGGTAGAGATTATGATATTGGTGGGCCACCAGAGACGCAGACCCACTGCAGTCCTTGTAGAAATAATGGTATTGGTGAGTCATCAAAGGTGTAGACCCACTGTAATCCTTGTTGAAATAATGGTATTGGTGGGTCATCAGAGATGCAGACCCACTGTAGTCCTTGTAGAGACGGCCAGCAGCCAACTGTTGCGACTGTACAGGTGCACAATCACCATCGAAGAGTCTTGTGGAGAATATAGCAAGTCCATAAACCACCACTTGTGTACTCACAAAGTTTTTGGAGTTGTCCTTAGAACCAGCAATGCTGTTAACCAGTCCCTTGCTGACTTATCAACACACGTGGGAGCACTAACAGCCCTCTTTTTTTTTCTTTTTTTATATATTGTGCATATACTACGACCAACAGAAATGTGTCCAGTGAAATGAATGCTTACAAGTTACTTAATTTGCTGAACTGGTGTCAATTACAATATTATAACATGAGAATACAATAACAAAGCTACAAAATATATCATTAAAGAACATAACAATACAGATAACATTTGTGGTAATACGGGCTTTACAAAAGGATTGAACTAACATATACATCAGTTGAGCATTAAAACAAAACAGAATAAATAATGTCTAAGCATATTTACAAGGTAAATAACATATTATCAGAAAAATTCTACGCCATAAATCTTATTAGCTAAACACATACAGACAGGAAAACCACGAATTCACATAGTGTAATAACACAAAAATACAGGACAGGGTTTGTTTTCAGTGTAACATTTGGTACTGCAGTCCAACCCAAAATTTCATTCCATAGATCTTTCGTTTTATTTCAACATTTGTTTCCACCAAAAAATCCTATCCAAGCATGCTTTCTGTATTCTGTTCACATCCTCTTTCAAAAATAGTTTTTCTCCACTGTACACTACTTTTTCGGCCAAACCATTTTCTTATAGCTTCTCAATGCATTTCTTCCAATTTATCACAACTCGTTCTCTCATATAGCCTACCCCATCTTAAGCTAACTTAAATCTACTGAGCTCAGATGCTAAACTAAGGGACGAGGCAATGCAGCAGCACAAAACAATTAACACACACATCAGTGACAAAAAATTCAAATTGGCAAAGCAATTGCAATATTACATCTAATATAAGGCTCTGTGCAGCAAACAATAAAAATAAATCAGTAGTAAAACTGGCTTAACAGAGTAATGTAAAGTGAAATTTAGTAGCACTATGCCTGGCAAACAGCAGCAGCAAATGCAATAACTTATATCTAAACATGACATAGCTCAAGCAGAAAAAAATATTACACTAAAGACAACAATGCAGATGTATATTCACATCTTAATGTCTATGTAATTAAAGTGGTGCACCACAACTTATTCTACGAGAATTATTACCAAGTAGTTGAAAAGAAAATTATGTATGCAAATCCTGTGACGGGAAATGATTATTTGTGCTCTTTTTTCTAAGAAAGTGCATCATAAACGTATTCTTTACTGGGTCTGTAGACAGAAAATAGTGATATTAGTACATCTATTAAATTTTATTTTAACCAATGCTGCAGTGCAGCTAGAAACTTGATATTAAACAAAATGAGCAAATATATATATAAAGCAACATATGAAACGTCATTCACTAGGCAAATGGCGTCTCCAAAGGCGAAAAAATTCTCTCAACTAGAAAGACAATAGATGTAAAATGTTTCTCATCATTTCATTAGGCATTTTAGTAAATATAATAAATTAAGAGCTCCACAGCGTTATCATATGTTTTGAAGTTTGAGCATGTCGTATTTGCGATGCTTTTTACAAAGGAATGTCAATAGCGAGCATAATGGCCCCTTTTTTTTCACCTGTGCCTCTGAAAGGCACACACTAATGGTTTTTTTCCAGGCGACTGTTGCGCAGCTGGGTGCCCACGACTCATTACGTGAAGGTGGTCACTTAACATTCTTACTGAGATATTTACGACACCAGTTTGCATTACAGTGACAGTCTCATATAAAAAACTTCACAGGTCGATAATATGCGTTGCAAATGTGTAAAAACAAAACCCTATGAATATAACAGTGTGCAAAAAATGTTCGCCTGCATTGTGATACATTCACACATTTACACACATTTCATAACTCTTAAAGTATGATTCTTGGTTTGCAACATCTGTTTTCACAAACCTGAGTCCCTAACCACTTCTCATTATTCCATACCTTATTACACATATACATATTCATCGACATGTCAATCTTGCGTCGACACTTCAATATTTCATCATAATAAATATGTAGCATAATCAGATTCCTCATATAGCATCAGCTTATTGATCATAAACATACCTCAACAGCATAATACACATCGTCGTCGTAATAATAACATCATAAAACCTCAGTCAAATCTCAAAATCGTCGTAGCTTTCTGCAATAATTTCAAAATCTAAAAAAAATTCTCTGCTCATTTAAATAGTGTCATCTACCTCAAACGTACTTTAAATATCATGATCCCATGCCAAACACATCATTCAAAGCTCTCAAAGTATCACAATGGTTCCGAAAACATATATGAACAGTTCACAAATTACAGACAAAATACAATTTCATAAGTGTGAAGTTGTTCAACTGTGTAATTGCGTAAACATGTGTCATCGACGTAGTAAAAAAAATGTTTGTTTCTCTGTTAAATAATCAAATAGCTGTGTAATTTATGTGTTAGAGAAATATGGTACCGATGTGTAAAGTTGTATAAGCAAATACCATATGACCTAGGGCTCCTTGTGTTTGCCAAACACATGGTACACAAAGTAAGCGTGTACCCCCCTGAGGATTAATGTAATTATACCCTCAGTTGTTACAGATTACAGCAATGGAATGAAATGTATCACGGAAAACCTTTGTATCATTGTAATACAAAAATCTTTAAAAATAAATGTTTTAAGTACAAAATTAATCACTCAATAGCGTGACCTGTAGCGCTAAATTGTGCGTCTTGTTGTAACATAATCTCTGTCTTTACTTAAGGGTAAAAAATGTGCCAAGTGTCGTAATTATCGTCGTCCATAAGAAACGTTCTGTGGAAGTCAATGTACTTACCTCATGAAAAACAAAAGTGAAATGCTTTGCGTATAGACGTCTTACTTATTACACTTATTGCCGTGATGAACAAAGAACTCTGCTGTAATGTATTGTTGTGCTGCGGAAAAGGCTGTTTCATTATAGCTATACCACAAAAGTTACTACTAAAACATGTTTTACTTTCCAGAATAATACAGAATAACTGTGCAGATATAAAACAGAAACACTGCAAAAGCAACATTGTAAATTGTCACTCATTAGTAGCGTCGTGATAAAATCGTGTAGCTGTCACATAAACTAACCACTGTGTAATCTGGTATCTCACAGAAAGTACTTTAAATCAGGAATGTATTTTCAAGTAAACCAAAATGTTGCATTAAAAACTCATTAGCAGTACTGGTAAATGTTCTAAGTATGTGAGCCTTATAGTCGTTACGTAATCGTGCAACTAACAAGCAAGAATGCACAAATGACAACACTGTGTCGTCTGTTCACTGTAACAATACATTAGTAATTTTTGTTTAAAATTGTTCCCTAGGTTGTAGACTGGATAGTTAACTTTAGAACATAGTTGCATGTTAAAACAGTTTCTAAGTCTGACAAAGCATACTACACTCCTGGAAATGGAAAAAAGAACACATTGACACCGGTGTGTCAGACCCACCATACTTGCTCCGGACACTGCGAGAGGGCTGTACAAGCAATGATCACACGCACGGCACAGCGGACACACCAGGAACCGCGGTGTTGGCCGTCGAATGGCGCTAGCTGCGCAGCATTTGTGCACCGCCGCCGTCAGTGTCAGCCAGTTTGCCGTGGCATACGGAGCTCCATCGCAGTCTTTAACACTGGTAGCATGCCACGACAGCGTGGACGTGAACCGTATGTGCAGTTGACGGACTTTGAGCGAGGGCGTATAGTGGGCATGCGGGAGGCCGGGTGGACGTACTGCCGAATTGCTCAACACGTGGGGCGTGAGGT
Organism: Schistocerca nitens; assembly: GCF_023898315.1. Lineage (NCBI taxonomy): Eukaryota > Metazoa > Arthropoda > Insecta > Orthoptera > Acrididae > Schistocerca > Schistocerca nitens. The sequence goes on along the minus strand of NC_064620.1, from coordinate 144,635,787 downwards.
CTCCACAGTACATCGATGTTGTCGCCAGTAGTCGGCGGAAGGTGCACGTGCCCGTCGACCTGGGACCGGACCGCAGCGACGCACGGATGCACGCCAAGACCGTAGGATCCTACGCAGTGCCGTAGGGGACCGCACCGCCACTTCCCAGCAAATTAGGGACACTGTTGCTCCTGGGGTATCGACGAGGACCATTCGCAACCGTCTCCATGAAGCTGGGTTATGGTCCCGCACACCGTTAGGCCGTCTTCCGCTCACGCCCCAACATCGTGCAGCCCGCCTCCAGTGGTGTCGCGACAGGCGTGAATGGAGGGACGAATGGAGACGTGTCGTCTTCAGCGATGAGAGTCGCTTCTGCCTTGGTGCCAATGATGGTCGTATGCGTGTTTGGCGCCGTGCAGGTGAGCGCCACAATCAGGACTGCATACGACCGAGGCACACAGGGCCAACACCCGGCATCATGGTGTGGGGAGCGATCTCCTACACTGGCCGTACACCACTGGTGATCGTCGAGGGGACACTGAATAGTGCACGGTACATCCAAACCGTCATCGAACCCATCGTTCTACCATTCCTAGACCGGCAAGGGAACTTGCTGTTCCAACAGGACAATGCACGTCCGCATGTATCCCGTGCCACCCAACGTGCTCTAGAAGGTGTAAGTCAACTACTCTGGCCAGCAAGATCTCCGGATCTGTCCCCCATTGAGCATGTTTGGGACTGGATGAAGCGTCGTCTCACGCGGTCTGCACGTCCAGCACGAACGCTGGTCCAACTGAGGCGCCAGGTGGAAATGGCATGGCAAGCCGTTCCACAGGACTACATCCAGCATCTCTACGATCGTCTCCATGGGAGAATAGCAGCCTGCATTGCTGCGAAAGGTGGATATACACTGTCCTAGTGCCGACATTGTGCATGCTCTGTTGCCTGTGTCTATGTGCCTGTGGTTCTGTCAGTGTGATCATGTGATGTATCTGACCCCAGGAATGTGTTAATATAGTTTCCCCTTCCTGGGACTATGAATTGACGGTGTTCTTATTTCAATTTCCAGGAGTGTAGTAACGTGAAGTGAAAAATTTTATGGCAAAGACAAAGTTAAAAAGCAGATTTTCTTTCAATAAACGTTTTTACATGTGAAATGTGGTGTAAACCTTTACTCTTCCTACTATGCAGAGGTTCAACTTGAACGGAATTATCATGCGGTATATGTCGGTGAGGAATGTTAAAATTTTTCTCAAGGTTAGCGTCTATGTTATCTTTCTCTGAGCCAGCCGGCGCACGCGGCTGCCAGTGGTGCGAGTCGTTGCCTGTTCCTTTGTTGGCGCGCGTTGTTATTGGGATTAGGAGACCTAACTTCTGCAAATTCACCTTGTCGAGAGTGCCCTGCTCTGTTTGAATCTCGCCAGTTCTGATGCAATTCAGGTCTGTCGTTACGATCATATCGTCTGTCGTCATGTCGGTAGATTCCATAGTTTCTTTCTTGTCGGTCATGTGGTGGAGAACTTCTCCCTGAATCGTAACTGCGCGCTGGTCCGTTGCATCTAAAGTTATTCTGTCTCCCTTGATAATAGTTGTTTTTGTTCCCATATTGTCTGTTTCTATGGTAATCTCTGTCATATTCACTACTACGGAAATGAGATCTTTCTCTGTAACTATTATTACTCTGCCAGTGGTTGTCATATGGGTGGTGTCTGTTTTGGTCACGATTTGCGTTGTAAGAATAGCCTTGTTGTGTATTACTTCTGTCATCGCGGAATTGTGACAGATGTGACCTGTAATTGTTGTGCTCCTGTTTTCGCGTTCCGCGATAGTCAGTCTCAATTTCCAGTTCTTGTAACAGTCCCTGAAAAGCTTCAAAGTCGTCTTTGCAACGTCCTGCTAAAATAATATGTCGTAAATGTTCAGGCAATTAGATTAAACAAATGCGGATGAGCTCTGAAGGGCTGTATGGGTTTGAAAGATATTGATTCTTGTGCAACATGTCTTCAAAATATTTCACAAGACTGGAAAATTCAGATTGTTCAAAGTGTTTCATCATCATGATGCTATGTTTTACTCGGTCTTGTGTAGCTTGAGACCAATATGCTGAGAGGAAGGCATGATAAAATTCTCCTTCACTGTGACAATCGCGAATGACCGATCGCATTCTTACAGTCGGCTCTTTCTCTAAGTAGCCACACATAAATCCTAATCTGCGCTGCAATGACCAGTTGGGAGGAAAACAATGAGATAATTGATGAGGCCATGCTCGTGGATGAATGTCGTTGCCAGAATTCTTAAACGTTTTGAATTTACGTGTAGTAATGAACAGCTTATAGTCAAAATCATCGTGTCGGCGAGTCGCATATCGGTCATTGTTACGTCTTGTCGCCGGTTCCATCTCAAAATTGGGTGCACCTTGCCAATTTCTTTCATAATTTCCGAAATGCGCTGTGTTATTATTTTGTGGCTTTTCCGTATTTCTAAGTCCCTCTTCCCGTGTTGGAGCGCGAGTGTCCTCTAAATTACGTAATTCTTGTATTACCTCTGTCAACTGATCTTGTACTTCTCGGATTTCTCTTTGGTGTTGCGTATTAATGTGATTCTGATTTTGTTTGAATTTTCTAATTTGTTCGCACTCTTCTGTGTCATTAAAGACTACCGGTTTTGTGTCATTCAGATTATCATCTACCTTCGTAGATGAATTATTTAGCTGATCCGAAAGTTCAACTACTTTCTCTGATAATGAACTAATTTCCTCCATGTGTCTTTCTGAACCAATTTTCAGAGTATCTACTGTGTCCTTCAAGTTTTCCTGAGTTTTTGCAAGTTGCGTAACCGAATCGGTAGATGGAACTGAGTCAATTTTAGTTTGCAAGGTCTCATGATTTTCATGATCAATAGTTTGCAGTTCTTTTATGGCTGCTTCGTGATTTTGTAATGCATTTTCATGCCGCGAAAAAATAGGTTGAAAATGCTCACAAATTTGTGTTTTCACGTCATTACAGACTTTTCGACATTTCGATTCAATGTTATGTAACGCAGTAGTTAAATCTTCACGTGTTTGTTCAAGCGTGGTGTCTAACTTTTGAAGCTTTTGCTGTGTTTGTCTCTGATTTTGTTCCATTGTGTCTAACTTTTGAAGCTTTTGCAGTGTTTGTCTCTGATTTTGTTCTATTGTGTCTAACTGTTGCTGTGTTTGTCTATGGTGTTGTTCCATTGTGTCTAACTTTTGAAGATTTTGTTCCATTGTGTCTAACTTTTGAAGCTTTTGTCCCATTTGTTGCATTAATTGTAATAACAATGCACTGGTGTCTGAAACATGTTCCTCAGTACTATTCGGCAATGCATTTGAACCGGCAACATTCACATGTTGACAAGCAGAAAATGTGTCTTGACTTATTTGAGAAAACGGTGAGGACCCAAAACCTGTATCTACAGTATTTGCGATATTGTGTCCTGCTATTTCGGATTCCTGAGGCTAGCTATTGCCGACCGATGGATCGATAATGCTTCCCTGTTCACTAATTGTTTCACTGTCCACGCCATTATTAGCCGCCCGCTCCATTTCCCTATGCACAATTACCAAATTAGTTTATTCAGTGTTAGTTTATTCAGTACACGGTGGCGCTAACACACTGCTTTCGTCTTCACTGTCATTTCTCAGTTTACTTTGGAGCCTAGTATTACGTCTTTCACACGCCATTATTGTCACAATATTTCACACGACAAAACAGAAAAGCACAATTTGAAGAGCAAAATAAGAAAACACATTAACATAGCACTGAAAATAATATCTAGTTAATTGCAAGCGCAGCTGCGAAATACTTGGTACAAATCTAAATGCATGCCACAACTGTTTTACTGTACGACAATGAAAGACTGCAACTACAAAGATGATTCTCTCTACAATTCGCGCTAGCAATAATCAATAGCTACACTAATCACAGAAACTACAAGACAAAAATCAGAAGATTCCAGTGAGGTATCCTAGGCTAAGGGTCGACATATGTAACGTCCCCTTGGAAAAATTTCTGAATTACTGTGCTGATAAATCTCTTACATTATTTACTTTTCGAGCCGGCCGCGGTGGCCGTGCGGTTCTAGGCGCTGCAGTCCGGAACCGTGGGACTGCTACGGTCGCAGGTTCGAATCCTGCCTCGGGCATGGATGTGTGTGATGTCCTTAGGTTAGTTAGGTTTAAGTAGTTCTAAGTTCTAGGGGACTGATGACCTAAGATGTTAAGTCCCATAGTGCTCAGAGCCATTTGAACCATTTTTTTATTTGCTTTTCTAACAGCTGAGCAAACCTGAACGTACTCAAACATTCACTAAAGTGACACACAATATTTTTAGCGCAACGCAATCTGACTTTCAAAAATCCCTGCAAAAGAATGACCCTGACTAACATTAACCTATACCTTTCACAAATCACTTACCTCACCAAAAATCGTCGTTACTCGAACCACTGCAATACAGCGAGCGCCACTACTGCCAGCTAAATAAAAGATTCAAACTACTGAAGGCACTAACTACTGATAGGCATAGTTAGCAAATGAAAGATTTTGATAGAGAACAAACAATGTATTTACATTAATAGTGTTGAAAAATCATAATATACATAGCAGTTCATGACATCCAGTCTTACAAATTTCAAAACCCCCCCATTTCTCTCCCCACATCCACCACTGCTGGCGGCTCACCTCCAACTGCGCAACGCTACGCGCTGTTCACATCCAGCGGCCCAATACTACAATGGCAGACAACAATGGCCGGCCGAAGTGGCCGTGCGGTTAAAGGCGCTGCAGTCTGGAACCGCAAGACCGCTACGGTCGCAGGTTCGAATCCTGCCTCGGGCATGGATGTTTGTGATGTCCTTAGGTTAGTTAGGTTTAACTAGTTCTAAGTTCTAGGGGACTAATGACCTCAGCAGTTGAGTCCCATAGTGCTCAGAGCCATTTAGACAACAATGCAAACTAGCCACAGACTGCACACAGTACAGCCAGTGATTCTCATACAGAGCGCTACGTAACGTTGCCAATAAGAAAACATAAACAGCCTACTTACAACTTTGGAAGATGATTTCACACTGTTATCCAAAGTGACCGTGATTTCGACAAGATGGGGTTCATGCAAGATAGCGCTCGACCCCATCGAAGCAGGAGAGTGTTTGATGTCATGGAGGAGCACATTGGGGACCGCGTTCTGGTTCTGGGTACCCAGAGGCCACTGGCGTGGACATCGATTTGCTGCCATATTCAGCGGACCAAAACCCATGCGACTCCTTTTTGTGGGGCTATATTAAAGACAAGGTGTATAGCAATAACCTCAAAACTATTGCTGAGCTGAAACTTGCCGTTCAGGAGATCACAGACAGCATCGATGTTCCGACACTTCAGCAGGTCATGCAGAATTTCTCTATTCGTCTGTGCCACATCATCACCAGTTGTGGAAGGCATATCGAACATGTCGTAACCTAAATCTGAATATCAGTAGTAACGTATACATGTTGAATAAGCTGTGTGCACGCCGTAGTTTGTAACTATCTTACGGTTTTTTTTCACGTAGTTCAACTGTCACCCCGTATTTGTTACTTCAATAGCAATAAACGAATTGTTTAGATCAATAAAAACGCTACTATCAGCAGAGTTCATCCTATCCTTCATATATGTATTGCGGTGGCTTAAGATATACCTGTTTTTGAGTGACGATGACTCTCAATTTCCTGTTCTTAGTACAAACTTGGCGTTATTACAGTTAGTAAGCTAGACTACCATTGGGATATTAGTATGAGCCCTCCTTTTATTGAGTAATACACTGCTAACTCTGACCTCTTGACGAATGTCCCTGTCTTTAGTAGACGGCGCTGATACACTACCAGACTGTAAAGACCCAGCTTGCACTGACAAAGCGCAATGGTGAACAAATGAAATGATCGTATGGCATTACTGGCCGGGAGGCCCCATCGCAGGAAGTTCGGCCGGCAAATGCGAGTCTGAGTTCAGTCGATACCATATTGGGCGACTCGCGTGCCGGTAATGAGGACAACGCAACGCCCAGTCCACCAGCGGAGAAAATCTCCATCCCTGGCAGAAGTCGAACCCAGGCCCGCTGCATGGGAGGCAAGCACGTTACCATCCAGCTAAGCAGGCAGACAGCGCAGTGGTAGTGTCCGGAAATTTGATCGAAGCCGACGTTTGTGTTTGCATAGCGACTGCTATTTCCAAAAAATCGATGATGCTATGTTCTCATAAGTACTGATTTCAAGCGCAAAAAAATGTCCACCTTAAGGTTCCACCTACCGTTTCTATAAAGTGAGAGCTGCTAATCAGTCTTACATGTCTTTTCTTTGTTTAGAGTTCCCCACCATTTACGAAAGCCGGCCGCGGTGGTCTAGCGGTTCTGGCGCTGCAGTCCGGAACCGCGGGACTGCTACGGTCGCAGGTTCGAATCCTGCCTCGGGCATGGGTGTGTGTGATGTCCTTAGGTTAGTTAGGTTTAAGTAGTTCTAAGTTCTAGGGGACTTATGACCTAAGATGTTGAGTCCCATAGTGCTCAGAGCTATTTGAACCATTTACGAAAATAAAATCGCAACACCAAGAAGGAGTTGTGCGACATAAACGAAAGATGTTACGCGTGTTTCTACATATGAGAGGTGAGTTCTATTAAAACTTCGCACCAGTCGTATAAGGGCGCCACTATGGGGACGCAGTTCAGATTTCCCTTAAATACACGCTGTAACAGTAGTAAGAGTTAGTTACCTCGAAGACTGGACGTGGTGAGCTGATGTTAGTCAAGAATGTCTTTCAAGCGACAAAGACGCAATTATTAGTGCCACAGGAGAGCTCCGAGCGAGATGTCCTGTAGTGTGCATTCCACTGACTCCAAACCACTGTCATTTGTGACTTGACTGATGTAAATCGAGAGCTCATTTGAGGGCAGGGTGGAGGTCTGTTGTGTTTTCTGATGAAAGCTGGTTCTGCTTCGGTGCCAGCGGTGGCCGTGTGCTGGTTAGGAGGGGGCCAGTTGGGAGCCTGCAAATGACCTGTCTGCGTGCCAGAGACACTGGACCTACACATGGAGTTGTGGCCTGGGGTGTGATTTCGTGTGACAGTAGGAATACGCTCGTAGTTATCCTACAATCCCTGAGTAAATTTTTACATCAATCTGGTGATTCGACCTGCTGTGCTGCCATTGGTGAACTGCAATCCTGGGTGTGTTCCAAGAGGACAGCTCTCGCCCACGTACTGTTGTACGTGATGCTTTTAAAAACAATACAATAAATTTTCAACAGGCAGAAGGCCCAAGATTTATCTTCAGACAACCTGCCCCATTTAGCAAAACTTACTTTTAAAATGGCTGAAGGTCTTTGTTTTTAAAAACACAATTACAAGCATACAAATTCCAACCATCGGCTATGAGCCATTAAAAATATACAATTAAACGCTAATAAGAAAGCAGTATAGGCAACTGCGCTCAGAAGTTTCCCCGGGGGCTTGGTCTGCCCTTGAAATCTTAACGTTCGCTTAGGTGAGGCAAGAAGTCGGCCCAACTATACTCGATCCGCGGGCATCACAACCAAGAGAGAGTCAGGGACCCACCGACAAGACGACTTGCTAACCATCGACCAGTATACGAGAATTCCAAAGCCAAAAAGTTATAGACATAGCCGCCCACAACTAAAAATACACTCCTGGAAATGGAAAAAAGAACACATTGACACCGGTGTGTCAGACCCACCATACTTGCTCCGGACACTGCGAGAGGGCTGTACAAGCAATGATCACACGCACGGCACAGCGGACAGACCACGAACCCCGGTGTTGGCCGTCGAATGGCGCTAGCTGCGCAGCATTTGTGCACCGCCGCCGTCAGTGTCAGCCAGTTTGCCGTGGCATACGGAGCTCCATCGCAGTCTTTAACACTGGTAGCATGCCGCGACAGCGTGGACGTGAACCGTATGTGCAGTTGACGGACTTTGAGCGAGGGCGTATAGTGGGCATGCGGGAGGCCGGGTGGACGTACCGCCGAATTGCTCAACACGTGGGGCGTGAGGTCTCCACAGTACATCGATGTTGTCGCCAGTGGTCGGCGGAAGGTGCACGTGCCCGTCGACCTGGGACCGGACCGCAGCGACGCACGGATGCACGCCAAGACCGTAGGATCCTACGCAGTGCCGTAGGGGACCACACCGCCACTTCCCAGCAAATTAGGGACACTGTTGCTCCTGGGGTATCGACGAGGACCATTCGCAACCGTCTCCATGAAGCTGGGCTACGGTCCCGCACACCGTTAGGCCGTCTTCCGCTCACGCCCCAACATCGTGCAGCCCGCCTCCAGTGGTGTCGCGACAGGCGTGAATGGAGGGACGAATGGAGACGTGTCGTCTTCAGCGATGAGAGTCGCTTCTGCCTTGGTGCCAATGATGGTCGTATGCGTGTTTGGCGCCGTGCAGGTGAGCGCCACAATCAGGACTGCATACGACCGAGGCACACAGGGCCAACACCCGGCATCATGGTGTGGGGAGCGATCTCCTACACTGGCCGTACACCACTGGTGATCGTCGAGGGGACACTGAAGAGTGCACGGTACATCCAAACCGTCATCGAACCCATCGTTCTACCATTCCTAGACCGGCAAGGGAACTTGCTGTTCCAACAGGACAATGCACGTCCGCATGTAACCCGTGCCACCCAACGTGCTCTAGAAGGTGTAAGTCAACTACCCTGGCCAGCAAGATCTCCGGATCTGTCCCCCATTGAGCATGTTTGGGACTGGATGAAGCGTCGTCTCACGCGGTCTGCACGTCCAGCACGAACGCTGGTCCAACTGAGGCGCCAGGTGGAAATGGCATGGCAAGCCGTTCCACAGGACTACATCCAGCATCTCTACGATCGTCTCCATGGGAGAATAGCAGCCTGCATTGCTGCGAAAGGTGGATATACACTGTACTAGTGCCGACATTGTGCATGCTCTGTTGCCTGTGTCTATGTGCCTGTGGTTCTGTCAGTGTGATCATGTGATGTATCTGACCCCAGGAATGTGTCAATAAAGTTTCCCCTTCCTGGGACAATGAATTCACGGTGTTCTTATTTCAATTTCCAGGAGTGTACATTAAGCTGTCAAAAACTACAAACCATGTTGGACAGCAACAACAGTTGAGGAAAGGACACTGCCGGAATTTACGTCAGCGACCAGGGCAGGTAACCATAACACTAACGGCCACAAGGCGGAAAATTCCGCTGGTGCACTTGAATTTCAAACCGACAAATACAGTTAATTCCACCACACAGCGGCTAAATCTTCACCAATTCGAACACTTGCTGTTGCTCCCAGGAATACCGCCAACAGCGAACCACCAACCAAGGGGACAACATGAACAGGCGTGGCTTCGGTAATAAAATCACCACTCAACTTTCATGTCCTGGGTCGGTGAGCCACGAACCTCGTAGCACTCGGAACAGCTCCCACACTCTCCGACACTGCGTCGAGACCGCCAGCGGGCCCGGCCAACTGCGCCGCGCAGAGACTTGCTTGCTGATCTGCTCCAACTGACCGACTGGCTGTACACCGCCAAGCTGGAACTATAAGCACCAGACCAAAGATGGTATACGGTGCAAATATCGATACACACCACTGCTGCCACAAATAGAAAGAGGAAGAACCACGGAATAACCGCAATAACCACAGGAAACCAAACGCAGAGTAACAGCCAAGTTTTAAAGCAACACATTTGCTGGGGTCAGCATAGCTCAAAAAAAAATGGCTCTGAGCACTATGGGACTCAATTGCTGAGGTCATTAGTCCCCTAGAACTTTTACTAGTTAAACCTAACTAACCTAAGGACATCACAAACATCCGTGCCCGAGGCAGGATTCGAACCTGCGACCGTAGTGGTCTTGCGGTTCCAGACTGCAGCGCCTTTAACCGCACGGCCACTTCGGCCGGCCCAGCATAGCTCACTGGTTATTAATGTACCAGTATTTCACATTTGCTGTGGCTTCTCTGGCGCAATAAGCGTCGTCAGGTGCATTATCTCTTCTGTTTCCGCATCTTCCTTTCTGCAATGTGTAGCTGTAGTCTGCCGAAACAAATGTTGTTCATCACGTCTGTCGTGCCACGCGCAGTGTCGACGGAAAGCGTCGATTTGTTTCCCGTTAGGAAGAAAATGATTTTTAAAGCGATATTTAACGTGCTCATTCCATAGAGTGGCCCCAAATTAGTCTAGTGGCATATTCGTTTTATAGATATGAATTAACAGGCACAGCGAAACATGGAGAATAACCAGTATTCCAGCAGCGACTGGAGAGCACTGCTCCATATCGGTGTCGGTCAGCGCAGGCCAGGGTGGCGCTATCGCTGCTGGGGTCCGTTTTACTGTCCCTGTTACGTCATATCGATGAGACTAATATCGTGATAGACTAAGTCTGGAACACTCTATCGAATCGGAACGTAAAATTTCGCTTTAATAATCATTTTGTTCATTTTCCGTCGACACTGGGCATGGCAAGACAGACGTCATGAGCAACATTTGTTTCGCCTGACTACAACTACATATTGCAAGAAAATAAAATACAAATACCTGCCAAAATACCAGAGAAAATGCACCTGACGACTTTTAGGACAGACACCCTACATAATATCTACATATGTATAAAATATATTGTAGGGAACATTGTTAGCAAAAATTTTTATACGACACGTACTCTACTAAAAATTCACACAGATACTGGCTAAATACTTTTTCAAACAAGAATATCCAGGTTTTCTGTTAAAACTGATGACAAAAATTAAAATGCTATAGTACCCTGTGCTGTGAAAAGTGCGGTTTCGTTTTCTTTCTTGCAGTCAGTTTGAAAACGATATCAGAGTATTCAAACCATTACACAAATCATTCCTCCCATATACATCCTTTTTTCCTCACAAACAATTTTGAACAAAAACTGTATACACAATTATGTGCTGTTTAGTTTTCTTCCTCGCAGTCGGTTTTCACAGAAAATAGGATATTTGTGTTTATAGCTATCAGCTAATGATTATAGTACTATTGCTGAATCTGAATCGACAGACACGTTGTTATTCTACCCGTTCGCAGATTTAAACTACTCGAAATACTGTCACTGAAGCTAACTATATTTACAGATTCAGCAGTTGGAGAGATCTTTGATATTCCCTTTATCAATAATCCCAACCTATTTAGTAATTTAGTTTTAGCTACTTCAATTCACAATCAAAGTTTCGTTGGCAGTAACAAGGCTCAGTCAAGGTCAGAGACAGGAGGGGAATGGGACAAAATATGGACAGAGAGGGTGGGGAAAGTAAGTGGGATAGAGAGAGACGGGAGGAGGTGTTGGGAGAGAGATAGGTGGAAGGAGGCTATGGGCAGACAGAGTGGAGAGGAGGAGAAGGAGATGGAGAAATAGAGGTGGAAGGAAGCGAACGGCAGAGCGAAGGGGGAGAAGGTGATTAGAATGTATGTCCAGTTCTCATATGCATGGAGCACCTGCGAAATATTATCGCGTTCGCTAGTTTATAAGTGTAATGTAGGAGTGACTGTCCTATAATACTGCCTCAGGGATCTCCTGACATAATTTTCACATTAGTCGCTTTCGTCCCGTTACGAAAGTCGTGTTGAGCTCTCTCTACGAGAAATTTCAGAATCCAGTCGCACATCTGTTCCGATACGCGGTACGATCTTACTTTGTTCACTAAGCTACAGCATGGAACACCAGTGTATACCCCACGAAATCACATCTCATCATTTCTCGCTACTGACAAGGAGACCGCTCCTAATGGTCGTCATCGATTTCGTCCAGATTTGTGATGTGTGCAGGGCGTGGCCAGAAAGTACAGTGGCAGAAGTGGAAGCACTAGATAACCGAACGTTTAGAAGGTGACTGCATTTTTGACACGGGTTCGGGTGAGGCACGAGCCATTTACGCCAGCGTTCCACTCAGCGGTTGGTGCAACGGAAGTAGTAGAGAACGGTAATCCGAGGATCGTTGCGCCGGGTAATTTTTTATTTCCATTTTTTACGTTACTTAACACTGCAAATCAACCGATATGATACTCAATACATTGTGTTTACTGTCGTTTTCATAAAAGGCATGAAAAGAAAAGGCAAAAGCAAATTTTGGATTACAAAAAAATAAAAAAATGAAATGATCGTATGGCATTGTTGGCCGGGAGGCTCCATGCGGGGAAGTTCGGCCGCCGTATTGCAAGTCCTTTTTAGTTGACGCCACTTCGGCGACTTGCGAGTCAATGACGATGAAATGATAATGAACACACAACACCCAGTCATCACGAGGCAGAGAAAAATCCCTGACCCCGCCGGGAATCGAACCCGGGACCCCGTGCGCGAGAAGCGAGAACGCTACCGCAAGACCACGAGCTGCCACTGGATTACAAGTTAATTTCCAGGAGGAGATTACGAGGGGCAAACGAGAACTTCGTGAGTAATAAAATGCTTTTATTATTTTACAGTTGATGATTTACACTGCTAGTGTGATGTTCATCATAAAAATAGGGGAAGCAGTAATTTTGTCGGCATCTTACAGGCGTTGTAAATGCCATATTTCTCCAGTTGTATGGCTGTTTTAATGTCTCTATAAAAAAAAGCAAAATTCCTTCACGTTCATAAGAGGATGTCTGTCAAAGCACATTATGGCAGCAAACCACATACAACACCAGATGTAGGCGAGTACAGTTGGTGATGTACAGTGCTGTTGTCTTCCCGGGATGCGATTTCTCTTTCTCTCTCGATAAGGTAAGGGCAATTTCTATGTATTTGGATCAAATTTTTTACCCGATCGTAAGCCGGCCGGAGTGGCCGTGCGGTTCTAGGCGCTACAGTCTGGAACCGAGGGACCGCTACGTTCGCAGGTTCGAATCCTGCCTCGGGCATGGATGTGTGTGATGTCCTTAGGTTAGTTAGGTTTAATTAGTTCCAAATTCTAGGTGCCTGATGACCTTAGAAGTTAAGTCGCATAGTGCTCAGAGCCATTTGAACCTGTAACCTCCCCACAAAATTGAAGTCAATGATTATAAAAATGTGTGCCAAATGTTAACTCCCCACAAAATTATGTTAAATAATAATGCAAAATGGAACCAAGCTTAAACTCCCCACAAAATATCGTTAAGGGATAAAGATTGATCACAAACCCACAATAAAATTAATTAAATAATGAACCATGAACTGAATGTAATATCTCAACAGAAATAATTAAACCTGATAAATCGTATAAGGGCAGCAACGCTGACCTTCGGCCCTGTGAAATAATTAAACCTGATAAATTCTTACCTCAGTAAAACTGCATCTATATCTGCTCTTATTTTTCGGTACAGTTCCGTGCAATGCTGGCCTACATTTAATTTTAATTCTTGGAGGGAATGCATAGGAAATATTCTTTAAATTGAAATGAATCTTTTTCTTCAAAGGAGTGGAAAAATTCTTTAAATTGAAATGATTACTTTTCTTTAAAAGATTTACTTTATAAAAATTATTATTGGGGCATTTCTTGAACAAATTAATTACAATTACCATACATTATTAGCTGAGCGCAATGCTGCTTCATTACCTTCAACAATAATATACATATCGTCCACCACATTCCTGACCAGACTCGTGGGCAGAGCACACCGCGGACCCATGCCGACTCGCTACACACTAGCACTGACTGAGTACAACAATCCAACTGTCTACTCCCTCTGCCGACTCGCCACACACCACTGTATCCGACTTCTACTACAGACAGAGTGAAACTCGCAACTGTTCCTGCCGACTCGGTACACGCAACTGAACTCTCGCGCGGTCAAGCGCACACTATCAACGATAAATAACTCTCTGGTCAGAGATTCTGTCATGCCTCGCCATCGCTGGTAATGAATACATATGAAACGTACGCGTTTCAAACCATTACCCGAGCGTAACAACGGACATCGCAGAGTTGCACTAGTGGTGTACATTTGGAGGGAACCACTTTAATACTGCACGATGACAATCGTTCTTCTTCTTGAAAACTCTCGTCGCATAACTGAAGGTAAGTTTGTTCTCCCCACGGGCGAGTTAACAGAAGAAACTCGTTCTACTGCTTGTTGGACTTCAACACACCAGTCAAAAATTTTTCTGTGTAAAGTCGTTAAGTTCCCCTGATCTTGAAGAAGTAATGAAGGTATCCCTATATATAGCGTGTACGTGCCCACTGTTTCTTGACTCCTCGGTTCAAAAGAGTCAGTACTAACTTGTAGGCAAACGTAGAATGTTGGCAATTATTGTCCAGAAAGGGTTATAGCCTACTGTGCACCATACAGATAAGTTACTAGTTCACATAGTGTCGTATCACGAGAACTGCTTCGCCTCTCGATGGTCCACGGTTCCGTTGTAAGTAGATTGGTACTGACGATCTGGAAACAGAACAGTCGAATGAAAATATTTTACTAGGATACGTGACATGAAGAAGAGTATTTAGTTTGACGTCAGTGAACGAGAATTCTCTACTTACCTGTGTGATCAGACGCTTTAATTACGATCCATTTTTGGAAAGTTGTTTGCGCTGTACCGTGCATGCTATTAAGTCCAGTCATTCTATCGAAATTTAATGCCAAATTTTTCTTTGCCTTTCCTTTTCATGCCTGTTATTAAAGCTTGGTTAAACACCAAATATTGAACCCTATTTCCGATTCTTTACAGTAAGTAACTTAGACATTGAAAAAAAGTAGTTTCCGAGGAAGGACTCGATCCCACGACCCTCGGATCACCATTCTGCACTTCTAGTGCTCCACAGCTGCTACCTGGAAACTCCGTTTACTTAAATGCCTCATACCTCGCGCTATCGGTGCTAAAAACGCAGATGGACATCTGCACGTTCATTATTTTCCAGTCGCGGCATATACCATAAATCTCGTCGAAACCGGCGATAACAGGTAAGTGAGCCGCCTTCTGAGGCACTAACCGAGGCGACTCAAGAAAATGCCATCCGCGTCCCACTTATGCGAGTCGTTGTTTTCTTTTATTAAAATCATGAAGTCGTCTGCCAGCTTACGTCGCATATCTTACGATGCGGGGTTAAACATGCCGTCTACAACAAAACCTTTAGAAGCATAGCACTGACTAGAGTTGGTGAACGGTGGGGAAGCAGCTCTACAGCGTCCTCTTCAAGGAAACAAACCTGGCGTTTTCTTTAAGGGGAGACTTCACCCAGAAACCTCATTAAAAAAACATATTAATGGTTTTTCACATCTTCAGTGTGTTTACTCTTAGATCCCAAAACTGTTTGGCCGTGTTTGAATTATAAGTACGTCTAACAAATATTAGAAATATGGACTGCGCGAGGGACCTTTGTACACCGACAGCTGCCAAAGTGGTCAAGATAGTATTTGTCTATCAGAGTATTCTATGTGACGCTCTTCTGGCAAAATGCACCAATAACAAGACGAAAAGTACAAAAGAAAGCTTGCACAAAGTCATTTAGTCAAATGTCCCAAAAAAAAAAGAAAATTTTCCGTCTTGTAGAAGCTGTTACTCGGTTCAGTATGGGTGTTTGAAGAGTGATTAAGGCAGAAGTTCCAGCACTTCTTTATGCTTATTCAGAGATCAATGGGCGGATGAAGCAGAAGGAAGAACAAGAAGGTGCCGCGTAAGAGTAGGAATGGAAAACATGTTGCTGGTTCATATTAATGGGTATGTGTCTTGTACTAGCATTCTCTTTTGTGTAGTAAAATTGTCAAATGTATTTTACAGTACATTTACGCTTCTAAGTTCAATGACAACATTTTTCCTTAATTATTAACTAATGGCAATGAATTTTTGCAGGAAGTAGATTGGTTGGTTGGTTGATGTAGGGGAGGGAACGAAACAGCGGGGTCATCGGTGCCGTTGGTTTACGGAAGGAAACCGCCCCTCCCTTTCAAAGGAACCTTCCCGACACTTTCATGAAGCGATTTAGGAAAACCACGGAACACCTAAATCAGGATGGGCGGACGTGGGTTTGAACCGTCGTCCTTCCGAATGCGACTCCAGAGTGTTAACCACTACACCCTTTCGCTCGCTATACGAAGTACTCTTGAAATATTTGCGTACTTCTATGCATTAATATTATCGAAAATACAGGTTGTCCATTTTGCTATCACATTTATGTGCAACTAATCATAAAGAAATGGCGTTTGAACATTGAGAATACAAATTAACAACGTTTCTCGTACAGCGGACGCATAGAACTGTTGAACTATGTTTTGTGAATATACCTAAAAACATGTGAAATATGACACTCGAGGTCCGAGTACCAAACGTTGTTTTCCAAGAATGCCATTAAAATCATAATAAACGAATAGCACTAGTTTGTTTTTGTTCTACAGCATTACATTTATTGTGTAAACCGATTTTCGGCTTACAAGGCCACCTTCAGAATGCAGAACAAAATGAAACTTTTCATTTATTATGATGTTCTACCAAGAACCGACGGAAGATTCAGTTAACCATTAAAATCATATTAAAAATTCAGAACTTAAAAACCATTGAAGTTAGTGACTTCAAAGTTTCGGTATTGCTACATCTTCCTAATGATACACATTTCTTTAAAAAAATCGATTGAAATGGGCAACGCAGAATAAAAGTCAAATTTTTGGGTGGGGTCTCCCCGTAAATGATTCAGGGATACACCGGAAGAACTGAACCTGAATAACCGGATACGGAGTCCAATACCTTAGCGCTGCGTCATCTCGCCCTATATACCACAGTTCAGCCAGATACGGATCTTCCTACAGAACGAGGTGCGGCTCAGAAAACGCGAGTTTCTGACCACAGTTCATTTTTATTTGTACTTTCCAAGTGTTCTGTACTTCAGCGTAACGAAACAATGCACAGTTGGTAGCTGCTCACCGGAACACTTGCACACTCGGCTGTAGCCGTGAAACTGCAGAGGCGTTTACATCCGTGTTGAGGTCTCCGGAACTCGAGGTGAAGAAACGCACCAACGAGCGTGGCACAAGAACCTAGTTCGGACGGCGGGGAAAGATGAGCGGCCAGACGTCACAAGAAAATCTATTTTCATCTCAAATTCATTCCGCCGCCTTTTTTGACGGCGAGTGTCTTGTTGCTCGTGGCCGGAATGCAACGCTCCGTTGGTACCAGTGAACACGGCTTGCAACACGACTGGAGTATACCGAGAACTCGGACAAAGTAGCCGACAGTAGCCCTGACGCTGTTCGTGTGGCTGCGAAAAGTTAAGCGCCAGCGCCGCTGACGTCTCTAACGAGGTACCTGCTAGGGCATTAGCGAGCTTGTGCTGCGATTCGCCTTGCTTCTCCTCCGACAGCAACTACTGAATTGCGGTCAGACTGCCACTTGCAGAAACTCACTGCACCTGTCTGTGCTATGACTCTAAAAAAAAAAGTCCACCTGTTAGGTAACTCACGTCTTAAAAAAGTGATGCAAATTACGAGGTGACTTCAAAAAATATGTTACACCCTGTTACTTCAAGCCAAGTAACTTTTATTGAGTAGCACTACACTTCAGATGAACACAGATACATGACACTATATCTCAACCCGATCACCAGGTATCTACACACGACGGTCGGAACTTCCTACCAATGTTTCAATTCCTCGACGACAGAAATCCGCTCCTTGGTCATGAAGCCAGTCAAGAATCGCTGTGTGACCGTTCCCATCGTTGAAAAATCTCTTTCCCCTTAGATGTTGCTTCTGCTTGCCGAAAAGATGGAAATCGCATGACGAGGTTCATTGAAATGAAACCTGGTCAGTGCGTCTACCTTTGCCCTACACGTAAGGTGGCACCACGTAACTGCTGGTATAGTGGCGCCATCTATTACTAGAGAGACTGACGCGTGCGCACTGTTTGATGTTGTACAGCGCCATTGTGGTTTCACGTCGAAGAGAGGGTGGTCACACAAGCTCTCATCCACTACCGAACATGGAGGCGAGTAAGCAGAAATATTCCGGGCGGGAAGGAACGCATGGTCCCCAGCACGAATCCGCCCGGCGGACTTGTGTCGAGGTCCAGTGAGCCGGCCAGTCTGTGGATGGTTTTTAGGCAATTTTCCATCTGCCACGGCGAATGCGGGCTGGTTCCCCTTATTCAGCCTCAGCTACACTATGTCGGCGATTGCTGCGCAAACAAGTTGTCCACGTACGCGTACACCACCATTACTCTACCACACAAACATAGGGGTTACACTCGTGTAGAGTGAGATGTTCCCATGGGGGATCAACCGGAGGCCGAACCGCACGATAACCCTGGGTTCGATGTCGGGCGGCGGAGGGGTGAAGTGGACTGCGGTAGTCGTCGTTGGGTTGTGGACCACTGCGGCTGCGGCGGGGACGGAGCCTCTCCGTCGTTTCTAGGCCCTCGTTTAATATACAATACAATACATACAAGCAGAAATAACCAGTAGTGATTCGATTTTTGGCGGCGGAGGGTGTTGGAGGTCGTGAAATGTATCGACGGATGAAGGCTGTGTACGGTGAGTACAATCTGAGTCGTTCAAGTATTATGGAATGGCGCAAACGATTCTTTGAGAGGCGCGAGTCACTGGAAGACGGTGCTCGTCCTGGGCAGGCTCATCGTGTCATAACACCGGAAATTGTTACGGAAGTGAATGCCTTAGTCTTGGACAACCGCAGAGTCACCGCGTACGAGATCCATCCCTTTCTGGGTATTAGCAAGGGCACCGCCCTCACCATAATGCTTTAACACTTGAACATTTGAAGAATGTGACAATATGCGACTGGAAAGCAAGCGTCAGTGCAAGCAGTGGAAATATGCGGATTCACGACCTCCAAGGAAATCCAAGGCTGTGCACACCAGTTCTGGTAAGGTCATGATGTCCTTTCTTTTTGACCACAAGGACCCACTGCTTGTCGAGTTCCTGGAACGGGGAACCACCATCAATGCCCAGCATTATCAAGCCACTTCACAGAACCTTAGACAAGCCATCAAGTCGAAACGCCGAGGTATGTTGTCCAAAGGCGTTTCCTCCTGCATGATAGTGCCCGCTCACACTTGGCCAATGCGGTAAAGACGACATTGCAGTAGTTTGGGGGAAACGCTGGAATATCCACCGTACAGTCCCGACCTTTCACCGTGTGTGTTTCACGTGTTTGGACCTCTAAAACAGGCTATTCGCGGACATCGATTCGCAACGGACAACTAAGTGTGTGACTGGATCCAGGCCTGTATCGGAAAACAGCGTACTAGCTTCTTCAAGGATAGAATTCGCCGGGTAGTGTCGCAATGGGATAAATGTGGCAACAGTTTGGTGACTATTTTTGAGTATGTGTACCGTGTATAGCTACATTTTTGAGTTAATAAAATCGTTACCGTTACTTTACACTAGTGACGGGATTTAATATGACTGCCCTTTATAATTCTACCATTACAAAACTACATTAAACCCTTAACCAATTACCCAGCTACTAATAAACTACAAATACTACAGAATATGTTCTCTGTGTGTTCATTTATTTTGGTGCATTTAACTTGTAGATGGTTGTCTCCGCTTCTGGATCCTCCCTCATACTACCCCGGTGAACGGCCATAGTCTGCTATATTCATTGGGCATAGGGCAGGACATCAGCATCGTTTCCACTGCTGTAAATAATTCCACGCATTACTGTTACTTCTTAAAGTCCGCACCTCCTCGATCATTTGCACCAGCGCAATGTAGACTCTTGGGACAGCATTTCATTCATCCGTCGCCGACCTCAGTTGTCTTCTCTTCATCTGCTGAGTATGTTGTCTAGCCTAGATGGCAGCATGCTGACTTATGGTTCAATGTCACGTGAAGTCTTCCTCGGCCTTCCTGCTGCTCCAGTATCGTCCAAGATTCGTCAGGTCGACTCGCTCCTTAGTGCTGCTTTTGGATCCAACACCCTTAATACCTGACGTCTATTATCCACAGCATCTTCATAGAGAATGCATTCCCACAGTGTGTGTTCTGGGGTGCCCACACTGCCGCAGGCGCTGCCATCGTTCATCTGTCTTCTGATTTTGTATAGATATGTGGCAGAAGGGCCATGGTCAGTCAGATAATTTACCTATCCATTCGACGGGTTAAGAAATATCATTTCTAATCCCTCCCTGATGTTAGAAAGAAATTCGTATACTCTCCTGCCAGTGACTGACCTGTCCCATTCGTTTTGTCACAGCTGTAATAGGGGATCTTTCATTGCCGTCGTAGAAATGGCGAGTTCCAAGGACCCTTGGTACCTCGATTTGACTTCCTTTATTTAACCAGTAAAAGGCTACCCTTTTCTAAATTTTCAATCCCATTGGGCATTTTCCTAGAATTGCTAACAAAGCATCATTCGGGGTAGTGCAGTAGACGCCCGTTAATCGTAGCATCACGGCACGTTGAACTCTTCTGACTACTGAGACTGGCTTCACTAACTGCAATCTATGAGCCCAAACGCTCGCACCATATCCTACGACTGATGCTAATATAGACTGAAACGCCAAAGAAACTGATATAGGCATGCGTACCCGAATACAGAGGTATGTAAACAGGCAGAACATGGCGCTATGGTAGTCAACTTCTATATAAGACAAGAAGTTGTAAGCAGGCTGTTTATGTTTTCTTATTGGCAACGTTACGTAGCGCTCTGTATGAAAATCACTGATTGTAGTGTTGGGCAGCTGGATGTGAACAGCGCGTGGCGTTGCGCAGTTGGAGGTGAGCCGCCAGCAGTGGTGGTTGTGGGGAGAGAAATGGCGGAGTTTTGAAATTTGTAAGACTGGATGTCATGAACTGCTATGTATATTATGATTTTTCAACACTATTAAGGCAAATACATTGTTTGTTCTCTATTAAAATCTATCATTTGCTGACTATGCCTATCAGTAGTTAGTGCGTTCCGTAGTTTTAATCTTTTATTTAGCTGGCATTAGTGGCGCTCGCTGTATTGCAGTAGTTCGAGTAACGAAGGATTTTGTGTGGTAAGTGATTTGTGAAAGGTATAGGTTAATGTTAGTCAGGGCCATTCTTTTGTAGGGATTTTTGAAAGTCAGATTGCGTTGCGCTAAAAATATTGTGTCAGTTTAAGCACAGTCATGTATAATTTTTCAAAGGGGACGTTTTATATGTCGACCCTTAGCCGAGGATACCTCACTGGAATCTTCTGATTTTTTTCTTGTAGTTTGTGTAATTAGTGCAGCCTTTGTTTATTGCTAGCGCGTAATTGTAGAGAGAATTTCCTTTGTAGTTGCAGTTTTTCATTCTTGTACAGTAAAACAGTTGTGGCATGCTTGTAGATTTGCACCAAGTATTTCGCAGCTGCGCTTGCAGTTAACGAGATTAATTTTCTATGCTATGTTAATGTGTTTTCTTATTTTTCTCTTCAAATTGTGGTTTTCTGTGTTATCGTGTGAAATATTGTGACAATAATGGCGTGTGAAAAACGTAACACTAGACTCCAAAGTAAACTGAGAAATGATAGTGAAGACGAAAGCAGTGTGTTAGCGCCACCGTGTAATGAATTAACTAATGTTCAACATAGTAATTTCGTAATTGTGCATAGGGAAATGGAGCGGGTGGCAAACAATGGCGTAGACAGTGAAACAAATAGTGAACAGGGAAGCATTATCGATCAATCGGTCGGCAACAGCACGCCTCAGGAATCCGAAATGACAGGACACACTCTTGCAAATACTGCAGATTCAGGTTTTGCGTCCTCACCGTTTTCTCAAATAAGTCAAGACACATTTTCAGCTTTTCAAAATGCGAATGTTGCCGGTGAAAATGCACTGCCAAAAACCATAGAGAAACACATTCGAGACACTAATACATTATTATTGCAATTAATGCAACAAATGGAACAAAATCAGAGACAAACACAGCAAAAGCTTCAAAAGTTAGACACAATGGAACAAAATCAGAGACAAACACAGAAAAAGCTTCAAAACTTAGACATCACACTTGAACAAACACGTGAAGATTTAACTACTGAGTTACATAACATTGAATCGAAAAGTCAAAAGCCTGTAATGACGTAAAAACACAAATTTGTGAGCATTTTCAACCTATTTTTTCGCGGCATCAAAATGCATTACTGAATCACGAAGCAGCCATAAAAGAACTGCAAATTATTGTTCATGAAAATCATGAGACCTTGCAAGCTAAAATTGACTCAGTTGCATCTACCGATTCGGTTACGCAACTTGCAGAAACTCAGGAAAACTTAAAGGACACAGTAGATACGATTTCAACACAAATGGACACTCTGAGCCCGCATCTCGTGGTCATGCGGTAGCGTTCTCGCTTCCCACGCCCGGGTTCCCGGGTTCGATTCCCGGTGGGGTCAGGGATTTTCTCTGCCTCGTGATGGCTGGGTGTTGTGTGCTGTCCTTAGGTTAGTTAGGTTTAAGTAGTTCTAAGTTATAGGGGACTTATGACCACAGCAGTTGAATCCCATAGAGCTCAAAGCCATTTGAACCATTTGGACACTCTGAAACTTGGTTCAGAAAAACACACAGAGAAAATAATTTCACTGTCGGATAAAGTAGCCGAACTTTCAGATCAATTCACTAACTTATCTACAAAGGTAGATGATGATCTGAATGACACAAGACCTGTAGCTCTCACTGACACTGAAGAGTATGAACAAATTAGAAAATTCAAACAAAAACAAAATCAAATCAATACACAGTACAAAAGAGAAATCCGGGAAGTACATCAGTTGGCACAAGTAATACAAGAATTACATATTTCAGAGGACACTCGCGCTCCAGTTCGGGAAGTGGGACATAGAAATACGGAGCAACCACAAAATAATAACACAGGACACTTCGGAAATTATGAAAGAAATTGGCAAGGCGCATTGAATTTTGAGATGGAACCGCCGAAACGAAGTAACAATGAGCGATGTGCGACTCGCCGACACGATGATTTTGACTATAAGCTGTTCATTACTACACGTAAATTCAAAACATTTAAGAATTCTGGCAACGACATTCATCCACGAACATGACTTCATCAATTCTCTCATTGTTGTCCTCCCAACTGGTCATTGCAGCACAGATTAGAATTTATGTGTGGCTACTTAGAGAATGAATCAGCTGTAAGAATGCGATCGGTCATTCACGATTGTCACAGTGAAGGAGAATTTTATCATGCCTTTCTCTCAGCATATTGGTCTCAAGCTACACAAGACCGAGTAAAACATAGCATCATAATGATGAAACATTTCGAACAATCTGAATTTTCCAGTCTTGTGAAATATTTTGAAGACATGTTGCACAAGAATCAATATCTTTCAAACCCATACAGCCTATCAGAACTCATCCGCATTTGATTAATCAAATTACCTGAACAATTACGACATATTATTTTGGCAGGACGTTGCGAAGACGACATTGAAGCTTTTCAGGGACTGTTACAAGAATTAGAAATTGACACTGACAATCGCGGAACGCGAAAACAGGAACACAACAATTACAGGTCACATCCGTCGCAATTCCGCGATGAAAGAAATAATAACTGGACACGACAAGGCTATTCTCACAACACAAATCGTGACCAAAATAGACACCACCCGTATGACAATCGTTGGCAGAGTAGTAATAATTACAGGGAAAGATCACCTCTTCGCGGTAATGACTATCACAGCGACAATCAGAGAAACAGAAAATATGGGAACCAAAATAATTATTATCAAGGGAGACAGAATAACTTTAGATGTAACGGTCCAGCGCGCAGTTACGATTCAGGGAGAAATTCTCCACCACGTGACCGACAAGAAAGAAACTATGGAATCTACCGACATGACGACAGACGATATGATCGTAACGACAGACCTGATTTGCATCAGAACTGGCGGGATTCAAACAGAGCAGGGCCCTCTCGACAAGGTGAATTTGTAGAAGTTAGGTCTCCAAATCCCAATAACGACGCGCGCCAACAAAGACACAATTGGCAATGACTCATACCGCTGGCAGCCACAAAACGTACTTATGAAACTGACGACGCAGCTGCCGTAGCTATTAATTACGTAAAAATGGAAGACATTAGGGACATCTTACTCCAGGAACACGACGTAAAACATAACAACATTTGCATATCCTGTGATTCACATTACTGTAAATGACGTAAAATTTACGGCAGTACTTGACTCTGGCAGTCCCATTTCAGTAATTAGTGAAACAGCTTTTAGCAAATGCAACAAATAGAACGATTGCCCCACACTTCCGTTACGTAAGATCAAATTACAAGGTGCAATCATTGGAAAAAATGTAGATGTACGCCAACAAACCATCTTAGAATTCTTTTGTCAAAGCCACAGCTTCTCTATGAGCTTTCTTATTGTTCCATTATTGTCGACGGAAATTATACTGGGAGTAGACTTTTTGAATGAATACAAAGCAATCTTAAACTTTCACGATGCTGAAATAAGTTTAGAGAAAGAAGGTAAGTCAATAGCTTTGAAATTTGAAGATTGGCTCTCAAAGTATGACGAGGAAATCAATCGGCTTTACTTTCTGTTAGACAACAGTTCGGAATTTTCTACGGAACTAGACACTAACAATCACTCTGCAAGTACTGACAGGGATGATATCGACGGCATATTTGAAACAAATGGGTTAATTCAGAACAAAATTCAAACAATTGACAATTGTAATGACAGTGATAGGCAGGAAATTTTTGAGATTTTACAACACATTCCATAGTTTTTACTCATGAAACAGGAACAATCAAGGGATTTCAATACCAATTTCGTGTTCGTGAGCATACTAAATTTTGTGTTAGACCATACGTAATTCCGGCACATCATAGGGACCGTGTTAGAACAGAAATACAATCTATGCTTGACGAGGGCATTATTGAGCCTGCAGTAAGCTCATACAACAATCCATTGCATGTTGTTGAGAAGAAAAATGGATCGATCAGGCTTGTCTTAGATTCGAGACAAATCAATACTATCATTATTCCTGAAACAGACAGGCCGCAAACGTTGGAAGAACTTCTTCAAAATTTTAATGGTGTAAAAGTGTTGTCTTCCATTGATCTCAGATCCAGCTTTTATCAGATCGAACTTCATCCAGAATGTAGAAAATACACAGCTTTCCTTTGTTTCGGCGTTTGTTATCAGTTTCGGAAACTTCCTTTTGGATTGAACATTTCTTCGGCAGCATTCATTCGTGGGCTAAATTCCATATTACCTGAGTTCTTAAAACGTCACATCACCTTATATGTGGACGATATTCTAATAGCAGAAGCTTCATGGGAACAACATAATCGCATCCTCAACAGTTTGTTACGTATTTTTGCAGAATCAGGAGTTACAGTTAACTTGGAAAAGTCTGACTTCGGTAGGTCGAAGGTGAGGTTTTTGGGACATATTATTTCTTCTGAAGGCATTCAGCCGGATCCTGAAAAGTTAGAAGCAATCAGAGCCATTCCAGTTCCATCCACAAGAAAACAAGTCCGCAGTTTTCTAGGTCTCGTAAATTTTTACCGTCGTTTTCTGAATATGTAAATTCTTGTTACACCAAAACTTTATTCTCTCACTGGAAAAAATACTATTTGGAACTGGGACGAACAAGCACAGTTGGAATTCAATTCTTTGAAAGAATCGCTACTTAACGCGCCAATACTAGCTCACCCAGATCTGCCACAAGATTTCTGCCTTAGCACGGATTCTTCTAAAGTCGGTCTTGGTGCCCATTTATTTCAAGAAGCCATAGAAAATGACACTACCGTTCTGAAAACCATTGCTTTTGCTAGCCGAGTGCTAACAAAATCTGAAAAAATTATTCCGTTACTGAATTAGAAGCTTTAGCTATCGTTTGGGCATTTAACAAATTCCGTTTCTTTCTTTCTGGTAAGCACGTAAAAGTATACAGTGATCATCGTGCATTACAATTTCTTATGTCTTCAAAATTAAATCATGACAGGTTAAAACGTTGGGCATTGTTTCCGCAAGAATTCCACTTCACAATAGTCTACATTCCCGGCAAGGAGAACATTGTTGCGGACGCACTGTCACGCGCACCGGCTGGGCTTGAGAAAAGTAACACAGAAGGCAACCTCGAAAAAATTTTCAGTATTCTTTACATTCAGAAAGTCGCCTTTAAAAACTTCATCAACACATCTTTAAAGGACATTGCTCATGAACAAGATAAAGTTCCGATTTGGAAAGACATCAAAAGCAAATGGCATGAAAAGACACACACACAGATTCGGCATTATTATCTGGTTAGAAACAACATACTCTTCAAACGCTACACTGTTGATGAAAAGCTATGGGTACTTTGCATTCCTGACGATTTTGATAATAAGCTCATTTGGTACATTCATTTCAGCTACGCACATTCTGGCCCACGAGAATGTTATCGTATTATTCGAACGACTTGTTATTTTAACAATATGGAAAAGAGAATTCGAAGAGTCTTGTCTATTTGTAAACTTTGTCAAAAGGCGAAACCATCTACTATCTCCCTTCGTGCTCCGCTGTTTCCTGTCATTCCTTCTACACTCCTGGAAATGGAAAAAAGAACACATTGACACCGGTGTGTCAGACCCACCATACTTGCTCCGGACACTGCGAGAGGGCTGTACAAGCAATGATCACACGCACGGCACAGCGGACACACCAGGAACCGCGGTGTTGGCCGTCGAATGGCACTAGCTGCGCAGCATTTGTGCACCGCCGCCGTCAGTGTCAGCCAGTTTGCCGTGGCATACGGAGCTCCATCGCAGTCTTTAACACTGGTAGCATGCCGCGACAGCGTGGACGTGAACCGTATGTGCAGTTGACGGACTTTGAGCGAGGGCGTATAGTGGGCATGCGGGAGGCCGGGTGGACGTACCGCCGAATTGCTCAACACGTGGGGCGTGAGGTCTCCACAGTACATCGATGTTGTCGCCAGTGGTCGGCGGAAGGTGCACGTGCCCGTCGACCTGGGACCGGACCGCAGCGACGCACGGATGCACGCCAAGACCGTAGGATCCTACGCAGTGCCGTAGGGGACCGCACCGCCACTTCCCAGCAAATTAGGGACACTGTTGCTCCTGGGGTATCGGCGAGGACCATTCGCAACCGTCTCCATGAAGCTAGGCTACGGTCCCGCACACCGTTAGGCCGTCTTCCGCTCACGCCCCAACATCGTGCAGCCCGCCTCCAGTGGTGTCGCGACAGGCGTGAATGGAGGGACGAATGGAGACGTGTCGTCTTCAGCGATGAGAGTCGCTTCTGCCTTGGTGCCAATGATGGTCGTATGCGTGTTTGGCGCCGTGCAGGTGAGCGCCACAATCAGGACTGCATACGACCGAGGCACACAGGGCCAACACCCGGCATCATGGTGTGGGCAGCGATCTCCTACACTGGCCGTACGCCACTGGTGATCGTCGAGGGGACACTGAATAGTGCACGGTACATCCAAACAGCCATCGAACCCATCGTTCTACCATTCCTAGACCGGCAAGGGAACTTGCTGTTCCAACAGGACAATGCACGTCCGCATGTATCCCGTGCCACCCAACGTGCTCTAGAAGGTGTAAGTCAACTACCCTGGCCAGCAAGATCTCCGGATCTGTCCCCCATTGAGCATGTTTGGGACTGGATGAAGCGTCGTCTCACGCGGTCTGCACGTCCAGCACGAACGCTGGTCCAACTGAGGCGCCAGGTGGAAATGGCATGGCAAGCCGTTCCACAGGAC
The DNA here is from genome assembly GCF_023898315.1 of Schistocerca nitens. Lineage (NCBI taxonomy): Eukaryota > Metazoa > Arthropoda > Insecta > Orthoptera > Acrididae > Schistocerca > Schistocerca nitens. Next base: position 144,608,142 of record NC_064620.1, on the reverse strand, counting down.
TACATCCAGCATCTCTACGATCGTCTCCATGGGAGAATAGCAGCCTGCACTGCTGCGAAAGGTGGATATACACTGTACTAGTGCCGACATTGTGCATGCTCTGTTGCCTGTGTCTATGTGCCTGTGGTTCTGTCAGTGTGATCATGTGATGTATCTGACCCCAGGAATGTGTCAATAAAGTTTCCCCTTCCTGGGACAATGAATTCACGGTGTTCTTATTTCAGTTTCCAGGAGTGTAAATTAAAAGAATTTGCTGCTGTTGATCTCTTGGGACCGCTTGGCAGAACATCTAATGGATTTTCGTACGTTCTAGTCGCTGTTGAACTTACTTCAAAATTTGTTTCTTTCACACCGTTACGTAAAGCCACTGGACGGTCTGTATCCAACGTCTTTGTTAAAAAATTTTTACGTGAAGTTGGACACGTTAGTAAAGTCATGTCAGATAACGGACCGCAATTCAGATCTGCTGTTTGGTCACGCATGCTTCGGAATCATAAAATCAAACCCGTTTTTATTTCATTGTACTCACCACATTGTAACCCCTCCGAACGGATTATGAAAGAAATCAATAAGCTTTGCACACTTTATTGTCACAGAAAGCATCAGCATTGGGACAGATATTTACACTTATTTCAAAACGTGCTGAATGAAATGCCTCATGACTCCACTGCTTTACCACCTATTCTTGTACAGAAGAATGAAGGACCATCGAACAGAATCAGAGAGCTTGTACCTTTCCCGAATACAAGTAAACTTCGACACAAAGACATAATTGATTTGGCTATTAAAAATATAAAATCTGCAGCAGACAAAAGGGGAAAACTACACGGTAAAGCAAATGCAAAGAAATTATATATTGGTCAGAAAGTTCTCATTAAAGCTCATTCATTGTCACATAAGAAGAAACACTTGAGTCACAAATTCTTTCTAGTTTACAATGGACCTTACAGAATCCGACGTATACCACATGATAATTGCGTTGAAGTTGAATCTCTGCGTACTAGGAAGAGTAAAGGTTTACACCACATTTCACATGTAAAACCGTTTATTGAAAGATAGTCTGCTTTTTAACTTTGTCTTTGGCATAAAACTTTTCACTTCACATTTCTAGTATGCATTGTCAGACTTAGGAACTGTTACCATGCAACAATGTTTGAAGTTAAATATCCAATCAAGAACCAAGAGAAGTTATTTAAACAGAAATTACGAATGCATTGTTATAGTGAACAGATGTCACATTGTTATTGTGTGTGTACATTGTTGCTTGTTAGTTGCACGATTATGTAACGACTATAAGGCTTACATACTTAGAACATATACTGGTACTGCTAATGAGATTTTAATGGAACATTTTGGTTTACTTGAAAATACATTCTGGATTTAAAGTACTTTCTGTGAGATACCAGATGAGACAGTGGTTAGTTTATGTGAGAGCTACACGATTTTATCTCGTCGCTACTAATGAGTGACAATTTATAATGTTGCTTTTGCAGTGATTATGTTTTATATCTGCACAGTTTTTCTGTATTATTCTGGAAAGTGAAACATGTTTTAGTAGTAACGTTTGTGGTATAGCTACAAGGAGACAACCTTTTCCGTAGCACAACAATACGTTATTTTGTAGAATAAGTTGTGGTGCACCACTTTAATGACATAGATATTAAGGTGTGAATATACATTTCCCTTATCTGCGTTGTTGTCTTTAGTGTACTATTTTTTCTGCTTGAGCTATGTCATGTTTAGGTATAAGTTATTGCGTTTGCTGCTGCTGTTTGCCAGGCATAGTGCTACTAAATTTCACTTTGCATTACTATGTTAAGCCAGTTTTACTACTGATTTATTTTTCTTGTTTGCTGCTCATTGCCTTATATTAGTTGTAATATTGCTGCTTGCTTTGCCAATTTGAATATTTTGTCATTGCTGTTTGTGTTAATTGTTTTGTGCTGCTGCATTGCCTCGTCCCTTAGTTTAGTATCTGAGCTCAGTAGATTTAAGTTAGCTTAAGATGGGGTAGGCTATATGTGAGAACGAGTTGTGATAAATTGGAAGAAATGCATTGAGAAGTTATATGAAAACGATTTGGGCCAAAATGAGTATTGTACAATGAGCCAAAATTATTTTGAAAGAAATATGGATAGAATACAGAAAAGAGGTATAGATAGGACTTTTTGGGAATAATGATGAACGAAGGGAGATCTCCAAGAACAAAAAAGGTTTTGTTCCCAAAACACTGCAGTACCAAATGTTACACTGAAAATGAATCCCTGTCCTTTCCATTGTGTTATCCCCCTATGTGTTTGTGTACCCTTGTGTATTTGTTTTTTCCTGTCTCTGTGTACTGTTTCATAGAATTTTTTTCTCTTCTAATACTAAGCTACATTCACTATGATGAGGAATACTATTCTCCTCAAATATAATTGGCATTAATAATATGTTATTTACTTTGTAAAGATGTTTAGACATTATTTATTCTGTTTTGTTTTAATGCTCATGTGTGAAGTTGATGATTCAAAAGTTATTCTGATCTTTCATATATTTACTTATGTCATAAATCCTGTAACAGTGATGTATATGTCTAGTTCTATTCTTTTGTAAAGCCTGTTTTACTACAAATGTTATCTGTATTGTTACATTCTTTAATGATGTATTATGTACCTTTGTAATTGTATTCTCATGTTATAAAATTGTAATTGACACCAGTTCATCAAATTAAGTAACTTGTAAGTTACATTTCACTGCACACGTTTCTGTTGGTCATAGTATATGGACAATATGTGCGAAGTAGGGACTGATAGTGTTTGCACATGTGTTAATAATTCAGCAAGGGACTGGATAACAGCATTGCTGGTTCTAAGGACATTTCAAACAAATTTTTTGTGAGTGGACAAGTGGTGGTTTATGGACATGTAAGTAGGCTGTTTATGTTTTCTTATTGGCAACGTTACGTAGCGCTCTGTATGAAAATCACTGGCTGTGCTGTGTGCAGTCTGTGGCTAGTTTGCATTGTTGTCTGCCATTGTAGTGTTGGGCAGCTGGATGTGAACAGCGCGTAGCGTTGCGCAGTTGGAGGTGAGCCGCCAGCAGTGGTGGATGTGGGGAGAGAAATGGCTGAGTTTTGAAATTTGTAAGACTGGATGTCATGAACTGCTATGTATATTATGATTTTTCAACACTATTAAGGTAAATACATTGTTTGTTCTCCATTAAAATCTTTCATTTGCTAACTATGCCTATCAGTAGTTAGTGCCTTCCGTAGTTTGAATCTTTTATTTAGCTGGCAGTAGTGGCGCTCGCTGTATTGCAGTAGTTCGAGTAACGAAGATTTTTGTGAGGTAACTGATTTGTGAAAGGTATAGGTTAATGTTAGTCAGGGCCATTCTTTTGTAGGGATTTTTGAAAGTCAGATTGCGTTGCGCTAAAAATACTGTGTCTCAGTTTAAGCACAGTCATGTATAATTTTTCAAAGGGGACGTTTCAAAGTGTCTGGCGCAGTTGTTAGATCAGTTACAGCTGCTACAATGGCAGGTTATCAAGATATAAGTGAGTTTGAACGTGGTGTTATAGTCTGCGCAAGAGCAATGGACGCGGCATCTCCGAGGTAGCGACCATTTCACGAGTGTACCGTGAGTATCAGGAATCCGGTAACACATCAAATCTTGGACATAGCTGCGGCCGGAAAAATATCCTGCAACAACGGGACCAACGACGACTGAAGAGAATCGTTCAGCGCAAATTGCTGCACATTTCAGTGCTGGGCCATCAACAAGTGTCAGCGTACAAACCATTCAACCGAAGGCACACTCATGTACCCTTGGTGACAGCGCGACCCAAGGCTTGAAACCTCGCCTCGGCATGTCAACACCGATATTGGACTGCTTATAACTGGAAACATGTTGCCTGGTCGGACGAGTCTCGCATCAAACTGTATCGAGCGCGTGGACGTGTACGGGTATGGAGACAACCTCATGAATCCATGGACCCTGCATGTCATCAGGGGAGTGTTCAAGCTGGTGGAGGCTCAGTAATGGTGTGGGGCGTGTGCAGTTGGAGTGATTTGGGACACCTAATAGGTCTAGATACGAGTCTGACAGGTGATGCGTACATAAGCTTCCTGTCTGATCACCTGAATCCATTCGTGTCCATTGTGCATTCCGACGGGCAATTCCAGCCAGGCGATGCTACCGAGTGGCTGCAGGAATACTCTTCTGAGTTTAAACACTTCCGTTGGCCACCATAGTCCCCAGACATGAACATTATTGACCACATCTGGAATTCCTTGCAACTTACCCCCTCGTACTATTACTGATTCATGGTGTCAATTCCCTCCAGCACTACTTCAGACATTAGTCGGGTCCATGCCACGTCGTGTTGCACCACTGCTGCATGCATGCGGGGACTCCACACCATATTAGGCAGGTGTACCAATTTCTTTGTCTCTTCAGAGTGGATTGATGGTTTTCGCAATCGTCGACTTCTCGATCAGTATCAGCCACCTTGGTGCGGCCTTGCTATAATAGTTGGCACCAAGTCACTTCCGTTGAAAGCTACTTTGCATACCACCAGAACTTCGTGGTGGATGTGTGTGCAGTTTAGACGTTACCCCCACAAGAACTGTAATGCTCTGGAGTACTTTCACAGTTGTCGCGTCATTTGAATGGCACAGTGTGATGCAGCCGTCATCCATACCCTGTCTGCAGGAAATCCCTTGCGCGTTTATCTTTGCTTTCGACGATATGTGTAGCACACTTTCTGAAGTCGCTGTGTATTTGCACAGTACTGGAAAGAACGCTAGATGCGCACTTGATGGAATCTTATTGCGGAGAAATGCTAGTCAATACTGACCGTACAATTTATCTTAGAAGGTAGAATGAAACTGATTAAACATACATTCATAGCATTTATACAGAAACCTTTTAAGAAATATGTGCTGAAACGCACAATTTGAAATTCTGAAGATAGCATGATTATATTAAAGGCAACGAAACGTTGTCTGCAACTTCTTCAGAAGCCATACTGCAATTCTAAGAATCGAAGAGTACGGTAGAGGAGCAATAGTGAAATGGAAGTGAGACAGGTATGCAGCCTATAGCTAATGTTATTAATTAAATCTGTACACTGAACAACCACTAAAGCTGATGCAGTCTCCTTAAACTTCTTCTTCTCAGAACTCCCTATAACAGAGAATATCTATTCTGCAGATCTATAAATTCTTCTGAGATCTGCCATAGTCATTTTTGATATTGATTCATAACATAATAATAATTATTATTATTGTTATTACTGTTGTCACTATTAAAGTGCGCGTCATATATCTTGGCGGCCGAGTTTAGGTTCGTTCTGCGCATCTGACGTCAAAGCATACAGTCAGCCAATGAACAGAGAACGACGTTGGCAGATCTCGACTGTAGTACAGAGCACGGACGAGTGTCTTCAGTTTTAGAAACGTTCAGTCTTAAATAAAGTAATAGAAAAAAAGCAATGTCTTGAAAGCAGACTTTGTTTTTTGAAAGTTTGGAAAACCATTCTTTATGCCAATTGCTTCATTTTCTATTAATTAATTAAACCAAACAAGCAATAAGACTCTTAATTCAGGCGATAGCAAGGAAAGGTGTTTGTATCAATTTCACGAACCGCTTTTTCGCAATAAAGAACAGCGGTAATTGTTTATTTCCTATTGTACTTCGACGAAGTGCGAGTAATTCATAGGCATACCAACAGTGTTTGTCAGAAGTTTGCGTGACGTGTTAGAGTCCTTATGGAGAGATATTGCAGGACGAGCTGCGTTAGCGTAATGGTTAAGGTGTTGGGTTTGAAGACGATAAATAACGAGTTCAAACCTTGTGTGATGCTAAATATTTTTTTTATTTTAAAACAATATCGAAGTGTCTTACTTCACGAATTTTATTCGTTTGAATGCAGTTTTTTGAAATTTCTAGTGCTTTGTCTCTTCATTAACCCTTTCGCTGCTGCAGTCACGTGCTCCCCGCATTCCGCGCTGTGCGCGATTTTGTCATCACTGCACTGCTCGCCCGTGCAGACACATGGTGTTTCCACTGCTTTGACACACTTATCATTCGATTTCACAAAAACTATTTGGCCCAAAAATTAGATTTTTACACATCTTCTTGACTGATACCTTTCCCCCATAAATGACTTAATTTTGTTTCGATGTTCAACCCAGTTATTGTGCAGCATTAAATGTAGTAAACCGTTGCACGAAATTTTGAAGAGTTTGCAGAGGTAAAAGTCCATAGCGTATACTTTCCGTATGGTCGATTTTATTTGCCACAATGTTGAGAATGAAATGTGGACAAGGTACCTAAATTTCATATAAAATTTACTGTATAACAATATCTCATTTAATTTAAGTACCTGTTGTGTCGATTCCCTAAGGTCTCGACACAATGAGTGGCTAGGTGCACGCGAAACTAACGCAGACGGGCGTAAATTCTGAAACAGGAGACTGGATGAAAACTATAAAGAAAAGAAGAGAGATTTTAATATACTTAACTTTAATGTAGTCTTGTTCTTGTTGAAATACATCTCTTGCATAGTAGTAAGCAATTAGCAATGATACACATGGCGCCTTGCTAGGTAGTAGCGATGGACTAGCTGAAGGCTATTTAATCTGTCTCTCGGCAATTGAGAGGAATACTTGGTAGGTCTAGTCGCAAGCTATGTCGTCCGTACAACTGGGGCGAGGTCATGTCCGTGTCTTGTGACCTGCCCTGTGGTGGCGCTACGTTTGCGAATACACAGTGGCGACACGCGGGTCCGACATGTACTACAGGACCGCGGCCGATTTAAGTTACCACCTAGCAAGTGTGGTGTCTAGCGGTGACACCACAGTACCACATAGGTGTCGTATGTAATATTGAGAAATATTCCGTCTTTCGCAACTGTAATAAAAGTTTTATTTACACCGGGCGCGTTTGGCTTTATTTTAAAGCACTTCAGTCAGTCAAAGGAAGTGGGGGGAAGGTATCAGTCAAGAAGATGTGTAAAAATCTAATTTTTGGGCCAAATAGTTGTTGTGGAATCGAATGATAAGTGTGTCAAAGTAGTCGGAAACACCATGTGTCAGCACAGGCGATCAGTGCAGTGACAAAATCGCGCACAGCGCGGAATGCGGGGAGCACGTCTCTGTAGCAGCGAAAGGGTTAATGCGGCCGTGGTGGCTTTACTTCATAAACTGCGCGCTCCCCCCTAAACGTAAGCTTGCGAACTATACTGTACTATGGTGCTGTTTCTCTTGGCGCGTGCGTCGTGTGCAACTGGCAACGCAGCAATCTCCCGCGTCTGGGCGGGCATGCGCGAGCCGCCAAGATAAAAGAATTCAACTATAGTGGCAGCAGCAGCGACAATAACACAAGCACTTCCAGTATTTGCTTTATTAGCTCATAGCAGAGTATAATATACTCACACTGCGACTTTTTTCACCCAAATAATTTAAATGCTAACTGTCACGTTAAAATTGTTACTTCTTAGATAACAATATTGTAATAGACACTGCATGTGCGAAACCCTGGACCGATATAAGAGACAAACTGATGGCCCTAACCAGATAAGTTTAAACAAATTAATAAAAAAAATGAAACGAATAAAGGAAGCCCAGGAGAAATTTAGGAGAGGAATGAAGGAGAAGAAATAAAAACATCAACAATATCTGTGCCGTTTGGAAAGCAGAGGACAAACAAAGGCACCGGGTTCGTGTCCCTGTCCGGCAGACTAATCTGATCTTTTAGGAAGTCTCAGCTGAGTACACAGTCCACTGCAGAGTAAAAATTCATTCTGGAAATAGTTCAAAGTTTGTCGACAACACAGTAACTCTGAAAGAGAAATCAAAAGACTTGGAAGATAACTTGAACGGAATGGATGGTGCTTTGAAAAGAGGTAACAAAAGTAATACAAGGCAAGTGGAACGTAGTCGAACTAAATCAGGTGAGGTTGCGGAAATTGAGTTAGGATATGAGGCACCGAAGGTTGTATGTTTGGCTATTTAGGCAGAAAAATTACTAACGATGGCATAACCAGGGAGCATCTAAAGCACAGACTTGCAATAGCAAGAAAAAAATTCTCCAAATAAAAGTTACCTAAAATAAATGTAGGTGTTTCGAAGTCTGTTCAGAAAGTTTCTTTCAAAATATAAATAGTCTAAATCGCAATACAGTGCTTTAATTCGTTACTGACAATCTTTAGTGTAAACAATAATTAATAACGCTGTTCCGTCTACATTTGAGGATGCCAGGTTCTACACATTTTTGATAATATTTATCTGCTATGTAGTCTTGGACGGGAGTGCGACGTGGCCGATAGTCAGTACAAGCAGGACAATAGAAGCTTTAGAAATGTGCCGCTGCAAGAAAGTGCTGAAGGTTAGAGCTTTAGATTGTACAAATAATGAAGAGGTGCTGCGTCGAACTGGAGGGAAACGATATGTAAACCACAATTTGACTAAAAGAACGGATCGGTCGATAAGTCAAATGTGAAACGACAAGATATAGTGAGTTTTGTACTGGAGCGAAGCGTAGGGGAAAAACGGTAGAGGGAGATAAAGGCATAACCGCAGTGGGTTCAAATGAACGTAGTAGTGGCAATATGGGGAGCACAAAATTTCGCAAGCTGCACCACACGCCATCAGGCTCATATAGCAACTGTCTAGTCTGGTATGCAATAGGGAAGCAACTTTCTCTAGCGTTTGCCCGTAACTACCAGCAGTGTGGGGTAACCTAGTGAAACAAAATGATTCGTTTAAGAACTTGAATCTTGTGTCATAATCTCTTCAATATCTTCGTTTTATCATGCTACGGAGCATACGTTTAAACGTTACTACCTTTTTCACATCCTCAATGTCAGCCACCAACATCACAAATTTTATGTATTACTAAAGTATGATTAAAATTGTTGTTGAAGAGTTTTGTGTGCATGATCCAATACTTTAAATAAAATGTTGTCTCAAATTATAAAGTAATTATAATGTAATGGCGTCTCTCTTTTTAACAACATATGTGGAATAATCAGTATGGAAACCATCGCCTACAAAATCTCTTATTTCAAATTGTTCCAATATTGCTTTAGGCTTCCAGTAATTTGTAATAGTGCCAGATCAAATCGCATGTCTGTGATTAGATACTGTAATTGGCTTTGGTTACGATGTTTACGCAAATACATTTCGAGAAATGTATCGAAATACTTGGAAAATATGTAGCAGTCTAACACTGATGACAGAAATTTGGTTTTGTTGCAGATGATAACGAAGATTTATGAAGCAATATTTCTTCTCAAATAACTCAAAGGTTCATGGAAACCTAATTAACCATAATTAGTTGACTACCGATTTTCCACAGTAAAGGTGTCACTGATCGCCACTTACATCGATCGGCATCGTATTACTGAAATCGGAAAAGGAACTGATTTGGACCTGTAGGCTCCAATCACCCACGGTGTTGCATCACAGGGTGTCCTAACAGTGAAGAGCGTTTGCTAGGAAGTTAATTAGATGTTGAAACGGTACGTGGGACGTGCTCAGATAACTCGGTCGATAGAACTAGCCCTGTCTATAATAATTGCTCATCAATGAGTGGGTAAACGAAAACATTTCTCATTCAGTACGTAGACAAACGAAAGAGAAAGATCCGAATTTGAGTCCTAGTGTTTCACAAGGCCTAAATCTGTCATGGAGATTCCGCAGGTCGTATACTCACTGCATAGCGGAAGCTACAGTGTGTACATTATTGAAATCGCCACAATGAGTCACGAACTGTCTCCAAATATTAGTACCCAGGAATGCAGTAACGTGTGAACAATTAAGAGATGTAGTGTGTGATTTCGTACGTCCGATGAAAACAGTAAATCAAATAGCAATTTTCAAATTCTCAAAGCAAATTTCAGTAAAGTATCTTCGTTGTGCTTACGTAGTATCCAACGAGATTCCATATTTTCTTCACTGGAAAGTAGTCTTCGTCCAGTTCGATGTAACACTCCTACACGAGATGCGACAATAAAGTAATGAGACTGATGTGAAAAAAAATGTTTCTTAACGTTTTAGTCAAGTTCAGTGTTGTCTCCTTCACAGTAGTTCCCTTCTGATTGCACACACTTTTTCCAGCGCATCCGCCATTGATGGTAACATTTCTGGAACTCATCTTCTGTAATATCCTCCAAGACTCTCGTCACAGCTTTTTGGACATCTTGTGTTGTTTGAAAATGGTGTCCCTTGACCCCGTTTTGACTCTTGGAAATAGAAAAAAGTTTCCCGGACCGATATCTGGTGAATTAGGTGGCTGTGGTAGTACTGAAATTTGTTTTGAGGTTAAAAATTGCTGTACTGACAGAGCAGTATGGGATGGAGCTTTATCGTGACGCAGAATCTTCAGTTATTATTAGACGAACCATTTCTCGATTGATGTTCAGTTCTTCTGCAATCATTTTCATGGATAATGTTCAATCAGATCGTACGAGTTCAAGCACCTTGGCCAAGTTGACATCCGTCCGTGAGGTTGATGGTCGTCCACTGCGGTCTTCATGTTCAACATTCGTTCTGCCTTCACTAAACATTTTATGCCAACGAAAAACTTGAGCTCTTGACATAACCTTCTCTCCAAAAGCCTTATGAAGCTTACCGCAAGTTGTCGTCGCGTTTTCATCCTATTTAACGCAAAAAGAAATAACATAGCTCTGCGCAATATTATACGGTTTCATTTCCGTGACGAGAGACACAGGCACGTGTTCACTTATTACAGCACAACGCACGACTGAGCATTTGTATCGATGTGCTTCATGGACTAGAATCAGCTTATAGACCAAAGTCAAAGATATTGTGCCTTCGCAAGCCAGCAGGTTGCCACATCTTACAAAGAAAATCAGTCTATTTACTTTATTGTCACACCTCGTTCATCGCACATTACCTTCTCTTTCGACTGTTTTTGTTCCTAACAAGCTGCTTCACATATAGGCATACTCGGCAATTGAAATGGCTGGCCCTATTACGAAGCAGTTGTATTTTTACTATCGCCACGGTTGATGTGTGAGATAGCATGCTGTACCTACGCCATAGGGACCGGAAAATGTGGCATCTATTTTTCGCAAAATCCGCATGTTTTTTGTGAAACATGTGTTTCATTTTTATTTACTTTTATTAATGGTTGGATGCACAAATTTAAAATGTGAGTGAAGAAAAACCCTTTGTGCTTTGAAATTAACTGTTGAAAAACAGCTCTTTGGGAACATTTCGGCTAGAATGTTTGCTTTTGCAAAAACTTCGTAGCCTTTGTTATCTCCTTGCGACTGGGCTTAGCCTTAAACAAATGATTGTTCGGTCTGGAAGCAGGAGTATTTTCCCGCCCGAAAACCGAACGCGTCACTGATTTAAGGTGTTTCTCGATATTGTTTGTCTTTTGCCGCCAAATTTGATGATAACAAAATCTGCAGAATATTAATTTCTACCTTTCGTGGCCATTCATAACTGTGCGCCCGATACTTGAAAACGGTAGAGACAGATCCGACAAGGCACTTGGCGTATAACATTAGGGGTGAAATATCAGCGTGGTCGAAATACTTGTCAGCTTTTGTTTGCCAGTCGCTATAGTGAAGAGTGCGGTCATTGTATAGTGGCACAAAACCACGAGTGTAAACAAGCTACAGCTCTGACCGCCCCGGTGCGGTGAATCAGGCCGCGCGCCTGTCTCTGGCAGGACAACAGACTACACACGCTCTGCGAAAACAGGACTGACACACGGTCACAGGCATCTCAGACCCAGTTTCGGTGTTGTGAGGGTTGTAATCGAAATCCGAGGCGGGCTATGATTACTCACTTCACTCATTTAAAAATAAAAGAAATCAGCAAGTAATGCAGAACACAAATAATTCGGGAACCTCTAGCGCAACTACTTGTTGAGGATGGCAGAGCGTTGTTTAATGGAGTAATTCAGGCCCGACCTTTAGTGACATCTGAGGCAACCACAGTTCAAAACTTCCGCCGTCCAAAACTGCCACGTTAACAGTGTACGCATTGTTTTACCTTTTGAACTTAAGCAAAGAAACAAACGTACGCGTTTCTCTGTTCTTAAACGCTGTGTTCCAAGAGTGAGTACCACGTTGTGTTACGTGGCGCGTATCTTAACCCTAGTGGTGTACACCTCTGACATTGTCACGCGAACTATACACCAGGGTCACTGCCTGAATGCGGAACATTTGGTAATGATTGGCCTCTCGTATATTAAATGTATCTTATTTTACCTCTGTTATGTATTTTTTCACTCAATATTACCATTAATGCATCCAAAATTCGAGACAAAGATAAAACTCCAATGGAAGCTTTTCAATGCTGAAACTTGAAAATGATACGACTGTAAAGATCTCAATTGCAGTTTAATTAGGTGAAGATGCTATTCATTTAATGAAATTTACGTAATACACATTTTTAGATGTTCTCAGTTATTCATAAATCCATTCATTCTTTATTTTCACGCTCTTTCTTTCGTTCATCCATCATGACGATACTGGGTGAGCTCCTAAAATTTTTTCTTTGCTAAAAAGCGGTTATGACGATTTTCTTCAGTCTTCTCCAACCTCGAGTGAACCTTTGCCTCTGAGGTATAAGGAGGAACACTGTTTGGCTGCAGTTACACAACGATGGCACGAGTCCTCAGGAGTAATCTGATACTTCTTTTAAATACTCTTTTGAAATGAGTATTTGTAAGACTAGCAAAAATACCCTGTGTTACCAAACGTCGTGTATAATAACGAGATTTTTGTTATATGGTAAACATTTTCAGGCGCTTAGGTACTAAAAGACTTGCTGTGAGTTGGCCACTAGGAATGGTGGACTGGTTTATTTGGTTCTGTGTTCCCACCAAACTTTCACTTCCCAGTTCAAACGCAATACATCACGAGTATGAAAGTCTCATTACATTGGGCTTTTATACAGGGTGTTACAAAAAGGTACGGCCAAACATTCAGGAAACATTCCTCACACACAAATAAAGAAAAGATGTTATGTGGACATGTGTCCGGAAACGCTTGATTTCCATGTTACTGCTCATTTTAGTTTCGTCAGTATGTACTGTACTTCCTCGATTCACCGCCAATTGGCCCAATTGAAGGAAGGTAATGTTGACTTCGGTGCTTGTGTTGATATGTGACTCATTGCTCTACAGTAGTAGCATCAAGCACATTAGTACGTAGCATCAACAGGTTAGTGTTCATCACGAACGTGGTTTTGCAGTCAGTGCAATGTTTACAAATGCTAAGTTGGCAGATGCCCATTTGATGTATGGATTAGCACGGGGCAATAGCCGTGGCGCGGTACGTTTGTATCGAGACAGATTTCCAGAACGAAGGTGTCCCGACAGGAAGATGTTCGAAGCAATTGATCAGCGTCTCAGGGAGCGCGGAACATTCCAGCCTATGACTGGCGACTGGGAGGACCTAGAACGACGAGGACACCTGCAATGGACGAGGCAATTCTTCGTGCAGTTGACGATAACCCTAATGTCAGCGTCAGAGAAGTTGCTGCTGTACAAGGTAACGTTGACCACGTCACTGTATGGAGAGTGCTACGGGAGAACCAGTTCTTTCCGTACCATGTGCAGCGTGTGCAGGCACTATCAGCAGCTGATTGGCCTCCACGGGTACACTTCTACGAATGGTTCATCCAACAATGTGTCAATCCTCATTTCGGTGCAAATGTTCTCTTTACGGATGAGGCTTCATTCCAACGTGATCAAATTGTAAATTTTCACAATCAACATGTGTGGGCTGACGAGAATCCACACGCAATTGTGCAATCAGGTCATTAACACAGATTTTCTGTGAACGTTTGGGCAGGCATTGTTGGTGACATGTTCTTCCACCTACGCTCCATGGAGCACGTTATCATTATTTCATACGGGATACTCCACCTGTGCTGCTAGAACATGTGCCTTTACAAGTACGACACAACATGTGGTTCATGCACGATGGAGCTCGTGCAGATTTCAGTCGAAGTGTTCGTACACTTCTCAACAACAGATTCGGTGACCGATGGATTGGTAGAGGCGGACCAATTCCATGGCCTCCACGCTCTCCTGACCTCAATCCTCTTGACTTTCATTTATGGGGGCATTTGGAAGCTCTTGTCTATGCAACCCCGGTACCAAATGTAGGGACTCTTCGTGCTTTTATTTTGGACGGCTGTGATACAATACGCCATTCTCCAGGGCTGCATCAGCGCATCAGGGATTCCATGCGACGGAGGGTGGATGCATGTATCCTCGCTAACGGAGGACATTTTGAACATTTCCTGTAACAAAGTGTTTGTAGTCACGCTGGTACGTTTTGTTGCCGTGTGTTTCCATTCCATGATTAATGTGATTTGAAGAGAAGTAATAAAATGAGCTCTAACGTGGAAAGCAAGCGTTTCCGGACACATGTCCACATAACATATTTTCTTTCTTTTTGTGTGAGGAGTGTATCCTGAAAGTTTGGCCGTACCTTTTTGTAACGCCCTGTATAAGATTCTCTGTACAGAGATTTCAATAGTCATACCATTCACGGTAGGAGAGGTGCAGTATTTAATCTGTAACTGTTAATGATAAACTGCACTCGTATTTGTGGCGGTGGCTTAAAATTCCGCAGAGGCTACCTGATTTTCTTCGGACGTACTTTCCGTAAATGGCTGTAGTTGAAATCCGGAAAGGTTACGTCGACAAGACGACGAAGTTTCTTCACCACCAATTCTCAACCAAGTTACTGCTCAGACTCTAACAAACATCATTATCTGTAGTATCCCTTTCACGTTTCGGGACCATACGGCGATTCTGCCTGGTGGTAATGATTGAACTTTCCCTATTTCACAAGTTATAATAGGGAACCTAATTACCGCACGAGGACCAAATTTGGTAGCGTTAATGTGAAGGACATGGGGAAGAGAAATGCGAGGGCCGTTTTAAAAGTCCGTGCAAAAATAAAAACTACTTACGTGTTTGGGGTAAACCTTTTTTATTTTTCGACATAGTCTCCTTTTAGACTTATACACTTCGTCTAACGCTGTTCTAATTTGTTGATCCCTTCCGAATAATAGAAATTGTCCAAGTCTGCAAAATATCTATAAGTTGCTGCAATCACCTTCTCGTTTGAATACAGTCATTGTCCCGCCAGCCATTTCTTCAAATTGGGGAACAAATAGTAGTCCGAGAGAGTCAAGTCTGGAGAATAGGAGGGATGTTAAACGAGTTGGAATCCCATTTCCATTAATTTTTCGATCACAACTACTGAGGTGTGTGCTGGCGCATTGTCGTGATGGAAAAGAACTTTTTTGCGGTCCAATCGCTGGCGTTTTTCTTGCAGCTCGGTTTTCAAACGGTCCAATAACGATGTACCTGTAATAGTTTTACCCTTTTCCAGACAGTCGATGAGGATTATCTCTTGCGAATCCCAAAAGACAGTCGCCATAACTTTTTCGGCCGAAGGACTGGTCTTCGCCTTTTTTGGTACATATTCTCCCTTGGTAACCCATGTTGTTTGGTCTCAGGAGTATAGTAATGTATCCATGATTCATCCACAGTGACGAAACGACGCTTAAAGTGCTACAGATTCTTCCTGAACAGCTGCAAGCCATCCTTGCAACACTTCATACGATTCCGTTTTTGGTCAAGCGTGAACAATCGCGGAACCCATCTTGCGGATAGCTTTCCCATGTCCAAATGCTTATGCAAAATATTATGTACCCGTTCATTCGAGATGCCCACAGCACTAGCAATTTCACGCACCTTAACTCTTCCGTCATCCATCACCATATCTTGGATTTTATCAATGATTTATGGAGTCGTAACCTCCACAGGGCGCCAAGAACGTTCCACAGCACTTGTGCCCATATGGCCACTCCGAAAATTTTGAAACCACTTATAAACTGTTCTGATCGAAGGTGCAGAGTCACCGTAATGTTTATGAAGCGTCTCTTTAGTCTGCTGAGGCGTTTTGCCTTTCATAAAGGAATGTTTAATCACCACACCAAATTCTTCTTCGTCCATTTTTTGACAAAGATGCTACTAACTAAATGTGATTTCGATACGCGCCGGTGGTGCCATCTCTCGGACTTTGCACGGACTTTTCAAACTCCCCTCGTAATGCAGAATCAATTCAATTGAAACATTTTGAACGTGCTGCTACGGTTCTTTGTACCATTGTATATCGGTACCACTACTTCTACAAAAAGGGCTCATTATGGCGCCCATAAGTGTCCAGAAGAGTCTGAAAGCACAGGATTGCATTCTTCACAGCAGAACGAAGCATTTCCATAGGTATGCTGGCTACTTCTCTTGATATGCTACGCTTCATATCAGCAAATGAGTGAATGTTCCCCTGGTAAACCCTGTCCTCCAGGTAGCGGCACAACCAGAAATCGCAAGGAATGATATCAGGTGATCGCGCCAGCCAAGCATTTCGAAATGATCGGCAGATAATTCGATAGTTTCCAAATGTGTTTCCGAGAAGCAGGTGAACTTGACGAGCGATGTGCGGTGGGGCTCCATCTTGGATGAGAACTGTTGAGTCCAGTGCGTCTCCCTTGTAGGGTGGGTTTGAAATGCTGGTGAAACATACCACAGTAACGCTCGCCAGTCATACTGCACGTCTCTAGCCCGTGAGCGCCAGCACGTTCAAAACATAATGGGCCGCTGATGAAAGCAACCGTGAAGGCACACCGTACGGTGACACGTTCACCACACAGAGAAACTTCATTTACAGCGAGTGGAGGTGAAGATCCCCACACTCGGCAATTCTGTGTGTTCACCTCACGCGTCAGAGAAAAATGAGCCTCGTCTGTCCATAGGATGGTCCTGGGCCACCCCTCGTCAATTTCAGTCCTTGAGAGAAAGTGGAGAGCGAAGTCAAAAAAAAAAAAAAAAATGGTTCAAATGGCTCTGAGCACTATGGGACTTAACATCTGAGGTTATCAGTCCCCTAGAACTTAGAACTACTTAGACCTAAGTGACCTAAGGACATCACACACATTCATGCCCGAGGCAGGATTCGAACCTGCGACCGTAGCAGTTGCGCGGTTCCAGACTGAAGCGCCTAGAACCGCTCGGCCACACCGGCCGGCTGTACGGATAACATTTGAGAATCGTTCGAAGCACCTTCCGTGCAGTGGACCACGGGATGTTCAACTGTCATGACACAGCACGCACACTGCCTGATGATCGGGAACTGTGTGCATCGTTGTCTGCCATAGCAACAGCGATTTCATCAACCAACTGTGGTGCAACCGGTCGACGGCCTCTTCCCGGAGAGACATCCGGTTTTCCAGTTGATTTGAACTTCTTCATCATGCTTCGCACAGCAGGTGGAGAAAGATAATCTTTCAGTAATCGTTTCAGCCGGCGATATTCTCGAAGTGCAGATGCAGCATTCTTGTTGTTTTGATAATAGAGCTTCACCAACAATGCTCTGCTCCTTTTGTCCTAGCTCATGTTGACACATTAGCAAGTACATTGCGACTGGTCAGGTGTGTGAGACTATATGAATCACGGCACCTGGTGACCATAACTGGAACTGGACGGTGGTACTGTGACGCATGGAAGTCATGCACCCCATACATTGGAAGTTAATAATAGCAAATTCGATACTCGTACGGTAATTACTTTCCGTGTTATAGCGTGTTAAATAGGGAAAGTTTAATTATAACCACACGGCATGTTGTCGTCCCGACCATCCGTTGTGTATTTTAATTACCTTTTCGGCCTCTACCTGTGTCTCTTGTACCCCAAAATAATGACAGCATAAACAGAATGCTGAGTGCTGTGGTAGAGCTACTGTGAATAATCGTGAAAGAAGGGAAGAAAGGACTTAGTTCGGAAAGGATTGAACAAACAGCTGAGCTTGAGGCACCTTTCACGTGAGAGGGACTCGCCACAACGAGGTTAATTGCTGTTACATAACGGTGAACTTTATTAAACATGTTCACTGCTGCGATTTAACGAAATCACTCATCTTCGCTTTGCAGTATAGCAACTCGTAATTTAACTATAGTTACAGCTTATTACGCAAGAGACTGCTGCTTACGAATAGTTCAGTAGCCTAACTTGCCTTCTCAGGTTGCATAACCTGTAGGGTAGTTTAAAGCAACTTCATTAACTTTTAAGCTAATTTTTCGCTCTGCGAATACCTAAATAAAGTCATTGGCATGCTTCCCAGGTGTAAGAACTTAAAACCACCGCCTCTATTCGTGTTGTAGGCCAAATGTTTGGGGACAAAATGTCTGAGTCTAGGACTCGATACACGCACTCAACTTCGTCCATGAAAACTGTTTCAAATTAAAATATTGCACACTCAAAGATAGAAAATTTAACAAAATTGGTATATTTCTGTCTCTTCATTCACATTTAGATCACAAAAACTAGGTCGTACAGTTAATAGAAAAGGATACTTACAGAGAGGTTAAACATATTCATGCAAGTGTCATATTTACCCTTAAATCTGTTATCGACTATGCCTACTATTTACAAACTGAACTGTTATGAATATGGAAGACAGACAATTTGAGAACCATAATTTAAAACCATATATGTCTACAGCAACAAGCGCCACGTTACACAAAAGGACACAGGCAGATTACTACCATCTAATTTTTTTTGAGACATGCATCTATATGAATATTAAGAGCGGAGACGGCAAGCCAGTGATAAATAGAGGAGGGAAAGCTGAAAGTTGGAAGGAATTGTGATATGCCTATACAATGGAAACGAATTCGGAGAAAATATTGTAGGAAGACAAGAGAAAGTAGACAAAGTTGAGACGGGAAATATTATACTGCGAGGAGAATTTGACATATTACCGAAAGATCTCTGGCACAAAAATCATTAACTAAATCGCCGATGAGCTGCGCAGAACATCTCTAAACGATTCTAAAATAATAAATCAAATTATTCTCTCTTAATCATGTGTTCGAATTCCTAACTGATCACCAATCTTCGTGCGTACGGCCGGAAAACTCGTCTCCAGGCTCCAGCGTATAATAAGAAACATAATTGGCGCTTCAGACTGGAACCGCGTGACCGCTACGGTCGCAGGTTCGAATCCTGACTCGGGCATGGCTGTGTGTGATGTCGTTACGTTAGTTAGGTTTAAGTAGTTCTAAGTTCTAGGGGACTGATGACCTCAGATGTTAAGTCCCATAGTGTTCAGAGCCATTTGAACCATTTTGAAGAAACATAATTGGTTGTTCCGATAAAATTAATTTCCACTCCACCACAAAATTATATGCATACATATCCAGAGCAACCACTTCATTACCTTTGCAGCACCAATAACCATTTATCAGACAAGGTCTGTAGATTAGAATGAACAAGCGAATCTGATAAACCTATATTCCATTCAGTTCCGTTAGTCTGCATCTGCAATAATTACGTTAAAATGAAACCCCGAGGGAAAAGCAGGGACAATATGTGATAGTTGCTCTGACAGGCGATGGCCTCTCTTGTGTGGCAGCTGGTGACCAGGTATTCAACACGCGGCCCGTCTTGTAAAGCACACACATTCTTCACGTGATAATACGTTACACGAAAAGGGAAAAATACTACTTCTGTAGCTCTGTAATACACGTATATATAATTCAAAACGTAATTAAAACTTTAAAAAATGTCTCAAACATAGCTCAGATCGGCGATTCCGAAAAATGAGCGTCACAAATAAAATCGTGACACCGCAGAATTCCGGAAGGCGACGGTTGAAATACGCATTCCGACATCCCGATTTAAATTTTCCAAAAGTTCCTGTAAATTGCTTGAGGCGAATGACGGACTGGCTCCTGTGAAAGAGCACGGCCGATTTCCTCCCCCCATCCTCTTTCAATCCGCGCTTGTGCTCCATCTCTAATGACCTCGTTATCGATGGGACGTTAAACCATAAATTCTTTCTTTCTTTAATATATTTCAAATTCAGTGCCGTGAATCCGCAAATTGTCTACGGAATGGTGATAAAGTCAAACGAGGCCAGTTTATTACTTTGTATTTTACGCCTCACTTTCAGTTTCTCGAAATAAACTGGACTTTGACATTAACAGTGATGCATAATTGACATGAATGCACCTGTGAATATGTCGTATTTGGGAAACGGTTGGTATGCGGACGTCTGTTTATTGGGATTATTTGCTTGTACCATTGTCTTGGAATTGTCCTTTCGCTAGTAGTTATAACAGTGAAACACACTTGTATACTAACAGAATGTGATAAACGCAATCAACCGAGAACAATTACACTGTATGGTATTTTTAAAAATAACGGCTGCGCGGGGTAGCAGAGCGGTCTGGGACACTTTTCCAAGATCCGCGCGGCTCCCCCCGTCGGAGGTTCGAGTCCTCCCTCGGACATGCGTGTGTGTGTTGTCCTTAGCGTAAGTTAGTTTAAGTTAGATTAAGTATTGTGTAAGACTAGGGACCGATGACCTCAGCAGTTAGGTCCCATAGAAACTTACCACAAATTAAAAAAAAAAAAAAAAAAAAGAAAAACTAACTAGTACTTTTCTCTTAGAGCAGCTCTTGGTTCCATGAATAGGTGCGTTGCCAAATGTATTTCCCGTTTCACCCGTCTTTGTGAAAGGGCACCTTACAATATGAGGAACATTTCTAATGTTTCACTGTGTAGGCGTATGTACACTGTGGAAAAACTTAAGGACAAAAGTAACTTTCATATGATGTGTCCCACCTAGTACCATAGCTCGATGAAACTTGAACCATACATAGGAAGAACTACTACAACAAATCACACATGAAAACTGAGAGAAATATGCAGTATAATGAAGGGAAATAACACTTTTTTTCAGAGGCAACAATTACACTCAAGTGCCGGGCATGCTTTTTGATAGGGTGTGTGAGCAACATGGACGGCATCGCGTGCTCTGAAACGTTGGTTGGTAAGGAATTCTTGTGAGATGGCGCTCCATTCCTGCAACAGCGCGGTTGGCAACAATGATGGACGCTTGTTGGTTCCTGTGGACGGATTGCAGTACCTCACTCCAACGTATTCTGCACCTGCGCTATGGGATTTAAGTCGGTCTAACAGGCAAGCCACGCCATTCGCCTAACATTCTTTAGTTCTAAGAACTCCTCCGGCAGTCGCGCAAAAAATATAGTCAGGGCGTCATGTACCGCTGAAAAGACGCACATGGGGATGGCGTACAGTGTCACAATAACTTTGAAACGTCCCCTTTGAAAAATTATACATGACTGTGCTTAAACTGACACAATATTTTTAGCGCAACGCAATCTGACTTTCAAAAATCCCTACAAAAGAATGGCCCTGACTAACATTAACCTATACCTTTCACAAATCACTTACCTCACAAAAATCTTCGTTACTCGAACTACTGCAATACAGCGAGCGCCACTACTGCCAGCTAAATAAAAGATTCAAACTACGAAAGGCACTAACTACTGATAGACATAGTTAGCAAATGAAAGATTTTAATAGAGAACAAACAATGTATTTACCTTAATAGTGTTGAAAAACCATAATATACATAGCAGTTCATGACATCCAGTCTTACAAATTTCAAAACTCTGCCATTTCTCTCCCCACATCCACCACTGCTGGCGGCTCACCTCCAACTGCGCAACGCTACGCGCTGTTAACAGCCAACTGCCCAACATTACAATGACGAGTATTACAACAATGCCAACCAGTCACAGACTGCACACAGCACAGCCAGTGATTTTCATACAGAGCGCTACGTGGCGGCGGCATTACCAATATAAGAACCGAAACAGCCTACTTACATAGCCCCCATGCTCCCCAAAAAAATTTTACAAATTGTTTTGGGCAGTGGCCAATACAGATTTGAAAAAATGTTCACAATGACAATAACAAAGAAATCAAATGCACACACTTATTGATACAATGTTGGTCAAAAGCTAAAATTTTCTCACAGTCCATAAACACAGTCCTGATCGTCCATCACAGTAAAATAGCAGTGTTTTTCTCAAAGTCTGAGCATTAAAAGAAAATGTACATGGAAGTAGTGGGTTTCCATGCAGTCATGAACAAGTAGTGTTGTCCTTCTAACGGAAAGACAGTGCTGACTCTTGACATGGAGACAGGTAATAGAGAATACGGTATTGGTGGGCCACCAGAGGTGCAGACCCACTGCAGTCCTTGTAGAAATAATGGTACTGGTGAGTCAGCAAAAGTGTAGACCCACTGTAGTCCTTGTAGAAATAATGGTATTGGTGGGTCATCAAAGATGCAGACCCACTGTAGTCCTTGTAGAGATGGCAGCAGCCATCTGTTGTGACTGTGCAGGTGCACAATCACTATCGAAGAGTCTTGCGGAGAATATAGCAAGTCCATAAACCACCACTTGTGCACTCACAAAGTTTTTGAATTGTCCTTAGAACCAGCAATGTTGTTATCCAGTCCCTTGCTGAATTATTAACACACGTGCAAACACTAACAGTCCCTACTTCTCACATATTGTCCATATACTATGACCAACAGAAACGTGTGCAGTGAAATGTAACTTACAAGTTACTTAATTTGATGAACTGGTGTCAATTACAATTTTATAACATAAGAATACAATAACAATGGTAGAGAATACGACATTAAAGAACATAACAATACAGATAACATATGTAGTACAAGCTTTACAAAAGAATCGAAATAACATATACATCAGTGTTACAGGAATTATGACATGAGTACATACATAAAAGATCAGAATAACTTTCGAAATATCAACTTCACACATGAGCATTAAAACAGAACAGAATAAATAATGTCTAAACATCTTTACAAAGAAAATAACATAGTATTTGAAAAATTCTACGACATAAATCTTATTAGCTAAACACTTAAAGACAGGAAAAAGACAAATACCCAATGGTACATAAACACGTAGCGGAATAATAGAAAAGGAAAGACAGGGTTCGTTTTCAGTGTGACATCTGGTATTGCAGTCCAACCCAAAACTTCGTTCTGTAGATCTTTCCCCTTATTTCAACATTTGTTTCCACCAGAAAAAGATCCTATCCAAGCATGCTTTCTGTATTCTGTTCACATCCTCTTTCAAAATTCTTTTTTTGGCCAAACCATTTTCTTATAGCTTCCCAATGCATTTCTTCCAATTCATCACAACTCGTTCTCACATATAGCCTACTCCATCTTAAGCTAACTTAAATCTACTGAGCTCTGATGCTAAACTAAGGGACGAGGCAATGCAGCAGCACGAAACAATTAACACAAACAGCAATGACAAAAAAAATGGAAATTGGCAAAGCAAGCTAAAGTAAATCTAAATTACTAAGCAAATGCAACATTACAACTAATATGAGCCAATGTGCAGCAACAAGAAAAATAAATCAGTAGTAAAACTAGCTTAACAGAGTAATACAAAGTGAAATTTAGTTGCAATATGCCTGGCAAACAGCAGCAGAAAATGCTATAACTTATATCTAAACATGACAAAGCTCAAGCAGAAAATATATTACAGTGAAAATGGCCATGTTTAATACCTATGTCACATCTTAACACTAGAGTGTTGCATCACCTTGACTTACTCTAGCAGATAGGTTACCAACCTGTTAAAAAATTATTTTTGCAATTCCTGTGAAGGGAAATGTCTATTTGTGCTCTCTTTTCTACGAAAGTACACTGTAAATTGTCACTCATTAGTAGCGTCGAGATAAAATCGTGTAGCTCTCACATAAACTAACCACTGTGTAATATGGTATCTCACAGAAAGTACTTTAAATCCAGAATGTATTTTCAAGTACACCAAAATGTTGCATTAAAATCTCATTAGCAGTACCAATATATGTCCTAAGTATGTAAGCCTGATAGTCGTTACGTAATCGTGCAACTAACAAGCAAGAATGTACAAATACAACACTGTGTCGTCTGTTCACTATAACAATGCATTCGTAATTTCTGTTTAAAAATGTTCCCTAGGTTCTAGACTGGATATTTAACTTCAAACATTGTTGCATGTTATCAGTCTGACAAAGCATACTAGAAATGTGAAGTCAAAAGTTTTATGGCAAAGACAAAGTTAAAAAGCAGATTATCTTTCAATAAACGGTTTTACATGTGAAATGTGATGTAAACCTTTACTCTTCCTAGTATGCAAAGTTTCAACTTCAACGCAATTATCATGTGGTATACGTCGGATTCTGTAAGGTCTATTGTAAACTAGAAAGAATTAGTGACTCAAGTGTTTCTTCTTATGTGACAATGAATGAGCTTTAATAAGAACTTTCTGACCAATATATAATTTCTTTGCATTTTCTTTACCGTGTAGTTTTCTCCTTTTGTCTGCTGCAGATTTTATATTTTTAAGAGCCAAATCAATTATGTCTTTGTGTCGAAGTTTACGTGTATTCGGGAAAGGTACAAGCTCTCTGATTCTGTTCGATGGTTCTTCATTCTTCAGTACAAGAGTAGGTGGTAAAGCAGTGTAATCATGAGGCATTTCATTCAGCACATTTTGAAATAAGTGTAAATATCTGTCCCAATACTGATGCTTTCTGTGACAATAAAGTGTGCAAAGCTTATTGATTTCTTTCATAATCCGTTCAGACGGGTTACAATGTGGTGAGTACAATGAAATAAAAACAGGTTTGATTTTATCATTCCGAAGCATGCGTGACCAAACATCAGATCTGAATTGCGGTCCGTTATCTGAAATGACTTTACTAACGTGTCCAACTTCACGTAAGAAATTTTTAACAAAGGCGTTGGATACAGACCGTCCAGTGGCTTTACGTAACGGTGTGAAAGAAACAAATTTTGAAGTAAGTTCAACAGCGACTAGAACGTACGAAAATCCATTACATGTTCTGACAAGTGGTCCAAAGAGATCAACAGCAGCAAATTCTTTTAATTTAGAAGGAATACTAGGAAACAACGGAGCACGATGTGAGGTAGTAGATGGTTTCGCCTTTTGACAAAGTTTACAAATAGACAAGACTCTTCGAATTCTCTTTTCCATATTGTTAAAATAACAAGTCGTTCGAATAATACGATAACATTTTCGTGGACAAAAATGTGCGTAGCTGAAATGAATGTACCAAATGAGCTTATTAACAAAATCGTCTGGAATGCAAAGTACCCATAGCTTGTCATCAACAGTGCAGCGTTTGAACAGTATGTTGTTTCTAACCAGGTAATAATGCCGAATCTGTGTGTGTATCTTTTCATGCCACTTGCTTTTGATGTCTTTCCAAATCGGATCTTTATCTTCTTCATGAGTAATGTCATTTAAAGATGTGGTGAAGAAGTTTTCAAAGGCGACTTTCTGAATGTAAAGAATACTGAAATTTTTCTCGAGGTTGCCTTCTGTGTTACTTTTCTCAAGCCCAACCGGTGCGCGTGACAGTGCGTCCGCAACAATGTTCTCCTTGCCGGGAATGTAGCCTATTGTGAAGTGGAATTCTTGCAGAAACAATGCCCAACGTTTTAACCTGTCATGATTTAATTTTGAAGACATAAAAAATTGTAATACACGATGATCACTGTATACTTTTACGTGCTTACCAGAAAGAAAGAAACGGAATTTGTTAAATGCCCAAACGATAGCTAAAGCTTCTAATTCAGTAACGGAATAATTTTTTCAGATTTTGTTAGCACTCAGCTAGCAAAAGCAATGGCTTTCTGAACGGTAGTGTCATTTTCTATGGCTTCTTGAAATAAATGGGCACCAAGACCGACTTTAGAAGAATCTGTGCTAAGGCAGAAATCTTGTGACAGATCTGGATGAGCTAGTATTGGCGCGTTAAGTAGCGATTCTTTCAAAGAATTGAATTCCAACTGTGCTTGTTCGTCCCAGTTCCAAATAGTATTTTTTCCAGTGAGAGAACAAAGTTTTGGTGTAACAAGAATTTGCATATTCAGAAAACGACGGTAAAAATTTACGAGACCTAGAAAACTGCGGACATGTTTTTTTGTGGATGGAACTGGAATGGCTCTGATTGCTTCTAACTTTTCAGGATCCGGCTGAATGCCTTCAGATGAAATAATATGTCCCAAAAACCTTACCTTTGACCTACCGAATTCAACCTTTTCCAAGTTAACTGTAATTCCAGATTCTGCAAAAATACGTAACAAACTGTTGAGGATGCGATTATGTTGTTCCCATGAAGCTTCTGCTATTAGAATATCGTCCTCATATAAGGTGATGTGACGTTTTAAGAACTCAGGTAATATGGAATTTAGCCCGCGAATGAATGCTGCTGAAGAAATGTTCAAATCAAAAGGAAGTTTCCGAAACTGATAACAAACGCCGAAACAAAGGACAGCTGTGTATTTTCTACATTCTGGATGAAGTTCGATCTGATAAAAGCTGGATCTGAGATCAATGGAAGAAAACACTTTTACACCATTAAAATTTTGAAGAAGTTCTTCCATCGTCTGCGGCCTGTCTGTTTCAGGAATGATGATAGTATTGATTTGTCTCGAATCTAAGACAGGCCTGATCGATCTATTTTTCTTCTCAACAACATGCAATGGATTGTTGTATGAGCTTACTGCAGGCTCAATAATGCCCTCTTCATTCATAGATTGTATTTCTGTTCTAACACGGTCCCTATAATGTGCTGGAATTACGTATGGTCTAACACAAAATTTAGTATGCTCACGAACACGAAATTGGTATTGAAATCCCTTGATTGTTCCTGTTTTGTGAGTAAAAACTGTGGAATGTGCTTGTAAAATCTCAAAAAGGTCCTGCCTATCAGTGTCAATACAATTCTCAATTGTTTGAATTTTATTCTGAATTAACTCATTAGATTCAAATATGTCGTCGATATCATCCCTGTCAGTACTTGCAGAGTGATTGTTAGTGTCTAGTTGCGTAGAAAATTCCGAACTGTTGTCTAACAGAAAGTAAAGCAGATTGATTTCCTCGTCATGGTTTGAGAGCCAATCTTCAAATTTCAAAGCTATTGACTTACCTTCTTTCTCTAAACTTATTTCAGCATCGTGAAAGTTTAAGATTACTTTGTATTCATTCAAAAAGGCTACTCCCAATATAATTTCCGTCGACAATAATGGAACAATAAGAAAGTTCATAGAGAAGCTGTGTCTTTGACAAAAGAATTCTAAGTTGGTTTGTTGGCGTACATCCACACTTTTTCCAAAGATTGCACCTTGTAATTTAATCTTACGTAACGGAAGTGTGGGACAATCGTTCGATGTATTGCATTTGCTAAAAGCTGTTTCACTAATTACTGAAATGGGACTGCCCGAGTCAAGTACTGCCGTAAATTTTACGTCATTTACAGTAATGTGAATCACAGGATATGCAATGTTGTTATGTTTTACATCGTGCTCCTGGAGTAAGATGTCCCTAATGTCTTCCATTTTTACGTAATTACTAGGTACGGAAGCTGTGTCGTCAGTTTCAGAAGTACGTTTTGTGGCTGCCAGCGGTATGAGTCATTTCCTATTGTGCCTTTGTTGGCGCGCGTCGTTATTGGGATTTGGAGACCTCACTTCTACAAATTCACCTTGTCGAGAGGGCCCTGCTCTGTTTGAATCCCGCCAGTTCTGATGCAATTCAGGTCTGTCGTTACGATCATATCGTCTGTCGTCATGTCGGTAGATTCCATAGTTTCTTTCTTGTCAATCACGTGGTTGAGAACTTCTCCCTGAATCGTAACTGCGCGCTGGACCGTTGCGTCTAAAGTTATTCTGTCTCCCTTGATAATTATTTTGGTTCCCAAATAGTCTGTTTCTCTGATTGTCTCTGTGATAGTTACTACCGTGGAGAGGTGATCTTTCCCTATAATTATTACTACTCTGCCAACGGTTGTCATATGGGTGGTGTCTGTTTTGGTCACGATTTACGTTGTAAGAATAGCCTTGTCGTGTACTATTTCTGTCATCGCGGAATTGCGACGGATGTGACCTGTAATTGTTGTGTTTCTGTTTTCTCGTTCCGCGATTGTCAGTGTCAATTTCCAGTTCTTGTAACAGTCCCTGAAAAGCTTCAATGTCTTCTTTGCAACGTCCTGCTAAAATAATATGTCGTAAATGTTCAGGAAATTTGATTAAGCAAATACGGATGAGTTCTGAGGGGCTGTATGGGTTTGAAAGATACTGATTCTTGTGCAACATGTCTTCAAAATATCTGACAAGACTGGAAAATTCAGATTGTTCAAAGTGTTTCATCATTATTATGCTATGTTTTACTCGGTCTTGTGTCTTGTATGCTGAGAGGAGGGTATGATAAAATTCTCCTTCACTGTGACAATCGTGAATGACCGATCGCATTCTTACAGCTGGTTCATTCTCCAAGTAGCCACACATAAATTCTAACCTGTGCTTCAATGACCAGTTGGGAGGAAAACAATGAGAGAATTGATGAAGCCATGCTTGTGGATGAATGTCGTTGCGGGAATTCTTAAATGTTTTGAATTTACGTGTAGTAATAAACAGCTTATAGTCAAAATCATCATGTCGGCGAGTCGCATGTCGGTCATTGTTACGTCGTTTCGGCGGTTCCATTTCAAAATTCGGTGCACCTTGCCCATTTCTTTCATAATTTCCGAAATGTCCTGTGTTATTATGTTGTGGTTGTTCCGTATTTCTATGTCCCTCTTCCCTTACTGGAGTGCGAGTGTCCTCTGAAATATATAATTCTTGTATTACTTGTGCCAACTGATCTTGTACTTCCCGGATTTCTCTTTTGTACTGAGTATTGATTTGATTTTGATTTTGTTTGAATTTTCTAATTTGTTCATACTCTTCAGTATCCGTGAAGGCTACAGGTCTTGTGTCATTCAGATCATCATCTACCTTTCTAGATAAGTTAGTGAACTGATCTGAAAGTTCGGCTACTTTATCCGATAGTGAAATTATTTCCTCTGTGTGTTTTTCTGAACCAAGTTTCAGAGTGTCCATTTGTGTTGAAATCGTATCTACTGTATCCTTTAAGTTTTACTGAGTTTTTTCAAGTTGCGTAACCGAATCGGTAGATGCAACTGAGTTAATTTTAGCTTGCAACGGCCGGCCGCGGTGGTCTCGCGGTTCTAGGCGCGCATTCCGGAACCGCGAGACCGCTACGGTCGCAGGTTCGAATCCTGCCTCGGGCATGTATGTGTGTGATGTCCTTAGGTTAGTTAGGTTTAACTAGTTCTAAGTTCTAGGGGACTGATGACCTAAGATGTTAAGTCCCATAGTGCTCAGAGCCATTTGAACCATTTTTTTAGCTTGCAGGGTGTCGTGATTTTCATGAAAAATAGTTTGCAGTTCTTTTATGCTTGCTTCGTGATTCTGTAATACATTTTCATGACGCGAAGAAATACGTTGGAAATGCTCACAAATTTGTGTTTTTACGTCATTGACATTTCGATTCGATTTTAAGTAACTCAGCAGTTAAACCTTCACATGTTTGTTCAAGTGTGGTATCTAATTTTCGAAGATTTTCTTCCATCGTGTCTTACTTTTGAAATTTTGTTCCATTGAGTCTAACTTTTGAAGATTATCTTCCATTGTGTCTAACTGTTGATGTGTTTGTCTCTGATTTTGTTTCATTTGTTGCATTAATTGCAATAATAATGTATTTGTGTCTGGAATCTGTTCCTCTATGCTTTTCGGCAGTGAATTTGCACCGGCAACATTCACATTTTGACAAGCGGAAAATGTGTCTTGACTCATTTGAGAAAACGGTGAGAACCCAAAACCTGAGTCTACAGTATTTGCAATATTGTGTTCTGCCATTCCCGATTCCTGAGGCGAGCTGTTGCCGACCGATCGATCGATAATGCTTCCCTGTTCACAACCTGTTTCACTGTCTACACCATTATTTGACGCCCGCTCCATTTCCCTATGCACAGTTACCAAATTACTACTTTGAATGTCTGTTAATTCATTACACAGTGGTGCTGGTAAGCTACGCTCGTCGTCACTATTGTTTCTCAGTTTACTTTGGAGCCTAGTGTTACGTTTTTCACACGCCATTATTGTCACAATATTTCACACGACAACACAGAAAAGCACAATTTGAAAGGCAAAATAAAAAACACATTAACATAGCATTGAAAATAATATCCAGTTAATTGCAAGCGCAGCTGCGAAATAATTGGTGCAAATTTACATGTGTGCCACACCTGTTTTACTGTACAACAATGAAAGACTGCAACTACAAAGGAGATACTCTCTACAATTACGCGCTAGCAATAAACAAAACCTACACTAACTACACAAACTACAAGAAAAAATCAGAAGATTCCAGGTTCGAATCCTGGCAGGGTCGGCATATGAAACGTCCCCTTTGAAAAATTATACATGACTGTGCTTAAACTGATACAATATTTTTAGCGCAACGCAATCTGACTTTCAAAAATCCCTACAAGAGAATGGCCCTGACTAACATTAACCTATACCTTTCACAAATCACTTACCTCACAAAAATCTTCGTTACTCGAACTACTGCAATACAGTGAGCGCCACTACTGCCAGCTAAATAAAAGATTCAAACTACGGAAGGCACTAACTACTGATAGGCATAGTTAGCAAATGAAACATTTTGATAGAGAACAAACAATGTATTTACCTTAATAGTGTTGAAAAATCATAATATACATAGCAGTTCATGACATCCAGTCTTACAAATTTCAAAACTCCGCCATTTCTCTCCCCACATCCACCACTGCTGGCGGCTCACCTCCAACTGCGCAGCGCTACGCGCTGTTAACAGCCAACTGCCCAACACAACAATGGCGAGTATTACAACAATGCCAACCAGTCACAGACTGCACACAGCACTGCCAGCGATTTTCATACAGAGCGCTACGTGGCGGCGGCATTACCAATATAAGATCATAAACAGCCTACTTACAACTTTCACCGGTGGGTGTACGTACTCAGAGATTTGGAAGACAGTAAACCCACGCAATATATTATGTCTCTCCAGACCATAACACCTGGATCATCGTAACGATCATATTCGGCAGTGTTCCTGGGTGGAATGTCTGTTACCACCTCCCGTTGTATGAGGGTATGTGCAGCATTGTCGAACATGATCGTTTTGGTGATTACGGTGTTATGGCGTGCTGGTCTCTAAATCTTTGACCACGCCACTCTCATCAACCAACCATGCGGCCCTGGCTACATCTTTATGAAAGACAATGGGCGACCGTATCGAACATCGATGGTGGAAAGCTCTTGGAACGAGAAGATATTCGGCGAATGGACTGGCCTACGCGTTCCCCTTACTTAAATCGCACGGAGCACTTTCAGGATGCTTTGAAGAGACGTATTGCAACTTTTCCACATGCACCAACAAGCATTCAGCAGATGTCAAGCGCGCAGGTGGAGTAACAGAATGCCTTACCACAAGAACTCCTTACACATGTTGTGGCCAGCGAGGGAGCTCGTTGCCGAGCATGGACTGCCGTTCGTTGTGTTCACACGCCCTATTGAGAATCATCTTCCACCTTTTCTAAAGTCCAGGTGACTGTCATGAAATGTGGTGACCTCACTGTAACTATTTGTTTTAAATAAACGTCTCATTACAGTCCGCCTCATTGCGTTTTTTTTTTTTATCAATGACCTTCTTTACTGTCTGTAGCAGGTCTTTCTATGTATGGTCCAAGATTCACCGAGCTACGTTACTTGGCAGTGACGCATGGTATGAAAGTTACTTTCATCCTTAATTTGTGCACACCAGTGTACCTACGTCTGCATCTACATGGATACTCTGCAAAGCACATTTAAGTGCCTGGCAGAGGGTTCATCAAACCACCTTCACAATAATTCTCTGTTATTCCACTCTCGAACAGCGCGCAGAAGAAACGAACGCCTATTATCTTCCCGTGGGATCTCTGATTTTCCTTATTTTATTATGATGATCGTTTCTCCCTACGCAGATCAGCGTCAGCAAAATATTTTCGCGTTCGCATCTCGTCAGAAGATTCCGCCGCAACGAAAAACACCTTTGTGTTAATGATGTTCAGCCCAAATTCTGTATCATGCCATGACACTCTCCCCCTTATTTCTCAATAATAAAAAACGTGCTGCCTTTCTTTGAACTTTCTCGAAGGACACCATTAATCCCATCTCCTAAGGATCCCACACCGTGCTACAGTACTCCAAAAGAGAACGGACGAGCTTATTGTAGGTAGCCCCTTTAGTAGGTCTGTGGCATCTCTAACTGTTCTGCCAATAAAACGATTAGCCTTCCCCACAACATTTCCTATGTGTTCTTTCCAATTTCAGTTGTTCCTAACTATAATTCCTATGTATTTAGTTGAATTTACAGCCTTTAGATTTGATTGATTTATTGTCCAACCGAAGTTTAACCTATTCCTTTTATCACTCACGTGGGTAACCTCACACTTTTCATTTTGTAGGGTCAATTGCCAATTTTCATACCATACAGATATCTTCTATAAATCGTCTTGCAATTTTTATGTTCTGATGACTTTATTAGATGATAAACGACAGCATCGTCTGCAAACAACCTCAGACGGCTGCTCAGATTGTTTTGTAAATCCTTTATATGGATAAGGAATAGCAGAGGGTCTATAACACTTCCTTGGGAAACGCCAGAAATAACTTCTGTTTTACTCAACGACTTCTTGTCAATTACAGCGAAATGTGACCTCTCTGACAGGAAGTCAGGAACCCCGTTGTGTAACCGAGACGATATTCCATAAGCCCGCAATTTGATTGCAAACCGCTTGTGAAGTCCAGTGTCAAAAGCCTTCCGGAAACCTAGAAATACGGAATCAATTTGAACTCTTTTGTCAATAGCACTTAACACTTCGTGTGAGTAGAGAGCTAGCTGTGTTTCACAAGAACGATGTTTTCTAAATTCGTTTTGAATATGTGTCAATACACCGTTTTCCTCCAGTAATTCATCATGTTCCAATACAATGTACGTTCCAAAATGCTACTGCTTATCGAGTTAATGATAAGGGCCTGTAATTTAGTGGATTATTCCTATTGCCTTTATTGAATATTAGTGGGACCTGTGCCTCTTTCCAGTCCTTGGGCACAGATCTTTCGTCGAGCGAGTGGTTGTATATGATTGTTAAGTATAAAGCTATCGCAACACCATACTCCGAAAGACATTCAGTTAATATATAGTCAGGACCAGCAGATGTGCTTTTATTAAGTGATTTAAGTTGCTTCACTTCTCCGAGGATATCTTCTTATAAATTACTTATGTTGACAGGAATATTAAATTTCATATTAACTTCTTGCAGCTTTTTCCGTAATACTGCCGTCAGACTCATGTACGAGGGGCGTTCAGAAAGTAAGCTCCGATCGGTCGCGAAATGGAAACGACTATGAAAATCCGATAAAGCTTTGCACAGATGTGTTGGGTAGTGTCTCTAGTATAACCCCAGTTAGCATCACGTCGCTCTTCTCATTTCTGAGCTCGCAGTGAGTGCGTAAAGATGTCTAGAAAATAGTGTCTGCCGCCAAGTACGAGGGCCTGGTGAGAAATTTCGCCTGAAGCTATGCAGCTAACATTACATAACTGTCGTGCTATTTCTTCTTCAAGACAATTCTCAGCCGCATTCTGCAGGGGCAATGAAGATGCTCCTGCATCGTTTTCAAATGGAAATGTGAGATTACCCACAATACAGTCCGCAATTGTCTCCCCCTGAGTTTCATCTCTGGTCACATGAACCGCTGTCTTTGAAGACAACATTTTGACACAGACAACGAGGTGTAGGCCAGCGTGGAGAATTGGCGGAAAGCACTGGCGGCTGCCTTCTATGATGAGGCTATTGAAAAGTTGGTACAACGCTATGACAAAAGTCTAAGTCAGAACGGCGACTACGTAGAGAAGTAGCTGAAAGGTGTAGCTAATTGTTACAAGTAAAACATTTCTGATGTTCACTGTGGTTTCAATTTGGCAATCAATCGGAGCTTACTTTCTGAACAGGCCTCGTACTTTGTAGTCTATTTCCCACAGTTATTTACATCTTTTTGTACCATTTGGTTCCATAGTAAATTTATTTTATAATCTGTAACGGGTTCAGACGTATGTCCTGTTTCTCATATTATGTGACATATTTGTATCTGGTGAAACGGGCTTCGCCTGAAATCAATAAATCAAAAAACGGCGCCTGAAACCTGCTGGCATACTACTGGCAAAAGATCGCAATTTAGCCACACACTTCAAAAAACGCGCTATAAGTTCCCTTTGCTCCAGTGTTCGTATGCTTGGAGAGTGTGGTGTGGTGTGGTCTGGCGTTATGTCCTTCCACGCAGCTACGACGCCGGGAGAACGCCGTAAGAATGGGAACGCCACCCTGAACTTTGCGGTCGCCTTGCCCCGCTAGCTGTAAAACTGCCATAAAACTATTTCTCGTCTACTTTTACTGGCGATGCACGCTCCGGAATACATTTCGCAGGGCAATGCCGCGGAATACATTATTCCGGCAGGCAGGCCTGTGCGAAATGTCTATTCCTAGATTTTTTTCCGATCTGCGCACGGCATTGAAGAAGAAGGAACTGCCTGTTAGACAGGTTCCGACTTACAATGCAAACGCTTCAGGGTATACAGAAATAGTTCCGTAGACGGCGAAGTGTGATCGGGCTGGGGGGGCGTTGTCGAGAAGTCGTGGAGGACACTACCTGTCGGTACACATCCAGAGGAGAGCGCTCGATTTGCTTGCTGCGGACGGTGAGAAGTAGTCACTTCGGCTTTTATCACTGGTTGCTACCTACTACGTAATTCAACAACGCTGAATGGAAGCGCAGTGAGCCAAACTACCGGTGCTTCAAAAAGGCCTTTACAACTTTGAAAGTTCGTATAAATTAATTAACAGTACCTACAGAGGTGAGTGTAGTGTTAATTTGTAGGTAAATACATCAAGTTTTGTCTCGCGTAGTTTGTTAGTGGTGAATCGCACCGTAAGGAGCGCTAGCAACAGTTTTTTTTTCCCGTGAGAGAGCCATCAACGGGGTAGCGTACCTGGCTATCTTAAAATAATTTTTGATACCATAGATCGGTGAGGATGATGACTAAGAACGAAATGTTTACCTTATGTAAGATGGTGCTCCACCCCTCTACCTGGCTGACATCGCCGGCCGAAGTGGCCGTGCGGTTCTAGGCGCTGCAGTCTGGAACCGCGTGACCGCTACGGTCTTAGGTTCGAATCCTGCCTCGGGCGTGGATGTGTGTGATGTCCTTAGGTTAGTTAGGTTTAACTAGTTCTAAGTTCTAGGGGACTAATAACCTCAGAAGTTGAGTCCCATAGTGCTCAGAGACATTTGAACCATTTTTTTTAACCTGGCTGACATCCGGGATATTCTCAGTGACCACTTTCCATGTCAATAGATTGGCCGTGATGTGCCAACTGAATGGCTCCCACTATCCCCAGACCTGACACCATTAGATTTTTTCCATGCTGTTCATCTATCTCCTGTGCCGGCTTCTCTACCTGAAGTTAGAGCAAGAATTCACTCCGCCACTGAGCAAGTTACATCTGCAATGCTAAAGAGAGTTTGGGATGAAATTTACTTCCGATGGTATGTGTGCAAGATAAATAGGGGAAGCCACATAAAACATCTTTAGTTTAAGCTAAAATAAACTTGATGTGTTTCCCTACAAAATAACACTACACCCAATAAGTTAACATGAATTTTTAAATTTGCAAAGTCATTTTTGAAACACCCTGTACTTAGCCGTTGCCTCATGTAAAATAGAAGTGATGATTGTAGGGGGAAAGTTGAAGGAGAAATAGAGTTTAAAGTCCGATTCAAATTACATCGAAGACAACAGACCAGGAAAAGCACAGGGTAACGTTCCATTATGATGTGATTTCATAAAATCACAGAAATGCTAAATTTATGTGATCCAGATCTAAAGATAAATCCTCATGGACACGACTTCTGTCCCTAAACAACTGGCACCACCAAAACGTTCTCCAGAGATATTTTCCAAAAGTCCGACATACATTAAGTACAGAAACAATGTTACATCAGACAGCTCCATATGTTAAATGCTGTTCGTTATTTTCCATAATTGGATGACACTAGCTGTTCACCACACGTTTAATATGGCACACCTAAAAATATAAGTTGCTTAAGGATTGAAAATTTGTTCTCTTCGGTACTACCGAGAAATAAGAAGGAAATGAAGATTAATTGTTGGACACGAGTATTTCATGATCATACAATATAAATCAACTGGAATGAAACCCAATTAATTTGGATTTTAGGGTAAAATTGTCACGTTGGTACAAAAAAATGGGCAGTGACTTCAGCTGCACAAAAACTTAAAAATTTTGTCTACGCTTACTTTTTAACAGAAGTTGTTCATTTTTATTGAAAGAACACAAGTATGTTGCCAAAATCTTGCTGATCATACAAGTATGTTATTGGTAGAAAAAACAGGCATATGCACTGACTGTCTAAGTCCCTGTTTTTTAAATTTTCGTGACAAGTTTTAAACTTAGTTCAATCCCTATGAAATAATTTTTATTTTATGTCATCGGTAATGCTCACAGAGGTTTTAAAAGAACTGAATTAATTCGTTATATGTTACACAGTATTTTGTGCTGATGCAGAAGTTGACTTATTTAATTGACAATAGTACGAATATTTGCTGTTTTCCATACTTTAGTGCTTATTTTCACCCATTTCTACACAGTAAAATATACAAACAAACTAAAATTATCAAATCCTGATGGAATAACTGGTTAGGCACCTACGACATAACTTACAAAAGAAGTACCAAACACACTGCACAACCACAAACATTGAAATTGATCTACG
The DNA here is from genome assembly GCF_023898315.1 of Schistocerca nitens. NCBI lineage: Eukaryota > Metazoa > Arthropoda > Insecta > Orthoptera > Acrididae > Schistocerca > Schistocerca nitens. The sequence continues at coordinate 144,571,432 of NC_064620.1, read as the reverse complement.
ATTATGAAGTTCTAAAACACATATAACAGATGTGTGCCAAGAAAACGGACATATGTCAAATTTTGTCAATATGAAAAAAGAGGGTAGACAGATATAGCTAAACAGCTCATAGAAAGGTTTTGAATCTCCCTCGTAACTTACATGTATTGTGTTTCTGTGAACGAAGATCTCTTTCTCAACACTCTTTCGGCCACTCGGAGCCGTTACCTAATGTTGCGTAAGGTTTTGTAACGGAGATAAAAGCAAACATCCATTGTTCGCGCAATTTGACAGAGCACGTTGTGTATCCAGTTGTGAACTGAACAATGCGGCTTGTGTACACTGTTCGGCGTGCCAAGTTTCGAATGTCTTTTTGAGCTTAATTCGTGCGAGCATTGTCAGTTTCAAAGTTGTCTGTTGTCTGTTGGCTGTTGATTGTTGGTTGTATGCAGAAACTGTGTGTAACTGAATTTTTTGCCAACAACCTGCATACTGTCTGATTTTTAAATTCCGATTATCGATTCACACCTGGAATCTGCTTGGCTACCCTACTTTTAATCATGAACTTATTTACGCAAGCTGCTTTTTAGGAATGTGATTCTAATTAGTCCGAAATGCATCTGACTGACTGTAAATTAGATTGCATAAAAGAATGACTCATAAGAATACTCAGAATAACTAACTGTTATGAAATTTAAATGTGCCTATTTCAAAAACGCATCAGTTGAATTTACATGAAATTTCACTACTTGAAAACTGCTCTTAATATTCTATCAAAAATGTCCATTTAAGCACCACAGCACACTGTCGTCTTGTAACAGATAACTTGACTATACCACTACTGCACGGACAAAATAATGATCTGAAATATATCAATGCGCGGTAGTTTCCTTTCTGATTCTTCTTCCCTTTAAAATTACTCTGTTAGCAAATTAGTTTCTGATTCTCTTTTCAAAACCATTAAATATTGTTCATGCAAAAGTGCAAGGCATGACAATGCTATATTTACTAAGCATATATTTCCTTTAACAGTGGGGGTGTGGTTCGTCAATTAGCTATAAATGACAGAAGGAAGTACTTTGATATTGTATTCAGTCCTTTTATTGTCCCGAAACTAAACTCAGACTAACATTAGCAATCAGCATCGACTTTCTCAGCGTGTCATACATCGTAATTTCTGCTTCTACAAATATTTCTAATACGAAAATTTGTTTTCTTAGATTTCTAATGCCACACTATTTTAACTAATCTAAGTGGGAGAAGCCTACTTAGAGCACTGAACATATGACTGATAGTTCTCCCTGATTACCAACACGTAGTACTATTTGACACAATCACTTCCTTGCACGGCAGTAATTACTGAACTCGACCTTGCAGCTAACAAACTCAAAATAAGATACCTTTTTCTGAAGTGCTGTCTCCTTATACAGTCATCGTAAAAAACATCGTAGATCCTGAGGCTGCACATCACGGAACATCTCAAATTGCAATCTCTGTGCAGGACATCCGCTATCCAAGCTGCTCATTCCGCCATGATACAGCACTTGGTCTTCACGACTCGGAAATTACAGCTGTTTAAGTCTGCGACTCAGCTGGGCACTTATATACTTGCTTAGAACGTGCCTCTGGAAACCAGGGAATTTGTATCGATCATGTGTTCAGCATACAAAGATGTTTAACGCGGCAGCGTTCCGAATAAACTGATAATCTTCATTGTATTTACATTCAAAAACCCACCAAGTGGTAACATACCAAATAAACTGTGTTTAACTTCCATTTGATACCAAATAAACTGTCATCTATTACCATTTCATTTAATGTATAAACCTTTCAACTTCATAGCAATACTTGTTGTTAGATAGATCATCCCCTTATGTGAGACACAAAACATGGGAGGTACACCTCGTTGTGGTCCGTAAGCGGTCACGGAGAAGAATGCACAGAACCACGCGCTGGCAATCTGAAGACAACTGGGAGGGTTGTATCGATCCAATTAATAACAAGCGTCTCCACAAGGTAACTTGGTATCTTGGCATCCATTAGGAATAGCAGTATAAACTTCGCCAGCACTGTGCTGCGTGAAGGTGGGCAAGCGACCACCTGCAACGAAAATGAGATGAGTGACGTTGAATACTTTTCATCGAGGAGCTACAGAATTTGACTCACGTCTTATGATCCCACGGATTGAGCAAGGGCGTGAATCACTTGTGTTCTGGGCCGGTCCCATGTAACAATGTGGGATGTCACTCACCACTGGCCAGGATAACATGAGGGTTGTGCAGTATCGTGACAGAGCCCTCCTAGCTACCATGCTTTTTCCAAAACTGGGAAACACCATCCGGGATCAGAAAGGGTAACGCTATAAGTTATCTGAGGATGATTGGAGGAAGGGCAGATATGAAAAAGGAGGTGCATAATTTTTTTATCGTGTGGGAGAGGGAATGCGACAGTATCAACCAGAGAATACAGCTGATTATAAGATTTCGGTATAGACTGGAAAGATAGAAGGTTAATAAAGGAGATGTACACAAAGCAGAAAGTGACATTTTGAGTAGGGAATGAGGAGACGGAAGAAGTGAGCATTAGAAGGAATGTGGGGCACGGATGCTAGCTGTCACCGAAACTGTGCGACATATATGGAGAAGAAGTGATAGGTTCAGAATGGTTCAAATGGTTCTAAGCACTATGGGACTTATCTTCTGAGGTCATCAGTCCCCTAGACTTGGAACTACTTAAACCTAGCCGGCCGCGGTGGTCTCGCGGTTCTAGGCGCGCAGTCCGGAACCGTGAGACTGCTACGGTCGCAGGTTCGAATCCTGCCTCGGGCATGGCTGTGTGTGATGTCCTTAGGTTAGTTAGGTTTAAGTAGTTCTAAGTTCTATGGGACTAATGACCACAGAAGTTGAGTCCCATAGTGCTCAGAGCCATTTGAACTACTTAAACCTAACTAACGTCGAGCAGATGCGCAAAACTATAGACCTATATCTCTGACGTCGATCTGTTGTAGAATTTTAGAACATGTTTTTTGCTCGAGTATCATGTCGTTTTTGGAAACCCAGAAACTACTCTGTAGGAATCAACATGGATTCCGGAAACAGCGATCGTGTGAGACCCAACTCGCTTTATTTGTTCATGAGACCCAGAAAATATTAGATACTGGCTCCCAGGTAGATGCTATTTTTCTTGACTTCCGGAAGGCGTTCGATACAGTTCCGCACTGTCACCTGATAAACAAAGTAAAAGCCTACGGAATATCAGACCAGCTGTGTGGCTGGATTGAAGAGTTTTTAGCAAACAGAACACAGCATGTTGTTATCAATGGAGAGACGTCTACAGACGTTAAAGTAACCTCTGGCGTGCCACAGGGGAGTGTTATGGGACCATTGCTTTTCACAATATATATAAATGACCTAATAGATAGTGTCGGAAGTTCCATGCGGCTTTTCGCGGATGATGCTGTAGTATACAGAGAAGTTGCAGCATTAGAAAATTGTAGCGAAATGCAGGAAGATCTGCAGCGGATAGGCACTTGGTGCAGGGAGTGGCAACTGTCCCTTAACATAGACAAATGTAATATATTGCGAATACATAGAATGAAGGATCCTTTATTCTATGATTATATGATAGCGGAACAAACACTGGTAGCAGTTACTTCTGTAAAATATCTGGGAGTATGCGTGCGGAACGATTTGAAGTGGAATGATCATATAAAATTAATTGTTGGTAAGGCGGGTACCAGGTTGAGATTCATTGGGAGAGTGCTTAGAAAATGTAGTCCATCAACAAAGGAGGTGGCTTACAAAACACTCTTTCGACCTATACTTGAGTATTGCTCATCAGTGTGGGATCCGTACCAGATCGGGTTGACGGAGGAGGTAGAGAAGATCCAAAGAAGAGCGGCGCCTTTCGTCACAGGGTTATTTGGTAACCGTGATAGCGTTACGGAGATGTTTAATAAACTCAAGTGGCAGACTCTGCAAGAGAGGCGCTCTGCATCGCGGTGTAGCTTGCTCGCCAGGTTTCGAGAGGGTGCGTTTCTGGATGAGGTATCGAATATATTGCTTCCCCCTACTTATACATCCCGAGGAGATCACGAATGTAAAATTAGAGAGATTAGAGCGCGCACGGAGGCTTTCAGACAGTCGTTCTTCCCGCGAACCATACGCGACTGGAACCGGAAATGGAGGTAATGACAGTGGCATGTAAAGTGCCCTCCGCCACACACCGTTGGGTGGCTTGCGGAGTATAAATGTAGATGTAGATGTAGAACCTAAGGACATCACACATCCACGCCCGAGGCAGGATTCGAACCCACGATCGTAGCAGCAGCGCGGCTCCGGACTGAAGTGCCTGGAACCGCTCGGTCACAGTGGCCGGCAACTGATAGGTAAGGCCTTCGAGAACGCAAGGCAAGCGGCATTATAATTAAAGGAGAAATGATGAAGACTGTAATATAGACGGATGATCAAGCAGTTCTGGCGGATTCCGAAGCTACAGCACATGTTGAAGAGTACAGCAAGAAGGGGCGAGGAGCATGGAATGAAGGTAGATATAGGAAAGAGAAAAGTGCAGACAGAAATAAGGGAGAACAAATAAAAGCTTTCCTGTGTTTGGGAAGTTTAATATCATGGAACGCAAGGGCTAAAGAAGAAATAAGGAGAAAAATATCTATGGGAAATAGAACACATAAAACACTGAAGTAGTTGCTAACAGCTTGGAGAATTCTGATGGTGTTAAGGAAAAGTTTCCAAATGTTATATCAGGAATGTGACTATGGCGAAGAATGTTTAAGGTAAAATGGCTTTGCAGGCGTAAGTATGAAGAAGTTTTGATGGAAACAGTGGAAGAAAGAAGACTTTTGAAAGTGGTCAGAAAGTACAAAAAGTCTGGGCTGGGACAAATACCGTGTAGCAATTGTCTGCGTCAAACAAGTGGACAGAAAGTGGAAGGAACGAGAGGAGGGAATTATAGGAAGAGGTAAGAAGAGTATTGGAATGATGATCGACTTTAGAAATGGATGAACAAACGGTAAAGGAAGGTGCTCACAATAGCACACGATGGGGAGCCTACAATTGAAAGCTGTCAAAATTCAGATATGCTGAGGAACAAGAAGAAGAAGAATCATATTTTCTTTTCAGTGATGGTTTCACTTTTGAGGAAGATGACGGTCCCCATCCGCCACCCCCTCTCTTCCCCCCGCGCAGACATGAAATATGAGCACCTTCCATCAAGTGGTATGAATCGAATGAATGGAATTATTTGTTGTAACTGCCGTCGTTAACATAATTGGAACGAGTTGAACCTTAAGTGTATTGTCGCAGGAATCGAACTCACACACTGGATAACTGCAGAAGTGTTTCCATCAAAGACTGGAACAAATTTGGGCGGCAGTGTCTGTACCACACTGTAGGTGGTACACCAAGGAGGACCCAAGCTTACTGCAACGAACAGGGTCGAGAAGTACGGTACTGCATGCTATTCATTAGATATTTTGATTTCACATGATTGCCCAGATTTGCATTTTCTGACTGGCTGACTTCAGTCACTCAATTCTTCCCGCAATCTTTTTTTTTTTTTTCCGTGAGACTTATTCTTCCGTTTGCTGCTCCCTTTGAATCTAAGCCCACACACGGTCGTTGATAAGAAGTTGGCACAAAAATATATTCAGCATAGGATTATGGAGAAATGGTTCTGCCTTAAACAAGAACAAAAACAATATTTTGTTTTTGGCCAAGGCAGAACCACTTTCCCATAACTACTTATTTTGAAGCAAATACGGACAAAAAGTCAGGTTGAACTACATGAAAAATCTATATTTAGCAGTTCAACTCTAATAAAATCAGCCTTCAGAAATAGCTTACCTGACACAGAGCCATACCCGAGGCAGGATTCGAACCTGCGACCGTAGCAGCAGCGCGGTTCCGGACTGAAGGACCTAGAACCGCTCGGCCACAGCTGCCGGCAGCCCCTAATAGTTTCACAAGTGGACACCCAAAATCACGCTATGTAATTAAGACTAGCAACTGCCGCAGAAAGAAATATATTCAATCTGAGTCAACCTCCACTTATTACTCAACCAATATTAATGAACAGCACAACTACACAACTAAAGTCAAAGGAAAGTAGCACAACACAGAGAAAATGTACGGCTATATACAGGGTGTTACAAAAAGGTACGGCCAAACTTTCAGGAAACTTTCCTCACACAAATAAAGAAAAGATGTTATGTGGACATGTGTCCGGAAACGCTTAGTTTCCACGTTAGAGCTCATTTTAGTTTCGTCCACCTACGCTCAATGGAACACGTTATCATGATTTCATACGGGATAGTCTACCTGTGCTGCTAGAACATGTGCCTTTAAAAGTACGACACAACATGTGGTTCATGCACGATGGAGATCCTGCACATTTCAGTCGAAGTGTTCGTACGCTTCTCAACAACAGATTCGGTGACCGATGGATTGGTAGAGGCGGGCCAATTCCATGGCCTCCACGCTCTCCTGACCTCGACCCTCTTGACTTTCATTTATGAGGGCATTTGAAAGCTCTTGTCTACGCAATCCCGGTACCAAATGTAGACACTCTTCGTGCTCGTATTGTGGACGGCTGTGATACAATACGCCATTCTCCAGAGCTGCATCAGCGCATCAGGGATTCCATGCGACGGAGGGTGGATGCATGTATCCTCGCTAACGGAGGACATTTTGAACATTTAATGTAACAAAGTGTTTGAAGTCACGCTGGTACGTTCTCTTGCTGTGTGTTTCCATTCCATGATTAATGTTATTTGAAGAGAAGTAATAAAATGAGCTCTAACATGGAAAGTAAGCGTTTCCGGACACATGTCCACATAACGTATCTTCTTTCTTTGTGTGTGAGGAATGTTTCCTGAAAGTTTGGCCGTACCTTTTCGTAACACCCTGTATATTGATTCACGAGCACAATAATCGGGCTCGCTTATGCCCCACAGCAGCAGCGTCCAGTGCAGAACATCGCTTCACACAATTTCTAACAGCTCTGCTGCACTTTAAGGCACCACAACAAGCACCAGCCTACTTCACCACGTTCGGCACCCTCTGCACAATGATTTCCTCTGACAAAACCTTTCAGCATCATACTATAAGACGTGGGCCACAAAAGCACTTGTTCTGCAGTTACAAATCCTCCTCAGTTCCTTGTCTCTGGCTTTACTTCTTGTGGTCACCGGAAGAAGGTACCGTCTGCTCTCCAGGTAGATGCTGTCTATATACAACTTGGCTGATGCGCAGACAGGCTGCCCAGTTTCACTTCGCTGAAATTTCCAGTCTCTCTCTCTCTCTCTCCCTCCACTCCCCCCCCCCTCTCTCTCTCTCTCGCTTGCTGGTCATCAACCACTCACCTAACACAGCCATGCCTGTGGTACCTTCCATGAATAACTGTGGGTACCCCCTTAGCCAGCCATGCTGATGTAAGACAGATCCAGAAAGCATGACACCTGGCCCTGATCGTAGCCTCTATTGCCGTCAGAAGACGATGTCCCCTCCCGCTCCTTGCTGATACCTACGCCCTGTGCGACTCCCTGATGAGGCACACTGGTATAAGACAGATCCGGGTAGTGTGCCGCTAGGCTCTGAAACCACTGCATAACATGTCCGCCACCAAGACAGCGGTCTACAGCGCTGACAGAATATTATGACCTCTTCCGTTGCTTGCTGCTGTCTCTGCCCCGTGCCCACTCCTTGATCACTCCTCCTGGTGTGAAACAGATCCTGACAGCGCGCCACCGGGCCACAACACCCCACAACCGGTTTGCCACACACATAAGTGACCTCCAGTGCTGTCAGAAGACAATGACCTCTCCTACTCCTTGCTGGTGCCTGTGCCCAATGTCAGCCCTTTGACCAGCCATGCTGATATACGACAGATGCGGACATTGCGCAGCCATGCACCCACGTAGCTCCATGCCGGTCCGCCACCAAGACAGTGGCCTCAAGTGAGGGCATAAGGTGATATCTTCCTCTGCCCATTGCTGCTGCCTGTGCTCTGAAGCGAGTCCTTGACCAGCCACACCGACAGAAACAGTGCCGTGGACGCTTAAGTCAGCACCATCGCCCCACAACTTGTCAACTGCTCACGCAGCGACCTGCAGTACTGGCCCAAAAAGATGTCTCCTGTTTGGCCTGGTACAGCAGACTGACTTCCCATATCTCGCGCTACGTCAGGAAAGCTGGGAGTGTCGCTACTGGAGTTCACATGACGCCAGATCTACCGTCTGGCTGGACTTCAAACGTCAGAGCAGCATGGTCGCCTGGGTAGAGAGCAGGATAACCTCACCGCGAAATTCAGCAGAGTAGGGAAAGTGAGGGAATTCGGCGCACTTGAGGAATTTTGACAAAATCCTTTGTTCTGTAATACCTAGTGGCTTCAATTTTCCTACATCATTAGCCGCATGTGTTTACTGTAATTTATCTTAAAACCATAAATATACACCTATACGCTTTAGGAAAAAAACTGATAATAATGACATCATTGCATTTCGTCATTTTACTTTACATAGCAGGTAAAATATCGCAGTAAAAGGGATAAATTGGTACAAGGGATGGTGTAAGGTATTTAATTCCACAATCTTATAATGCAAGGTGGTCGTTGTGACCGAGCGGTTCTAGGCGCTTCACTCCTGAACTGCATTGCTGCTACAGTCGCAGGTTCGAATCCTGCCTTGGGCATGTATGTGTGTGATGTCCTTAGGTTGTTAGGTTTAAGTAGTTCTAAGTCTAGGGGACTGATGACATCAGATGTTAAATACCATAGTACTTAGAGCCATCTGAATTTGAAATTTATAATGCAAAATATATGTATTGAATATCATGTTTATTAAAAAACACTGAACAACATAGTTACAAAAGGAAAACAGCACCAAAATATCATATTAATTAACTATCGAACAGCTACAACATAATGATGATAGTTTTCTTATAAAATAGTGCGAAAAATGAAGGTCTCGAGAATAAGCGTATCCAGTAATTGGTCACTTGCATATCTGTAAGACAACTAACGCTTATTCACTCAGGAGTCACAGTTAGACATTTTAGGACTGTCCCAACCCCTACATTCAGAACGGCACGACAAAGCACAAGAAATACACCCATACCAACCTCGCCATCTTTGCCGAATTCACCACATACTACGTAGACATATTTGCCTCTGGTATTTTGTGCTGGGTAGCGCTCTGTCTAGTAGAAGTCCCATTATGAACAGCACTGGTGGCATTTCTTAATTCATCTCCCGTCCAAGACGCTCTCTCTGTTTAACGAGTGCACGCCTTCGGCGTCTGAATGTTCAAAATGTTCAAATGTGTGTGAATTCCTAAGGGACCAAACTGCTGAGGTCAGCGGCCCCTAGACTTACACACTACTGAAACTAACTATGCTAAGAACAGCGCGCACACCCGTGCTCAAGGGAGGACTCGAACCTCCGACGGGAGGAGCCGCGCAATCCATGACATGGCACCCCTAACCGCGCGGCCACTCCGCGCTGACGGCGTCTGAACAGGGGATAAATTCTTATCAGCATCATGCACTATGTTAATTTGACTTTCATTAAATATACATTAACGTGTCTCATTTAGCTCCGTACTTTCATTAGTCTGCAGCTGAAGTGGGTTAAAAGGCCGCACTTGGTCTCTGTGCATCAAATTACCCCATAAGTATCCATATATAAAACTCTAATTCCACGCTCTCCCTTCGCTTAAGAAAAATAATCTTACATAATCGCAAGTGTTAATGTGCAAAGATAGACGTACTAAAAAAAACTTTTATTTTAACGTAACAGGAAGTGGTTTACCTCTTAGAAAGTAGAGATCAGGTTTTAGAAGAAACAAAGACAAAACACAGTCTTGCTTCTTAAGACGACAACTGGCATGTAGCAGATCTCGCGTTCTGTGTGGTTATTTGTATAATTCAGCATGAGATCGCAGCGCTGGTCAGATACCGCTAGATCTTACAGTTAAAGATATACGGACGTGCGTCATTTTAACAGCTGCCCACAGTTCCCCCACTCCCCCTAAATCCCTATGCGTTGCTGAAGTCGGCTGCTGCATGCTGTGTCGTCTTCAAACGCAGCAGAGGAGTTATAAACTGTGTGAAGCGATAGTCTGTACGCACAGTGCGGCTGTGGCCCATGAGAGAGTGTTGTTTATTGCATCTGATGAGCCCATCCAAGATAAAGTACAAGAATGAAATTTGATCTTGAAAATGTATACACAGCAACAGAAGTGACAATAATAACAGGGAAGGAACCTGTTAATAAGCGACTTGTATTGTTTAAAAAGAACCACAGCGCTCGTATGAATAAAATTCAACGGGCATTAATAAATAAGCACTACACTAATGGTTTCTAGTCAATATTTATTATTTTTTTGCTTAGACTTTTACTATGCTACCAAGTTCCAGATGTAAATCCGCACCATCGCACAATTAAACAGTATAAGAATATATATCTCACATACACATTTTTCTTTTGTTATCTCGACGTAGAAAAGCTTGCAGTGAAAGAGAATAATACCATCTGTGACGGAGCATTACTCCTTCCATTGTACTACTTTTGACATGAACACAAGTAAACAGGAACAAGCAGTATGGGATGTCCTCTTTCAAATAACTCTCTTTCTTCACTGACTACAACTGTTTTAACTGCGACTGTTACTGTCTTTGGTATCGCATGGTTCATTAGCCACGTGTTCCGTACTGCACAGATTGTCACTCGGCTCTTCCATCAACTTGTTTTTCTGGTCATCTGATACAGTGGGAGTAACGCAAAAAGTCGCATGTGGTTGTTAAATAGGACATTCCTATAGATTAACGGCTGAAAGCGTACGACAGTGTCATCGACATATTGGATTAGCAATAATCCTTGACTAAAACTTTCTGGAAGCTTCAAACTGTATACCGGACTGGGATACAAACCTGGGACATTTTAACTTGCGTGGTGTAGTGCTGTACCGACTGAGGTATCCAAGCTGTATACTGGAAACAATCTCCTAAGCTGTGGCTAACGCTTTCCTAGTAACACCGTTACTACAGTGAGTGTAGTCCCGCAAGATATGGGAGTCGCGGCTGGGTAACTTACTTATGGTTGACACGGTAGCTCAGTGTGCTCTTGTCCGCCCCCGGTAGCTGAGTGAATGCCGGCACGGTAACTCGGCGTGTTCGGTCAGAGGGTTAGCTGCCCTCTGTAATAAAAAAAAAACTGAGTTGATGGATCAACGACGAACTGAAACGGGTGTCTTGCGACGTCCACCACGAGCAGATGCATCGAACGAAAACGAAAAAAAAAAAAAAAAAATGCCGGCACGGTACTCAGCCTGTTCGGTCAGAGAGCTGGTTGGCCTCTGTAATAAAAAACTGAGGGGAAGGATCAACAAAAAAGAACTTCAACGGATGTCATGTGACATCCGCAACGACCAAACACATCGATCAACAAAGAACAAAATGCAAAAACAAAAAAAAGTGGTCAGCGCCACAGAATGTGAATCCTAAGGGCCCGGATTCGATTCCCGGCTGGGTCGGAGATTTTCTCCGCGCAGGGACTGCGTGTTGTGTTTTCCTAATCATCGCCAAGGAGTGGCGTCAAATCGAAAGACTTGCAGCCGGCGAACGGTCTATCCGACGGGAGGCCCTAGTCACACAACATTTATTTTTTATTGTGCTCTTCAGGAGATTGGCCAAACTGTAATAAAAAACTAGGTGAAGCTCATATCTATGGTGTCTGAGACGTGGTATGCGACATCCGAACAGAACTGCTGACGAAGGAACTGAGCCGGCCAGAATGGCCGAGCGGTTCTAGGCGCTACAGTCCGGAACCGCGCGACCGCTACGGTCGCAGGTTTGAATCCTGCCTCGGGCGTGGCTGTGTGTGATGTCTTTAGGTTAGTTACGTTTAAGTAGTTCTAAGTTCTAGGGGACTGATGACCTCAGAAGTTATGTCCCATAGTGCTCAGAGCAATTTCACCATTTTTTTGAAGGAAGTGATAGAACAAGATAAGGCGGGGGAGGGGGCGCAGAAGGGGGTGGCTGCTTTTTCTCGCAAAAGGCTTAAGTCCCAGATTCGAATCCCAGTCCAGTACACAGTTTTAATATGCCAAAAATTGCAGATTGGTGCACACTCCAGAGTAGAGTGAACATGAATCCTGGAAACTTAATTTTCCCTACCTTCTTATGTATATCTTTTGGGGTCAGCCATGCAGCTGCTTAATGTAAAGATGAGGTGGCTCAGTTGAACTCCAGTCGTGCGCTTGTTATATATGAGTTATTCTCAGCAAATGGTACCGAACAGGAAAAGAAGCCATCGGAAGCTGTCCTGAGTGCCACTGACCTAGGAACTGCGAAAATTCAGTTTTTAATTTGATTAATATTGCAAATATTGTTGAGCCTAGTTACTTTCGCAAATTTTAGATACGAATGTTGGCTATTTAAAGCCATATCGAGCGTTAATCGACCGTGACTGTTTCAAAATATGAAATACTTTTTCAGAGACCGGTACTACTAACAAAATTTGTTGTCTGCTTAATTTATTTAAGGAGACATAATGTTTTGTGGTATAAGAGTCATCTTCAGGCTACAATGGCAATGCAAAAAGAAGTAAGAATAGATATTTAATATGTACTACCAGTCTTGGGAAGTGTTGCGGTTATCCAGTTAGAAAGAGAAGGATAATCTAATATGATGGATTATTCACTTCGTACCTTGGTCTGCTGTCGACATAGGAAATTGAAATTACTCACTTTCTTCATATGAAACGGTTGTTTTCTTGTAGTATGTTCAATTACCTCCATTTCCATGGCTCCTTAACCACTGCTCACAAACTTTCAAAGGATACTTAAAACACATGACAATCACTTACTATGCAGTGGAAACAAGATGGCGGTCAAGACAAACCTTGTTTTGATATTCGTGTACAGTACTGATATTCATGACCCCAGATGTTTCTGTGCCAAATTTGGCTGAAATCAATCTGGGGGTTTGGGAGGAGATCCTGGACATAGACACACAAATAATATGTTGTTAGATTCTTTCAAAGAGTCCACCTGTACTGTTTATTGTACTGAGTTAACGGCAGATACTGAAACTATTCTTTTGATCTCTATCTCGTCTCACAGTTCACAGAATTCCATTCGCCTTACTTTGTTCATACTAGGAAAATAAATCCTTAGAAAACTATATTTGTACTGACATACATTCGTACTCATTCCCTCTTGGATTACTAGGAATGGCAAAGATCGAAAGGAAAGGAATGAGAAAAAAGTATGCAAACACTAAGCGTATCAGATAAAAGTGTAACGTGACGGACACTGAGAAATCTGAAGCTAGATAGACGCTTAAATAATTTACGGATTCGTACAAGAAACTACTGACACAGAATTGCTTTAAAATGTGGACTCGTTTCTACATCTACATCTACTTCTACATCCATACTCCGCAAGCCACCTGACGGTGAGTGGTGGAGGGTACCTTGAGTACCTCTATCGGTTCTCCCTTCTATTCTAGTCTCGTATTGTTCGTGGGAAGAAAGATTGTCGGTATGCCTCTGTGTGGCTCTAATCTCTCTGATTTTATCCTCATGGTCTCTTCGCGAGATATACGTAGGAGGGAGCAATATACTGCTTGACTCCTCGGTTTAGGTATGTTCTCGAAACTTCAACAAAAGCCCGAACCGAGCTACTGAGCGTCTCTTGCAGAGTCTTCCACTGGAGTTTATCTATCATGTCCGTAACGCTTTCACGATCACTAAATGATCTTGTAACGAAGCGTGCTGCTCTCCGTTGGATCTTCTCTATCTCTTCTATCAAACCTATCTGGTACGGATCCCACACCGGTGAGCAGTATTCAAGCAGTGGGAGAACAAGTGTACTGTAACCTACTTCCTTTGTTTTCGGACTGCATTTCCTTAGGATTCTTCCAATGAATCTCAGTCTGGAATCTACTTTACCGACGATTAATTTTATATGGTCATTCCATTTTAAATCACTCCTAATGCCTACTCCCAGATAATATATGGAATTAACTGCTTCCAGTTGCTGACCTGCTATATTGCAGCTAAATGATAAAGGATCTTTCTTTCTATGTATTCGCAGCACATTACACTGGTCTACATTGAGATTCAATTGCCATTCCCTGCACCATGTGTCAATTCGTTGCAGATCCTCCTACATTTCAGTACAATTTTCCATTGTTACAACCTCTCGATATACTACAGCATCATCCGCAAAAAGCCTCAGTGAACTTCCCATGTTATCCACAAGGTCATTTATGTATATTGTAAATAGCAACGGTCCTACGACACTCCCCTGCGGCACACCTGAAATCACTCTTACTTCGGAAGACTTCTTGTTGTGTCTAGACAAGACAGCCTAGACACAATGAGAGGAAGCCGAAAGGCACGCGCTTAAACTCACGCAGGCTGGCGTGAGGTCTGAAACAGGATACGTAATGAATGCTATAAAGAAAAGTACGTAGCTTCTGGAATACTTAACTTTAATCCACATTTGTAGAACATCGCTCTTTATGATACATTAATAGAATCTCAATATCAATTGAATACGGCGCCTTGCTAGGTCGTAGCAAATGTAGCTGAAGGCTATGCTAACTATCGTCTCGGCAAATGAGAGCGTATTTGTCAGTGAACCATTGTTATGAACGTCGGCTGTACAACTGGGGCGAGTGCCAGTACGTCTCTCTAGACCTTCCGTGTGGTGGCGCTCGGTCTGCTATCACTGACAGTGGCGACACGCGGGTCCGGCGTATACTAATGGACCGCGGCCGATTTAAAGGCTACCACCTAGCAAGTGTGGTGTCTGGCGGTGACACCACACTTCTCTCCATTGAGAATGACATGCTGCGCACTGTTATCTAGGAACTTTTCAATCCAATCACATAACTGGCCTGATAGTCCATATGCTCTTACTTTGTTCATTAAACGACTGTGGGGAACTGTATCGAACGCCTTGCGGAAGTCAAGAAACACGGCATCTACCTGGGAACGCGTATCTATTTCCCTCTGAGTCACGTGGACGAATAGTGCGACCTCGGTTTCACACGATCGTCTTTTTCGGAATCCATGCCGATTCCTACAGAGTAGATTTCTAGTCTTAAGAAAAGTAATTATACGAACGCTACGCTCTTCTAGAGACCTGTGGTACACCATTGCAAGAAGGGGGGCAAGTTCCTTCGCGTACTCTGTGTAAAATCGAACTGGTATCCCGTCAGGCCCAGCGGCCTTTCCTCTCTTGAGCGATTTTCATTGTTTTTCTGTCCCTCTGTCATCTATTTCGATATCTACCATTTTGTCATCTGTGCGACAATCTAGAGAAGAAACTACAGTGCAGTCTTCTTCTGTGAAACAGCTTTGGAAAAAGGCATTTAGTATTTCGGCCTTTAGTCTGTCATCCCCTGTTTCAGTATCATTTTAGTCACAGAGTGTCTGGACATTTTGTTTTGATCCACCTACCGCTTTGACATAAAACCTAAATTTCTTACGATTTTCTGCCAGGGCAGTACATAGAATTTTACTCTCGAATTGAACGCCTCTGCCATAGCCTTCCTCACACTACATTTCGCTTCGAGTAATTTTTGTTTGTCTGCAAGCATGTGTCTATGTTTATGTTTGCTGTGAAGTTCCCTTTGCTTCCGTAGCAGTTTTGTAACTCGTTTGTTGTACCACGGTGGCTCTTTTCCATCTCTTAAGATTTTGCTTGCGAGCCTTTGCACTCCCACGGATTTTCTTAGCGTTTTGTTGCTACCTTTTGCCTCGTTGTCCCACAAATAAGGCGTTGCAGTATACAGCGACAGCAATTACGTTTCGAAAGGTCGCGCCGATGAGTGTTTCAAACAGCCTCCAGGGAAATCTCAGGGGCTTTGTTTGTGTGTGTGTGTGTGTGTGTGTGTGTGTGTGGTGCGAGCTGTCGTGACGCAAATGGACAGCCTGCACGGCATTCAGGGAGAGTGGCACTCGCGCCGCTCATCCGGTATTTATAGAAGTTTGGGCGCAACTGCTGCAGCCAGCGAGCGCAGGGCCACCACACGGGGCTGCACCACGTCCCACCAGCGCCCTGGCTCACTCTACAGAGGCACCACAGGGAAGCGACACCATGTCCCCGGTGGCTGCGGCGGGGCAGCGGCGACTCGTACAGAGGGGAACGTCTTCTCAAAGAGCGACGCAGCGTACCGTCGCGTCGAGCTCCCGACATCGAAACTCAACAGTCACTAATACAGCGGTCACGATAAACATTTAATAAAAGGAGTCTACTTTAGCATACACAAATGGCTCTAAACACTATGGGACTTAACATCTGAGGTCATCAGTCCCCTAGAACTTAGAACTAATTAAACCTAACTAACCTAAGGACATCACACACATCCATGCTCGAGGCAGGATTCGAACCTGCGACCGTAGCAGCAGCGCGGTTCCGGACTGAAGCGCCTAGAACCGCCCAGCCACATTAGCATACACAGTTTCCCTGTTTACCAGCCACAAAAAAATGGCTCTGAGCACTATGGGACTCAACTGCTGAGGTCATTAGTGCCCTAGAACTTAGAACTAGTTAAACCTAACTAACCTAAGGACATCACAAACATCCATGCCCGAGGCAGGATTCGAACCTGCGACCGTAGCGGGCTTGCGGTTCCAGACTGCAGCGCCTTTAACCGCACGGCCACTTCGGCCGGCCTACCAGCCACAGTGAAGCTTCATCACCACCAGCTGCTTCCGCTCATTTTCCCCGTGCTACACACTGTTGTTCACGAAGCAGTCTGACATCTGCAATGTAGCTGACAGTGTGGTAAAATCTGTCGTCAGCAATTTTTCTTTTTTGTACATATTGTCATAATTTCATGGTCACTCGCTAACACACACCTTGTCACCATTTACGAAACAGTCAACAGATGAATACTTTTATGGCGACCATTTAAATCACTCATCGTTTAAATCTTCTGACGAACATAAAAATGGCACATATCGACATAAGACATCATGAAATATCTACCACTCCTTCTGGCTGACTGATAGTCTACAGCAACCGATAAATATTATTGTTGGATAAAACAGTCTTAAGTTGCCAAAGTATTGCTCTGATGAAGCCTCTCGTCTTTGTAGGCCACTGTCAGATTATCAACAAAAGAATGAAGGAAAAATAATTGTTAAGGTATGGTCGTGTCGTAAACGGCTGTAACAAAATATCTAACGAAATTTTTGCAAACAATGGGTGACAGCAATTCGTGTAATTATTATTCTCTGGAACACGAGCCGGCCACTGTCACCGATCGGCTCTAGGCGCTTCAGTTCGGAACGGCGCTGCTGCTACGGTCTCAGGTTCGAACTCTGCCTCGGGCATGAATATGTGTGATGTCCTTAGGTTAGTTAGGTTTAACTAGTTCTAAGTCTATGGGACTGATGACCTCATATGTTAAGTCCCACAGTGCTTAGAGCCATTTTCACTGGAATAAGCGTACGTCCTGAGCGAGTTAACTGGGACATGTGCCTAGATAATGAACACAAACTGATAAGAAGATCTTAAAAATTAAGAACAGGTGACGTAGTGGTAAGTCAAATGAAGTGTTAAAATGCATCGGACCTGTTGTTTTGCAATTTAACACGTTATTTCACTTACCGCGAAGTCATCTGTTCTTTTTCTTCAAGGTTTCCATACGATTTAACGTTCATTATCTAGTTACATGCTCCGTTTAGCTGGACATGAACGTGCGCCTATTCCACAGATTAATAGTCATGCGAATGTCTCTTAGTCCACGGTTCGCCATACCACACCGAGAGAGGTGACGCAGTGCTTAGCGCACTGGACTCGCATTCGGGAGGACGATGGTTCAGACCTATGTCAGGCCATCCAGATTTGGGTTTCCCGTGATTTCCGTAATTAACTCCAGGCAATTGCCTGGATGGGTCCTTTGAAAGGGCACGGCCGATTTTCTTCCTCGTCTAAAAACAGTCCGAGCTTGAGGTCCATCTCTAATAACCTCGATGTCGACGGGACGTTAAACCGAATCTACCTTTCTTCCTTCCTTCCTTTACGACCATACCTTAACTATTATTTTCCCTTTATTGTACTTTTATAATCTGATGATGGCCTAAAAAGGCGAAACGCGTTGTTAAAGCAATACTTTCGCAAGCAAGACAATTTCATTCAAGAATATATAAGCATGGAACAGAAAAATAACTGAAATCTGTCTACAGAGGAGAGATCTCTGGACTAGAGGGAGTCCAGTGCGATTCTACATACAGTTTGCCAAAGAACTATTACTATTTCTACAACGTACTATACTGTCTCCTATCGACAGGACAAAAGAGGCGGTCATTTCCGTTTTCAGCAAAGGTCGTAGAACAGACTCACAAAAATGTAAGTCTAAATTTCTGATGTCGGTCTGCTGTAGAATTTTGCAACATTTTTTTCACTCTAGAGTTACAACGTTTCTGAAGACCGAAAAGCTCCCCTGTAGAAATCAACATAGGTTGCTAAAACAACGATCGTGTGAAACCCGACTCTCACTGTTTATTCACGGGACGCAGAGATCAGCAGATGTCAGCGCCCAGTTTGACGCTTTGTTCCTTGACACTCTGAAGGTGTTAGCTACAGTTCTTCACTGCCACCTAATGAACAAAATATAGCATTTGGAATATCTGACCACCTGTATGACTGGACCGAACAGTTTCTAGGAAACAGAAGACAGAAGGCAACGTGCCGCTTTCAACTCAGAGAAACCTTCAGTTGTAATAATAACTACGGGCATTCACCAGGGGAGCGCTATAGGACCAATACTCCACTTAACTTTTCCCTCTCTCTCTCTCTCTCTCTCTAGTATATTACCTAGTGGATAATGTTGAAAGTTCGATGTGGCTTTTCGCTGATGATGCTGTTGTACATACAGAAGTTGCAACGGAAGTTGTAGCGGAAAGCAGGTAGACCTTCAGAGAACCGACGTTTGGTGCACGAAGTAGCAACTTACCCTCAACATAAACAAATGTAAAGCACTGCACATAATTAGGCAGACAGACCCGTTAACGTATGATTACACGAATGGAGAACAATATTATCTCATTATTTCACCCTCTACCTCTGACTTCTTCTAGACAATGATTCCTACTGCATTGCTGCCAAACGATCTCTGTTCGATGGCGTTACTTACATTTAACGAGAACATGGTGAGGAAACTAATGAGCACAGCGTTAATAAGACTACCATTTTAAAAATACCATAGATTCATAATCATTATTACTTTTAGTATAATTATTTTTTTTTAATTTTATCCATATTTCGCAACTTCAAACGTGACTGTATTCAATACAATGGGTGTTTGAACTAAAAAACACCTTCAGTCACAACTTTTCGTGTTCATTAAGTACACGACGCAGAGAAAATGTAAAGCATCGATTAAGACAAACTGCACCTGATGATGGACCCACAAGGTCCGAAGTACATCGTGTACTTAACAAAACACGGAAAGTTGTAACTGAAGGCGTTTTGTAATTCATACCACTCGTATAATTATTATTATACGAGGGGTGAAGTAGTGAAACGCATTTTACTTCTCTGCCACTTTCGGTTTAAAAAAATGAAGAATTCATTGTGGGACATTGTGGAGTTTTCCCGCTTCAGCTGCTATAGTTTTACGAAGTTCCGACAGGTGGACGCGCTAGAGATGGCATTCAAAATGGCATCTGTATCGAATGAGCGTTCCAAGCAGATAGCTGTCATTGAGTCTCTTTTGGGGGAAAACGAGAGCATCAGAAACATTCATAGGCATTTTTAGAATGTCTACGGAGACCTGGCTGTGAACAAAAGCACGGCGAGTCGTTGGATAATGCATCTGTGGTCACCCAAACAAGGTCGTGCAAACCTGTCAGTTCTCCGGTGATTACTGGAATTTTTTAACGTGCAAACACTCTCATTCGTGGTTATCAGTGAATGGCAATCGAACACTTCACTGCACAACTGGACGTGTCTGTTGGTAATGCTGACAATTTCGTCCACCAGTTGGGGTAGTCAATACTGTTTGCCCGCTGGGTTCACCTAACAAAAACCATAAAGAGCTTCCATCTGTTTGGTCGAATGAAGCATGCTTTCTGTTGGAGGCACTACGTGGATGACGGGGAGGTTGTTCATGCAAAAAAAATTTCAAATGTGTGTGAAATCTTATGGGACTTAACTGCTAAGGTCATCAGTCCCTAAGCTTACACACTACTTAACATAAATTATCCTAAGGACGAACACACACCCATGCCTGAGGGAGGACTAAAACCTCCACCGGGATCAGCCGCACAGTCCATGACTGAAGCTTGAGACCGCTTGGCTAATCCCGCGGGGCAGGTTGTTGATGCAGCAAGACGTTGTCAACACAGTCGACCAGTAGAGTGGAACCACGCGGCCATACAGGCCCTTCCATTAAGGGGGCGTAAGGGCGACGCATTTAACGGTGAATATGTAAAAAAAATAGATTTTTGTAGCCAAAAGTGTGGGAAATAGTACAGTGTACTGGAATCCTGAATAAAACCGACCTACGTTCAGAAAAAGTTTGTTGCATTACTTACTGAACGACCCTCGTATTAGTACCCGCCATCCGAGGGCGAAGACCTCAGCAATAATTTGACGTGCTTCATCAAGGCTAGGTTACTCTACACTGCAGCGTATTGTGTCCTCGTGTTTCTACACCGAAGCGCCAAAGATACTGCTATAGTCATGAGTAGTCAAATAAGAGATATGTAAACAGGCAGAATATGGCGCTGCGGTCGGCAACGCCTATATGAAACAAATGTCTGGCGCAGTTGTTAGATCGGTTACTGCTGCTACAATGGCAGCTTATCAAGATTTAAGTGAGCTTGAATGTGGTGTTATAGTCGGCACACGAGCGATGGGACTACCATCTTGGAGCTAGTGATAAAGTAAGGGTTTTCCCTTACGATCATTTCACGAGTGGACCGTGTATATTAGGAATCCGGCAAAACATCAATATCCCACTTCGCTGCGCCAGGAAATAGATGCTGCAAGAACGGGACCAACGACGACTGAGGAGAATCGTTCGACGTGACAGAAGTGCAACCTTCCGCAAACTGCTGTGATTACAATGCTGTGCCATCAACGAGGATCAGCATGCGAACCATTCAACGAAACAGCATCGATATGGGCTTTCGGAGCCGCAAGCCCACTCGTGTACCCTTCATGATTTCACGACACGAAGCTTCACCACTCGCCGCGGCCCGTCGATACCTACATTAAACTGTTGATGACTCGAAACATGTTGCCTGGTCGGACGAGCCTCGTTTAGAATTATATCGCGCGAATGGGCGTATACGGGCATGGAGACAACCTCATGAGGCCATGGACGCTGCACCGGCCGCTGTGGTCGAGCCGTTCTAGGCGCTGCAGTCCGGAACCGCGCTCCTGCTACTGTCACAGGTTCGAATCCTGCTTCGGGCATGATGGATGTGTGTGCTGTCCTTAGGTTAGTTAGGTTTAAGTAGTTGTAAGTCCAGGGGACTGATGACCTAAGATGTTAAGTCCCTTAGTGCTTAGAGCCATTTGAACTATGGACGCTGCATGTCAGCAGGGGAATATTCAAGCTGGTGGAAGCTCTGTAATGGTGTAGAGCGTGTGCAGCTGGAGTGATATGGGACCCCCCAATACGTCTAGATACGACTCTGACAAGTGACAGGTACGCAAGATTCCTTTCTGATCACCTGCGTCCATTCATGTCCATCTTGCATTACGACGGATTTGGGCTGCTACCAGCAGGACAATGCGACACCCCACATTTCCATAATTGCTACAGAGTGGCTCCAGGAAAGCTTCCAATGGCCACCAAACTCCCTAGACATTAACATTGTTTAGCATATCTGGAACGCCTTGCAACGTGTTGTTCAGAAGGGATACCCACCCCCTCGTATTCTTACGGATTTATGGACTGCCCTGCAGGATTCATGGTGTCAATCGCCTCCCGCACCACTACAGACAGTAGTCGAGTCCATGCCACGTCGTGTTGCGGCATTTATGCGTGCTCGCTGGAGCCCTAAACAATATTAGGCAGGTGTACCAGTTTCTTTGGCACTCGAGCGTACATTTACCTTACAATGTAATATCTCTCGTTAACAGACAATTGTTTTCGTGAAGCTCCGGTGACTTTACATTCAACTGTTGTTTGTCCGTCTTCGCCTGTGCCCTTTCGTCTAATCTGTTACCGCTTGTACCTCCGTCTGCCTCGCTACTGTTGTGTTGTGTGTGGAGGCATTCGTCGCTTGTAAGTGTCTACAGTTGAGGCTCCTCGCTCCTTGGAGCGTCCAGTGTCGACCTGAAACCGGGGGGCGGTGTGCACGACACGGAAGACGGACAGACAGAGGAGTCGGCGGCCGTTTTTCGCTGCGGCGGTCACATTTGCCGCAGCTGGCCGCGCGGTTTTCTCGGTACGGAACACACTGTACAGTGTCCGCCGGAGGCGCACGACGCCGCGGCCGCGGGCATTGTGCAGTCTGTTCCGTCCCGTTTCCACGCCGCCGCTGCCGCTTTAGTCTATTACGGGAAGAGGGGCGCAAAAACGGGGCGACAAAAGCCGTCGGTGCTAGACCTCACCTCGTTCACCTATTTCACCCTCCAGCGAATCGGCTTCGACCGCCGCGCCGGCTGGTTTTGTAGGCCGCGCCGCGCCGCGCAGAAGTGCCACAGGACGACGACTCGCTGGCGTGACGGCGACACACAATAGCCCCGCTGCTCCGCTATCGGTACTGCTCTCCGTGGTTTTCGTGCCGCGCTCCGACTGCGGTTCATTTACCAGATGGCAGGGTATAGCGGTGTGAAAAAATAGCGACTAATCCAAAGAAAAAGTTTTGTGAGTTGCAGTATGAGAAGACTGAATCCGTGACTACCGTGCAGCGTGAGTTTCGGAGACAGTACGGCATGCAGCCACCAACAAAGCAAATCATTCATCGGTAGAACCAGAAGGTGTGAGCAAATTGTGGCTCGCGATCCGGCTAATGGTTTTTGTGCTCCCTGCCAAGACTGTCAGAATTTTTATGTTACAATTTATGTCTTCTCTGAAATGAAAAGTTAACTAATGCTGGGAATCATTATGGAAGATGCGGCCCTCCGATAATCTCTGCTTCCAAGAAGAGACATCTGAGCCAGAACTATTGCCTACCCGTTTATAGACAGTTCCACGACACAAATTCCCTCTGTACAGTAAAAAGCTTCGGACGACCATGTGTTGCCGTTGAAAGAGAGCCAGAGAGGCGTCCCTTCACAGTCCCAACGAAATCGATACGTCGTGCAAGTCGCGGAACGGACATTCCGCAGCCATCTGTGTGGAAAGTCACACGCACATCAGAAACCATATCGCACGCAGCTGCTGCCAATTCTACGTCCAAACCACCGCTCCATCAGACGCCAGTTTTATGTGAACTGTTCCAGGAAGCAGTGGAAGGCGACGAATTTCGCCCCACCCACCTTTCCCTACCATACTTTTGTTCAGTGACGAGGCGAAGTTCCATAGTAACGATCAAGTGAATCGTCACAACGTTGGCACACGGGGCACCGCAAATCCCAACGCTGCTCAACGTGCTCAAACTTGTATGGGTTGAAGCTCACTTCCTCACTGATGACATAAAAGTGAATTACCATTTCTACACCTTGACGTATATAGAACCACCGATGGCAGATTGGGATACACACTGTACCTGAAGCCGGGTTACACAAAGCGATACCTGCACGTGGAGAGCCGCCATAACCCAGCTGAGAAGATTTCCGTTTAGCATACGCTGAGTCGGCCGTTGTGGCCGAGCGGTAATAGGCGCTTCAGTCCGGAATCGCGTTGCTGCGACGGTCGCAGGTTCGAATCCTGCCTCGGGCATGGATGTGTGTGCTGTTCTTAGGCTAGTTTGGTTTAAGTAGTTCTAAGTTCTAGGGAACTGATGACCTCAGAGCCATTTTTTGAGCATGCGCTCACTGCCCGCACTACCGGATAAATGATGGCTACTGATATAAAAGAAGAACTGAGGGAGCTACCCCACACCTTTCAAGCTAACTGGTGTGATAACAACATTATAAGGCAGGCAGCCGAGGTCAAGATGAATAAAACAAGAGAAGAATAAGTATGAAGAAATAGGCACTATTAGTCAAGGAAGTGCCAAAGTTCGGAAAGACAATGCACGAGATAGTGGAAGTGGCTTCACCCAACACTGCTAGATGTCAGCTACTTGCTTAAACAATCGATTGGTACCACTGGACCACGGTAGTACTGCACTTGACCATTACCAGAAACAAGCGATGACAATACACTAACCAAGTACAGTGGCGACAAATGAAAACGTATCACACTGTCAATTCTTTAAGACCAGATGTTCATAGACCATCAGGCACGGTACGTGCTGACCCAAAATAAGCGGACCGAATCGTCCTCACTCCCGAGTGTAATTAAATTGTAGTCCACTAATATTGTCGCCCAATGGTATCTGTCGCGGTTTCCTACAGAGAGAACTGTAACGGGAAAACTTTGGGGTTTCATGTTGCTGTTGTTGTTGTCTTCAGTCCTGAGACTGGTTTGATGCAGCTCTCCATGCTACTCTATCCTGTGCAAGCTTCTACATCTCCCAGTACTTACTGCAACCTACATCCTTCTGAATCTGCTTTGTGTATTCATCTCTTGGTCTCCCTCTACGATTTTTACCCTCCACGCTGCCCTCCAATGTTAAATTTGTCATCCCTTGATGCCTCAGAACATGTCCTACCAACCGGCCCCTTCTTCTTGTCAAGTTGTGCCACAAACTCCTCTTCTCCCCAATTCTATTCAATACCTCCTCATTAGTTATGTGATCTACCCATCTAATCTTCAGCATTCTTCTGTAGCACCACATTTCGAAAGCCTATATTCTCTTATGGTCCAAACTATTTATCGTCCATACTTCACTTCCATACATGGCTACACTCCATACAAACACTTTCAGAAACGTCTTCCTGACACTTAAATCTATACTCGATGTTAACAAATTTCTCTTCTTCAAAAACGCTTTCCTTGCCATTGCCAGTCTACATTTTATATCCTCTCTACTTCGACCATCATCAGTTGTTTTGCTCCCCAAATAGCAAAACTCCTTTACCACTTTAAGTGTTTCATTTCCTAATCTAATTCCTTCAGCATCATCCGACTTAATTCGATTACATTCCATTATCCTCGCCGGCCGAAGTGTCCGTGCGGTTCTAGGCGCTGCAGTCTGGAACCTCGAAACCGCTACGTTCGCAGGTTCGAATCCTGCCTCGGGCATGGATGTGTGTGATGTCCTTAGGTTAGTTAGGTTTAACTAGTTCTAAGTTCTAGGGGACTAATACCTCAGAAGTTGAGTCCCATAGTGCGCAGAGCCATTTGAACCATCCATTATCCTCGTTTTGCTTTTGTTGATGTTCATCTTATATCCCCCTTTCAAGACACTGTCCATTCCGGTCAACTGCTGTTGCAAGTCCTTTGTTGTCTCTGACAGAATTACAATATCATCGACGAACCTCAGCGTTTTCATTTCTTCTCCATGGGCTTTAATACCTACTCCGAAATTTTCTTTTCTTTCCTTTACTGCTTGCTCAATATACAGATTGAATAACATCGGGGAGAGGCTACAACCTGTCTCACTCCCTTCCCAACCACTGCCTCCCTTTCATGTCCCTCGACTCTTATAACTGACATCTGGCTTCTGTACAAATTGTAAATAGCCTTTCGCTCCCTGTATTTTACCCCTTCCACCTTTAGAATTTGAAAGAGAATATTCCAGTCAACATTTTCAAAAGCTTTCTCTAAGTCTACAAATGCTAGAAATGTAGGTTTGCCTTTCCTTAATCTATTTTCTAAGATAAGTCGTACGGTCAGAATTGCCTCACGTGTTCCAACAGTTCTGCGGAATCTAAACTGATCTCCGCCGAGGCCGGCTTCTACCAATTTTTCCATTCGTCTGTAAAGAATTCGCGTTAGTATTTTGCAGCTGTGACTTATTAAGGGGCTCCGGAACGCCCTATACTTGCAATGTTAAAATAACGCTTATAAATTACATCTTTCCTCACAAAGTATTTGAGGTAGGAAGTTGAACTTTTTACAGATTATTTATTGGAATATGGGCTACACAGGGATTTTACAAAATTTTAGTTCAGTTATTAAAGATGATTTTTTTCAATTGTAATGAAAATTCAAAACATTTTTTTGCAATTTTTTATTTATATATTCAAAAATATACAGTTTTTTCGAAAAAGGCTGTGTTAAATTATGCAGAAGGTACTGTGTAACATTTACTGAAAGTTTGAAACAAATATGTTTGGAAGATCCTCAGAAAACATGTAATTAGTATGAGAAAATAAAAGTTTTGGGAATCGAGCGACAAAGATTGGATTAACTTTTTAGTGCATTCCAGGTCCATAGGATGGATTATCTTCATCCTCTGCAAACTCCTCCTGCAGCTTCCTCTTGTTCCTCCTCCTGTTTACTCTTGCTTGTATTTCTAGACTCTTTACAGCCCTGTCTGCAGCCCGTAGGCGTTCCTTGTCTAAAGCAAGCATCGCTCGTTGTTGTGTTCGTAGATTTTGCTACCATTTTCTTCAGTTGCAGTTACTGCAACACTGTTCCAAAAGGTGGTCATGTATGAACACTTTTCACATTTCAGTTGTATTTCACTAGCAAGTCCTACATGCTTTATTATGGTGAGTTCCAGACCAACTTCACTACAATGAATACATCTTACACAGTTAGAAAAAATTCCTTTGAGAACCGACATATCAAATATTTCATTCACATCCGCTTCGCCCATAAAACATTCATAGTTTTCACTCATTGAACCAAGCTTCTTCTGTGAAGTATTTTCTTTCCCACTTTGACTGCTATGGGCAGGTGTACTTGAGAGGTTAGGTTCACTCACTTGGTTATCGGCTTTATTGTTTACAGTAATAACACATACCTTTGGCTTTCCAACATTTCTCCTTTTCTTAAAAGCCTTCAGAGGATTTCTAATAACTTTACTTTTACTCATTATTATACTTCAACAAAACAGAGACTCAAGAAACAGAATTAATTACGAATAATTTCGAGATAACGACAGAGTAAATAAACATGAAAAAATC
This sequence comes from Schistocerca nitens, assembly GCF_023898315.1. Classification (NCBI taxonomy): domain Eukaryota; kingdom Metazoa; phylum Arthropoda; class Insecta; order Orthoptera; family Acrididae; genus Schistocerca; species Schistocerca nitens. Next base: position 144,544,335 of record NC_064620.1, on the reverse strand, counting down.
GACAATCACACCAGCGATATATATTGAACCATCACAGGTTAGCCACAACACATACTTTATCTCACATCACTAAAATGTACCTGATGAACACGGACGTTAATAATAACACCATTTGACAGCAGTTTAACAGCGCCACAGTGGGTCACGCCCATGTAGAACACATTTTAAAAAAAATTTAAAAATAGTTGTAGTCTTCGGAATTGAATAAATTATATATCTATTAAAAGGTAATAGTCTGCAGATTCAGAAAACGCAAAAATGTAAAAATTGAACTTTTCGTGATTTTGAGCCTTTCCGGAGCCCCTTAAACTGATAGTTCGGTAATTTTCAAATCTGACAACACCTGCTTTCTTTGGGATTGGAATTATTATATTCTTCTTGAAGTCTGAGGGTATTTCGCCTGTCTCATACATCTTGCTCACCAAATGGTAGAGTTTTGTCAGCAATGGCTCTCCTAAGGTCGACAGTACTTACAGTGGAATGTTGTCTACTCCCGGGGCCTGGTTTTGACTCAGGTCTTTCAGCGCTCTGTCAAACTCTTCACGCATTATCATATCTCCCATTTCATCTTCATCTACATCCTCTTCCATTTCCATAATATTGTCCTCAAGCACATCGCCCTTGTATACACCCTCTACAGGGTGTTACACAAAGGTACGGCCAAACGTTCAGGAAACATTCCTCACACACAAATAAAGAAAAGATGTTATGTGGACATGTGTCCGGAAACACTTAATTTTCATGTTAGAGCTCGTTTTAGTTTCGTCAGTATGTACTGTACTTCCTCGATTCACCGCCAGTTTGCCCAATTGAAGGAAGGTTATGTTGACTTCGGTACTTGTGTTGACATGGCGACTCATTGCTCTACAGTACTAGCATCAAGCACATCAGTACGTCTTGATTGGGGCCCATGTTCTTCCACCTACGCTCAATGGAGCACGTTATTATAATTTCATACGAGATACTCTACCTGTGCTGCTAGAACATGTGCCTTCACAAGTACGACAAAACAAGTGATTCATGCACGATGGAGCTCCTACACATTTCAGTCGAAGTGTTCGTACGCTTCTGAACAACAGATTTGGTGACCGATGGATTGGTAGAGGCGAACCAATTCCATGGCCTCCACGCTCTCCTGGCCTCAACCCTCTTGACTTTCACTTATGGGGGCATTTGAAAGCTCTTGTCTACGCAACCCTGGTACCAAATGTAGAGACTCTTTGTGCTCGTATTGTGGACGGCTGTGATACAATACGCCATTTTCCAGGGCTCCATCAGCGCATCGGGGATTCATTGCGACGGAGGGTGGATGCATGTATCCTCGTTAACGGAGGACATTTTGAACATTTCCTGTAACAAAGTGTTTGAAGTCACGCTGGTACGTTCTGTTGCTGTGTGTTTTCCTTCCATGATTAATGTGATTTGAAGAGAAGTAATAAAATGAGCTCTAACATGGAAAGTAAGCGTTTCCGGACACATGTCCACATAACATATTTTCTTTCTTTGTGTGTGAGAAATGTTTCCTGAAAGTTTGGCCGTACCTTTTTGTAACACCCTGTATATACTCCTTCCACCTTTCTCCTTTCCCTTCTTTGCTTAGAACTGGGTTTCCATCTGAGCTCTTGATATTCATACAAGTGATTCTCTTTTCTCCAAAGGTCTCTTTAAATTTCCTGTAGGCAGTATCTATCTTACCCCTAGTGAGATAAGCCTCTACATCGTTACATTTGTCCTCTAGCCATGCCTGCTTAGCCATTTTGCACTTCCTGTCGATCTAATTTTTCAGACGTTTGTATTCCTTTTTGCCTGCTTCATTTACTGCATTTTTATATTTTCTCCTGCCGTCAATTAAATTCAATATTTCTTCTGTTACCCAAGGATTTCTACTCGCCCTCGTCTTTTTACCTACTTGATCGTCTGCTGCCTTCACTACTTCATCCCTCAGAGCTACCCATTCTTCTTCTACTGTATTTCTTTCCCCCATTCCTGTCAATTGTTCCCTTATGCTCTCCCTGAAACTCTCTACAACCTCTGGTTCTTTCAGCTTATCCAGGTCCCATCTCATTAAAGTCCCACCTTTTTGCAGTTTCTTCAGTTTTAATCTGCAGTCCATAACCAATAGATTGTAATCAGAGTCGACATCTGTCCCTTGAAATGTCTTACAATTGAAAACCTGGTTCCTAAATCTCTGTCTTACCATTATATAATCTATCTGATCCTTTTAGTATCTCCAGGATTCTTCCATGTATAGAACCTTCTTTTATGATTCTTGAAGCAAGTGTTAGCTATGATTCAGTTATGCTCTGTGCAAAATTCTACCAGACGGCTTCCTCTTTCATTTCTCTCCCCCAATCCATATTCACCCACTATGTTTCCTTCTCTCCCTTTTCCTACTGTCGAATTCCAGTCACCCATGACTATTAAATTTTCGTCTCCCTTCACTACCTGAATAATTTCTGTTATCTCATCATACATTTTATCAATTTCTTCATCATCTACAGAGCTAGTTGGCATATGAACTTGTACTACTGTAGTAGCCATGGGCTTCGTGTCTATCTTGGCCACAACAATGCGTTCACTATGCTGTTGGTATTAGCTTACCTGCACTCCTATTTTTTTATTCATTATTAAACCTACTCCTGCATTACCCCTATTTGATTTTGTATTTATACCCCTGTATTCACCTGACCAAAAGTCTTGTTCCTCCTGCCACCGAACTTCACTAATTCCCACTATATCTAACTTCAACCTATCCATTTCCATTTTTAAATTTTCTAACCTACCTGCTCAATTAAGGGATCTGACATTTCACGCTCCGATCCGTAGAATGCCAGTTTTCTTTCTCCTGATAACGACGTCCTCTTGAGTAGTCCCCGCCCGGAGATCCGAATGGGGGACTATTTTACCTCCGAAATATTTTACCCAAGAGGACGCCATCATCATTTAACCACACAGTAAAGTTGCATGCCCTCGGGAAAAATTACGGCTGTAGTTTCCCCTTGCTTTCAGCCGATCGCAGTACCAGCACAGCATTGCCGTTTTGGTTAGTGTTGCAATGCCAGATCAGTCAATCATCCAGACTGTTGCCCCTGCAACTACTGAAAAGGCTGCGGCCCCTCTTCAGGAACCACACGTTTATCTGGGCTCCCAACAGATACCTCTCCGTTGTGGTTGCACCTACGGTACGGCCATCTGTGTCGCTGAGGCACGCAAGCCTCCCCACCAACGGCAAGGTCCATGGGGTCTCAAAAATTCCACTATTCTCATCGTCACAGGGAACTAATTACACGGTAACTAGTTTATACCGAGGCCGGCCACGGCGTGCCAAACTTGACGCGCTCCTAAGGTGCGGGCCAGGGCTCGCGCTCCCTACTTTCCTCGTTCCTTCTCAGGTGTACTCGCTGCAACTCATTTATTACTGCGGTGTGGCATTTTTGAGTCGGAGAAACCCTCTTCAGTTCGTCAGAAACATGGCGTCCGCGCTGTTCACCCTTGGCAATTTATTCGTGGTGTGATGGACGTTCACAGCTCCAGAGGCTGTCTCTACAAAAAGTGGTAGTCGAACGATCCACACCTCGGAAGCTTTTAAAAATCAATGGGAATGACAGAAGAGTGGCATGAGATTAATTAGTATCTATTATGCAGACGCTTAAGCGACGGTCACTGAAAATATGCTATGGAACTGTGGTACAATGCACTGCAAAAATTTGTAAAGATTTTGTTGACGACTAAAGGGCAAAAAATTACAACGATCGTCAAACGGGATCATTGTCCAGTACATCCAAAAGCATTTAGTACTAAATTTTCAGGCATGTGAAGAAATGGATGGTATTAATAGTAAAATTTATGAAATCGCCAGCATTACTACAATGTCATTTGCAACAGTTTTGGGTGGAATTTATATATTATGAAACGTCCACTTTGAACAATTATACAAGACTATGCTTAAACTGACACACAATATTTTTAGCGCAACGCAATCTGACTTTCAAAAATCCCTACAAAAGAATGGACCTGACTAACATTAACCTATACCTTTCACAAATCACTTACCTCACCAAAAATCTTCGTTACTCGAATTACGGCAATACAGCGAGCGCCACTACTGCCAGCTAAATAAAAGATTCAAACTACTGAAGGCACTAACTACTGATAGGCATAGTTAGCAAATGAAAGATTTTTATGGAGAACAAACAATGTGTTTACCTTAATAGTAATAATATATATATAGCACTTCATGATATCCAGTATTACCAATTTCAAAACTCCGCCATCTCTCTCCCCACATCCACCACTGCTGGCGGCTCACCTCCAACTGCGCAACGCTACGCGCTGTTCACATCCAGCTGCCGCTGCCCAACAGTACAATGGCAGACAACAATGAAAAACTAGCCAAAGACTGCACACAGCACAGCCAGTGATTTTCATACAGAGCGCTACGTAACGTTGCCAATAAGAAAACATAAACAGCCTACTTACGTACATAGCCCCCATGCTCCCCACAAAAAATCTCTTCAAATTGTTTTGGGCAGTGGCCAATAATGATTTGATAAAATTTTCCATAATTACAATAACAAAGAAATCAAATGCACACACTTATTGATACAATGTTGGTCAAAAGCTAAAATTTTCTCACAGTCCAGAAAGACAGTCCTGATCGTTCATCACAGTAAAATAGCAGTGTTTTTCTCAAAGTCTGAGCAGTAAAAGAAAATTCACACGGAAGTAGTGGATTTCCATGCTCTCTTGAAGAAGTAGTGTTGTCCTTCCAACGGAGAGACAGTGCTGACTCTTGACATGCAGACAGGTAATGGGCCACAACAGAGCAAACCCACAGCAGAGTCAGTCGAAGTTGTGAAGAATATTGGTAGGTAGGTCATCACAGAGTAGACCCACTGTAGTCCTGGTAGAGACAATGGTATTGGTGGGCCACCAGAGGTGCAGAACCACTGTAGTCCTTGTAGAAATAATGGTATTGGTGAGTCATCAAAGGTGTAGACCCACTGTAGTCCTTGTAGAAATAATGGTATTGGTGGGTCGTCGAAGATGCAGACCCACTATAGTCCTTGTAGAGGTGGCCAGCAGCCATCTGTTGTGACTGTGCAGTTGCACATTCACCATTGACGAGTCTTGCAGATAATATAGCAAGTCCATAACCACCACTTGTGCACTCACAAAGTTTTTGGAATTGTCCTTAGAACCAGCAATGCTGTTATCCAGTCCCTTGCTGAATTATTAACACACGTGCAAACACTATCAGTCCCTACTTCTCACAAATTGTCCATATACTATGACCAACAGAAACGTGTGCAGTGAAATGTAACTTAATTTGAAGAACTGGTGTCTATACAATTATCAATTTACAACATGAAAATACAATTACAAAGGTACAAAATACATAATTAAAGAACATAATAGTACAGATAACATTTGTAGTAATATGGGCTTTACAAAAGAATCGAAATAACATATACATCAGTGTTACAGGAATTATGACATAAGTACATACATAAGAGGACTGAATAACTTTCGAAACATCAACTTCACACGTGAACATTAAAACAAAACAGAATAAATAATGTCTAAACATCTTTACAAAGTAAATAACACAGTATTAGAAAAATTCTACAACATAACTCTTATTAGCTAAACACATAAAGACAGGAAAAACAGAAATATACAAGAGTACACAAACACATAGGAGGATAACACAATGGAAAGGACAGGGTTCGTTTTCAGTGTAACATTTGGTACTGCAGTCCAACCCAAAACTTCATTCCATATCTTTCGTCTTATTTCAACATTTGTTTTCAGCAAATCATCCAATCCAAGCATGCTTTCTGTATTTATATGTTCACATATTTCTTACCTCATTATTTATTTTCCATTATCTTACATCATTTATTTACAAGAAAATCCTACCTAAACTTGTTGTCTCTAAACCCTACTTTTTTGTTCATCTCTTCTTTTAAAATACTTTTTTTTGGCCAAACCATATTCTTACAGCTTCTCAATGCATTTCTTCCAATTCATCACAACTCATTCTCTTATATAGTCTACCCCCTCTTAAGCTAACTTAAATCTACTGAGCTCAGATGCTAAACTAAGGGACGAGGCAATGCAGCAGCACAAAACAATTAATACAAATAGCAATACAAAAAAATACAAATGGGCAAAGCATTTGTAATATTACAACTAATATAAGGCACTGTGCAGCAAACAAGAAAAATAAATAAGTAGGAAAACTGGCTTAACAGAGTAATGTAAAGTGAAATTTAGTAGTACTATGCCTGGCAAACAGCAGAAGCAAATGCAATAAATTATATCTAAACATAACAAAGCTCAACCAGAAAAATATTACAGTAAAGCCAACAATGCAGATAAGGGAAATGTCTATTCACATCTTAATATCTATGTCATTAAAGTGGTGCACCACAACTTATTCTACAAAATAAATTACCAAGTACTTGAAAAGAAAATTACGAATGCAGTTCCTGTGAAGGTAAATGTCTTTTTGTGCTCCCTCATTTTTTTGAAAAAAATTATTATTTACTCGATCTGTAGACAGAAAATATTTATATTAGTACATCTATAAAATTTTATTTTATCCAATGCTGCAGTGCAGCTAGAAACTAGATATTAAACGAAATGAGCAAATATATACATAAAGCAATCCATATGGCATTTCTCTCAACTAGCAAGACAATAGATGTAAAAATGTTCCTCGTCATTTCATTAGGCAATTTAGTAAATATCATAAATTAAGAGCTCCACAGTGTAATCATATGTTTTCAAGTTCGACCGTGTCGTTTTTGCGATGCTTTCTACAAAGGAACGTCAATAGCGAGGATAATGACCTCCCTTAACTTCAAACATTGTTGCATATTAACAGATTCTAAGTCTGACAAAGCCTACTAGCAATGTAAAGTGAAAAGTTATATGGCAAAGACAAAATTAAAAAGCAGATTATCTTTCAGTAAACGGTTTTACATGTGAAATGTGGTGTAAACCTTTACTCTTCCTAGTCCGCAGCATTTCAACTTCATCGCAATTATCATGTGGTATATGTCGGATACTGTAAGGTCCATTGTAAACTAGAAAGAATTTGTGACTCAAGTGCTCCTTCTTATGTGACAATGAATGAGCTTTAATGAGAACTTTCTGACCAATATATAATTTCTTTGCATTTGCTTTACTGTGTAGTTTTCCCCTTTTGTCTGCTGCAGATTTTATATTTTTAAGAGCCAAATCAATTATGTCTTTGTGTCGAAGTTTACGTGTATTCGGGAAAGGTACAAGCTCTCTGATTCTGTTCGGTGGTTCTTCACTCTTCAGTACAAGAGTAGGTGGTAAAGCAGTGGAGTCATGAGGCATTTCATTCAGCACGTTTTGAAATAAGTGTAAATATCTGTCCCAATGCTGATGCTTTCTGTGACAATAAAGTCTGCAAAGCTTATTGATTTCTTTCATAATCCGTTCGGAGGGGTTACAATGTGGTGAGTACAATGAAATAAAAACAGGTTTGATTTTATGATTCCGAAGCATGCGTGACCAAACAGCAGATCTGAATTGCGGTCTGTTATCTGAAATGACTTTACTAACGAGTCCAACTTCACGTAAGAAATTTTTAACAAAGGTGTTGGATACAGACCGTCCAGTGGCTTTACGTAACGGTGTGAAAGAAACAAATTTTGAAGTAAGTTCAACAGCGACTAGAACGTACGAAAATCCATTAGATGTTCTGACAAGCGGTCCCAAGACATCAACAGCAGCAAATTCTTTTAATTTAGAAGGAATGATAAGAAACAGCGGAGCACGATGGGAGATAGTAGATGGTTTCGCCTTTTGACGAAGTTTACAAATAGACAAGTCTCTTCGAATTCTCTTTTCCATATTGTTAAAATAACAAGTCGTTCGAAGAATATGATAACATTTTCGTGGACCAAAATGTGCATAGCTGAAATGAATGTACCAAATGAGCTTATTAACAAAATCGTCAGGAATGCAAAGTACCCATAGCTTGTCATCAACAGTGCAGCGTTTGAACAGTATGTTGTTTCTAACCAGATAATAATGCCGAATCTGTGTGTGTATCTTTTCATGCCATTTGCTCTTGATGTCTTTCCAAATCGGATCTTTATTTTGTTCATGAGCAACGTCCTTTAAAGATGTGGTGATGAAGTTTTCAAAGGCGACTTTCTGAATGTAAAGAATACTGAAAATTTTTCTCGAGGTTGTCTTCTGTGTTACTTTTCTCAAGCCCAGCCGGTGCGCGTGACAGTGCGTCCGCAACAATGTTCTGCTTGCCGGGAATGTAGACTATTGTGAAGTGGAATTCTTGCAGAAACAATGCCCAACGTTTTAACCTGTCATGATTTAATTTTGAAGACATAAGAAATTGTAATGCACGATGATCACTGTATACTTTTACGTGCTTACCAGAAAGAAAGAAACGGAATTTGTTAAATGCCCAAACGATAGCTAAAGCTTCTAATTCAGTAACGGAATAATTTTTTTCAGATTTTGTTAGCACTCGGCTAGCAAAAGCAATGGTTTTCTGAATGGTAGTGTCATTTTCTATGGCTTCTTGAAATAAATGGGCACCAAGACCGACTTTAGAAGTATCAGTGCTAAGGCAGAAATCTTGTGACAGATCTGGATGAGCTAGTATTGGCGTGTTAAGTAGCGATTCTTTCAAAGAATTGAATTCCAACTGTGCTTGTTCGTCCCAGTTCCAAACAGTATTTTTTCCAGTGAGAGAACAAGGTTTTGGTGTAACAAGAATTTGCATATTCAGAAACCGACGGTAAAAATTTACGAGACCTAGAAAACTGCGGACTTGTTTTCTTGTGGATGGAACTGGAATGGCTCTGATTGCTTCTAACTTTTCAGGATCCGGCTGAATGCCTTCAGAAGAAATAATATGTCCCAAAAACTTCACCTTTGACCTACCGAATTCAGACTTTTCCAAGTTAACTGTAATTCCAGATTCTGCAAAAATACGTAACAAACTGTTGAGAATGCGATTATGCTGTTCCCATGAACCTTCTGCTATTAGAATATCGTCCACATATAAGGTGATGTGACGTTTTAAGAATTCAGGTAATATGGAATTTAGCCCGCGAATGAATGCTGCCGAAGAAATGTTCAAACCAAGAGGAAGTTTCCGAAATTGATAACAAACGCCGAGACAAAGGAGAGCTGTGTATTTTCTACATTCTGGATGAAGTTCGATCTGATAAAAGCTGGATCTGAGATCAATGGAAGACAACACTTTTACACCATTAAAATTTTGAAGAAGTTCTTCCAACGTTTGCGGCCTGTCTGTTTCAGGAATAATGATAGTATTGATTTGTCTCGAATCTAAGACAAGCCTGATCGATCCATTTTTCTTCTCAACAACATGTAATGGATTGTTGTATGAGCTTACTGCAGGCTCAATAATGCTCTCGTCGAGCATAGATTGTATTTCTGTTCTAACACGGTCCCTATAATGTCCTGGAATTACGTATGGTCTAACACAAAATTTAGTATGCTCACGAACACGAAATTGGTATTGAAATCTCTTGATTGTTCCTGTTTTGTGAGTAAAAACTGTGGAATGTGCTTGTAAAATCTCAAAAAGATCCTGCATTTCAGTGTCATTACAATTCTCAATTGTTTGAATTTTATTCTGAATTAACTCATTAATTTCAAATATGCCGTCGATATCAGCCCTGTCAGTACTTGCAGAGTGATTGTTAGTGTCTAGTTCCGTAGGAAATTCCGAACTGTTGTCTAACAGAAGGTAAAGCCGATTAATTTCCTCGTCATGGTTTGAGAGCCAATCTTCAAATTTCAAAGCTATTGACTTACCTTCCTTCTCTAAACTTATTTCAGCATCATGAAAGTTTAAGATTGCTTTGTATTCATTCAAAAAGTCTACTCTCAATATAATTTCCGTCGACAATAATGGAACAATAACAAAGTTCATAGAGAAGCTGTGGCTTTGGCAAAAGAATTCTAAATTGGTTTGTTGGTGTACATCTACAAATTTTCCAAAGATTGCACCTTGTAATTTAATCTTACGTAACGGAAGTGTGGGGTAATCGTTCGATATGTTGCATTTTCTAAAAGCTGTTTCACTAATTACTGAAATGGGACTGCCAGAGTCAAGTACTGCCGTAAATTTTACGTCATTTACAGTAATGTGAATCACAGGATATGCAATGTTGTTATTTTTTACGTCGTGTTCCTGGAGTAAGATGTCCCTAATGTCTTCCATTTTTACGTAATTACTAGCTACGGCAGCTGCGTCGTCAGTTTCATAAGTACGTTTTGTGGCTGCTAGCGGTATGAGTCATTGCCTATTGTGTCTTTGTTGGCGCGCGTCGTTATTGGGATTTGGAGACCTAACTTCTACAAATTCACCTTGTCGAGAGGGCTCTGCTCTGTTTGAATCCCGCCAGTTCTGATGCAATTCAGGTCTGTCGTTACGATCATATCGTCTGTCGTCATGTCGGTAGATTCCATAGTTTCTTTCTTGTCGGTTATGTGGTGGAGAAGTTCTCCCTGAATCGTAACTGCGCGCTGGACCGTTGCATCTGAAGTTATTCTGTCTCCCTTGATAATAATTATTTTGGTTCCCATATTGCCTGTTTCTCTGATTGTCTCTGTGATAGTCATTAGCGCGGAGAGGTGACCTTTCCCTGTAAGTATTACTACTCTGCCAACGGTTGTCATACGGGTGGTGTCTGTTTCGGTCACGATTTACGTTGAAAGAATAGCCTTGTCGTATATTATTTCTATAATCGCGGAATTGTGACGGATGTGATCTGTACTTGTTGTGCTCCGGTTTTCGCGTTCCCCGATTGTCAATGTCAATTTCCAGTTCTTGTAACAGTCCCTGAAAAGCTTCAATGTCTTCTTTGCAACGTCCTGCTAAAATAATATGTCGTAAATGTTCAGGCAGTTTGATTAAGCAAATGCGGATGAGTTCTGAGGGGCTGTATGGGTTTGACAGGTACTGATTCTTGTGCAACATGTCTTCAAAATATTTCACAAGACTGGAAAATTCAGATTGTTCGAAATGTTTCATCATTATGATGCTATGTTTTACTCGGACTTGTGTAGCTCGAGACCAATATGCTGAGAGGAAGGCATGATAAAAATCTCCTTCACTGTGACAATCGTGAATGACCGATCGCATTCTTACAGCTGGTTCATTCTCCAAGTAGCCACACATAAATTCTAACCTGTGCTGCAATGACCAGTTGGGAGGAAAACAATGAGAGAATTGATGGAGCCACGCTTGTGGATGAATGTCGTTCCCAGAATTCTTAAACGTTTTGAATTTGCGTGTCGGCGAGTAGCATATCGGTCATTTTTACGTCGTGTCGGCGGTTCCATCTCAAAATTCGGTGCACCTTGCCCATTTCTTTCATAATTTCCGAAATGCCCTGTGTTATTATTTTGTGGCTTTTCCGTATTTCTAAGTTCCTCTTCCCGTGTTGGAGCGCGAGTGTCCTCTGAAATATGAAATTTTTGTATTACTTGGGCCAACTGATCTTGTACTTCCCGGATTTCTCTTTTGTATTGCGTATTACTTTGATTCCGATTTTGTTTGAATTTCTTAGTTTGTGCATACTCTTCTGTGTCAGTGATGGCTACAGGTCTTGTGTCATTCAGATCATCATCTACCTTTGCAGATAAGTTAGTGAACTGATCCGAAAGTTCGGCTACTTTCTCCGATAGTGTACTTATTTACTCAGTGTGTTTTTCTGAACCTAGTTTCAGAGTGTCCATTTGTGTTGAAATCGTATCTACTGTGTCCTTTAAGTTTTCTTGAGTTTTTGCAGGTTGTGTAACCGAATCGGTAGATGCAACTGAGTCAGTTTTAGCTTGCAAGGTGTCGTGATTTTCATGAACAATAGTTTGCAGTTCTATTATGGCTGCTTCGTGATTCTGTAATGCATTTTCATGAGGCGAAAAAATAGGTTGGAAATGCTCACAAATTTGTGTTTTTACGTCATTACAGACTTTTTGACATTTCGGTTAGATGTTATGTAACTCAGTAGGTAAATCTTCACGTGTTTGTTCAAGTGTGGTGTCTAACTTTTGAAGATTTTGTTCCATTGTGTCTAACTTTTTAATATTTTGTTCCACTGTGTCTAACTTTTGAAGATTTTGTTCCATTGTGTCTAACTGTTGCTGTGTTTGTCTCTGGTGTTGTTCCATTGTGTCTAACTTTTGAAGTCTTTGTCCCATTTGTCTCTGATTTTGTTCCATTTGTTGCATTAATTGCAATAATAATGTATTAGTGTCTGGAATCTGTTTCTCTATGCTTTTTGGCAGTGCATTTTCACCGGCAACATTCACATTTTGACAAGTAGAAAATGTGTCTTGACTCATTTGAGAAAACGGTGAGGACCCAAAACCTAAGTCTACAGTATTTGCAATATTGTGTTCTGTCATTTCGGATTCCTGAGGCCGATCGATCGATAATGCTTCCCTGTTAACTACCTGTTTCACTGTCTACACCATTATTTGACGCCCGCTCCATTTCCCTATGCACAGTTACCAAATTACTACTTTGAATATTAGTTAATTCATTACATGGTGGCGCTAACACACTGCTTTCGTCTTCACTGTCATTTCTCAGTTTACTTTGGAGCCTAGTATTACGTATTTCACACGCCATTATTGTCACAATATTTCACACGACAACACAGAAAAGCACAATTTGAAGAGCAAAAATAAGAGAACACACTAACGTAGTACTGAAAATAATATCTAGTTAATTGCAGCTGCGAAATACTTGGTGCAAATCTACATGCGTGCCACACCTGTTTTACTGTACAGCAATGAAAGACTGCAACTACAAAGGAAATTCTCTCTATAATTACGCGCTAGCGATAAACAATAGCTACACTAATTACACAAACTACAAGAAAAAAATCAGAAGATTCCAGTGAGGTATCCTAGGCTAAGGGTCGACATATGAAACGTCCCCTTTTGAACAATTATACATGACTATGCTTAAACTGACACAATATTTTTAGCGCAACGCAATCTGACTCTCAATAATCCCTACAAAAGAATGGCCCTGACTAACATTAACCTATACCTTTCACAAATCACTTACCTCACAAAAATCTTCGTTACTCGAACTACTGCAATACAGCGAGCGCCACTACTGCCAGCTAAATAAAAGATTCAAACTACGGAAGGCACTAACTACTGATAGGAATAGTTAGCAAATGAAAGATTTTGATAGAGAACAAACAATGTACTTACCTTAATAGTCGTAATATATATAGCACTTCATGATATCCAGTATTACCAATTTCAAAACTCCGCCATTTCTCTCCCCACATCCACCACTGCTGGCGGCTCACCTCCAACTGCGCAACGCTACGCGCTGTTCACATCCAGCTGCCGCTGCCCAACAGTACAATGGCAGACAACAATGCAAACTAGCCACAGACTGCACACAGCACAGCCAGTCATTTTCATACAGAGCGCTACGTAACGTTGCCAATAAGAAAACATAAACAGCCTACTTACAATATTACTGCAAAGCGCATATCCAGAAGGATTATTCGATGTAAAACTCGCTATCGTTGAGTTTGTGAACAAAAAGGGAGTGCAATTACGAAAGTTAAACCATCTGGATTGTATCGCAGGTCTGACATTTTAAGTGGACTTGATTGCCTACTGCCCACAATACGACACTACAAGATTAGAAACAGTTTCTCTCTGATTTTATGAGGAAGCATTTAACGAGATAATCGCGTTATGGAATGGACACATTCTCACAAGGACAGTCGAGTTCCCTAAGCTCACTGCGGTGAAAGGAAACGTGATGTTTGAAGAATTCACTGTGGCCTTCAGAGAATTACGAGGATAGTTTTCTAAAGGTTTTGAGAACAATGGCAGCCTTACATCTGTTTTCGAGATCGTTCCTCGTTTCAGGTGAAACTGCCCCTCTGCATGTGCAGATGTAACTAATCTTTTTACGTTAAAATTGTCCACGGTGTCTACATTGCTTTCTTCAGGTAGAATTTTCACGTTTCTGTATTGAAGTTGCAAAAATGTTACAATATTGCCATCGGCATATCAGTATGAAAGACCTTTTGTTGATTCTGAAACTAAATAAATCACGATTGCGTCGCAACATGAATTCGAAAGTATGTGAAATTATCTGCATCTGTCAGTATGCCGACAGTTTATGTTAGATAAAAATTATATTATGCCTTCAAGGCACGAGAAATGAGTAAATAATACTGAAAATTTGTTTCGTTTGTTATCTTCGTATGCAGTGACACTGAATTACAATTTCAATGTGGCACATTCGTTGTTTTTCCCTCTCCCTCCTCCTCGCGCTCAGACAGGTGGGAATGTGCAACGAGGCAGAGCGCTGTGGCTCTTGGGTCCAGAAAAGGGCAATGAGCCGAAATCGACACCTCAGAGCCTCGATCATCTAAACCAGGGCCGGCCAAGGACCTGGTTTAGATGATCGAGGCTCTGAGGTGTCGATTAATGCATTTTCTGGACAAGGGATCGTGTCCTCTTATTGATTTCACCGTGCACCCCACAAAAATTTTGTATATACACCCTGACACCGCTAAATGATGTACATTGCTCAGGCGCCACATATGCAGTTCTTCTGAAACCTGTTTACAGCTTTAGAATTTTCAGGGACTTGTCTATTTACTAGGGAAATTCAGACAAGTTACCTTAATAAATTAAGACTGAGGTTTAACGAGCAGTTGACAACAATATGATTAGAAACAGTAGGCAAGCTCGGATTTACGGAACGATGAGGGAATACAACTGAAATTGTGGTAATATTTGCCGCGCGGGATTAGCCGAGCGGTCTCAAGCGTTGCAGTCATGGACTGTGCAGCTGGTCCCGGCGGAGGTTCGAGTCCTCCCTCGGGCATGGGTGTGTGTGTTTGTCCTTACAAGGGAACCTCCCCATCGCACCCCCCTCAGATTTAGTTATAAGTGGGCACAGTGGATAGGCCTTGAAAAACTGAACACAGATCAATCGAGAAAACAGGAAGAAGTTGTGTGGAACTATGAAAAAAATAAGGAAAAAAATTTACAAACTGAGTAGTCCATGCCCAAGATAGGCAACATCAAGGAAAATGTAAGCTCAGGAGCGCAGTGGTCCCGTGGTTAGCGTGAGCACTTGCAGAACTAGAGTTCCTTGGTTCAAGTCTGCCTTCGAGTGAATACTTAAACTTTTTATATAATCAGCTTTTCTCTTCAAAATTCCAGGACATGTTCAGATTTGCTTGGACATATGCAGGATTTGACGGTCTACACACGGAAAAATTTGGAAACGTTAAAAACATATGTTTTGACAGAGAAGAGGGAAAACTGTGCGACTGTGAAACTGTTGCATTCATTTTTTGCAGTTTATGTGACAAACTATTATGTTTTCATCACGTTTTTGGGAGTGATTATCACATCTACAAGAAAACCTAAATCGGGCAAGATAGAAGAATCTTTTTATCCATTCGCCAAGTGTACAAGTTAGGTGGGTCGACAACATATTCCTGTCATGGGACGCACATGCCATCACCAGTGTCGTATGAAATATATCAGACGTGTTTTCCTGTGGAGGAATCGGTTGACCTATGACCCTGCGATCAAATGTTTTCGGTTCCCATTGCAGAGGCACGTCCTTTCGTCTATTAATCGCACTGTTTTGTGGTGCGGTCGCAAAACACAGACACTAAACTTATTACAGTGAAGAGAGACGTCAATGAACGAACGACAGATCATAACTTTGCGAAAATAAAGAAAGTAAACCTTTCACTCGAGGGAAGACTTGAACCAAGGACCTCTCATTCCGCAGCTGCTCACGCTAACCACGGGACCACGGCGCTCCTATGCTCATACAATCCTTGATGTTGCATATCTTGCGCATGGACTACTCAGTTTGTGTATTTTGCTTATTGATTTTATAGTTCCACACAACTTTTTCCTGATTTCTCGATTGATCTGTGTTCTGTTTTTCAAGGCCTATCCACTTTGCCAACATAACTAAATCTGAGGGTGGTGGGATGGGGAGGTTCCCTTGTTAGGATAATTTAGGTTAAGTAGTGTGTAAACTTAGGGACTGATGACTTTAGCAGTTAAGTCCCATAAGATTTCAAACACATTTACATTAACATTGTGGTAATCTTTGCTCATGCATAAGATGGGATCCTACCAAAAGGCTGAATTTTCCATTGGCTACAATGTAATCTTCTCACAACATAAAAACACCTGGAAATATTTCGCTCCGGAAAGTTACTAGATGAAAGCTGGCCTTCTGTTAAGCTCGAATTTCGACGAAAGTAAAAGTTCTATTATTATAAAAACCTTACGGATACATACATGGTAAGCCTTCTATCGCTGAGGCAATTTCGGTAAGCCTATTTTTGGTTTTGATTGCATGATTGAAAAGGATAACTGGATTTAGGTTTTTATTTCTTCCTCAGGTGATCGTTTGTCAGAGGAACAAACTAGAGCGGCTCTGCAGCTCAGTTCTTTATAGACAACATAAGGTGTAGAAAATGAAAACAGAATAAGAACCTGTGTTAGAAAAATAAAATTCATTTGCCCTTGGTATGGATCAAAAATTAAATCAGGCAACTGCAGTAACATTTTACAAATAAAACGGTGGATTGGTTTTTCAGGCTCCCTGATGACTCAGATGTTGTTGGCGGTGTTCATGAGACGAGGCAGCCGCTTTGATAAGTGACAGTGGATTGATATCACACTTTCTGTGACGATGTATATGATGTTGTCTGTGGTTCTTATGAGAAAAATTAGCATCTTAAACGTGGAAAGTAAGGACGGAAAACTAAGTATGAGCATTTTGGTACTGGGAGAAATTTATACGCACTATGTTCTGTGAGTGACACTCTGAAAGAAGATGAAATAGTTTATTCAATAATTCTGAACGAAACTCGAGGAAATGAGGAAGAAAATTAGAGAGATGTATTGAAAGGGAAATGGAAGCGATAGCATTCCAAATAAAGGAGAAGGTGGATATGACTAAGATAGCATTCCACATTAAGGAGAAGGTGGATGTCACTGTGGCACTTAAAGTTTTGTTGAGAAAGAATTCGAAGAATAAGCTTGATGATGATGAACACCACAGCTGACACTAATGCTAATGCTTAGTGAAAATCTCCACAGCTGTGTCATTATACATCTCCCGGTTGCGGAGCAGTACTCAATTAATAACACAAATGCCTGGTTCTCGAGCATATTGTGAAAGACCAATCCAAAGACATTGATGACAAACGTTCAACCGACCGCACTGTGGATGTATGGCTAACAGACACAGTACGCTGCGTATATTACATTCGCAATACTTTCGCAAGGCGGTCGGCGGAATGCTTATCATGAATGTCTTTGGATTTGGTGTTTAACCTTACGCGTGACCAGACACTTGTGTCATTACTGTAGCACCGCAAGACAAGCTGAAGATGTTCAACGAAAGAAACCTCTAGTAGCACAATACATGTGTAATAATGGAGCTGAAGCGGTCTTAATTAATCGTTAAGATTCAAAGAGTCTGTACATCGAAATGTGAAGAAATAAAGTTATCTGTAGCAAAGTATCACCGCCAGAAGGTAGTAAGAATTTGCAGAACGACCTGCAGAGAAATGATGACTGGTGCACGCTCTTTGAGCTGACCCTGAATGTAAATAAGTGTGACATATTGCGCATACAAAAGAAAAGAAACCCACTACTGTACAGCTACACTATTGATGACAAACAGCTGAAGACAGTGTCTGCCGTAAAATAGCTTGGTGTAACTATCCAGAGCGACCTTATGTGGAATGGCCGCATAAAACAGACAGTGGCTAAAGCAGATAACAGGCGCATATTCATCGGAAGAATCTAACGGAAATGTAACTCATCCACGAAAGAAATGGCTTATAAGGCGCTTATTCGCCCAGTTCTTGAGTATTGTGCACCTATCAGGGATCCCTATCAGGTAGGACTGATAGAGGAGACAGAGAAGATCCAGCGAAGGGGGGTGCTTCTCGTCACGGTATCGTTGAGTTGGTGAGAGAGCTTTACGGAGATGCAAAAAAAACTCCACTGGCAGACGTTACAAAAGAGGCGTTGTGCTTCACGGAAAGATTTACTATTGAAATTTCTGGACAGTGTTTCTCAGGAGGAGTCTGACAAGATATTTCTTCGCCCTGTACACATGTCGCGTATTGACCACAAGAGAAAAATTCGAGAAATTAGAGCCAATACAGACGCTTACCGACAATCATTCTTCCTACACACTATTCGCGAGTGGAACAGGGTTGGAGTGATTAGATAGTGGTACCGAAAGTACCCTTCGCCACACACCATTAAGTGTCTTGCGCAGTATGATGTAGATGTACAGTCAGTATGTATAGTGCAGAGTAATAAAGTCGACTATTAGCAGGAAAACCATGTAACAAGTCCCACAGTTGGGAGGGGGTTTAAGCGATCTGAACGCCGTTAAAAGATTTAGAGGGAATAAGAGAATTTTGGGACGATAAAAATCTAGACGAGAACTCTGTACATTAATTAATAATTCGTATGTCGTTCCCTTCCTCATCAGACAGGAAGATACCAGCAGTTACAGGGAAGACGCACACTTCCAGTATTTTTTTTAAGGAAGAACGTTTACGTTATAGGCGCATATAACAACACAACATTCAGTGACACCAGAATTCGCTGTTCACGTGTCTGAAGGTCCCCTTGGAGGTACAAACTTAGCTTACGGTGAGATCGATCCGGTAGGTGGGGAAAAAAATAAAACAAGGTTTCATCCTCTCAGAGTAATTAGAAAGTGATGTTACTCACTGATAAGGGAGGCGGATATAAATAGTGTGGGCGTTAAACTCCTAGGAGGATAAATATCCTCGAAGCGCTGGCCTAGTTTGTTCTGATACCTGCGCAGAGTCACACACGCACGCACACACACTGAGAGGCACGCACATGCCTTGCTCATACTGTGGCATCAAGCAGTCAGGCCTGCAAGATGAGTGGTCTGCCAAGCGAGTGGATTCATTCTTATTTATCGAGTAACATGAACTCTCGTGCTCACAATTAAGTTACAAATTATCCTCCTGTATGAATAATACGCAACGGAAACGCACATCTGACTATCAGTAATTTACAGAACTCTGACTGTTCACTACGCACTGCCAATACCACATTTTCTTTTTGTCTTTTATTTAACGGCTTTTATCAACACGTGGCCACCGCACCGAATATGAATGGCGCACACATTATAACTTCGGGACATCATGACATCATACAATTTGAAGGAAAATCCCACCAATCTTTTTCTTTTCTCTATCTTATTTATTCCGATAAATTCTATAACCTAAACCCACAAATTCTATAACCTACAACAATAACACATGAGAAATTCCGCCCAGGGGGCATGGCTTTACATTGGTGAACCTCTATCTTATGGTCTCGTAATTATTCAACGCTACAGTGCACTTTCTGGATAGGATGGTGGATCTTTTATTATTTCTCACACTTCGACTCTCAAAATCATCATCACGAAACTTTCCTCCAGACCGAGCAGTACAAAAGGAACACGAATAACCCACTACCTCTGAAACTACCTTGCTACTCTCCCATGCAAACCACACATGCTTAAATTACATGACTTACACCACACTACAACATGAAATACTACACAGGAAATAGTCACAACATTATCACTTTCAGCTTTCCCACTTTAATTAATATTTATCCCAGTTTCACACGACACTGCCCCACTTCGTAATTCTACTTTCCTACTATGAACTCTGGAGATATACGCACGTCTTCCTGTGCAATGCAAGCCAAGTAGCGTTGCTGGATAGACGGCTGACTCACCTTGTTTCTCTCTCAGAGTGTTATAGTTTGAATCAAGCGTCACACGGAAACATATCTCGCAAAGTAATATTATGAACATATTCCTCACACACGTGAGTCCTTAACTGATACCATGTACAAGTACTTCTCTTTATCCTTTGTCTCATACACAGATTGAGACTCACACAGTACTCACCACGTGGAAGTACTCGCCTCTAATTACAAGTCCTGCACACGCTATTTCTTAAATACACTCCTGGAAATGGAAAAAAGAACACATTGACACCGGTGTGTCAGACCCACCATACTTGCTGCGGACACTGCGAGAGGGCTGTACAAGCAATGATCACACGCACGGCACAGCGGACACACCAGGAACCGCGGTGTTGGCCGTCGAATGGCGCTAGCTGCGCAGCATTTGTGCAGCGCCGCCGTCAGTGTCAGCCAGTTTGCCGTGGCATACGGAGCTCCATCGCAGTCTTTAACACTGGTAGCATGCCGCGACAGCGTGGACGTGAACCGTATGTGCAGTTGACGGACTTTGAGCGAGGGCGTATAGTGGGCATGCGGGAGGCCGGGTGGACGTACCGCCGAATTGCTCAACACGTGGGCCGTGAGGTCTCCACAGTACATCGATGTTGTCGCCAGTGGTCGGCGGAAGGTGCACGTGCCCGTCGACCTGGGACCGGACCGCAGCGACGCACGGATGCACGCCAAGACCGTAGGATCCTACGCAGTGCCGTAGGGGACCGCACCGCCACTCCCCAGCAAATTAGGGACACTGTTGCTCCTGGGGTATCGGCGAGGACCATTCGCAACCGTCTCCATGAAGCTGGGCTACGGTCCCGCACACCGTTAGGCCGTCTTCCGCTCACGCCCCAACATCGTGCAGCCCGCCTCCAGTGGTGTCGCGACAGGCGTGAATGGAGGGACGAATGGAGACGTGTCGTCTTCAGCGATGAGAGTCGCTTCTGCCTTGGTGCCAATGATGGTCGTATGCGTGTTTGGCGCCGTGCAGGTGAGCGCCACAATCAGGACTGCATACGACCGAGGCACACAGGGCCAACACCCGGCATCATGGTGTGGGGAGCGATCTCCTACACTGGCCGTACACCACTGGTGATCGTCGAGGGACACTGAATAATGCACGGTACATCCAAACCGTCATCGAACCCATCGTTCTACCATTCCTAGACCGGCAAGGGAACTTGCTGTTCCAACAGGACAATGCACGTCCGCATGTATCCCGTGCCACCCAACGTGCTCTAGAAGGTGTAAGTCAACTACCCTGGCCAGCAAACATTGAGCATGTTTGGGACTGGATGAAGCGTCGTCTAACGCGGTCTGCACGTCCAGCACGAACGCTGGTCCAACTGAGGCGCCAGGTGGAAATGGCATGGCAAGCCATTCCACAGGACTACATCCAGCATCTCTACGATCGTCTCCATGGGAGAATAGCAGCCTGCATTGCTGCGAAAGATGGATATACACTGTACTAGTGCCGACATTGTGCATGCTCTGTTGCCTGTGTCTATGTGCCTGTGGTTCTGTCCGTGTGATCATGTGATGTATCTGACCCCAGGAATGTGTCAATAAAGTTTCCCCTTCCTGGGACAATGAATTCACGGTGTTCTTA
This sequence comes from Schistocerca nitens, assembly GCF_023898315.1. NCBI lineage: Eukaryota > Metazoa > Arthropoda > Insecta > Orthoptera > Acrididae > Schistocerca > Schistocerca nitens. The sequence continues at coordinate 144,522,851 of NC_064620.1, read as the reverse complement.
TTTCAATTTCCAGGAGTGTATTTCAACTTATAGTACACACGCTAGTAACTCAGCTTAACTTAAGTACACGGAAGTATTTCAACTTATTGCTACACGTGGTTTCATTGTAACCGTTGGTCACTTCCGAAGATTACTACGATCCCATTAATATTACCTGCCTGACATTTAATTCTCCCCACAAAAGTTCCTGAAATAGAGAAATTATTATTTCAAACTACTCTTAAATATTCCACATGCATACCATGTCTCCACTCTTTTGTCTTTATGGAGCACAACTAAGACAGGTCTTAACAGCACAAGATCCAGCGGCAGAGTGCTGAAACATGGCCGTTCTTCAGGTCCTCTCGCACCTCTGCTGAAGTGGGGGAGCACCTTGCTACCGTATTGGTCAGCCACATTTCAGGCGCTAAAATCTCAGGTAAATTTCATCTCTTTGGTCCCACCAAAGGTGGCCAAAGGATCGTCTCAAAGATGATCATATATTCACATTCACTATCTGCAGTTAGCAGACGACCATACATTCATCCATTTCACAGATCTCACCAAACTGGATGTAGGGATTTACTTTGTGGGAGTGCACATGTGATCAATTAAATAAATAAATTGTCATTCTTTCCCACATTGGTATCCGGCTTCGGTGTATTAATTGAAATTGAGTTATTTTACAAAAAAATGTGTTGTTCTGACAAAAATAATGAAGTATGTTGTACCTATTTTCAATGTCGGGCGGTACTGTACCCTTTCACCACACACACACACACACACACACACATATACACACACACACGGTGAGTCACACACACACACACACACACACACACACATATATATATATACACACGTATATATACACACACACACACACACACACACACACACACACACACACACACACTTGGGACCAGTGGAGAGATGCAAGCTCAGAACAATTACTTGAAGTGACAGAAAAATAACGAGATGGGCCAGGGATGAGATTGAGTTTAGTAAGTAGCTATCGAAATGAAACGGCGGTGGGCGAAACATGCAGGTATGTGTAAAAATGTTAGGGATTCCAAGCAAGTTCTTCACTGAATCCCAGGGCATGACTAAAGACCGATACAATGAAGTAATGGAAGGAGGAATGAGAATATTACAAGGGCTATGGGAACAACAAGAGTGAGTATAGCTATAGATTCTGAACCACGACACTGACAAAGCAGATCTTCTCCCACCAGTGGATGTCAAATACCCGGGGAAGATGATGACGATTGTAACATAACTCTTACGAGTGGCGATATAGACGCAGCAAAATTTTTCCAGTGATCCACGAAGATTACATATACATAATCACAGAAACACTTATAAACTAGTTCATTAATTTCGATCCATAATGACCATCGTCACACGCACAACCATACAGAACCGTGTTATCACACAAACTGTACCAAAATTACAAAACTTGACACAAGAAATCAAATTTAAGCATAAACGAAACAATCACATATTTGAGCACATGCAGTAAGTTCATCATATCTAGTCGGAATATGTAAAACAGTTCAGTCGCAGTTATTGGTCAGATAAACTTCGTGGTGTTTTAATAAAATTGAAGCGCTACGTGCACAGTCGTAACAGATGTGCTCACGTACACAGTTGTAACAGATGTGCTGAGGCTCTGAAGAAACTTCTTCGACTGCTACGCAACGGCGACTGACGGTCCTCATCATGGCACGCTAGGTGTCGTTACTACACAACACGTCTTGTACGTTAGCTTATTTATTCAATTAACGAATGCAAAAAAGCTTTTCATTGGCAGGCAATACTACATCAGTGTGCTAACGTATTGTACTACAGTTAGAAAGTTTTGTAGAAAGAATTGATATGTATTTTACGAAGCAATTTAAAATACCATTGTACAATTTGATTAGTGGTTCCATACGAGAGTCGCGCTGAGTGGCTGCGCGGTTTGAGGCGTCATGTAACGGATTGCGCGGCCCCTCCCACCGGAGGTTTGAGTCGTCCCTCGAGCATGGGTGTGTGTGTTGTTCTTAGCATAAGTTAGTTTAAATAGTGTGTAAGTCTAGTAACCGATGACCTCAGCAGTTTGGTGCCTCAGGAAACCACACACATTTGCATACGAGAGTGAATCGCAGTGCACGCGCGACCGAGATAGCTGCCTAATCGCTGTCTGGCGGCGTTGTCCCGCCAGCGGCCCCATCATCGGGTCAAGACTTGACTCGAGGGCCACCGCAGATGACGACACAGGTTCCGGACAGTGTACAACGAGAAGTCAAAAAGTAAGGGACTGCAGCAATTTCTCGCCTCAGAGTTTGGTACCGGTGCTACTACGCAGGGCAGATGTATTGTCGTCTGCAACAACGTGTCACTGTTATTCCTGCGTTAGTAATTGTATTCTAGCAGACCGTGAAAGATGGTAGCTCTATTGTCGGTCCGCACCAAGGAGGAAATGAAGGCAGGGCGTTTTGTTAGCGGAAAGTGTGAAACCTCCGGGAAATTATTCGTCGATTGCAAGCGCAGTATGCTGACAGGTGTTTATAAAGATATAGGCATGCATAGAGAGCTTCAAATGGGGGAGAACTCCTCTATGTGCCGAGGAAAGATCGGGCAGGCCATGAACGTCAACAACTGAGGACAATTTGGAAGTCGTTGGGGGTATAGTAACCGAAAACTGACGAATGACACTGGGCGAAATCGCCAATACTTCAAACATCAGTCACGGCTCAGCGTATACTATCTTACATGACTGGCAAAATTTTCAGACATTATGTGCAAGTTGTGTGCCGAAAGAAACTGTCAGAGCAGAATAAGGCACAAAGGATGGATACCTCTCGTAAACATTTGGATCGTTATCATCTAGAGGGATATGGATTTTTACAGTAAATCATTACTGTACATGAAAAGTGGGTGCGTCATCACGAACCGGAAATAAGGCAGCCAACATGGTTTGGAAGCTCCTGCCGTGAGCAGAACTTAAGAAACTTAAACGACAACCATCAGCTGATAAGATTATGCTAACACCATTCTAGGGCATGGGAGCTGTGGTAGACGTTCATTTCATTCCAAGAGGTGAAACTGTGAACAGTGAAATTTATTGTGATGTACTGCGAAATAGTCTAAAATATACAATCAGTTCCAAACGTTGCAGAAAACTGCGAAAAGGTTTCATCCTGCAGCAAGATAAGGCCCGACCACATTCTGCCAAACGGACGGGCGAAACAATAACGGAGCTGGGATTCGAATTGCTGGAACACCCGTCATGCAGTCCATATCTGGCTCCAAACGATTTCCATGTATTTAGACCATTGCAGGTAGCGCTCAGGGGAAGAAGATTTGCAACCGATGTAGAAGTTATTGATGCGGTGCAAAATTGGTTACAGGTGTAACCAAAAATCTCCGACGGAATCCAAAACCTTGTGAAACATTGGACCGATGCGTTGAGGTACAGGGACGTTAGGTAGAAAAATAACGTATGTTTCAGTTTTCTGTCACTGGAATATGTATTCCTTTTCTCAAAAACCCCTTTACATTTTGACTTCCCCTCGTACATTCTAGCGGTACAATAACAGGGAACGACGGATTGGCTGGGTCCCCGCCGCTGCCAGTAATCCCGCGTCTCCAAGACAACAACCAAGGTCTGGGACCAGGCACAGCTGCACGGCTAGGACTGTTACTGTTGAGGAACACGATCCATCCTCCATTAAAATCTCATTGGACGTTGAATACCGCAAACAATGAGTCGTCAACGACCACTAAATCACCAATAAGGACCAACGATGACGACGGGACCAACTTTCCAGAGATGGAGCTCTTACAGACCAGCTTTCCAGGATAGAGCTGCTAGGCATGGTAAACTGACTACCAATCATGAGGACGCCTCTTTTGGCGACGAAGCTCTGCAGGATTTAGCGTCCTACTTGGACGCGTCTCACCGCTTGGAAAGCGACACCGATCCTAATAGAAATGACGATGACAAGCAACCGTTTGAAATTGTGCGCCGTAAGCGCGGAGGCCGTAAACGAAATAATTCACACGCGACGGAAGACAACGACAAGCGACAGGCGCCTGTCCCAACGTCAATCGCATATGAGCCACCACAGAACGAGGCTGAACAAATGGAAGTTACCATTCGACCTGACACCGTGATACCGATGGGAATACTGAAGCATCTGCCCCAGGACCTTCGAAAGCTTCAAACACTTCAGCTGTGTAAATGCCGCCTATCACGATCCAGTACGCTAAACGTTAACTGGCGCTAAATGCTGAACTCAAGAAGCATGTCACTGGACCCGTCAAAGCTATGTATAAAGATGATACCATAAACTGTCACATTGAGCCACTTCCTGACCGACCTAGTGGCCTCCAACTCTTTCAGTTGGTGGAAAAAACTTTTTTTTTACACATTGACCACGAACAGAGAAAATGTTGAAAGTAGTCATAAAATATCTACCAAGTGAGATACTTGCAAAAGGGGTCGGACTGGGACTCCAAGCACTAGGATTTCGTCAAGCCTCCGTTCAGTGATTCAACTTAAAGGATGAAACTATTCACAAACTAATGGCCAAACCAGTGTACTGTGTAATCCTTTCTACAGGGCCAACCAGTGACTCAATCCGTGTTCATCACTTGACAGGAGCTCAGGTGCAAACAAAAACTTACCGGCCCAAAGAGAGACCACCGCTGTGAAAACATTGCCAGCGTTTCTTTCACCCTGCAAATTATTGTAGCCTACCAACACACTGTGTAAAATCCACCGGTCGCCAGCCGTTCAAGAAATGCACCAAGACACAGACAAGTGTGTCAGCTATGAAGGAGGGCACACAGCCACTTGGAGGAGGTTCCACACGTCTGAGGCCAAGCTGCACTGGCGCACCGGCAACAATCAGCCGTCACTGCTCCACCAGTCAAAGGTGACAATCATTATGACTTCCCTCCACTGCTCTTGCACAACTTGCCACAGGCTGCTATCACTGCAATGAGCTTCACAGCACCTGCCGGAGAAGAGACTGAAACACGTATGTATTCGGTAGCAGCGATGGCGAGGCATGACAGAATCTCTGACCAGAGAGTTATTTATCGTTGCTAGTCTGCGCTTGACTGCGCGAGAGTTCAGTTCAGTTGCGAGACAGTTGTTGTACGTAGCGAGTCGCGAGAGCATGTAGTTCGTTCGTGCTAGTAGCGCGCGAGAGACAGTCGGAGTTGTGTATGAGGAGTCGGCGGGCGTCGACATGGGCCTCTGGTCAAGGTTCAGGACTAGGTATATTTTTTAAATAAGGTAATGAAGCAGCATTGGGCACATCTGATAATGTAAAGTATGTTAACTGTAATTAATTTGTTCAAGAATTGCCCCCAAAAAAAATTTTGTTCTCAAAACAATCTTTTTAAGAAAATAATCATTACAATTGAAGCAATATTTCCTTTGCTTTTCCTCCCAGAATCAGTTTTATCAGGTTGATTATTGCACAGGGCCTAAGGTCAGCGCAGATGACCTTATAAAATTTATCAGGTTGATCATAACGTTAATATTGTGGGGACTTAACATTGTTGCACATTTTTATTATCATTGACTTTTATTACTGTGGGAAGCTAACATTTGGCTCTATTTGCATTATCAGGTTGATCATAACGTTAATTTTGTGGGGACTTAACATTTTTGCACATTTTTATTATCATTGACTTTTATTACTGTGGGAAGCCAACATTTGGCTCTATTTGCATTTTCATTCAATTCATATCATTTAAAAATAATTACGGTGATGTTACACTTATCACGGTGAATATTCATTTAAAATAATTTTCTTTTCAAAATTTTGCGGGGAGGTTACACTTGGCGACATCCGGTCCAGGATCGTATTTCGTTGAGAATCTTCTGAGAAGTAGTTAGATATCTGCTCTTATTAACTAAAATATAATTAGCATTTGGCGCAACGCTTTTACTAATTTTATGACTTTCTTTCCTCAGATCATCGGCAGTTCGTTGCTCTGTTGTATTTGTGTTTGTTGCTTTTTGCATTGTGCTTATTTCATTTGTGAATAATTGTGACTATTGTAAAAAGTGCCGCGATAGACTGTGAATAGTGTATCGCGAGGTATTATGAATGAAATTACCGACTTAAGCAACTTCACCGATAGTACTTGTGACACGCAGTGTAATGATGACAATCCTGCGTTCACTGACAATCAGTGCATTCCAACCACTAATGATGACTTTTATCTTACTGATGAACAAACGAACTCAATTGTCTCCGCTGTTAATTTGACGACAATTGATGACGCGGGAAGCTCTATTCTAATGAGCGCTGCCCAGCTTAACACATCCGGTTTGGAAAATTCAAGTAACGCACAGACAAATTTTTCTAATGAAAATGGACAGTGTACTGAAAGTACGACGGATTCATTTAATTCCGAAATAGTGTCTGACAGTGTACATCCGACTGATAAACCTTTTTGTAAATTACAGAATGACCAAATGGTCACTCAAAACGCGACAATTGCAGGTACACCACTAAACAGCACAGAGAATAGAAATGCTAATTTTGACTTGGAACAAATTATTGCAAGATTGCTACAACAACAATTTAGTGAAAATTTCAAACAGCTTAATGAAAATTTCAAACAACTAGATAAAAAACAAGACAAAAATCACAAACAACTTAGTGAACAGGTCAGACAACAGAGTGAAGATAACAAACAAGATAACGAAAAACTCAAACAATACTTTAATGAAAAATTAGACAAGAATTCCAGACAGCTTAGTGAACAAATTAGAGACGTGGCGGCGCAATGTCATGATACTAAGGAACAGTTGCGCGAGGAAATTGATGCTTGTTCAAGAAAAAGTAGCGAAGAAATTAGGTCTGTTGCTCAGGAATTAAGGGAAATGCACACAGCTGCAACAGAAACACTTAGAGAGGAAATTAGTACAGTCGGTAAACAATGCTCTGAAAAAGCTACACAATTACGCGACGAGTTTAAAGCAATGACAGCAGAACTTTCGCGTACAATGGATGCAGAGATAGACGCGAAATTCGACCAACAGAACACTCAGATTGACGAACGTTTTAATCACCACATACAAAACAGTGATACGCGTTTCCGCAAATTTATACAGGATCAAAATAAAGTAAAACGACAAGTAATGGGAACAATCACAGCACAGAGACAAGAAGACAAACGTAAATTGTTTGCGAACGCAAAAACATACGTAGACAACAATATTGCTACAGTGTCCGACAAAATTAATACCATCGAACAGTTGAACACCGAATTACGTGATGAAATTTCTGATCTTAAATCGAAAACAGACACATACACAACAGATTTTCAAACAGTGACCGACAGACTCGAAAAATTAGAACTAACACAGGAATCCGATGTCGTCAAAGCTGACGTTAAAAAACTGAACGAAATTACACGTAAATTGCAAAAACAGATTAATGCCTCTGACACTAAAACCGATGATCAGGTAAAAATACTGACTGAAAAATATGATGAATTGGCCAGTCGTATTGACGTTATTGAAAGTAATAATGACAGCAAATCAGACGATACTGCACCGATTTGGTTTAACCAAACACCTGAATTCCAAAATTTACAGCAGACAATTAATGAGATCGATTCATCTAATAACACCTTACGTAGAAAATTGTCATGTTTACAGCAAGAGGTAACAAAGATAAAAAATGTTTCTGGGTTTAACACATCACAGCAGACGTCATTTGGCGAACATTTGTCAGACTCACGCAGCGCGTATAATTTGAGTAATCTACAGAGAGTACGGGACTTAGATTCCGAACAGACACAGACAAATATATTCTCTTACAATCATGAACCTGTTCCGTCATACAGAGACGATAATTTCGATTACAAACATTTTCTATCAGTGAGAAAATTTAAAGTGTTTAAAAATGACAGAACACAGATTCACTCACTGGATTGGATACAACAATTTAGCTTTGCTTTTCCACCGACTTGGCCTGTAACGCACAAACTTGAATTTATTTGCAGTTTTTTGGAAGGCGAACCGGCAACTCGTATGAGACCGATCGCGAGGCAATGCTATTCGGTAGAAGAGTTTCAGAATGCTTTTCTGTCAGCGTATTGGTCGAAGACGACACAGCGCGGAATTAAAGATCAGTTAATTAGTTTACCGAATTATGAGAACACAAATTTTCCCAGTGCCACGCAATTTTTTGAGCATATGGTCCAACAAAACCAGTACTTAAGTGAACCATATAGTGAATCTGCACTCATTCAATTATGTATCTCTAAATTACCACGGTCATTAAGAGTGTCACTTTTAACAGGTCAGCAAAAAGAAAATATTTCGGCATTCAGGGATCTGCTGCAGCTTTTAGAAGTGCAGCAATCAGATTATTCCTTCGTAAACAAAAACTTTTCGTATAATAACCAAGGTCAACAAACATACAGCAATTATGATCAGGCACGTAATTTCAATAGGAAAAGTAATAGATGCTTCAGGAACGACAACCAACAGAATTTAAATAGCAGGCAAATTTTTAATTATCGGTATCGTCAAAATTATGAGCAACAGGAACCACATTTTAGTAACAATAGAGGTTTTTCACAACAACAGCAACAAAACCAGCCGGTTAGCATACCTAACCAACAATGTAATGCACAAGGTCAACATAACTATAATGTTTCGCCGCGTGCACGTATAGTCCCAGATACAACAAATAGTAACGCATGGCAGCAAAGGAACAACTACGTACAGAAAACACAGTATTTTAATTCCTATCGCAATGCACCGTATAGGAATGATTATTACGACAGACGTAAAAATAATGAGGACAATTTTCAGCGTACATCTAACAACAGTCGGTCATACCAACAGCAAAATGATCAGCAACAACATATTCTCATGAATTAACCCCACAGTAGGTATCATCCAGAGCGTAATACGTCTGGAAGAAATAATAGAACAGTTCAAATAGTCGAAATGCCACAGAATCGTCCTGACAATAATAACACGTCAGATAGAATCTGACTAGATACTGTACAGTCGCATCTTCCAGTAACACAAGCACTACTTTAGACACGCAGAACGTTGTTCACGAAAATGTTATTACTTTTGACGACATCAGAGACACTCTTTTGCAGGAAAGACCAGTTGTTCAAAAAACCATTTCACATCCTTTCATCGAAATTAAAATAGGTTCATCGAAATTTTCAGCAGTAATCGATTCCGGATCACCTATGCCAGTAATAAATGAAGAAACTTTCAACGAGTGTAACAAAGAGAATACCTATCCTACATTACCATTGGGCAAAACGAAAGTAAAAGGAGCAGTATCGAGTAAAGGAGTAGATGTTAAATTACAGACGCATTTATCATTTTGTATTGCAGGTCACACATTTCACTCAAATTTTTGGATTGTTGCTTTGTTGACAACAGACGTTATTTTAGGTACGAATTTTCTGGTGCAACACGACGCAGTTATTGACTTTCAAAATTCCTATTTAATGTTGAAGGATGAAAATATACAATTTGCTATCGAATTTCAGCACTCACTATCTGCGGAAGAACAAACAATTAATCGCACACAGGTCATTTCCGCATCACGTGACATAGATTGTAATTCCACATTGTTCACAGATACGTACGTACATAACTATAATACTCCAGACGAAGCTGACTATGATGTAATGCAGATGATTTCTGATAAAGTTAAGCAGAGCAGTGCAAATACAGACGACGAACGCACGCAACTACACAAAATTCTTTTACAGCAAGCTCCAGTTTTCGACAACATTCCTGGTACTATGTCCGGTTTTATGTATGAATTTCAAGTTAAACAGCACGACATATTTAAAGCCAAGCATTATCCCATTCCGTATATTCATAGAGAACAGGTTAAGAAAGAATTGCAGGATATGCTTGACCAAGGAATTATTGAACCGGCAGTTAGTCCGTACATAAACCCGCTGCATATTGTTAAGAAAAAAGATGGCTCACTTCGCCTTGTACTTGATTCGCGTCACATTAATGACATTATTATTAATGAAACAGATCGACCACAGACACTAGAGGAACTTCTACAGAAATTTCATGGTACGGCTATTTATTCCACACTAGATTTGAAATCGGGATTTTGGCAAATTCAACTTCATCCGAATTGCAGAAAGTATACAGCTTTTCTCTGTTTTGGTGACTGTTATCAATTTTGCAAATTACCATTCGGTTTAACTATTTCTTCTGCAGCTTTTATTCGCGGTTTGAACACAATACTTCCGACAGAACTTAAAGACAGAATTACGACGTACGTAGATGACATTCTTATTGCAGAAGCTAACTGGACTGAACACAATCTGACTCTTGAACAACTGTTGCAAACTTTTCATGCACAAGGACTCACAGTTAATCTCAGTAAATCGCACTTTGGCAAAAACTTCTATGAAATTTCTTGGAAGCGTAATTTCAGCAGAAGGCATTGCGCCTGATCTGGAAAAACTTCAAGCTCTAAGTGACATTACTGTTCCTACGACGAAGAAACAACTACGCAGTTTTTTGGGCTTAATTAACTTTTTTCGTAAATTTTTTCATCACTCTGCTTTAGCCACACCTAGATTATGCCAATTAACAGGTAAAAACAGTATTTGGTCCTGGGATAAGCAAGCACATTCTGAATTTATGAACCTGAAACATGCGTTGTTGAATGCACCACTTTTATCGCACCCAGATCTTACCAGAAATTTTTCCATTGCCACCGACAGTTCCAACACCGCTTTAGGCGTACACATTTTTCAGGAAATTGAAGAAGATGGCTCAACAATAATTAAAAACATCGCATTTGCAAGCCGCATTCTGTCACCTGCTGAACGAAATTATTCCGTTACTGAACTTGAAACATTATGTGTTGTATGGGCTTTTACGAGATTTCGGCATTTTCTTTATGGAAGACACACCACCGTTTACACAGATCACAGAGCTATACAATTTTTACTTTCAGCTAAATTCACGCACGACAGATTAAGCATATGGAAGCTTTATCTACAGGAATTTAATTTTACAATAGTTCACATTCCCGGCACACAAAATGTTATAGCAGACGCACTATCCCGTTCTCTCAGCAACAATCAGCAAGACGTCGCAACCAACTTCTGCAAAGCAAATTTCAGCGTGTTGTACATCCAACAAGTTGCATTTGAAAATTTTATTTCGTCGTCATTACAGGACATAGCACGAGAGCAAAGTAAAGACAACGTGTGGAAAGAAATCAAACACCTTTGGCAAAATAAGAATAATTTTACGATTAGAAACCATTACACTGTACGCAATGACATTCTATTTCGCCGCTCTCATCCTGACAGCAACAATTGGTTATTATGCATTCCTGACGAACTGGTTAACAAATTAATATGGTACACTCATTTAAGTTACGCACATTACGGAGCCAGAAAATGTTTTCTTATACTGAGACAGAACTGTTATTTTACCAACATGGAGAAACGTATACGACGAGTTTTAGCGTCATGGAAAATTTGCCAGAAAGCTAAGTCAGACACAACTTCACATATTCCTCCATTATATCCCATTGTACCTGTTAAATTAAGACATATGGCCGCAGTAGACATTTTTGGTCCGATTCCCAGAACCAATAGAGGTTTTTGCTACATCTTTGTCGCTGTTGAACTCACTTCAAAATTTGTTACTTTCACTACGTTACGCAAAGCTACTGCTAAAACTGTTTCGAAAGCATTTGTAAAACATTTTCTGTTTCATGTAGGGCATGTGATGAAAGTAATTTCTGACAATGGATCACAATTTCGTTCTGCTATATGGGCACGTATGTTACGAGCTAGAAACATTTCTCCGATCTATATATCCAAGTACCATGCTTCTTCGAACCCCTGTGAACGATTAATGAAAGAAATTGGTAAACTGTGTAGAATATACTGCCACAAAAGACATATTGATTGGGACACACACATATTCTCATTCCAAGATGTAATTAATTCCATTCCAAATGAATCCACTATGCTATCTCCGTCTGTTATACTGAAAAACGTTGAACCACCAAACAAAATTACAGAATTAGTAAATTTTCCCACATCTCGTCGATTACGACACCACGAAATAATTGACATTGCGCTGAACAACATCAAACGTGCCGCGGAGCGTCGGAGAAGACAGCAAAAACAGGTTTGTACACGCCGAGACTTTCACATTGGACAGAAGATATTAGTACGTACACACTATTTATCCAGCAGAATAAAAGGTAAGTGCAGTAAATTTGAACTTCTATACGCAGGTCCATATCGGATTCGCAGCATTCCTCACCCCAATGTAGTACACGTCGAAACTCTGAGAACCAGAAAAAGTAAGGGCAACCACCATGTCTCTAATATTAAACCCTTTATTGAATGAAGACTATGATTTAACATGCTATGATGCCATCTACACATTTTATGACTATTACTGCAATTATATTCACATGACTACCTATTGATGATTATCGTATTTTTTTCTTGGCAAGTGCACGGCAAGGTAAGGTTAGCAGGTCGCTCTTCTTGTCGTTACACATCAGACCGTGCATATTTTTTCAGATGAACTTACACATTTTATGACCACTTATGCAATTATATTTATGCGTCTATTTGCTGATGATTGTCGTATTTTTTCTTGGCAAGTGCCCGGGAAGGTAAGGTTAGCAGGTCGCTTTTCTTGTCGTTACACATCAGACCGTGCACATTTTCCTCTTTTTTTTATTAATGTACGATTGTTTTCATGTTTTGTTTGTATGCACTGTGAAATGGTTAAGATATAACACACACCATTTGACTTTGTCATTTTTTTTGCCCTATGATATCTTAACATTGTGACTGTTTTACATTTTTTTTTTTTTTTTTTTGCTGCTGCATTGTGATATTCTGTATACATTTTTGCATCTGAACACTGTCAATGTCTTTGACATATTACGTTTTCTGTCATGGTATGCTGTATGCTTAATTATGTTACCATAAACCAATCATTATTTAGTGAGTATATGATGTAAATGCACGACATTAATCTTTGTTCATCATTTTCAGGCCGGCCGAAGTGGCCGTGCGGTTAAAGGCGCTGCAGTCTGGAACCGCAAGACCGCTACGGCCGCAGGTTCGAATCCTGCCTCGGGCATGGATGTTTGTGATGTCCTTAGGTTAGTTAGGTTTAACTAGTTCTAAGTTCTAGGGGACTAATGACCTCGGCAGTTGAGTCCCATAGTGCTCAGAGCCATTTGAACCATTTGAACCACCGTTTTCAGAAAGAAATAACGTGTAAAGGAAATAAATTAAACAGAAATTGGAATTTCACCTACGGAGTAAACGAAAGAAGATGCAAAAAACCTTATGAGGAAGAGTAAATGGATCAGAATTAACAAGCATTAACAAGAATACACTATACACATCGTAGAATAGCAGTCTTAACTAATTTTTTCTTTCAGAATACGAGGCGATTGATGCAGGCTGTCAGACAGAACTAGCTTTAGTGATGAAATATGCTAGAGATAAGGAATAGTTGTGTAATGAGTAATGAAGTGATTTTTTTTTGCAGATGATAATGAATGCTGATGAATAATGATGAATAATATGCTACTATGGATAATGAAGTTTTTCTTTACTGGTGATGATAATAATGGAGTTATGATAATATAAGTAATGAAGTGATGGATAATGAAGTTTTTTTTTTCTCTTTACAGATGAGGATATTGTTGAAGTTATGTATTTATACTATGTAGTTATTTAAGTATTTGTTGCAGTTTGCTTTGACAGCAGGTGTTATATTGCATAGTATAATGACGGAAGGTTTTGGAAAGGACAGCTATGGAACACATTTTTATACACATTTCAATACCTGTTAATTCGAAGTTCACTACTTTTCAGCATAAAATGCATTTCTTCTTTCAGCTTAATAATCCATTTTTTGTATATTTTCGCAGGAGAAATTATTTATGAAATTAATGTGCTATAAGCAGTTGTTCATTAAATCTATGTCATCTATGAATGTGATTACATATACTCTACTTGTTTCATAATCTTGCCACAGCTGACTTATGACGAATGACGTTACACATTTTCATTTACACCAACAACCCAAAAGCAAATTTTTCTCTCTTGCTTTCCCCTATAATTACCCAACGCAATGCATTGCTAACAAAAAAAATGTATTACCAGACCCAAATAATGATACCAGTTTAAGAGAGTTCTGAGTAATGCTGATCAGCTATGAATAATATGTCACTTGAAAAATGAATACTACTAATTACTGTATTTAAATGACCAATGATTATTTAATAATGCTTTGTAAATAGGAGAAGAATGCTACTAATTATGCTTTGTAACTAGAAAATGAATGCTATTCATTATGCATTGTAACTTGGAAAAGAATGCGATTATTTAATAATGCTTTGCAAACAGGAAATGAATGCTACTAATTATGCTTTGTAACTAGAAAATGAATGCTATTCATTATGCTTTGTAACTGGGAAAAGAATGCGATTATTTAATAATGCTTTGTAACTAGAGAAAGAAGGCTACTGATTATTACTATATTCAAATGACAAATGATTAATTCATAATGTTTTGTAACTGGAAAATGAATACTACTAATTACTGTATTGAGATGACCAATGCTTTGTAACTAGAAAAAAACTACTAACAATGCTTTGTAACTAGAAAGAACTGCTAATAATGCTTTGTAACTAGAAAAAAAAACTACTAATTACTGTATAGAGATAACCAATGCTTTGTAACTAAAAAGAATGCTACTAATTATGCTTTGTAACTAGAAAATGAATGCTATTCATTATGCTTTGTAACTGGGAAAAGAATGCAATTATTTAATAATGCTTTGTAATTAGGAAAAGAGGGCTACTGATTATTACTATATTGAAATGACAAATGATTAATTATGCTTTGTAACTAGAAAATGAATGCTATTCATAATGCTTTGTAGCTAGGAAAAGAAGGCTACTGATTATACTACTAATTACTGTATAGAGATAACCAATGCTTTGTAACTAGGAGAAGAAGGCTACCGATTATTACTATATTGAAATGACAAATGATTAATTAATAATGTTTTGTAACTGTAAAATGAATGCTACTAATTAATAATGCTTTGTAACTGAGAAATGATGATTGTATTGGGATGACCAATGATTGAGTATCAACATTATTATTGACTACCTCCTGTTTTTAAGTAATGACTTCTGATGTAATGTAATGTAATTCCTAATGAAGACTAGTATGTGACTTAATGCCCTTCACCTTCTGACCTCACTACTCTGAATTACTGCAATATCCATTTGTCCTGTACATCCTCCTGATCATGGAGCACTATATTTGGTTTTTGCACTAATTCTACGTTGGTGTGCCTTGTAAGAGCGTGGTGTTGACACGACATGCTGTCCACCACCGTGAGCGATGGAGACGTTATTATGGTCCCACTGTTTGGTGTACCTAATGTACTGCCAAAATGAAAACATGAAACATTACTACGACATTTCAGTGTCTTGGCTACGCTGATAAATACTTCTGGGAAAAGAACTTCAAATTGTCTCACTTGGTGTTGTACTTCTGTGGAAAGATATGGACTTTCAGTGCAGCTGCGTGCAACCTAAAGTGCTACAACCATGATGCAATCCTTCCCTTTCCTATCCTAATTCTTGTAACATAGTGAAAATCATTTTTTTGCTAACATCATTTATATTCATGGTCTATACATTTTTTTTCGATTTGCTGAACTGTAGTACATGTGCACTTATATCACTTATCAACATAATTTTTTGACATTATGTTTATTTGTTGTGAAAATGCTAAAGAGTTTTTCAGTGCGAGTGCACTTATGTCATTTGTTTCGTACTCACATTTTGTCATTGCCTAATATTTTTTGTACTTGATGCATGTGCACCATATTTCCTTCATGTTCTATATCTGTATATATGCTGTAATTGCAAAATTAATTAGTTACAAAAAAAATTGTTGCTAATGGCAAGTCCAAATGACTCACCATCGCTGCCAAATTTTTGCCCCCCCCAATGGAGGGTTATGAAACACGTATGTATTCGGTAGCAGCGATGGCGAGGCATGACAGAATCTCTGACCAGAGAGTTATTTATCGTTGCTAGTCTGCGCTTGACTGCGCGAGAGTTCAGTTCAGTTGCGAGACAGTTGTTGTACGTAGCGAGTCGCGAGAGCATGTAGTTCGTTCGTGCTAGTAGCGCGCGAGAGACAGTCGGAGTTGTGTATGAGGAGTCGGCGGGCGTCGACATGGGCCTCTGGTCAAGGTTCAGGACTAGGTATATTTTTTAAATAAGGTAGTGAAGCAGCATTGGGCACATCTGATAATGTAAAGTATGTTAACTGTAATTAATTTGTTCAAGAATTGCCCCCAATAATAATTTTGTTCTCAAAACAATCTTTTTAAGAAAATAATCATTACAATTGAAGCAATATTTCCTTTGCTTTTCCTCCCAGAATCAGTTTTATCAGGTTGATTATTGCAAAGGGCCTAAGGTCAGCGCAGATGACCTTATAAAATT
Source organism: Schistocerca nitens (assembly GCF_023898315.1). NCBI lineage: Eukaryota > Metazoa > Arthropoda > Insecta > Orthoptera > Acrididae > Schistocerca > Schistocerca nitens. Next base: position 144,506,310 of record NC_064620.1, on the reverse strand, counting down.
TATCAGGTTGATCATAACGTTAATTTTGTGGGGACTTAACATTTTTGCACATTTTTATTATCATTGACTTTTATTACTGTGGGAGGCTAACATTTGGCTCTATTTGCATTTTCATTCAATTCATATCATTTAAAAATAATTACGGTGAGGTTAAACTTATCACGGTGAATATTCGTTTAAAATAATTTTCTTTTCAAAATTTTGCGGGGAGGTTACAAGACTTACCACTTCACGGAACTTGTACAGAAGTTTTCCAGCATTTCCGAATTAGTTGCTACTCTCTGCAACAAACATTTTCGCTGTCCTCAAGGTCACATTCCAAACATTTAAAAGTGCGCCAGACGGTGTCCAGAGTTCTCACCCTGGTTGAAGGAGCAATGGAACAATTCACCCACAGTAATGGATCATAGATCTACACAGAAGGAAGCCAGACTTTAGGATTTCGTCGACAGATACAAATAGTACATCCTCTTTCTGACCGAGACGTACCTGCATTGTACCCAATCATAAAAACTTTAGAGCATGATGAGGTATCAGACAGACCAACCCAATGGCCGGGTGTGGTTATCTTCATCACGCAATGCGCATTCTAATCACAATCCCACCGTTTACTTAACTTGAGGCAATGGCGGTAAATATCTCGACTGTTTGTGACGTCATTACACTGATGGCATCCTTCTTCAGTCCAAACAGAGCCTTACATGAAAGTTCGACGCCTTCCGCAAGGTCCTCCTGTGTGGAGGAACTTAATGTCAAACACTAGGCCTGGAATTCCTGACGTAACAGCCCTCGAGGCGAGACGCAGAATGACTTAGAGGAAGGTCTGGAGGCAATCAGTCTTGGGCCTGAAGATCCAATACACATTCCAGCAAACCTTAACCACTGTCGCGATATCCTCGATATAGCCACGCTGAATAATATCCGTACTGATCTCCAGTTCGCCGCCACTGAAAACTTATCATCAAATCACAGCCCTATCGTTGTATGCATTAGCGAAGCACTACATCACTTGCGCCAATCAGCAACCACCATTACCAACTTGAATTGGTTCACTTGCTGGCTAAACAGTAACATCCAACCGACAGAAGACGTATCAACCGCAGTATCCATCGACGACTTCGTTTCAACCCTGACTGGTAAGACCAAGAGAGAGTTTCAGTAGGAGTCAGTCAGAGCGACGCGTACTCTGAACCAGTATGCTGCAGGATCTCAAGTTTCTCAGAAATAAATCCGGCAACCAGTGACAAAGATTCTGGAATCCCGAAGACAACACAGACATGAAGAGACATGCACGCGAACTCCCCTTTCGAGCTGTTCAACATAAGCAGAAGAGTGGGAAGACAAAATCGACACCTTCGTAACTCAGTCTCGTAATGACTGACGCCTTGTCCTGTCGCTACGCCAATCTCGGCCACCAAAACTAGCCATCCGAGGTCCACACTGTCAATGTTACGATCCTCTGGGCAAGGCAGAAGTTCTTCCAGGAATGTGTGAGGCTCAAAACACCTTAACTGGGACAATGGTGACGACTTTATGGCTCGGACTAAACATTAAGCACTTGCATTCTCAGAGGAAGTTCGAAGGCTAGAACCGGACCTTTCTATCCCCGCAGGATTACGAAAAATCACCGCTCACCTTGGGAATCACTCAGCTCCAGGTCCAGGTGGACCTACCAGTCAAGAATTTAGACATCTTCCGAAAAAGCCAACTGTGTTCCTGAAGCGTATCTACACTGAAGGGCCAAAGAAACTGGTATAGGCACGGGTATTCAAATATTGGGATATGTAAATAGGCAGAATATGGCACTGCGGTCGGCAACGCGTAAATAAGGCAAGTGTCTGGCGCACTTTTTACATCAGTTGCTGCTGCTACAATGGCAGGTTATAAGATCTGAGTGAGTTTGAACGTGGTGTTAGAGTCGGTGTACGAGCGATGGGACACAACATCTCCAAGGTAGCGATAAAGTGGGGATTTTCCTGTGCGATCATTTCACGAGTATACCGTGAATATTAGGAATCCGGTAAAACATCAAATCTCCGACATCGCTGCGACCGGAAAAAGAACCGGCAAGAATGAGAAAAGCGACGACTGTAGATAATCGTTCGACATGACAAAAGTGCAACCCCTCCGCAAATTGCAGCAGATTTCAATGTTTGGCCATCAAAATTGTGAACGCGTGCGAACCATTCAACGAAACATCATCCGTATGGGCTTTCAGAGCCGAGGGCCCACTCTTGTACCAGTGATGGCTGCAAGATACAAAGCTTTACGCCTCGCCTGGGCCCGTCAACACCGACGTTACACTGTTTATGACGGGAAACATGTTGCGTGGTCGGACGAGTCTCGATTCATCGAGCGGATGCACGTGTACGGATATGGAGACGACCTCATGAATCCATGGACCCTGCATGTCAGCAGGGGGCTGTTCAAACTGGTGGAGGCTCTGCACTGCTGTGGGACGTGTGCAGTTGGAGTGATATGGGCCCCATCATAAGTCTGAATAAGACTATGATAGGTGACGCGTATGTAACCATCCTGTCCGATAATCTAAGCATCCATTCATGTCTATTGTGCATTCCGACAGTCTTGGGCAATTGCAACAGGGCAATGCGACACCCCACATGTTCAGAATTGCTACAGAGTGGCTCCAGGAACACTCTCCTGAGTTTAAACACTTCCGATGGCCACCAAACTCCCCTGAAATGAACATTATTGAGCATATCTAGGATGCCTTGCAACGTGCTGTTCAGGAGAGATCTCCACCCCCTCATACTACTACGGATTTATGGACAGCCCTGCACGATTCATGGTGTCAATTCCCTCCAGCACTACTTCAGACATTGGTCGAGTTCCTGTCACGTCGTGTTGCGGCATTTCTGCGTGCTCGTGGCGGCCCTACACGATATTAGGCAGGTTTACAAGTTTCTTAATAATTGTATGCTGCAAGGCTATTTACCGACTGCATGAAATTTTTCCCAATTGGACCCAGTACCGTAGGCAGGGAAGGACTTAACACGCTCGGAAAAGTACCATCTTGTGTGTTTAGTCTCTCTCCAAGATCCACGAAAGATTACTATGGGATAGAATTCGGCAGCCCATCCTCGATAACGATATTATAATTTGACTATCAACCTTCTTTGTCTGCAGCACTGCAACTCATCCGGGTCTCTGAACTTATCACATACAACATTAATGTGTCCAGTTATTCAACTGCAGTTTTTCTGGACGTCGAAAAGGTGTCTGGAGGGACAAATCGTTACCCAAACTGACGAACTTGCAACTACTCCCGGACTACGGCCTCAAAATCATTAACAGGACAGTTTTTTGCACAACACTAATGAACATCGAGGGACAGCACTCTAGCCTTACACTCCACACAGACGGCGTCCCTCAAGGTTCTGTGTTGTCTGGACTACTCTTTGTCATCTTTGCTAATGAGATGCCACTATTACCTCGCATGGTGCTTCCCCAGCTCACGGAAGACACCGCCTTGCTGACCAGTAGCGGAAGGTTCATCGAGGTCATTGCTCTCCTACAGCGTCTGCTCACGATGGTAGAAGACTGGCCCAAGGAAAATACAAGATCACAAGTCAACAGTTTGGGTATCATGGGAGTTGATTAACTTTTGGATGCCTCTAAAGCCCGCATTACCATTCAGTTCTCTCGCAAAGGTCATTGACTCACATTCAGTGTACTTTGCGGCGGCATCTTGCATTTTAGGAAAAAAAAATGAAATGACGGTGGAAAAAGGAAGCAACTTCTCGACTTCGTCAGGGGGATCAAGAATTTTATTTCTGTATTTTTTACAAGCGAGTTCTTAACTTTACTGTAAAGCGCCAAGTCGAAGAAAAGTAAAAGGTTTTTATATGCTTTTCATTCCAACTGCGGGTACGAAATTTGTATGCAAGAAAGTTACGTTGATTATGTTCTGTTGGCAATTGCCAACACGCAACTGCAAAACTTGTTGTCCATTATTGTTTCTCCAGTACACTGAAGAGATAAAGACACTGTCACTCCTGACTAATAAAGTGTAGGGACCCCACGACCACGCAGAGGTGCGCAACACAAGGTAGCAAGGACTCAACTAATGTTTGAAGTAGTGCTGGAGGGAATTGACATCATGAAACCTACAGGGATGTCCATAAATCCGTAAGAGTACAACGGGGTGGACATCTCTTATGAACAGCACATTGGAAAGCATCCCCGATATGGTCAATGTTGTTTATGTCTGGGGAGTTTGGTGACCAGCGGAAGTGTTTAAACTCAGGAGAGTGTTCTTTGAGCCACTGTGTAGCAATTCTGGACGTGTGGGGGGTCGCAATGTCCTCCTGGAATTTCCCAAGACCGTCTGAATGCACAGTGGTCATGAATGGATGCATGTGATCAGACAGGATGCGTACGTACGTATCACCTGTCAGAGTCGTATCTAGACGTATCAGGTATCCCATATTATTCCAACTGCACATGCCCCACACCTTTACAGAGCTTCCACCAGCTTCAACAGTCCACTGCTCACAAGCAGGGTCCATGGATTAATGAGGTTGTCTCCATACCCGTACACGTCCATCCTCACGATACAATTTGAAACAATACTCGTCCGATGAAGCAAAATGTTTCCACTAATCAACAGTCCAGTGTCGGAGTTGGCGGGCCTAGCCTACGTGTAAAGCTTTCTGTCGTGCAGTCATCAAGGATTCACGAGTATGATTTTTCGTTGAATGGTTCGCACGCTGACACTTGTTGGTGGTCCAGCATTGAAATCTGCATCAATTTGAGTATGGGTTGCACTTTTGTCACATTGAACGATTCTCTTCAGTCGTTGTTGGTCCCGTTCTTGCAGGAACTTTTTCCGGCTGCATAGATATCGGAGATTTTATGTTTCAGCGAAATCCTGATATTCACAGTACACTCATGAAATGGTCGTACAGGAAAATCCCCACTTCATCGCTACCTCGGAGATGTTTGTCCCATCGCTCGTGCATCGACTAAAACACCACTTTCAAACTGACTTAAATCTTTTTTGGCGGTTCAGTGTAGTATATACGGGCTATTTTTATGGGCTCATTCTTTTCTTTTTGTGTATGCCTGCAGGACCCGGTCTACCATAGAGAACTACGAAACCAATACGAAATTTTTACACTGCAGCACATATATCGCTACCGTCAAGGGAGGGAAAATGTTTACTGCTGATGCGACGAATTTGTCAGGTTTGGTGTGTTGGATGTTGAAAGGTAGTCTGTGGTGGCTGAAGCTAAGCGATTCAAATGATGTTGTTAGATTCCTTCTTATACCGTTGGGAATTTCAAATGTTCCATTATTTTTATGTGTCACCCTCTACTAGATGTAGGTTGGAACTGAAAATCGTGTTATCGAAGATATGTCGTAATCAATGTTTTTTATACACAGAACGTACCTGCTTTTCGAATGAAGTCGCAACTTACGCAGCATCAAGATGTCCATGACATGCAGATGCAGTCAGTGAGTGAGTGTATGGGAACCGCCGTGCTGACAGCAGGTTAACGTGAACAGGTGGTGACAAGGTAGTGTTTTTCTCGGCACTGCATAAAACACGCCCGCGCCGATCTCTCCTCCCGTTTACCTTCGGAACAAGCTGCTGATGCACTGAAAGACTTGCGTATCGCCCGGAGGCGCAAGCAGATCTGCACTAACCGTTACTTGCTCTTAATGTCAGAAGGGCGCATTGACGCCAACAGCTGATCTTGCGACAGCCGAAGTCATAGCGGTAGGCACCTGCTCGAACTATTTCTCTACGTTTAGGCAGTAAGCGTAACATTTCACTTGGTTTACAACATACGTTATGGACGTATAAACGCGAGCAGGTGATTCCGCAATTGCTGATAAAGTTGGACAAATTTATGGGACCTTCTAAAGGGGAAAAAATGTAACTGAATCTGTTAGTCAGTACTCGAACATGGAGACGGATTGAGCTTTCAGTACTATTCTCATAAGAGATGGTAGAGTAAGCGGTTTGTCAGTGGTTACATTCCACTTATTGCAACACATTTTTGATAAAATCGCAACGATTAACTGTCGTGCCTGACTGAGTAATTCTTTGGATGAATGATAATAAAAATAATGCCAGGTGTTATACCTCCTTATAGACTGCTATATAACAATTCTGATGTTATTTCAGTTGAAATATTTACATAACTATGGTAACTGCATTGAGTGGATAGTAAAGAACTATGTTTTTCAAGTGCATTCCAAACAAGGAAAGACTTTCCAAATATTAACGTCTGTAAACTGCCGACGTTTACTAACCTTTTTTTTTATACACAGTCATAATTCTATGGGTACTCGTAAACACACCTTGTCACTATATACTTGACTCGTATATTTGAAAAATGTGTTTCACTTTAAAAATGATTAATCTCACAGTTATCCTGTTTCAGTTACATAATTCAAGTAATTTCTGGCCGCTGAAGTTTCGCTGGAAGAATTATATGCGCTCTGTGGTTAGTTATTTTATCTTTTGAAAGTCGAACCTGCATATTAATCCAAAGTCCGATTAATTTATTACAAAATAATTTCCTTTCCATGAACATTAACTACATTCACGGTTTTTTATCACCAAGCACCTCGTTTACCAAAATGACCGTTTTGGCCTGAATTTAACTTTCAATCAAGGTTCTAAGGCCAATGAACTTTATGTTGTATTCAAACTGAATGTAATCATTTCTGCAACAATTTCAACTGAAAATGAAATAAATGGTACCTTCCCTTCTTAACAGACTTATAAATGGATCGTTTTATTTGACTGTATGATATACGTGACATGAAACTTAATCAGCTTACTGAAAGGGACTCACTTCAGTATTTAACGTTAGTATATCATGTGTTTCAGTATGCAGCATACAAAATCACTGGACTAAGAATTAGTCACCCCAATCAGACATCACGCTAATGTCACGAAACACCGCCAGTAACATTGATAATGGCCTCAGTTCTCCGAGTGGACAAGTTTCCTCGTGTACGAGGCTGCACGCAGTTGTGGCTACTTAAAAAGATTAGATCCTTAAGAGATACCATATTGCTCGGACGCTGATTTCTATGTTTCACCCACTCTTACAAATAGTGTCAAGGTGCCTGAACTTTCGACACACCAGGGATACGCTCGTGCTGACCTCTGAAAACAGCTATTGTCATCGCGCAAGGTGGGGAGTCCACAGCATGCTCATTGTGAATATCTAGAAGAAAAGGCGTCACTTAGTCGTCGAGAAAGTCAACTCAGTTTCCTGGGTCATGCTCGCGGGAACCATAACGAGTGGGCAGAAAGAGTCTCGCAACGAATAACGATTCCAAAACATTGCAGAACCACATCCGACCAGAAAAATAGCCTCAACACATGGCGGCTCATACGTCTCAATGGGCATCTGCGCACTCCACGCCTCGGATCACTTGGAAAGAGATAAAATCGCGACTCGTCGGGCAACACCACACGCCATCAGTCAGCTATACTGCTCACTTTCTGTGATTTCTGGCCCACTGCATAAGAGCATTCCTATGCACCGCAGTGAGCAATGATCTTGTGCGAGGTACACAATTCTGAAAGTTCATTGTTGCACGCAGTTCCCTTGCAAATGATGATCGGTAACTAGTTGAGATGGACCTCTGTTCAATGACAGCAACGAGTCCTTTGGGATTTGAAATCAGGTATCATTGACAAGAGATGACACTCGTCCCCAGTACTTGTCCGTTAGGATATTTTTAAGACCACTGTACTTTGCAAACACTCTGTACAATAACCTGAGAGCATCTTTTATTTTCACCATCTCTTCTGTCATTTTGTAACAAATTTAAAGATCTGTTTTTCATCTGTAATTCTTCCTGAAATAATTATATTTATTGCTGTGGGTTGGTACATATATTAAAAACAATGCAAAATCGTCATCAAATGCTAGACACAGAACCTCATCAAAAGCTAGACTCAGAACCATGACACTCCTATTTACAAGCACTTTTGTTCCTAGTTGCTCATCGCACCTTTTTCCCAAATTCTCGAATCACATTTGGAGGACACAATTGAATACAAATGTGGACTGGTTCAGACCTAGAAAGCTTCAGATATCTAACCCAAACAATGGTATTCTGTGCTTTTTCGACTTTGCAGGACTACGTTTCTTGTATTATCAACTACATCGAACTCTTGCAGACAGATATTTTGTTAAGAGAGCCGTGTCCCTTCTTGAAGTCACGAAATATAGGGAAAACACCTTACTGCTCTCTTCTTTATTATCAGCATAAGACTTCTGTGTATTGCAGACAATACTTTTTCTCCCCGAAATACTCACTGATTTTGCCGTCTGCTTCTCTAGTGCATTTTAACTATCGTACATCACGAGGGTCATACTGGAAGTCGTGAGTAACTTGTTGGTAAAACTACAACGCCGGCCGGTGTGGACGAGCGGTTCTAGGCGCTTCAGTCTGGAACCGCGCGACCGCTACGGTCGCAGGTTCGAATCCTGCCTCGAGCATGGACGTGTGTGATGTCCTTAAGTTAGTCAGGTTTAAGTAGTTCTAAGTTCTAGGGGACTGATGACCTCAGATGTTAAGTCCCATAGTGCTCAGATCCATTTGAAAACCACAACACTGTAACAAACATGGCTTTATTATCGTAATGCACAGACGTTAACCCCATATATTCACACATTTTTGTGTGAGTGAGTTATAACATATGATCACAGGCTATATTTATTAAATGGGCAACATGCTCATTTTCTTCTAACAGAGGATTTTTGCTACTGAGATTCTTCTGAGACTTCAGCGTACCTATGGAGACTTTTACATGGAACCAGCAGTGTTTGGAGATTGGTGAAACACATCAAAGATGGACGAAGTGCATCCAAGGCGAGCATCATAACAATTGCCCTCGAACTGTCTTCTTCGCTGTAAGCATATGTGTTGTTTTGAATTATATCGCAACTAAACTAGCAATACGACATAATGAAATGTCGGAAATCATTAAGGGTTGGATTATAGGATAATTCTGAGCCCGATGTGTTCCACGATTACTGCCCAAAGATTACAAAATTCAAAGATGAAGCATCATCCAAATCATTCTTCAAAGTACGAGTATTAAAAATGAAGGGACAGATATTTTTTGATTATTGCGACACACGATGAAGTTAGTTACTTCATATAGAGAACCGAAAAAAGCCAATACGTGGATTGGAAACGTGTATTAGCCACCTAAAAAGAAATGAAGAGTATTTTAGTGGGAAAATTATGAGCAGTGTCTTCTGGGCTGCAAAAGGTACCATCCTGGTTGAAATTTTTTAAGCGGTACCTATAAACTCTGTACCCTACATCTAGCCTCCTATGAAGTTCCAGAGCGCATTGCACGAGAAATCTATTTCGAAAATCATCCAGTAGAACAGTAACGTGCGACCTCACACTGCTAGTTCCTATGTGCAGAGATTTAGGATGCTTTGGCCGCATCTTCCTTATAGCTCTGAGTCCCGACATTTCAGTTTTGTGAATGAATAACGGCAGTGCTAACGCTACGAGACGCCTAGGGCATTCAAAAGTCAGTGCAACAGTATCTTCGGCAGCAGGAATCAGCTTCAACCAATGGGCAACCAACACTTTTGGAGTGTCTATCGGGGTCTGGTACTCCAAACATTTAACCTCCATGCCCCTCCTCCACCACTCACAACCCAGCAACTCGCCACGACATTGCCTAAGTGGTTCTCTGACATCGACAGCAGAGTATGATGGGGCCACGTAACGTTGGAAGAACAAAATAATCATTGTCTGACTGCTAGAGGGACATTATCCAAAATTTTCGGTTATCGTTCATGTAGGAAGGTACGGTAATTTCGTCCGCCGAACGTATTAGACAAAAAACACTGTGAAATCAGACGGACGTGAACAATACCAGCCGACTCATTTACGGTAAATTTCTTGGCTATGGGTAGTGTGCTGGTGCTAAGGTTGTCTTCAGTTCGCTGTAACACAGCTTGCTCAATGTGAACAGTTTTTCACATTGCCAGGTCTACCAGTTTCCTGTAGCTATGGTCTAAGGGCTTCTGCTTCACGAAGACGTCCATCAAGTCTTTGAAATTTGACAGGATCTGGTAACCTATCCCCGGGAAATCGTTGTTTGCACAGGCGACTTGCTGCTCGACTTTTGTATCGTGCTTCCCCATAAATTAGATCCATGTCAGCTAACTCGGTTAGAGTGTAATCATTCACCAAGAACCTGTAAACGGTAGCAGAAACTTTCATAAGCGCAATATAAATTTAACAATAATAATGTAATTCTTAATCTAGGGACGTGGAGCGGTAATGAGAAGATTTGTACATAGAAGAAAGTTTTAAGCGTTTTGCAAATCAGATTACAATGTCAACAAGTTGGATACGAAGCAGTCAAAACATCGTTGTACGTTGCCCTAAGGGAAGTCAACCGTCAGAACCTTCAAATACGGTGCTCATGTGACATTTCTGCCAAATTTGGCATGCATAGTGTCTTCTACACCTTCTACACGCAAAGAAATCGGGTGTTTATTGAAAACAGACAGAAAAGTCTGCAGATTAAGATAGTGTGCTTGAATTTTAACAACATAAAAATTAATACTCATAAAAACGGGTAGCTCGTCACTTCGAATATGACACTCGTATAGTGTGGTGGAAGTATTAAATTAGTTTGTTATGGAATAGATTATTAATTGGATATCAATAAAAGTACAACAAGAATTATGAGATATAGTCGAAAGAAATCAGGTGATGATTAAAGAATTACTTTAGGACACGAGACGCTAAAAGTATCACATGAGTTATGGTATTTAGTTAGTAGGTTAGTTAGTTTCATTTTCCATGAATGATTTGTGCGATAAATCGTAAAAACGTGGAAAAAGTCATTTTACATTAACAATTCACATCGGAAATTAATTTGTAAATATCGCTACACCCTGAACGTTTATAAGCTTTTACACACATCAAAAAAAGTTTTGCATCATCCCAGAACTACTGAAGACAGACGTTGACTGTGGATATTGTATCACAGACACAGTCTCTTTGACTGTTCAGAGATGTCACTAAACCCGCCCAAGATGTAAACAGCCTTGCATGAGCAGCGCCTGTTAGACGGAGGGGGTCCGACAGCCGATCAGTTACAGTCATTCCACCAGGAAGGAGGTACACGGCTCATGTTTTCTGCAGTTCAACCATTCCTAGACGGACAATACAGCGATTCCATCGTGTCCGCATTGTTACTTTGTGCCAGGAAGGGCTCTCAGCAAGGGAAGTGTCCAGGCGTCTCGGAGTGAACCAAAGGGATGTTGTTCAGACATGGAGGAGATAAAGAGAGACAGGAACTGTCGATGACGTGCCTCGCTCAGGCCGCCCATGGGCTACTGCTGGAGTAGCAGCGGATTATAGTTCGGAGGAACCCTGTACAGCAACGCCACCATGTTGAATAATGTTTTTCGTGCAGCCACAGGACGTCATGTTACGACTCAAACTGTGCGCAATAGGCTGCGTGATGCTCAACTTCATTCCCGACGTCCACGGCGAGGTCCATCTTTGCAACCGCGATACCATGCAGCGTGGTACAGATGGGCCCATCAACATGCCGAATGGACCGCTCAAGATTGGCATCACGTTTAAATTATCACGTTTTCTTCACCGATGAGTGTCGCGTATACCTTCAACCAGACAGTCGTCAGAGACGTGTTTGGAGGCAACCCGGTCAGGCTAAACACCTTAGACACATCGTCTAGCGAGTGCAGCAAGGTGGAAGTTCCCTGCTGTTTTGGGGTGGCATTATGTGGGGCCGACGTACGCCGCTGGTGGTCATGGAAGGCGCCGTAACGGCTGTGCGATAAGTGAATGCCATCCTCCGACCGATAGGGCAACATATCGGCTGCATATTGCCGAGGCATTCGTCTTCACGGACGACAATTCGCGCCCCCATCGTGCACATCTTGTGAATGATTTCCTTCAGGACAACGACATCGCTCGACTAGAGTGGCCAGCATGTTCTCGCGACATGAACCCTGTCGAAGATGCCTGGGATGAATTAAAAAGGATTGCTTATGGACGATGTGACCCACCAACCACCATGCGGGGTCTACACCGAATCGCCGTTGAGGCGTTTGACAGTCTGGTCCAACAGTGCTTTGATGAACTTGTGGCTAGTATGCCACAACTAATACAGACATGCATCAGTGCAAGAGGACGTGCTACTGGGTATTAAACGTACCGGTGTGTACAGCTATGTGGACTACCGCCTCAGAAGGTCTCGCTGTATGGTGGTACAACATGCAATGTGTGGATTTCATGAGCAATAAAAAGGGCGGAATTGATGTTTATGTTGATCTCTATTCAAATTTTCTGTAGAGATTTTTGACCTCTCGGATTCGAAGTGATGCAAAACTTTTTTTATTTGTATATTTCAAACATACATATGTGAGTCAGTAATTCGTACCGATCATCTTTTACGAATTACAGCAATACAAATTCTTCCTCGGGATACAAGGAGTCGTCAGGGAGAAACTTTTTCAGTTTGTTTTCAGATTTTACCTTACCGTCTGTCAATGTTTTTATGCGAATGGATAAGATATCAAAAATACTAGGTAGCCTTCAAAGCAATTTTTCATGAATAAATCGAAAACTGTAGTCTTCAGCAAAAACGTATCCCAGTATAAAATTTACCTACATTCAGTTTTCTTCAGTAGGACTAATAGTTTGCATGTAGCGAGCGAGAGAATACGAAAGTCTCACGTATGGTTGTCCAAGGCGTTATGGGTTGCATAAGATACGTAGGCATGGGCAGTTGAATCAGCTTGTATATGAGGAACAATAGTGAATGTAAGACTGAAACGTGGGGAACACCATACGTTATTTCTCCCTTGTTAGAATCATGTCCTTGAACTACGTAGGCTGAATTGCTAAGCACAGTTTCTCGCGTTCTTTTGAATAGACATGACATTTCCCGTTGGCTGGCGATATCATCAACAACACAAAACTTCAATTTAAACGCAGTCAACTGCCTTAGAAAGGTTTTGGACAGGAAAATAACTGACAATGGTTCAAGTAGAGAGGCTATAAAATGCAGACTGGCATAGGAAGGAAAGCGTTTCTGAAAAACAAAAATAAGTTAACGAATGTTTTATGAAGGTATATGTGTACAGTGTAAACTTGTGAGGAAGTAAAATGTGGATTCTGAGCAATTGAGACATGAAAAGAATGGAAGCTGTCGATATGGTACGCTGTAGAAGAACGCTGAAGACTGGATTGGGTACGTAATGTAGGGGAGAAAAGAATTTTACGGCACAATTTGACTAAAATAAGGGAGAAGTATCAAGGACTACTAAGTTTAGTAATGGAGGGAAATGAGTAGGCAAAAGCTGTAGAGGCCGATGCAGCTCTGAATAGAGTAATCAGGGCAAAATGGAAATATGTAGGCTGCGATAGCTATTTAGGGATGAAGAGGCTTGCCTAGGACATATCAGCGTGGAGGGGTGCTACAAACACGTCCACCGGCTGAAGACCAGAACAACGACAGCTGTTTATAGAAATGCAGAACAAATGGTAGGGCACTACTTGTCACCGAGTGCTGGACTGCCTTCATGGCAGCCGGCACTGCGCCTCGCATCATTCCTATTTAAGATGTGACATTACAGCGTTGATTCGACGTGCATTGTGAGTCACGCGCAAGACGGGAGGCGTCAGATGGCCAGAGTCTATGTAGCTTCTCTGCCATATGATAGAGGTCACTAGCTGACGGACGCTGTTTGAGCTGCAGATTATTTGTTTGATTTTCTAATTGTTCATTAATTACTGCTATTATCGCGTTTCTTTATGCGAGTGAAAGACGGGGTGAATGTGAAATACTGCTTCATGTAAAATTAATATACTTTACATTGAAGTGACAGGTCACGTGAGGAGTGTTCGAGAATAACGGGAGTGTAACTGATTCGTTCTGTGGAATTTACTATGAACTATTTCGTCACTTTCGGGTTCAGTGGAACTGATATTATGATTTCAGTATAGTCGTTTCGTTAAGACAGAATTAATTTTACATTTGTGGGTTCTGAAAATTTATTTATGATTATTTACTGTTCAGACTCAGTGACAAATTTTGTTTCGTTCCGTACATACGGGAGGGATTGAGCAGGTTGGATGCTGCTTTCCGATTGGCTGTGGCGTTTCTCTGCCAAGAGTTTAGCATATTCGCACCGTTATTTTTGGGAAACTAGAAACTTCTTTTGCATAGAGAGAGAGCAGAGTCGTGGCTTGGATCTCGTAGTGATCAGAGGTTCTGATATTTGCTCTGTTCAAACTTATTACTATTGTGATATTTCGGCGCCAAGATGTTTGAGAAGTGCAGTAAACTGTGGATGGAAATTCGAGATAACGAACGGGGTGAAATTCAGAACATTTGGTGACGTTTAAACAAGTAACTACCGTTTGGCGCGTTGCTTACTCGCGAACTTGAACATTTTGTTGCATGAGGCTGATATTAGGAACATTTAAGGTAGCAATTTTAAAAGAAACAATCAGCATGTAAACTACCTGTGAGGGGCAGTTCATATTGTGGTCTTCAGTTCAGAGACTGGTTTGATGCAGCTCTCCATGATACTTTATCCGATGCAAGCCTCTTCATCTCCGAGTAACTACTGCAACCCACATCCTTCTGAATCTTCTTAGTGTGTTCATCTCTTCGTCTCCCTCTACGATTTTTGCCCTCCATGCCTCCCTCCAGTACTAAATTTGTGATCCCTTGGTGCCTCAGAATGTGTCCTAGCAACCGATACCTTCCTCTAGTCAAGTTGTGCCACGGATTTATCTTCTCGCTAGTTCTGTTCAGTACCTCCTCATTAGTTACGTGATCTACCCATCTAATCTTCAGCATTCTTCTCTAGCACATTTCTAAAGTTTCTATACTCTTCTTGTTTAAACTAGTAATCGTCCATGTTTCACTTCAATTCCTGGCTACACTCCATACCAATGCTTTCAGAAAAGACTTCCTGACACTTAAATCTATACTCGATGTTAACAAATTCAAGTTGTTCTGAAACGATTTCCTTGCCATAGACTTTCTACATTTTATATTCTCTCTACTTCACCAGTTATTTTGCTTCCCAAATAGTAAAACTCAATTACTACTTTAAGTGTCACATTTCCTAATTTAATTCCCTCAGCATCACCTCATTTAATACGACTACATTACATTACCCTCGTTTTGGTTTGGTTGACGTTCGACTTATATCCTCCATTCAAGATAATGTCCGCCCGTTCAGATGCTCTTCCAGGTCTTTTGCTGTCTCTGACAGAATTAAAATGTCAGCAAACCTCAACGTATTTATTTATTCTCCATGGATTTTAATTCCTACTCCAAATTTCACAAGTAACATAAACTGGCTACGGTTATGAATGACTTTGTACAGCTTAGAGCAAGGCTTGGTAATAACTGGTGTATGCAAGCTGACCGTAAAAGATTGATAATCAAGATGTTTGGTTTGTGGGGCGCTCAATTGCGCGGTCATCAGCTCCTATACAAAGTCCCAATTACTTCACATTCCAATTTTTTATACAGTCCAGCCTATCCATTATCACGAATGATGATGATGAAATGATGAGTACAACACAAACACCTAGTCCCCGGGCAGAGAAAATCCCCAATCCGGCCGGCAAGGCAAGCGAAAATAAATCGCTTCGTTTTCAGCAGAATTCTTTTTACGTACTAGCCAAAGCAGAGGTGACAATAGATCTTTTTGAATGGTCACCATGTAAGTGCTGGTGTGGAAGGACTCCACTTAATATTTACGAAAAATGTGAGCCTACACATCAGCTTAGAACGGCACTTTGCCTCCAATTCTCGACATTTCTCCTGCTATGTCTGCCCACAACCCCCACAACTACGGCTCTCCCCACATGTGCCCTGCCGACTGCGCAACTACCGGCCACGGTATTTTGGGCGGAATCTGTCTGCCTCGTCTACAATACTAATTGCCTAAACCAGTATCCCTTGCAGGTTGCCCATCTAATGGCTTCCAGGGCAATAAAATTTGATTTTCAGTACTTCTCGTAATCATCGACGGAATTTAAAAATTTAAAATGTTGTCGTAAATTACTTATTAAGAAATATAATCTCATGCTATAAGTTTAACACAATACGAGACAGTGTATCTGACGGCGAGCAAGTCCCGAGATTTTATTCCTCCGGTAACTAAGAACAAGAGCACTTAGTGACTTCCAACAAACTTTGCACATAATTTCAAACTCTTTCCAAACATTTTCTGTCTTATATCCCCCACAAAACGACGAATGGAAAAAGTTTATTACTTGCTGACTTTTGGTAAAACTTAAGTATCAGACACGATGCTTTAATTTATTACTTCTTTACTAGCGACAGTACTAGCCCCACGCAGAGTGGCCGCGTGGTTAGAGGTGCCATGTCACGGATTGCGCTGCCCTTTCCGCCGGAGGTTCGAGTCCCCTCTCGGGAATGGGTATGTGTATGTTACTTTAAGTAGTGTGTAAGTCTACACGTTAGTTTAAGTAGTGTGTAAGCCTAGGGACCGATGACATCAGCAGTTTGGTCCCTTAGGAATTCACACACATTTCAACATTTGACTGTACTAGCAACACAGTTTTTAGAGAGTACCCACATGTACAACTAGATGTACTGCCAAAATTATATCAGTCTATGTCACACAGTTCAGTAGAAGTGAACTCATAATCAAAAATGGTTCAAATGGCTCTGAGCACTATGGGACTTAACTTCTGAGGTCATCAGTCCCCTAGAACTTAGAACTACTTAAACCTTCTTTGACCAACAAAACAAATTTAATGCGACCTGGGTTACGAAGCGTACAGTTCTTTTCCTGTAGTTTTTTCAGGCTGAGAACTTCATTTCAGTGACTTGAAGGAGGCGTGCATCTGAGAAGGGATCCACCGCAAGGTGAGTGGATGTTTGCAATGCACCGCGCCGCCGCAAAGTGTGGCCGCATGGCGCCGCGCGTCACTGCACCCAACTCCGGGCCCGGTTGTGGTGGTGGTGGTGCAGCAGTGACGCAGCGGCCCTCGGCTGTGCCGCCTTCGGAGAACCGTTTGCATCGCATCTGTGCGTGACAGCGGCAGGGTGCGGCGCGGCTGGCGCCCCTGCACCGGCCAGCCGTCGGATGCAGCAGACAGCGCGGCCGTGTCTGCCGCTGCCACCCGCAACCTCCCCTACTGGGCAGCGGGTTGCATATACAAGCCGCTCCATTTTCTCTGTACGACGTCTCTTCAAAAATTTCCGGAACTTCGCCCACAATATTTTTCTTCGCTTACCTTTTATTTACTGCGCGTCGTCTCCTTCCAAATACTCTCCTCCACAACTGATACACCGCTTCCAACGCCGTTTCCCCTTCCGGAAGCAGTCTTAGTACGCCACTTGTAAAGAAACTGGCTCTCTACTTCTGAAAAAAAAAAACCTTTTAAATAATAAAACTTGACCTATACAAGGAATCTGACTACCCCTGTTAGTCATGGACGAAAAAAAAAAAAAAAAAAAAAAACTTAGCATAGTGGTTGTGAGAAAGTGCAGAATCTTATGTGGGACCATTAAGACGTCAGTTTTAATCTAAATATGGTATGTCAATTGTTCCATAAAAACTACAGTGGCATTCACCTGAAGATGGCCAGAAGACTCTGCGCCGAAATATCGTGGCAGGAAGTTACTGATATCCGGCAGTTCTCCCGTGTTTTTATGGAACAATCAGTACGCCGGGAAAGCTTTAAACATCACATGGTATGTCAATGTTTATGTAATAAAAAATTAAATTAGGTAATTCAGTACAATTATTATATAGATGCGATAAATCACTTTAACGGGAGCCAAATGGAAAATTAAAGTCAATATAATTCCAGTAAACCTGCAAAAAACAAAAAAACAAAAAAGATATTGTTGGGGGCCCACATAGACATCGCGTATCTGCTAGATGCCCAAGAAATGCGTAATTTTGTTTTGAAGCTGACAGCCAATGAGAAAATAGGTGCAAAAATACTATTGGACAGTTTTCAAGCAGTAATGGCGCACAGCATCAGCTGGTAATATACGTAATTTTATGGTAGCTAATTTTACTGCACAAAAAATAAAATATATTCTCCCTCCAAACGAAGTTACACACAAACATTAAAATAAAATTATGATGAGCAGCAAAATGTCACAGAAGAATTTTGAAAGAAAATTATTAATTGAACTTTAATTTGGCGGGTTTTCAACACTGTCAACAAGACGAAATAATGGAAAGAGTATTTATTTGAACTAAACAAAATTGAACCTTGATATTGTGACAGTATTTTTAAAATAGATAATTTAACGGCAATTGACTTTAATTTTGAAATGAGACAGAGCGTAATAATTTTCTTTTAATGTCTTAACTGTTGCTGCAGGCAGTGCGATGACGTCAGCGGTGGTCCGCGCGGATGATGTGTGAAGTTAATCCTGGTTCGTGGCGTGAAGATAATGATGGATCCTCTTGTTTCATTAATATTCCAGTTACGGCGGTGGTCCACGTCTCCGTTGTAGTCGATTCAGCTGGTAGCACTGGCGCGATAATAATAGTTCCAGTGCGTGCGTTGTCGTTACGCAACCGACGTTTTATTATTAAAATTTTATTAATCACGCGGTGCGGGTAGGTCGGAATTATGCAATGTCTTTAGTATTTACGATATATACCCTGTTAATGCCAATACTTCACACAGTTCTTTCACCGTGTTGCCACAGGAAAACAGTCACATGTGTTTATCATTATAACAGTCCGTTAAACATCAGTTCAATTTACGTCGTCGTCTTTAAGACAGTTTGGATGGTATAATAAATGTTTCTTGATCAAATCAGAGCACTGTTCTTTTCCTTAACATTTTGGTTTGTTCCACCTTCACGCAATTATAACAGTTAGTGTCTCCACACAACAATGGTGTCTAGTTCACGGCTAATTGTCACAAGTTCACACAGTATGTAAAATCGTCACCGCAAACACTCGATATACTTTTCAGGTTTTACTGTTCACTTAATACTGCACCATCTCCTATTAACACAGCGGACGCTCTGTAATTAATTGTTCCTCCGCGTATCACCGTCTTTCACGACGAACTTTGCAACATTTCTCTACCCGCGAACCGGCCATGATACCACAACAACTCGCACGCCCTCGCTCGATAGTCGTTCGCCCTCCCTCTGACACAGTACTTCGCCTAGCCTAACCAAAGATGTACAAAGCATATAAAACCATAACATTCATATTCGTACAATATAAAATATAAAACAGTAGCAAAATGAATGAAGAAACAATGTGACGTATTAACAAATAAAGGATAGTTAAAATAAATGATATATACGTAGAAAAAAAAATTATCGACTTTCGGGGAAAGCAATGTATTTACACACTAGTACCGAAAATGGAGATATAATACCTTCTGCAAAATCCGAAATTTTCAGCGTATAATATTCGTTGATAATCTGCACTGTACTTTTGATTCTGAATATACAAGTTTTATTACAGCAATAATATTTAATACGTAATCGATGTACTACCGTATTTATTTTTGACTGTTTATAATTGATTGTAATTATAATGAAAATGTTGTAAATTTCTGGGTAATAGCCAATGGAACTTAATTGAAATGTTTCGATAGCAACCACGAAATGGCAGTAGCTGTGCCGCTGTTTATCTTTGGGTTTGGAGAGTCTCTGTCGCGTTGCGAGCAGAGAGGAAGCAGAGCAGCTTGAGTCATGAAGCCGCGTGGGGTAGCCGCGCTGTCTCAGGCGCCTTGCCACGGTTCGCGCGGATCCCCCCGTCGGAGGTTCGAGTCCTTCCCTGTGCACGGGTGTGTGTGTTGTCCCTAGCGTAAGTTATTTTCAGTCGGGTTAACTAGTGTCTAAAGCTAGGGACCGATGACCTCAGCAGTTTCGTCCCATAAGAACTTTCCACAAATTTCCAGTCATGAAAGAGTGCAGAAGTGTTTGTTGGGTGCTCCCGCAGACGTGGTGTGCAGCTGTGCTCGCGCCAGTGTACACACGCCTGATTTGTTAACCTGTGAGTATTGAGAAAAAAAATGGCTCTGAGCACTATGGGACTCAACATCTTAGGTCATAAGTCCCCTAGAACTTAGAACTACTTAAACCTAACTAACCTAAGGACATCACACACACCCATGCCCGAGGCAGGATTCGAACCTGCGACCGTAGCAGTCCCGCGGTGCCGGACTGCAGCGCCAGAACCGCTAGACCACCGCGGCCGGCGAGTATTGAGAGGGCGGTAGGAGTGGACAGGCGGAGAAACCTGCAATTCCAACTACTGCCTGTCCCATAATTATTCATGGCTCCGGAGACGACTGGGGATTCTCCTCATCGAACAGCAACAGCAGAAACAACGGCAACTCAGCATTGTCGTTGGCTACATTCTTCGTCGTCCGCACAGCTACAAAACCGTAAGACTGTTAACTGACAGATACAGAAATGTTTTGCTTTACCCAGTTGATTTTCTTTCACAAAGTATGAATAACTCGAATAATAACTTGCAATAGTTAAAAATTTTAGGGCACCTGTGTTGTAATTGTCCTCAGACATTATTACCAAGCAGGGTCCCTTTTCTTTCCACGCAATCAACGAGTGTCGTAAGAATATGAAAAGTGGTTAACTGTTTACTGTCAGTTTTAGTCTAAAATTTTCTACCACAGTAACTGTTCATTCTTGTGTTGCATAACAGAGGCTACTAAGAGTAAAGTAATATTTCACTGGCAAAACTAATAACTAAAGATACAGCACAAATTAAGAGTGCGCAGTTTCATTTAGCCTGTAATTTGCTTAGCCAGTAACTTCTGCTGGTTTGGTTTGTTTTATTGTTGTGATTTCAAAGTAAAACCAATTGCTCATTTGCTTAAAGTAAATTCAGTTCAGTATTTCAATACTGAAAAGTAATTTGCTTGCCTTTTTTTTAATGAAAGTTATATTTTACTTAACAAACTTCAAGTTAAGCCAGCCATTACCTTCCTCAAGATTCTGGAGCTTCATTGCCCTAGTGGGCTGGCGACCGTTTAATTATCCCTTTTTTAGCTAATCAATGTTTTCTTTGTGTTATCAGTGATTTCTGTAGTAAATATTACGTGGTACCCATTTTTCCCTCTGCGGTTCGTCAGCGACTGCACTATATTTCACCCACTTCAAAATTACCATCAGTATTTAGCTTAAGTTTAGAATATATTCTTCCTTCAGAAAAGTCTGTTGTACACTTTCCTGCAACTAACCAGCGTTATTTTCCTTCGGTAACGATAGCATTGCTAACTGTAAATTTCAGTAGGCATATGTGATCACGATGAGTTATATCGCAATCCAGTAGGCTAATTAGGCACGGGGAGGTTACACACCTCTTGATGAATCGCGTGAATTTTCTTTTTTCTAATCTACCTTTGCACATCTCTCAAAGGTGTTTCCAAATTTGGAAATAAAAAAGAAAATCCGCACAGGTCAGATATGGAGAGTATGGGGAATGAGGCTGCACAATGAAATCGTTCTTTGTGCAACAGTCGGGGACCAACAGGGATGAATTTGCGGGTGCGTTATCGTGATGCATCAGCCATGAATTGCCTTGTCATATTTCAAGACATTTCCTTCTCACATTTTCTCTCAGGCGTCGCAACAAGTCCCGATAGTACCATCGATTAATAGTTTGTCCCTGTGGCACGAATTCATGATGAACTAATCCTTCGAAGTCAACGAAAACTGTCAACGCGATTTTGAAATTTGACCTGACCTGACAACCTTTTCTTGGTTTTAGAGAACCAGTCCCCATTGTGAGGAGTGTGTCTTGGTCTCAGCATCATAACCTTAGACTTACGTCTCATCACCTGTTACGACTCTCTTAATTTACACCTCGTACATCTGCGCGATCCAATAGCTCTTCACAGAGTGTGGGCCGAAAAACTTTCTGGTCTTGATTCACGACCCGTGGGACGAACTTGGTGGCTACACGACGCATTCCTAGATGCTACGTCAGGATTTCATGACGTGATCCACCTGAAATATTACCTGCTTCTACAATCTCTCGGACAGCCAATCTTCGATTGCCACGCCCAATTTTGACGTTCCTGACATGACCGTCGTCGGTAGACGTCCAGAAAGACGATCATCTTTTACTTCCGTCCGGCCATTTTTAAGCCATGAGAAACACTCGTAACAGTGAGTACGGATGAAGCACTCATCAACGCCGGCTTTCCGCATCATTTGGTGTGTCTCTGTAAATGTTTTCCTACGTTTCACGCAAAATTAAATGCAGACGCGTTGTTCTTCGAACTCTGCCTTCTCGAAATTCGCAAATTGTGCTACACAAAGCTCTACTCAATACGACAATGAAACTTCCGGCAGCTACAAATTAAAGACAGAAGAGTGCAGGGATGCCAAAAGCATTTCACTCCACCATACCATTGGCTCCAGATTACACTACTGTCCATTAAAATTGCTACACCACGAAGATGACGTGCTACAGACGCGAAATTTGACCGACAGGAAGAGGATGCTGTGATATGCAAATGATTAGCTTTTCAGAGCATTCACACATGGTTGGCGCCGGTGGCGACACCAACAACGTGCTGACACGAGGAAAGTTTCCAACCGATTTCTCATACACAAACAGCAGTTGACCGGCGTTGCCTGGTGAGACGTTGTTGTGATGCCTAGTGTAAGGAGGAGAAATGCGTACCATCACGTTTCCGACTTTGATAACGGTCGGATTGTAGCCTATTGCGATTACGGTTTCTCGTGTCGCGACATTGCTGCTCGCGTTGGTCGAGATCCAATGACTGTTAGCACCATATGGAATTGGTGGGTTCAGGAGGGTAATATGGAACGCCGTACTGGATCCCAACGGCCTCTTATCACTAGCAGTCGAGATAACAGGCATCTTATCCGCATGGCTGTAACGGATCGTGCAGCCACGTCTCGATCCCTGAGTCAACAGACGGGGACGTTTGCAAGACAACAACCATCTGCACGAACAGTTCGACGACGTTTGCAGCAGCATGGACTATCAGCTCGGAGACCATGGCTGCGGTTACCCTTGACGCTGCATCACAGACAAGAGCGCCTGCGATGGTGTACTCAACGACGAACATGGGTACACGAATGGATAATCGTCATTTTTTCGGATGAATCCAGGTTGTGTTTACAGCATCATGATGGTCGCATCCGTGTTTGGCGACATCGCGGTGAACGCACATTGGAAGCGTGAATTCGTCATCACCATACTGGCGTATCATCCGGCGTGATGGTATGGGGTGCCATTGGTTACACGTCTCGGTCACCTCTTGTTCGCATTGACGTCACTTTGAACAGTGGACGTGTTACGACCCGTGGCTCTACCCTTCATTCGATCCCTGCGAAGGCAGGCCGGAGTGGCCGTGCGGTTCTAGGCTCTAAAGTCTGGAGCGGCGCGACCGCTACGGTCGCAGGTTCGAATCCTGCCTCGGGCATGGATGTGTGTGATGTCCTTATGTTAGTTAGGTTTAAGTGGTTCTAAGTTCTATGGGACTGATGACCACAGAAGTTAAATCCCATAGTGCTCAGAGCCATTTTATCCCTGTGAAACCATACATTTCAGCAGGATAATGCACGACCACATATTTCAGGTCCTGTAGGGGCCTTTCTGGATGCAGAAAATGTTCGACTGCTGCCCTCGCCAGCACATTCTCCAGATCTGTCACCAATTGAAAACGTCTGGTCGCTGGTGGCCGAGCATCTGGCTCGTCACAATACGCCAGTCACTACTGTTAATGAACTGTGGTATCGTGTTGAAGCTGCAAGGGCAGCTGTACCTGTACACGCCATCCAAGCTCAGTTTGACTCAATGCCCAGGCGTATCGAGGCCGTTATTACGGCCAGAGGTGGTTGTTCTGGGTACTGATTTCTCGGGATCTACGCACCCAAATTGCGTGATAATGTAATCACATGTCAGTTCTAGTATAATATATTTTTCCAATGAATACCCGTTTATCATCTGCATTTCTTCTTTGTGTAGCAATTTTAATGGCCAGTAGTGTACAAATGTTCCGGAATTTTTTTAACACACCTCATACACTATGTTCGATCGTCATAATAAAAATGCGTTATAATAACGGGAACTAGTCTACATATCAACTCTGAAAAGATGTGGGCTGTGTTCATTGTTGCAAAACGCGCATGATGTTCATATATCTGTTTCTAGCGACATAGGTAACCCCAAGATGTATAATTTTTGTTACAGACAAAATGTACGCAGATGGTTCCCACCCACAGCTGGACGTCCGTTACCCGTCGATGACCCTGCGATGATGAGATTTCACTGAACTAGCGGGGTCTGATAACCAGGTGTGCAACGTACTATGTAACTTACTCAGTTGACGGAGTTCCGGCAGTAAAACCATAATAATGATTGTCTTTAAGTGGACGCAGCCATGTTAGAAGCGATTCAGGAACTTTACAGCTGTGCAGCCTTCACTTGGAGCAGATTACTGTATGATAAGCAGCACACCCTGCACACTGATTAGGTCCGGCCTCCTCTCAGAGGCATACTCGCTCTTAATTGACGTCCACACATTTGGGGAAGATGTGTGAATTTTGGTCTCCGACAACAGTCGTATTCTTAGACGTCGTCGATCATCCCTAGACATTTGACGCAAAGACTTTGAACACGTTGTACATAATTTTAAAAGATTATATTTCAATTTAAATGGTCATAAAAAATGGTTCAAATGGCTCTGAGCACTATGGGACTCAACTGCTGAGGTCATTAGTCCCCTAGAACTTAGAACTAGTTAAACCTAACTAACCTAAGGACATCACACACATCCATGCCCGAGGCAGGATTCGAACCTGCGACCGTAGCGGTCTCGCGGCTCCAGACTGCAGCGCCAGAACCGCGCGGCCACTTCGGCCGGCTAAAAATGGTCATACCAGACCACTACTTAATTCTGGTCCAATGCCTTTCACACACTTGTCGCCATTAAAACTGGAACACCGTGAAGGAGGCATGCAACAAACATCGAACTAAAATTGAGTGCACTAGAAACTCAGCTGTACACTGAGGAGCCAAAGAAACTGATACACCTGTCCAGTATCGTGCAGGGCCCCAGCGATCAAACAGAACTACAGCATCACTACATGACATGGCCTCGTCTAATGTCTGAAGTAGAGCTAGGAGGAACTGACACCATGAACCCTACAGGGCTGTCCATACGTGCGTCAGAGTGCGAGGGTGTGGAGATCTTTTTCGAACAGGACGCTGCATGACATCCCAGATACACTCAATAATGTTCATTTCCGGGGAGTTTCACGGCCAGCGGAAGCGTTTAAATTCAGAAGTGTGTTCCTGGAACAACTCTGTACCAATTATGAACGTGTTGGCTGTCGCGTTGTCCTGCTGGAACTGCTCAAATCCGCCGGAATGCACAATGGAAGTGAATGGATACAGGTGATCAGACAGGATGCTGAGGTGCATGTCATCTGTCAGAGTCGTACCTAGACGTATCAGCAGTCCCCTATCAATCCAACTGCACACGCCCCACACCATTACAGAGCCTCCATCATCTTGAACAGTCCCCTGCTGACATGCAGGGTCCGTGGATTCATGAAGTTGTCTCCCTATTCGTACACGTCCATCCGCTCGATACAATTTGAAATGAGACTTGTCCTACCAGGCAACATGTTTCCTGTCAGGAAGAGCCCAATTTCAGTGTTGACGGGCCCAGGCGAGGCGTAAAGCTTTGTGTCATGCAGTCATCAAGGGTACAGGAGTGGGCCTTCGGCTCCGAAAGGCCATATCGATGATGTTTCGTTGAAAGGTTCGCACGCTGACGCTTGTTGATGGCTCAGCACTGAAATCTGCAGCAATTTGTGAAAGGGTTGCTCCTCCGCCACGTTGCTCTCCAGTCATCGTTGGTTCCATTCTTGCAGGATCTTTTTCGGTCGCAGTGACGTCACAGATTTGATGTTTTACCCGATTCCTGATACTCACAGCACACTCGTGAGATGGTCATAAGGAAAATCCAGACCTCATAGCTGACTCGGAGATGCTGTGGCCCATCGCTCGTGCACCAAATATAACAGCACGTTCAAACTCACTTAAATCTTGATAACCTGCCATTGCAGCAGCACTAACCAATCTAACAAGTTGCGAGACGAGCGGTCTAATGCGCTGCGGTCATGGGCTGTGCGGCTGGTCCCGGCGGAGGTTCGAGTCCTCCCTCGGGCATGGGTGTGTGTGTTTGTTCTTAGGATAATTTAGATTAAGTAGTGTGTAAGCTTAGGGACTGATGACCTTAGCAGTTAACTCTCATAAGATTTCACACACAACACAACTGGCCAGACACTTGTTGTCTTACATCCGCGTTGGCGACCGCAGTGCCGTAATCTGCCTGTTTACATATGTCTGTATTTGAATACGCGTACCTATACCAATTTCTTTGGCGCTTCAGTATATAAATCAACAATATTTCAGCTTAATTGCACAATCTGCTTGCCATCTACATTCTCTATAGAAATGGTATTTCAATACTGGTTGGTTGGTAGTGATCTGGTCAGCTGTCAACACCGAAAGATACAAAGCTAGCGTCTGTAGGCAACGCTTTACGTCGGCACCTCGCTAGACTGCTGCGCGGCCGCACTATGAGTCTATTAAACGCCGCACGCGGACCGCCTCATGGTCTCGTCGCCAACGAATGATAGTGTTTGTGAGTCTTGCAGGACAGCGGGGGAGTTGCTCCATTCTGAATTTGGTTCCGCGTGGTCGGGGCAGAGTTACCTTTGGCGTAAGCTCGGTGACATCATTAATAGTGCAGTACATGTTCGGTGTGTCACCTGAAAGTAAAGTTGAAGCTCGAGTTATGTCTTGAGTCTAGTGCGAGCATTGGTGTGAAAAAACGAGGGTTGCCTGAAAGTAATGGACGGCATTTATTTCTCAGCTGAAAACAATGTTACGAATGCGAACCCTACGCATGTTTTACTTGAAGTCTCCCGAGTGAGCCCGCCAAGTTTACGTCACTTCCGACAGATAGCGTAGCTGCAGGACAGTTTCAAAATGGCGTCAGTAGGTAATGTACGTTACAAGCAATGTGCCGTCATTGAATTTCTCACTGTAGAGGAAGAAACTGTGGGGAATATTAACAAACGAGCGGTTCAGCGGCGCTCCACGATTTACAGTGGTCGGGGAGACCATCCAGAGCTGTCAAACGTGACTTGTTGCAGCGAGCTGATGTTGTCATTCGCGAGGAGAGACGACGCATTACGACTCAGCAGTTGGCGCTGCATCTGTAAATCAGCAAAGGAAGTGTGGATGCAATTAGCCACACTCTTGTATATTCAAAAGTAACTGCAAGATGGCTCTCGTGCTGTGTATCTGTGCATCACAAATCGTACAGAAAAAAACATTTATCTTGATTTGTTGCAACGTTTTGAAGCTGAGGGGGAGGCCTTCTTGTCCCAGATCGTCACAGGTGATGAAAACTGGGTTCACCATTTTGAGGCCGAACGAAAAGGACAGTCGTTTGAATGGTGCCACTTCCTAACCGAACAGAAGAAATAATTCAAAAAATGGTTCAAATGGCTCTGAGCACTATGGGACTTAACTTCTATGGTCATCAGTCCCCTAGAACTTAGAACTACTTAAACCTAACTAACCTAAGGACATCACACACATCCATGCCCGAGGCAGGATTCGAACCTGCGACCGTAGCGGTAGCGCGGTTCCAGACTATAGCGCCTAGAACCTCTCGGCCACCCCGGCCAGTAGAAATAATTCAGAGCAACTGCTTCCGCTGGTAAGGTGATGATCACCGAGTTCTGGGACTGTGAAGGTGTGATTCTCATTGATGTGATCCAAGAAGGGCCTACCGTTAATTGAGAAGCATACGTCAACACGTTAACAGAACTCAAGATGAGCTTCCTGCGACTTTGGCGCCACAGTATCCCAGCAGATGTTTTGCTGCAACACGATAACGCTCGGCCCCATCCAGGGCTGAGGACTGCTGAACACATCGCAAAACAGGGCTGGACAGTACCCCATACACCCTACAGCCATGATCTAGCCCCCTCGGACTTTCACTTGTTTGAGCCATTAAAGTGTGCCATTCTTGGAATACAATTTGAGGACGATGATAAAGTGATTCACATAGTGAAGCACTGACTCCGCCATCAGGACAAGGATTGGTACCGACAGGGTATACACGCCCTGGTTTCGCGCTGGAGGAAGGCCATAGAACGGGATGGAGATAACCTGGAAAAATAGAGTGTGTAGATAAAACATCATTCTTTCGTGTGTGTAATTCTTATGGTGTTCAATAAAGAATTATTGAAAAAAAAATCCGGTGCATTACTTTCCACGCAATCCTCGTATTATCGTCTGTGGGACAGCAAGTTTTCCTTCGAGATTAGCAGCTGTATATGTACTGTTGAAGATGTGGTCTGCATTACCTAAAGGTCAACAGGCGCAATAAAATGGCATGCGTCATTTGCTAATTTGGCTGGATTCGACGCAATTACGTCTGGATTTTCGTAGCATGAAAAGAAGGAAGAATGTAAACCGCTAAACGGTGAACTCTGCAGTTTATTACGCTAACACTTGTCAGCTCCTCGTATGAAGTACACCGCTGACTAACTTTGTTAATTATTTTCATGGTGTTCAGGAGCATTTGTGCTCAAGTAATATTCTGAGAGTGGCACATTGTGTTGTCAGACTGTTCATCGATCTCTTCAGCATTTAATTCTGGGTGAATGCCGTAATCATTTTGATTACCCTTTATGGTGGTTATTGGTGCAGTGACCGGCTGCTGATGGCCGAGCGGTTCTGGCGCTACAGTCTGGAACCGCGCGACCGCTACGGTCGCAGGTTCGAATCCTGCCTCGGGCATGGATGTGTGTGTTGTCCTTAGGTTAGTTAGGTTTAAGTAGTTCTAAGTTCTAGGGGACTTATGACCTCAGCAGTTGAGTCCCATAGTGCTCAGAGCCATTTGAACCATTTTTATTGGTGCAGTGTTTTGTTTCTAAAAAAGAAAAATTTTATATGATTTGGTACCTCATTCTTTCTAATTGTTTTAAAATATGTTAAAATGAAAATATATTTTCAAAGCTTTGTTACTGGTTAACATTAGTAATCTCTTTTCTTCAGAGATAGATTTTGGCTAACCTACGATTCATTTCACTCTAGATGCTTTTCAGAGAACTTTCTAATTTTTTATCTGTAATATTTTGGTCAAGTGTTGATAAAACCTAGTTTATTCGAACCACAGGCAAAGGTTAAAAATTATGTCCAATGGTCGCACTCTGATTTAAGATCTGTTCTTGCACTGTTACTTCGTTTTCAAATTTCATTACCCAAAACGTTTCACTGCCTTTTACCACGAGGCTTTTGTGTGAGGCATTGGAAAATGTAGCACCTACAAAGGAATTCTTATTTGATTTAATGTTTAAACTGGACGTGTTATAAAGAAATATTGTTCATTTTTATGGCCTTTATTTTTGTTACTCAAAGTTCTGAGCAAGCCGTTTCCTTTGAAGTTACTTTGTAAAATAAAGTAATGAAAAACTGTATGTGTTTATTTCTGAGTATGTGCCCTCGATAAATTCCATTTCAGAAGTGAGTGTGTTATCCTGAAGTTATTTTAATAAATTATATGAAGGTGTGGTAAAAGACACGACTCGGAATCGAGCGCCACCTGTCTGCAAACGATGGAGTGTGGATCGGCCGTGTGGCGTGCCGAGATAGTCCCTCACGGACTATCGCTGTGTCCCGGATGGCAGAGTTGAACTACGGAAGCACGTGCCTTCCTACTTGGTTACTGCCGGCTGCAGGGCTGTCGTCATGTACAATGCCTAGCCGGGCACCTGTTCAGGTTATGGCCGGGAAGGCCATGTCCGTTGTAAATGTCACCCACATAGATGGGTCAGACACCGAACGGCGACGTCGCTCGTCCTGTGGCGCCCACTGTGTTAATTGTATCTTAACGCGTCTGCGGTGGTGCTGTCTGTTGCACCCTCTCTTAATCATTTGCTACGGGCTTCGTACCCCTCCACAGCGCGGAGGCAATACAAACGACCATCAGCAGACAAAAGCTGTCCGTCCGAAATCACAGCTGTTGATCATGGAACTGTACATACCTCCGCTTTTGTGCCTTCTGGCCATATGTTGAACGATAGCCGCCGGCCATCCGACACGGAACAGCGTGTCAGGAAGCAACGGTAGGAGGAGACGGAAGAGACAATGCCGCACCCTTTGTGATGACTCTCCGTCGGATACCTGCATAGTATGACGACCCTGCTACTGGTAGTGGGCTGTCCTCTGACGCCCTAACATCTGACGACGCGACGTCCTTCCCCGTCTCCAGCTCCAGTCAGCGCCCATCTCCGGACACCGACCTTCCCCCGCCTGCATCTGATGCGGTTGCTTCCCATTCAGTGTCTGACGCTACCTCTGGGCGCACCTTCGATAGTATGCCACTGCACTGTCCGTGTGAAACGTCTATCTCCTGGGCGGACGACGTCGTTGCTGAAGGTGGAAATTCTGGAGGAGTACAGAGCGACGGACCTCCTTTGGTGGGGCCGGTTTCCCCCACATCACAGTGATGTTCCCCTGCACAGAGCCCTAACAGAGAGCTCCCTGTGCTTCCTCCTCGTTTGAATCGCCCATCCTCCTGGCAATGGCAGCTTTCCAGACTTATCACATGGCCACGGTCAATGTCAATACCATTCGCGTACGCCACAAATACGTTACTCTGACTTTGCTCTCCTTCAGGAGGTGCACGTTGCAACTTTTTGTGGTCCCAATGTTTTTACAGCACATGATTCTCATGCTTCCTCTACTGGTAATGATGCGGCGATCCTCCTACGTGATGGTATCCTCGCTGATGCAGTTGCCTATCTCCCTGACGCCAAAGGCATGGCACTCAAATTTAGTGATGTCAGGATCGTCAATGTCTATGCGCCATCATTTTCTCAGACAGTAACTCCTCTTTCCTGGGTTGACAGGATGCGTTGATCATTGAAGACGATCTCAACTGCACCCAAAGACCAACTACCTCGTCACTCTCCATGCGCCGGCCGCTGGTGGCCGAGCGGTTCTGGCGCTACAGTCTGGAACCGCGCGACCGCTACGGTCGCAAGTTCGAATCCTGCCTCGGGCAAGGATGTGTGTGTTGTCCTTAGGTTAGTTAGGTTTAAGTAGTTCTAAGTTCTAAGGGACTTATGACCTCAGCAGTTGAGTCTCATAGTGCTCAGAGCCATTTTTGAACTCTCCATCCGCGGTGGTAGCGACAATTCTCCAGCACCTTAAACTTGTGGATTTTTGGAAGCATGTTCATGGCGGTCGTCCAGGGTCTACGCATTCACTAGCCATTCTTCCAGCCGACTCGATCGTGTTTACATCTCCCGCGATATTGTCAGTGGGGTGCAGGCTGCTGAAGTCCGGCCTGTTGCGTACTCTGACCACGACGCATATATCTGCGTCATGAATCTCTGCCGCCAAAGGATGTGGCGCGGTCCTGGATCATGGAAACTGAACACGACCTACCTTACTTCACCCGACTGCCAGCAGCTCATCGAGACCATGTGGATAGGTCGTCGTCGATACGACGATGCCTATCAATCTGCCGTGTCTTGGTGGATGCTCTTTGCAAGGCCTGCTCCCCGCAAGGCCTTCATTCTTTACTGAAGGGAGGTTGCTGCGTCGAGGCGAAGGACTTAGGGACTCTAGTTCAGCATTCTCCGGGAATGTACTATGATGCTGTATTCGCCAGAGCGCCAGGCGATGGTGAATCGTGCAAAGCCACAGCTCTCTTCACTCTCTCTCCGCCACCTAGCTAGGGGCAGGACGCGCACACACGATGGGCTAGTGCAGTAGTGTTTATCTACGTATCATGTCATAGCAGAACGACGCCATCGTTGGAAGACTTTAATGTTCTTAGGACCGATGATGGCAAGCATTTTGATATCCAACGGGATTCGGCTCTGCCCACCATCCACGGTACGTTAAGCTGTACTCTGAACAACTTCACCACTTTGCCAACATTATGGCGGTCTCCAGACTTTCATTTGCATTGTTCCTGTGGATGCAGCGATGGATCTGCTTGCTAACGTCACAGACGATGATGTCGATTATGCTTTCCAGGCGGGCGCAACGAAAAGGTCGCCTGGCTCTGACGGCCTATAACCGGAGTTTTATCGGACATTTCGTCCGCTTCCGGAGCCAGTGTGGACGGAAATTTCTCAGTACCTTATGCCATCTTTCGTGCCGTTTCGAGACGCTTTCCTCGATGATTTCCTGATTCCCATCCACAAGCCTCGGGGTACCACATTGATATGCGATAACCGCACCTTGACGTTACTCAACAGCGACACAAATGTCTTTACCCGGCTATTGGCTGCACAACTTAAACGGATGGCTCGGTACGTGGTTTCCTCCCGATCAAACTTCTTTGGGAGGTGCCAATACCATCCGCACTGACCACTATCACTATCGGGACGTAATCGCTCTTGCTCACGCTGACCCTAAGCCTGGACTTACGACAGCTGTTGACTTCAGCCAAGTGCCCATCGGGTCGAACACAAGTACTTGAAAGGGGTGCTCCCCAATATGGGCTACCCTGATACTAACGTCAGTATCGTTATGCGTCTTCTTCGTGGTGCTACGTCTCGTGTACTGTACAATGCCTATCGCACTCCTCCCATCTCGATCCGTCGATCAGTGCGTCAAGGCTGCCTGCTCTCTGCTCGGTTGTATGCTTTTCCCATGGAATCGTTGCCCTGCGGCGTCCGTCAACACCTTTCTGGGATGGTGACCATGTATTCGGAAGCACTGCCTAAGCTCACGATCTCCTCATTTTTCTTCGTAGCGGTGCTGAAGTCAGGGAGTCACTGGCATGGGTTACCAACCATCGCGAAGCTTGTAGTAGGTGCCTTAACGTCTGCAAATCGAGCGCCATGGCTATATGCGCGGGGCCTTCAGCGGATAGCGCTATCCCTTTGCTTGTAGGTGATAATCTCCAATGCTTAGGACTCGATTTCGGAAGTTACCAGCGACGCACAACTGCCCTCAACTGCCGGCGCCGACTTTCCAAACTACGAGCTGGCATCTTACAAGGGGAGGCCGCCAATTGTGAAATTCAGATTCAATTCATACCGCGCATAATAAAAGCTCATGGCCAGAGGTTTAATGTGGCAAAGCACCAAGATGCACTTCTCAGCCGTTGTCGAGAAAATCGACAGTTAAAATAAACCGTTGCTGTGAAATACTCTCTACGATTAATAATTTTCTACAGCGTCGTGGCGCAGCGGTAAGCACTCGGGTTCGTAATCCGAAGGTTGCCGGATCAAATCTCGCGCCATGCAACCTTTTTTTTTTTTAAGCATTGTTTTTTGTAATTCAAATGTGTGTGTACACACACACACACATATATATATAATTCCCGGCAATCAGTTGCAACAATTATGCATATAATAAGTTGTTGAATGTCGTTTGTCGTGGAAAAACTGGCGACTTCGAACATCATTATGTTTTCCGCAAAGCAAGTTTTATTTCACAAATGTTATTAATTGTCTTCATAATGTTAACCACGTATAGTTAACGGAAAACGTAGAAACGATATTCCGAAACGAATACATATAGCGTAAGTCAAACGTTCGAATTAGAATAGAAACCCTACGAAAACAAATTTGCTGTGGCAGGTATCAAATATAAACTCCGTTACTCGCTCGTTACACTTGAAGGACAGATGTTGAATGGGCCGAAACGAGCCGCCGCATAACACCGTAGTTGCCTGCTAACTTCGAAAGAAGGTAGATGCGGTCCATAGCGCAACTTATAACATCGTCGAAAATCAGTGCGGACGTGAGAGCTTTGGTACACCCTGTTATACAAACGGAAAAATGGAGGCGGTACAATTGGAGAGCGATCCGCCTTCACCAACATGCATAAGCAATTCATTAATAGTATATATATATATATATATAAAATTACAAAAAGCTAATAATAAAAAAATTTTACATGGCGCGAGATTCGATCCGGCGACCTTCGGATTAAGAATCCGTGCGCTTACCGCTGCGCCACGACGCTGTATAAAACTATTAATCGTTGAGAGTATTTCACCGCAATGGTTTCTTTTAACTGTCGATTTTCTCGACAACGGCTGAGAAGTGCATCTTGGTGCTTTGCCACATTACACCTCTGTCCATGAGCTTTTATTATGCGCAGTATGAATCGAATCTGAATTTCACAATTGGCGGCCTCCTCTTGTTAGATCACCGTTTACGAGCAATCGATCTTCTGCTACGCACACAATATGCAAATGTGTATTTGGCGTCACGTATCCCCCACGTGGCACAGACACTTCATATTCCGCCTTCCATCGCCCGCCACAAGCTAGCGGCATTGGGTTCTTTGCCACGGCTTGTTGTTCAAGATAAGGTACGAGACTGTTAACCTGCCGTGGTGCAGCGGCCGTTTAGGTCTGTATCATGTGCCTGACTGAGCGGTAGCCCTTTTCATTGTCTCTCACAAGTGTTGAGTGGTACTCAAGTAAATAAATTAGTGAAATCAAAGTGAACTAGAAATTAGAATATAAATGAAAAACTTGGTTTAGTTAAGAGAGTTACATACTCGCAAACAGCGGGCCGAACAGCAGAACAGAAAAAACAATGACCGTGGAGTCAGCGAGTTCCACATAAGCGGGCGCTGTCGATTCAGCCGCCAGGGCATCGCCCGACCGGCTCACGTGTTTCTCAGCCGTTACGTGTGATCACAGGCCCTCGCCTACATTCCAAGAGCCAATGACCGACGTTAAGAAGATTATTCGAGAAGGTTTTCAACGTGACAGACGAGGCAATGACCGTGAAGTCGTTCACCTCGAGTAAACTGAAGTGAATAAATACGCAAGACGCAGTGGGCCAGAGAGAGGCAGACGAAGACGGAGTCGAAGACGGAGACGGAGACGAGAGACGAAGAAGACGAAGAAGCGTAGCAGTAGTTTTCAGTCAGTTTCGGTGCTGAAGACCGTCATGTAAGAAGAGTCTGCATCATGCACAGACGAACCAAGTCCGCCGCTGTAATGGAATAGCAACCAGAAGCCGCGGCGCCAGAAGACAGAAGTTAAAAGGTATTTGAAGTCTGATTTTTACATACCCGGGTGACTCGTGAGGACGGGAAGGAGACGGCCTCACATCAGCAGTCACCTGTGAGCTGGGATGAAGACCTGACAGCCGAAGACTGGCAAGCGGGAGTCCGTGGTTCGAGTCCGGGACACTGGCCTTGCCCCGCCGCGCCGCTCCGCTGGTCGACGCACAACACACGCGGCCGCTTAGAGAAGAGAAACGCTGGGACGCCACATCCAAGGTATCACCAGCCGATGCACGACTTCGCTCGCAATAAGTAAACCGGCCACCTCGCGCTGCACGTCTCCAGTCAGCTGGGCCAGACAGCGACACGAGATACACACCGCTACGCGTAATCAGACGCCGCCGCCGCTGCCGCTGCCGCTGCCGCAGCAGAAGACTTCACAAACGACACAGCTGCCGCTCTCCGAACCAGAATATTCCGTAAGATACAGTTGTACAAATCTTCAATAAAAGTTATTCTTATGTAATAATGATGTTTCATTCGACCTCATACCCGAGCCAAGGAAGAACCCACCCTGCCCACATGTTGTTAAGAGAGAAAAGTTAATTTATTTAATATTTTCACCCTGACAGAATGCTTTAGAATGCTCATCCTGACAATTGACAGCATCAAAAGAGAAAACCCAGTTACATTTAGTGACAGAAGTGTCACATTTAGTAACACAATTGGTACATTTGATGTCAGAAGCCGTTATAGTTGTTACATTTGGTGTCAGAAAAAAAACCCTTGGCTCAATATGAGGTGTGAATGACAGTCACTAAAGGTCCACAGTTAGTATTGTTTAATGTATGAAAGGATAGAGGTTTGCATAGCAGTCGTAATATTTTCTTTATTTAGAAGTGTATTTTCTCTCATGATTTTAAGGGTTTGTCGAAAATATTTAAACATCTTTTTTATTCAGTGTGGTAAGATTGTGTAACTAATAGTTGTAAAATGATGACACGAAATCGTACAAAGTCAGAGTCAGCACCACAAGCGGTTTCTACTGAGGAAGCTATTCAGAGCTTAGTTAATCAGATAGCACAGCTTAAAAATGATAACAACGCATTATTTAAACAGTTGAGTGAGGTTAGGCAAACCAGTTCAATCCCTCCCACCCTAGATTCCTCAGCAGCAGCCTTAGTAACTCCCTTTTCAGGTAAACCTGGGGAAGACATAACAGCCTTTTTTGATGATTTAGTAGCAGCTGCAAAGTTAGGATCATGGTCAGATGAACAGCTCTTACAAATGACAAAGTTAAGATTGCTAGGAGAGGCTAAATCACACGTATTATACCATGAAGAATTACGGAATGCTCCAACATTTGAAGAATTGAAGAAAGGATTGCTTAAACGTTTTCAAAAACAGAACAGCTGTAGATTTTATAGGGAACAATTAAACACTATCACTCAGAGGCAAAACGAGTCGTTAGAAAGTTTTGTAGATAGGATTAGAAAAGTTAATATTAACACCTATCAGTTGACAACTAGTGATGAAGCAAATAAAGTTATTTTACAAGAGGCAGAAAATAGAGCTCTGGATACATTTTTACGTGGGTTACCTCTTGAAACGTCCCGTCGTGTCAGGGCAGAGTTTCCTAAAAATTTAGCAGAAGCTGTATCTGTGGCGACAGCTTTTGAAGAAATTGACATTGCCACCAGATACAAGGAGAAGCGAAATGTATTTTCAGCAGGAGTACGATGTTTTAGGTGCGATCGACAGGGACATATAGCAAAAAACTGCATTTAGTAACACAATTGGTACATTTGATGTCAGAAGCCGTTATAGTTGTTACACAAGGCATTATGTTGCCGTTGTCCTACGTGCCTTACCAGCCTATTTCTTGAGGACCCTTCACCTCACACTCTCTCAGCAGATGTCCAGCTTTCGGAAGTCCCGCCGCACATCTTTTACTTCCTCCTCTATTTCTTAGACCTGAGCTACGATCGTACTGTGATACTGCCAGCGCACATGGCATCCACGAAGGCGATCTATGGTTTCCTTCAGCAGCACAGATCACCGACTGTGGTTGAGGAGAAGCATCCGCACGTCGACTGGCGTGCCGTTTGGCGATCGGTGTGCGGTCCTTACTTGACGCTGATGTCCAGTCAGGATGGTACCTTACTGTCAGTGGGAAGTAAGTATACTGGTCACGCCTTCACAGGATTCACCTCGCAGACACCCTGTTGTGTGTCGCCGTGATGTTATGGACACAGACGAGCACCACCGTGTGCAGATCGGTGAGAGATGTCTGGTTCTTGGTGTGACAGATGTTGTCCCTAACAACCCGTACGACTCCTCATCAGCCACCAGCTCAACTGCTGCTCTTTCCGGACGTGGGATACTTCCAGCAAGCGAAGACGAACTCTGTGACGTGGAAAGTATCCCTGATTTTTGGCAATTCGGTAATGAACGCCATTGCGCAGTAGTCCACAATCCAAAATGCAGACCATTTATCTCTAATTTCCTCTACAGTGTCTTCCTCAACCCACCCCAGAGCTGGGGTTTTCCGTCATGAAGACGGAACCTATGTATTCTCTGGTCATCTGTATGTTCGTCTCGTAAAAAATACACGTCGATAGAGTCAATGCCCCTGATGTCTTGCTGCGCCCTCCTCCTTGCGAGCCTGTTTACTGCTATTGTCGGTGGTATTAATGTAACAGGAAAAGGGAAAAAAGAAACCATTGGTGTTCATTGTACCTCTCCTCCACGTTTCCCATGTTTTCCTAGGTTCCTGTAGCGTGGGAACGGGATATGGCGGCTAGACCTCAGGTTGCGAACCCTGCCCACTTCGTCCACACCCCTCCGTCTGGGCACCAGAGAGGTTCGTAAAAAAAAAAAAAAAAAAAAAAAAAAAAAAAAAAAAAAAAAAAAACTGACAGCAGTGATCCCCTCCCTTTCCTTTTTTCTTCTCTCCACTTTCAATTTGGCCGGCCGAGCGGTTCTAGACGCTTCAGTCTGGAACCGCGCGACCGCTGCGGTTGCAGGTTCGAATCCTGCCTCGGGAATGGATGTGTGTGCTGTCCTTAGGCTAGTTAGGTTAAAGTAGTTCTAAGTTCTAGGGGACTGATGACCTCAGATGTTAAGTCCCATAGTGCTCAGAGCCAACTGAACCAACTGAACCACTTTCAATTTGCATATAATTTTAAGATTGTTCAGTTAGTGTTGTGTCTCGTGTAAGAAAGATAGCAGCATGTGTCGGAAGACGAGAGTGGCGGGATCGTTACTTGTCGACACGGCAATTTACCACACCACGTCGTGTACCTTAAAACAGGACATGGACTTGCTGCACCAAGACAACGCATGGTATTGGTGATTGGAGCACCACAGTCTGTCAAGATGGCAACCACTGTTGTGGCTTCCCCTGATGCGCTGACAGCTTCTGGATACAGCATCTCGATGGACATATTGGTGTCTTACGGTTCCAAGCAAATGGTATCAGATTGCATATGCAGCATCCGGCTCAATACACGGGGTTTCTGGTTACACAAGACGATCCCACCTCTGATACGACCAGTTAGTAATTTGGGCATTTCTGCGACCAGTCTTCGAGGCCTCCGTGACGTTTGTAGCTAGATAACGCAACACCGACTGCTGAGTATGCTGTCATGACTTACCTCGACACAGGAGTAGTTCAACTGTTGCACTATCCAAAACGTTCTCCAGCTCTGTCACACACTGAAACATCTGCTAACTCGCTAGCCACTGCGATCACTGAACTCTGGCATGTAGCTGAACCATCATGTAATGACGTACTTACATCCGTCATCTATGATCGTTTCCAGTCGATACCCCGAGCCAGGTTTGAGCCACTGCTGCTGCCAGGCTTGGAAACTTTTTGCTCTAAATTTCGATGATGGTATACGCCGAAACAGCTCCAAATTTAATCATGTATACTTCCTGCTACACTGCACACACACAATAAGAAAATATTTGTTATTTGTATCCCTTCCTTGTGTGTCCAGTAGCGTATAATCGTCTAAGTGTTCCAGGCAGGAATGAAAACAGCTCAGCATCTGCGGTGTCACGAACCGATACCACCCTATGGGTGTCACAGTTGGCAACTTAATTCTAAGTTAACATCAAAGGCCGATAGGTGTCGCGCAGGATCTATCGGACCCAGTGGTGCGCGCCAGCTGAGCACGCCTCCAGCGGCTCTGGAGCTCACTTACCGCCGCATTAAACGTCCGCTGGCGCCAACCAGACTTCCTACTCACACGACGCCATCGTTTATGCTTGGTATAGCGAGCCTGATCCTAGTTGACAATGTGACAGCTGGACTCTGTTTCTTGCTGCATTGTTTGTAATGAGTCTTCATACACTTGGAGCAATAAAAGTGAAGTAAATCTTCTGTTCGTTGTGTTATATTCTTCGGTAATCATTTTTGCTCGTGTCCAGATTTCCTACGACGACAGCTGCAGTACCACTCTCTACCGATGTGTACTAAGTCATACAAAACATCCTCCACTTCAAATTAAAAGAGTAATTCCGGCAAAACTTCTCTAGACCGTGGAGAAGCCACTTCTCCCGAATACTCTTTCTCCCAGGAGTGCCAGTCCCACAAGGTACTCAGGAGAACGTCTGTGAATTTAGGAAAGTAGGAGACAGATAGCGGCAGACGTATTGCTGTGAAGGTTGGGGAGGGGGATAGGGGGGTAGTTCATTCAGTAAGACCGTTACCAACGATCGCAAGGCCCCAGATTCGAGTCTCAGTCCAGTACAATGTTTTAACTTGTCATAAAGTTTAACTGTAATGCACATTCCTTTGCTCCATAGCTATGTGGGCAATTGCCCGACTAGAAATCCAAAAATCTGAGGGTCAACAGTCAATCACTGCTGGCTGTTTCTCGGTCGATTGCCACTTCTCTCGCCTCTGCTAATGTATTGAAGTATTTGAAAAACGCTAAGTTACAGAGTAGTTCGAAGTGCACTTTAACTGTACCTGCTCATGTAAATAGTTGGCTAAATCAAATCAAACTTTCAAGGACGAAGCCAAGCGCACGCCACTTCCAATATGATAAGACGCAATAAAGCACTGCGCTGTTGAAATGAAGCCCTGGAATATTTGAATTATACGTTTAGGATACGGCTAGTTAGAAATATGTCGTTATCTCACAAGGACAACGACCCAAATGAAATCAACCACACCCTGTAATACAACGGCGCAGTGATTTCTCGAAGAGCCCAAATTAAGATGCTCAAATATGAGTCTGAGGCTAAAATAATGGCCTTGTGTCTATCCTTTCCTTTATGTCATGATAACTTGTTAACAGGCATACCTCACCAAAGCTGTCAGCATCTTACGTTGTTTCATTATTAGCTCAAGATATACATAGATTTGTTTTTTACGCAAGTAAAATCACTAAAAATTACGTGATGGCGATAATTTCTGTTTCTGGATTTCAAGCATGGCGGGTTAATAACAGGGCAGCAATTTGTGTTGACCAGTTTACTGCAGAAAACAGCGGAAGTAGCGAAATTCAGTTCTTTTTATTTAGCTGATGATCAGTTTGGGTATCAGAACCCATTCCCAAGTCATCCAAACGGAATGAATTATGTGTACCGTGAAAAGAATGGTGTATTCCGTGATAGCAGGCAAACCATTTGAAAGGGAAAAAATACAATACATCGTAAGTACGCAGTTTAGGTTTTTATGTTGGTTACGCCCTGCAGCACTCTGTATGAAAATCGCTGACTGTGCTGTGTGCAGTCTGTAGCTGGTTCGCATTGTTCGAATATTCGCTATTGTAGTGTTGGACAGTTGGATGGGAGCAGCGTGTAGCGTTGTGCAGTTGGAGGTGAGCCACCAGCAGTGGTGGATGTGGAGAGAGAGATGGCAGCGGTATGAGTCAATGTCTACTGTCTCTTCTTTGTTGCATTCTTATTGGGACTTGGAGATCTAACCTCTACAATTTCAGCTTGACGAGAGGGCCCTGCGTTTGAATCCCGCCAGTCCTGAAGAAATTCGGGTATATCTTTATGATTATATCGTCTGTCGTCATGTCTGTAGTTTCTTTCTTGTCGTTTAAGTGGTGGAGAGTTTCTCCCTGAACTGTAACTGCGCGGTGGACCGTTGCGTCTGAAGTCATTCTGTCTCCGTTGATAATAATTATTTTGGTTCCCATATTGTCAGTTTCTCCGATTGTCTCTGTCATAGTCATTACCGTAGAGAGGTGATCTTTCCTTGTAATTATTATTACTCTGCCAACGATTGTCATAAGGGTGGTGTCTGTTTTGGTCAGGATTTGCGTTGTAAGAATAGCCTTGTCGTGTCCAGTTATTGTTTCTGTGGTCACGGAATTATGACAGACGTGACCTGTAATTGTTGTTCTACTGGTTTCGGGCCCACGATTATTACTGTCAATTTCCAATTCTTGTAACAGTCGCTGAAAAGCTTCAGTGTCGTCTTTGCAACGGCCTGCCAAAATAATAGGTCGTAAATGTTCAGGCAATTTGATTAAGCAAATGCGGATGAGTTCTGAGGGGCTGTATGGGTTTGACAGGTACTAATTCTTGAGCAACATGTCTCCAAAATATTTGACAAGACTGGAGAATTCAGATTGTTCAAAGAGTTTCATTATTATGATATTATGCTTTACGCGATCTTGAGTAGCTTGAGACCAATACTCTGAGAGGAAGGCATGATAAAATTCTGCTTCACTGTGACAATCGTGAATGACGGAACGCATTCTTACAGCAGGTTCATTCTCTAAGTAGCTACACATAAATTCTAATCTGTGCTCTAATGCCCAGTTGGGAGAAAAACAATGAGAGAAATGATGAAGCCACGCTTGTGGATTAATGTTGCTACCAGAATTCTTAAATGTTTTGAATTTACGTGTAGTAATAAACAGCTTATAATTAAAATCGTCATGGCGAGTCGCAAATCTGTCATTGTTACGTCGTGTCGGCGGTTCCATCTCAAAATTCGGTGCACCTTGCCAATTTCTTTCATAATTTCCGAAATGCCCTGTGTTATACTTTTGTGGCTTTTCCGTATTTCTATGTCCCTCTCGCCGTATTGGAGCGAGAGTGTCCTCTGACATATGTAATTCTTGTATTACTTGTGCCAACTGATCTTGTACTTCCCGGATTTCTCTTTTGTGTTATGTATAAATCTGATTCTGATTTTGTTTGAATTTACTAATTTGTTCGTATTCTTCTGTGTCAATAAAAACTATCGGTCTTGTGTCATTCAGATTATCAATTAACTTCGTAGATAAATTATTTAGCTGATCCGAAAGTTCGAATGCTTTCTCCGATAATGAACTGATTTCATCCGTGTGTCTTTCTGAACCAATTTTCAGAGTATCTACTGTGTCCTTTAAGTTTTTTCTGAGTATTTGCAAGTTGCGTAACCGAATCGGTAGAAGCAGGTGAGTCAATTTTAGCTTGCAAGGTGTAGTGATTTTCATGTACAACAGTTTGAAGTTATTTTATGGGTGCTTCGTGATTCTGTAATACATTTTCATGCCGCGAAAAAGTAGGTCGAAGATGCTCACAAATTTGTGTTTTTACTTCATTACAGACATTCTGACATTTCGATTCGAAGTAACTCAGTCAGTTAAACCTTCACGTGGTTGTTGAAGTGTTTCTTTAATTTGTTTTTTATTTTGTTCCACCTGTTGTTGTGATTGTTTTTGATTTTGTTTCATTTGTTGCATTAATTGCAATAATAATGTATTAGTGTCTGGAACGTGTTCCTTTGTGCCTATCAGCAGTGAATTTGCACCGGAGGCATTCGTATTTTGAAAAGCAGAAAATGCGTCTTTACTTAATTGATAAAACGATGAGGACGCAAAACCAAAATTTACGGTATTTGCAGGATTGTGTCCTGTCATTTTGGGTTCCTGGGGCGAGCTGTTGCCGACCGATCGATCGACAATACTACCCTGTTCACTAGCTGTTTCACTGTCTTCACCATTATTTATTGCCTCGTCCATTTCCCTGTTCACAATTACCAAATTACTATATTGAACATTAGTCAATTCATTACATGGTGGCGCTAACACACTACTCTCGTATTGACTGTCATTTCTCAGTTTACTTTGGAGCCTAGTATTACGTTTTTCACACGCCATAATCGTCACAATATTTTAGCAAAATAAGAAAATTCATTATAACAGCACTGAAAATAATATCCAATTAATTGGAAGCACGGCTGTGAAACACTTGATCCAAATCTACATGCATTCCACAACTGTTTTACAGTACAACAATGAAAAACTACAACTACAAAGGAGATTCTCTCTTCAGTTAAGCGCTAACAATAAACAATAACTACACTAATTACACAACTTACAAGAAAAATCAGAAGATTCCACTGAGGTAACCTGGCAGGGTCGCCATATGAAACGCCCTCTTAGAATAATTATGAATTACTGTGCTGGTAAACTTCTCCATTACATGATACAAAGACAGCTGAATAAAACTCAACGTACTCAAACAGTTTTCTCTTTACTTATTCTGATCGTCACTAAACTGACACACAATATTTTTAGCGCAACGCAATCTGACTCTCAATAACCCCTACAAAAGAATGGCGCTGACTAACAATAACCTGTACCTTTCATGAATCACCTACCTCACAAAAATCTTCGTTACTCGAACTACTGCAATACAGGGAGCGCCAAAACTGCTAGCTTAATAAAAGATTATTACTACTGAAGGCGCTAACCACTGATAGTCATAGTTAGCAAATGAAAAATTTTGATAGAGAACAAACAATGTATTTACCTTAATAATGTTCAAAAGTCATCATATTTCTATATATATCTATCAATTCATGACATCCGTCTTTACAAATTTCCTTTTTCTGGAGCACACACGTCCAGATCGTCGGCTTATAGAGACCTCTCAAACTTCTGGCATCTCTCTCTCCACATCCACCACTGCTGGCGGCTCACCTCCAACTGCACAACGCTACGCGCTGTTCCCATCCAGATGTCCAACACTACAACAGCGAATATTCCAAGAATGCCAACCAGCTACAGACTGCAGACAGCAGTCAGTGATTTTCATACAGAGCGCTACCTGGCGTTACCAACATAAAAACCTACACAGCGTACTTACAACATTTGTATGTTTGCCCTGCCAATGTTCATTGAAAAACTTAACTTAAACACAAGTATGTAAAACATTGACGTGGTTTGTGTGCTGTCACTGAGTACACCAATTTTTGTGTTTGGATGATTTTCAGAATGGCTTCGGATACGCGAAACAAGTCATCAGTTGAATAAAAAGTACTGAATGTCCCAAACTTCAGCTGTCTTCTATATGAAACTGGATAATTTCCATTCTAACATGCTACAAGATTTCCACCAGTTCTATTTGTGATTGGGACATGGCAACAACTACTTATCAGATTTCTTCGTGCGAACTAGTTTAACTTTATATTTACAGTTCCGTCACGATCGGATGGTAGGCAGCTGAAGAATACAACATGTACACAATAACTGTTCACAACGTAGCACAGTAGTGAGGCACATAATTAGTCATTTTTTCCCTGCTGCCTTTGCGAGTGGAGCAGCACAGGAAATGTCTAGAGATGATACCAGATTGACTCCGCCACGCACTATACGTTGCTTGTGGAGTATGTATGTTGGTGTAGATGTGGATGTATAAGTAGTGTGCCCGAAGCCGAGGCGAACATTTTGATGTAGGACACTTGCAGTCCATCAAGCGGGAAAACAGTCTACAGTAGCCACCTAAGCCGAGACCCTTAAGCGCTGGCCGATAGTTGGAGTATCCTCTCTCCCTCCTATGCCACTGGCTTAGTCGGTCTTAGAGCCCACTCGAAGAACAACAAAAAATGTAG
The DNA here is from genome assembly GCF_023898315.1 of Schistocerca nitens. Classification (NCBI taxonomy): domain Eukaryota; kingdom Metazoa; phylum Arthropoda; class Insecta; order Orthoptera; family Acrididae; genus Schistocerca; species Schistocerca nitens. The sequence continues at coordinate 144,461,370 of NC_064620.1, read as the reverse complement.
ACTGCTGGGGAAAGAGAGCGTTATCGTAAATTTTTGTACAGTGGTCGGGGGAGTGTCATCAAAAACGTACTAATAATTTTAACTGCTGGGGTGTGATCTTCAGGAAGGGTGGGGAATATAAAGCTCACGTTTTTAGGTTTATTGGATATCTCGAATACCGCTGCTTCTGGCAAAAAATTTTCCCGGTGTAAAATTAAACTACATTAAATTCCTTGCAGAAAAGGTCACATTCAATTTTTCTCTAGGACCACTGGATGGAAAAGTCGAGTATTAAAACTAGTGCTTTAATGGTACAAAACTGATTTTAAGCTTAAATGAATTGAGTTAAGAACAAATATTAAAAATGTGTGCTACATCTAATTGCAGTAGAACTGTATTAAGGGATAAATTGTGTTTTGCGGATGTGACAGATGTAAAGGCGCCGGTGGTGGTTAGCTCTACGTCTACATCTACATACACATTCCGCAAACGGATACCCTGTACCCCTACTTCTCATTTCCTTTCCTGTTCCGCTCGCAGAGAGAGCGAAGGAAAAACGACTATCTATATGCCTGCGTATGAGCCCCAATTTCCCATATCTGATCTCCGTTGTTCTTATATGAAATGTATGTTGGCGGCAGCATGTTCATTCTGCAATCTGCTTCAAATTCCGGCTCTCTAGAATTTCCCAGTAGTGTTCCTCGAAACGAACGTCGCCTTTCCTCCAGGGTTTCACATTTGTGTTCCCGAAACATCTTTTAAACACTTGCGTGTTGATCGAACCTACCGGTAACAAATCTTGCAGCCCGCCTCTGATTTGCTTCGATGTCTTCCTTTAATCCGATCTCGAGCAGTAATCGTGAGAGAAAGTAGATAGCCGCGTTGTGGCCACGCACTTCCCTCCTTCATTACGTCTGTCTGCGAAATGAAGAGCGAACAGGCAATTCCACATTCTCTTTACCGTTCTAAGTCACAACAAGCAACCACAGTTTATTTCACGAAGTTACACTGCTCTACTGAAGCTCGCCTTATGAGTCACTTGCGACGCGTTGCGCCGACCCGTCCGAGAGGGGGAAGGATTTTTTTCACAAAGTGTGTTCACAAAGCACTGACTACAAATATGAGTTGCTAATAATACGAGGGCCAATGTAGGTTAATTATTACAAGAAGACAGCAACCAGCCACTATTAACACTGCTATTTATATAGGTAAATAGCACCGTTACCGGTTTCGAACTGCCAAGTTCATCATCAGACGGCTGTTCACATGATTTGCAAGATACACTTTACATTATCGTCCGTTTTCGATTTTTATTCTTCCACTGTGGCGAAATATTCTTGATGTGTTGCTGCCCTACGGTGGAAGACAGTGTTAGAAGCGCCCTATGTGAACATAACTAACCTCCAAACGATGAAATGCAGAGTAAACAAATAAGAGAGGTTACGTGGTTATGGTACTTACATCTTTGTGACAACTTCACATGTGGCAAATACTTTTTGGTGTGTGTGTGTGTGTGTGTGTGTGTGTGTGTGGTGCTTTGCACAATATGGTGATGTACAAATTACATAGGTGCTGGATATATTTTGGAATATTCGAAAAATACAATCATGCAACTTCGCAACAAAATCGAGCGGAATTTTCGACGTAAGTAACATAACCACATAACTTCACATATTTATTTACTGTGTATTTCATCGTTTGGAGGTTAGTTATTTTCACATAGGGCGCTTCTAACACTGTTTTCTACCGTAGGGCACCAACGCACCAAAAGTATTTCGCCACAGAGGAAGAATAAAAATCGAAAACGGACGATAATGTAAATCATGTGAACAGCCGTCTGATGAACTTGCCAGTCCGATACCGGTAACGGCGCTATTTACGTAAGTAAATAGCAGTATTAATAGTGGCTGGTTGCTGTCTTCTTCTTTGTAAGAATTAATTGTACACAGCCACGGTCTCATGATGTCAGTTTTAGACAAAATAACAATACGAGAGCTGTTCGACAAGTAAAGCCCAATCGGTCGCGAATTAGTTTTTTTTTTATTCGCAACCGTTAGCCACACATTCCAGCTACCTCTCTAAATAGTCGCCGCTCCGACTTCGACATTTGTCGTGGCGTTGTACAAACGTTCCACTACCCTCTCCACAGAAAGCAGCCGCTTGTGCTTATCGCAACTTCTCTACACTTGTCTGGCTTTCGCTGTTTGTGTCAAAATGTAGTCTTCGTAGCCAGCGATTCATGTGAGCAGAGATGAACAACGGAGGGGGCCAATTAAGGACTGTATTGTGGGTGATCAGACACATCCCATCGAAAACGCTGCAGGAGCGTCTTCATTGCCCCTGCGAAATGCGGCTGAAAATTGTCTTGAAGAAAGAAACGCATGACTTATATGTCTTGTGGGCTGCGTAGGTACAGGCGGAAGCTCTCACCATATCCACATACTTGGCGGGAGACACTGTTGTTTTAGACATTTCTATGTGATCTCTTTGCGCTCTGAATTGAAAAAAGCGACGTGAAGCGACCGACAGGCAACTTAAAGCCACTGCCCAACACCTCTATGCGAAGTTCCATCGGATTTCCACAGTGGTTTCCATTTCGCGCCTAATCGGACCTAACTTCCCGAAAACGCCTCGTACAACCGCAAGCATTGAATATAAATATGAGCTGCTAATAACACAAGCACAGGAAAAGCATATGGACAGATTCTTCGTAAATATCTGCACAGACAAAATAAATTCACTGAGCTCGTGTTTATATAGGAGAGTTATTTTAAGTTCGTTAAATGAGTACTTATATGCATTTGTTGTGTCAGATTTATATACAATAAGTTCTTATAAATAATGATAGAGACGTGCTTAAGCCTATTAATGTGATGTTGCCAGTGGCCTATCTACACAGTTGGTGTGAAAGAGATTGGGTTGGTAAACGTGACTACTGGCTGCTGTATGCCGTTGACAGCGTATTGTAAAGCCGTTCGAACGTGTTCTAGTCACCCGGGGGTGAATTAATGAATGGCCAGAAAGTTACCGCACCTCACTCACCATTAACTGTGAGACAGTTAGATTGGATAAATCTCTTCCATTCAGGAATTGCTGGCGCTTCTTGAGCGCTGTGTACTGAGTGGAGAGACTCACCACACATCCACAGTATATCTTCCAAGGTGGGCGTTAGTAGGTATGAAAGGAAAGCTGTATTCATGTTGAATTCAGGAACATTAATCTGCTGTAAGGCATCGCTTGACTTGTACTGAAACAGCTGAAGTTCCGTAATACCAAGATGATCTACTCCTGTTAGAGGCTCGTTTCTTTTTCGCAGTAAAACCGTCCTTTAGTATTAGACACAACTCGATTTTTCGCTTAAGAATTGTAAAATTTATGTTTGTATAAATTTTGCCTGAAAATTTAGTTGACTTTAACAGTGTAAAATGAAGAATTAAGTCACTTCTATTTTCCGGCCTTCTTACTAAGACATCATTGTGTTTTCAAAATTAAGTTTATGTAGAACAGTATATGTAATTACTTTCTGAAAGACGTTTACATCAGTATTTTTCCTTTCAGTAAGTCGTAACCTCCCCCTTACTAATAGACCTATCTTGCTTGCGATATGAAATATGACCGTGGATGGCATGATGCCTAATGGTTTTTTACTAATTGGATAATGCTATCTTTCCTGAAGAAATAATACCGTTAAGTAGGAGGAAAGTGTACAACAGACCCTACTGATAGAAAAGTCTACTAAAATAAAAAGTAATTAAACTGAACAAGACTATAATTGGGAAAAATGAAAGTTATTTTATGCATTCACTCACGAACAACACTGGAGAGAAAAGGGGTACCACTGATCATATATCCAAAAGTTACACTAATGAACGAAAAGGAAATAATTAAAGATCGCCAGCCCACTAACGCAGTTTACATCCAGAATCCTGTACACGACGATGGGAAAGAAAAGCGTGTATATTAAACACTGACGTGGCAACTGAAGGTTGTCAAGTTATTTGATATTAATTTTGAGTGAGTATGTAATGATAAAGAAAACTGAGAAGTCACTCTTACATTATGTTTGTCATTAAAATTTGAAAAAAAAAAAACAATTGGGTAACGATTTGAAAATATGCAATTAAACTGTATGTTAATATTGAACTTCATTATGTGAACAATGACTTTCAGTCATCTCAACGTAAGTAACGTCATCAAAGAAATATAGAAAAAAAGAACGCACTCTTTACTTTGCAGTTACTTATTTTGCAAATAGGATTTCAAAATATTGTCTGCAGAACTGATCGTTTTTACTGACTTGAACAAGAATAAATAACAGATTACATACCAAACCAAACAGCCATGTGCTCCAAGCTGTATGTAAAATAAATAAAACTTGCGCACACTTCATTTGTGCATTTCTTTTGATTTGGATTTTTCCCAGTGATTCATTCTCAAAGTTGAAAAATGAAATTGCTTTACTTTACTCATATACTGGAACCCCTATTCAACAACAGTTAATTGAAATTAGACTGAGGCTAAAATTCTTGAAAGTGAAATTATTCATTAATAAACTGGCTGTAACTATTCAGTTTGTTTCTTATGACACTCGGTTAGCGTATAAGGAAAAAAAAAAAAAAAGAAACAAGGACCCTACTTGGTAACAGACAATGAGGACACAATCGTCCTGAGTTTAACTGATTATTATTTACATAAATTTTATCAACCAAATCACATTCAGTTGTGCTGCTGGGTTAGGCATTAACACTTTCTATCAATGATCAATCTTACTTCAGCGCTCTGCATACGACGAAACTCAGAGCCGATGACGAATCTGTGTTGCTGGAACTACTGCTGCTGTTGAAGAGGGTATCATCTTGTGTAGCACAGCTTGCTACAGGACCGGGCAATCGTAATTAATACAGCCTCTTCCGCCTGTCCACTGTCCTTCCTCCTGCTACTAGACATCTGGCCGGCGCGCGTACATGATGCCGCCGAAATGGTATACTCTTAGTTCGAGAGCGTTAACACCACACTTCCGCACACTACACGCGCTGAAGCCCGTCTCTCTCTCTCCGCGCGTTCTGCGCAACAACTCCCTACCCAAAGATTTTATAACGCACAAGCACTGCTATTATCGTTGCGCAAATAACATTTCTTATGGCTCTTTCACAAAGCTTCTAAGTTTCACAGTAAGACACAGATAAAAACGAGTACAATGAAATGTCAACAGAGGTCTACCTAACTTTACACATAAAGTGAAGCAATGTCGTTACTTATTAAAAGAAAGCATTTAAATTGCAAAGTCTTACATACAATTCAGCAAAAAATTAATATATATCGGTAGCAGGTGGCATGCATACTCCATTTTCGGTGTTACAAAGTGACATATTTATAATAGGTGCCCAGACTCGCTGCTGTATGATATTAATTTTAATTAAAATTATTAACAGCCAACCAGTTGCAATGGATAAAGAATTCTTTACCTAGGTTTCAACAAATTTAAATTTGTCTTCTTCAGAAGGTGGCAATTTTACATTAATATGGACTGATGTATCATCGCCGTTTTTACAAATGTCGGCATAAATCCATTTGTCAAAATTAAAATGTAGCCCTAGAAATAGGGTTTGTCACGTAAATATAAACTAGTGCATGGATATTGCAGAGCTCACAACCGACTCATCAAAGAAATTTAGAAAAAAAGAACGCACTCTTTACTTTGCAGTTACTTATTGTCGGTTGTGAGCTCTGCAATTTCCGTGCACTAAGTTATATTTACGTGACAAACCCTATTTCTAGGGCTACATTTTAATTTTGACAAATGGATTTATGCCGACATTTGTAAAAACGGCGATGACACATCAGTCCATATTAATCTAAAATTGCCACCTTCTCAAGAAGACAAATTTAAATTTGTTGAAACCTAGATAAAGAATTCTTTATCCATTGCAACTGGTCGGCTGTTAATAATTTTTATACGTGGAACAGTTGCTGTTGTGCAGCTATGTTTAAAATACTGATATTAATTTTTATTTCTTCCCTTTCAGTACAGATCTATTTCGCGTAAATTGCCGCTATCGAGTGACCTGCGGTACAATGTGGCTGACATTATTTTCATTACACTTTTTTTATTTTATAATAGAACATTGAGCAAAGATTGCTACTTACGTATATAATATCTAGATGGAATGACGTACATATAACATCATTGCCAACTGTATTTTAACTGTTGTTCTATATTTGCTGAATGAAGGTGGTATTTAATTTATTAAGAAAGTAATTTGGCCGTTCTGAAGCTACAATGTTGTATGTTTGCGAAGTATAGGCACTGTTACACAGATGGTACATACAGGGTGGTTATAATTAAACTTTTCATATTTAATACTTTATAATACGGAAAAAAATTACCGTACGATTACCAAACTTGATAGCATTAATGTCCAGTGTATGGAGTGCATGATATCCACGCATCATAGCGCCACCTTCGAGTTCCAACTATGGCCAACAGATGCTGGGGTCAGTCTTTATGATTCATTAACACCTGACCAGTCGCAGTGCACTTGTTGACTTGTCAACATGAGCTTGGACAAAAGGAGCAGAGCATTACTGGTGAAGCTCTGTTATCAAAACAACAGCAATGCTGCAGTTGGACTTCGAGAAAATCGCCGGCTGAAAGAATTACGGAGTGGACCTCTTTTTCCATCTACTGTGCAAATCATGATGAAGAAGTTCGAATCAGCTGGAGAACTGGTTGTTGCTCCGGGAAGAGGCCGACGACCGGTTGACTACAGGTGATTGATGAAATTGCCGTTGCTATGGCAGAAAACGCTGCCCGCAGTTCCCGATTGTCAGACAGTGCACATGCTAGGTCCTGACGATTGAATACCCCGTGGCCCACTGTATGGAAGGTGCATCGAACGATTCTCAAATGGCATCCGTACAAGATCCATATCGTACAGCAGCTAGCATCGCAGGACGCACAATGAAGTGTTGACTTCGCTCTCCAGTTTCTTGCAAGGATTGAAGCTGACGTGGGCTGGACCTGGACCATCCTACGGACAGATGAAGCTCATTTTTCTCTGACGGGCGAGGTGAACACACAGAATTGCCGAGTGTGGCGATCATCACCTCCAGTCACTGCGCATGAAGTTCCTCTCTATGGTGAACGTGTTACCGTATGGTGTGGCTTCATCATCATCTGTGGCCCATTCTGTTTTGAACAGGTTGGCGCTCAGGGACCAAAGAGGCGCAGTCTAACTGACCAGCGCTACTGTGATATGCTTCACCAGCACTTCATACAAGCCATACAAGAGAGAGAGGCATTGAAATCAACACTTTTCACGCAAGTTGGGGCCCCACCGCATATCGCTCGTGAGGTTGACCTGCTTCTCCGATGGAAACGATAGAATTATTAGCCGATCGCTTCCAAATGCTTGGCCGGCACCATCACCTAATCTCACTCCCTGTGATTTCTGGTTGTAGGGCTACCTGAAGGACAGGGTTTACCAGGCCAACATTCACACATGTGCTGATCTGGAGCGCAGCATATCAAGATAGGCAGCCAGTATACCTACGGACATGCTTCGCACTGCTGTTCAGAATGCAATCCTGGGCTTTCAGACTGCTGAGCGCCATATTGAGACCCTTTTGTAGCAGTAGTGGCACCGGTTTGTAATGGTACGATGTATTGTGGCAATACATTAAAAGTGTTTCGATTGAATTTATTCTGCGTTATTTCTCTTCCCCATGTCCTTGAGATTAATGGTACCAAGTTTGTTTCTCGTGCGGTAATTTCTTTTCGTCTTGTAAAGCGTTAAATAGGGAAAGTTTAATTATAATCACCCGGTACTTTATTTGGTTTCGCGTATATGCAGTGTCTCCGGAAATTCGTGCAGTTAATTTGGTGGTGGTGGTGGTGGTTAGTGTTTAACGTCCCGTCGACAACGAGGTCATTAGAGACGGAGCGCAAGCTCGGGTTAGGGAAGGATTGGGAAGGAAATCGGCCGTGCTCTTTCAAAGGAACCATCCCGGCATTTGCCGGAAACGATTTAGGGAAATCACGGAAAACCTAAATCAGGATGGCTGGAGACGGGATTGGACCGTCGTCCTCCCGAATGCGAGTCCAGTGTGCTAACCACTGCGCCACCTCGCTCGGTAGTTAATTTGGTTGCGCGTACAGGTATATGCAGGGTGTACGGAAATTCCTGTTACAGGCTTCTAGCGCTAGTAGACGGAAGTGAGTACATAATATTTTGAATAGAAACCCATGTCCGGAAACGTACCGTTTTCATTCTACGGCGATTTCAGTTCAGATGTTTAACTCTTATACTTCTGATGAGGAATGCAATTCGGCATGACGCAGTGCAATTCGAAACGAAACATAAGAAAACATCCATTTATCACTTAAGCCCGTTAATAAAAACACTTAAAAGTAACGTATTCACATTAACCCAATACAAAAAGGAACAGAATGTAGTTTACGTACAGAACGGTACCGATGCCTTACAACAACGGCTCACTGTGGTGACCATCAACATTGTTACAGACATTGTACCTAAGAAGCATGTTCTGGTACCCACTTTCCATCCCATCTAAGGTATCTCCAGTTTCTAGTGCGACAGCCAGGTCTTCGTCTGTCTCTGAAGGAGTCTCTTATCAAGGCTGAAGTTAAGTGACATCAGGTGACTGCCTGAAGTAGTACACGTCATCCTGTCTTCCCTCTTACATACCAGGACAGGCAACTCAAGAGTTTTCTCGTTCCCTCAGCCGACTTGGACGCGTTACACATCTGAACTGAAACTCTCGCAAAAACGGTAAAATTGTGGACATGGGTTTCTATTCAAAGTATGTTGTACTCACTCCCCTCTACAAGCCCTAAAATTTTGTAATAGCAATTTCAGAATACCCTGCATAACGTACGTATATACCATTTGTATAACAGTGCTTACACTTTGTTCGCTTGCTGGTTTGGAGAGAAAGGGTCGAAACTGCTGGGTCATAAGTCCCTTCTTATACTTTGTAAACATATGACATCGTACCTACACAACTGTCAGATTACTGTTATAGCAAATTAATTGCCACCTTAATTCAGAAAATACAGATCGATAGTTAAAATACAGTTGCCAACGATGTTATATGTATGTCAGTCCATTTAGGCAACACGTACGTAAGTAGCAATCCGTGCTCAATGTTTTACTATAACATAAAAACATATAATGAAAATAACGTCACCCACGTTGTACCGAAGGTCACTCTAAAGTGGCAATTTAGCCGAAAAGATCTGCAGTGGGAGGGAAGAAATAAAAATTAATTTCACTTAGCAGAGAGTCTGGACACCCGTTATAAATATGCCACTTGCTGATTTATACTACGTTATAGGTCCTATGAAACATAAGTCTTTTTTTGTTTCCCTTTAAATTACTTATGTTAACGAAGTAAAGAAATTCAATTATCTAATGACTAAGCTGGTTGATTAAGAGAGAGAGAGAGAGAGAGAGAGAGAGTATTGAAAATCCCGCGCGGCGAACATACGCTGCCGCTTACCAAGATTTTGCTTGGCTTGAAGGGCCGTAAGTGTCCCGTGTCAAATTTTTCGTCTGAAATTTTCCTACACCACTGTGGTCTGTTGTAAACAATTACCGTATACTTCCTAGCAAATTAAAACTGTGTGCCGGACCGAGACTCGAACTCGGGACCTTTGCCTTTCGCAGGCAAATGCTCTACCAACTGAGCTACCGAACCACGACTCACGGCCCCCCCTCACAGCTTTACTTCTACCGGTACCTCGTTTCATATCAGCGCACACACTGCTGCAGAGTGAAAATCTCATTCTGGAAACATCACCCAGGCTGTGGCAAAGTCATGTCTCCACAGTATCCTTTCTTTCAGGAGTGCTAGTTCTTCAAGGTTCGCAGGAGAGCTTCTGTAATGTTTGGAAGGAAGGAGACGAGGTACTGGCAGAAGTACAGCTGTGAGGACGAGGCGTGAGGCGTGCTTGGGGAGCTCAGTTGGTAGAGCACTGGCCCGCGAAAGGCAAAGGTCCCGAGTTCGAGTCTCGGTCGGGCACACAGTTTTAATCTGCCGGGAAGTTTCTTATCAGAGCACACTCCGCTGCAGAGTGAAAATCTCATTCTGGAAAAATTACCGTATGCACATAATACAGGGTAATTTTTTCCACCGTGTACAAATTCTAGGGACTGATCGATGAGAGGATACGAACAAAAATGTTCTAATGAACTTACGTCCGAAAGTGCTTGGTTTCCGCGCTAGAGACCATTTATTCACTCATACTTTGTTACAGAGACTGCGATCTAATAAGCGCTGTACCATGCAACCACAGTTATAGAATGTATGGTTTCCATTTAGAAGGTGGTACTGTTCCTCACACCTCATGTCCTAGCACCCTCTCCTGCCACTGTAATTGGTAATGTTGTGTCCGATTCACCCCTCCTGCTGACTCACCTTGTAGGGGATGTGATACAGCGTTGTACACAAAGGTTCCGCATTCGAATTCAGAGCTTGCCGACATGGTTTTTACTTACTGAAAGGCAAATGGGAGTGGGCGGCAGGCAGCAAGATTGTATCAGGAGATATATCCCAGCCGAAAACCACCACAGTGTTCAGTTTTTCCAACAGTGTTTCGCCGTTTCTCTTCGATAGCGTCGTTTCGAAAGCAGCAAATCATGAAGGACGTACCCGAAATGTTCGGACAGTAGACTCGGAGGAAAATGTGATTAACACTGTGAAAGGCGACTGCCGTGTCAGTACCAGGCAGTTGGCCCGCTAGTACAGGGTAAGCCAGACGACCGTGTGGAACATTCTCCATGACAATTCTTAGTACGACAATTCTTAGTACCCGGATCACTTACAGCGTGTGCAGGGCTTACTAGCGACAGACTTTCCACAGCGGGAGCAGTTTTGTCTCCCGTTTCTTCACCAGGTAACCACGATTCCGGGATTTGAGGCACCCATCCTATTCACAGATGAGGCCACCTTTAGGCGGAGTGGTATCTTCAACTTTCATAACAGTCATCTGTAGGATAGTATGCAGCACCCCCACAGTATGGTGACAGCGAATCATCAACATCTGTGTAAACAGAATGTGTGGGCCGGGATAATTGGCGATGGTATTTTGGGACCATTCCTCCTTCAACGTCGCTTAACAGGCCGGAAAAATCGGCGTTTCTTTCGGGTGACCTTGCCTTCAGTACTGGAAGAATTGCCGTTGATGATTCGAAGGGTTATGTGGCTGCTGCATGATGGTCCTTCAGCTCACTTCGCCGTTAACGTCCGGACGCATCTCAATCGTGTCTTCCCTGGTCGATGGATGGGACGAGGGCGTGTAGTTGCATGGCCTGCTCGCTCATCGGATCTCAATCCGTGCGATTTGTGGTTATGTGGACATCTCAAAAGTATCGTGTACGTAGAGCCACTGGAGCAGCGAATTCATGCTGCGTTTGACACTGTTCGGATGCTGCTTGGCCAACGTGAACGTCTGAAACAGAACATGTTACTCCGCGTACACACATGCGTTGAGGTACATGGAAACCATTTTCAGCACATAATGTAACTGTGGCTGCATCGCACAGCGCATATTAGGCCGACTGAATAAATGGTCTCTAGCATGGAAACCATGCATTTCCGTGCGTATGTTCATTAGACCTTTTTAGTTCTGTATACTCTCATCGATCAATCCCTAGAGTTTGTACACGGTGGAAAAAATCACCCTGTATAAGCAGGTTTCATACTGAAAATCGTATCTACAATTTTTATTCGAGACTTTGTCTTTGTTTGAGTATCGACCAGTTTAATGTTCTTGTAATGCTTTTGGCGCCTCACTCTTCTGAGTTAAGTAGACTTCTGACGAACCACACGAGCTTTTGATTTGTGTTGCTCCACATCCGCTGTCTATTCGGTCTGATGTGAATCCTAAAATTTTCAGTAGGATTACAGTATAGCAAAGCCCTTACAGCCGCCGGCCGGAGTGGCCGAGCGGTTCTAGGCGCTTCAGTCTGGAACCGCGCGGCCTCTACGGTAGCAGGTTCGAATCCTGCCTCGGGCATAGATGTGTGTGATATCATTAGGTTAGTTAGGTATAAGTTGTTCTAAGTTCTAGGCGACTGATGACCTCAGCAGGTAAATCCCATAGTGCTCAGAGCCATTTGAACCATTTTTGAACCCTTACAGCCGGCATATTTCTCACACAACTGCAGCTGCTCCACACCTCGTTAGTGAATCCAATCCTTCAACTTGCTTCACTCAGGAGGAGAAGGTCGTTTTATTTATATGCCTATAATTTTTAATTCTTCGATAATTTCATTACACCGCTGTCTTTAAGTATCGCTCATTATTCGTGGAGTCGTTCGCTATTACTTTCTTAGGTGCTGTGAAGCGCACAAGGCTACATTTCTATCGTATTAATGCGTATAGTTGTAAAGCTAAGGAGGAAAGCCGTAAATGTCACGGTCCATGCTACCTCTTTCACTACCATCTCCTCTCCGACAGTCTTACTATGTTACGAAATGTGCATCGCTTCTTTTTTAAAGAAGGTCAGCGTTGATCAGAGATAGTTTTATTCAGAGTATCCGATTGACAACATACGGTTATACCATAGCGGTGGATACGTCAATGAACCTCCCCCCCTCCCTACTTCAGCACAGAGGGACATAGCTTCAGAATAGATTTTATTGTTAGATGGATGAGGTGCACTCGGTTTCCAAATCGAGGTTGCGAGACTTCGATCGTCGTACACATCGTAAGGCAAGACCTGGGGAAGAAGGTAACGTTCTCACAAATAAGAGCAACTTATGTTACACCGGAAGCTTTTCAGTTGTTAACTGAACATCTCCAATCCGCATCTAAAAGCTGCATACTTTTGGCTCAACGTTTAGTTTCTTCTTCAGCATGATTCCCTTGAGGAATTTTTGTACTTCAGTAACTTCTAATTAACCTTAACTAAAAAGTAATTTTCTTCTTTGTGCATCGAAATCTTCATCTACATCGTTGTATGGAAATCATTTTCAAATGTTTTATACGGGGTGTTTCCGAAACAGTGTACAAAAATTAACACGAAATAGAGGATGCTGCACTGAACAACATGGCGTAGGGAACCTGGGGTCAGAGCAGCCAGCTTAAAGAATAATGGGAAGATTTACTAAACACTGTCTTCCGAAATGCCTTCACAAAAGAAGACGAAGTAAATATTCCAGAATTCGAATCGAGAACAGCTGCCAACATGATTAACTGTGAGCGTGTGGGTGCTGTTCTGTCATTCTGTGCAACGGATTAATCTGAGATGTATCCTTTACCCTGTGGCTCCTGCAAGATGCAATTTCCACCCCTACACTACTACAGAAGGCAGACAGACGCTCCTAACGTTCTAAAGAGAAATGCCTGGGAAACTTTCAGCAATAAATATCTTCTGGAGTCGTCCGCTGTAAGGAAATGTCACAAAAATTCACAAAATTTCTTATGTAACTAGTGGGATACTTGGGTACTGGAGTAGTGCTAGTTAGTGTAAGAAAAACATGGTTCAAATGGTTCAAATGGCTCTGAGCACGATGCGACTTAACTTCTGAGGTCATCAGTCGCCTAGAACTTAGAACTAATTAAACCTAACCAACCTAAGGACATCACAAACATCCATGCCCGAGGCAGGATTCGAACCTGCGACAGTAGCGGTCGAAGAACATGAAACTAACGAAAATTATTATTTATTTTGTAAAAATTCTGAGAAATCACAATGGCACTTTTAGTTATGAACTGAACAAGTTCTTTCCAGGTTCTTTTCGGAATGTGAAGTTACCTCTTAAGGATAGGATTCGTTAATGAAATTTCTATACAAGGTTTAAGATTGTTATTGACTTGGCAGGATGGCTGAGAGCCGCGCCTACTCAACTTGAACAATTATCCTTTAGAATGCTGCTAGGTACGGTCGAGGCTGTCACGTGTGAAATACAGTGAAGTGTACTGTTGTGGAGGAAATATGGGGCTCGCAAGAGCTGTAGCACACAATACCGTAAGCTGCGATGACTGCTGTCTGCGCCGCTCGCTGCTGACAAATAAGATAACTCTCGTTCTATCTGGATTGACCTTCGCCAATCAAACTCTCCCTACGCCTTGATGAAGTCAAGGACTCCTATTCGCCCCTAGTCTAACTATTGGCGTGGTACACCGGTCAGATAACCAGTGCACCGCGATGCCACTCAAAAATTCGCTCGCAGGCGTTTAACTATAACTCTGTCCGTTCACACCGCACAATAAGTGTGGCGGCCAACACAGTGGACAACGCTTGATCGCAAGGACTCAATATAGAGTCGCACTCCAATTCGCTCTCGACAGAGGTGCTCTACCAGTGAAGTACTGAGGAGAGACTTGTTCCTCGCTCTTTGAGTACATGTACGAGTGCATACGCTCTCGTTACGTGTTCTCGCTCCAAGAGCGACAACAGAACAGCCCCTCTCCAAGCCAGACATGAAGGGGTATATCTTTCGGTCTCTTCCATTATTCCTTCAGCTCAAGGCGTCAGGAATATGGTCTACCAATCAGCACTGCTCTTCTAAAACGGGAGAACGACGTTTCGTTTAGGGCGACCAATGCGGAAATCTGTGACATCGGCATTTGGTGTTTGCTGTCTCCCTGCGAAAACCTCTGAAATTGCGTGCTATGTTTGTAAACACTCCCACATAATGTAGCGGAATTTGCTTTTAAGCCGAACACGGGGTCGTTCTCCCTTTCACTCGGGCAAACGCTGTGTGCTCTACGGCTGGTCGCTGGCCGACGTAGATAGGTTGACTCGTCCTCTGAAGGGACCAGCCTCCTGGAGTGCGGTTTGCCTCTCCCGAACTAAAAGCTTTTGTGACCATCGTGTCTTGAATGTGTGTGTGCACGCCAGCCTCGAATATTTCAATCTCAGTGCGCATTTGCGATTTACTTGTTATTTGCATATCGTTTACATGAATTCATGCAACATTGACTTCATCTTATCCAGTCTGGTTTCGAATGAGGCATCTTGATGTGCGGAATATGATTGTGAGGGCGGAATGTGTAAGCAATGAATACCTAGGTGTTACAATTAGGAATAACTTAAATTGGAAAGAACACATAGAAAATGTCGTGGGGGGAGGCTAACCAAAGGCTGCGTTTTATTGGCAGGACATTCAGAATATGTAACAGACCTACTAAGGAGACTGTCTACACTACGCTTGTCCGTCCTCTTTTAGAGTACTGCTGTGTAGTGTGGGATCCTTACCATGTAGGACTGACGGATTACATCGAAAAAGTTGAAAGAAAGGCAGCACGTTTTGTATTATCGCGGAATATGGGAGAGAGTGTCACAGAAATGATACAGGATTTGGCGTGGAAATCATTAAAAGAAAAGCGTTTTTCGTTGCGACGGAATCTTCTCACGAAATTCCAATCACCAACTTCCTCCTCCGAATGCGAAAATATTTTGTTGACACCGACCTACATAGGGTGGAACGATCACCACGATAAAATAAGGGAAATCAGAGTTCGTACGGAAAGATATAGGTGTTCATTCTTTCCGCGCGCTATACGAGATTGGAATAGCAGAGAACTGTGAAGGTGGTTCGATGAACCGTCTGCCAGGCACTTAAATATTATTTGAAGTGTATCCATGTAGATGTAGATGAAATCAAATTACTGTGCACTTACAAATTTACCTTAGTTAACTACTAATGCAATCATTAACACAATGAAAGTGCCAATTATGCTGGCTGGCTCTGAGCACTATGGGACTCAACTGCTGAGGTCATTAGTCCCCTAGAACTTAGAACGAGTTAAACCTAACTAACCTAAGGACATCACACACATCCATGCCCGAGGCAGGATTCGAACCTGCGACCGTAGCGGTCTCGCGGTTCCAGACTGCAGCGCCAGAACCGCGCGGCCACTTCGGCCGGCAATTATGGTGTATCTTACAAACTATTCCGCAAATGACGGTAATCAACCTCAATGCAAGCATGACGTCAACGAAGAAGATTCTGAAGCACCCTGACAAATATCCCAGGTATGTTTCAAATCACATCACAGGCAGCTATATTAGGCAACTAATTCCATCTCCGTATCCAGTGGGGTCTCATACACAAGTGACTTTACATATCGCCATAGGAAATAATCAAGGGGATTCACGTCAGGAGGCCTCGCAGGCCATGGAATAGGACGTCCACTTCCAATCCAGCGACCAGGAAATACTGTATCGGTACTGCTCCATTGCATTGTACTGTACGTCTCCTAATCGCACTAATGAATGGCCTGTCATTGATTCATAGGACGTTCTGTCTTGGGACAATGTAAATACGTGAATCTTCATATTTTCGCGGTGCAAGTACTGATCCATAAAATTTCGGGCGGGCAGCCGCATAAATTTGACTTCTTTTTCTAATATTTCGGCTGAATACCGTCCAACCATCTTCAGAGTGAGCAGAGGTGACTGACGCTCCAGCACATGCTCCGTCCTTTTAAAGCCGTGGACAGCACCACTGCGCATGCGGCCAAAGATACTAAAGGCGCCAGAGACGATAATCGGCGGCAGAGACGTACAGGATATGCATGGAAATATATCTATGGCTGCGCAATCGATCCACACGGTGATATCGACGTATCACTGAGAGATCTATTTCCATAGATCTATTTCCATAGATCTATTTCCATGAATATGCCATACGTATTTGCCGCCGATTAACGTCTCTGGCGCCTTACGTATCTGTGGCCGCATGCGCAGTGGTGCTGTCTACGGCTTTAAAAGGATGGAGCACGTGCTGGAGCGTTCCCCGGACTGGCACACGCTAAATGGACATTCGCGCGCTGGAGATCATCGCCATCAGTGTCTCGTGTGTGCCGCCGTGTTTAGTGTTCAGTGTTCACCGTCACACTCCATCGTTCACCAGTGTCATCGTCTTCTTCAGTGTTTGTGCGTCGTGTCAACAGTTCGTAGTGTGGATTGTCATCGAGTGTGAACGGCTTCATGTTTTTTTTTCTGTTCATGTGTCTACTGTTTTTTCCCGCCGTTTTTCCAAGTGATGTATCTTCTCTGTTTATATCATTGTACTCTCTTCGGCTGAAGAGCGGCGTATTGTTCTGTTGCCAGCCTACCTGTTCCACAGGTTTTAAAATCACAATAAAGAAAAAAAAAAAAAAAAAAGAGCTGGAGCGTCAGTCACCTCGGCTCACTCTAAAGATGGCTGGAAGGTATTCAGCCGAAATATTAGAAGAAGAAGTCAAATTTATGCGGCTGCCCGCCCGAAATTTTATTGATGTATGTAAATACGATACAACAGAGCGACCTTATGTACAAGTAAAGTAACCAAAACCTGCATCATGACTTTCTGGTAAACAGGCTCGTCGTCCTTGTTTCGTTTCAGGAAATAAAGAACGTACATGTGAATAAACAGCACAGTATTGTTAAATTATACGCATGTTAGTTGTGAATAAGGTGGAAAACAGTAATGATAGACAAAGTGGTAGACAAGTTTACTTCCATACCTCTTTAAACTAGCTTCTCCGACCCTAGGTTCACTGTCTGAAAATGTTCAATGGAGCATTCTGTATGTCCTGTTACATTTTTTCACGCTCTTACGGAAACACCCCATAGAGCCGTAAACTCCCGTTACAAATAAAATGGCTCTAAGCACTATGGGACTTAACATCTGAGGTCATCAGTCCCCTAGACTTAGAAATACTTAAAACTGACTAACCTAAGGATATCACACATCAACGCCCGCGGCAGGATTCGAAACTGCGACCTTAGCAGCAGCACGGTTCCCGAATGAAGTGCCTAGAACCACTCGGTCACATGGGCCGGCCCTCCCGTTACAGTTTTGTGCTATATGTTCTTAACGACACGAAATCGACTAATGTGAAGGTAAATCTAGTGGCGCCAAAGTGGAGTGCTGTAGCGCGTTTCCAATTCTGAGCACGTATAAATAAAGTAGTCGATAACGCCGGAGTCTCAGTGAGGCTTCTTGCGGTCTACGTCGTATCTACAGGGCATAGGGAAGATTCCCGATGGGCGCACGGACCGACAGTTGACTCTGTAACTTGTCGATCTTCGACCACATTGTCGATGCAACGTTCCTATACAGTAAAGTAGTTTTTGCCCCCCATCCCTCCTTACAATTTTTCTGATTGTTTGTAAAAGAGAACTCACACACGGACTGTTCGAAGCTGTTTTGTTTACAACACTACGCGAGTTGCTTGGTTTTAGAGCGTCAGTGAGTTTCGGGTAACTGAAAGCATTTCTCTGTTGATTCATAGGCATTATACAACATCATTGTTACTATATGGCGAACGGCGTTGCCGGAGTGGTAACATTGATTCATATCAGATCACCGAAGTTAAGCGCTGTCGGGCTGGGCTAGCGCTTGGATGGATGACCAACCGGTCTACATGGCAAGCGGGGTGCACTCAGCCCTTGAGAGACAAACTGATGAGTTACTGGATCGAGAAGTAGCGGCTCCAGTCTCGTAAACTGACAGACTACCGGGAGAGCGGTGTGCTGACCACATGCCCCTCCCGCATCCGCATACAGTGACACCAGTAGTCTAAGGATGACACGGCGACCGGTCGGTGTCAGTTGGGCCTTCATGGCCTTTTCGAGAGGAGTTTTGATTAGTTTTTATTGTTGCTATATACTTACTGGAACTGTGTTTACTGCCAGAAAATGACGTTTCTGTAATTTTCTTGATAATGCTTTTTATATGCAAATAAAAGTAGAGGGCCATCATTAACGTCGTAATAAAAGGATCATATATTAGTGTGCTTTATGGGACATATAAACTGTCTAATCCTGAGTCTTTTGAACGACACACTATAGTTAGAATTCCGAAATACAGGTACGAATTCCCATACCGAAATATCTGAAGCTGTAGAAATTTCAAGAGCGTTCCTTTATATTTCAATCACAAGCTGTTTCATTATTTCCCGTTATGTGTTACTCAGAAAAAAGTTCGGTTTCATCTGTTGTGGTATCTCCAATCAGAACTTGCGAGACCAGCAGCTGAACTATTAAATATTGACAGTTTAATTAGCTGGCCCGTTCGTTGTTTAACGGAAGTACGTCAATAGTTTTTCTAGCGTCGGATAGCGCAGTGTGTAAAGAACCACCGCCTGTACACGTACAGTGTGGATGCATATATAAGAAAATAATTATATTTCACTATCAACAAATAATCACTTGTTTAAATCTAGAATTTCTTGCATTCACGATATGCTACGATCATAACGTCTAGAATTCGTAGCATCGAAAAAATATGCTTTCGAATATGCTGATGAGAAACGGAATTCGTGGCATTTTGGAACTGAATCAAAGACTGGACTGCAGTGGTTTTTGGGTTTCTCTTCGAAACTCCTACAACATGTAAAGAGTGCTTTTAGAATAATGGTTTGAACAGGAAACCGTGTAGGGATTAGCCTTCTGCAAGAGCTATAATAAAATTCATGCAAAACAAAACGTTTCCCTTGTATGAAACACTGATTCCACACTCACAAGCACTTTCAGTGACCGCCGATATTTCGGCGGGAGAACACCCCGCCATTTTCAAGGCAAATTGCAACGGACAGGCGGCGTACATGCAAATTTAATACCTCGGTTCTCCGACAGAAGCAGGAAAGATAACACACACACACACATACTGAACACTAGTGCCACCAAAGATGACCAAAGTCAGAGCTATCGATAGTGAGACTATGAATTCGCAGGTGAGGCAGCATTGACTCTGTTCCTCTGTTTTTTGACAAGGGAGAGAGCCGGATTCCAAACAGAGTTTAAACAGAAACCTCCATCCCTGTTAACGAGGTTGCTCGCTAATTTAATCTCAACTGCCTCCCTAATGACACTTTCCCAATAGCTGGACGTGCATGCCAATATCTCGGTGTTATTATATAACATGGGGTGACCAGTATCCAAGCAATGTTCGGCAATAGCAGATCTATTTGGCTGCTGTAATCGTGTGTGCCGTTTATGCTCAGTAAATCTGTCCTCCACGGTCCTGATAGTTTGACCAATACATGCCATACCGCAGCTATAAGGAATACGATATACACCCGCCTTACGCAGTCCAAGATCATCCTTAACGGAACTCAAAAGTGCTCTAATTTTAGATGGAGGTCGGAAAACACATTTCACATCGTATTTCCGTAAAATACGACCGATCTTATTGGACGTGTTTCCTACGTAAGGCAAAAAGGCAGTAGACTTAGGTGTTGACTCAGAATTATCATCAATCACCCAATGTACAGTTGGTCGATAGCGCAACACACGTTCAATCCGTCTATCACTATAACCATTTTGACGAAATGTAACTTCAAGATGGGACAGATCAGCTGGCAAAGTCTCAGCGTCAGAAACGACATGTGCCCTGTGTACCAAGGTACGAAGTACCCCTTTACGCTGAGCCGAATGGTGACAACTATTAGCTTGTAAGTACAAGTCGGTGTGAGTACGTTTCCTGTAGACTGCATGTCCCAATGATCCATCAACCTTCCTCCTAACCAACACGTCGAGAAAGGGAAGGCAACCATCCTCTTCCACCTCCATCGTAAAATGAATGTTCGGGTGGATCGAGTTCAGATGTTCTAGAAAGACATTCAAATTCTCCCTACCGTGAGGCCAAACAACGAAGGTATCGTCAACGTATCTAAAGAAACAGGGGGGTTTTACAGGCGCCGACTCCAATGCACGTTCCTCGAAGTCTTCCATAAATAAATTTGCGATCACAGGGGACAACGGACTACCCATCACAACTCCATCTGTCTGCTCGTAATACTGGTCATTAAATAAAAAGTAAGTGGATGTCAACACATGCCTAAAGAGATTAGTTAAATCAGCAGCGAACCTGGCTTCAATTAACCGCAACGAATCAGACAGAGGAACACGAGTGAAGAGAGAGACCACATCGAAACTCACTAAAATATCAGAGTCATTCAGCCTCAGTCCCTCCAAACGACGTAAAAAATCAGCTGAGTTCCTGATATGATGTTCACACCGTCCTACTTGTGGACTCAACACAGAAGCAAGATGCTTGGATACACGATATGTCGGAGCGCCGATGTTACTCACTATAGGACGGAAAGGAACCCCTTCCTTATGAACCTTTGGAAGGCCACATAACCTAGGGGGAACGGCACTATAGGTGTTAAGCCTCTTGATTGTGTCCTGCGACAAACCACTTTTCTTCAGGAGGCTGTTGCTCTTTCTCTCTACACTTTTCGTGGGGTCAGCATCGATTCTGCGATACGCTGAATCAGATAGTAAACGTTGCATCTTTTGTACATAATCATGTTTATTTAAAACAACGGTGGCATTGCCCTTGTCAGCAGGTAAAATAACAATACTGGGATCAACTTTGAGAGAGCGTAAAGCAGCCTTCTCTGCTGCTGTTACATTACTCTTGGGTGGACGAGCCCTAGTCAAAACACGGCATGCCTCCCTCCTAACTTCCTCTGCAGCGTCAGGAGGTAGTTTGCAAACTGCCTGTTCAATTGAACTAATAAAATCAACTACCGGCAAATTCTTCGGAGTGGGTGCAAAATTTAAACCCTTCCCTAGCACGGATAAGGTTGCGTCGTCAAAAGATTTCTCTGTGAGATTTATCACAGAACGTCGAGATATAACATCCGACTCCGCGCGATGAAAACGTTCAAACTTTGCCAAATTCCGGGCAGTAACGGAGTTGTACTCCCAGTCAGCTTGGGTCCATGAGGCACCGTCCAACCAATCCCAAGTGAAATCAGACACTTCAGATGCAACCATTAAATGAAAACGATACAACTCTTTGGAAACAGAATCCAAACGTCGACGAGTAAAACGAATCCTTTCGCGAACAAGAGCCAAGCCAGCACGTTGCTTGATACGATTGGCGGCAGGAGAATGGTGCACAACCTTAGCAAATGTTGGGACATGATTTTCATCACGACACCTCAATAAAAACGACAAAGCACATTGCAGTCTAACTGCAAACGGTGATAGGCAGTTCATTCCCTAAATCTCTTGCTGCAACAGATATTATGGCAGACATGGTACCATACCTACGACAGTCCCTTCAGATCTATTCCTGTATCATTTACGGGGAGTTGGAACGCCCTATCCCGACAATGTTAAATACAGTGACTTGCTACCCTATTTTCCAGGAACCACTGTAGCCATTGACATGAAACTTGTACAGGACCTTAAACTGTATGTTCTGAGTCTACTGAACTACAATAATTGCATTTCAACCACCGCTTTCGCATAAACTATTTTTTAATTACACGGTTAAAATTTTGTGTACTAATTTTAATTATACGTAACATTATGTCTTCTTTTAGTTCAGTAGACTTAGAATATGTATGTTATTACTCCATGAAAATCTGAATACTTCACTCGAAGTAGTTTCTCATATTTAGGGGAAAATGCAATAGAAAATGGACATTTTCAAAAACGGCTTCTAAAGTTTCAAGAGACTGTAGCTCACTTAATATATGCTTAATATTTTATTTTTAGTCACTCAGAAGCACCCTGTGCCATACTGTATATCTTCCTCTTGATCTTTTTCCCAGTTGTTTCTTCTTTCCTTCTTTCTGGACTCCTTAGTGGCCAACTGTGCTGCATATTCTGCTTTATCAATGCGAACCTTGTCCATCCGTTCAAGTTCTCTGATGCAGTTTGCTCCAGGATTAATTCCCATATGCTGTAGCACTTTCACCGTACCGATGCTGCCATCATTAGAAGCAATAACATCACTAACCGCCCACTTTAGTGTCTTCATTCCAACAAAAACATTTTTTGGTAAACGAGTCCATATAAGATTATAGAACGACTCATTGGAATTTTGAGTCTGACCATGCAGACACTTCTTCAGTAATTCAGGATTTGCCAGCCCTCTGTAAATAGGTTTTATGGTATCCATGACTGCTGCTGGGATGGAATGCTTATAGCTGTATGAACTGTTTGAGTACCGGGTATTGCGGTAATTGTACCATGAATCAGGTCCAGGAGGGCAAAGGTGGTTTTTGCCAGTTGACAGTCTGTGGACGAAGGTAACCCACACTGCCTGCTTAATTTTCAACAAATTCTCAGTATTATTTCTAATGGCCATCGCACAGTACTGCTGTAGTTCATCAATCATTTTGTCTGTCAGCCAACCTCTTACGGTTTTACCATCAGAAAGTTTCTTGTGTCTGAAACATTGTTTGAACTTCCTCAACCTGGTGCCCATCCTCTTCTGGACATGACCTATATAACACAGCAATCCACAGCCTTCTACATATAAAATTACCGATTTTATCAGATCTTTAAATAATGCACGTGAAAATTTAACATTTTCAACCGGTGCAGATTATATTTCAAAAATAAATTAAAATACTTCCCATTTGAGAATATAAGTGATATATATATATATATATATATATATATATATATATATATATATATATATATATATATATATATATCATTTTATTCGAAAAATTGCAAATTGTTTTTTGCTGTTCTGTGGTCTATCTGCTATCAGTAAACAATAATCCCTATTATGAACACAATGTTGCTCACTGCATTCGCTGCATCCCACTCTGGTACTCAAAGTAGACCTGTGACAGGATCACTCCTTGATAAGCCCCGTGTTTTAACGAAATCAGGGATTCAGTATCTCTTGTGGCAGGTTCAAACTGAGCGGTCGTAACCGACAGCGGTGACATCATGCGTCTTGACAGTCGGTCGTTACGGAGATATGCTGATGACCAAGACAACGTGTGGTGATATCTTACTCATGTGGCTCGCAGAATTTCTCCTTGTGGTTCGGTAAAGAGAGCGCTCTTAGCAAGACAGGTGAAAGTCTAATGGCTGCCGGCCGAAGTGGCCGTGCGGTTAAAGGCGCTGCAGTCTGGAACCGCAAGACCGCTACGGTCGCAGGTTCGAATCCTGCCTCGGGCATGGGTGTTTGTGATGTCCTTAGGTTAGTTAGGTTTAACTAGTTCTAAGTTCTAGGGGACTAATGACCTCAGCAGTTGAGTCCCATAGTGCTCAGAGCCATTTGAACCATTTCTAATGGCTGTAGTGAGCCCCAGTGGCCAGGTTATTTACGTGAATACGTTCAGAGTTCAGCCGTTCTTCGTTGCGGCACTAGAAGGGGGGGGGGGGGGAAGGAGGGGGGGGGTTGTCGGTCCATTGCCTCGGTCGTCTTTTACCCCCGGGAAATATCCCCAGTACTTATTTGATAGAAGGCTGAAAGGGACCAGAGCGATGAAGAATCCCCACCCCGTATCTGGGATAGAGCCCCGAACCTCCAGGGCACAATCTACTCCCTTCTCGGATAGAACGCTACGGCTACTATGACAGGAGCTGTATGTAATTTAGCTAATCATGAGTGTAATTACTACGACCCCCTGAGATTTTTAATTCGTATTGCAACTTTTGCATTATGGATAATAGCAGATTTTGAAGATGAACCTGTGAGAATGTTCACTTACTTCCCTGTTTTCTATTCACTAATGTCATGGTATCACAACCCAGCGCAATTGTTCTTATGAGAAAGGAACCGTACGTTACACAGGGGCGGGTAACTATTACAATAAGTAGCGTCCATTTAAAAACCTCTCGTAGGCAGTTCTTTAAACTTCTGGACACTCCAGCAATAGCATCACGGAAGATTTAGTGCATTATGAAGGTCGTTGTCAAGAATTAATCGCAAAACATTCGTAAATATAGAACTAGGAGGAGAAATCATACTCATTATTCGGCCTTGTGTGGCACGGAAACGAGACAGATATTCAGCCATAAAAATTGACCGCTCACAGAATGAAGTAAGATCTCTAATAAACAGTGAAATTAGCCAAGCCCGAACTGAAATTATTTCTGCCTGTATGTGATGGTGAGTGGCGGGGGGGGGGGGGGGGAGGTCGAGGCTGAGGAGGACGGGGGGGGATGCAACTGGAGGAAGCGGTGGTCACAGGACGTGTGTGTGTATGCGTGTGTGAATGTGTGTGTGTGTGTGTGTGTGTGTGTGTGAGAGAGAGAGAGAGAGAGAGAGAGAGAGAGAAAGAGAGAGAGCGAATGAACGAAGTAAGAATTACTGAAGGTAAGGGGAAGTTATTATAACATCAATAAGATTAATATAAATGACAACAATCGAAATGGTCACTCTGTTGAAAATAATTGTATAAGTCTATATCGCAAGGCAAATTTATTGAAAGGTGACCGGTTTCGATAGTCATATGATCTTAAGATCTAGAGCTATTTTTATGGACAATGGCTGTGTATGGAGAAAGATCCGATGTGTATTTGACTATCGAAACGAGTCACCTTTTAATAAATGTGCCTTGGAATGTAGACTGTTATGATTAATTTAAAACATCGTTTTTGGATCGTTGATATCTCCAGTAATGCATTTAAGAATGTTAGAAAATGCCTCCCGCGGAATCTAGATTTTTCAGACGATTGGGTTGAAGACTTCCTAGATAACAGAACGCAGCATGTCATTCTCAATGGAGAGAAGTCCTCCGAAGTGACAGTGATTTCAGGTCTGCTGCAGGGGAGTGTCGTAGGACCGTTGCTGTTCACAATATACATAAATGACCTTGTGGATGACATCGGAAGTTCACTGAGGCTTTTTGCGAATGATGCTGTGGTATATCGAGAGGTTGTAACAGTGGAAAATTGTACTGAGGTGCAGAAGGATCTGCAGCGAATTGACGCATGGTGCAGGGAATGGCAACTGAATCTCAATGTAATGTGCTGCGAATACATATAGAGAAAGATCCCGTATCATTTAGCTACAATATAGCAGGTCAGCAACTGGAAGCAGTTAATTCCATAAATTACCTAGGAGTACGCATTAGGAGTGATTTAAAATGGAATGATCATATAAAGTTGATCGTCGGTAAAGCAGATGCCAGACTGAGATTCATTGGAAGAATCCTAAGGAAATGCAATCCGAAAACAAAGGAAGTAGATTACAGTACACTTGTTCGCCCACTGCTTGAATACTGCTCAGCAGTGTGGGATCCGTACCAGATAGGGTTGATAGAAGAGATAGAGAAGATCCAACGGAGAGCAGCGCGCTTCGTTACAGGATCATTTAGTAATTGGAGTACACTGGAGAAGAGACGCTCAGTAGCTCGGTACGGGCTTTTGTTGAAGTTTCGAGAACATACCTTCACCGAGGAGTCAAGCAGTATATTGCTCCCTCCTACGTATATCTCGCGAAGAGGCCATGAGGATAAAATCAGAGAGATTAGAGCCCACACAGAGGCATACCGACAATCCTTCTTTCCACGAACAATACGAGACTGGAATAGAAGGGAGAACCGATAGAGGTACTCAAGGTACCCTCCGCCACACACCGTTAGGTGGCTTGCGGAGTATGGATGTAGATGTAGATGAAGAAGAGCTGTTCTCGTCAGCGGCAGTGCGGTGGCGGCATCAAGTCGGACTCGACTCTGCTTCTCGGCTGGGAGTGGTGCTCTCTGTGGGCCCGGCTTTGATCACGTTGGTCCTTATTACTTGGTAAGAAGCCTTTCGACACGGCGGTTCTCCGACGTTATTCCTGAGAGCGCATTAATGTAAGCGATCTTGATCCTGTGTGTTCCTCCAGCGCCAAAATTTGCTTCGTTTGTACGACCAAGCCATTTTCTTCTCATTTGAGGATTCAGTCTGTGTGACCTAATATATGGAGAGTTTGCTGTTTTGGAGACTGTGATAGAATAGGTGCTCGGCCCTTGGGTTATGGCATTACCGTGCGGTCCGCTGGCTCAGTGAGCTTCGAGCTGGTTAAGCACGTTAGACGGGCTAAGTCAGGAGAAGGTGATACTGGTGGTGTCTGTGTTAGTTTCTTGTCCCGGTATCTTCCTCCCGGTGCTGGGCAGAATCAAGGAGCTGTCATGTCGGAGGTGTGGTTCTACACTACTGACCATTAAAATTGCTACACCGCGAAGATGACGTGCTACAGACGCGAAATTTAACCGACAGGAAGAAGATGCTGTGATACGTAAATGATTAGCTTTTCGGGGCATTAACACAAGGTTCGACACCTACAACGTGCTGACATGAGGAAAGTTTCCAACCGATTTCTCATACACAAACAGCAGTTGACCGGCGTTGCCTACTGAAACGTTGTTGTGATGCCTCGTGTAAGGAGGAGAAATGCGTACCATCACGTTTCCGACTTTGCTAAAGGTCGCATTCTAGCCTATCGCCATTGCGGTTTATCGTATCGCGACATTGCTGCTCGCGTTGGTCGAGATCGAATGACTGTTAGCAGAATATGGAATCAGTGGCTTCAGGAGGGTAATACGGAACGCCGTGTTGGATCCCAACGGCCTCGTATCACTAGCAGTAGAGATGACAGGCATCTTATCCGCATGGCTGTAACGGATCGTGCAGCCACGTCTCGATCCCTGAGTCAACAGATGGGGACGTTTGCAAGACAATAACCATCTGCACGAACAGTTCGATGACGTTTGCAGCAGCATGGACTATCAGCTCGGAGACCATGGCTGCGGTTACCCTTGACGCTGCATCACAGACAGGAGCGCCAGCGATGGTGTACTCAACGACAAACCTTGGTGCACGGATGGCAAAACGTCATTTTTTTCGGATAAATCCAGGTTCTGTTTACAGAAACATGATGGTCGCATCGGTGTTTGGCGAAATCGCGGTGAACGCACATTGGAAGCGTGTATTCGTCATCGCCATACACGCGTATCACCCGTCGTGATGGTATGGGGTGCCATTGGTTACACGTCTCCGTCACCTCTTGTTCGCATTGACGGCACTCTGAACAGTGGACGTTACATTTCAGATGTGTTACCACCTGTGGCTCTACCCTTCATTCGATCCCTGCGAAACCCTACATTTCAGCAGGATAATGCCCGACCGCATGTTGCAGGTCCTGTACCGGCCTTTCTGGATACAGAAAATGTTCGACTGCTGCCCTGGCCAGCACATTCTCCACATCCCTCACCAATTGAAAACGTCTGGTCAATGGTGGCCGAGCAACTGGCTCGTCACAATACGCCAGTAACTACTGTTGATGAACTGTGGTATCGTGTTGAAGCTGCATGGGCAGCTGTACCTGTACACGTCATCCAAGCTCTGTTTGACTCAGTGCCCAGGCGTATCAAGGCCGTTATTACGGCCAGAGGTGGTTGTTCGGGGTACTGTTTTTTCAGGATCTATGCACCCAAATTGCGTGAAAATGTAATCAATGCCCAGGCGTATCAAGGCCGTTATTACGGCCAGAGGTGGTTGTTCTGGGTACTGATTTTTCAGGATCTGTGCACCCAAATTGCGTGAAAATGTAATCACATGTCAGTTCTAGTATAATATATTTGTCCAATTAATACCCGTTTATCATCTGTATTTCTTCCTGGCCAGTAGCGTAGTAAACATATTTTTGCTTCTGATGCTCAGCGGTACATCTGACAGGTTATTTAAAATTGTATAAACGATTGGTGACTGCTTGTGCGGAGAACTGTCGCTTGTGGCGGAGCTTGTGCCTGCTGAGGGCACCCTTTCCTGGCTGAACACCCGACTACAGGAGACTGTGGATGGGGCTAGTGGTGTGGTGCAGCAGCTTACACGCTCCCTCATTCTGTTCCAGTCTTAAGGCTATTGTGACACCCGCAGAGGGCAGCGAACCAACTGGCCCCGTAGTTCCCTTATGGACGGGCCGCCTGAGCGCATCGGTTGCCGACATCGTCTTCGCCGAACCTGCCGCCTCCTGTATGATCTCAGGCCGCAAGAGAATCAAGTTACGTAATCTTGCTACGGGCTTTCGCCGCAATTACTGCAATATATTTGTTTTCATTTTTTTTAAAGAGATAATATCCTCTTTCCTGTTTTGATTCATGTGAGCCGGCCGGTGTGGTCGTGCGGTTCTCGGCGCTTCAATCTGGAACCGCGTGACCGCTACGGTCGCAGGTTCGAATCCTGCCTCGGGCATGGATATGTGTGATGTCCTTAGGTTGGTTAGGTTTAAGTAGTTCTAAGTTCTAGGGGACTGATGACCTCAGGTGTTAAGTCCCATAGTGCTCAGAGCCATTTGAACCATTTTTTTTTATTCATGTGAGTTTCAGAGATTCACACTTTTGGGTTAATGTTTTGCAGAGCCGTGAACGGACGTCGCTCAAGCTGTTAAATTTCCTTAAATTTTATTATCTGGCACTGCTCAGGTTAAAAATTTTGAACAGCCGTCATATTCCGTTTCTTGGTTTATTAAATTTTTTAGGGGTTTATTATCTGGGACTGGCCCAGTTTTCTTAATTAATGGAGCTTTCAGATACAGAGGCTATATGTTAGTGGAATGCATTTACAAGTAATTATCCTTATCCCCCATCATATTCTTGGTTTTATAGTAGTCGGGATCCAATTTGTAGACATGAATTGTGGTATACCATTCTATAAGACTAGTTTGACCTATTCATCAGAATAAGTACGCCACATGTCGAGATTGGTAATTTTTCCCCTTTTTTCCTACGTGTGTAAACTCAAAATTACCGTTATTTCTTCTTCAAGTTTTATTTAAGTGCTCTGTGGGCTTGTTGTAAATTTTTAAAAAATGTTTTCGGATTCAGTCTATTTTCAATTTACTAAGCGTCAATAGCCGTTGGGTAGATTCAAGAAGTTTGGCTATTGTAGAATGTTCTACAAATCTTGAATGATGTTTATCCGCCGGCCTTTGTAACCGAGCGGTTCTCGGCGCTTCAGTCCGGAACTGCGCGACTGCTACGGTCGCAGGTTAGAATCCTGCTTTGGGCATGGATGTGTGTGACGTCCTTACGTTAGTTAGGTTTAAGTAGTTCTAAGTTCTGGAGGACTGATGACCTCAGATGTTAAGTCCCATAGTGCTCAGAGCCATTTGAACCATTTTTTTTTATGTTTATCCAAATCCCGGTCCAGTCTTTCCATGTAATCCATGCTGAGCGTCTGGACGCCATTTGAACTTCCTTCGGCTCAGGCAAATTGAGCACGTCGATTCTTTTGTATTAGATGTGGTCTAGGGTGGATCTTAGGCGGTTATAAAAGATCATTTGTTTCTGCGTGCTTTCTGAGAAAAAGTAACAGTTGTGGGGAAGGCTACTTCTACAATTTCCATTCATAGCAAGGTTCGAAATTTTTACCATGTGTTCTTAAAGCGATGTTCTTGAGAACCCTTGAAACTTTTTGTATGCCATTTTCCGTTACCGGGATCCAGAGGTTCAAAGTTACCTCCCTTATAGGCGTAAAATACGCACCTAATATGCTGTCTGAGATGTAACATTTACATCATCAAGTCACCTTCCATTAGGAATGTGGATGCACTGAACGACTGTGATATGACTTTCAAAACTATGGAGCACAGAAATCAGTTGTCCTTTTCTTTCACATTGCACTGAAGCAAATCTAGATTTCGGCTAGTGCCTAGCCATTATCAATGCATTATTTCACAGTTACAGTACATGTTCTCGTATGTCAGTCCCCTGTTGTTCGGGCTTCTGTCACAGTTCTTTCAAGACTTGAATGAATGAATGAATGAATGAATGAACTATGACAGAAGCCTGAACAACAGGTGACCGACGTACGGGGACACGTAGTGAAACAATGAAGTAGCGCTTTGATAATGGCTAAGCAATAGCCGACATCTATATTTGCTTTAATAAAACCTGAAACAAAAGGACGACTCATTGTTGTGCTCCTTCACTTTGAAAATTTACGTCAATTTAGTGTAGTTTCAATTGCCGTCATGAAGATGCGACAATAGGTTCTAGGATCTGAGGCCTCAGGTCACAAAACTAATTTTTTGGCAATAAAACTTTATAATCGGCACTTCTTGTTTATGCAAATATGCCCAAAGTGGTACAGCATTGACAAAAAATGGTTTACGAGGAGCTTAACATGATTGAAAAGAACTTAAAATGAGGACCACAATTAAATGAAACTCGAATGACTGCAAATTTAGTAAAATGTTTCTGATAACACGTTTACTCTTTTAAGATACATAACATATTTTGAAAATGGAATATTCTCTTTCAAATTCTGAAGGAGGCAGGAGTAAAATACAGGGAGCGTAAGGCTATTTACAATTTTTACTGAAACGAGATGGCAGTTATAAGAGTCGAGGGCACAAAAGAGGAGAAGTGGTTGAGAAGGAAGTGAGACAGGGTTGTAGCCTATCCTCGATGTTATTCAATCTGTACATTGAGCAATTAGTAAAGGACACAAAAGAAAAATTTGCAATAGGAATTATAATCCATGGAGAAGAAATACTAACATTGAGGTATGCCGACGACATTGTAATTCTGTAAGAGACAGTAAACGACCTGGAAGAGCAGTTGAACGGAATGGACAGTGTCTTGAAAGCAGGATATAAGATGAACTTCAACAAAAGCAAACCTAGGATAATGGAATGAAGTCGAATTACATCAGGTGATGCTGATGGAATTAGATTAGGAATCGATACACTTGAAGTAGTAGATGAGTTTTGTGAATTGGAAGGCAAAATAGGCCTAACTGATGATGGTCGAAGTAGGGAGGATGTAAAAGGCAGACTGACAATGAGAAGGAAAGCGTTTCTGAAGAAGAGAAATTTGTTAACATCGAGTATAGATTGAAGTGACCAGAGGTCTTTTCTGAACGGATTTGTATGGAGTGTAGCCATGTATGGAAGTGAAACAAATAGTTTAGACAGGAACAGAATAGAAGCTTTCGTTACGTGGTGCTACAAGAATGCTGATGATTAGATGGGTATAACACGCAACTAATGATGAGGTACTGAATAGAATTGGGGAGAAGAGTGTGGCACAACTTGACTAGAAGAAGGAATCGGTTGGTAGGACACGTTCTGGGGCATCAAGGGTTCACAAATTTACTACTGGGGGGGAGGCGTGGAATGTAAAAATCGCAGAGGGTGATGAAGAGATGAGTACACTAAACAGATTCGGAAGGATATAGGTTGCAGTAGTTACTCGAAGAGGTTTGCAAAAGATAGAGTAGCATGGGGAACTGTCTCTGGACTGTAGACCACAACAACAAAAAAATGCGAAAATGTTCCCATGCCAAACTTTTTGGTGAAGAAGGCGGTATGGGGACTGCCGCTGCTGGATCACCACTTCCTCTCAGAATGTTTTGAGGAGGAACATATTCGCCTTTTTCGTTCGCCTATGGGATCATTTTCCAGCTGGTATGCTAATTTCTTCAAGGCAGTTCCACCGTCACTCCGGTTGTGTGTTGATATGAACTTTGCAGTTCCTTTCCTGTCAGCAATCACCTCCTCAAAGTTTGACTCTTTGCTCACCGTTCACCGTGTGCACATGACTGTCCACGCATACATCGAATATTCATATGTTCTCAGTACAGCATCTAGTTTAATATCTGCGTCGAGTCTTTCTTAACGAGTTTTCTTATTTCGCGGCTTGTCTCTGCTACGAGCGCTACGCATGTTCTCGCAACGGTATTAATTAACCTTTCACCATCGCGTGCGACTTCATTACCGACGGAATCCAACGCGGATGATTAGCTATTGCGTGCTTCTCGGTAATAAAACTGGAGAGAGCCTTGAGGCACGGCTGTATTCGCTGACAAGCATATTTGAGCACACACACAATTAGCCCATTCCACATTGGTGATAAATCATTAGATGATAATATTTTATCCGATTGGTGAGAGGAAAATAGCTTCCCCAAAGATAAAAAAAATGGAAAAATATAAAGAACATGATCACGCCAGGAGAACAAATTTGCCTGCAACTCTCCGAAGAACGAGAAATCTGTTTTCGAGGCGACATTGTTCCTTTCACTGATTGTTTTTCTTTATTGTTTTCGTTTTATGCTTCAGCTACAGAGCTCTTCAGTCATTACGAAAATCAGTTAGCTCGATCATCGGAGTGAGCAGTAATGCATATTCGGTGTCTCGGTTCACCTGTATTGGTGGCCTGATCTGCGTGTTAAGACGTCTAATAATGTTGGTCTGATACGGATAATGTTGATGACTATTTAGCTTCCTTACAGGAGTAATACGATACTATACTGAAGCGCCAAAGAATCTGATATACGCAAGCGTATTCAAATACAAAGATATGTTTACAGGCAGAACACTGCGCTGTGGTCGGCACGCATATTTAAGGCAAGTCCCTGGCGCAGTTGTTAGATCGGTTACTGCTCCTACCACGGCAGGTTATCAAGATTTAAGTGAGGTTGAACATGGTGCTATAGTCGGAGCACGATCAATGGGACACAGCATCTCCGAGGTAGCGATGAATTGGAGATTTTCCCGTATGACCATTCACGAGTGTACCGTGGCATCAGGAACCCGGTAAAACATCAAATCCCGACATCGCTGCAGCAGTAGAAAGATGCCGCAAGAACGGGACCAACGGCGAGTGAAGAGAATAATTCAACCTGACAGAAGTGCAACCCTTCCGCAAATTGCTGCAGATTTCAATGCTGGGCCATCAACAAGTGTCAACGTGCGAACCATTCAACGAGTCTACCCTTGATGACTGCACAGTTAAAAGCTTTACGCCTCGCCTGAGCCGTCAACACCAACATTGAACTGTTGATGAGTGGGAACACGTTGCCTTGTCGGACGAGTCTCGTTTCAAATTGTATCGAGTGGATGGACGTGTACGGGTATGGAGACACCCTCGTGAATCCATGGACCTTGCATGTCAGCAAGCGACTGTTCAAGCAGATGGAGGCTCTGTAATGGAGTGATATGGACCCCTGATACGTCTAGAAACGACTCTGACAGGTGACATATACCTAAGCATCCTGCGTGATCATCTCCATCTATTCATGACCATTGTGCATGCCGACGTACTTCAGCAATTCCAGCAGGACACTGCGACTTCCCACACGTCCAGAATTGACACAGAGTGGCTCCAGGAACATTCTGAGTTTAAACACTTCCGCTAGCCACCAAACTCCCAAGACATGAACATTATTGAGCATGACTGGGATGCCTTGCAACGTGCTGTTCAGAAGAGATCTCCACCTCCTCGTACTCTTTCGGTTTTTTGGACCGCCCTGCAGGATTCATGGTATCACTCCTTTCTAGCACTACCTCAGGCATCAGTCGAGTCAATGCCACTTCCTATTACGGCACTTACACGTGCTCGCTGGCGCCCTTCACGTTATTAGCCAGGTGTACCAGTTTTTTGGCTCTTAAGTATATATTGAGTGCAGGTAGTATTACACGTAACTACGAGGGCTATTCGGAGGGTAGGATCCAATTCGTCGAGAAATGGAAAACACAGTCAAAATCAGAAATGTTGTACTTTAACAGTGTACTACACCTTCCTGATATTTGTCTGGAAAGCATGTAGCGTTACGAACTTTCTAATAGCCTCGACATAGAAGTCAGCTTCGTGTGCTTTTCACCACTTCTCTACGCTGGTCTGAAGTTCGTTCTCTCTGCGAAAATGTTGTCTTCTTAGCGAGCGGTTCATGTGAGCAGAGATGAACATCAGAGGGAGCCAAGTTCGGGCTGAACGGTGGGTGATCAGTCACCTCCCACCGGAAACGCTGCAGGGCCCTACTCACCTCTCCTGCAGTGCGCGGCCGAGACTTGTCATGAAGAAGGAAATGCGTGACAGGTCCGTTATGTGGGGTTGCATGAAATCAGGCGAAATCTCGCTGCAGGCACCCATACCTGGCGGGAGAGACTACTGTTCTGAGCATCTTTACGTACTCGGTGTGTGCTCATCCCTGAAAATAGCAACGTGGCGCGATTGACAGGCATGATAGAGACACTGCCCAACACATATGCGCAAAACTTTACTGGATTTTCACGATCGTTTCTATTTCTTGACCTATCGCAACTTACTTTCTGATTGCCCTTGCATTTTTTGCAGTTACACTGAAACGTACCTATTTTAACACCAGGCATATAGTACACGTCATGCCAGTTTGATGTTTGTTACTTGCTGCCTATGTCCGCCGGAGATAGGACAGCCATCCGTAGAAAATGGGGACTCCAGATGCCTAGACCAGCTTTCAGAGAGGCACTATGTGGTTATGCCAGAGGAGTCACATACTGTGGACTGTGATAGGCTTCCACGTAACGTCAAGTAAACATGAGGGACATTAAAAAGTTACGTATTATTATGGCATGCAAATTAACCTTTACTGAATGCTGTACTTTACTTCAAAGTGAAACTCATACGTGACACTGTTTTTCAGCAAAGTTACCAAGTCCTTTATGACAACACTCTAAACGTTCTACGTGTCATTCAGTTCCTCGTCAATACAAATCCTCTCCTTGGTCACGGAACCGTTCGATAACTGCTGTGTTAATATCCTCGTGTGCAATGTAGACTTTTTGCTTACAAGAATGGTACGGTCCCGCCTTCTCCAATTTACGAATACATTTCCTAAGAGAGGACTTCCGCCTTATGCAGGAAACCTTTGTAATTTGGTTTTCACTTACACATGTTTCACCACTTTTTATGGTATCTTCAGATGTATGGGTGAAAACAAAACTACAAAGGTGTTATGCATCAGGCGGAATTCCTCTCCAGTTTCCTTAGGAAGCACAGAAATAAGAACTGCAACATTCATAAACTGATTAGTACGTTTGCAGTTCCCACGCCATTTGACTCCCACACTGTCACGCACGTGTTATCCATACATCAACAGAACTGTGGTTCAAATGGCTCTGAGCACTATGGGACTTAACATCTATGGTCATCAGTCCCCTAGAACTTAGAACTACTTAAACCTAACTAACCTAAGGACATCACACAACACCCAGCCATCACGAGGCAGAGAAAAACCCTGACCCCGCCGGGAATCGAACCCGGGAACCCGGGCGTGGGAAGCGAGAACGCTACCGCACGACCACGAGATGCGGGCACAGAACTGTGTCTGCAGCAAAACTCGGAACAAGACCTCTCTTCTGACAATGCAACGATCTTGCTGCAGAATAGTATTAGTGTACGACGACATGTGATATTCACTTTTTTTAAGTCCTCCACTAGTTGCCAAATTGAATATTACTCCACCAAATGCGGATGTAAATGGATAACCCTCGCCACTCAGACAGGGTGTAACAGCGATTAGTTCGACTTAATCAACGCAGTGCCCTCAAGACAGCACAAGTACATATCTACAGACGCCGCCTGGGCAGTCTACTGGCTACGTTAGTTACCGTTCAGGACTATAACAGAGGTAAAGACAGTTCACTACAAGTGAACTTAAAAACTACTACCACACACCGCCGTCAGACTGAAGTTTGGAAAACCAAAGGGCGTAAAATGTTATGTTTGTAATACTCTAAATTTGTTTAAAGGATGTAATAATTTATAGCTTATGTATTAGGTAATTACAATTATTATCTCTCGAATAGTATGCTGCACACCAAATTAAGTACAAAATGTCCCTTTTATACCGTACTGTC
Organism: Schistocerca nitens; assembly: GCF_023898315.1. Taxonomy (NCBI): domain Eukaryota; kingdom Metazoa; phylum Arthropoda; class Insecta; order Orthoptera; family Acrididae; genus Schistocerca; species Schistocerca nitens. The sequence continues at coordinate 144,425,045 of NC_064620.1, read as the reverse complement.
ATCGTAAATTATACGAGGATTTAGTAATGTAGGGGTAAGTAGTATAAAATTTGTTTTAATAATTACTGTAAGTTGTCGATAATCAGTGTTACCATATATTTTTGTTTACAATAATTTATCTATTTTGTTGGTTGATGAGCTCAGTGGTCATGGATTATATTATATTAAGAAATACAACAAACCCTTTTCTGTCTATTTTTATTTGTGCCAACACGCGTTATCATCTTTCATGCATCTTCAGTTCGCGAAGTATAATTTCAGTCGTCAGTTAGGCCGTCTCTAAAACATCGACTACAACTTGGATGCTGGAGCTCGCCTGTGCAAAATAACGAATTTGTTTACCTACTGTACTTTGCGAGTTGTATATTCACGCTGTATTACTCGTAATGTGTAATTACTTTCTACTCTTCTGCCTGTTGTTGTTCCGACTTTCGCATTTATAACCGTTGCACAGACATGTCTTTGTTTGTATGTTGCAAAACTGGTCAGGAATATGCAAAGATAACTGCAAAGATAATTGTTCCGAGATATGCTTGGCCTGACAGGAAGATATATGAGCGCTCATTTCAGGGAATACATGCTCTTCGTTTAAAAAACTTAATCACATCGACATTTGCCTTACATGTAGCTAAAAATGACCGTCAAGTGGCAGACATGGCTCACAACCTACAGATAATCCGCCTGGCCATCAAAGGAAAAAGACTGCATTTACCTAAAGAAATTGAAATTTATTCTAACAATTCTGCAAAGCAAATGACATCATACATGATCACTTATCCGACAAAATATATCTAAGAAATTTCTGCAATTTACTTGTACACCCTCACACTAAGTGCAGTGGTAGAAAACAGGATACTAGTAATAAACAAAAGACCAAATATATATGTTATATTCAACACATGCCCATCTAATAGTTCTGCATACTGTATTTTAGCTTTGCTGCCTCTATTCTTTGTAAACGTCACCCCAACTGCGATCAAGACATCTAACATCAATTCCTTTATACAGAATGTACTATATTATTTTTGTAATATTCAGTATAGTTTAATGAACCAGTGACCTCTGCACTTTTTAATTAATAATACTTACAATGAACTTAGTACATGACGCTGGGAGTTTCCGTTTTTGGTCATACAGAAGCTTAACCTATAAATAGTAATTTTAGAATCTGTAATTAAACTGTAACTTTGACTATAGACAGAATTTCCCGGAGTAAACAAAGTCAGTCGGCAACACAGCGGATACTACATTTCTCTCTCACTCACTCTTTCTTTCTTCCTTTTTTTCTAACATACAAGTAAAAAATGTTTGTGCCACTGTTATGTATGCCATAATCGGAACAACAACAAGCAGAGCAGAAAGTAGATACATCTTACGAATAATGTATCGTAAATATACAAACCACGAAGTGCAGAAGGTAAACGAAATTGTCATTTTGCACAGGCCAGCTATACCATCCAGTTTACAGTACAAGTTTTAACGATCTCCTAATGAAGACTGAAATACATATTACGCCAGCAAGCCGCGGTGGCCGAGCGGTTCTAGGCGCTTCAGTCCGAAGCCGTGCGATTGCTACGGTCGCAGGTTCGAATCCTGACTCGGGCATGAATGTATGTGATGTCCGTAGGTTAGTTAGGTTAAGTAGTTCTAAGTTTCAGGGGACTGATGACCTCAGGTATTAAGTCCCATAGTGCTCAGAGCCATTTGAACCATATGAACATATTACGCCAAACGAAGTTCGTGAAATCCCGAAACGCATACTGGGACACATAAAAATACACAGAAAAGAGCATGAGTGCTGTATTTCTTTAAAAAGTATTTCTATTTAGCTGTTGCCTAGCCCTAATTGGCCATCAAAGGAGGCTGTATAATTGCTGCATACAAACAAGCCATCACAACCACAGCAACTACTTTCGCTGGTTTTCTTCCCATTACATTTATGCTGGGAGCCAAGTGTATTTGGTGAATGTAACACAATTTTAGTTGTCAGGACTGTACTTCACTGACCGTGCTTGATCATTATATGTATCACTGGCTACTGTACCCGCCGATGCCTTAATACAGTAGCAGAGCGACAAGCGTTTACGCATATTCATGTCAAATCAAAGGATACTAATGTTGGTGTTGAATGATTTGTCAGATACCATTTGTCCAGTGTTGTATTCTGCGTTCATTACTATCCGATAAACTATTGTAGCTCTAATGTTCACAGTTCACAGACACGAGTAAGGAGAAAAATAAAAGGCCAGCGTTTAATAGAGGATGTCGTAGCGGGTTGCTATCATTGTCTTAGCGGCAGGTAAACCGTATCGCAATTTGCGCATGAAATTGAGTGTTTTTCCCTCGCTGTCACCTCACCTTTCACGTAGGCGATGTCGCAAGGCGTGACCCGTTTTTGCAGAAAGAGTGCGCGGCGATCTCCTTGGCTGGATTTACTGCGACGTCACGACTTGCGTCAGTAACTTTCGCTCGCTCGCCCCCGGCCGTGGACGCTGCAGGCGCTGAAAATATCAACCGGCGTGCGAGGAACCCGGAACGCGTAGCACGTGTCCAGGAAAAGCAGTCCGTCGGACGCCGTCTGGCCCCTAGCATATGAGGAGATCTGACGGATGCCCAAAGATCTATTCTGTGTGTTCTCGCGATGATATCTCAGCGAAAACTGTAACAGAAAAAGGCTCATGCGCTGGTGCGGTTATGACGTCCACCCATTTCAGCTGGGGTTCTGTCGCACAGTACTCGTCGGTTATAATACCGGAAGCATCAGTAAGCAGTGGCAAGACACAACCAATGTCTTCTGTGCGCAATAGCAATGAAAGTACTATCGATGACAGGGCTGCTAAAGTACAGTTACTAGACACAGCCTTCCGAAAAATCTTTTACCAAAGAAGGCGAAGTTAATATTCCAGGATTCGGATCAGTAACACCTACCGACATAAGTAACTTAGAAATACATATCCACGGAGTAGTGAAGGAACTTAAGTCACTTAACATAAGCAAGTCTTCCGGTTCAGAATGTATACCAATTAGGTTCCTTTTAGAGTATGCTGATGCAATAGCTCCATACTTAACAATCATACACAACCGTTCGCTCGACGAGAGATCCGTACCCAAAGACTGGAAAGCTGCACAGGTCACACCAATGTTCAAGAAAGGTAGTAGGAGTAAACCACTAAATTACAGGCCCATATCGTTAACGTCGATATGCAACAGGATTTCGAAACATGTATTGTGTTCCATCATTACGAATTACCTCGAAGAGAACGATCTATTGAAACACAGTCAACACGGAATTAGAAAAGGTTGCTCCTGTGAAACTCATACGATGTGTTGAGTGGTATCGACAACGAATTTAAAATTCATTCCGTATTTATAGATTTCAATAAGGATTTTGACACCGTCCTCACAAGCGGCTTCTAATCGAATTGCGTGTTTATGGAATATCGTCTCTGTTATGCGACTCGATTAGTGATTTCCTGTCAGAGAGGTAATTGATGGAACGTCATCGAGATAAACTGAAGTGATTTCTGGCGTTCCCGAAGGTAGTGTTGTTGTTTATATATATATATACGATTTCGGAGACCATCTGCTGAGCCGGCCGCTGGTGGCGGAGCGGTTCTGGTGCTACAGTCTGGAACCGCGCGACCGCTACGGTCGCAGGTTCGAATCCTGCCTCGGGCATGGATGTGTGTGTTGTCCTTAGGTTAGTTAGGTTTAAGTAGTTCTAAGTTCTAGGGGACTTATGACCTCAGCAGTTGAGTCCCATAGTGCTCAGAGCCACTTGAACCATTTTTTGAACCATCTGCTGAGCCATCCTAGGTTGTTCGCAGATGATGCTGTCGTGTACTGTATAATAATGTCATCAAAAGATCGAAACACATTCTAGAGATTTAGAAAAGATGTTTGTATGGAGGGAAAATTGCCAATTAACCATAAATAATGAAACGTGTGACGTCATCCACATGAGTGTTGAGAGGAATCGGTTAAGCTTCTGTTACATGACAAGTCAATCAAATCTAAAGGCGTAAATTCAACTATATACCTAGCAATTACAATGACAAACAACACATTGGAAACAACACACAGAAAATGTTCTGAGGAAGGCGAAACAAAAACCGTTTTATTGGCAGAACAGAAGTTGCAACAGATCTACTAAAGAGACTGTCTGCCCTAGGCTTGTCCGTTCTCTTTCCGACTAGTGCTGCGCGCTGAGGGTTCCTTACCGGATATGATTAAGGGAGTGTATGAAGAGCGCTCAAGGAAGGGCGCTATAGCGTTCCCAGAAGTTGTCGTAAAATGCAATTCGACGAATTGCGACTGTATGAAATGAGACTGTATGAATTGAGACTGTATGAAATTAGCATAACACGGACGTGGACGTATGGACAAACCTATTATCAAAATTAATTAATTCTTTAAACCTTATTAATATACTGAATCACAGATGATATGCGTCGCGTAGGCGTATTATGGCAATTGTGCTAATGAGCGTTATTATCTACGATTTTTCTTTGTGTAAAAACTAAAACTTAACTCCTCCCGAACAAATAATGAAGGCCCAACGGTACCGACCGGCCACCGTGTCATCCTCAGACACTGGATGCGGATACGGAGCGGCATGTGGTCTGAACACCGCTCTCCGTGTCGTATGTCAGTTTCTGAGACCGGAGCCGCTACTTCTCGGTCAAGCAGGTCCTCAGTTTCCCTTACAAGGGCTGAGTGCATCCCGCTTGCCAACAGCGCTCTGCAGATCGGACGTTCACCCAAATGCTATCCCAGTCCGACAGCGGTGACGTGACGGGAACTGGTGTTCCCACTGCGGAAAGGCCGTTAGCTTTTCCTATGTATAGAGGAGACAATATACGATCCTCTTCTCTTGTTCTTCACCTCACTTATACTCTTGTTCTCGCAGTTGTGATAACAGCTCACGTAGCCAAATCAGCGTCCATAGCAGGCCGACTAAAAATCAATCTAGCAGCGCCAGATCGACCATATATCCGCCATAATTGAATTTCAACCTTTTTCTTTCCAGCAGTGCTCATTTCAGCGCAACAAATACTAGTACTTTCTTTCATATGACTGCGTGGACTTGGAGCAGCCAATAGTTTACGGTGTTTTCCAAGAAGTTGGGTTTTCAATAATTCTTTGTGTTGCTGGCCTGCCTACGTACAATGAAGAGCCATTACATTTATTTCCTCAGTTTAATAACATGAGCCCAACTAAATGAGAACTGAAGTTAATGCATACTGTTTGCTATTTAATTTCTCTGAGACGTTTCACATGGAATCTTGTGTTACAATTTCTGTCTACAACATAGCGTCTTAGGACTAGCCACAGATGTGTGTTATACCAAGACTTTAAAATCATGCTGTTATACTAGCTAAGGCAGAATGTATTATTAATTGGAATAATTCGTTACAAGGTTCTGTGAGATAATCCTGTTGTAAGTTAGTAAACGGGACGTTACGTATATAGGCTCTATCCCAACGGAAATACATCAGCCGCAATTTCTATTAATAAACGGTAAACCTAAATAGTCGAATAATAACCAAAATAATAATCAATAAACATTTTTAACATTAACAATAACATTTTAGATGCATTATACAGCATATTTTGTACTATCGAGAAATAAGAGAGGGAGTGTCGCGGGCGTGATACAAGATTTGAGGTGGACACCATTAAAACAAAAGCGGCTCTCGTTGCGGTGGGACCTTCTCACGAAATTTCCATCACCAACTTTCTCCTCCGAATGCGAAAATATTTTATTGATGCCGACCTACATGGGGAGAAACGATAATCATAACAAAATAAGGGAAATCAGAGTTCGCACGGAGAGATATACGTGTTCGTTTTTTCCGCGCGCTGTTTGAGAGTGGAATAATACAGAATTATTGTGAAGCCAAGCACTATACGTGTTCGTTTTTTCCGCGCGCTGTTTGAGAGTGGAATAATACAGAATTATTGTGAAGCCAAGAACTTTAGTGTAGGACAGTGTGAAGGTCTGTTATGTTTTCTGGTGGAAGTTCGTTCTGCCGCGGTGCCAGTGACGACACTGAGTTGGTTAGAAGGGGGCGAGCTGAGCGCCAGCAACCAGCCTGTTTGCGTACTGGACGTGCTGGACCTACACCTGGAGTTACAGTCTGGGGTGCAATTTCGTATGACACCATGAGCACTCTGGTTATCCCACGCACGCTGACTCCAAACTTTTTCTACAGTCTGGTCATTCGACCAGTTGTGCTGCGATTCATGTACAGCATTCCGTGGGGTGTTTCACAGCACGATAATGTTCGCCCTTATACCACAGTTTAACCAAACATTCTCAACAGAGTGTCGACATGTTGCCTTGACCTGCTCGATCTCCAGATCTGTCTCCAATCGAGCACATATTGGACACCATCGGACAACAACTCAAGCATCTTCCACAACCAGCACTGACCGCTGTGCATCACCGACCAAGTGCAAGAGGCCTGGAACCCTATCCCACAAACTGCCATCCAACCACCGTACAACACAACTAGGCACATTTGCATGCTCGCATTCAACTTCCTGGCGGGTACAGTTCTTATTAACGTAATAGCAATTCAAATTTGCAGTGTCTTATCTCGCGCTTACATTTACCTGTGATCTTGCCGTGTTAATCACTTACATATGGTACCTACACAAATGTATTCCAGACATTTCATTACTCTACATTAATAATTTTTTTGATGTTGCGATTTTTTTGTGTCTATACAGTATAGGTATGAAGATTTACTTAACCTTGTCCAATCTATTTCCACAGGAACATTCTGAGAATTTACTACTGCTTCTGAATATTAAAACATCAGTCGATGTAGACAAATTTACAAGTATCTTTAGTTAGAGCATAATTGACATAATGCTTATATTAATTTCTGCCTTGAACATGTAAGTAGTACAGTGTGCGGGGTGTCGGTTGTGCTCAGAGTATACCCAAGGATGCACAAAATGAAATTATGGCGCCAAACAGAATGAGAAACAATTCCAAATGATTACGCAAATAAACTGGAAACTAGGACACTTTCATACAAAGGAAAACGTCTTACGTCAACGAATATTATTTTGAGGTTGCCCAGTTAATCATGAAACAAAGGGTACCACGCTATTCACATAGAAACATGAAGGGCTTATTTCAATAGTGGTACAAGTCCATTGCCTCCACTTTTCTGCCTATAATGCTGAAGTTAATGATCCAAACTAACAGAAAGAAAGGTTCATCTCTAGCAAGAATCTGTATGCTTGAATATTTCTGATATCTCAACTGCAGATTTTTCAGCGCTCATTTAACTTTATGACTCTGTACCTCAAAATGAACAAAAATGGACTTGTACCACTGTTGAAATAAGCCCTTCATATCAATGTGAGGAGGGATCCTTTAGCTATGAATGGGAACAAATGGGCCCTGTAACAAGTGGATTTATTGGCTTTGAACACGGAAATTACCCGCTGATACCTTTAAAATAATCATTAGAGCTCAATGTATAACCCTGGCACAAGGGGTAGGGAGGTTAGAACACAGTTACGTTAATAATTAGCGGGTGTGGCCACTGGCTGCATAATTTGTTAATTAGATGTAGGAGGTACACGGAAAGATAGGAGCAAACACCATAAGATTCCCAAGAAAGCACATTGTGAGCCACAAGCTGGATGCATCACTATAAGATCGCGTTCTCGACTCCTGAAGGGGGCAAATTAACATCGCGTCTCAACCTTTGTTGGTAGATGACCTTACCAGAGCATGCAGAGCGTGATAAAGGTTCCTGGTGGCGGTAGCTGCCGGGAAAATGATTTCCGCAGTCTCTGTGCACTTAGTGCGTACGCACGAACATCCTTTCAGCTATTGCAAGGTTTGTCTCATTGGTGACCTCTCCTGTCCTAACCTGAGGACTTTACTCTACAAAAGCCTAAAACGAAGTGTTCTTCACAAAAACCAAAAGCAAAGTGTGTTCTAAGCCGTCTGAAACTCAGCTGTATTGTTGCCAATGAATGCACAGGTTCCGAGTTCCAACGAATGAAGAATACGTAACCGGTTTAAAGAATCTCCTTCTCTTCTTTGTGTCTCATTATACTTCAGCTAGTCGGTCAGTGGCGGGCAGACAGAGGCGGAAGGATTCTCCTGCTCCGGGACGTGATTCTGAACTTGACGAATGAAAAATTGTGCACATAGGCACAGCGCAAAAGCGTGGGCTGTCCCAAAAAGTACAGAATGACTCAGTGTGAAGGTGGTATTATCGAAGTTCAAACAGGACGTTACTCCGAGACACTGTAACAAACATTCACACGCCCTGTGGGAAGGCACACCTGCCCACATATCTCTTTTGCAGTATTGCTGCTCGGTGTGGGATCCTCACCAGGAAGGATTAACGGAGAACATCGAGAAAGCTGAAGGAAGAGCAGCACGATTTGTATTTTCGTGAAACAGGGGAGGGAGTGTCACGGACATGATACAGGATTTGATATGGACATCATTAAAACAAAGGCGTCTCTCGTTGTGGCGGGATCTTCTCACGAAATTTCAATCACCAATTTTCTACTCCGAATGCGAAAATATTTTGTTCACGCCAACCTACATATGGAGAAACGATCATCATAATAAAATAAGGGAGATCAGTGCTCGGACGGAAAGATGTAGGGGTTAGTTTCTTCCGCGCGGTGTTCGGGAGTGGAGAAATAGAGAATTGTTGTGAAGGTAGTTCCATGTACCCTCTACCCGGCAATTAAGTGTGATTTGCAGAGTATCGATGTAGATGTGGATGTAGATGTATCTGGAAAAAAGGCTTTTGTGAAGAATTTCACGTTCCCTCCGACAGAGGATTGTGTGCTCTGTAACCCTCCTGGATCGTGAATTGGGGGAAATAGAAGACGCGACGCACTACCTGCAGCTGGGAGCCGCATGTTATAGGGGAATATTCATCTTGAAAGTACCCTTATCTCGCATGTCCAGCATGTAAGCTTTCAGGTTTTCGAAACATTCACCAACTGCATTGGAAAAAAAGATCGAACAGTGAAAGGAAAAACAGCCACTGGCAATGCTATCCCATATCTGCAGTTACAGAGCAGTGTAACTGAACAACTACTTGATCAAGGGAATTTGGATACCATCCTCTGAAATATAAATGTGGGTAGTTTCAGAGAAAAATGACCTCCTTACAACTAGAGGCCTGTCTAAGACGATGCTGTCATCTTGACCGTTCACTGCGAACTGTGCCGAGCGTTCTAAGCTCAGCTGTAAGTATATGAGCCATTGCGATGGCATAGAATAACTCTAGGAGGGGTGGCTACGCCGTTGGTGAAGGATGCGGCGACTACGCTCTTCGGTGATTTCATGTCAGGTGCCAACTTTGCTTTGCCACCCTGCACTTCTGCTCTTCTGAAGATACCACACGAGATGTAACGGCCAGCGTCGCTGCCTCTACATCGCGAGGTCCCGGATTCGATTCCCAGCTTTGTCACAGATTTTCTTTGCCCAAGGACTTCATTTCTGTGTTGTGAATCGTCTCATGCCTTCTTTATTGATGCACAAGACGCCAAATTGGCGTCAAATAGACTTGCACCAAGGACCAAACAAATCCAGACGTGCCTCTTGGCCGATAATGCTATACGGTACCGTCATTTCATTTCACCGACAAGAGCCTAGTTTCGGCCTACCGTTATCAAAGCTTGCAGAATCCTCCAGAAACCCATCTTTTATACAGCAAAATTTTCATGCAGAAAAGAGACTACAAAAGCCTTAGATTTGCTTAACTACTTCTATATTTCAGGCAAGTCACATAACCAGTTTTCTCAAGGTAATTGGCTACCGATCATTGGACGGAGCAATTCGAGGTGTTGTTGGGTTGGATCACTCCAAAAATCATAAAGCATCACTCAGCGAAATCATTGACGTGAAATTTGCAGTTTTCACAACAGGACTTTTGTTACTTTAAATGTTGGCAGTAAACAAATTACCAATTTCTGAGCTGCGATTGCCTTAACCATAAGATATGTAAAGTTTAGAAACAACAGCACTTTGTGAAATAATTTCTTTTTCACTAATGTTTAATTTTATTCATAAATTTACAACATATGCTAGAAGAAATTTACAATATATGCTAGAAGCCAATAAAAGAAGAAAAAGAAGTCATGCCCCTGGTAGCAACCGTACAGTATAATACACAATGTGATCAAAATTATCCGGACACCTCCAAAAACACACATTTTTCATGTTAGGTGTACTCTCCTGCCACCTGCTGCCAGGTACTCCATATCAGCGGCCTCAGGAGTTATTAGACATCGCAGAATGGGGCGCTCCGCGGAACTCACGGACTTCGAATGTGGTCAGTTGATTGGGTGTCACTTGTGTCATACGTCTGCACGCGAGATTTCCACACTCCTAAACATCCCTAGATCCACTGTTTCCGATGTGATAGTGAAGTGGAAACGTGAAGGGACACGTGCCGCACAAAAGCGCACAGGCAGACCCCGTCTGTTGACTGACAGGGACCGGCGTACAGTTGAAGAGGGTCGTAATGTATAACAGGCAGACATCTATCCAGACCATCGCACAGGAATTCCAAACTGCATCAGGATCCACTACAAGTACTATGTAGGTTGGCGGGAGGTGAGAAAACTTAGATTTCATGGTCGAGTGGCTGCTCATAAGCCACACATTACGCCGGTAAATGCCAAAGTACTCCTCGCTTGGTGTAAGGAACGTAAACATTGGACGTTTGAACAGTGGAAAAACGTTGTGTGGAGTGACGAACCACGGTATACACTGTGACGGTACGATGGCAGGGTGTGGGTATGGCGAATGCCCGGTGAACGTCATCTAAAATGGTTCAAATGGCTCTGAGCACTATGGGACTTAACATCTATGGTCATCAGTCCCCTAGAACTTAGAACTACTTAAACCTAACTAACCTAAGGACAGCACACAACACCCAGTCATCACGAGGCAGAGAAAATCCCTGACACCGCCGGGAATCGAACACGGGAACCCGGGCGTGGGAAGCAAGAACGCTACCGCACAACCACGAGATGCGGACTGAACGTCATCTGTCAGCGTGTGTAGTGTAAACAGTAAAATGGTTTGGTCGTGTTATTCAGGGAGAGGCCTTGCATCCGTTGTTGTTTTGCGTGGCACCACCATAGCATAGGTCTACATTGATGTTTCAACAGCCTTCTTGCTTCACACTGTTGAAGAGCAATTCGGGGATGGCGATTGCATCTTTCAACACAATCGAGCACCTGTTCATGATGCATAGCCCGTGGCGCAGTGGTTTCACGACAATAGCATCAGTGTAATAGACTGGCCTGCACAGAGGCGTGAATTGAATCCTATAGAACATCTTTGGGATGTTTTGGAACGCCAACTTCGTGCCAGATCTCATTGACCGACATCGATACCTCCCCTCAATGCAGCATTCCGTGCAAAGGGTTGCCCAACACCATATTGAATTCCAGCATTACCGACGGAAGGCGCCACGATCTTGTAAGTCATTTTGAGCCGGGTACTTTTGATCGCATAGTGTATCTCTGAAGTGAGCATTCAGATGTGCAGAACTGATTTTGTGTTGTCAACATATATTGCCACGATGGTCACGTGATCTCAGGACGGCGTAGGCGTGCCCATAATGGGACCTATAAATTTGGAATGTCATTATATTTCCAGTTCAGGCAGATTCCCTCCGTAGGTGCTGTGCATTTGGTGTATGAGTTTTGTAGATACTTTCACAATTTGCATCTGGAGTAAACTGGGCTCTTAGCTTTGAAGAGCAAAATGAATGGGCATCACGTCACGATATTGTCATGTCAGCGGGGTATTTATACTGTCCGAAACGTCACGGCTTGTCAATCCGTTTAGCCCAGTAGCGAACGGCGAAAGTGAATTTATGCGTCACTATCCGTGGAAAAGTCAGATTATAGTATCGGAATTGAGGAACTTAACAACGACATGGCCAAAGCAAACTTCATAACGTACGTTATGATGGATTTTGTTTGGTAAAGTGCTGAGAGTGAAACAAAATTTCAAAACATCGTCATTTATTTGCTAGGAAAAATGTGTTTATAGAAACTTTTCAAACAATAGCTACAAAGGAATAAATGGAGCCTGTTTACTTCATCCATTATGTTCGTTTTTCCTTACGTAACTGATAATTTCATAGATAACTATAACTTTTTCCTTCATTCAAGCTGATCTATTCGCTTAAAATATTGTGTAACGTAAATTGCTTCCTCAGCTTACACATTGTGGGTCTCAGCTCTATTCTGTTGCTGTAAAATCTGAATAATTTTTCACATTGAGATATCTCACCTCGCTTGTGTAATAACATTGAATGAGAAAATATGTAAGACGTCATGGTATAATTGCGATTTATCACAAAAAACAAAGCACAGTAATAAAATAAGTATTACTAAGAAACAGAAGGATAATATAAGCTACTGTAACACGAGTGAGTTTAGCGAAACCAGGTTTACTTCCGATGATACCAGGCAGAGATACCGTCAAAACTTTCTTCCCGAGAAACCTTCATGTGCGATGACGTGACGCGATATTCGGCCAACGAACTGTGTGGATACAACCATGTGAAATGTTTTGTGATCTGTGGAATATTTTGACGTGACATGACGTGACGGCTAATGTGAACTGCCCTTAAACAAGCAAAAAAATGGTTCAAATGGCTCTGAGCACTATAGGACTTAACATCTGTGGCCATCAGTCCCCTAGAACTTAGAACTACTTAAACCTAACTAACCTAAGGACATCACACACATCCATGCCCGAGGCAGGATTCGAACCTGCGACCGTAGCGGTCACGCGGTTCCAGACTGAAGCGCCTAGAACCGCACTGCCACAAGGGCCGGCTTAAAGAAGCAGTATCGTCCCGAGATCACGAGACAATTTCACCTCAATGCTGACAAAATGCGCAATCCTCACTCCAGAGATATTTCTACTCTACAGTGGCAACGAATGATTTTTTAGAAGGATTTGAGTTTAACGTTCCGTTGACCTCTTAGACATCTGAAACGGGTGACTTTCGGAGTTTCAGGAGGCAACTGAAAGGAATCTGGCGTAATATATTCTTTCAACTTCCAAAGCTCACATTTACGAGAACTATGGAAAATTTAAAGCTAGATGAGCAGTGGGGAGGGGGGGGGGGAGTTAAACGGCATTCGTAACGATTACGCACTCGGCGCCATAACTAATGCATTGCTTCTCTCAATTCCTGTGTGTGTGTGTGTGTGTGTGTGTGTGTGTGTGTGTGTGTGTGTGTGTGTGTGTGTTGGTGTTTACTGGCGCTCAACGTCGTGGTTATCGGTACCCTGACACACATTATAAGAGACGAATGTGGACAAATTTAGTAAGATGGAAGCAAACATGTAAAGAAAGCGGGAATAGATGAAAAATGCTGTATAAGAAAATAAAACGTAAGGAAAACGAGAAAGGAGCGTCAGGGATGCCACAGAAAATTGTCACTGGCTGGCCACTAACGTAAAATGTGGGAGAGCCAGTCTTCCTGTGAACAAATTAAGACCCTCTCCCTAAAATCTTGGTAAAAACATTGGACAAGTCACAGAACTTCAAAACTTTAACCACATTCGTTTGAGTATTTCCTAAAAGAGATGTCAGATCCGCCGGCAAGTCAGCCGTGGCCTGCTGGTCAGAACATAAAACGCAATCCAATAAAACGTGGCGCACAGTGATCTGGACGCCACAAGTACCACACATTGGAGGGTCCTCTCGCCGGAGCAGGAAGCCATGCGTCGTGGGGCTGTGTCCTATCCGAAGCCGAGTAAGGAGAACCTCGTCCCGCTAGTGTGAATAAAGTGACCATCCACACAATGGCTTTCCCATGGTTGACAGAAATTATCGAAAAGGAATACAGTTATTAGATCTTTGCTGACGACCGTAGAAAATGTAAGGATCGTAACAGGCTGCTGTAATAATTTTTTAGAAACTTACTGCTGGGAGGAGCAGCAGAATGGAAAGCTGGAGGAACAAAGACTACGATAGGCGCCGGCCAGGGTGGCTCAGCGGCTCTAGGCGCTACAGTCTGGAACCGAGCGACCGCTACGGTCGCAGGTTCGAATCCTGGCTCGGGCATGGATGTGTGTGACGTCCTTAGATTAGTTAGGTTTAAGTAGTTCTAAGTTCTAGGGGCTGATGACCTAAGAAGTTAAGTCCCATAGTGCTCAGAGCCATTTGAACCATTTTTGTTTTTGTTTTTTGACTACGATAGGCGATAAAGATGTACGAATTGTTAGGTGTCGTATTTACGTGCAGATGAAAAGATTAGGACAAAATGGAAGACATTTGGTCAATGGAAAAGACTGATGAAAATTAAAAAAAAAATAAAATAAAAAAATCTTGATGGTGTCAGTCAATTAGCTAAAGCGTGTAGAGCCTCCATTTCTCTCTGATGCAAAGTCTGATCTTAAGAGGAGACTTTTCGCTAAGTTTTGATACAGTGAAGATTGTGTGTGCTTTCATAGTGGCTTAGTAGCTTTTTTTTTATTTTTTTGTTACTGACTGAAGGGATGTGGTACTCAGCCGTTGCGTTAGTTCACGTCAAACACGATTTATATCGAGGCTCGTGGCGTGTCAGTCTCACTGTACTGTGTAACTATGACCTACTAAACTGAGATGTAGAATTCACGCCCTTCAGTATTTGCGTTCATTGTAATTTTAATTATTACATTCTTCGTAAAGTCCGAGTGTATTTAGCCTGTCTTACCTACCTATGCGCAGCTGGTGGAATTGTTTGTTTATGGTTGCCTCTCCCAAGGAACGTAATAATTCAGAGTGAATGTCGCCTGCTCTGTGGGCGTTTACCAGCTTACGTGTTTCAGTGATATGCGCAATTCTTATCGCGGTATGATTTCTCCATCTCGTCATCTCCTACTTCCTCCTCCTTTTTACGTACGTGTTCAATTCCCTCGTGCAGCCTTTCTATGTATTCCGCCCATTCCTCATATAATGACCGGTGACGCACCAGTCTAGCTGGGAGCGGCCTTGCAAAAGAGCCAGAGGCACATAGATACCTGTTTCAAACTGATGCTTGCTGATGGACTGAGAATTTCAGATGTTCTTGCTCGACGCCAGTACTGCAACTGCTTGCTGCCGTCTGTGCATAGTGAAAGGTTGATCCTGAAATGCTCTTTTTCGTCAGGTTTTTATTAAGTTTCTTTCTTGTGTCTGTCTGTCCACTTGGTACAGATTTTGCAGTTGATTTTAAACTAACCTCCCGATGAGCTAGAGAATCGGAAATTCTAGCATAGTTCAGAACTATATGACAATGCAATATCAGCTCGCTTCTTGTCTTGTGTCCGGTGGAGGGTAGTCAGTGTACCACTGCTATTTCCTAATTTTCCCTATTCCAGTCGGGAATGGTTCGCAGGAAATACGATTGCTGGTAAAACTCTGTGTGAACTTGAATCTCACTAATGTGTACCAACACGGTCTTTACGCGACGTATACGTTGAAGGAAGCAATGTATCAGTTGACTCAGCTGAAGATAAACGGAAATTAACCTAACATTTACCCCATGTCTTTGTTGTTAACTCGTCAAAGTGTTTGAAATTCTCTGAAAAATTTCACACACTGAAGACTGAAAGGCAGAAAATCAGTATTCAAGTAAATATCTGTTTTTAATACACCACGTTAATAATTTCAACTAGCCCCATAGAAAAATTCCTAACGCCACACAGATAGTCCTGAAAATTTCTGATTGAGAGTTTGTTGTTAACAGCTACGAAGGTACATGTGGGCTGAATACAAAAACAGCGGGGCGCAAGCAACAGATAATACGAAGATAGTAAACTACTCACGTATTTGCCGCATGCTTCTCACGTTTTCCGTTTAAAATCTTACAAGTATTTTCATAGTTATTACAAATTCACAACTACAAATTTTTAGGAGTATGTGTATGGGGTAAGGAATCTGTAACGGATTAGGAGAATTTTTTTTATTTAATTTAGTCCGATGTAAAAACGCAGTATGTTAAACATTCGTTTTTATTTACATAAAAAATTTTGATCAAGCATTCCTGCTTTTAAGGTGATAGGTTAAATGGCAAAAAAAAATCGACGTTGGATATCCGATAATCTTCATCAGTTCCATCAAGAGCGTCTGCATTATTTGAAAAACAGTGGTATGGTATGCCACTAGTGAAACACAATTTATGTGACCGATCTGTTTCCATCACAGCATTACGAGTTTCAGATACAGAATTGCAACATTTTTTTCACTTCCCTCTTTTTCACTATCCACCTAGAAACATTACTAAGGGAAAGATAGAAAGCGACTACAGTAAAACTGAAGAGACCTTTAGAGAAAAGAGAATCGCCTGTCTATTTATCAAGGGTTCAGATGGAAAGACAGTCCTAAGAAAATAAGGGAAACACACGCACAGAGATTTTATACAAGGGAGATGTACTTGAGAGCAGTATTAGGGAAGTAGAAGAAGAGGTAGATGAAAATGAGATGGGAGACATGATACAGACAGGAGAATCTGACAGAGCACTGAAAGACCTAAGACGAAAGAAGGCCCCGGGAGTAGACAACATTCCTTTAGAAGTGCTGGTAGCCTAGGGAGAGCCAGCCATGACAAAACTCTTCCATCTGGTGAGCAAGACGTATGAGACAGGCGAAATACCCTCATATTTCAAAAAGAATGTAATAATTCCAATTCCAAAGAAAACAGATGCTGACAGGTGTAAAAACTACAGAAATAATTCCTTACAAAAGAATGAAAAAACTGGTGAAGCCGACCTCGGGGAAGACCACTTTCTATTCCGGAGAACTATAGGAACACGCGAGGCTATAGTGAGCGTACGACTTCTTATTGAAGATACATTAAGGAAAATCAAACCTACGTTGATAGGATTTGTAGACATAGAGAAATCTTTTGACAATGGAATACTCTCTTTCAACTTATAAAGGTAGCAGGGGTAAAATACAGGAAGCGAAAGGCTATTTACAATGTGTACAGTACCAGATGGTAGGAATAAGACTCGAGGCCATCAAATGGAAGAAGTGATTGAGAAGGGAGCGAGACAGGTCTGTTACCTGTCCCCGATGTCATTCAATCAGTATATTGAGAGAGCAGTAAGTGAAAGAAAAGAAAAATTTGGAGCAGGAATTGAAGTCCAGGGAAAAGAAATAAAATCTTTGAGGTTTGCCTATGACATTGTAATTCTGTTAGACACATCAAAAACTTACAAGAGCAGTAGAACGGAATGGGCAGTGTCTTGAAAGGAGCATACAAGATTAACAATAACAAGAGCAAAACGGGGATAACGGTGTGCAAGCGGGTGATACTAAGAGAATTTGATTAGGAAATAAGACACTTAAATTAGTAGATGAGTTTTGTTATTTGGGCAGCAAAATAACTGATGATGAAGTAGGGAGGATATAAAATGTACGCTGGCAATGGCAAGAAAAGCATTTCTCATGATGAGAAATTGCTTATAGTCAAAATCATCATGTCGGCGAGTCGCATGTCGGTCATTGTTACGTCGTTTCGGCGGTTCCATCTTAAAATTCGGTGTGCCTTGCCAATTTCTTTCATAATTTCCGAAGTGCCCTGAGTTATTATTTTGTGGCTGTTCCGTATTTCTATGTCCCTCTTCCCGTATTGGAGCACGAGTGGCTTCTAAAATATGTAATTCCTGTATTACCTGTGTCAACTGATCTTGTACTTCCCGAATTTCTCTTTGGTGTTGCGTATTAATTTGATTTTGATTTTGTTTGAATTTCCTAATTTGTTCGCACACTTCTGTGTCATTAAAGACTATCGGTTTTGTGTCATTCAGATTATCATCTATCTTCGTAGATAAATTATTTAGCTGATCCGAAAGTTCAACTACTTTCTCTGATAATGAACCAATTTCCTCCATGTGTCTTTCTGAACCAATTTTCGGAGTATCTACTGTGTTCTTTAAGTTTTCCTGAGTTTTTGCAAGTTGCGTAACAGAATCGGTAGATGCAACTGACTCACTTTTAGCTTACAAGTTGTCGTGATTTTCATGAACTATAGTTTGCAGTTCCTTTATGGCTGCTTCGTGATCCTGTAATGCATTTTCACGACGCGAAAAAATAGGTTGGAAATGCTCACAAATTTGTGTTTTTACGTCATTACAGACTTTTTGACATTTCGATTCGATTTTATGTAACTCAGTAGTTAAATCTTCACGTGTTTGTTCAAGTGTGGTGTCTAACTTTTGAAGATTTTGTTCCATTGTGTCTAACTTTTGAAGATTTTGTTCCATTGTGTCTAACTTTTGAAGATTTTGTTCCATTGTGTGTAACTTTTGAAGATTTTGTCCCATTTGTTTCTGATTTTATTCAAGCGTTGTGTCTAACTTTTGAAGATTTTGCTCCATTGTGTCTAACTTTTGTAGCCTTTGTCCTATTTATTGTAATAACAATGCACTCGTGGCTGAAACATATTCCTCAGTGCTTTTCGGCAGTGAAGTTGCACCGGCAACATTCACATTTTGACAAGCAGAAAATGTGTCTTGACTTATTTGAGAAAACGGTGAGGACCCAAAACCTGAATCTGCAGTATTTGCAAAATTGTGTCCTGTCATTCCCGATTCCTGAGGCGGGCTGTTGCCGAACGATCGATCGATAATGCTTCCCTGTTCACTAATTGTTTCACTGTCTACACCACTGTTTGCAACCCGCTCTATTTCCCTATGCACAGTTACCAAATTACTACTTTGAACATGAGTTAATTCATTACACGGTGGCGCTAACACACTGCTTTCGTCTTCACTGTCATTTCTCAGTTTACTTTGGAGCCTAGTATTACGTTTTTCACACGCTATTATTGTCACAATATTTCACACGGCAACACAGAAAAGCACAATTTGAAGAGCAAAATAAGAAAACACATTAACATAGCATTGAAAATGATATCTCATTAATTACAAGCGCAGCTGCGAAATACTTGGTGCAAATCTACATGCATGCCACAACTGTTTTACTGTACAAGAA
Source organism: Schistocerca nitens (assembly GCF_023898315.1). Classification (NCBI taxonomy): domain Eukaryota; kingdom Metazoa; phylum Arthropoda; class Insecta; order Orthoptera; family Acrididae; genus Schistocerca; species Schistocerca nitens. The sequence continues at coordinate 144,406,045 of NC_064620.1, read as the reverse complement.
TGAAAAACTACAACTACAAAGGAAATTCTCTCTACAATTACGCGCTAGCAATAAACAAAAGCTACACTAATTACACAAACTACAAGAAAAAATCAGAAGATTCCAGTGAGGTATCCTCGGCTAAGGGTCGACATATGAAACGTCCCCTTAGAAAAATTATACATGACTGTCCTTAAACTGACACACAGTATTTTTAGCGCAACGCAATCTGACTTTCAAAAATCCCTACAAAAGAATGGCCCTGACTAACATTAACCTATACGTTTCACAAATCACTTACCTCACAAAAATCTTCGTTACTCGAACTACTGCAATACAGCGAGCGCCACTACTGCCAGATAAATAAAAGATTCAAACTACGGAAGGCACTAAATACTGATAGGCATAGTTAGCAAATGAAAGATTTTAATAGAGAACAAACAATGTATTTACCTTAATAGTGTTGAAAAATTATAATATACATAGCAGTTCATGACATCCAGTCTTACAAATTTCAAAACTCCGCCATATCTCTCCCCACATCCACCACTGCTGGCGGCTCACCTCCAACTGCGCAACGCTACGCGCTGTTAACATCCAGATGCCCAACACTACAATGGCAGACAACAATGCAAAACTAGCCACAGACTGCACACAACACAGCCAGTGATTTTCATACAGAGCGCTACGTAACGTTGCCAATAAGAAAACATAAACAGTCTTCTTACAAAGATTTCACACACATTTGAACAATTTTTGATACCTTTCTTAAAGCACTAACTGAATGAAAGCAGCACTTTATATTGTTAAGAAGAAACGATTTTAAAGAACACATACATCGAGTGTCCAGTGTCAGAAGCCCCAAACTCCAGATGAGTGGTCGATAAGATGTTCGCCAACTTGCGGCACATACTGTTCAAACTGCCAGTTTCCGAGCCAAAATACCCTTTGTGACGGACAAAAGTCACCCCAGAAAATAATGGCGTATATTATAAGCAAGAAAAATGATAGTATACTAATTTTCTTGTTGAATTATCACTTACTACAGATACGTTCTGATGGCAAATACCAGGATCATGCAGTTTTTACCAAGTTCCTGACCATCCGTTTCCGTGACGGCTTATCGTCTAACTGAACACCTATCAGTTTGGATTGTTCATACTCATTAATCATATGCACAATTCCTGTAATGGTAACTTCTGTTTTAGATGAAACTTTCTTGGGACTGAAAAGATACTATCCATAAATTAGCGCGGATTTAGAAAGCATCGCTCAATCGGAATTCAGCTTCATCTTTTCTCACAAGATGTCCTGCGAACCACAGATGAAGGGTAACTGCAGGATCTATAGTCCTAGACTTCTAGATGCATTTGAAACAGTGCCCTACTGCAGACTGTTAACGAAGGTCCGAGCACACATGTTAAGTTCAGAGATATGTGAGTGGCTCGAAGACTTCTTAAGTAATAAACCCAAGTACGTTGTCCTCGGCGGTGGGTGTTCATCAGAGACAAGGGTATCGTCAGGAGTGGCCCAGGAAAGTGTGATAGAAGCACTGTTATCTTCTGTATGCCATGCAGCTATAATTAGAATGCAGCTGTTCGTCGAGGTTCAGTGTGAGCTGTAGTTTTCGTATGGCAGCGAAACAACTTGGTAGGTATGTTAGTGCGTAACCGGTTAATGCTTGAAAAGAAAAATAGATCCAATTTTGCCCCTTAGTTGCAAATCTGGCGCTGTTCAGCATCTCGTCGACGTTACCGTTTCTCATATTGAACAAACCGTGTAAGTGGCAGTTAATAATGAAATCATTATGCCTTTTTCTCTTGTTTCACATTTTCTCCCAACATCCTGTTCCTAATCAATTACATATGGTGTGGTGTCACCGCCAGACACCACACTTGCTAGGTGGTAGCTTTAAATCGGCCGCGGTCCATTAGTACATGTCGGACCCGCGTGTCGCCACTTTCAGTGATAGCAGACCGAGCGCCACCACACGGCAGGTCTAGAGAGACGTACTAGCACTCGCCCCAGCTGTACGACGACTTTGCTAGCGACTGCACTGACGAAGCCTTTCTCTCATTTGCCGAGAGACAGTTAGAATAGCCTTCAGCTAAGTCCATGGCTACGACCTAGCAAGGCGCCATTAACCATTTCAAGATAGAGTCTCACTTGTATCATCAAGAATGCTGTATATAAATGATGGATTAAAGTTAAGTATTATAGCAGCTACGTACTTTTCTTTATAGCATTCATTACGTATCCTGTTTCAGACCTATCTCTAGCCTGCGTCAGTAACGCGTGGCTTTCGGCAACTTCAGTGTGGCGTAGTTGTCTTGTTACGCCACAACATATGGAATCCCTTCTGTGCGTCTTTCTTGGATTCACAGCATCGGATCTGTACCTAGTGGCTAAAGCTGGAACTAATTTTTTTCCTGCATAATTCGGTTCCGTATTAATGCATTAGAGTATGTACTAAGTTTCGCTGCCATACGGTAATTGCAGCCCACACCCGACATCTGTGAGTAACTGCACTCTAGTTATAAACACCCAGCACATAAATGATCTGGTGGACAGGGTAAGGAGCAGTCTGCGGTTGGTTGCTGATGCTGCAGTGGTGTACGGTAAGGTGTCATCGTTAAATAACTGTAGCAGGATACAAGTTGACTCAAACAGAATTTCCAGTAGGTCTGTTTGGCAGCATGCTACAAACGTAGAAAAATGTAAGTAAATCAAAACGAGTAGGAAAAACAATTCCGTAATGTTCGAATACAGCATCAGTAGTGCACTGTTTCGAACAGTCAGGTATGTCAAATATCTAGGCGTGACGTTTCACAGCGATACGGAAGATTTGGAAATTTGTGGTAAGTTCTTATGGGACCAAATTGCTGATGTCATCGGTCCCTACGCTACACTAAGGGCAAACACACACAGCCATGCCCGAGGGAGCACTCGAATCCCGACGGGGAAGGCCACCACGACCGTGACAAGGCGCCTGAGGCTGCGCGGCTACCCCGCGCGGCCGACAGACATGTGAAAAGAAGTGAGAACGTTAGATCGGTAATAGGGAAGGGAATGGTCAAATTTCAGGGAAGTGTGATTCACCTGTAAAGGAGACCACACATAAGTAGAATGGTAGTGCAACCCATTCCTGAGTACTGCTAGAGTGTCTGGAATCACCACCATGTCGGATTAAATGAAGACATAGAAGCAATTCAGAATCGGTTTGCCTAAATCTGTTACCGGTGGGTTCGATTAACAGCCATGTACTACGGATAGGCTTCGTGAGTCAAACGGGAGTCCCTCGAGGGAAGGTACCGTTCTTTTCGCGAAAGACTGTTGGGAAAAATTATAGAACCGGCATTTACAACCGACTGCACACGAATTCTGCTGCCGCCAACGTTGGTTTCGTGTAAGAACCACGAAGAGAAGATAAGAGGAATTAAGGCTTGTCCGGAAGTATATAGACGGTCGTTTTTCCCACGATCGATTTGCGAGTGGAACAGGAAAGGAAAAAACTAGTGTGGTACAAGATACACTCAGCCAGCCACCATGCGATGGTTTTTGGAGTATGAATGTAGATGTAGATGTAGAGCTATGTTGATGGACTCCAACAACTGTTACTTAAAATTCTTAGCCGAGTTTCGTGCTCCTGAAGGTTGCTGCCGAGACTCGGAAGCTGCGGGACACATTTTATGTGATTGTGTGTGTGTGTGTGTGTGTGTGTGTGTGTGTTGTGACGCACGTGAGGCATCTCGTGGGAGAGCGGAATGCGGCCGCCGTGTACAGCTGGCCAATGCGGGCGCCCGGAGTGGGGGCAGAGCCCGTGCCTTACCCTGCCCCCGCCCCCGCCGCCGCAGCCACCGCCCCCACCCCCGCCTCACAGGAGTCAACGGCCCGGCCTGGCGCGGCGGGCCGCGCCGTGGGGAAGGTCAGTGATGGAGGCTGCGCGGCGGTCCGGCCGCTGTCTGCAGTAGAAGGAGCCCCCAGCGAAACAAACCCCATCGCGTAAGCCGCTGTGACTGAGAGCACCCTGTGGGACAATACGTGTCGAGTCTCGAGGCAGTGGCGCAGCAACTGCGGCGTGCGTATCCTCAAGCTGTCACCACACGGGACGAGGCCACTAACGTGGACGTGCACGCAGACGCAATGTCCAACGTCACGAGTCACGACGCCTCCGGCACACGGCACAACCTCTCTAACGTAATTTTGCCTTCTCAGCACCCCACAGAGGCAGTTGCCCGCTTTATTTGCCTAGCAATCAACATAGTTTGTTCACGAAACCAGATGCGCGTGAAATTCCTCTCTCGTCCATACGCTAGTGACGTCCTTCCGTCTGCAGTAAACGCTAACTAAAACTTAAGTATCGTTGAACACGTAAAAAGACAAAAAAAGAAAATTACATGTCCAGTCAGTAAGGACATGAGCCTTTAAAAGTTGTAAAACTAAAAAAACTAAACTCCGGCACCGACCGCTCGCCGTGTCATCCTCAGCCCACAGGCGTCACTGGATGCGAATATGGAGGGATAAGTGGTCAGCACACCGCTCTCCCGGCCGTACATCAGTTTACGAGACCGCAGCCGCTACTTCACAATGAAGCATCTCCTCAGATTGCCTCACAAGGGCTGAGTGCCAACAGCGCTCGGTAGACGGGTTGGTCACCCATCCAATTGCTAGCCCAGACCGACAGCGCTTAACTTCGGTGATCTGACGGGAACCGGTGTTACCACTGCGGCAAGGCCGTTGACTCTTTAAAAGTTCACCAAATCGAACAAACTCACTCGTGACAGAGAACGCATTACATTTACCTAACATCAAGAATTTCACAAATTATTCCTCTTCATTTCTTAAGGAAGTCTGACACATTGTTAGAAACCGCGAAGATGAAAAATTAAGGGAAAGAAAATAGACACAATAGCAATCGAATCCCACTCGAACTAACCTCTGTACTGCAAGATGGTGCCCTTTCTCACTACGGTTTTTTTTTTCATGTTGTTCTTTATTGTTCTCGGTATTTGGTCTGGGCGGACGTCACATGACACCCATTCAATTTCATCGTTGAATACTCCATTCACTTTTATTTATTTATTTTTATTATTATTATTATTACTGAGGGCAGCCAACCCTCTGACCGCACACGCTGAACTGCCGTGATGCTAAGATGCTTAATCTTCAGTGTGCTGTTGTCTTAACTCTGATATATATATATATATATATATATATATATATATATATATATATATATATATATATATATATATATATATGAGTTACTACTTTATGTCTAAAAATTCATCCATTGAATAGAGGGCATTGTCATTCAAAGATTCTTTTAGTTTGTTTCTAAATATTGGTTGGCTATTTGTCACACTTTTAATGTTGATTGGCAAATGACTAAAGATTTTTGTGGCAGCATAATTCATCTCTTTCTGTGCCAAATTAAAAAAAAATGGTGCAAATGGCTCTGAGCACTATGGGACTTAACATCTGTGGTCATCAGTCCCCTAGAACTTAGAACTACTTAAACCTAAGTAACCTAAGGACAGCACACAACACCCAGTCATCACGAGGCAGAGAAAATCCCTGACCCCGCTGGGAATCGAACCCGGGAACCCGGGCGTGAGAAGCGAGAACGCTACCGCACGACCACGAGCTACGGACCGGTGCCAAAGTCAGGTTTAACACAGAATAGTAACGATCGTCCTTTCTTCTAGTGTTGTAGTTACGCACTTCGCTTTTGTTTGGAATTGGGATGCGTTGCCAATAACAAATTCTATAATTGAAAGTGTAGTGGCGTAGCAAGACAGCCAAGCCACTCGGAGGTAGCCGAAAGGCACGCGTTAAGCTCACGCAGATTGGCGTGAGGTCTGGAACAAGGTAAAGTAATTATCCTATAAAGAAAAGAATGTAGTTCTTGGAATACTTAACTTTAATCCACAATTGGAGAACGTCGCTGTTGTTTAGACATTATTACACTGAATATAAACTGGTAATGGCGCCTTGCTACGTCGTAGCAAATGACGTAGCTGAAGGCTAAGCTAACTATCGTCTCGGCAAATGAGAGCGTATTGGTCAGTGTAGCTTCGCTAGCAAAGTCGGCTGTACAACTGGGGCGAGTGCTAGTAAGTCTCTCTAGACCTGCCGTGTGGCGGCGCTCGGTCTGCGATCACTGACAGTGGCGACACGCGGGTCCGACGTATACTAATGGACCGCGGCCGATTTAAAGGCTACCACCTAGCAAGTGTGGTGTCTGGCGGTGACACCACAGAATGTATGTCTTGCAAAGCTACTGTGAAGATCCGAAGTTCCATAAATAAATGTCTGCAAGGTGATCTTGGATGTGCTCCAGCTGTTATTCTGATTACATGCTTTTATGAAATGAATACTTTTTCTCTTAGAAAAACATGACCCCATATGATGAGTACAGTATGGCGTCTTGCTTTCTGCGGTCCTTAAGGTTTCTGCCTGCGACGTAGGGACCGTTCTTGCTTCTTATTGGTTCTACTTCACTTGACACGTCGCAGAAATATGGCAGAATTTGTTTTTCAAGTGACGAAATGGCTCCCGAACGTGAAATAGCAGGAAGTGACGTCACGAAACTCATAGAGCTTCACGTCAACGTTAGCTAATTAGTCCCGTGTACCGACCGCTCTACGCCCCACTTAAGCAAGCATCTTTCTCATCTCGATCGACTACTCGCGGCAAGTGAGTCCACTACAGCACCACGTTTCATTCGTGTACGGGAGCTGGCACCTCACGAGCAGTCCTTTTCGTTTACACGTCAGCGACGAAACTGCCTTGTCGTGGAGCAATAATAAAAAGGGCAGTCACTTGCAAAATGATGGTTCATTTAAACTATAAAAAGAAGGCTTTAAATAAACCTTCCATTTTGCAGCTGATTGCCTGTTTGCTATTTCAGCACGAAGATTTCATGCTATGGTTGCTGTTCAAGCCACATACAAAATTTTAAAACTGGATGTGTTGTGAAAGTTACCTGTTGCGCAGTTTGGCACCTGAACAACGAAAGTGACATTAACGTAGAGATGATTTCTTTGCGAAATATCCAAAATATAGCAGCAGAGTGTGAGAACGAACGACAAATTCCGGTAGCCGCAGGTGTCAGCACGACTCTTCCGGGACAGCAGAAGTTCGGCCGCCCTCATATCTAACCCGCTCGCCAGTCTAAGGTGGTTATCCGGTCTCGGAGTCTAATTTTAAGCTCATATATTAACATTTATTGCAAAAAATTTTTACTGCAAATATTCAGAGATAAACAAAAGTATACACGCAAAATACTATGTAAACAAACTTTGGTCGTTAAATTTTGTTGGCTTTAATTCAAAATAAAAGCAAACATTAGGAAAAGTGCATTGTAGTTCGAGGTTCACGTCAAATTTACAAGTGTTTATTTTATTAAATCAGAAACAAATGCAATTTTACCTTGTAGTTTTTTCTTTTTTTAATTATGCGAACCAATGTAAAAAAATACGCATTTAAAGTTTTAACCGTGATTTGCGTGTTCAGGTTGCTGTTGTTATTGTGGCCTTTAGTGCAGAGACTGCTTTGATAAAGCTCTCCATACTACGCTATCCTGTGCAACCCTCTTCATCTCCGAATAACTACTGCAACATACATTCTTCTGAATCTGCTCAGTGTATTCATCTCTTGGTCTCCCTCTTCGATTTTTACACTCCACGCTTACCTCCAGTACTAAACTGATGATCCCTTGATGCCTCAGAACATGTCCTACCAACCGATACCTTTTTGTTGTCAAGTTGTGCCACAAATTCCTATTCAGTACCTCCTCATTAGTTACGCGATCTAACCATCTAATATTCAGCATTTTTCTCTAGCACCACATTTCCAAAGCTTCTATTCCCTTCTTGTCCAAACTGTTTATCGTCAATGTTTCACTTCCATACATAGTTACACTCTATACATACCCTTTCAGAAAAGACTTCCTAACATTTAAATTTATACTCGATGTTAATAAATTTCTCTTTCTCCAGAAATGCTTTCCTTGCCGTAGCCAGTCTACATTTTATATCCTCTCTACTTCCACCATCATCATTTAATTAGCTTCCCAAACAGCAAACTTCATCTGTTGCTTTAAGTATCCCATTTCCTAATTTAATTCCCTCAGCATCACCTGAATTAATTCGACTATATTCCATTATCTTAGTTTTGCTTTTGTTGATGTTCATCTTATATCCTCCTTTCAAGACACTGTCTATTTTGTTCATCTGCTCTTCCATTTCCTTTTCTGTCTCTAATAGAATTACAGTGTCGCCGCAAACCTCAAAATTTTTATTTATTCTCCATGGATTTTAATTCCTACAACAACTTTTACTTTTTTTCCTTTACTGCTTGCTTTATGCAGACTGAATAACATCGGGGATAGGCTACAACCCTGTCTCACTCCCTTCTCAACCACTGCCCCTCGACTCTTATAACTGCCAGGTTTCTGTAGAAATTGTAAATAGCCTTTAGCTCCCTGTGTTTTACACCTTCCAGCATCATAACTTGAAAGAGAATATTCCACTCCAAATTGTCAAAGGCATTCTCTAATTCTAAAAATGCTAGAATCGTAGGTTCGCCGTTCCTTAACCTATCTTCTAAGATAAGTCGTAGGGTCATTACCGCCTCACGTGTTCCAATATTTCTACGGAATCCAAACTGATCTTCCCCGAGGTCAGCTTCTTCCACTTTTTCCGTTCGTTTGTGAAGAATTCGTGTTACTGTTTTACAACCATGACTTATTAAACTGATAGTTCGGTATTTTCACACCGACTACATCTGTTTTCTTTGGTACTGGAATTATTATATTCTTCTTGAAGTCTGGAGGTCTTTCGACTGCGTTCTTTTGAAAGCTCTAGACCAGAAAATCACTTAAAGATTTGGATCAGTCTGCTGAACAAGCTTGATGTGGTTTGCAGGCAGTTTCCCACAACCGATTAGATAAATACCGCGCTGTCACTCACATCCCGTCTCACGTATACGATTCTCAAACATTTAGAAAACGTTTCCACCCTTTCGCATGGGTAACACGAGACGCAGACAGTTGGGGGAACACAAATTCCGTGCCGCGTGTTAACTGGGTGGCGACGACGAGCATTCGGCGACCTCCTATCATCAGCAGTATACGGTATAAAGGGAAAAGGAAGAGTGCAGGAACAAGTAGTGATACTGACCAAAGCAGAATTCATAGCAGACGTTCTTGACAATGGTCGCCTGATAAACTGGATGGTGCAAGAATAGGAAAAGTGTCATCCAAATATTTACAGTGTCGCCTTATTACTTCATTATTTGTATCTTGTTTTCTTTCTAAACGCTAAAAAAGATTGAGAATCAGTTTTCTCGTTAAGCAGTTCTGACCTTTTCACTGCTGAAGCAGTTTTCATTAAGAATCATTTACCTACTTACGTTTCTATTTCTGAATTGTTTAGGTTTTTCTTATTTGTTTTTGTTCATCAGTTGCGAAACGTAAATATTTTCTTGCTTTCAGGTATTTCGTCTCTCTTGTGAGAGAACAAAAGTAGCAACAATACCATTCTCTGGCGCAACGTTTGCAGCGTACGACAATTAAATCAAATACTATAAAGACTAAAATGACACGAAAGCACTAATTCATTACCCCAATACTGGCGAGTTCGACAAGAATACGTCAAGCTTCGATGTTAACAAATGATGTCATTGCCTAATCTTCACTAAAACATGGTCTGCTACGATGACTAATTTCTTAAATGATTTTCTGATGCCTTCACCTGATATTTTCTTTATTTGATATACAATTATACAGGGTGATTCAAAAAGAATACCACAACTTTAAGAAATTAAAACTCCGCAACGACAAAAGGCAGAGCTAAGCACTATCTGTCGGCGAATTAAGAGAGCTATAAAGTTTCATTTAGTTGTACATTTGTTCGCTTGAGGCGCTGTTGACTAGGCGTCAGCGTCAGTTTATGCTAAGATGGCGACCGCTCAACAGAAAGCTTTTTGTGTTATTGAGTACGGCAGAAGTGAATCGACGACAGTTGTTCAGCGTGCATTTCGAACGAAGTATGGTGTTAAACCTCCTGATAGGTGGTGTATAAAACGTTGGTATAAACAGTTTACAGAGAATGGGTGTTTGTGCAAAGGGAAAAGTTCTGGACGGCCGAGAACGAGTGATGAAAATGTAGCACGCATCCAGCAAGCATTTGTTCGCAGCCCTCAGCTCGAACGAGAAGCACAACAATTCATATTTCAGCAGGATGGAGCGCCACCACATTGGCACTTACCTGTCCGTAACTACCTGAGCGTCAACTACCCGAGGCGATTGATCGGCCGCCAGGCAGCCCGTGACAGAGCACTTCATCACTGGCCTCCAAGAAGCCCTGATCTTCCCCCTGCGATTTTTTCTTATGGGGGTATGTTAAGGATATGGTGTTTCGGCCACCTCTCCCAGGCACCATTGATGATTTGAAACGAGAACTAACAGCAGCTATCCAAACTGTTACACCTGATATGCTACAGAGAGTGTGGAACGAGTTGGAGTATCGAGTTGATATTGCTCGAGTGTCTGGAGGGGGCCATATTGAACATCTCTGAACTTGTTTTTGAGTGAAAAAAAACCTTTTTAAATACTCTTTGTAATGATGTATAACAAAAGGTTATATTATGTTTCTTTCATTAAATACACATTTTTAAAGTTGTGGTATTCTTTTTGAATCACCCTGTACAATTTCGACGTTCGGGCATTTTAAAGTATTTAAAACGAAGGTGCTATATTTTCACTGCATTAGTATCACTTATGAATTTAACGTAAGAACAAGTAATATCCCAAGATATTTTGCATGAATAATAACTTACCTTAGAGGAGACTCGTTAACAATATATTATGCTACATACATCTTTGCAGCTATGTTGCAAATAAGACTGTATATAACTGTCACACTATAAATTGGAATTATTTTTTTCATTATTATCGGCTCAGGTTATTTTTGAGCGGTTGTTGCAAAATCCTGTGCATAAAGTGCAGTAGGAGGGTTATAAATTATTTTACAGATTTTCGTTAATGGAAAATTTTCCCTTATAGGACTTTGTCCTTATGTAGATTTAAATATCTTTCATCGCAACAAATATGACTACACGTAGTTTCCATAAATATGGTGGAAATATTTCTGTTGTTACGGGCGCGTGTCACTTTCTAATACCGTAGTTTTTAAAACCTATAAACTATATATGCTCAGAATATCTTTAATTTTATTGGATATTTTTTAATATTTTAGATCTACATAAAAGAAGAACAACCGTTATCCACCATCTATACACATTAAATGCATAGCCTTTATATGTAAGAGATTTGTAACAACTATTCGAAAGTGGCATGCTCCCATAGAAATAGAACAAACATTTTGTATTTATTTTGTGGAAATTCCGTACAGTCATCGACATCCACCCACTCTTTTCCAGACTTCGGAGTCTGAAGATAAATAACAAAGAAACTAAAACATCTAATTAAATGCTTTTGAAAAAATAAGATCATTCTCTATTCCCAATTCCCACCCAACCACCCACATAGCGACGCTGATGGAATATTACAGACGTATATGTAAACGGAAATGTATTATCCATTCAACACTTCCTTTGTGTATACCTCTGCAGTGTTATATGTTCACAAATAAACACATGCTCGCACATTGATGGACTGTTGACTGTAAACGTTTGTAACTTATTAGAACTTTTATTTGCCGCCGTCCACAGGACAATTCTCTACATCCCGCTTCTAGTAAGGAACGGCAAAAAGATTTACAATTTTGAAATGGCGAATTGGGTTGTTCTCTTTTGCCAAACTCTGCGTATCTCCTCATATGTTTATAGATTGAAGGGCGTACTTCCACATCTCTTACGAAAAGTCGGAATATATTCGTCGAAATGTTTTGATTTTTTTGTTTTGACATCACATTTTTCGTTAAATAAATGATCAGAACCCTTGAACGTTAATGTTGAAAGAACTTCAGATTTATAGTTTGAGAACATTGACGTTCTTACTCATAACTTCTATTTGTTTCCTTGATATCTGTTGTCTCCATCTCGTACTATAAATGTGAAACTATTCCTAAATAAATATTGAAGTGGTTCACCTCATTTACTTAAAGAAAACACAATGATGATAACAAGAAAATCCAGACATCCCTACGCGACTGTGTGCTGAATTTTCGTAAAAGAGCTTGGCATGTGAACTGTAAACTACGACCATATTAGGTGAACCGCAGAGTTTGACAGAATAGACGAGTAACAAATAAAAATAAAATAAAAAGCAACTAAAATGCCTTAAAAACAAAGGGTTATACGCATCTAGGAAATAAATATCACTGTACAACAAAAAATAGGTTTCTGAATTTATAAAACGAAAATTACAATACTTTAAAGGTTTTAGTATTTAACCACATTTACCGTTTATTAAGTATAACATTGTGTGTCGCAAATACTGCCAGTAACACGTGGACCCAGAGTGCTTCAAACGTAACCTGTTCATTTGTCCTTTTCCTGCAGACAGTTGAACTAAAGGTGCGTTTACACTGCGATTTGTATCGGCACATGTATGAGATACATGTATATGCGACTTTGCGACATGTATCGCGACTTGTATGAGTTGACAAGTATCAACCTCATACATGTATGAGCGTGCGTTTACACTGGTTGATACGTATCACTGTGCGATAGCTTCCGACGACGATTTGGAAGATTTGACATTTTTATGTGCTGATACACTTGCTCTTTTGGAAGATGATAGGAAGAAAAGGCGGAGGAAGCGTAGATGGTGGCACAGAGAGTTTCTCGTGAATTAACGCTAGAGGATGGTGCATATTTTAGAAATTATGTTAGGATGAGTATGGAGGATTTCCGCGGTTTGTTATCACTTGTGGCTCCTCTTGTGTCCAAAACCAACACAAACTTTCGGGAAGCGATTCCACCAGAGGATCAGTTGGCAGTAACACTCCGTTTTTTAGCCACTGGGGATTCCTCGTAAAACGAAGATTTCATGACAAAACATTTGCATTGTCACGCGATTGCTAATGCCAACGTCTCACACACGATTGTCGGCATCCGTTGTCAACATTATCACGCGAGGCCGCCGGAATAATAGCAAAACATTGAAATACGTGCCAGATGCATGAAAAAATTATATAATGTATTACATACTCTGATTTATATATTTAAAACTTTTACCTTCACTTCTTGGGATAAACTTGCACAATGGCCTCGCAAACACGAAGAATAATGTTGCATATGGCACTTTTTGATATTCTATGCAGATACATTAACGTCGAAAATACAGTCGGCACCTTCAAAACTCAAACAGCCGCCAAAGAGCTTGGTACTACCCATGCGCTAATCGTCGAAATAAGCGGCAGTCGACAAGACGACAGGAAATGATAGTATTGCGCATGCGCGAGTTCAAATGTCGCTCATACATGTCGCGTATATGGCCAAAAAGCGATATACAAAATGTATACGCGACATGTATGAGCTCGAGGGTCCGCATACAAGTTCCGTGAATTTTTGTATGAGGTGATGTATCGCGACATGTCAAATTGACATGTCGCTCATACATATCGCGATACATGTATCCCAGTGTAAACGTACCTTAATAGTTGTTGCAAAGATCTAACCACCGAATAAGTGTCACAGGCAAAGATGTTCCAATTTAGCGACGCCAAATCGTTTCACAATCAGAGCTTTGAGGAAAAATTCCTGTGGATAACAGACATTGAGGACGTACAGCAGTACTTCCGACCATGCCAGAAATTAATTCGCTACTCATTTGCTGCCGTCGTCGATTCATATAATTCATATATTGTTTTAAACTTTTATTACAAACATTTGTGATTAATTTCTAGTAACTGACGTCAAGGTACAAGCAGCTAACATTTATTACACGAATACTTTTCAAACAATCACGAAAAATCTCTATCTCGTTCTCATTTCCACTTTGTAGTGTGACATTCCGGTATGGAAATAAAAAGAGAACAAATGTTCAGCAAACATTTCTCAGAAAGAAGAAATAGAAAAATATTTACAAGAATGTTACTACGTATTGTGAAAGTGCATTTGTTTACATCATACTCTGCAAGCCATGTACCGGTGCGTGGCAGAGGTTACATCGGGTTTCCCTCTTTTCTGTTCCACTTGCGAGTGGCAAGTAGGAAGAATGATTATCGGTAAGCCTTTGTATTAATCATAATTTCTCGTCGTGGTCATTTCGGGATGCTTATGTGGGAGGAAGTAATATGTTGCGCGATTCTTCCCGGAAACTTGGTAAGGATCCGCGATAGGAGAACAACACTCAAGAATCCGCCGAACAAGTTCTTTGTATGCCATTTCTTCCGTAGATGACTTACATTTCCTTAAAATTCTTCCTATGACTCTTAGCCTGGCATCTGATTTTCCCACTATTTGTTTTATGTGGTCATTCCACTTAAGGCCACTCTGGATAGCTACTCGTAGATACTTTACGGTAGATAGTGTTTACAGCAATTTGTCATCAGTTGTGAAGTTAAGCAGTAGTGGATTTCTTGTCTTATGTATGTAAGACATGTTATATTTATTTACGTTTAGGGTCAACTGTAACTGCCTGCACCATTCATCAATCCTCTGGAGGCCATTCTCCAGATGGTTGCCGTCTCTTGCCTTTGCAACTTTCTTGTAGACCAATCATCATCTGCGAACAGCCTTAAAGAGCTTCGACGCTTTCTACTAGATCATATATACAGATTGTAAACAGTAAGGCCCTATCACACTTCTTTGGGGCAGTCTGGAAATCACCTTCAGATCAGCCGACCTTGTTCTGTTACAAGTGACGTGTTGAGTTCTATGTGCAAGGAAGTCTTGATTTCAGTCATAAATCTGTTCTGGTAATCGGTAAGCTAGTATTTTTTCACTAGCCTTCCTGAAGTGAATGAACACCGCATCAACCTGAGCGCCGTTGTCCACACCGCTATGGATCTCATGGAGGAAAGACGCGAGTTGAGTTTCGCAAGATCTGTGTATGCGAAATATAGAGAGTTTTGTTCTCCAAGAACACCATAAAACACCATAAAACATATTTCATAATTCTACAACAGACTAAGGTCAACGAACAGGCCTACAAGTATTAGCTTGTGTCCTACAGTCCTTCTTAAAAACGAAAATGATCTGCGCCTTCTTCCAGTCGCTGGGTACTCCTTTTTGCTCCAGAGGGAGCAATTTCTTTCGCATAATCTTTGTAGAGTCTTGCAGGTATCTCACCTGGTCCTGATGCCTTTCCACTACTAAGCGATTGAGTTTCTTTTATTTTCGGCAATCGTTTATCTCAATATCTGCCATTTTCGTTTTCGTACGATAGTAGAAACGAAGGACCGTGTTACGATCTTACGCGGTGAAACAGTTTCGGAAGACTGAATTCAGTCATTCGGTCTTCTCTCTGTTATCTTCCGTTTCGCAGCCAGAAAGGTCACTGTGCGAATCAATAGAGGATTTCGAACCGCTTACTGATTTATGTAAGACGGAAACCTCTTAGCATTTTTACTCAGATAGTTTGACAAACTTTTACTTTCAGATTCGTTGACTTCCTCTATCACTGATTTTCGTTTTTTTCGGCTTTTGTTTGTCAGCCAGGTTTTGACTTCTCTTGAATCTGTGATGAAATTCTCTTTTATTTACTTAGTAGTTTTCTAACACGACTATAAAACCACTGTGCGTCTTTGCTTAAGACCTTGCTCGGAACATACCTGTCTAAAATATATTGAACGATGCTCTTGAATTTTTCCTGTTTGTGCTCCAAACCTTCGTCCTCAGCACTGGATATTTCATGCCGACTACTCAGGTACTGTGCAGTTTGCATGCTTGCTATCATTTTCCGACCTTTTTTATCATTGCTTGTAATACCCGTAGTCATAGTTGCTGTCACAGGCTTGTGCTCACTGATGCCTTCCTCTAAGTTAACTGATTCGAAAAGTTCAGGTCTGTTTTTTGCTAGGAGGCCTAAGAAGTAAAATATTACCTTCCCGAGTTGGTTCTCTAATTACCTGCACAAAGTAATTTTGTGACAAGACCTTCAGGACAATGTCACGAGAATCAATTGTCTCTGGCACCAGTTTTCTTAGCATGACACCACCTGGCAAGTTGATGTTACCGCCCCTACAACGGCATGATCAATAAAATTATCAACGATAAACTGTAAGTTCTCTCTGAAGCGCTCTCCACAACAAATCCTGATCCAGGCGTTCTATAAAATTGTTGTGATGCGAATTTTTTCCATCAGTGTAGGTCACAGGATGTCAATACGATGCATTTATTTGCATACACCGTAATATAGAATTAGTTTACAATTATAAAACTTTTCCTCTCAAAAAGTTGATAGAATCTGAGAGCATACTGCACCCTATCGCCGCTGGTTAGATTGTCGCGGAGCTGAAAACTCTTTCTTATATCATAAAACTTCGTAATCGTACTTCGACTCATTGAGTTTTTAGTGACTTTTTAGGGGTGAGACCCGCTTTGAACTGAGTCCCAATGATCAACGAAGATGCGTATGGAGACGCCCGGGACAGATATGGTTGTCAACCCAGCTGTCGCCTCCCATGCGGCCGGAGAACCAGGATTGATGACCTGTAGTGCCATTGCCCTTCATAACAAGAATATGGCGGCCACTCGAGGCCCATGCCACTGGCGTCCGGGTGCCCTGAGCCAGAATGTGGTCCGCAAAGTGCTGCTCCAGGACATCAAACACTCTACTGCTTCGATGGCGTCGAGCTCCATCTTCCGTGAACCACATCTTGTCGGAAGCTGGGTCACTTTGGATAATGGGGAGGAAATCAGCTTCCAAAACCTACATGTACCGCTCTTTCGGCCAGGGTGGCCGAGCGGTTCTAGGCGCCACAGTCTGGAACCGCACGACCGCTACGGTCGCAGGTTCGAATCCTGCATCGGGCATGGATGTGTGTGATGTCCTTAGGTTAGTTAGGTTTAATTGGTTCTAAGTTCTAGGGGACTGATGACCTCAGCAGTTAAGTCCCATAGTGCTCTGAGCCATTTGAACCATTTGTACCGCTCGGTTGTCACCGTGCCATCAAGGAACATCGCACCGATTATTCCGTGACTGGACATTGCACACCACATAGACACCCGATGAGGTGAAAAGGCTTCCTGATAGCAAAATGTGTATTCTCAGTCCCCCACATGCACCGATTTCGCTTCTTGACGAACCCGTCGAAATGGAAGTGGGCTTCGTCACTAAACCAAACTATACCAGTTCTCACCATGCCCCGCGACCAACCGTGCAATTTGAACGTTCTAACACAAACCGTTCAGTAGTTATGACGATTTTATTTCATATAGTTCAATAATTATTAACCTGCAGTTCACAAATATTGATGGTTCAAATGGCTCTGAGCACTATGGGACTTAACTTCTAAGGTCATCAGTCCTCTAGAACTTAGAACTGCTGAAACCTAACTAACCTAAGGACATCACAAACATCAATGCCCGAGGCAGGATTCGAGCCTGCGACCATAGCCGTCGCGCGGTTCCAGACTGTAGCGCCTAGAACCGCTCGGCAACCTTGGCCGGCCACAAATATTGATCAAAAAAAGGAAAACGTCAGAGCGTGCGGGATACAGCTTGTTTCTAGAAGAAATAAAGATATATTATGCACTTCTCTGAAGGTGAAGAAACGTGTTATAAATAAATTCGATATTCTAATTCCTTTTCCCATCTGGACATAGAAGGAAGCAACGAAGTACGGAGGAAGACAGGAGTTTAATGTCTCATCGACACCAAGATCATTAAGTCGATTCATAAAATAAGTGAAAACAGAAGTTTTTGTTGCACGGACAATCTGAAGCACGAGCACTGGAAGATGACGGTAAATGAAAGAAAGGCTAAGTCTTCAACAACGTGAACATAACGGGAGTACGTAGCTACAAGTATGATAAACTCCGCCCCGATAGCTGCGAGGTCAGCGTGACGGATTACAGTCCTACGAGGCCGGGTTCAATTCCCGGCTGGGTCGGAGATTTTGTCCGCTCAGGGACTGGGTGTTGTGCTGTCTTCATCATCATTTCGTCCCCTTCCGCAGCGCAGATCGCCCAATGTGGCGTCGAATGTAATTAGACCTGCACCAAGGCGGCCGGACCTGCCCCGCGAGGGGCCTCCCGGGCAATGATGCGAAACGTTCATGTCATGTCTAGTATGATAAACACCTATAAAACATATGTATGACGGCGGGGATTAATGTAGAATTTCATTTGAACATAAAACAACGAAATAGGGTGTTCTTCCAAACAGCTCTTATTTTCTCAAATTTATTTCGAATGACAGGATGACGTAACAAAAGGAGCTCCTTTTGAGGGTGTCATGGAAACTATGAGCAGTTGGTTGCACTGTGGAACAAGAATTTGAAGGTATGAACTACTTCGTCTACATAGTAATAACGCAACAACAAACCAGTATTACTGTGCCTTCGCCATCGAAAGAAAGGAAACAGTAATAGATTGAGTATTTTGTGTTTACACCTGCGAAGTGCAGGTATGGAACACAGATTCTTCACACGGGGTAATCAAGCCGAGTTCATTAACGAAACTAAAAAGCATATCACAATGACTTTATTTTCTAATTAATATGTCATGATATTTTGGTGTTTGTTTTGGAAATAAAGTGCAGAATTTTTGACAATTTTACGAGTTGAGTACTGAACGGTTTGCGTTAGGATGTTCCTCCGATGACCTTGTGGATAGCATCGGAAGTTCACGGAAGTTCACTGGGGCTTTTTGAGGATGATGCTGTACTACATCGAGAGGTTGTAACAATGGAAAATTGTACTGAAATGCAGGACGATCTGAAACGTATTGATGCATGGTGCAAGGAATGGCAATTGAATCTCAATGTAGACAAGTGTAATGTGCTGAGAATACATAGAAAGAGAGATCCTTTATCATTTAGCTACAATATAGCAGATCAGCAACTGGAAGCAGTTAATTCCATAAATTATCTGGGAGTAGGCATTAGGAGTGATTTAGAATGGAATGACCATATAAAATTAATCGTTGGTAAAGAAGATGCCAGACAGAGATTCATTGGAACAATCCTAAGGAAATGCACTCCGAAAACAAATGAAGTAGGTTACAGTACACTTGTTCGCCCACTGCTTGAATACTGCTCACCGGTGTGGGATCTGTACCAGGTTTGATAGAAGAGACAGAGAAGATCCAATGGAGAGCAGCACGCTTCGTTACAGGTTCATTTAGTAATGAAAAAATCGCGAAAGCGTTACGGAGATGATAGATAATCTCCAGTGGAAGACTCTGCAAGAGAGACGCTCAGTAGCTCAGTATGGGCTTTTGTTGACGTTTTGAGAACATACCTTCACCGAGGAGTCAAGCAGTATATTGCTCCCTCCTACGTATATCTCACGAAGAGACCATGAGAATAAAATCAGAGAGATTAGAGCCCACACAGAGGCATACCGACAATCTTTCTTTCCACGAACAATACGAGACTGGAATTGAAGGGAGAAATGATAGAGGTCCTCAAGGTACCCTCCGCCACACACCGTCAGGTGTCTTGCGGAGTATGGATGTAGATGTAGATGTAGATACGGTGCCAGTAGGCCGATGCGGGATCGACCGGTGCAAGATCGTGAGAGGTGAGCGAGAAATGTTCTGTAATCGTGACGGCTCAAGATTCGGCGACATTGCCATGCTACCAAGATAAGCGGGTCTATTCATGGGTGATTCCTTTTTGAATAGTAAGGCCGTCGCAGCAATTAAGTCCAGATTTTCAAGAGGCTAGAAGAATTAAAACGGTGTATTTCCGTCTCCTATGAGAAGTCGTAGATAACCATGGCGAACATCAATGGCAAAGTGGGTGACCGCAGATATAGGCTGACATACAAGATGAAATTTTCGTACGTTTATCATTTGGACAACTGCATTTTAAAGGACTGATTACTTTGGTTCATTTAGCATGAGCAGTTCTTTCACGGTCTTTCTCTACTTGTGTTCTTTATAAGATCCTGCCACCTTGTACACAGCGACAAATTGAGAGAGCATCCAAAGTCACGCAACGCGGCCACCACGGCTGGGAAGTACGCGGCAGGCAAAACAATGGAGCGACGTGGAAAACAAGCGTCACTTCATTGTGATCCGCGGATAAGGTCTGCCTCACATCCAGAAAAAAAAGGCTCCTGTTGTATCCATTAGCGGCGGCCCAGCTGCCCTCTCTGCCCCGCAGAACTGGACCACCGGCCGGCAAGAAGCGGTCCCCCGGGAACCTGTCTACGCCCGCCTGGCAGATCCCGTCGCCGGCTTCACACCTCGCACTCTGTTTTGCGACCTCTGCAAGAACGCTGCCGGCTGTCGGCTGCGGCTGCTGTCGGCTCGTGTGACAGGTGAGCAAGTGCGAAGACCTGTTCCCGCCGCAGCCACCGTGTGGCGAACGGGATCCGCGCGAGTGCTCTGCCCCAGTAGAGGCGGCGGATCGGCTGACAAATTGCCCCGCACCTGCAAGACGCACGGCCTCCATTCCACTCTGTTACGGGAAGAGCGTGTAAGGCACTGGAATGCGCCAAAGCTTGCTCTAAGCAGTGCATTTGTACTAGTTTCTCCTTACTTCAGTAACAACTAACTGTGCCCGGCTTGCATTGCAGTGCCTCTATTCCTCTCTAAGTAGGTACACTTACAAGAAGCCGACAAATTTACGCTTTCAAAATAAATGAAAGCCCATGATTATTTGTGCATTAGCCGGCCGGGGTGGCTGAATGGTTCTAGGCGCGCGCTACGGTCGCAGGTTCGAATCCTGCCTCGGGCATGGATGTGTGTGATGTCCTTAGGTTTAAGTAGTTCTAAGTTCTAGTGGACTGATGACCTTGGAAGTTAAGTCCCATAGTGCTCAGAGCCATTTATTTGTGCATTAAAATAAATTTCAAAAAGTTTAATCAGGTACCTCGGGATGTACAGTATAGAGTGTCCCAGGGCTCGAAGCTACAGTGCACGTCGGCGCTCACGCTTACCAAAACTTTATCTCCTGGAAGCGGCACCCCCAGTCTCAGGCACGGTCACACTAGAACTGACTTACTGCCCCTTTGTCCACTACCCACCCGCAGAGGGCGGTTGGCGCTCACCCGCGGAAAACGGGCCGTATCTGAAACGGCCTATCAGAGGGCCGAAATATCACAGGGAGGTGACCTTGTGACCTTAAAATCGAGCAGAAATAGCAGTTACAAGGTTGGTAAGGCAGGTTGGGGAACTGAGAACAGGAGAAAGTTTGGCCACTACTGAACGTTCAAACGACACCATGTGCTACCCTGGCGATCGGAAAAAGGAAGGGAAACGGGAAGCCTTAATGGCTGCTAGGAAGACTGTTCCCTCGCCCATAAATAAAGAAAATTACTAGCGTTAAGCTCCTCTCACAGATCAGTGTGAGACAAACTGTAAATATCGTCAAATAAGCAACCCATAGAAATTATTAACATGGCCTGAATTATTATATTACGGAATACCAGAAGGCTGGGATTAGAAATATGAAACACGAGCACTGAATGGTGAATGAGAAGCACGTCTTTCAATCAGTAATCCAGTATTCAGGCTTTCTGGATCGCAATGGTAAAAGTATGCGAATGTCTGTTTCGCATGCAACTTGAAATGCCGTAAGTGCATTAATCGCTCCTGGATGTCCGATGATGCACAAATTCCGAAACTCGTTATACGAGCAATAAAGTCATTCCTTGCCTGAGGTTTGACTTTTACCATTGCGACCCAGTCGGCTTTAATGGAGAACTACTGATTTTTGCAGTAATGGTCACCTGCCTGCTGCATGACTGTGGCAAACTTACGTTATTGAAATTAGAACATTCTCGAAAATCTTGGAATCCCTGGGACCGAGATCCTACCAGTATCAATGTCGATAACAGGTAAAAATAGTCGAGATTCTCGATTCCCGGAATGGATGAACTGCCTGTATACATAATTATTCACTTCACCGGAAGAAACTCATCGAAACGTTGCCACTATGCGACGCCACCATTCAAGTGATCACCCGAGAAGATGCCATCATAATTAAGTTTGTGTGGAACTGTCAGTGAGCGAGCCCCACTCGCACCTGGCTAGTTTCTTAATCCTTTCATCGCTTGTGCGACTTCTCCTACACACAGATGGAACTAGTGTGTGAAAATGCTTCAATCCTGAGAGAGATTGTTTGTAGGGACCTTATCTGATGTAATACATTTGTAGGCACCGCTTACAGCAGAGTTATTTAGATTTACCAAATCTTCTAAGATTTTCCCTTATTTCTGGCTGTTCGACATCTACATCTACTTGTACATAGATACTCCGCAAGCCACCGTACGGTACCCTGCACCACTACTAGTCATTTCCCTTTCTGCTCCTCTCACTAACAGAGCAAGGGAAAAACGACAGTCTATATGCGTCTGTATGAGCCCTAATTTCTGGTATCTTATCTTCGTGGTCCTTACACGCGATGTATGTTGGCGGCAGTAGAATCTTGTGGCAGTCAGCTTCAAATACCAGTTCTTTAAATTTTGCCAATAGTGTTTCTGGAAAAGAGCGTCGTCTTCCCGCCAGGGATTCCCATTTGAGTTCCCGAAGCTTCTCTTTAAAACTTAACGTGTTGTTCGAACCTACCGGTAACAAATCTAGCATTTCGCCTCCGAACTGCTTCGATGTCTTCCTTCAATCCCACCTGGCACGGATCCCAAACACTCGAACAGTGCTCAAGAATAGGTCACACCAGCATCCTGTATGCGGTCTCCTTCGTAGGTGAACCACTTTTTCCTAAAATTCTCCCAATAGACCGAAGTCGACCATTTGCCTTCCCTAACACAGCTTTTACATGCTCGTTCCACCTCATATCACCTTGGAACGTTACTCCCAGATATTTAAACGCTTTGAATGCGTCAAGCAGGACACTAGTAATAGTGTAAGGCAACACTAGAGGTTTGACTTTCCTACTCATCTTTACATTAATTTACATTTTTCCACATTTAGGGCTACCTGCCATTCATCACACCAAGTGTAAATTTTGTCCATGTCCTCTTGTATCTTCCTACCGTCAATCAACTTCGACGCCTTACCGCACACCACGGCACCATCAGCAAACAATAGCAGATTGATGCCCAGCCTGTCCGCCAATTCATTTATGTATACAGAGAACAAAGTTTCCCTGGGGCGCTCCTAGAGATAACCTTCGCCGTCGAGGACAACGTACTAGGTTCTATTACTTAAGAAGTCTTCGACCCACTCACACATCTGTAACCTTATTCCGTATGCTCGTACCTTCGTTAACTTTAAATGGGGCACCGTGTCAAATCCTTTCCGGAAAGCTAGAAATATCGAATCTGCCTGATGCCCTTCACCCATTGTTCAAAGAATATCATGTTAGAAAAGGGCTAGCTGAGTTTCGCACGAGTGATGCTTGCTACAACCATGATGACTTGTGAACATATGCTTCTCAATTCTCAAGAAAGTTATTGTATTCGAACTGAGAATAAGTTGAAATGTTCTGAAGCAAACTCAAGTTATGCACTTTTCGGTATCAAATAATCACAGAAATCCAGAATGAGATTTTCACTCTGGAGTGTGCACTGATATGAAACTTACTGGCAGATTAAAACTGTGTGCCGGACCGAGACTCGAACTCGAGACCTTTGGCTTTCGCGGGCAAGAGATCTACCATGTGATCTACCCAAGCATAGCTCACGACCCCTCCACATAGCTTCAGCTTCCCCAGTAGCTCGTCTCCTACCTTATAAACGTCACAGAAGCTCTCCCGCATAACTTGCAGAACTAACAGGAAAGCTTCTGTGAAGTTTTGAAGGTAGGACACGAGCTACTGGCGGAGCTGAAGCTGTGCTGTGGGGTCGTGAGCTATGCTTGGGTAGATCACTTGTTCATGAAAGCCAAAGGTCCTGAGTTCGAGTCTCGCTCCGGAACACAGTTTTAATCTGCCAAGAAACAATCATAGAACTGCTACGCTTCATTGACAGATCGGTTACGGGAAGTCGTCATCGCTCAGGGCTTCTCCATTGAATAGAAATGGAAAGAGACAACATTGAGATTGATTTGTACGCAGCAGCCTTTGGACAGCACGAAACGAGCTTGAGAGCTACCAGACCCCTAGGAGGCTACGTAGCAGATCCGACAGAAACAATGGACAAAAAGGTACGAGGAGTTGCCGTGCTGCAGGTGCTTTGTTGCTGCAGGCGCGTAACGAGTGTGGCAGGAAGTGGGAGCTCTTCATCACGGGGCCCCAGCCTTCCCAGTCGCAGGCGCTATCTGCGATCGCTACATCGCCGCGCTCATAACGCGGTGCTCACTTACAGCGTGATGTCTGTGTAATGAGCTGTCTGGCCTGCTAATCTCCGTCGGCGGCCACATTCATCGCCTCCCAGCAGCAGGGGTCACCCTCGGGTTGCTGATGGAGCAAGCAGCAAGTGTCAAGGAACACCACTCACCGTCAGTTGCGACTCCGATTCACTTTGAAGAAAGAGGAACACAAATGCGAAGCACTTTTTCGACCATTATTTTCTAATATGACTTTACTTCCTTGGAATCAATAGCCAAGTATTTACGAGGGTAATCCCTAAAGTAAGGTCTCCTATTTTTATAAGTACATAGACCTGTATATTTCTACAATGGTTTACATCAATTTACAGCTTGAACATTTACCTACTTTACGACATAATCACCAGAGGAAGACGGTTCAATCCCGCGTCCGGCCATCCTGATTTAGGTTTTCCGTGGTTTCCCTAAATCGCTCCAGGTAAATACTGGGATGGTTCCTTTGAAAGGGCACAGCCGACTTCCTTCCCCGTCCTTCCCTAATCCGATGAGACCGATGACCTCGCTGTCTGCTCTCCTTCCCTAAACAAGCCATAATCACAATTTCTGTCGATGCATTTTTGTAGACGCTGTGGCAGTTTTTGTATGCCTATGTCATACTAGCTTGCCGCCAGCTACGCGGCTTTGGCGATGAAGGATGCCGCCACTGGCGCGATTGTTGCTTGGTCTCAGGTGTAAAGTGGTACGGCTAGGTTTCGTCACCGTTTCAATTGAGTCCAGAAAGTTGTCCTGTTGGGCTGCAAGGCGGTGAAGAAATGCGCGGGAAGCATCAACTCGTTGGCGCATGTGGTCCTTAGTCTGCATGCGTGGCACCCATCTTGCGCACACCTTCCGGTAGTTCAATGTTTCCGTTAAAATTCTGTGAGCGGTGCTTCGGGAAACTTCAGGAACCAACGTCCAGAGATCATCCAGGGTGATCCGCCGATCTTCACGCATGCTTTTCTCAACCTTCAACACTGTCTCCTCAGAAATCGATGATCTCCCGCTCCTTTGTTAGTGGTGCATTGCGGTCCGATCAGCTGCAAACTCTCTGCACCACTTTCGAACATTTTTGACATCCATGCACGACTCACCATACACTTACGTCAATTGGCGATGGATTTAGGTCGGCGCAGTGCACTTTGCGTTCAAAAACGGAATAACTGCGAGCAATTCGCACTTGGCGGTACCATCCAACGGCAGCTCCATTCTCAACGGCAGCCAAGCCAAGACTGAGCGCCTAAGCGCGGCGTGCGCATGTTTACACACAGCGCGTGAAGCACTCTTCATAACAGTGTGACCAACTGCCACACAAACAGAGTTCTGTACTTAAAAAAAAAAAGTAGGAGACCTTACTTTTGGGATTACCCTCGTAGTTACAGTAAGCTTACAAAGAAACATGACCAACCTAAGTTCCCATTTTACGGGAAAAGAAGTCCACTTGTAAGTTATCAGCCCCAGATATCGCAGAAATCGAAAAATTTGGGTCATAATTCTAATAGTACGCAGTTACGACTTACTGAAAGCGCCGGGTTTTTTATGAGCGTGCACCACTTATTTGTCATTTGTTCCACCCCACTGTGGCCACGTTACGTTTCAGGAGGATAACACGGCTAGTACCATAACCTCATTTCCCAGAAACTTCGCTCAGTGGAACAAGATCCAAAGTAACCAAACATGTGGCTCTGCTTACCCATAGATACTAGACCGTTTCTGAGTAAATGAACGTCAAAGTTTCCGACGTAATGTAGATGCCTTTTAGCGTGAGATAAGCTCAGCCGAAATGTCAGCATAGTGGCTTGTGTCGCAACCTCTCACTTTTGCATCGCTTGTTCGAGAAGTGTTTTCGTTTATTTTATTTCATTTATCTATCCACGTATTAGAAGGTTACTAAACGAATGTTTCGTATAAAGTTACTGGATACGAGGATGTTATACACTGAGAGAAACTGATATAGAGATGCGTATTCAAATACAGAGATATGTAAAAATGCACAATATGGCGCTGCGGTCGGGAATGCCTATACAAGACAACAAGTGTCGGGCGCAATTGTTAGGACGGTTACTGCTGCCACAATGGCGGTTATCAAATCTCCGACATAGCTGCTGCCGGAAAAAAAATCCTGCCAGAACGGGATCAACGACAACTGAGGAGAGTCGTTCAACGTGACAGAAGTGCAACCATTCCGGAAATTGCTGCCGATTTTAATACTAGGCCACCAACAAGTGTCAATGTACGAACCATTCAACAAAACATCATTGAAGTGGGCTTTTGGAGCCGAAGACCCATACGTGTACCCTTGATGACTGCAAGACACAAAGCTATACACCTCACCTGGGCCCGTCAACACCGACAGTGGACTGTTGATTACTGGTCAGACGAGTCTCATTTCAAATTACATCGAGCGGATGGACGTTCGCGGGTATGGAGACAGCCTCATGAATCCCTGGACCATGCATGTCAGCAGGGGACTGTTCATATTGGTGGAGGTTCTGTAATGGTGTGGGGCGTGTGCAGTTGAATTGATATGGGACCCCCTGGTACGTCTACATACGACTCTGACAGGTGACACGTACAACATCCTGTCTGATCACCTGCATTCATTCATGTCCATTGTGCATTCCGACGGACTTGGGCAATTCCAGCACGACAATGCGACACCCCACACGTCCAGAATTGGTACAGAGTGGCTCCAAGAACACTCTTCTGAATATAAACACTTCTGCTGTCCACCAAACGCCCCAGACATGAACACTATTGAACGTATCTGGAATGCCTAGCAATGTGATGTTCAGTAGAGATCTCTACACCTCGTACTCTTACGGATTTGTGGACACCCCTGCAAAATTCATGGTATCAATTCCCTCCAGCACTACTTCAGATATTAGTCGAGTTCATTGCATGTCGTGTTTGCGGCACTTCTGCGTGCTCGCGGGGGCAATACAGGATATTAGGCGGGTGTGCCAGTATCTTTCGCTATTCAGTGTATTAACTGTGGAACTACAGCTGGTTTTCACAATAAGTGTCATACATTTATTATATATCACATGTGCGTATGGTATTTTCAGGGCTTACGGTCTTTTTAAATTCTCATATTCTTACGTTTCATTCTTATATCAGTACTTAATTCTTATATGTCTTTCATATGTTTGTTCTTCAGGAAAATTTGATACATTGCCTAGGATTATATCGATCGTAGAAACATTAGAAACAGAAATTCCGGACAACACGAGTATCGTGCAAAGGCAAGTATGCCACACTGACATTTCTTCGTACGAATCTTACTCGAGAAACAAAGTCGTCAACACTGCTGAATACTGCACGTGTTGGGAATAATTTCGTCGCAAGTCTCACACAACGAACCATTTCTTCGAAAACTGGCGATTGCTGAGTATGAAGAATAAAGATAAATGACAGGAATTTCATCGAAAACAATTTCAAATATTTTTCGATTATCTTATTGTTTTTGTTAATTCATTCATCACACAATTAGTAAACGAAAAAGGACAACGTTATTTCAATATACAGTGGAAAACTTTCGTGTACTAATCTTCTATAGTCAGTGTAGACAAATGGAAAACAAAAATAAAAATAACTATCGAGTTTCGAAGACAGGGCGCGGAAGTGTTAACCCTCGACGCTAGAAGTGTTATCACCACTTTCGGTGAGCTTCTTACTCACTAAAAGGCACATAAAGTACCTCGAAAATTTTGACTGTATTTTTCTCAGTAACGGTCGAATAGCTATAAATAGGCCGAGACACGTGTTAGCTTATTTTTACCGCTCTTCTGTTGATCAGAGTTTCTGGGAAACTGGGTTATGACACTTGTCTTGTTCCCCTCGTCAGCGCGACTTATCTTGTGTTGCTTTGTTCATTGTATGGATATGACTTTCTAACCTGTGGCTGGTGCCAGAGATGTCTTTGCTTTGAAATTTTTAATTGTGATTCACAAATGCAATCTAAATGAATGGGTACATTGTTAAAGAAGTGGGGTAGTACTATTTAATTACACAGGCCAATGAAATTTTCTTGAAAAACTTTTTTATTTTATAGCTGATCTTCACAGATTTTTATGAGCTGAATTCAAATCTAGCCTTAGTTTTTTTGTATCACCCATTGTTTTCGCGCAATATGCTTTTTATCATATAGTATAAAAATCCTATGCAATACGATAAACGGGGAAATTAATGAAACGCTTTGTTACAACATAAGCATGGTTTTTATTTACAGTAAGCTACTTAAAACAAGGATATGTGTTAATTGTGGTTTCACTTGTCAGCTGGAATCGGTTTGTATCTTCTTTCTCTGTTTTCTTTGAAGCTTCTTGTGTAGCTTTTTCTACGATGAGTCGCTTGCTGAAGTTCTCGGTGAAGTGACCAACAGTAGTCCCCCATCATGTTGGTGTTTCAGCGGCCTTAGTAGCAGTTTTCCATCACTTTAATGTGCTGGTGAAAACGCTCTCCTTGCTCCTCACAAACATCTCCCATATTGTCGGGAAGTAATCAAGGTGACTGTTCAAAATTGAGCTTTCAGGCTCATTAAACATCTTGAAGTTTTAAACTTCTTTAACATTGTAGCCATAATAGATACATATTCTGCGTCTTTTTCATTTCCTAATAACTTTTTGGACCATTTCCTCAGACCTTCAACACACACATAACATACCTTAGGCAGCGCTAAAGATTTATCTTGATCATCAATTTCTGATCCTAAATATGATTGATAAACCTTTTTCACAATGTGTGTAATGTTTCTTTAGTGTTTTTTAACACACATTCACCACAAATATAACAAAAACTGTCAGCAGAGTTTTTACAACCACGATTAGACATTGTACTGAACACATGTACAGGATATGGGAATGTGAGCTTATGCTGACAGCAAACAAAACACCATCTGTTAACACAAAAATAGAATCGACGTTTTTCCCCGCAAATGTTTTTCAACAGTGCTACCAACGTCATCTACATTCATTACACCTTCTTTTTAAATTATTTTAACTATGCAAAAGCTGTTAAATTCTTTAAAAATCGCTTAATTTAATAAATTTAACTGTTAAATATGAAAAAATGGTGGGTGATACAGTTGTTTGAGTATCACATTTCGATTTCCCACCCTAAAAAACATAAGAATAAGGTATTTTCAGCAAAAAAGTTTTTCCATCTTTGGCCTGTGCTATTAACTGTGCTGTAGGGCGTTATTTTCTTTGTGTTACATACTAAGCTAGAGGTACGCAACACATACAGTGAGAGGTCGCCACCATACTGGCGCCAGCAACTCACCTGGCGCCACTGATTCTGTGCAGCAGCTTCCAGATGGCATTGACAGAAAGATACCTCTTCCTGGTTCCGAGCCACTTCTTTCAGCACATCGTGTGCGACCACTGGTACTGCAAACAACCGCCACAGGGAGCGCTAACTACATCACTTCCATCTTTCACAGAAAGCCATGGAGATCCTTGTGCTGACAGGCACCAAAATGCAATGTCCAATTGCCACTCATATAATTACGAACCAGCAGTCAGACGGTTCACATCAGTGACTGCAGCCTGATCAGCACAGTACTCTGAAGGCTGTCTTCTGGCTTAGTAATTGTAGTTCATGAGATCTAGAGCCAGTAATACACACAGGTGACAAATGTCATCAGATAGCAATAAGCAGAAATACAGGTGGCAGCAGTATCGCTTACAAAGGTATAAAAGGGCAGACCATTGGGGAAGCTGTCACTCGTACCCAGGTGACCCATTTGAAAAGAGTCCAATATGATTATGGCCGCTAGAATGGAATTAACAGAGTTTTAATGTGTAATAGTAATTGGAGCTAGATGCATGGGACATTCTATTGCGCAAATCGTTAGGGAATTCAGTATTCCAAGTTCCACAGTGTCAAGAGTGTGTCGAGAATAACAGATTTCAAAGGAAATCATTAGGGAATTCAGTATTCCAAGATGCACAGTCTCAAGAATGTGCCGAGAATAACAGATGTCAGCCATTACTTCTGACGACAGACGACACAGTGGATGACGGCCTCCACTTAACGACCAAGGACAGCGATGTTCATGTAGATTTGTGAGTGCTAACAGACAGCCGGCCGGTGTGGCCGTGCGGTTCTAGGCGCTTCAGTCTGGAACCGCGTGACCGCTACGGTCGCAGGTTCGAATCCTGCCTCGGGCATGGATGTGTGTCATGTCCTTAGGTTAGTTAGGTTTAAGTGGTTCTAAGTTCTGGGGGACTGATGACCACAGATGTTAAGTCCCATAGTGCTCAGAGCCATTTGAACCATTTTTTTGCTAACAGACAAGCAACAACGCGTGAAATAATCACAGAAATCAATGTGGGACGTACGAAGAACGTTTCTGTTAAGGACAGTGTGGCGAAATTTGGCGTTGAGGACTATGGCAGCAGCCGACCGGTGCGAGTGTCTTTGCTAACATCACGACATCGCCCGCAGTTCCTCTCCTGGAATCGTGACTATATCGGTTCAGCCTTGAACGACTAGAAAACCGTGGTCTGGTCGTATGAATTCCAATATCAGTTGGTAAGAGCTGATGGTAGGGTTCGAGTCTGAGGTAGGTCCACGCAGCCATGGACTGCAGTTGTCAACAAGCACTGTACAAGCTGGAGGTGGCTCCATAATGTTATGGACTCTGTTTACATGGAATGGGCTGGGTCCTCTGACTGGAAATGGTTATTTTCGGCTACTTTGAGATCATTTGCAGCCATTCATGTACTTGTTGTTACCAGGCTACAATGGAATTTTTATGGATGACAATGCACCCTGTCACCACACAACAGTTGTTCGTGATTTGCATGAAGAACATTGTACAGTTCGGGCGAACGATTTGACCACCCAGACCACCCGTCATGAATCCCATCGAATATATATTGGACGTAATAGGGAGGTTATTTCATGTAGAAAACTCGGCACCGTCAACACAGTCGCAATTATGGACGCCTATAGAGGCAGCATGGCTCAGTATTTCTGTAGGGTATAGTCAGTGACTTGTAGCGTCCACACCACGTCGAGTTGCTGCACAGCGCCAGGCAGAAGGAGGTTCTAGACGATATTAGAGCCGGTCGGGGTGGACGAGCGGTTCTAGGCGCTACAGTCTGGAACCGCGAGACCGCTACGGTCGCAGGTTCGAATCCTGCCTCGGTCCTGGATGTGTGTGATGTCCTTAGGTTAGTTAGGTTTAAGTAGTTCTAAGTTCTAGGGGACTGATGACCTGTACTGTAGCGCTCAGAGCCTTTTGAACCATTTTTGAACGATATTAGAAGTTACCCCATGGCTTTTGTCACATCAGTGTAGAGTTTCTGCGTTATTACTTTCAGTTATAACACTAAGATCATGGTCTGCCAAGAGACAGCAAAATTATTTAGATATCACTGTATTAGGTTCAGGACATCAAGAGGCACGCATCAGTCGGTAACAAAATTAAGTACCATTTGTAACATAGTCTTCATAAGACATTTTTTTAAAAAAAATTATTGTGAGCCACAATACTGTAACAGTTTCTGCCCTTCCAGACAAGTGTTAAATTAAAAAGGTGCAATGATACACATTAAATAAACACAGCAGAGAGAGACATTCCTGCTACCGTGGATGTTTGGGCTGAATTAATAGAACAATTCAGTTGGTATATTCTAAACAGAATATAAAGCTGACACTGATTTGGAGGTGTTGCGCTGTTCTTCAGCGTGGGTGGCAAGGTTAAATTGTAAATCGCTATCACTTACTTCATTTGATAATAATTCTTCCTCTGCTACGGATTATTAATTTTGATGTCCCACCTATACCGGCCTTCAACACGCCGAGGCTAGCAGGGCTCTGGTTGTCATTCGACAGTACAGTACTTGGCGCTCGGGCTTTAGGGGGCTGCAGAGGGGCGAAGAGAGTACCAAACAAAGGGTAGGCGCGAATATTTAAAAGCTGTACATTGAGGGTGTCATAACTGCTTAGTGTCACAATGGTGGTTCGAAGTCTTGTACGGTATCGGTTGCCAGGGCTGATACATAGAAAGTGTGTTGTTTTCTCCTTACAATGTGAGGGCAAGTCGTCGAGATTTCCTTGTTAGGTTAAAGTAACGGAATCGAGTCAGGATCCTATCGAGGACCTAAGCGTTACGGAGGAAGTGAGGGATATCATGTCAGTTCTGCGGTGAATGACGTTATCAGTGTGAGTGTACAGGCAAATGGCTCTCATTATATTTGCTACAAATCACTATCCGTAAGAACTTTGAACTTTTCTCAAACCGAAAACTGATACGTCTGTTTCGTGGGGAATGAGGCGAGTTCTAAATACAACTGTTTTTTCTAAATGTGGGGGTGGGGTCTTAGTTGCCCTCCACCGACCCTTCGCTGTATAAGTTATAGAATCGAGAACTGATTGTTACAACAGGCTGATAAGAGAGCAATGAAATGTCTACAGCTTGCAGTGTCTGTACTGCGAAAGAGCCTAATATCCAGTGTATCGTGGGTACTTGGATGCTGAACTTACACTTACGAATTACGTAAGTGATAGTCGTGCAGACCTGAAAACATCTAGAGAAACGTAAATGACTGTCATATAATGGATTTAGCCGCAACGTAACAGCTTTAAAGGTACTACGTTGCGTCCTAAAATTCGTATAGTCCTATGTTCCCACTCTCCATCTGACATAAGGTGGTAAGCCTTACAACGAAAGAAAAGATCTTCAGGTTATTTCGCAAGATTGCGTTTATTTTGGCACAAAACAGTCTAGAAAGATGAGTGTAAAGTAGAAACAATGTAAAAGAATACAGAATGCAAACAACACACCAGAACGGTAGACAGGAATGTTCTTCGTTTTTTCCAACTTAACGGATTTGCACGCACATTCCGACAACTGGTTAACGTGCTCAGTATCGGGTGTGACCACCTCCGGCAGCAATATAGGCCTAAAAATAAGGGTGCATTTTGTGAATGATGTCATCAGTCTCATGTTGAGGCAGTAACGCCCATTCTTCCTGCAGAGCTGCCTGCATGTCTCGGAGATTGACTAGTGGACGCCGACGTGATGCAAGGCGTCACCCTAGTGCATCCCAGACACGCTCTATGGGATTAAAATCGGGAGAGCGAGCAGGCCAAGTCGTGGGTGCAATATCTTCCACTTCCAAGGAAACGTGAACCACCCGTGCATTATCGTCCATCAATACGACGTCTGGCCCACAGCAGCTCGCATCAACCGCAGATGAGGTCCCAAGATCTCGTCACGATACCTGGCAGCAGTTAAACTTTGCCGATTCACCCGTACAATTTCAGGAAGAGAGGTTCGGGTGGTGAAAGTAATCCCTGCACACACAATTAGGGAACCTCCTCGACTTCGACCTCTTTCCACAATGTTTGGATCCTGAAATAGTATTCCATGTTCCCTCCAGATGCGAATCCCTCGAGAACCACTCTCCAGACTTAATCGGGACTCATCTGTGAAAACAACATTGTCCCACTCTTTTACTGTTCAGGTGGCCTGTCGATGTGTTGATGACTCCAATCTATACGTGCTCTTCTGTGAAGACACATCAGAGGTAGACATACAGCACGTCTCCGACAGTAAAGGCCGCACAGTTTGCCTCGATATAACACGTCCAGGGGACGCTGCGAACTCATATGCCAGTTGCCGTGCAGTACTAAAGCGGTGATGTCTTGGTTTTAGAGACCAGTACAGTTTCAGTCTGTATAAACCGTCGCCACATTTGAGAGACAA
This sequence comes from Schistocerca nitens, assembly GCF_023898315.1. Classification (NCBI taxonomy): domain Eukaryota; kingdom Metazoa; phylum Arthropoda; class Insecta; order Orthoptera; family Acrididae; genus Schistocerca; species Schistocerca nitens. Next base: position 144,371,992 of record NC_064620.1, on the reverse strand, counting down.
GAGAACGATTCACATTACGCAATCGGGCTAAATAAGTTAGCGAATGTGATGCTTCCATTCTTTCTATGACCCCCCACCGCAAAGAGTCTGTAGGCATCTTCTCTGTGCCATGTTGCACCGTCTGTGATTCTGTACACAGCGACTGTGAATATTGGACTACCCGGCAAACACTAGGTGCCCTAACATCATCGTTGGTATTATTGTCCGTTGATCGGAATCCCATCTTCCGAACAGAACATGATCGTATGGACATCCGGTTGACAGTTTGTATGATTATATCGTGAATTAGAAAGGGGATGCGAAAACAGCGATTTGTTGCTTTAATTTTGGACACTAGTGTATCTGACCAGTTCCTCTAGACCACCAAGCACAGTGACACACACGTCTCCTGTGCTTAAATTGGTGACTGGTAACTTAGAAATACGTCTTAAGTTGGTGCTCTCTCTGTACGCTTTCACCATATGAGTACGTGAGAGCGGGGGCAGAAGTAACAAGAGATAAAAGTAACATGCGCCCCCACCCCACTCTCCTCAGTCTTCGCATGTAGCTCCGAAAACCACTTGATTAAAACGACGCATGTCCTTGGAGGTTCCCCACTGCATAACAGGCGATCACTGGTTTGGAAGAAGATGAAAGGAACTGTTGATTGAGACGCGAGAAAATATTTCTCCAGCGCCTCGAGTAAGTTTTCTCATTAGTCTTAATATTTTGATCAAGATAAAAGAATGCTTTAAACGTAAGTTTACTATAATGACTTAAAGATTACAGACTCTGTTTTAGGGCACAGTTATCAATGTTTTCATTACTTGTATAGATTGTGCCAAAAATATTAAATAAACAGAAAACCGTGGTCGGGGACAGAAGTAACACTGTTGCTTTCGTCTTCGTCGCTGATAAAATAGAATTAGACTCAGATGCCCTGTCTGTCCCCACTGGTGATCCTTAAATTAATTATAATACTGTGAGGAGTAGCAGTGCCGTATTCACCAAATCCGTTATTTACTTAGTTATTTCGTAACAGGAAACTACGCCATGAATATGAGTTAGGACGACTATAAGAGGACTAACTGCAAACTCTTTGTAACAAATTGTGGCAGGTGATGTTGAGAATTGTAACATAAGTGTTAGAACAGCAGGAAAGAAACAAAATGTGTGCAATGTGACGTTGGACTGGAACGTCAAACAGAAAGAGAAAAGAACGCCTTATAAAATATAAGCACGCTGTGTTCATACATTTGTAGGAAGCTAATTAAAAAGGGCAATATGCAAAATGTTACCATCGTCCGCAGCGTCCCTTGTCCGGTCGCTTTGGCCGAGCGGTTCTAGGCGCTTCAGTCTGGAACTGCGCTGCTGCTACGGTCGCAGGTTCGAATCCTGCCTGGGGCATGGAAGTGTGTAATGTCCTTAGGGTAGTTAGGGTTAAGTAGTTCTAAGTCTAGGGGACTGATGACCTCAGATGTTAAGTCCCGTAGTGCTTAGTGCCATTTGAACCGCAGCGTCTCTTGTATTTATTTATTTTATTTTCTCCACAAGTGATATGAACTGCAATTTCATTAAGTCATGCGCTCCGTTTCGGCTAGATTTATGTGGGACTGTTGGTCTCAGGCTTTCTGAGGCGACTACCCCCGCCACGAAATCACACGTCAACCAAAGGGCCCAACACTGTTGATAACCATTTACGCTTTGGGTTTAAAAAGATTTAACACGCCTATTTTTAAAAAGAGAAAAATAAATGATTAAATGCATTCGTAATTGCGAATAAGGACAACCATCAGCTGTAAAATGGAATGACAACAACGCAAATTTGTGCCGGACCAGGATTCGATGCCAGATTTCCTGCTTATTGTGAACGGTTGCCTTACCATTTATTTTCCTCAAATTCTTCGTTGATCTCATTTTGTTCTAAATTCTTAGTTTTATCTGCTCAGGGTGGACGTCACATGACAGTTGTGCAGGTTCTTCGTTGATCCATTCACTCAGTTTTTTTATTACAGAGGGTAGCTAGCCCTCTGACCGAACACGCAGAGCTACCATGCCGGCATACCATTTGGCTATCCGTGCACGACTTACGGCCACACCCAAATTTCTATATCTCGTCAACCATGCGTCTACGAGTTGTACTCGTACATCCATTATGTATATTCCAGTACAGGTCAGATGTTGTATCTGAAACTCCCTCGCCCGTTATCGATATTGCAGCGCCTGTGTTATTCTGATTACGATGGAAAGTTCCTTTAGACGTGCGTAACACACATGTTTTTTTTCCGAGAGAACCAACATATTTTTCGACCCACCATGTAGGGTAGCACAGCTACGTAATGTACGTTAATTCATAAAATTGGTTTGTCTGCAGCAAGACAAGCATCCACACGGGCAGTGTAAAGAGGTCGGATAATCATAGGCTACAAACAAATGTTCAAATGTGTGTGAAAGCTTATGGGACTTCACTGTTAAGGTCACCAGTCCCTAACCTTACACCCTACTTAACCTAAAGTATCCTAAAGACAAACACTTTCAACCGTGCCCGAGGGAGGACTCGAACCTCCGCCGGGACCAGCCGCACAGTCCATGACGGCAGCGCCTTAGACCGTCATAGGCTACATTGTGACTGCTTGGTACGGGTAGAGAGATCGGTATGCCGAAAGCGGTGGGCTCGCGGACAACACTAGAAGCAGTACATAATGACTTAAAAAATTCCACAGATCATTACAGTGAAAAGTTTCTTTGTAATGTAGAAAAACTACTGAAAAAATGAGAGTTGATATGATGAATACCTTGAAGCCACACCTGGAAAACTGGAAACTCACGCATTTCACCCCATGTGTTATATCTTCGGATCAGCAGAGGCGAAATCATTTATTACGGTTACAAACAGAGGCATAAAATATCGGAAATGTGTAACGGACAGTCTGTTTATATCGTCTTATGGAGCTGGAATTTACCAGTATTTGCATATGTGAATATAATTCTTGTATTTCACACAGCTGTCACATCAGTGCCTGTTCCTTCAAACATGGATGCGGGGTACACCGGAACAACACATGCACTGCAATGTGGAAATCTACAAAGCTTTGCAACACGTGTACTCAGTTCTGATGTCTGTTGGAGGAAAAACAAAGCCATGATTATAATTACGATTATTTCGTTTCGAAAGCCTTGTTTCAGTCTAAGTTAACACAAACGCAGCTGCGGGTGTTACGAGGAAAATGCATGTGAGGCGTCGTCGTTAGCGTATTAAATAAAACAGAAACGCACGGCGAACGATATTAAATAACACACATTGGCTGATGGCCTGTCAGCGCCGTAATAATAATGGGCGCAGTGCGTGTTGAAACAAGAGAGAGTCGAGACAAAGCTGCGTGTGTCTGGAAGAAATAATTAGCGGTGTGTGGGGCAGCGGCGGCGGCGGCGGCGGCGGCGGCGGCAGCTGGGTGAAGCCGCAGGCGGCTCTGCCGCGGTCGTGTGGTCGTGGTCGAGTTCGTGGGCTGGTCGTGGCTGGCTGGCATCTCCCGCCCACCGCAGGCGGCCTGTGGTCTCCGGGCTGCACTGGCTGGCTCTGGGCGAGGACCTGAGTGGGGTGGGACCCCGAAACTGGAGCCAAGGGCGGCGAAGGCCATCACCACACAGAGGGCGGGCGAATGTGGTACACTTTCTACTCTAAAATGGCTTCTGAACAAAACTCATTAAAATATTTGCAAAAACAGACAAATGTCTGATAGGATAGCAGCAATCAGTGATTTTACAATGTTATTTATAATCCGTCTTGATTGCAAAATATGTGGCTCTCACTTACAGTGAAAGAATTACAGATAAGATTGAAAGATGCTTTCGTAAATCCACGTTAAAATAGGGTTCCGAACAAATAACACGTTAAAATTGAAGCTCCGGCACAACTTTGTAATGGTAGGAATAAATTTCAGAATTAAGGTGTGTATAAGATCAAATGTAATGACAGCTGTAAACAATATATAGGGCAGACTGATAGGAACTTTGAGACCAGATTCAGGGAGTATACCTACTCTCAAAACAAAACAGCGTTTGGGGCGCATATGGCTGCCTTAAAGCACTCAGTCACGAACACTGAACAAAATTTAGATATCCTGCACAGAGCTCATAAGGGACGGTTTCTTAACATTTTGGAAGACATTGAAATATACATCCACAAAAAGAAAGATCCGAACTTAATCCTCAACGAGCAAAGCGAGTGCAATCATAACGCCTATTTTAGCAATTATGACGCCTTACTAAGATGACAACTGTTGCGTGTGGAGGTCCAGGCCGAGGGATGAGAGATGATGCATGATGGGGAAGCTGGAAGATCGTTGCAGCGCCTGGCGCCGTTGACGGGGCCCTCCGGCGCGGCCCTCTTGCCCACGGCGATGGACGTCAGACAACTGAGCGAATCGCGGCACAACACCGAAATGGCGGGAACCACGGAAGCAGACCGTGGAGGAAAACAAGTCTACACCAGCGCCATAGATATAGAAATCGCCATATGTTATTAGATCGTACAAAAATGATAATTTTACTGTGTTTTTTAATTTTGATAAGTACAGTTTTTAACCTTGACATCTACAGCTTTTAATTAAGTATTTTTGGAGATGAAAGTTAATCACAAAAATCTACTGAATACGGTATGTGCATATGTTATGTAACAAATGTACCAGACGCCACCTGTCGGTAATAGTGTCATAATTAATACAAATTACGTGCATTCTGCCAACCAATTTTATGTGACGCAGCATGTGAAAGTTGCTGTATTTGGACGGGTTGTATTGTATTGTATTGTATGTTAACCGGGGACCTAGAAACGACGGAGAGGCTCCGTCCCCGCCGCAGCTGCAGTGGTCCACAACCCCAGGACGACTACCGCAGTCCGCCCGCATCTCGTGGTCGTGCGGTAGCGTTCTCGCTTCCCACGCCCGGGTTCCCGGGTTCGATTCCCGGCGGGGTCAGGGATTTTCTCTGCCTCGTGATGGCTGGGTGTTGTGTGCTGTCCTTAGGTTAGTTAGGTTTAAGTAGTTCTAAGTTCTAGGGGACTTATGACCACAGCAGTTGAGTCCCATAGTGCTCAGAGCCATTTGAACCATTTGAACTACCGCAGTCCACTTTATCCCTCCGCCGCCCCACACCGAACCCAGGGTTATTGTGCGGTTCGGCCCCCGGTGGACCCCCAGGGAAATTCTCGCACGAGACGAGTGTAACGCCGATGTTTGCGTGGTAGAGAAATGGTGGTGTACGCGTACGTGTAGAACTTGTTTGCGCAGCAATCGCCGACATAGTGTAACTGAGGCGGAATAAGGGGAACCAGCCCGCATTTTCCGAGGCTGTTGGCAAACCGCCTAAAAACCATCCACAGACTGGCCGGTTCACCGGACCTCGACAAAAATCTGCCGGGTTGATTCGTGCCGGGGATCAGGCGCTCCTTCCCGCCCGGAAAGAAGTGCGTTAGAACTCACGGTCAACAGGGCGGGCGATTGGACGGGTTACTCCTGTAACCGATATATCTGGTACGTTCTGGTACATTTGATGTTGATTAAATAGGATGAAAAAGATTTGCATTCGTGAAATAGTAAATTAGTATCAGTATCGTTACAGATCTGAAGATGGTTCTAGATGAACCGAAACCGGTCATATGAATTTAAAAAAAAGTTTTGCAATCAAGACATCAAAATATTCCCTTGCAATTTGAAACAGTACGCTGGACCGAGAATCAGCTCTGCAACCTTTGTCTCTTGTGATGAAGGTCACTCTTGTTCCTCAAATGACAATAGTTACAGAGCGTATGTAAGGCCTGTTCTACACGAGCGACTTTCTGGACAAAACCGACTACTTGTAGTGCGTGCACCATTTGTGCCTGCGTGTAAATTAGCAAGCAAACAAAACGTGAGTGTGTCTATGACGTCAATGATCTACAGATCCGTTGCCAAGTGTGTAGTTCTAAATTTCCGAGTATGCTGCACACTGCACGTGCGCAGAAACAAAGAACTTTTGCTAACACCAGAAGTTAACCTTTTCTGGCCGAGCTCATTTGTATTATATAAATTGATCCTATGTTGCCATGTCTTCTTACTCTTTATTGGGTCGCTTGCTTTGTTTTCGTAGCATATTGAGAAGTTACACAGTCCTGGTATTTTTCCTTGCTCGTGTTTTCCTACAAGACAGACGAATTATCTGAAAGAAAAACACGTAATTACTTAAAAACGTAAATAGGAAAATTGATTTCAGTGAAAATTATTCCAACACTTAAAATGTCAGAATTATTCGACGATCAAATGAATTTTGCATGTTATTTGGCATTTAGCAGGAGAACAAGAAACAGAGGATAAAGAAAAAAGCCCTATTTACTGTGTTCTCGACATAGTTTCATGTGTTTGAAAGCGTATATTTTCTCGAGCAAGTAAATGTAGGCCCCCATGTTTCCAATTCTCAGGAGTGTAAGAAATTTACTTCACGAGTTATGACAAGAACTTCCACAATCAATTCTACTTTCGTCATTAGTAAACTCGGTTATCATTGATTGTTCCCACATTTTATTACTGTAGCTGTAATTTTTCGTACAATGACTAGTCACTTTTAACTTCAGTTAAACCATTCAGACGCCAAATTGCACATCAGATAGCTCTGACAAGGCAATGAGTTTTGGTGCTGAGGTGTAAACGACAGTGAGCACTCGTAGCAGACGAGACTCAGTACGGGAATAAAACGCCAGGGGTGCTGCAGTCGACTCATTTGTCCCGAGAGATCGATTGAGGAAAGAAAGCTGATCATGTAAAAAAAGGCTTAAAGGCTGCGCGCATAATCGCCGTATTAGTGCTCGGTTCCTATTTGAGCTAATAACATCGGGTGAAAACTTATTGGTTTAGCCTTAGCCAGCGCTCATTTCTATAGCCATTTGAACGTCTGTTTGACTGTCGCTATGTTACAGTATATTAACCAAGGTCTGTTCGCAGGTCGTGGTCTCGCGGTCACGTTCTCGCTTCCCGAGCACAGGATTTCGGGTTCGATTCTCGGCGGAATCAGGGATTTTCACCTGCCTTGAGATGACTGGGTGTTTGTGTTGTCATCATCATTCATGAAAATGGCGAGATTGGGCTGAACAATTGTATGGGCGCTGATAACCGCGCAGTTGAGCGCCGCACAAGCCATCATTATCATCATCATTAACAAAGGTTTGAATGACGAACCGAATCTGACGTTCAGGCAGCTTATGCGTATCGGTTAATTCCTTTTGCATAAGATTTTAATCGGGCCTAAATTAACGCTCAACTAATGACTCCATCTATATGTGCACTGTTCGTATTTCATGTGCAAAATCAGACATCCTCTTTCGGATTTTACGTGCAAGGACAGTCATCCTTAAACAACATCGGACTGGAGCGAAATTGATTGTTCAAATTTGCTCCACGGTGTATCAGACCTAGGTCTAATTAACCGTTTTTAAAAAATTATTACTTCGTTTGGATTTTAAGTGCTAAAAAACACGTTTTTCTGGGAGGTGTATGAAGCGCACACTTCTATATTCTGAACTTATGCGCTCGGTCCAACCTTTGCACGATGGTAGATAAATGAATAAAGTCTAAACGAGGTTTTTTTAATCCAATAATCTTTATCCGTTGTTGACATACGATGGTTTAAAGTCGAGCTAAATGTAGCACGTAAAATTCGGTCTTACATGAATTGAATGCGCGATAACGGGTAAAAAGCGAATCAAATAAATAAAAAATGCCTTCTTAACGATTAAATTGAAAATTTTCTTACAAAAATCTAGCTTTGTTCGGACTTTAGGTGCAAAAATCCTATTTTTTGAGAGTTTTCTTTTTACGGGCGCCATTTCTGTGCTTCAGACTAGTGCGAATCAGTTGAAATTTCGTTATAAGGTAGAGAAATGGATGTAATTAATCGTCATCCTGTTCTTTTGTGATAGCTTTATCCGTTACCACAATACAAGCTACACGGTTCGGAAAACAATAAAGAAATTAGCACTGGATCAGTCATCGCTCGTATCAACAAAAATCTACTTCGATGGCCTATCAATTGCGGTCTAATGTCGAATTTATGGTAGAGTAAAAGTTGAGAGCCAGAATAAAACATGCTCCTGTGGCAGTACAAAAAAGGCGAATATGTCAAGGGCAGGGCTAGGGATGCAAAAGAAGGGAACTAGCTTTTCGACTCATCTGGTAGCTTCAAAGACATTTAAATCAAAACATCTTGGCATATTCGCATACTTTTACGATTTAACACTACTTCTGCAGTGCAGTGAGCTCCCGACACACTCTCTGTTACATGTGTGATGAGGGGTGGAAGAACAAATAGACACAAATTTATGTGCTTCTAGAGAGTTCGATGCATCTACAGTGGGAAGTTTCCGAGAATGGAAGTGAATCTTGTGAGGTAACGAGTTAGTTATGACACCCTAAAAATATTCTAAGTGGCCGCTCGGATTGCTCGGCTAGCAGGGGCTCGTCAGCAACCGCATGGTACCGAACGTTAGCCGACCTCGTGGCTGGGAATTCCATGTTGATGCTGTGTCGAAGAAGGTGCTTTGTGTCGATGAAGGAGATTTGTATGCTGGGAGTGCCAAAGATGGCGGCCTTTGTGAAACCACAATGGCAGACAGTTCACAGTTCATGTAGAAATTAATAGTAGCCAGAGGAGTCATCATACCTTACAAAGAAAATGTACATTATCATTATCTGCACCAAAATTCTGATGGTGTAATCAGATTTTCAATATCTTTATTAGTTTAAAGTTTAGTATCTGACGATAAATTACACAAGTAGCACCTAGCAACTAATTTCCAAAATATAACCGGTTCATCTGATTTTGTCGACTGACGTTTCTTTAGAAAGCTATTAGTGTAAACCTAAATTGGTATGAATTACATGCATGTAACTTGAATAGTACATGAGTTACTGGAGGTCAAAGTGGCCGATTACTGTTGATCGCGTCAGGCCATAAGTACTCCAGAGTTACACGAAAAAACGGTAGCATAATGCTTATAAATATATTTTTTCGTCTATGACTTTGTTTATATCCTACATATATTATTCATGAAGAAATTGGTTAAATATTTACTGTGTTTTAGGAAACACAGAGACCATAGGTTACTGGTCTACTTTTGGTTCCATTCCTTTGATATAAGTTTATTTAATTTGTTTATGTATTTAATAATGTGTGTTAGAGCGTGTTTATGGTCCTGCCATAGGAATATTTATTTAATTTCCAGTTATTTAAATGTATATTAAGTATTTCGTATGTGTTTCAGTATGTTTGTGAGTGTGCGTTGGCTTGGAGAAATGTCGGGAGCGCTCTAGCCAATCACAGTGCTCAGTTATTGGGTGACTGTATGGAAGTGGGGGACGGCGCGACTTACGGTCACACAGGACACGGGGGATTGCTGAACAGGAAGGCACAACGAACGGTCGCAGGAAATACTTGAAGAGTGTTGAGCAGTTTGTGTGTGGTTGTGGGAGACAGAAATATTTCGTAGCACCGCTTCGTGCACTTGTAAGACTTCCGTGGCTTCTGCAGTAAAGATGTAATATGCGTTTAGAAGTGAATATCTAGCGAGGCATGTTGTAGTTCATAACTGATTACGTGAAGTAGGAATCTATTGTTTCCCTGCTATTCAACTTACATTTTATTTAATTGCTGGACCATTGATACCAATAAGTGTTTTACAGTAATAAATGGCACTCTTAAGAGTACTTCTGCTATTGTACTCATCATTTAAAGTCGTTAAAATAGTACCTGCAGATTTTATTTAGATGCAGTCTTTCATTTATGAATTTCAATGTCACATTGAAAATTCTCGATTGCTAAGTGATAAGAACCTTCGACTATTCGATTCATATGTATATTCATTTTGTATACTGTAGACTCAGCAGTATATGGCTAGTAATGCGGCAACTACGTATTCCAGCCCCTATACAACGAAACCAGCCAAAACTTATAATATTTCAACTCTGAGTCTGAGGGTACGTAGATGAGGGCCAACTCACATTTTTTTTTATTGAAAGCCCGCAATCTGTAATTGGAAGTAATCCAGAATGTGTATGCTTGCACCCTAAACTTTAATGACACGTTGTGTCATATTGCACAACATGACAAATGTAGGGTAGCATGGCATGATAGCATGTGTAATGTTATATGACGTGATATCATGTATCATGTTCCTTTTAGTCATCACGTATATCATTTTACATGAAATGTTAACTAATACTGACAAGTAAAAAAGTGAGAGCCTTTCAAAATGTTTTGTTTTAAGTGTCATTGAAGCTTCCAAATAAGTCTAAAACCTACTTCCCTTCTTTCAGATCCCTAACACCGGTATGTTCACCATTTTTGTGCTGCGACAGGAGCATTTTTCATTCTAGTATATTATGTGAATACGCTGTGCTGTCATCACAACTTCGTCTGGTACATGGTCACTTTGACGGTATTTCAATTAACTAGTGAATGTATGTAGGTTCATCTCACACCAGGAAGAATGTGATAAACAAAAGAAAATTCTTTTCTAGTCACTTTTAGAAATTGCCGTAAATTCAGTTACTGATTTTTTCCATCGCCCAGACAACTAGTGATGCTGTTTAAACAGACGCTCCATAACAACAGTGAATCGTGAGTTATATTTGAAATCAGTATTCTCCAACATTAACTGTTTGCCAGGTACTATAAATGTAACCATTTTATCAACAAACAGTTTGTATCTGTTTTCTATTTCTAGCACTTCTCAATATATATTAATGCGTAAAACTTCATAATAGACAACCAAACATAAGACATTTTTTAATGATGCTGCTTCCATTTGATTATAATAATTTTTATTTTATTGTCATACAATCCAGATTTCGCCCTTAGGCTATTTTCAGGTACAATGACATCAGACCTGTGTGAAATACAAGTCCTTGCCAGAAAATCATTTCAGGTCTTATAGTCCAGATTTGTCATTAGTAACAGTGAGAACATCTCAAAATGTCTAAATATATTGCAGTCTTTCATTTCTGGACGCTATAGCACACCTGTTATATGAAACTGATAACCAATAAACAGGTATGCGCCACACTATTTTATTATTTTTGATAAACACTTTAACTCGATTTACTTTCACTAACTTTACTCAATGGTAGACCAGGTAATAAAGGTCTTCCCTGATCCCATAAAAATTAACTTCAAGAGATAGGATACATGTTAAAAGACGCACAAACCATTGAATATAGATGCATTTATTTCAGTGTTAGACCATCATCAACACATTAGTTGCGGCGCAGCTTCAGGCTTCTTGTACCGGTGCACAGCTGGCTGTTGTATACGGCGACGTGTTAACTCGTGCAGCGCGTAGTGCAGAGGATGTAAAAAGATATGGAAGACCACGAGAAATGGATGCCCGAACAGAAATGTAGATGCCAGCCAAGCGTGCAGATTGCACTGTGCACTGTTGTTTTTGACAACGAACGACACCTCTGTGATGCCTTCGATACGTTGGAAGTGTCAATCGTGTTAGAAACAGCGTTCTCTGTAGTTGTCAGAGCATTATGTCGGAGCTAAGTGAATTCGAACCTGCGCAAGTTATTGACGCTCTTATGGTGGGTGCTTCCGTGACCAAAGTAGCCGGGGTGCTTGGTGTTTCAAGAGGCACCGTATCGAAGATTTATACCGCACACAGGGAGAGCAAAACAAATCATCCTCTAAGCCACAACGCGGACTAAAGTGCTGGTTGAATGATAGTGACGGATTGTCATTGAGGCGACTGTGTCGAGAAATAAGAGGACGACAGCTACATTATTCATAGTGTTGAGAATGGCTGTGATGCGCGGTCTGCGTGGGGTACGGTCAAATTGGCATCAGTGTTCGGGGTCGCTCCTGTTTATTATTTACATACATGATATTCCCTCTAGTATTATGGGTAATTCTAAAATATTTCTGTTTGCTGATGACACTAACTTGGTAGTAAAGGATGTTGTGTGCAAGATTGGCTCTGTTTCAAACAGTGCTGTTCATGAGATACGTTCAGGGCTTGTAGGAAGTAAACTAACGCTACATCACAGTAAGACTCAGTTTTTACAGTTTCTAACACACAATTCAACAAAATCCGACGTTTTAATTTCACAAAATGTGCATTTGAGTGGAAAGCCCACGTCCATGATCTTAAAGCTGCCATCCTTACTATTCGAACGATATCTGAAGTGAGTGAACGCTTGACACGAAAATTACTGTACTTTGCTTATTATCATTCGCTTATGTCGTATGATGTTATATTTCGGGGTAACTCTTCCCATTCAAAAAGGATATTTTTGGTTCAGAATCGGGCGGTTCAGCTAGTAAGTCGACCCCTGTTCACGAGTCTGGGTATTTTGACATTGGCCTCTCAATATATACACTCCTGGAAATGGAAAAAAGAACACATTGACACCGGTGTGTCAGACCCACCATACTTGCTCCGGACACTGTGAGAGGGCTGTACAAGCAATGATCACACGCACGGCACAGCGGACACACCAGGAACCGCGGTGTTGGCCGTCGAATGGCGCTAGCTGCGCAGCATTTGTGCACCGCCGCCGTCAGTGTCAGCCAGTTTGCCGTGGCATACGGAGCTCCATCGCAGTCTTTAACACTGGTAGCATGCCGCGACAGCGTGGACGTGAACCGTATGTGCAGTTGACGGACTTTGAGCGAGGGCGTATAGTGGGCATGCGGGAGGCCGGGTGGACGTACCGCCGAATTGCTCAACACGTGGGGCGTGAGGTCTCCACAGTACATCGATGTTGTCGCCAGTGGTCGGCGGAAGGTGCACGTGCCCGTCGACCTGGGACCGGACCGCAGCGACGCACGGATGCACGCCAAGACCGTAGGATCCTACGCAGTGCCGTAGGGGACCGCACCGCCACTTCCCAGCAAATTAGGGACACTGTTGCTCCTGGGGTATCGGCGAGGACCATTCGCAACCGTCTCCATGAAGCTGGGCTACGGTCCCGCACACCGTTAGGCCGTCTTCCGCTCACGCCCCAACATCGTGCAGCCCGCCTCCAGTGGTGTCGCGGCGACATGCGTGAATGGAGGGACGAATGGAGACGTGTCGTCTTCAGCGATGAGAGTCGCTTCTGCCTTGGTGCCAATGATGGTCGTATGCGTGTTTGGCGCCGTGCAGGTGAGCGCCACAATCAGGAATGCATACGACCGAGGCACACAGGGCCAACACCCGGCATCATGGTGTGGGGAGCGATCTCCTACACTGGCCGTACACCACTGGTGATCGTCGAGGGGACACTGAATAGTGCACGGTACATCCAAACCGTCATCGAACCCATCGTTCTACCATTCCTAGACCGGCAAGGGAACTTGCTGCTCCAACAGGACAATGCACGTCCGCATGTATCCCGTGCCACCCAACGTGCTCTAGAAGGTGTAAGTCAACTACCCTGGCCAGCAAGATCTCCGGATCTGTCCCCCATTGAGCATGTTTGGGACTGGATGAAGCGTCGTCTCACGCGGTCTGCACGTCCAGCACGAACGCTGGTCCAACTGAGGCGCCAGGTGGAAATGGCATGGCAAGCCGTTCCACCGGACTACATCCAGCATCTCTACGATCGTCTCCATGGGAGAATAGCAGCCTGCATTGCTGCGAAAGGTGGATATACACTGTACTAGTGCCGACATTGTGCATGCTCTGTTGCCTGTGTCTATGTGCCTGTGGTTGTGTCAGTGTGATCATGTGATGTATCTGACCCCAGGAATGTGTCAATAAAGTTTCCCCTTCCTGGGACAATGAATTCACGGTGTTCTTATTTCAATTTCCAGGAGTGTATATTTATTCCTTACTGTCATCTCTTGTTAACAATATTAGTTTATTCCCAAGAATTAGAAGGTTCCACTCAGTCAATACTCGGCAGAAATCCAATCTGCATTTGGATCGCACTTCTTTAACTCTTGTGCAGAAAGGTGTTCAGTGTATTGCTGCACCCACTTTCAATAAGGTGCCACAAGAATTCAAAAATCTTAGCAGTAATCCACGCGCTTGCAGACCGAAGCAGAAGAATTTCCTCATGGGTCACTTCTTCTATTCTGCTGAGGCATTCCTTGAAAAATGAAGCTGATTCTTACGCTATATTGTTGACTGGGTTTACTTAAACTTAAGGCTTGACTTTTTTGGGTTCATAAACATTTTATTTTATCTGTTATTACTTTCATGTTGTAATATCATATACTTAAACGTTCCATGACCTTGGAGATGCGTCCTCAATTTGCTGCTACAGAACTAAACGTGTAAATAAATACAAAGAAATAAAAATGTCACTGCAGAGCTCAGTGTCACTCTCGTGAGCCCTATCTGAACCAAAAAGACAAAAGGAAGCTCCGTTAGCAGCGAATTACAGGCCTAGCTGGAATTCCAAAACCAGTCATCAAGGTTGTAGAAGCACGTAATATGAAAACGTGCTGCCGAAGCCAGAAAACCGTACATTCTGGAGAAATGGAAGAATGTCATTTGGTCG